>NC_138885.1:26023515-27223515 GCF_965194825.1 Balaenoptera physalus
GTCTTTTTCTGTGTGACTTATTTCACTTAGAATCGTCGTACCTAAATCCACTCATCATGCTGCTACTAGCCTTATGACGTTGATTTCATGGCTGAGTGATATTCCATTGTACATAAGGACCACAACTTCTTTATCCATTTTTCTCTTTCCTGGGATATTTAAGGTGTAACCAAGTGGAGGTTCTTGTCAACAGAGCAGACCTAAATTTTGGGGTGCCTGTGTCTTGCTGATTTTTAGTTTTCCCAATTTATACGCCCATGAGTGGATGTGCCCTATGCTCCCTAAGCTGAGTTTTGTAGATGTTTCAGGACACACCGTGCACTTCTCCCGAGTGGCTGTTGGCAATTTACATCCCGCCCATCAGCGTAGCCAGGCTCCCGTTTCTCCATGGCCTGTCCTGCATTTCTGGTTTTGACACTTTATTCAGCATGGCCCTTTTGACCGATGGGAAGCGAGACTTCTTTGTAGCGCTGATTTGCCTTTCCAGGTTGCTTGGTTGGCCAAAAAGGGCGTATGCGTTTTTTCCTGAATATATTCAGGAAAAAACGCATACGCCCTTTTTGGCCAAGGGCATCATTGTCGAGGTTTTGCCGCCTTTCCTGTGCTTTAAAGGCGATTCGAATCTCCCTCCTGAAATCTGTTTCCTGCAATTCTGCCTTGCTTTCAAATCCTCTTCGTTTCCTTCCCTCAATATATTTGTGGACGAGAGTCATCATTTATAAGTCTGCAGGTTTGTGAATTGCAGTGCCCCTGAGCGCCATTTTTCAACTCGCTTTCTTGGGCGCTGGCCGCAAAAGCGCAGGATTGCTTCAGGCCCTATTCTGGTCCCATGCGGCATGCTGAGCCTGTGGTTAATTCTTCTTCTTGAGGGGAAAATAGAGTGACCTGTGCCTGTCCCAACACCTAGAGCTAGTCTCTCATTGGTTCCCCCTCTTCCCGTTCATCCTCAGGACAAATTGCAACCTGTACGGAACAGGAGGTTAAAGGTGCTGATTCTCCAAGGAGGGAGATTGCTAGTAAAGCGGCTGGAATGGCGAACCCAAGCACAAGGAGATGAGAAATGAGGTGCGTTTTAGAAACCTTTCCCGATCACACGGTGTACCATCTTCTGGGTTTCTCATGAATGTTTTCGATGTAGGAAGATGCCCTTGAACCTGGAGATTTGGGACCCATGGGATGGGTACCACGCAGTATTACTTTATAGGGTCTGCGTTTGCTCACCCAACCTCACCAAACCTCTCAGCCCCAAGAGTGTCCACCCTTATGTCTCAATCAGCTGTGGGTCTAGATGTGGTCAATCCAGGTGGCATCACAGCCCCTGAACGACTTTTTAAGAATTTCTCTCTCTTTCACTGTCTTTGTTTCACGGGTTTTTAAAAGTAATTGATATTTATAATGGGGTTTACCTGCTTTTCACTCCTGTGTTTTTGCCGCTTTACACCCACTTGACTCACTTACAGAGAGATATCAATGCATAGGTTTTAAGATTCTTACTATTCAGATATATTCGTGGGCGGTGAATAGGGGGTGTTGAGTCCAATTCATTGAGCAAGGAGTAGGTCTTGTCTATTACATATTGGGTTTATGGAACGGTATCTCAGATAATTTGAAACCCTTGTTTTATGAATCACCCCACCTCACCTTTCCCGTTAAGCAGCCATAGTGTGTTTTCTAAACGTGTGACTCTATTCTGTTTTGTAATTCAGTTCAAGGGTAGCGGATTTTACATTCCCTCTATAAGTCATATCTTATGATAAGTGTCTTTTTCTGTGTGACTTATTTCACTTAGAATCGTCGTACCTAAATCCACTCATCATGCTGCTACTAGCCTTATGACGTTGATTTCATGGCTGAGTGATATTCCATTGTACATAAGGACCACAACTTCTTTATCCATTTTTCTCTTTCCTGGGATATTTAAGGTGTAACCAAGTGGAGGTTCTTGTCAACAGAGCAGCCCTAAATTTTGGGGTGCCTGTGTCTTGCTGATTTTTAGTTTTCCCAATTTATACGCCCATGAGTGGATGTGCCCTATGCTCCCTAAGCTGAGTTTTGTAGATGTTTCAGGACACACCGTGCACTTCTCCAGAGTGGCTGTTGGCAATTTACATCCCGCCCATCAGCGTAGCCAGGCTCCCGTTTCTCCATGGCCTGTCCTGCATTTCTGGTTTTGACACTTTATTCAGCATGGCCCTTTTGACCGATGGGAAGCGAGACTTCTTTGTAGCGCTGATTTGCCTTTCCAGGTTGCTTGGTTGGCCAAAAAGGGCGTATGCGTTTTTTCCTGAATATATTCAGGAAAAAACGCATACGCCCTTTTTGGCCAAGGGCATCATTGTCGAGGTTTTGCCGCCTTTCCTGTGCTTTAAAGGCGATTCGAATCTCCCTCCTGAAATCTGTTTCCTGCAATTCTGCCTTGCTTTCAAATCCTCTTCGTTTCCTTCCATCAATATATTTGTGGACGAGAGTCATCATTTATAAGTCTGCAGGTTTGTGAATTGCAGTGCCCCTGAGCGCCATTTTTCAACTCGCTTTCTTGGGCGCTGGCCGCAAAAGCGCAGGATTGCTTCAGGCCCTATTCAGGTCCCAGGCGGCATGCTGAGCCTGTGGTTAATTCTTCTTCTTGAGGGGAAAATAGAGTGACCTGTGCCTGTCCCAACACCTAGAGCTAGTCTCTCATTGGTTCCCCCTCTTCCCGTTCATCCTCAGGACAAATTGCAACCTGTACGGAACAGGAGGTTAAAGGTGCTGATTCTCCAAGGAGGGAGATTGCTAGTAAAGCGGCTGGAATGGCGAACCCAAGCACAAGGAGATGAGAAATGAGGTGCGTTTTAGAAACCTTTCCCGATCACACGGTGTACCATCTTCTGGGTTTCTCATGAATGTTTTCGATGTAGGAAGATGCCCTTGAACCTGGAGATTTGGGACCCATGGGATGGGTACCACGCAGTATTACTTTATAGGGTCTGCGTTTGCTCACCCAACCTCACCAAACCTCTCAGCCCCAAGAGTGTCCACCCTTATGTCTCAATCAGCTGTGGGTCTAGATGTGGTCAATCCAGGTGGCATCACAGCCCCTGAACGACTTTTTAAGAATTTCTCTCTCTTTCACTGTCTTTGTTTCACGGGTTTTTAAAAGTAATTGATATTTATAATGGGGTTTACCTGCTTTTCACTCCTGTGTTTTTGCCGCTTTACACCCACTTGACT
The DNA here is from genome assembly GCF_965194825.1 of Balaenoptera physalus. Taxonomy (NCBI): domain Eukaryota; kingdom Metazoa; phylum Chordata; class Mammalia; order Artiodactyla; family Balaenopteridae; genus Balaenoptera; species Balaenoptera physalus. The sequence continues at coordinate 26,026,726 of NC_138885.1, forward strand.
CACTTACAGAGAGATATCAATGCATAGGTTTTAAGATTCTTACTATTCAGATATGTTCGTGGGCGGTGAATAGGGGGTGTTGAGTCCAATTCATTGAGCAAGGAGTAGGTCTTGTCTATTACATATTGGGTTTATGGAACGGTATCTCAGATAATTTGAAACCCTTGTTTTATGAATCACCCCACCTCACCTTTCCCATTAAGCAGCCATAGTGTGTTTTCTAAACGTGTGACTCTATTCTGTTTTGTAATTCAGTTCAAGGGTAGCGGTTTTTACATTCCCTCTATAAGTCATATCTTATGATAAGTGTCTTTTTCTGTGTGACTTATTTCACTTAGAATCGTCGTACCTAAATCCACTCATCATGCTGCTACTAGCCTTATGACGTTGATTTCATGGCTGAGTGATATTCCATTGTACATAAGGACCACAACTTCTTTATCCATTTTTCTCTTTCCTGGGATATTTAAGGTGTAACCAAGTGGAGGTTCTTGTCAACAGAGCAGCCCTAAATTTTGGGGTGCCTGTGTCTTGCTGATTTTTAGTTTTCCCAATTTATACGCCCATGAGTGGATGTGCCCTATGCTCCCTAAGCTGAGTTTTGTAGATGTTTCAGGACACACCGTGCACTTCTCCAGAGTGGCTGTTGGCAATTTACATCCCGCCCATCAGCGTAGCCAGGCTCCCGTTTCTCCATGGCCTGTCCTGCATTTCTGGTTTTGACACTTTATTCAGCATGGCCCTTTTGACCGATGGGAAGCGAGACTTCTTTGTAGCGCTGATTTGCCTTTCCAGGTTGCTTGGTTGGCCAAAAAGGGCGTATGCGTTTTTTCCTGAATATATTCAGGAAAAAACGCATACGCCCTTTTTGGCCAAGGGCATCATTGTCGAGGTTTTGCCGCTTTTCCTGTGCTTTAAAGGCGATTCGAATCTCCCTCCTGAAATCTGTTTCCTGCAATTCTGCCTTGCTTTCAAATCCTCTTCGTTTCCTTCCATCAATATATTTGTGGACGAGAGTCATCATTTATAAGTCTGCAGGTTTGTGAATTGCAGTGCCCCTGAGCGCCATTTTTCAACTCGCTTTCTTGGGCGCTGGCCGCAAAAGCGCAGGATTGCTTCAGGCCCTATTCTGGTCCCAGGCGGCAGGCTGAGCCTGTGGTTAATTCTTCTTCCTGTTGGGAAAATAGAGTGACCTCTGCCTATCCCAACACCTAGAGATAGTCTCTCATTGGTTCCCCCTCTTCCCTTTCATCCTCAGGACAAATTGCAAGCTGTACGGAACAGGAGGTTAAAGGTGCTGATTCTCCAAGGAGGGAGATTGCTAGTAAAGCGGCTGGAATGGCGAACCGGAGCACAAGGAGATGAGAAATGAGGTGCGTTTTAGAAACCTTTCCCGATCACACGGTGTACCATCTTCTGGGTTTCTCATGCATGTTTTCGATGTAGGAAGATGCCCTTGAACCTGGAGATTTGGGACCCATGGGATGGGTACCACGCAGTATTACTTTAAAGGGTCTGCGTTTGCTCACCCAACCTCACCAAACCTCTCAGCCCCAAGAGTGTCCACCCTTATGTCTCAATCAGCTGTGGGTCTAGATATGGTCAATCCAGCTGGCATTACAGCCGCTGAAAGAATTTTGTAAGAATTTCTCTCTCTTTCACTGTCTTTGTTTCACGGGTTTTTAAAAGTAATTGATTTTTATAATGGGGTTTACCTGCTTTTCACTGCTGTGAATTTGCCGCTTTACACCCACTTGACTCACTTTCAGAGAGATATCAATGCATAGGTTTCAAGATTCTTACTAGTCAGATATATTCTAGGGCGGTGAAAAGGGGGTGCTGAGTCCAATTCCTTGAGCAAGGAGTAGGGCTTGTCTATTACATATTGGTTTTATGGAACGGTATCTGAGCTAATTTGAAACCCTTGTTGTATGCATCACCCCACCTCACCTTTCCCTTTAAGCAGCCATAGTGTGTTTTCTAAACGTGTGATTCTATTCTGTTTTGTAATTCAGTTCAAGGGTAGCGGTTTTTACATTCCCTCTATAAGTCATATCTTATGATAAGTGTCTTTTTCTGTGTGACTTATTTCACTTAGAATCGTCGTACCTAAATCCACTCATCATGCTGCTACTAGCCTTATGACGTTGATTTCATGGCTGAGTGATATTCCATTGTACATAAGGACCACAACTTCTTTATCCATTTTTCTCTTTCCTGGGATATTTAAGGTGTAACCAAGTGGAGGTTCTTGTCAACAGAGCAGCCCTAAATTTTGGGGTGCCTGTGTCTTGCTGATTTTTAGTTTTCCCAATTTATACGCCCATGAGTGGATGTGCCCTATGCTCCCTAAGCTGAGTTTTGTAGATGTTTCAGGACACACCGTGCACTTCTCCAGAGTGGCTGTTGGCAATTTACATCCCGCCCATCAGCGTAGCCAGGCTCCCGTTTCTCCATGGCCTGTCCTGCATTTCTGGTTTTGACACTTTATTCAGCATGGCCCTTTTGACCGATGGGAAGCGAGACTTCTTTGTAGCGCTGATTTGCCTTTCCAGGTTGCTTGGTTGGCCAAAAAGGGCGTATGCGTTTTTTCCTGAATATATTCAGGAAAAAACGCATACGCCCTTTTTGGCCAAGGGCATCATTGTCGAGGTTTTGCCGCCTTTCCTGTGCTTTAAAGGCGATTCGAATCTCCCTCCTGAAATCTGTTTCCTGCAATTCTGCCTTGCTTTCAAATCCTCTTCGTTTCCTTCCATCAATATATTTGTGGACGAGAGTCATCATTTATAAGTCTGCAGGTTTGTGAATTGCAGTGCCCCTGAGCGCCATTTTTCAACTCGCTTTCTTGGGCGCTGGCCGCAAAAGCGCAGGATTGCTTCAGGCCCTATTCAGGTCCCAGGCGGCATGCTGAGCCTGTGGTTAATTCTTCTTCTTGAGGGGAAAATAGAGTGACCTGTGCCTGTCCCAACACCTAGAGCTAGTCTCTCATTGGTTCCCCCTCTTCCCGTTCATCCTCAGGACAAATTGCAACCTGTACGGAACAGGAGGTTAAAGGTGCTGATTCTCCAAGGAGGGAGATTGCTAGTAAAGCGGCTGGAATGGCGAACCCAAGCACAAGGAGATGAGAAATGAGGTGCGTTTTAGAAACCTTTCCCGATCACACGGTGTACCATCTTCTGGGTTTCTCATGAATGTTTTCGATGTAGGAAGATGCCCTTGAACCTGGAGATTTGGGACCCATGGGATGGGTACCACGCAGTATTACTTTATAGGGTCTGCGTTTGCTCACCCAACCTCACCAAACCTCTCAGCCCCAAGAGTGTCCACCCTTATGTCTCAATCAGCTGTGGGTCTAGATGTGGTCAATCCAGGTGGCATCACAGCCCCTGAACGACTTTTTAAGAATTTCTCTCTCTTTCACTGTCTTTGTTTCACGGGTTTTTAAAAGTAATTGATATTTATAATGGGGTTTACCTGCTTTTCACTCCTGTGTTTTTGCCGCTTTACACCCACTTGACTCACTTACAGAGAGATATCAATGCATAGGTTTTAAGATTCTTACTATTCAGATATATTCTTGGGCGGTGAATAGGGGGTGTTGAGTCCAATTCATTGAGCAAGGAGTAGGTCTTGTCTATTACATATTGGGTTTATGGAACGGTATCTCAGATAATTTGAAACCCTTGTTTTATGAATCACCCCACCTCACCTTTCCCGTTAAGCAGCCATAGTGTGTTTTCTAAACGTGTGACTCTATTCTGTTTTGTAATTCAGTTCAAGGGTAGCGGTTTTTACATTCCCTCTATAAGTCATATCTTATGATAAGTGTCTTTTTCTGTGTGACTTATTTCACTTAGAATCGTCGTACCTAAATCCACTCATCATGCTGCTACTAGCCTTATGACGTTGATTTCATGGCTGAGTGATATTCCATTGTACATAAGGACCACAACTTCTTTATCCATTTTTCTCTTTCCTGGGATATTTAAGGTGTAACCAAGTGGAGGTTCTTGTCAACAGAGCAGACCTAAATTTTGGGGTGCCTGTGTCTTGCTGATTTTTAGTTTTCCCAATTTATACGCCCATGAGTGGATGTGCCCTATGCTCCCTAAGCTGAGTTTTGTAGATGTTTCAGGACACACCGTGCACTTCTCCAGAGTGGCTGTTGGCAATTTACATCCCGCCCATCAGCGTAGCCAGGCTCCCGTTTCTCCATGGCCTGTCCTGCATTTCTGGTTTTGACACTTTATTCAGCATGGCCCTTTTGACCGATGGGAAGCGAGACTTCTTTGTAGCGCTGATTTGCCTTTCCAGGTTGCTTGGTTGGCCAAAAAGGGCGTATGCGTTTTTTCCTGAATATATTCAGGAAAAAACGCATACGCCCTTTTTGGCCAAGGGCATCATTGTCGAGGTTTTGCCGCTTTTCCTGTGCTTTAAAGGCGATTCGAATCTCCCTCCTGAAATCTGTTTCCTGCAATTCTGCCTTGCTTTCAAATCCTCTTCGTTTCCTTCCATCAATATATTTGTGGACGAGAGTCATCATTTATAAGTCTGCAGGTTTGTGAATTGCAGTGCCCCTGAGCGCCATTTTTCAACTCGCTTTCTTGGGCGCTGGCCGCAAAAGCGCAGGATTGCTTCAGGACCTATTCTGGTCCCAGGCGGCAGGCTGAGCCTGTGGTTAATTCTTCTTCCTGTTGGGAAAATAGAGTGACCTCTGCCTATCCCAACACCTAGAGATAGTCTCTCATTGGTTCCCCCTCTTCCCTTTCATCCTCAGGACAAATTGCAAGCTGTACGGAACAGGAGGTTAAAGGTGCTGATTCTCCAAGGAGGGAGATTGCTAGTAAAGCGGCTGGAATGGCGAACCGGAGCACAAGGAGATGAGAAATGAGGTGCGTTTTAGAAACCTTTCCCGATCACACGGTGTACCATCTTCTGGGTTTCTCATGCATGTTTTCGATGTAGGAAGATGCCCTTGAACCTGGAGATTTGGGACCCATGGGATGGGTACCACGCAGTATTACTTTAAAGGGTCTGCGTTTGCTCACCCAACCTCACCAAACCTCTCAGCCCCAAGAGTGTCCACCCTTATGTTTCAATCAGCTGTGGGTCTAGATATGGTCAATCCAGCTGGCATTACAGCCGCTGAAAGAATTTTGTAAGAATTTCTCTCTCTTTCACTGTCTTTGTTTCACGGGTTTTTAAAAGTAATTGATTTTTATAATGGGGTTTACCTGCTTTTCACTGCTGTGAATTTGCCGCTTTACACCCACTTGACTCACTTTCAGAGAGATATCAATGCATAGGTTTCAAGATTCTTACTAGTCAGATATATTCTAGGGCGGTGAAAAGGGGGTGCTGAGTCCAATTCCTTGAGCAAGGAGTAGGGCTTGTCTATTACATATTGGTTTTATGGAACGGTATCTGAGCTAATTTGAAACCCTTGTTGTATGCATCACCCCACCTCACCTTTCCCTTTAAGCAGCCATAGTGTGTTTTCTAAACGTGTGATTCTATTCTGTTTTGTAATTCAGTTCAAGGGTAGCGGTTTTTACATTCCCTCTATAAGTCATATCTTATGATAAGTGTCTTTTTCTGTGTGACTTATTTCACTTAGAATCGTCGTACCTAAATCCACTCATCATGCTGCTAATAGCCTTATGACGTTGATTTCATGGCTGAGTGATATTCCATTGTACATAAGGACCACAACTTCTTTATCCATTTTTCTCTTTCCTGGGATATTTAAGGTGTAACGAAGTGGAGATTCTTGTCAACAGAGCAGCCCTAAACTTTGGGGTGCCTGTGTCTTGCTGATTTTTACTTTTCCCAATTTATACGCCCATGAGTGCATGTGCCCTATGCTCCCTAAGCTGAGTTTTGTAGATGTTTCAGGACACACCGTGCACTTCTCCAGAGTGGCTGTTGGCAATTTACATCCCGCCCATCAGCGTAGCCAGGCTCCCGTTTCTCCATGGCCTGTCCTGCATTTCTGGTTTTGACACTTTATTCAGCATGGCCCTTTTGACCGATGGGAAGCGAGACTTCTTTGTAGCGCTGATTTGCCTTTCCAGGTTGCTTGGTTGGCCAAAAAGGGCGTATGCGTTTTTTCCTGAATATATTCAGGAAAAAACGCATACGCCCTTTTTGGCCAAGGGCATCATTGTCGAGGTTTTGCCGCCTTTCCTGTGCTTTAAAGGCGATTCGAATCTCCCTCCTGAAATCTGTTTCCTGCAATTCTGCCTTGCTTTCAAATCCTCTTCGTTTCCTTCCCTCAATATATTTGTGGACGAGAGTCATCATTTATAAGTCTGCAGGTTTGTGAATTGCAGTGCCCCTGAGCGCCATTTTTCAACTCGCTTTCTTGGGCGCTGGCCGCAAAAGCACAGGATTGCTTCAGGCCCTATTCAGGTCCCAGGCGGCATGCTGAGCCTGTGGTTAATTCTTCTTCTTGAGGGGAAAATAGAGTGACCTGTGCCTGTCCCAACACCTAGAGCTAGTCTCTCATTGGTTCCCCCTCTTCCCGTTCTTCCTCAGGACAAATTGCAACCTGTACGGAACAGGAGGTTAAAGGTGCTGATTCTCCAAGGAGGGAGATTGCTAATAAAGCGGCTGGAATGGCGAACCCGAGCACAAGGAGATGAGAAATGAGGTGCGTTTTAGAAACCTTTCCCGATCACACGGTGTACCATCATCTGGGTTTCTCATGCATGTTTTCGATGTAGGAAGATGCCCTTGAACCTGGAGATTTGGGACCCATGGGATGGGTACCACGCAGTATTACTTTATAGGGTCTGCGTTTGCTCACCCAACCTCACCAAACCTCTCAGCCCCAAGAGTGTCCACCCTTATGTCTCAATCAGCTGTGGGTCTAGATGTGGTCAATCCAGGTGGCATCACAGCCCCTGAACGACTTTTTAAGAATTTCTCTCTCTTTCACTGTCTTTGTTTCACGGGTTTTTAAAAGTAATTGATATTTATAATGGGGTTTACCTGCTTTTCACTCCTGTGTTTTTGCCGCTTTACACCCACTTGACTCACTTACAGAGAGATATCAATGCATAGGTTTTAAGATTCTTACTATTCAGATATATTCGTGGGCGGTGAATAGGGGGTGTTGAGTCCAATTCATTGAGCAAGGAGTAGGTCTTGTCTATTACATATTGGGTTTATGGAACGGTATCTCAGATAATTTGAAACCCTTGTTTTATGAATCACCCCACCTCACCTTTCCCGTTAAGCAGCCATAGTGTGTTTTCTAAACGTGTGACTCTATTCTGTTTTGTAATTCAGTTCAAGGGTAGCGGTTTTTACATTCCCTCTATAAGTCATATCTTATGATAAGTGTCTTTTTCTGTGTGACTTATTTCACTTAGAATCGTCGTACCTAAATCCACTCATCATGCTGCTACTAGCCTTATGACGTTGATTTCATGGCTGAGTGATATTCCATTGTACATAAGGACCACAACTTCTTTATCCATTTTTCTCTTTCCTGGGATATTTAAGGTGTAACCAAGTGGAGGTTCTTGTCAACAGAGCAGCCCTAAATTTTGGGGTGCCTGTGTCTTGCTGATTTTTAGTTTTCCCAATTTATACGCCCATGAGTGGATGTGCCCTATGCTCCCTAAGCTGAGTTTTGTAGATGTTTCAGGACACACCGTGCACTTCTCCAGAGTGGCTGTTGGCAATTTACATCCCGCCCATCAGCGTAGCCAGGCTCCCGTTTCTCCATGGCCTGTCCTGCATTTCTGGTTTTGACACTTTATTCAGCATGGCCCTTTTGACCGATGGGAAGCGAGACTTCTTTGTAGCGCTGATTTGCCTTTCCAGGTTGCTTGGTTGGCCAAAAAGGGCGTATGCGTTTTTTCCTGAATATATTCAGGAAAAAACGCATACGCCCTTTTTGGCCAAGGGCATCATTGTCGAGGTTTTGCCGCCTTTCCTGTGCTTTAAAGGCGATTCGAATCTCCCTCCTGAAATCTGTTTCCTGCAATTCTGCCTTGCTTTCAAATCCTCTTCGTTTCCTTCCATCAATATATTTGTGGACGAGAGTCATCATTTATAAGTCTGCAGGTTTGTGAATTGCAGTGCCCCTGAGCGCCATTTTTCAACTCGCTTTCTTGGGCGCTGGCCGCAAAAGCGCAGGATTGCTTCAGGCCCTATTCAGGTCCCAGGCGGCATGCTGAGCCTGTGGTTAATTCTTCTTCTTGAGGGGAAAATAGAGTGACCTGTGCCTGTCCCAACACCTAGAGCTAGTCTCTCATTGGTTCCCCCTCTTCCCGTCCATCCTCAGGACAAATTGCAACCTGTACGGAACAGGAGGTTAAAGGTGCTGATTCTCCAAGGAGGGAGATTGCTAGTAAAGCGGCTGGAATGGCGAACCCAAGCACAAGGAGATGAGAAATGAGGTGCGTTTTAGAAACCTTTCCCGATCACACGGTGTACCATCTTCTGGGTTTCTCATGAATGTTTTCGATGTAGGAAGATGCCCTTGAACCTGGAGATTTGGGACCCATGGGATGGGTACCACGCAGTATTACTTTATAGGGTCTGCGTTTGCTCACCCAACCTCACCAAACCTCTCAGCCCCAAGAGTGTCCACCCTTATGTCTCAATCAGCTGTGGGTCTAGATGTGGTCAATCCAGGTGGCATCACAGCCCCTGAACGACTTTTTAAGAATTTCTCTCTCTTTCACTGTCTTTGTTTCACGGGTTTTTAAAAGTAATTGATATTTATTATGGGGTTTACCTGCTTTTCACTGCTGTGATTTTGCCGCTTTACACCCACTTGACTCACTTTCAGAGAGATATCAATGCATAGGTTTCAAGATTCTTACTAGTCAGATATATTCTTGGGCGGTGAATAGGGGGTGCTGAGTCCAATTCCTTGAGCAAGGAGTAGGGCTTGTCTATTACATATTGGTTTTATGGAACGGTATCTGAGCTAATTTGAAACCCTTGTTGTATGCATCACCCCACCTCACCTTTCCCGTTAAGCAGCCATAGTGTGTTTTCTAAACGTGTGATTCTATTCTGTTTTGTAATTCCGTTCAAGGGTAGCGGTTTTTACATTCCCTCTATAAGTCATATCTTATGATAAGTGTCTTTTTCTGTGTGACTTATTTCACTTAGAATCGTCGTACCTAAATCCACTCATCATGCTGCTACTAGCCTTATGACGTTGATTTCATGGCTGAGTGATATTCCATTGTACATAAGGACCACAACTTCTTTATCCATTTTTCTCTTTCCTGGGATATTTAAGGTGTAACCAAGTGGAGGTTCTTGTCAACAGAGCAGACCTAAATTTTGGGGTGCCTGTGTCTTGCTGATTTTTAGTTTTCCCAATTTATACGCCCATGAGTGGATGTGCCCTATGCTCCCTAAGCTGAGTTTTGTAGATGTTTCAGGACACACCGTGCACTTCTCCAGAGTGGCTGTTGGCAATTTACATCCCGCCCATCAGCGTAGCCAGGCTCCCGTTTCTCCATGGCCTGTCCTGCATTTCTGGTTTTGACACTTTATTCAGCATGGCCCTTTTGACCGATGGGAAGCGAGACTTCTTTGTAGCGCTGATTTGCCTTTCCAGGTTGCTTGGTTGGCCAAAAAGGGCGTATGCGTTTTTTCCTGAATATATTCAGGAAAAAACGCATACGCCCTTTTTGGCCAAGGGCATCATTGTCGAGGTTTTGCCGCTTTTCCTGTGCTTTAAAGGCGATTCGAATCTCCCTCCTGAAATCTGTTTCCTGCAATTCTGCCTTGCTTTCAAATCCTCTTCGTTTCCTTCCCTCAATATATTTGTGGACGAGAGTCATCATTTATAAGTCTGCAGGTTTGTGAATTGCAGTGCCCCTGAGCGCCATTTTTCAACTCGCTTTCTTGGGCGCTGGCCGCAAAAGCGCAGGATTGCTTCAGGCCCTATTCTGGTCCCAGGCGGCAGGCTGAGCCTGTGGTTAATTCTTCTTCCTGTTGGGAAAATAGAGTGACCTCTGCCTATCCCAACACCTAGAGATAGTCTCTCATTGGTTCCCCCTCTTCCCTTTCATCCTCAGGACAAATTGCAAGCTGTACGGAACAGGAGGTTAAAGGTGCTGATTCTCCAAGGAGGGAGATTGCTAGTAAAGCGGCTGGAATGGCGAACCCGAGCACAAGGAGATGAGAAATGAGGTGCGTTTTAGAAACCTTTCCCGATCACACGGTGTACCATCTTCTGGGTTTCTCATGCATGTTTTCGATGTAGGAAGATGCCCTTGAACCTGGAGATTTGGGACCCATGGGATGGGTACCACGCAGTATTACTTTAAAGGGTCTGCGTTTGCTCACCCAACCTCACCAAACCTCTCAGCCCCAAGAGTGTCCACCCTTATGTCTCAATCAGCTGTGGGTCTAGATATGGTCAATCCAGGTGGCATTACAGCCGCTGAAAGAATTTTGTAAGAATTTCTCTCTCTTTCACTGTCTTTGTTTCACGGGTTTTTAAAAGTAATTGATTTTTATAATGGGGTTTACCTGCTTTTCACTGCTGTGATTTTGCCGCTTTACACCCACTTGACTCACTTTCAGAGAGATATCAATGCATAGGTTTCAAGATTCTTACTAGTCAGATATATTCTTGGGCGGTGAATAGGGGGTGCTGAGTCCAATTCCTTGAGCAAGGAGTAGGGCTTGTCTATTACATATTGGTTTTATGGAACGGTATCTGAGCTAATTTGAAACCCTTGTTGTATGCATCACCCCACCTCACCTTTCCCGTTAAGCAGCCATAGTGTGTTTTCTAAACGTGTGATTCTATTCTGTTTTGTAATTCAGTTCAAGGGTAGCGGTTTTTACATTCCCTCTATAAGTCATATCTTATGATAAGTGTCTTTTTCTGTGTGACTTATTTCACTTAGAATCGTCGTACCTAAATCCACTCATCATGCTGCTACTAGCCTTATGACGTTGATTTCATGGCTGAGTGATATTCCATTGTACATAAGGACCACAACTTCTTTATCCATTTTTCTCTTTCCTGGGATATTTAAGGTGTAACGAAGTGGAGATTCTTGTCAACAGAGCAGCCCTAAACTTTGGGGTGCCTGTGTCTTGCTGATTTTTACTTTTCCCAATTTATACGCCCATGAGTGGATGTGCCCTATGCTCCCTAAGCTGAGTTTTGTAGATGTTTCAGGACACACCGTGCACTTCTCCAGAGTGGCTGTTGGCAATTTACATCCCGCCCATCAGCGTAGCCAGGCTCCCGTTTCTCCATGGCCTGTCCTGCATTTCTGGTTTTGACACTTTATTCAGCATGGCCCTTTTGACCGATGGGAAGCGAGACTTCTTTGTAGCGCTGATTTGCCTTTCCAGGTTGCTTGGCTGGCCAAAAAGGGCGTATGCGTTTTTTCCTGAATATATTCAGGAAAAAACGCATACGCCCTTTTTGGCCAAGGGCATCATTGTCGAGGTTTTGCCGCCTTTCCTGTGCTTTAAAGGCGATTCGAATCTCCCTCCTGAAATCTGTTTCCTGCAATTCTGCCTTGCTTTCAAATCCTCTTCGTTTCCTTCCATCAATATATTTGTGAACGAGAGTCATCATTTATAAGTCTGCAGGTTTGTGAATTGCAGTGCCCCTGAGCGCCATTTTTCAACTCGCTTTCTTGGGCGCTGGCCGCAAAAGCGCAGGATTGCTTCAGGCCCTATTCAGGTCCCAGGCGGCATGCTGAGCCTGTGGTTAATTCTTCTTCCTGTTGGGAAAATAGAGTGACCTCTGCCTATCCCAACACCTAGAGATAGTCTCTCATTGGTTCCCCCTCTTCCCTTTCATCCTCAGGACAAATTGCAAGCTGTACGGAACAGGAGGTTAAAGGTGCTGATTCTCCAAGGAGGGAGATTGCTAGTAAAGCGGCTGGAATGGCGAACCCGAGCACAAGGAGATGAGAAATGAGGTGCGTTTTAGAAACCTTTCCCGATCACACGGTGTACCATCTTCTGGGTTTCTCATGCATGTTTTCGATGTAGGAAGATGCCCTTGAACCTGGAGATTTGGGACCCATGGGATGGGTACCACGCAGTATTACTTTAAAGGGTCTGCGTTTGCTCACCCAACCTCACCAAACCTCTCAGCCCCAAGAGTGTCCACCCTTATGTCTCAATCAGCTGTGGGTCTAGATATGGTCAATCCAGGTGGCATTACAGCCGCTGAAAGAATTTTGTAAGAATTTCTCTCTCTTTCACTGTCTTTGTTTCACGGGTTTTTAAAAGTAATTGATTTTTATAATGGGGTTTACCTGCTTTTCACTGCTGTGATTTTGCCGCTTTACACCCACTTGACTCACTTTCAGAGAGATATCAATGCATAGGTTTCAAGATTCTTACTAGTCAGATATATTCTTGGGCGGTGAATAGGGGGTGCTGAGTCCAATTCCTTGAGCAAGGAGTAGGGCTTGTCTATTACATATTGGGTTTATGGAACGGTATCTGAGCTAATTTGAATCCCTTGTTGTATGCATCACCCCACCTCACCTTTCCCGTTAAGCAGCCATAGTGTGTTTTCTAAACGTGTGATTCTATTCTGTTTTGTAATTCAGTTCAAGGGTAGCGGTTTTTACATTCCCTCTATAAGTCATATCTTATGATAAGTGTCTTTTTCTGTGTGACTTATTTCACTTAGAATCGTCGTACCTAAATCCACTCATCATGCTGCTACTAGCCTTATGACGTTGATTTCATGGCTGAGTGATATTCCATTGTACATAAGGACCACAACTTCTTTATCCATTTTTCTCTTTCCTGGGATATTTAAGGTGTAACGAAGTGGAGGTTCTTGTCAACAGGGCAGCCCTAAACTTTGGGGTGACTGTGTCTTGCTGATTTTTAGTTTTCCCAATTTATACGCCCATGAGTGGAAGTGCCCTATGCTCCCTAACCTCAGTTTTTTAGATGTTTCAGGACACACCGTGCACTTCTCCAGAGTGGCTGTTGGCAATTTACATCCCGCCCATCAGCGTAGCCAGGCTCCCGTTTCTCCATGGCCTGTCCTGCATTTCTGGTTTTGACACTTTATTCAGCATGGCCCTTTTGACCGATGGGAAGCGAGACTTCTTTGTAGCGCTGATTTGCCTTTCCAGGTTGCTTGGTTGGCCAAAAAGGGCGTATGCGTTTTTTCCTGAATATATTCAGGAAAAAACGCATACGCCCTTTTTGGCCAAGGGCATCATTGTCGAGGTTTTGCCGCCTTTCCTGTGCTTTAAAGGCGATTCGAATCTCCCTCCTGAAATCTGTTTCCTGCAATTCTGCCTTGCTTTCAAATCCTCTTCGTTTCCTTCCCTCAATATATTTGTGGACGAGAGTCATCATTTATAAGTCTGCAGGTTTGTGAATTGCAGTGCCCCTGAGCGCCATTTTTCAACTCGCTTTCTTGGGCGCTGGCCGCAAAAGCACAGGATTGCTTCAGGCCCTATTCAGGTCCCAGGCGGCATGCTGAGCCTGTGGTTAATTCTTCTTCTTGAGGGGAAAATAGAGTGACCTGTGCCTGTCCCAACACCTAGAGCTAGTCTCTCATTGGTTCCCCCTCTTCCCGTTCTTCCTCAGGACAAATTGCAACCTGTACGGAACAGGAGGTTAAAGGTGCTGATTCTCCAAGGAGGGAGATTGCTAATAAAGCGGCTGGAATGGCGAACCCGAGCACAAGGAGATGAGAAATGAGGTGCGTTTTAGAAACCTTTCCCGATCACACGGTGTACCATCATCTGGGTTTCTCATGCATGTTTTCGATGTAGGAAGATGCCCTTGAACCTGGAGATTTGGGACCCATGGGATGGGTACCACGCAGTATTACTTTATAGGGTCTGCGTTTGCTCACCCAACCTCACCAAACCTCTCAGCCCCAAGAGTGTCCACCCTTATGTCTCAATCAGCTGTGGGTCTAGATGTGGTCAATCCAGGTGGCATCACAGCCCCTGAACGACTTTTTAAGAATTTCTCTCTCTTTCACTGTCTTTGTTTCACGGGTTTTTAAAAGTAATTGATATTTATAATGGGGTTTACCTGCTTTTCACTCCTGTGTTTTTGCCGCTTTACACCCACTTGACTCACTTACAGAGAGATATCAATGCATAGGTTTTAAGATTCTTACTATTCAGATATATTCGTGGGCGGTGAATAGGGGGTGTTGAGTCCAATTCATTGAGCAAGGAGTAGGTCTTGTCTATTACATATTGGGTTTATGGAACGGTATCTCAGATAATTTGAAACCCTTGTTTTATGAATCACCCCACCTCACCTTTCCCGTTAAGCAGCCATAGTGTGTTTTCTAAACGTGTGACTCTATTCTGTTTTGTAATTCAGTTCAAGGGTAGCGGTTTTTACATTCCCTCTATAAGTCATATCTTATGATAAGTGTCTTTTTCTGTGTGACTTATTTCACTTAGAATCGTCGTACCTAAATCCACTCATCATGCTGCTACTAGCCTTATGACGTTGATTTCATGGCTGAGTGATATTCCATTGTACATAAGGACCACAACTTCTTTATCCATTTTTCTCTTTCCTGGGATATTTAAGGTGTAACCAAGTGGAGGTTCTTGTCAACAGAGCAGCCCTAAATTTTGGGGTGCCTGTGTCTTGCTGATTTTTAGTTTTCCCAATTTATACGCCCATGAGTGGATGTGCCCTATGCTCCCTAAGCTGAGTTTTGTAGATGTTTCAGGACACACCGTGCACTTCTCCAGAGTGGCTGTTGGCAATTTACATCCCGCCCATCAGCGTAGCCAGGCTCCCGTTTCTCCATGGCCTGTCCTGCATTTCTGGTTTTGACACTTTATTCAGCATGGCCCTTTTGACCGATGGGAAGCGAGACTTCTTTGTAGCGCTGATTTGCCTTTCCAGGTTGCTTGGTTGGCCAAAAAGGGCGTATGCGTTTTTTCCTGAATATATTCAGGAAAAAACGCATACGCCCTTTTTGGCCAAGGGCATCATTGTCGAGGTTTTGCCGCCTTTCCTGTGCTTTAAAGGCGATTCGAATCTCCCTCCTGAAATCTGTTTCCTGCAATTCTGCCTTGCTTTCAAATCCTCTTCGTTTCCTTCCATCAATATATTTGTGGACGAGAGTCATCATTTATAAGTCTGCAGGTTTGTGAATTGCAGTGCCCCTGAGCGCCATTTTTCAACTCGCTTTCTTGGGCGCTGGCCGCAAAAGCGCAGGATTGCTTCAGGCCCTATTCAGGTCCCAGGCGGCATGCTGAGCCTGTGGTTAATTCTTCTTCTTGAGGGGAAAATAGAGTGACCTGTGCCTGTCCCAACACCTAGAGCTAGTCTCTCATTGGTTCCCCCTCTTCCCGTCCATCCTCAGGACAAATTGCAACCTGTACGGAACAGGAGGTTAAAGGTGCTGATTCTCCAAGGAGGGAGATTGCTAGTAAAGCGGCTGGAATGGCGAACCCAAGCACAAGGAGATGAGAAATGAGGTGCGTTTTAGAAACCTTTCCCGATCACACGGTGTACCATCTTCTGGGTTTCTCATGAATGTTTTCGATGTAGGAAGATGCCCTTGAACCTGGAGATTTGGGACCCATGGGATGGGTACCACGCAGTATTACTTTATAGGGTCTGCGTTTGCTCACCCAACCTCACCAAACCTCTCAGCCCCAAGAGTGTCCACCCTTATGTCTCAATCAGCTGTGGGTCTAGATGTGGTCAATCCAGGTGGCATCACAGCCCCTGAACGACTTTTTAAGAATTTCTCTCTCTTTCACTGTCTTTGTTTCACGGGTTTTTAAAAGTAATTGATATTTATTATGGGGTTTACCTGCTTTTCACTGCTGTGATTTTGCCGCTTTACACCCACTTGACTCACTTTCAGAGAGATATCAATGCATAGGTTTCAAGATTCTTACTAGTCAGATATATTCTTGGGCGGTGAATAGGGGGTGCTGAGTCCAATTCCTTGAGCAAGGAGTAGGGCTTGTCTATTACATATTGGTTTTATGGAACGGTATCTGAGCTAATTTGAAACCCTTGTTGTATGCATCACCCCACCTCACCTTTCCCGTTAAGCAGCCATAGTGTGTTTTCTAAACGTGTGATTCTATTCTGTTTTGTAATTCCGTTCAAGGGTAGCGGTTTTTACATTCCCTCTATAAGTCATATCTTATGATAAGTGTCTTTTTCTGTGTGACTTATTTCACTTAGAATCGTCGTACCTAAATCCACTCATCATGCTGCTACTAGCCTTATGACGTTGATTTCATGGCTGAGTGATATTCCATTGTACATAAGGACCACAACTTCTTTATCCATTTTTCTCTTTCCTGGGATATTTAAGGTGTAACCAAGTGGAGGTTCTTGTCAACAGAGCAGACCTAAATTTTGGGGTGCCTGTGTCTTGCTGATTTTTAGTTTTCCCAATTTATACGCCCATGAGTGGATGTGCCCTATGCTCCCTAAGCTGAGTTTTGTAGATGTTTCAGGACACACCGTGCACTTCTCCAGAGTGGCTGTTGGCAATTTACATCCCGCCCATCAGCGTAGCCAGGCTCCCGTTTCTCCATGGCCTGTCCTGCATTTCTGGTTTTGACACTTTATTCAGCATGGCCCTTTTGACCGATGGGAAGCGAGACTTCTTTGTAGCGCTGATTTGCCTTTCCAGGTTGCTTGGTTGGCCAAAAAGGGCGTATGCGTTTTTTCCTGAATATATTCAGGAAAAAACGCATACGCCCTTTTTGGCCAAGGGCATCATTGTCGAGGTTTTGCCGCTTTTCCTGTGCTTTAAAGGCGATTCGAATCTCCCTCCTGAAATCTGTTTCCTGCAATTCTGCCTTGCTTTCAAATCCTCTTCGTTTCCTTCCCTCAATATATTTGTGGACGAGAGTCATCATTTATAAGTCTGCAGGTTTGTGAATTGCAGTGCCCCTGAGCGCCATTTTTCAACTCGCTTTCTTGGGCGCTGGCCGCAAAAGCGCAGGATTGCTTCAGGCCCTATTCTGGTCCCAGGCGGCAGGCTGAGCCTGTGGTTAATTCTTCTTCCTGTTGGGAAAATAGAGTGACCTCTGCCTATCCCAACACCTAGAGATAGTCTCTCATTGGTTCCCCCTCTTCCCTTTCATCCTCAGGACAAATTGCAAGCTGTACGGAACAGGAGGTTAAAGGTGCTGATTCTCCAAGGAGGGAGATTGCTAGTAAAGCGGCTGGAATGGCGAACCCGAGCACAAGGAGATGAGAAATGAGGTGCGTTTTAGAAACCTTTCCCGATCACACGGTGTACCATCTTCTGGGTTTCTCATGCATGTTTTCGATGTAGGAAGATGCCCTTGAACCTGGAGATTTGGGACCCATGGGATGGGTACCACGCAGTATTACTTTAAAGGGTCTGCGTTTGCTCACCCAACCTCACCAAACCTCTCAGCCCCAAGAGTGTCCACCCTTATGTCTCAATCAGCTGTGGGTCTAGATATGGTCAATCCAGGTGGCATTACAGCCGCTGAAAGAATTTTGTAAGAATTTCTCTCTCTTTCACTGTCTTTGTTTCACGGGTTTTTAAAAGTAATTGATTTTTATAATGGGGTTTACCTGCTTTTCACTGCTGTGATTTTGCCGCTTTACACCCACTTGACTCACTTTCAGAGAGATATCAATGCATAGGTTTCAAGATTCTTACTAGTCAGATATATTCTTGGGCGGTGAATAGGGGGTGCTGAGTCCAATTCCTTGAGCAAGGAGTAGGGCTTGTCTATTACATATTGGTTTTATGGAACGGTATCTGAGCTAATTTGAAACCCTTGTTGTATGCATCACCCCACCTCACCTTTCCCGTTAAGCAGCCATAGTGTGTTTTCTAAACGTGTGATTCTATTCTGTTTTGTAATTCAGTTCAAGGGTAGCGGTTTTTACATTCCCTCTATAAGTCATATCTTATGATAAGTGTCTTTTTCTGTGTGACTTATTTCACTTAGAATCGTCGTACCTAAATCCACTCATCATGCTGCTACTAGCCTTATGACGTTGATTTCATGGCTGAGTGATATTCCATTGTACATAAGGACCACAACTTCTTTATCCATTTTTCTCTTTCCTGGGATATTTAAGGTGTAACGAAGTGGAGATTCTTGTCAACAGAGCAGCCCTAAACTTTGGGGTGCCTGTGTCTTGCTGATTTTTACTTTTCCCAATTTATACGCCCATGAGTGGATGTGCCCTATGCTCCCTAAGCTGAGTTTTGTAGATGTTTCAGGACACACCGTGCACTTCTCCAGAGTGGCTGTTGGCAATTTACATCCCGCCCATCAGCGTAGCCAGGCTCCCGTTTCTCCATGGCCTGTCCTGCATTTCTGGTTTTGACACTTTATTCAGCATGGCCCTTTTGACCGATGGGAAGCGAGACTTCTTTGTAGCGCTGATTTGCCTTTCCAGGTTGCTTGGCTGGCCAAAAAGGGCGTATGCGTTTTTTCCTGAATATATTCAGGAAAAAACGCATACGCCCTTTTTGGCCAAGGGCATCATTGTCGAGGTTTTGCCGCCTTTCCTGTGCTTTAAAGGCGATTCGAATCTCCCTCCTGAAATCTGTTTCCTGCAATTCTGCCTTGCTTTCAAATCCTCTTCGTTTCCTTCCATCAATATATTTGTGAACGAGAGTCATCATTTATAAGTCTGCAGGTTTGTGAATTGCAGTGCCCCTGAGCGCCATTTTTCAACTCGCTTTCTTGGGCGCTGGCCGCAAAAGCGCAGGATTGCTTCAGGCCCTATTCAGGTCCCAGGCGGCATGCTGAGCCTGTGGTTAATTCTTCTTCCTGTTGGGAAAATAGAGTGACCTCTGCCTATCCCAACACCTAGAGATAGTCTCTCATTGGTTCCCCCTCTTCCCTTTCATCCTCAGGACAAATTGCAAGCTGTACGGAACAGGAGGTTAAAGGTGCTGATTCTCCAAGGAGGGAGATTGCTAGTAAAGCGGCTGGAATGGCGAACCCGAGCACAAGGAGATGAGAAATGAGGTGCGTTTTAGAAACCTTTCCCGATCACACGGTGTACCATCTTCTGGGTTTCTCATGCATGTTTTCGATGTAGGAAGATGCCCTTGAACCTGGAGATTTGGGACCCATGGGATGGGTACCACGCAGTATTACTTTAAAGGGTCTGCGTTTGCTCACCCAACCTCACCAAACCTCTCAGCCCCAAGAGTGTCCACCCTTATGTCTCAATCAGCTGTGGGTCTAGATATGGTCAATCCAGGTGGCATTACAGCCGCTGAAAGAATTTTGTAAGAATTTCTCTCTCTTTCACTGTCTTTGTTTCACGGGTTTTTAAAAGTAATTGATTTTTATAATGGGGTTTACCTGCTTTTCACTGCTGTGATTTTGCCGCTTTACACCCACTTGACTCACTTTCAGAGAGATATCAATGCATAGGTTTCAAGATTCTTACTAGTCAGATATATTCTTGGGCGGTGAATAGGGGGTGCTGAGTCCAATTCCTTGAGCAAGGAGTAGGGCTTGTCTATTACATATTGGGTTTATGGAACGGTATCTGAGCTAATTTGAATCCCTTGTTGTATGCATCACCCCACCTCACCTTTCCCGTTAAGCAGCCATAGTGTGTTTTCTAAACGTGTGATTCTATTCTGTTTTGTAATTCAGTTCAAGGGTAGCGGTTTTTACATTCCCTCTATAAGTCATATCTTATGATAAGTGTCTTTTTCTGTGTGACTTATTTCACTTAGAATCGTCGTACCTAAATCCACTCATCATGCTGCTACTAGCCTTATGACGTTGATTTCATGGCTGAGTGATATTCCATTGTACATAAGGACCACAACTTCTTTATCCATTTTTCTCTTTCCTGGGATATTTAAGGTGTAACGAAGTGGAGATTCTTGTCAACAGAGCAGCCCTAAACTTTGGGGTGCCTGTGTCTTGCTGATTTTTACTTTTCCCAATTTATACGCCCATGAGTGGATGTGCCCTATGCTCCCTAAGCTGAGTTTTAAGATGTTTCAGGACACACCGTGCACTTCTCCAGAGTGGCTGTTGGCAATTTACATCCCGCCCATCAGCGTAGCCAGGCTCCCGTTTCTCCTTGGCCTGTCCTGCATTTCTGGTTTTGACACTTTATTCAGCATGGCCCTTTTGACCGATGGGAAGCGAGACTTCTTTGTAGCGCTGATTTGCCTTTCCAGGTTGCTTGGTTGGCCAAAAAGGGCGTATGCGTTTTTTCCTGAATATATTCAGGAAAAAACGCATACGCCCTTTTTGGCCAAGGGCATCATTGTCGAGGTTTTACCGCCTTTCCTGTGCTTTAAAGGCGATTCGAATCTCCCTCCTGAAATCTGTTTCCTGCAATTCTGCCTTGCTTTCAAATCCTCTTCGTTTCCTTCCATCAATATATTTGTGGACGAGAGTCATCATTTATAAGTCTGCAGGTTTGTGAATTGCAGTGCCCCTGAGCTCCATTTTTCAACTCGCTTTCTTGGGCGCTGGCCGCAAAAGCACAGGATTGCTTCAGGCCCTATTCTGGTCCCATGCGGCAAGCTGAGCCTGTGGTTAATTCTTCTTCTTGAGGGGAAAATAGAGTGACCTGTGCCTGTCCCAACACCTAGAGCTAGTCTCTCATTGGTTCCCCCTCTTCCCGTTCATCCTCAGGACAAATTGCAACCTGTACGGAACAGGAGGTTAAAGGTGCTGATTCTCCAAGGAGGGAGATTGCTAGTAAAGCGGCTGGAATGGCGAACCCAAGCACAAGGAGATGAGAAATGAGGTGCGTTTTAGAAACCTTTCCCGATCACACGGTGTACCATCTTCTGGGTTTCTCATGAATGTTTTCGATGTAGGAAGATGCCCTTGAACCTGGAGATTTGGGACCCATGGGATGGGTACCACGCAGTATTACTTTATAGGGTCTGCGTTTGCTCACCCAACCTCACCAAACCTCTCAGCCCCAAGAGTGTCCACCCTTATGTCTCAATCAGCTGTGGGTCTAGATGTGGTCAATCCAGGTGGCATCACAGCCCCTGAACGACTTTTTAAGAATTTCTCTCTCTTTCACTGTCTTTGTTTCACGGGTTTTTAAAAGTAATTGATATTTATAATGGGGTTTACCTGCTTTTCACTCCTGTGTTTTTGCCGCTTTACACCCACTTGACTCACTTACAGAGAGATATCAATGCATAGGTTTTAAGATTCTTACTATTCAGATATATTCGTGGGCGGTGAATAGGGGGTGTTGAGTCCAATTCATTGAGCAAGGAGTAGGTCTTGTCTATTACATATTGGGTTTATGGAACGGTATCTCAGATAATTTGAAACCCTTGTTTTATGAATCACCCCACCTCACCTTTCCCGTTAAGCAGCCATAGTGTGTTTTCTAAATGTGTGACTCTATTCTGTTTTGTAATTCAGTTCAAGGGTAGCGGTTTTTACATTCCCTCTATAAGTCATATCTTATGATAAGTGTCTTTTTCTGTGTGACTTATTTCACTTAGAATCGTCGTACCTAAATCCACTCATCATGCTGCTACTAGCCTTATGACGTTGATTTCATGGCTGAGTGATATTCCATTGTACATAAGGACCACAACTTCTTTATCCATTTTTCTCTTTCCTGGGATATTTAAGGTGTAAACAAGTGGAGGTTCTTGTCAACAGAGCAGCCCTAAATTTTGGGGTGCCTGTGTCTTGCTGATTTTTAGTTTTCCCAATTTATACGCCCATGAGTGGATGTGCCCTATGCTCCCTAAGCTGAGTTTTGTAGATGTTTCAGGACACACCGTGCACTTCTCCAGAGTGGCTGTTGGCAATTTACATCCCGCCCATCAGCGTAGCCAGGCTCCCGTTTCTCCATGGCCTGTCCTGCATTTCTGGTTTTGACACTTTATTCAGCATGGCCCTTTTGACCGATGGGAAGCGAGACTTCTTTGTAGCGCTGATTTGCCTTTCCAGGTTGCTTGGTTGGCCAAAAAGGGCGTATGCGTTTTTTCCTGAATATATTCAGGAAAAAACGCATACGCCCTTTTTGGCCAAGGGCATCATTGTCGAGGTTTTGCCGCCTTTCCTGTGCTTTAAAGGCGATTCGAATCTCCCTCCTGAAATCTGTTTCCTGCAATTCTGCCTTGCTTTCAAATCCTCTTCGTTTCCTTCCATCAATATATTTGTGGACGAGAGTCATCATTTATAAGTCTGCAGGTTTGTGAATTGCAGTGCCCCTGAGCGCCATTTTTCAACTCGCTTTCTTGGGCGCTGGCCGCAAAAGCGCAGGATTGCTTCAGGCCCTATTCAGGTCCCAGGCAGCATGCTGAGCCTGTGGTTAATTCTTCTTCTTGAGGGGAAAATAGAGTGACCTGTGCCTGTCCCAACACCTAGAGCTAGTCTCTCATTGGTTCCCCCTCTTCCCGTTCATCCTCAGGACAAATTGCAACCTGTACGGAACAGGAGGTTAAAGGTGCTGATTCTCCAAGGAGGGAGATTGCTAGTAAAGCGGCTGGAATGGCGAACCCGAGCACAAGGAGATGAGAAATGAGGTGCGTTTTAGAAACCTTTCCCGATCACACGGTGTACCATCTTCTGGGTTTCTCATGCATGTTTTCGATGTAGGAAGATGCCCTTGAACCTGGAGATTTGGGACCCATGGGATGGGTACCACGCAGTATTACTTTATAGGGTCTGCGTTTGCTCACCCAACCTCACCAAACCTCTCAGCCCCAAGAGTGTCCACCCTTATGTCTCAATCAGCTGTGGGTCTAGATGTGGTCAATCCAGGTGGCATCACAGCCCCTGAACGACTTTTTAAGAATTTCTCTCTCTTTCACTGTCTTTGTTTCACGGGTTTTTAAAAGTAATTGATATTTATAATGGGGTTTACCTGCTTTTCACTCCTGTGTTTTTGCCGCTTTACACCCACTTGACTCACTTACAGAGAGATATCAATGCATAGGTTTTAAGATTCTTACTATTCAGATATATTCGTGGGCGGTGACTAGGGGGTGTTGAGTCCAATTCATTGAGCAAGGAGTAGGTCTTGTCTATTACATATTGGGTTTATGGAACGGTATCTCAGATAATTTGAAACCCTTGTTTTATGAATCACCCCACCTCACCTTTCCCGTTAAGCAGCCATAGTGTGTTTTCTAAACGTGTGACTCTATTCTGTTTTGTAATTCAGTTCAAGGGTAGCGGTTTTTACATTCCCTCTATAAGTCATATCTTATGATAAGTGTCTTTTTCTGTGTGACTTATTTCACTTAGAATCGTCGTACCTAAATCCACTCATCATGCTGCTACTAGCCTTATGACGTTGATTTCATGGCTGAGTGATATTCCATTGTACATAAGGACCACAACTTCTTTATCCATTTTTCTCTTTCCTGGGATATTTAAGGTGTAACCAAGTGGAGGTTCTTGTCAACAGAGCAGACCTAAATTTTGGGGTGCCTGTGTCTTGCTGATTTTTAGTTTTCCCAATTTATACGCCCATGAGTGGATGTGCCCTATGCTCCCTAAGCTGAGTTTTGTAGATGTTTCAGGACACACCGTGCACTTCTCCAGAGTGGCTGTTGGCAATTTACATCCCGCCCATCAGCGTAGCCAGGCTCCCGTTTCTCCATGGCCTGTCCTGCATTTCTGGTTTTGACACTTTATTCAGCATGGCCCTTTTGACCGATGGGAAGCGAGACTTCTTTGTAGCGCTGATTTGCCTTTCCAGGTTGCTTGGTTGGCCAAAAAGGGCGTATGCGTTTTTTCCTGAATATATTCAGGAAAAAACGCATACGCCCTTTTTGGCCAAGGGCATCATTGTCGAGGTTTTGCTGCCTTTCCTGTGCTTTAAAGGCGATTCGAATCTCCCTCCTGAAATCTGTTTCCTGCAATTCTGCCTTGCTTTCAAATCCTCTTCGTTGCCTTCCCTCAATATATTTGTGGACGAGAGTCATCATTTATAAGTCTGCAGGTTTGTGAATTGCAGTGCCCCTGAGCGCCATTTTTCAACTCGCTTTCTTGGGCGCTGGCCGCAAAAGCGCAGGATTGCTTCAGGCCCTATTCTGGTCCCAGGCGGCAGGCTGAGCCTGTGGTTAATTCTTCTTCCTGTTGGGAAAATAGAGTGACCTCTGCCTATCCCAACACCTAGAGCTAGTCTCTCATTGGTTCCCCCTCTTCCCGTTCATCCTCAGGACAAATTGCAAGCTGTACGGAACAGGAGGTTAAAGGTGCTGATTCTCCAAGGAGGGAGATTGCTAGTAAAGCGGCTGGAATGGCGAACCCGAGCACAAGGAGATGAGAAATGAGGTGCGTTTTAGAAACCTTTCCCGATCACACGGTGTACCATCTTCTGGGTTTCTCATGCATGTTTTCGATGTAGGAAGATGCCCTTGAACCTGGAGATTTGGGACCCATGGGATGGGTACCACGCAGTATTACTTTAAAGGGTCTGCGTTTGCTCACCCAACCTCACCAAACCTCTCAGCCCCAAGAGTGTCCACCCTTATGTCTCAATCAGCTGTGGGTCTAGATATGGTCAATCCAGGTGGCATTACAGCCGCTGAAAGAATTTTGTAAGAATTTCTCTCTCTTTCACTGTCTTTGTTTCACGGGTTTTTAAAAGTAATTGATTTTTATAATGGGGTTTACCTGCTTTTCACTGCTGTGATTTTGCCGCTTTACACCCACTTGACTCACTTTCAGAGAGATATCAATGCATAGGTTTCAAGATTCTTACTAGTCAGATATATTCTAGGGCGGTGAATAGGGGGTGCTGAGTCCAATTCCTTGAGCAAGGAGTAGGGCTTGTCTATTACATATTGGTTTTATGGAACGGTATCTGAGCTAATTTGAAACCCTTGTTGTATGCATCACCCCACCTCACCTTTCCCGTTAAGCAGCCATAGTGTGTTTTCTAAACGTGTGACTCTATTCTGTTTTGTAATTCAGTTCAAGGGTAGTGGTTTTTACATTCCCTCTATAAGTCATATCTTATGATAAGTGTCTTTTTCTGTGTGACTTATTTCACTTAGAATCGTCGTACCTAAATCCACTCATCATGCTGCTACTAGCCTTATGACGTTGATTTCATGGCTGAGTGATATTCCATTGTACATAAGGACCACAACTTCTTTATCCATTTTTCTCTTTCCTGGGATATTTAAGGTGTAACGAAGTGGAGATTCTTGTCAACAGAGCAGCCCTAAACTTTGGGGTGCCTGTGTCTTGCTGATTTTTACTTTTCCCAATTTATACGCCCATGAGTGGATGTGCCCTATGCTCCCTAAGCTGAGTTTTGTAGATGTTTCAGGACACACCGTGCACTTCTCCAGAGTGGCTGTTGGCAATTTACATCCCGCCCATCAGCGTAGCCAGGCTCCCGTTTCTCCATGGCCTGTCCTGCATTTCTGGTTTTGACACTTTATTCAGCATGGCCCTTTTGACCGATGGGAAGCGAGACTTCTTTGTAGCGCTGATTTGCCTTTCCAGGTTGCTTGGTTGGCCAAAAAGGGCGTATGCGTTTTTTCCTGAATATATTCAGGAAAAAACGCATACGCCCTTTTTGGCCAAGGGCATCATTGTCGAGGTTTTGCCGCCTTTCCTGT
This sequence comes from Balaenoptera physalus, assembly GCF_965194825.1. Lineage (NCBI taxonomy): Eukaryota > Metazoa > Chordata > Mammalia > Artiodactyla > Balaenopteridae > Balaenoptera > Balaenoptera physalus. The sequence continues at coordinate 26,052,269 of NC_138885.1, forward strand.
GCTTTAAAGGCGATTCGAATCTCCCTCCTGAAATCTGTTTCCTGCAATTCTGCCTTGCTTTCAAATCCTCTTCGTTTCCTTCCATCAATATATTTGTGGACGAGAGTCATCATTTATAAGTCTGCAGGTTTGTGAATTGCAGTGCCCCTGAGCGCCATTTTTCAACTCGCTTTCTTGGGCGCTGGCCGCAAAAGCGCAGGATTGCTTCAGGCCCTATTCTGGTCCCATGCGGCATGCTGAGCCTGTGGTTAATTCTTCTTCTTGAGGGGAAAATAGAGTGACCTGTGCCTGTCCCAACACCTAGAGCTAGTCTCTCATTGGTTCCCCCTCTTCCCGTTCATCCTCAGGACAAATTGCAACCTGTACGGAACAGGAGGTTAAAGGTGCTGATTCTCCAAGGAGGGAGATTGCTAGTAAAGCGGCTGGAATGGCGAACCCGAGCACAAGGAGATGAGAAATGAGGTGCGTTTTAGAAACCTTTCCCGATCACACGGTGTACCATCTTCTGGGTTTCTCATGAATGTTTTCGATGTAGGAAGATGCCCTTGAACCTGGAGATTTGGGACCCATGGGATGGGTACCACGCAGTATTACTTTATAGGGTCTGCGTTTGCTCACCCAACCTCACCAAACCTCTCAGCCCCAAGAGTGTCCACCCTTATGTCTCAATCAGCTGTGGGTCTAGATGTGGTCAATCCAGGTGGCATCACAGCCCCTGAACGACTTTTTAAGAATTTCTCTCTCTTTCACTGTCTTTGTTTCACGGGTTTTTAAAAGTAATTGATATTTATAATGGGGTTTACCTGCTTTTCACTCCTGTGTTTTTGCCGCTTTACACCCACTTGACTCACTTACAGAGAGATATCAATGCATAGGTTTTAAGATTCTTACTATTCAGATATATTCGTGGGCGGTGAATAGGGGGTGTTGAGTCCAATTCATTGAGCAAGGAGTAGGTCTTGTCTATTACATATTGGGTTTATGGAACGGTATCTCAGATAATTTGAAACCCTTGTTTTATGAATCACCCCACCTCACCTTTCCCGTTAAGCAGCCATAGTGTGTTTTCTAAACGTGTGACTCTATTCTGTTTTGTAATTCAGTTCAAGGGTAGCGGTTTTTACATTCCCTCTATAAGTCATATCTTATGATAAGTGTCTTTTTCTGTGTGACTTATTTCACTTAGAATCGTCGTACCTAAATCCACTCATCATGCTGCTACTAGCCTTATGACGTTGATTTCATGGCTGAGTGATATTCCATTGTACATAAGGACCACAACTTCTTTATCCATTTTTCTCTTTCCTGGGATATTTAAGATGTAACCAAGTGGAGGTTCTTGTCAACAGAGCAGACCTAAATTTTGGGGTGCCTGTGTCTTGCTGATTTTTAGTTTTCCCAATTTATACGCCCATGAGTGGATGTGCCCTATGCTCCCTAAGCTGAGTTTTGTAGATGTTTCAGGACACACCGTGCACTTCTCCAGAGTGGCTGTTGGCAATTTACATCCCGCCCATCAGCGTAGCCAGGCTCCCGTTTCTCCATGGCCTGTCCTGCATTTCTGGTTTTGACACTTTATTCAGCATGGCCCTTTTGACCTATGGGAAGCGAGACTTCTTTGTAGCGCTGATTTGCCTTTCCAGGTTGCTTGGTTGGCCAAAAAGGGCGTATGCGTTTTTTCCTGAATATATTCAGGAAAAAACGCATACGCCCTTTTTGGCCAAGGGCATCATTGTCGAGGTTTTGCCGCCTTTCCTGTGCTTTAAAGGCGATTCGAATCTCCCTCCTGAAATCTGTTTCCTGCAATTCTGCCTTGCTTTCAAATCGTCTTCGTTTCCTTCCATCAATATATTTGTGGACGAGAGTCATCATTTATAAGTCTGCAGGTTTGTGAATTGCAGTGCCCCTGAGCGCCATTTTTCAACTCGCTTTCTTGGGCGCTGGCCGCAAAAGCGCAGGATTGCTTCAGGCCCTATTCAGGTCCCAGGCGGCATGCTGAGCCTGTGGTTAATTCTTCTTCTTGAGGGGAAAATAGAGTGACCTGTGCCTGTCCCAACACCTAGAGCTAGTCTCTCATTGGTTCCCCCTCTTCCCGTTCATCCTCAGGACAAATTGCAACCTGTACGGAACAGGAGGTTAAAGGTGCTGATTCTCCAAGGAGGGAGATTGCTAGTAAAGCGGCTGGAATGGCGAACCCAAGCACAAGGAGATGAGAAATGAGGTGCGTTTTAGAAACCTTTCCCGATCACACGGTGTACCATCTTCTGGGTTTCTCATGAATGTTTTCGATGTAGGAAGATGCCCTTGAACCTGGAGATTTGGGACCCATGGGATGGGTACCACGCAGTATTACTTTATAGGGTCTGCGTTTGCTCACCCAACCTCACCAAACCTCTCAGCCCCAAGAGTGTCCACCCTTATGTCTCAATCAGCTGTGGGTCTAGATGTGGTCAATCCAGGTGGCATCACAGCCCCTGAACGACTTTTTAAGAATTTCTCTCTCTTTCACTGTCTTTGTTTCACGGGTTTTTAAAAGTAATTGATATTTATAATGGGGTTTACCTGCTTTTCACTCCTGTGTTTTTGCCGCTTTACACCCACTTGACTCACTTACAGAGAGATATCAATGCATAGGTTTTAAGATTCTTACTATTCAGATATATTCGTGGGCGGTGAATAGGGGGTGTTGAGTCCAATTCATTGAGCAAGGAATAGGTCTTGTCTATTACATATTGGGTTTATGGAACGGTATCTCAGATAATTTGAAACCCTTGTTTTATGAATCACCCCACCTCACCTTTCCCGTTAAGCAGCCATAGTGTGTTTTCTAAACGTGTGACTCTATTCTGTTTTGTAATTCAGTTCAAGGGTAGCGGTTTTTACATTCCCTCTATAAGTCATATCTTATGATAAGTGTCTTTTTCTGTGTGACTTATTTCACTTAGAATCGTCGTACCTAAATCCACTCATCATGCTGCTACTAGCCTTATGACGTTGATTTCATGGCTGAGTGATATTCCATTGTACATAAGGACCACAACTTCTTTATCCATTTTTCTCTTTCCTGGGATATTTAAGGTGTAACCAAGTGGAGGTTCTTGTCAACAGAGCAGACCTAAATTTTGGGGTGCCTGTGTCTTGCTGATTTTTAGTTTTCCCAATTTATACGCCCATGAGTGGATGTGCCCTATGCTCCCTAAGCTGAGTTTTGTAGATGTTTCAGGACACACCGTGCACTTCTCCAGAGTGGCTGTTGGCAATTTACATCCCGCCCATCAGCGTAGCCAGGCTCCCGTTTCTCCTTGGCCTGTCCTGCATTTCTGGTTTTGACACTTTATTCAGCATGGCCCTTTTGACCGATGGGAAGCGAGACTTCTTTGTAGCGCTGATTTGCCTTTCCAGGTTGCTTGGTTGGCCAAAAAGGGCGTATGCGTTTTTTCCTGAATATATTCAGGAAAAAACGCATACGCCCTTTTTGGCCAAGGGCATCATTGTCGAGGTTTTGCCGCTTTTCCTGTGCTTTAAAGGCGATTCGAATCTCCCTCCTGAAATCTGTTTCCTGCAATTCTGCCTTGCTTTCAAATCCTCTTCGTTTCCTTCCATCAATATATTTGTGGACGAGAGTCATCATTTATAAGTCTGCAGGTTTGTGAATTGCAGTGCCCCTGAGCGCCATTTTTCAACTCGCTTTCTTGGGCGCTGGCCGCAAAAGCGCAGGATTGCTTCAGGCCCTATTCTGGTCCCAGGCGGCAGGCTGAGCCTGTGGTTAATTCTTCTTCCTGTTGGGAAAATAGAGTGACCTCTGCCTATCCCAACACCTAGAGATAGTCTCTCATTGGTTCCCCCTCTTCCCTTTCATCCTCAGGACAAATTGCAAGCTGTACGGAACAGGAGGTTAAAGGTGCTGATTCTCCAAGGAGGGAGATTGCTAGTAAAGCGGCTGGAATGGCGAACCCGAGCACAAGGAGATGAGAAATGAGGTGCGTTTTAGAAACCTTTCCCGATCACACGGTGTACCATCTTCTGGGTTTCTCATGCATGTTTTCGATGTAGGAAGATGCCCTTGAACCTGGAGATTTGGGACCCATGGGATGGGTACCACGCAGTATTACTTTAAAGGGTCTGCGTTTGCTCACCCAACCTCACCAAACCTCTCAGCCCCAAGAGTGTCCACCCTTATGTCTCAATCAGCTGTGGGTCTAGATATGGTCAATCCAGGTGGCATTACAGCCGCTGAAAATATTTTGTAAGAATTTCTCTCTCTTTCACTGTCTTTGTTTCACGGGTTTTTAAAAGTAATTGATTTTTTGTAATGGGGTTTACCTGCTTTTCACTGCTCTGATTTTGCTGCTTTACACCCACTTGACTCACTTTCAGAGAGATATCAATGCATAGGTTTCAAGATTCTTACTAGTCAGATATATTCTTGGGCGGTGAATAGGGGGTGCTGAGTCCAATTCCTTGAGCAAGGAGTAGGGCTTGTCTATTACATATTGGTTTTATGGAACGGTATCTGAGCTAATTTGAAACCCTTGTTGTATGCATCACCCCACCTCACCTTTCCCGTTAAGCAGCCATAGTGTGTTTTCTAAACGTGTGATTCTATTCTGTTTTGTAATTCAGTTCAAGGGTAGCGGTTTTTACATTCCCTCTATAAGTCATATCTTATGATAAGTGTCTTTTTCTGTGTGACTTATTTCACTTAGAATCGTCGTACCTAAATCCACTCATCATGCTGCTACTAGCCTTATGACGTTGATTTCATGGCTGAGTGATATTCCATTGTACATAAGGACCACCACTTCTTTATCCATTTTTCTCTTTCCTGGGATATTTAAGGTGTAACGAAGTGGAGATTCTTGTCAACAGAGCAGCCCTAAACTTTGGGGTGCCTGTGTCTTGCTGATTTTTAGTTTTCCCAATTTATACGCCCATGAGTGGATGTGCCCTATGCTCCCTAAGCTGAGTTTTGTAGATGTTTCAGGACACACTGTGCACTTCTCCAGAGTGGCTGTTGGCAATTTACATCCCGCCCATCAGCGTAGCCAGGCTCCCGTTTCTCCATGGCCTGTCCTGCATTTCTGGTTTTGACACTTTATTCAGCATGGCCCTTTTGACCGATGGGAAGCGAGACTTCTTTGTAGCGCTGATTTGCCTTTCCAGGTTGCTTGGTTGGCCAAAAAGGGCGTATGCGTTTTTTCCTGAATATATTCAGGAAAAAACGCATACGCCCTTTTTGGCCAAGGGCATCATTGTCGAGGTTTTGCCGCCTTTCCTGTGCTTTAAAGGCGATTCGAATCTCCCTCCTGAAATCTGTTTCCTGCAATTCTGCCTTGCTTTCAAATCCTCTTCGTTTCCTTCCATCAATATATTTGTGGACGAGAGTCATCATTTATAAGTCTGCAGGTTTGTGAATTGCAGTGCCCCTGAGCGCCATTTTTCAACTCGCTTTCTTGGGCGCTGGCCGCAAAAGCGCAGGATTGCTTCAGGCCCTATTCTGGTCCCAGGCGGCATGCTGAGCCTGTGGTTAATTCTTCTTCTTGAGGGGAAAATAGAGTGACCTGTGCCTGTCCCAACACCTAGAGCTAGTCTCTCATTGGTTCCCCCTCTTCCCGTTCATCCTCAGGACAAATTGCAACCTGTACGGAACAGGAGGTTAAAGGTGCTGATTCTCCAAGCAGGGAGATTGCTAGAAAGCGGCTGGAATGGCGAACCCAAGCACAAGGAGATGAGAAATGAGGTGCGTTTTAGAAACCTTTCCCGATCACACGGTGTACCATCTTCTGGGTTTCTCATGAATGTTTTCGATGTAGGAAGATGCCCTTGAACCTGGAGATTTGGGACCCATGGGATGGGTACCACGCAGTATTACTTTATAGGGTCTGCGTTTGGTCACCCAACCTCACCAAACCTCTCAGCCCCAAGAGTGTCCACCCTTATGTCTCAATCAGCTGTGGGTCTAGATATGGTCAATCCAGGTGGCATCACAGCCCCTGAACGACTTTTTAAGAATTTCTCTCTCTTTCACTGTCTTTGTTTCACGGGTTTTTAAAAGTAATTGATATTTATAATGGGGTTTACCTGCTTTTCACTCCTGTGTATTTGCCGCTTTACACCCACTTGACTCACTTACAGAGAGATATCAATGCATAGGTTTTAAGATTCTTACTAATCAGATATATTCGTGGGCGGTGAATAGGCGGTGTTGAGTCCAATTCATTGAGCAAGGAGTAGGTCTTGTCTATTACATATTGGGTTTATGGAACGGTATCTGAGCTAATGTGAAACCCTTGTTGTATGCATCACCCCACCTCACCTTTCCCGTTAAGCAGCCATAGTGTGTTTTCTAAACGTGTGACTCTATTCTGTTTTGTAATTCAGTTCAAGGGTAGCGGTTTTTACATTCCCTCTATAAGTCATATCTTATGATAAGTGTCTTTTTCTGTGTGACTTATTTCACTTAGAATCGTCGTACCTAAATCCACTCATCATGCTGCTACTAGCCTTATGACGTAGATTTCATGGCTGAGTGATATTCCATTGTACATAAGGACCACAACTTCTTTATCCATTTTTCTCTTTCCTGGGATATTTAAGGTGTAACCAAGTGGAGGTTCTTGTCAACAGAGCAGACCTAAATTTTGGGGTGCCTGTGTCTTGCTGATTTTTAGTTTTCCCAATTTATACGCCCATGTGTGGATGTGCCCTATGCTCCCTAAGCTGAGTTTTGTAGATGTTTCAGGACACACCGTGCACTTCTCCAGAGTGGCTGTTGGCAATTTACATCCCGCCCATCAGCGTAGCCAGGCTCCCGTTTCTCCATGGCCTGTCCTGCATTTCTGGTTTTGACACTTTATTCAGCATGGCCCTTTTGACCGATGGGAAGCGAGACTTCTTTGTAGCGCTGATTTGCCTTTCCAGGTTGCTTGGTTGGCCAAAAAGGGCGTATGCGTTTTTTCCTGAATATATTCAGGAAAAAACGCATACGCCCTTTTTGGCCAAGGGCATCATTGTCGAGGTTTTGCCGCTTTTCCTGTGCTTTAAAGGCGATTCGAATCTCCCTCCTGAAATCTGTTTCCTGCAATTCTGCCTTGCTTTCAAATCCTCTTCGTTTCCTTCCATCAATATATTTGTGGACGAGAGTCATCATTTATAAGTCTGCAGGTTTGTGAATTGCAGTGCCCCTGAGCGCCATTTTTCAACTCGCTTTCTTGGGCGCTGGCCGCAAAAGCGCAGGATTGCTTCAGGCCCTATTCTGGTCCCAGGCGGCATGCTGAGCCTGTGGTTAATTCTTCTTCTTGAGGGGAAAATAGAGTGACCTGTGCCTGTCCCAACACCTAGAGCTAGTCTCTCATTGGTTCCCCCTCTTCCCGTTCATCCTCAGGACAAATTGCAACCTGTACGGAACAGGAGGTTAAAGGTGCTGATTCTCCAAGGAGGGAGATTGCTAGTAAAGCGGCTGGAATGGCGAACCCAAGCACAAGGAGATGAGAAATGAGGTGCGTTTTAGAAACCTTTCCCGATCACACGGTGTACCATCTTCTGGGTTTCTCATGAATGTTTTCGATGTAGGAAGATGCCCTTGAACCTGGAGATTTGGAACCCATGGGATGGGTACCACGCAGTATTACTTTATAGGGTCTGCGTTTGCTCACCCAACCTCACCAAACCTCTCAGCCCCAAGAGTGTCCACCCTTATGTCTCAATCAGCTGTGGGTCTAGATATGGTCAATCCAGGTGGCATCACAGCCCCTGAACGACTTTTTAAGAATTTCTCTCTCTTTCACTGTCTTTGTTTCACGGGTTTTTAAAAGTAATTGATATTTATAATGGGGTTTACCTGCTTTTCACTCCTGTGTTTTTGCCGCTTTACACCCACTTGACTCACTTACAGAGAGATATCAATGCATAGGTTTTAAGATTCTTACTAGTCAGATATATTCGTGGGCGGTGAATAGGCGGTGTTGAGTCCAATTCATTGAGCAAGGAGTAGGTCTTGTCTATTACATATTGGGTTTATGGAACGGTATCTGAGCTAATGTGAAACCCTTGTTGTATGCATCACCCCACCTCACCTTTCCCGTTAAGCAGCCATAGTGTGTTTTCTAAACGTGTGACTCTATTCTGTTTTGTAATTCAGTTCAAGGGTAGCGGTTTTTACATTCCCTCTATAAGTCATATCTTATGATAAGTGTCTTTTTCTGTGTGACTTATTTCACTTAGAATCGTCGTACCTAAATCCACTCATCATGCTGCTACTAGCCTTATGACGTAGATTTCATGGCTGAGTGATATTCCATTGTACATAAGGACCACAACTTCTTTATCCATTTTTCTCTTTCCTGGGATATTTAAGGTGTAACCAAGTGGAGGTTCTTGTCAACAGAGCAGACCTAAATTTTGGGGTGCCTGTGTCTTGCTGATTTTTAGTTTTCCCAATTTATACGCCCATGTGTGGATGTGCCCTATGCTCCCTAAGCTGAGTTTTGTAGATGTTTCAGGACACACCGTGCACTTCTCCAGAGTGGCTGTTGGCAATTTACATCCCGCCCATCAGCGTAGCCAGGCTCCCGTTTCTCCATGGCCTGTCCTGCATTTCTGGTTTTGACACTTTATTCAGCATGGCCCTTTTGACCGATGGGAAGCGAGACTTCTTTGTAGCGCTGATTTGCCTTTCCAGGTTGCTTGGTTGGCCAAAAAGGGCGTATGCGTTTTTTCCTGAATATATTCAGGAAAAAACGCATACGCCCTTTTTGGCCAAGGGCATCATTGTCGAGGTTTTGCCGCTTTTCCTGTGCTTTAAAGGCGATTCGAATCTCCCTCCTGAAATCTGTTTCCTGCAATTCTGCCTTGCTTTCAAATCCTCTTCGTTTCCTTCCATCAATATATTTGTGGACGAGAGTCATCATTTATAAGTCTGCAGGTTTGTGAATTGCAGTGCCCCTGAGCGCCATTTTTCAACTCGCTTTCTTGGGCGCTGGCCGCAAAAGCGCAGGATTGCTTCAGGCCCTATTCTGGTCCCAGGCGGCATGCTGAGCCTGTGGTTAATTCTTCTTCTTGAGGGGAAAATAGAGTGACCTGTGCCTGTCCCAACACCTAGAGCTAGTCTCTCATTGGTTCCCCCTCTTCCCGTTCATCCTCAGGACAAATTGCAACCTGTACGGAACAGGAGGTTAAAGGTGCTGATTCTCCAAGGAGGGAGATTGCTAGTAAAGCGGCTGGAATGGCGAACCCAAGCACAAGGAGATGAGAAATGAGGTGCGTTTTAGAAACCTTTCCCGATCACACGGTGTACCATCTTCTGGGTTTCTCATGAATGTTTTCGATGTAGGAAGATGCCCTTGAACCTGGAGATTTGGAACCCATGGGATGGGTACCACGCAGTATTACTTTATAGGGTCTGCGTTTGCTCACCCAACCTCACCAAACCTCTCAGCCCCAAGAGTGTCCACCCTTATGTCTCAATCAGCTGTGGGTCTAGATATGGTCAATCCAGGTGGCATCACAGCCCCTGAACGACTTTTTAAGAATTTCTCTCTCTTTCACTGTCTTTGTTTCACGGGTTTTTAAAAGTAATTGATATTTATAATGGGGTTTACCTGCTTTTCACTCCTGTGTTTTTGCCGCTTTACACCCACTTGACTCACTTACAGAGAGATATCAATGCATAGGTTTTAAGATTCTTACTAGTCAGATATATTCGTGGGCGGTGAATAGGCGGTGTTGAGTCCAATTCATTGAGCAAGGAGTAGGTCTTGTCTATTACATATTGGGTTTATGGAACGGTATCTGAGCTAATGTGAAACCCTTGTTGTATGCATCACCCCACCTCACCTTTCCCGTTAAGCAGCCATAGTGTGTTTTCTAAACGTGTGACTCTATTCTGTTTTGTAATTCAGTTCAAGGGTAGCGGTTTTTACATTCCCTCTATAAGTCATATCTTATGATAAGTGTCTTTTTCTGTGTGACTTATTTCACTTAGAATCGTCGTACCTAAATCCACTCATCATGCTGCTACTAGCCTTATGACGTAGATTTCATGGCTGAGTGATATTCCATTGTACATAAGGACCACAACTTCTTTATCCATTTTTCTCTTTCCTGGGATATTTAAGGTGTAACCAAGTGGAGGTTCTTGTCAACAGAGCAGACCTAAATTTTGGGGTGCCTGTGTCTTGCTGATTTTTAGTTTTCCCAATTTATACGCCCATGTGTGGATGTGCCCTATGCTCCCTAAGCTGAGTTTTGTAGATGTTTCAGGACACACCGTGCACTTCTCCAGAGTGGCTGTTGGCAATTTACATCCCGCCCATCAGCGTAGCCAGGCTCCCGTTTCTCCATGGCCTGTCCTGCATTTCTGGTTTTGACACTTTATTCAGCATGGCCCTTTTGACCGATGGGAAGCGAGACTTCTTTGTAGCGCTGATTTGCCTTTCCAGGTTGCTTGGTTGGCCAAAAAGGGCGTATGCGTTTTTTCCTGAATATATTCAGGAAAAAACGCATACGCCCTTTTTGGCCAAGGGCATCATTGTCGAGGTTTTGCCGCTTTTCCTGTGCTTTAAAGGCGATTCGAATCTCCCTCCTGAAATCTGTTTCCTGCAATTCTGCCTTGCTTTCAAATCCTCTTCGTTTCCTTCCATCAATATATTTGTGGACGAGAGTCATCATTTATAAGTCTGCAGGTTTGTGAATTGCAGTGCCCCTGAGCGCCATTTTTCAACTCGCTTTCTTGGGCGCTGGCCGCAAAAGCGCAGGATTGCTTCAGGCCCTATTCTGGTCCCAGGCGGCATGCTGAGCCTGTGGTTAATTCTTCTTCTTGAGGGGAAAATAGAGTGACCTGTGCCTGTCCCAACACCTAGAGCTAGTCTCTCATTGGTTCCCCCTCTTCCCGTTCATCCTCAGGACAAATTGCAACCTGTACGGAACAGGAGGTTAAAGGTGCTGATTCTCCAAGGAGGGAGATTGCTAGTAAAGCGGCTGGAATGGCGAACCCAAGCACAAGGAGATGAGAAATGAGGTGCGTTTTAGAAACCTTTCCCGATCACACGGTGTACCATCTTCTGGGTTTCTCATGAATGTTTTCGATGTAGGAAGATGCCCTTGAACCTGGAGATTTGGAACCCATGGGATGGGTACCACGCAGTATTACTTTATAGGGTCTGCGTTTGCTCACCCAACCTCACCAAACCTCTCAGCCCCAAGAGTGTCCACCCTTATGTCTCAATCAGCTGTGGGTCTAGATATGGTCAATCCAGGTGGCATCACAGCACCTGAACGAATTTTGTAAGAATTTCTCTCTCTTTCACTGTCTTTATTTCACGGGTTTTTAAAAGTAATTGATTTTTATAATGGGGTTTACCTGCTTTTCACTGCTGTGATTTTGCCGCTTTACACCCACTTGACTCACTTACAGAGAGATATCAATGCATAGGTTTCAAGATTCTTACTAGTCAGATATATTCTTGGGCGGTGAATTGGGGGTGTTGAGTCCAATTCATTGAGGAAGGAGTAGGGCTTGTCTATTACATATTGGGTTTATGGAACGGTATCTGAGATAATTTGAAACCCTTGTTGTATGCATCACCCCACCTCACCTTTCCCATTAAGCAGCCATAGTGTGTTTTCTAAACGTGTGACTCTATTCTGTTTTGTAATTCAGTTCAAGGGTAGCGGTTTGTACATTCCCTCTATAAGTCATATCTTATGATAAGTGTCTTTTTCTGTGTGACTTATTTCACTTAGAATCGTTGTACCTAAATCCACTCATCATGCTGCTAGTAGCCTTATGACGTTGATTTCATGGCTGAGTGATATTCCATTGTACATAAGGACCACAACTTCTTTATCCATTTTTCTCTTTCCTGGGATATTTAAGGTGTAACGAAGTGGAGATTCTTGTCAACAGAGCAGCCCTAAACTTTGGGGTGCCTGTGTCTTGCTGATTTTTAGTTTTCTCAATTTATACGCCCATGAGTGGATGTGCCCTATGCTCCCTAAGCTGAGTTTTTTAGATGTTTCAGGACACACCGTGCACTTCTCCAGAGTGGCTGTTGGCTATTTACATCCCGCCCATCAGCGTAGCCAGGCTCCCGTTTCTCCATGGCCTGTCCTGCCTTTCTGGTTTTGACACTTTATTCAGCATGGCCCTTTTGACCGATGGGAAGCGAGACTTCTTTGTAGCGCTGATTTGCCTTTCCAGGTTGCTTGGTTGGCCAAAAAGGGCGTATGCGTTTTTTCCTGAATATATTCAGGAAAAAACGCATACGCCCTTTTTGGCCAAGGGCATCATTGTCGAGGTTTTGCCGCTTTTCCTGTGCTTTAAAGGCGATTCGAATCTCCCTCCTGAAATCTGTTTCCTGCAATTCTGCCTTGCTTTCAAATCCTCTTCGTTGCCTTCCCTCAATATATTTGTGGACGAGAGTCATCATTTATAAGTCTGCAGGTTTGTGAATTGCAGTGCCCCTGAGCTCCATTTTTCAACTCGCTTTCTTGGGCGCTGGCCGCAAAAGCGCAGGATTGCTTCAGGCCCTATTCTGGTCCCGGGCGGCAGGCTGAGCCTGTGGTTAATTCTTCTTCCTGAGGGGAAAATAGAGTGACCTCTGCCTGTCCCAACACCTAGAGCTAGTCTCTCATTGATTCCCCCTCTTCCCATTCATCCTCAGGACAAATTGCAACCTGTACGGAACAGTAGGTTAAAGGTGCTGATTCTCTAAGGAGGGAGATTGCTAGTAAAGCGGCTGGAATGGCGAACCCGAGCACAAGGAGATGAGAAATGAGGTGCGTTTTAGAAACCTTTCCCGATCACACGGTGTACCATCTTCTGGGTTTCTCATGCATGTTTTCGATGTAGGAAGATGCCCTTGAACCTGGAGATTTGGGACCCATGGGATGGGTACCACGCAGTATTACTTTAAAGGGTCTGCGTTTGCTCACCCAACCTCACGAAACCTCTCAGCCCCAAGAGTGTCCACCCTTATGTCTCAATCAGCTGTGGGTCTAGATATGGTCAATCCAGGTGGCATCACAACACCTGAACGAATTTTGTAAGAATTTCTCTCTCTTTCACTGTCTTTGTTTCACGGGTTTTTAAAAGTAATTGATTTTTATAATGGGGTTTACCTGCTTTTCACTGCTGTGATTTTGCCGCTTTACACCCACTTGACTCACTTACAGAGAGATATCAATGCATAGGTTTCAAGATTCTTACTAGTCAGACATATTCTTGGGCGGTGAATTGGGGGTGTTGAGTCCAATTCATTGAGGAAGGAGTAGGGCTTGTCTATTACATATTGGGTTTATGGAACGGTATCTGAACTAATTTGAAACCCTTGTTGTATGCATCACCCCACCTCACCTTTCCCATTAAGCAGCCATAGTGTGTTTTCTAAACGTGTGACTCTATTCTGTTTTGTAATTCAGTTCAAGTGTAGCGGTTTGTACATTCCCTCTATAAGTCATATCTTATGATAAGTGTCTTTTTCTGTGTGACTTATTTCACTTAGAATCGTCATACCTAAATCCACGCATCATGCTGCTACTAGCCTTATGACGTTGATTTCATGGCTGAGTGATATTCCATTGTACATAAGGACCACAACTTCTTTATCCATTTTTCTCTTTCCTGGGATATTTAAGGTGTAACGAAGTGGAGATTCTTGTCAACAGAGCAGCCCTAAACTTTGGGGTGCCTGTGTCTTGCTGATTTTTAGTTTTCCCAATTTATACGCCCATGAGTGGATGTGCCCTATGCTCCCTAAGCTCAGTTTTTTAGATGTTTCAGGACACACCGTGCACTTCTCCAGAGTGGCTGTTGGCAATTTACATCCCGCCCATCAGCGTAGCCAGGCTCCCGTTTCTCCATGGCCTGTCCTGCATTTCTGGTTTTGACACTTTATTCAGCATGGCCCTTTTGACCGATGGGAAGCGAGACTTCTTTGTAGCGCTGATGTGCCTTTCCAGGTTGCTTGGTTGGCCAAAAAGGGCGTATGCGTTTTTTCCTGAATATATTCAGGAAAAAACGCATACGCCCTTTTTGGCCAAGGGCATCATCGTCGAGGTTTTGCCGCTTTTACTGTGCTTTAAAGGCGATTCGAATCTCCCTCCTGAAATCTGTTTCCTTCAATTCTGCCTTGCTTTCAAATCCTCTTCGTTGCCTTCCCTCAATATATTTGTGGACGAGAGTCATCATTTATAAGTCTGCAGGTTTGTGAATTGCAGTGCCCCTGAGCTCCATTTTTCAACTCGCTTTCTTGGGCGCTGGCCGCAAAAGCGCAGGATTGCTTCAGGCCCTATTCTGGTCCCAGGCGGCAGGCTGAGCCTGTGGTTAATTCTTCTTCTTGAGGGGAAAATAGAGTGACCTCTGCCTGTCCCAACACCTAGAGCTAGTGCCTCATTGGTTCCCCCTCTTCCCTTTCATCCTCAGGACAAATTGCAAGCTGTACGGAACAGGAGGTTAAAGGTGCTGATTCTCCAAGGAGGGAGATTGCTAGTAAAGCGGCTGGAATGGCAAACCCGAGCACAAGGAGATGAGAAATGAGGTGCGTTTTAGAAACCTTTCCTGATCACACGGTGTACCATCTTCTGGGTTTCTCATGCATGTTTTCGATGTAGGAAGATGCCCTTGAACCTGGAGATTTGGGACCCATGGGATGGGTACCACGCAGTATTACTTTATAGGGTCTGCGTTTGCTCACCCAACCTCACCAAACCTCTCAGCCCCAAGAGTGTCCACCCTTATGTCTCAATCAGCTGTGGGTCTAGATGTGGTCAATCCAGGTGGCATCACAGCCCCTGAACGACTTTTTAAGAATTTCTCTCTCTTTCACTGTCTTTGTTTCACGGGTTTTTAAAAGTAATTGATATTTATAATGGGGTTTACCTGCTTTTCACTCCTGTGTTTTTGCCGCTTTACACCCACTTGACTCACTTACAGAGAGATATCAATGCATAGGTTTTAAGATTCTTACTATTCAGATATATTCGTGGGCGGTGAATAGGGGGTGTTGAGTCCAATTCATTGAGCAAGGAGTAGGTCTTGTCTATTACATATTGGGTTTATGGAACGGTATCTCAGATAATTTGAAACCCTTGTTTTATGAATCACCCCAGCTCACCTTTCCCGTTAAGCAGCCATAGTGTGTTTTCTAAACGTGTGACTCTATTCTGTTTTGTAATTCAGTTCAAGGGTAGCGGTTTTTACATTCCCTCTATAAGTCATATCTTATGATAAGTGTCTTTTTCTGTGTGACTTATTTCACTTAGAATCGTCGTACCTAAATCCACTCATCATGCTGCTACTAGCCTTATGACGTTGATTTCATGGCTGAGTGATATTCCATTGTACATAAGGACCACAACTTCTTTATCCATTTTTCTCTTTCCTGGGATATTTAAGGTGTAACCAAGTGGAGGTTCTTGTCAACAGAGCAGACCTAAATTTTGGGGTGCCTGTGTCTTGCTGATTTTTAGTTTTCCCAATTTATACGCCCATGAGTGGATGTGCCCTATGCTCCCTAAGCTGAGTTTTGTAGATGTTTCAGGACACACCGTGCACTTCTCCAGAGTGGCTGTTGGCAATTTACATCCCGCCCATCAGCGTAGCCAGGCTCCCGTTTCTCCATGGCCTGTCCTGCATTTCTGGTTTTGACACTTTATTCAGCATGGCCCTTTTGACCGATGGGAAGCGAGACTTCTTTGTAGCGCTGATTTGCCTTTCCAGGTTGCTTGGTTGGCCAAAAAGGGCGTATGCGTTTTTTCCTGAATATATTCAGGAAAAAACGCATACGCCCTTTTTGGCCAAGGGCATCATTGTCGAGGTTTTGCCGCTTTTCCTGTGCTTTAAAGGCGATTCGAATCTCCCTCCTGAAATCTGTTTCCTGCAATTCTGCCTTGCTTTCAAATCCTCTTCGTTTCCTTCCATCAATATATTTGTGGACGAGAGTCATCATTTATAAGTCTGCAGGTTTGTGAATTGCAGTGCCCCTGAGCGCCATTTTTCAACTCGCTTTCTTGGGCGCTGGCCGCAAAAGCGCAGGATTGCTTCAGGCCCTATTCTGGTCCCAGGCGGCAGGCTGAGCCTGTGGTTAATTCTTCTTCCTGTTGGGAAAATAGAGTGACCTCTGCCTATCCCAACACCTAGAGATAGTCTCTCATTGGTTCCCCCTCTTCCCTTTCATCCTCAGGACACATTGCAAGCTGTACGGAACAGGAGGTTAAAGGTGCTGATTCTCCAAGGAGGGAGATTGCTAGTAAAGCGGCTGGAATGGCGAACCCGAGCACAAGGAGATGAGAAATGAGGTGCGTTTTAGAAACCTTTCCCGATCACACGGTGTAGCATCTTCTGGGTTTCTCATGAATGTTTTCGATGTAGGAAGATGCCCTTGAACCTGGAGATTTGGGACCCATGGGATGGGTACCACGCAGTATTACTTTATAGGGTCTGCGTTTGGTCACCCAACCTCACCAAACCTCTCAGCCCCAAGAGTGTCCACCCTTATGTCTCAATCAGCTGTGGGTCTAGATATGGTCAATCCAGGTGGCATCACAGCCCCTGAACGACTTTTTAAGAATTTCTCTCTCTTTCACTGTCTTTGTTTCACGGGTTTTTAAAAGTAATTGATATTTATAATGGGGTTTACCTGCTTTTCACTCCTGTGTTTTTGCCGCTTTACACCCACTTGACTCACTTACAGAGAGATATCAATGCATAGGTTTTAAGATTCTTACTATTCAGATATATTCGTGGGCGGTGAATAGGGGGTGTTGAGTCCAATTCATTGAGCAAGGAGTAGGTCTTGTCTATTACATATTGGGTTTATCGAACGGTATCTCAGATAATTTGAAACCCTTGTTGTATGCATCACCCCACCTCACCTTTCCCGTTAAGCAGCCATAGTGTGTTTTCTAAACGTGTGACTCTATTCTGTTTTGTAATTCAGTTCAAGGGTAGCGGTTTTTACATTCCCTCTATAAGTCATATCTTATGATAAGTGTCTTTTTCTGTGTGAATTATTTCACTTAGAATCGTCGTACCTAAATCCACTCATCATGCTGCTACTAGCCTTATGACGTAGATTTCATGGCTGAGTGATATTCCATTGTACATAAGGACCACAACTTCTTTATCCATTTTTCTCTTTCCTGGGATATTTAAGGTGTAACCAAGTGGAGGTTCTTGTCAACAGAGCAGACCTAAATTTTGGGGTGCCTGTGTCTTGCTGATTTTTAGTTTTCCCAATTTATACGCCCATGTGTGGATGTGCCCTATGCTCCCTAAGCTGAGTTTTGTAGATGTTTCAGGACACACCGTGCACTTCTCCAGAGTGGCTGTTGGCAATTTACATCCCGCCCATCAGCGTAGCCAGGCTCCCGTTTCTCCATGGCCTGTCCTGCATTTCTGGTTTTGACACTTTATTCAGCATGGCCCTTTTGACCGATGGGAAGCGAGACTTCTTTGTAGCGCTGATTTGCCTTTCCAGGTTGCTTGGTTGGCCAAAAAGGGCGTATGCGTTTTTTCTTGAATATATTCAGGAAAAAACGCATACGCCCTTTTTGGCCAAGGGCATCATTGTCGAGGTTTTGCCGCTTTTCCTGTGCTTTAAAGGCGATTCGAATCTCCCTCCTGAAATCTGTTTCCTGCAATTCTGCCTTGCTTTCAAATCCTCTTCGTTTCCTTCCATCAATATATTTGTGGACGAGAGTCATCATTTATAAGTCTGCAGGTTTGTGAATTGCAGTGCCCCTGAGCGCCATTTTTCAACTCGCTTTCTTGGGCGCTGGCCGCAAAAGCGCAGGATTGCTTCAGGCCCTATTCTGGTCCCAGGCGGCATGCTGAGCCTGTGGTTAATTCTTCTTCTTGAGGGGAAAATAGAGTGACCTGTGCCTGTCCCAACACCTAGAGCTAGTCTCTCATTGGTTCCCCCTCTTCCCGTTCATCCTCAGGACAAATTGCAACCTGTACGGAACAGGAGGTTAAAGGTGCTGATTCTCCAAGGAGGGAGATTGCTAGTAAAGCGGCTGGAATGGCGAACCCAAGCACAAGGAGATGAGAAATGAGGTGCGTTTTAGAAACCTTTCCCGATCACACGGTGTACCATCTTCTGGGTTTCTCATGAATGTTTTCGATGTAGGAAGATGCCCTTGAACCTGGAGATTTGGGACCCATGGGATGGGTACCACGCAGTATTACTTTATAGGGTCTGCGTTTGCTCACCCAACCTCACCAAACCTCTCAGCCCCAAGAGTGTCCACCCTTATGTCTCAATCAGCTGTGGGTCTAGATATGGTCAATCCAGGTGGCATCACAGCCCCTGAACGACTTTTTAAGAATTTCTCTCTCTTTCACTGTCTTTGTTTCACGGGTTTTTAAAAGTAATTGATATTTATAATGGGGTTTACCTGCTTTTCACTCCTGTGTTTTTGCCGCTTTACACCCACTTGACTCACTTACAGAGAGATATCAATGCATAGGTTTTAAGATTCTTACTATTCAGATATATTCGTGGGCGGTGAATAGGGGGTGTTGAGTCCAATTCATTGAGCAAGGAGTAGGTCTTGTCTATTACATATTGGGTTTATCGAACGGTATCTCAGATAATTTGAAACCCTTGTTGTATGCATCACCCCACCTCACCTTTCCCGTTAAGCAGCCATAGTGTGTTTTCTAAACGTGTGACTCTATTCTGTTTTGTAATTCAGTTCAAGGGTAGCGGTTTTTACATTCCCTCTATAAGTCATATCTTATGATAAGTGTCTTTTTCTGTGTGAATTATTTCACTTAGAATCGTCGTACCTAAATCCACTCATCATGCTGCTACTAGCCTTATGACGTTGATTTCATGGCTGAGTGATATTCCATTGTACATAAGGACCACAACTTCTTTATCCATTTTTCTCTTTCCTGGGATATTTAAGGTGTAACGAAGTGGAGATTCTTGTCAACAGAGCAGCCCTAAACTTTGGGGTGCCTGTGTCTTGCTGATTTTTACTTTTCCCAATTTATACGCCCATGAGTGGATGTGCCCTATGCTCCCTAAGCTGAGTTTCTGAGATGTTTCAGGACACACCGTGCACTTCTCCAGAGTGGCTGTTGGCAATTTACATCCCGCCCATCAGCGTAGCCAGGCTCCCATTTCTCCATGGCCTGTCCTGCATTTCTGGTTTTGACACTTTATTCAGCATGGCCCTTTTGACCGATGGGAAGCGAGACTTCTTTGTAGCGCTGATTTGCCTTTCCAGGTTGCTTGGTTGGCCAAAAAGGGCGTATGCGTTTTTTCCTGAATATATTCAGGAAAAAACGCATACGCCCTTTTTGGCCAAGGGCATCATTGTCGAGGTTTTGCCGCCTTTCCTGTGCTTTAAAGGCGATTCGAATCTCCCTCCTGAAATCTGTTTCCTGCAATTCTGCCTTGCTTTCAAATCCTCTTCGTTTCCTTCCCTCAATATATTTGTGGACGAGAGTCATCATTTATAAGTCTGCAGGTTTGTGAATTGCAGTGCCCCTGAGCGCCATTTTTCAACTCGCTTTCTTGGGCGCTGGCCGCAAAAGCGCAGGATTGCTTCAGGCCCTATTCTGGTCCCAGGCGGCATGCTGAGCCTGTGGTTAATTCTTCTTCTTGAGGGGAAAATAGAGTGACCTGTGCCTGTCCCAACACCTAGAGCTAGTCTCTCATTGGTTCCCCCTCTTCCCGTTCATCCTCAGGACAAATTGCAACCTGTACGGAACAGGAGGTTAAAGGTGCTGATTCTCCAAGCAGGGAGATTGCTAGAAAGTGGCTGGAATGGCGAACCCAAGCACAAGGAGATGAGAAATGAGGTGCGTTTTAGAAACCTTTCCCGATCACACGGTGTACCATCTTCTGGGTTTCTCATGAATGTTTTCGATGTAGGAAGATGCCCTTGAACCTGGAGATTTGGGACCCATGGGATGGGTACCACGCAGTATTACTTTATAGGGTCTGCGTTTGGTCTCCCAACCTCACCAAACCTCTCAGCCCCAAGAGTGTCCACCCTTATGTCTCAATCAGCTGTGGGTCTAGATATGGTCAATCCAGGTGGCATCACAGCCCCTGAACGACTTTTTAAGAATTTCTCTCTCTTTCACTGTCTTTGTTTCACGGGTTTTTAAAAGTAATTGATATTTATAATGGGGTTTACCTGCTTTTCACTCCTGTGTATTTGCCGCTTTACACCCACTTGACTCACTTACAGAGAGATATCAATGCATAGGTTTTAAGATTCTTACTAGTCAGATATATTCGTGGGCGGTGAATAGGCGGTGTTGAGTCCAATTCATTGAGCAAGGAGTAGGTCTTGTCTATTACATATTGGGTTTATGGAACGGTATCTGAGCTAATGTGAAACCCTTGTTGTATGCATCACCCCACCTCACCTTTCCCGTTAAGCAGCCATAGTGTGTTTTCTAAACGTGTGACTCTATTCTGTTTTGTAATTCAGTTCAAGGGTAGCGGTTTTTACATTCCCTCTATAAGTCATATCTTATGATAAGTGTCTTTTTCTGTGTGACTTATTTCACTTAGAATCGTCGTACCTAAATCCACTCATCATGCTGCTACTAGCCTTATGACGTAGATTTCATGGCTGAGTGATATTCCATTGTACATAAGGACCACAACTTCTTTATCCATTTTTCTCTTTCCTGGGATATTTAAGGTGTAACCAAGTGGAGGTTCTTGTCAACAGAGCAGACCTAAATTTTGGGGTGCCTGTGTCTTGCTGATTTTTAGTTTTCCCAATTTATACGCCCATGTGTGGATGTGCCCTATGCTCCCTAAGCTGAGTTTTGTAGATGTTTCAGGACACACCGTGCACTTCTCCAGAGTGGCTGTTGGCAATTTACATCCCGCCCATCAGCGTAGCCAGGCTCCCGTTTCTCCATGGCCTGTCCTGCATTTCTGGTTTTGACACTTTATTCAGCATGGCCCTTTTGACCGATGGGAAGCGAGACTTCTTTGTAGCGCTGATTTGCCTTTCCAGGTTGCTTGGTTGGCCAAAAAGGGCGTATGCGTTTTTTCCTGAATATATTCAGTAAAAAACGCATACGCCCTTTTTGGCCAAGGGCATCATTGTCGAGGTTTTGCCGCTTTTCCTGTGCTTTAAAGGCGATTCGAATCTCCCTCCTGAAATCTGTTTCCTGCAATTCTGCCTTGCTTTCAAATCCTCTTCGTTTCCTTCCATCAATATATTTGTGGACGAGAGTCATCATTTATAAGTCTGCAGGTTTGTGAATTGCAGTGCCCCTGAGCGCCATTTTTCAACTCGCTTTCTTGGGCGCTGGCCGCAAAAGCGCAGGATTGCTTCAGGCCCTATTCTGGTCCCAGGCGGCATGCTGAGCCTGTGGTTAATTCTTCTTCTTGAGGGGAAAATAGAGTGACCTGTGCCTGTCCCAACACCTAGAGCTAGTCTCTCATTGGTTCCCCCTCTTCCCGTTCATCCTCAGGACAAATTGCAACCTGTACGGAACAGGAGGTTAAAGGTGCTGATTCTCCAAGGAGGGAGATTGCTAGTAAAGCGGCTGGAATGGCGAACCCAAGCACAAGGAGATGAAAAATGAGGTGCGTTTTAGAAACCTTTCCCGATCACACGGTGTACCATCTTCTCGGTTTCTCATGAATGTTTTCGATGTAGGAAGATGCCCTTGAACCTGGAGATTTGGGACCCATGGGATGGGTACCACGCAGTATTACTTTATAGGGTCTGCGTTTGCTCACCCAACCTCACCAAACCTCTCAGCCCCAAGAGTGTCCACCCTTATGTCTCAATCAGCTGTGGGTCTAGATATGGTCAATCCAGGTGGCATCACAGCCCCTGAACGACTTTTTAAGAATTTCTCTCTCTTTCACTGTCTTTGTTTCACGGGTTTTTAAAAGTAATTGATATTTATAATGGGGTTTACCTGCTTTTCACTCCTGTGTTTTTGCCGCTTTACACCCACTTGACTCACTTACAGAGAGATATCAATGCATAGGTTTTAAGATTCTTACTATTCAGATATATTCGTGGGCGGTGAATAGGGGGTGTTGAGTCCAATTCATTGAGCAAGGAGTAGGTCTTGTCTATTACATATTGGGTTTATGGAACGGTATCTCAGATAATTTGAAACCCTTGTTGTATGCATCACCCCACCTCACCTTTCCCGTTAAGCAGCCATAGTGTGTTTTCTAAACGTGTGACTCTATTCTGTTTTGTAATTCAGTTCAAGGGTAGCGGTTTTTACATTCCCTCTATAAGTCATATCTTATGATAAGTGTCTTTTTCTGTGTGAATTATTTCACTTAGAATCGTCGTACCTAAATCCACTCATCATGCTGCTACTAGCCTTATGACGTTGATTTCATGGCTGAGTGATATTCCATTGTACATAAGGACCACAACTTCTTTATCCATTTTTCTCTTTCCTGGGATATTTAAGGTGTAACCAAGTGGAGGTTCTTGTCAACAGAGCAGCCCTAAATTTTGGGGTGCCTGTGTCTTGCTGATTTTTAGTTTTCCCAATTTATACGCCCATGAGTGGATGTGCCCTATGCTCCCTAAGCTGAGTTTTGTAGATGTTTCAGGACACACCGTGCACTTCTCCAGAGTGGCTGTTGGCAATTTACATCCCGCCCATCAGCGTAGCCAGGCTCCCGTTTCTCCATGGCCTGTCCTGCATTTCTGCTTTTGACACTTTATTCAGCATGGCCCTTTTGACCGATGGGAAGCGAGACTTCTTTGTAGCGCTGATTTGCCTTTCCAGGTTGCTTGGTTGGCCAAAAAGGGCATATGCGTTTTTTCCTGAATATATTCAGGAAAAAACGCATACGCCCTTTTTGGCCAAGGGCATCATTGTCGAGGTTTTGCCGCTTTTCCTGTGCTTTAAAGGCGATTCGAATCTCCCTCCTGAAATCTGTTTCCTGCAATTCTGCCTTGCTTTCAAATCCTCTTCGTTGCCTTCCCTCAATATATTTGTGGACGAGAGTCATCATTTATAAGTCTGCAGGTTTGTGAATTGCAGTGCCCCTGAGCGCCATTTTTCAACTCGCTTTCTTGGGCGCTGGCCGCAAAAGCGCAGGATTGCTTCAGGCCCTATTCTGGTCCCAGGCGGCAGGCTGAGCCTGTGGTTAATTCTTCTTCCTGTTGGGAAAATAGAGTGACCTCTGCCTATCCCAACACCTAGAGATAGTCTCTCATTGGTTCCCCCTCTTCCCTTTCATCCTCAGGACAAATTGCAAGCTGTACGGAACAGGAGGTTAAAGGTGCTGATTCTCCAAGGAGGGAGATTGCTAGTAAAGCGGCTGGAATGGCGAACCCGAGCACAAGGAGATGAGAAATGAGGTGCGTTTTAGAAACCTTTCCCGATCACACGGTGTACCATCTTCTGGGTTTCTCATGCATGTTTTCGATGTAGGAAGATGCCCTTGAACCTGGAGATTTGGGACCCATGGGATGGGTACCACGCAGTATTACTTTAAAGGGTCTGCGTTTGCTCACCCAACCTCACCAAACCTCTCAGCCCCAAGAGTGTCCACCCTTATGTCTCAATCAGCTGTGGGTCTAGATATGGTCAATCCAGGTGGCATTACAGCCGCTGAAAGAATTTTGTAAGAATTTCTCTCTCTTTCACTGTCTTTGTTTCACGGGTTTTTAAAAGTAATTGATTTTTATAATGGGGTTTACCTGCTTTTCACTGCTGTGATTTTGCCGCTTTACACCCACTTGACTCACTTTCAGAGAGATATCAATGCATAGGTTTCAAGATTCTTACTAGTCAGATATATTCTTGGGCGGTGAATAGGGGGTGCTGAGTCCAATTCCTTGAGCAAGTAGTAGGGCTTGTCTATTACATATTGGGTTTATGGAACGGTATCTGAGCTAATTTGAAACCCTTGTTGTATGCATCACCCCACCTCACCTTTCCCGTTAAGCAGCCATAGTGTGTTTTCTAAACGTGTGATTCTATTCTGTTTTGTAATTCAGTTCAAGGGTAGCGGTTTTTACATTCCCTCTATAAGTCATATCTTATGATAAGTGTCTTTTTCTGTGTGACTTACTTCACTTAGAATCGTCGTACCTAAATCCACTCATCATGCTGCTACTAGCCTTATGTCGTTGATTTCATGGCTGAGTGATATTCCATTGTACATAAGGACCACAACTTCTTTATCCATTTTTCTCTTTCCTGGGATATTTAAGGTGTAACGAAGTGGAGATTCTTGTCAACAGAGCAGCCCTAAACTTTGGGGTGCCTGTGTCTTGCTGATTTTTACTTTTCACAATTTATACGCCCATGAGTGGATGTGCCCTATGCTCCCTAAGCTGAGTTTTTTAGATGTTTCAGGACACACCGTGCACTTCTCCAGAGTGGCTGTTGGCAATTTACATCCCGCCCATCAGCGTAGCCAGGCTCCCATTTCTCCATGGCCTGTCCTGCATTTCTGGTTTTGACACTTTATTCAGCATGGCCCTTTTGACCGATGGGAAGCGAGACTTCTTTGTAGCGCTGATTTGCCTTTCCAGGTTGCTTGGTTGGCCAAAAAGGGCGTATGCGTTTTTTCCTGAATATATTCAGGAAAAAACGCATACGCCCTTTTTGGCCAAGGGCATCATTGTCGAGGTTTTGCCGCTTTTCCTGTGCTTTAAAGGCGATTCGAATCTCCCTCCTGAAATCTGTTTCCTGCAATTCTGCCTTGCTTTCAAATCCTCTTCGTTGTCTTCCCTCAATATATTTGTGGACGAGAGTCATCATTTATAAGTCTGCAGGTTTGTGAATTGCAGTGCCCCTGAGCTCCATTTTTCAACTCGCTTTCTTGGGCGCTGGCCGCAAAAGCGCAGGATTGCTTCAGGCCCTCTTCTGGTCCCGGGCGGCAGGCTGAGCCTGTGGTTAATTCTTCTTCCTGAGGGGAAAATAGAGTGACCTCTGCCTGTCCCAACACCTAGAGCTAGTCTCTCATTGATTCCCCCTCTTCCCATTCATCCTCAGGACAAATTGCAACCTGTACGGAACAGTAGGTTAAAGGTGCTGATTCTCTAAGGAGGGAGATTGCTAGTAAAGCGGCTGGAATGGCGAACCCGAGCACAAGGAGATGAGAAATGAGGTGCGTTTTAGAAACCTTTCCCGATCACACGGTGTACCATCTTCTGGGTTTCTCATGCATGTTTTCGATGTAGGAAGATGCCCTTGAACCTGGAGATTTGGGACCCATGGGATGGGTACCACGCAGTATTACTTTAAAGGGTCTGCGTTTGCTCACCCAACCTCACGAAACCTCTCAGCCCCAAGAGTGTCCACCCTTATGTCTCAATCAGCTGTGGGTCTAGATATGGTCAATCCAGGTGGCATCACAGCACCTGAACGAATTTTGTAAGAATTTCTCTCTCTATCACTGTCTTTTTTCACGGGTTTTTAAAAGTAATTGATTTTTATAATGGGGTTTACCTGCTTTTCACTGCTCTGATTTTGCCGCTTTACACCCACTTGACTCACTTACAGAGAGATATCAATGCATAGGTTTCAAGATTCTTACTAGTCAGATATATTCTTGGGCGGTGAATTGGGGGTGTTGAGTCCAATTCATTGAGGAAGGAGTAGGGCTTGTCTATTACATATTGGGTTTATGGAACGGTATCTGAGCTAATTTGAAACCCTTGTTGTATGCATCACCCCACCTCACCTTTCCCATTAAGCAGCCATAGTGTGTTTTCTAAACGTGTGACTCTATTCTGTTTTGTAATTCAGTTCAAGGGTAGCGGTTTGTACATTCCCTCTATAAGTCATATCTTATGATAAGTGTCTTTTTCTGTGTGACTTATTTCACTTAGAATCGTCGTACCTAAATCCACTCATCATGCTGCTACTAGCCTTATGACGTTGATTTCATGGCTGAGTGATATTCCATTGTACATAAGGACCACAACTTCTTTATCCATTTTTCTCTTTCCTGGGATATTTAAGGTGTAACGAAGTGGAGATTCTTGTCAACAGAGCAGCCCTAAACTTTGGGGTGCCTGTGTCTTGCTGATTTTTACTTTTCTCAATTTATACGCCCATGAGTGGATGTGCCCTATGCTCCCTAAGCTGAGTTTTTTAGATGTTTCAGGACACACCGTGCACTTCTCCAGAGTGGCTGTTGGCAATTTACATCCCGCCCATCAGCGTAGCCAGGCTCCCGTTTCTCCATGGCCTGTCCTGCATTTCTGGTTTTGACACTTTATTCAGCATGGCCCTTTTGACCGATGGGAAGCGAGACTTCTTTGTAGCGCTGATTTGCCTTTCCAGGTTGCTTGGTTGGCCAAAAAGGGCGTATGCGTTTTTTCCTGAATATATTCAGGAAAAAACGCATACGCCCTTTTTGGCCAAGGGCATCATTGTCGAGGTTTTGCCGCTTTTCCTGTGCTTTAAAGGCGATTCGAATCTCCCTCCTGAAATCTGTTTCCTGCAATTCTGCCTTGCTTTCAAATCCTCTTCGTTGCCTTCCCTCAATATATTTGTGGACGAGAGTCATCATTTATAAGTCTGCAGGTTTGTGAATTGCAGTGCCCCTGAGCTCCATTTTTCAACTCGCTTTCTTGGGCGCTGGCCGCAAAAGCGCAGGATTGCTTCAGGCCCTATTCTGGTCCCGGGCGGCAGGCTGAGCCTGTGGTTAATTCTTCTTCCTGAAGGGAAAATAGAGTGACCTCTGCCTGTCCCAACACCTAGAGCTAGTCTCTCATTGATTCCCCCTCTTCCCGTTCATCCTCAGGACAAATTGCAACCTGTACGGAACAGTAGGTTAAAGGTGCTGATTCTCTAAGGAGGGAGATTGCTAGTAAAGCGGCTGGAATGGCGAACCCGAGCACAAGGAGATGAGAAATGAGGTGCGTTTTAGAAACCTTTCCCGATCACACGGTGTACCATCTTCTGGGTTTCTCATGCATGTTTTCGATGTAGGAAGATGCCCTTGAACCTGGAGATTTGGGACCCATGGGATGGGTACCACGCAGTATTACTTTAAAGGGTCTGCGTTTGCTCACCCAACCTCACCAAACCTCTCAGCCCCAAGAGTGTCCACCCTTATGTCTCAATCAGCTGTGGGTCTAGATATGGTCAATCCAGGTGGCATCACAGCACCTGAACGAATTTTGTAAGAATTTCTCTCTCTTTCACTGTCTTTATTTCACGGGTTTTTAAAAGTAATTGATTTTTATAATGGGGTTTACCTGCTTTTCACTGCTGTGATTTTGCCGCTTTACACCCACTTGACTCACTTACAGAGAGATATCAATGCATAGGTTTCAAGATTCTTACTAGTCAGATATATTCTTGGGCGGTGAATTGGGGGTGTTGAGTCCAATTCATTGAGGAAGGAGTAGGGCTTGTCTATTACATATTGGGTTTATGGAACGGTATCTGAGATAATTTGAAACCCTTGTTGTATGCATCACCCCACCTCACCTTTCCCATTAAGCAGCCATAGTGTGTTTTCTAAACGTGTGACTCTATTCTGTTTTGTAATTCAGTTCAAGGGTAGCGGTTTGTACATTCCCTCTATAAGTCATATCTTATGATAAGTGTCTTTTTCTGTGTGACTTATTTCACTTAGAATCGTTGTACCTAAATCCACTCATCATGCTGCTAGTAGCCTTATGACGTTGATTTCATGGCTGAGTGATATTCCATTGTACATAAGGACCACAACTTCTTTATCCATTTTTCTCTTTCCTGGGATATTTAAGGTGTAACGAAGTGGAGATTCTTGTCAACAGAGCAGCCCTAAACTTTGGGGTGCCTGTGTCTTGCTGATTTTTAGTTTTCTCAATTTATACGCCCATGAGTGGATGTGCCCTATGCTCCCTAAGCTGAGTTTTTTAGATGTTTCAGGACACACCGTGCACTTCTCCAGAGTGGCTGTTGGCTATTTACATCCCGCCCATCAGCGTAGCCAGGCTCCCGTTTCTCCATGGCCTGTCCTGCCTTTCTGGTTTTGACACTTTATTCAGCATGGCCCTTTTGACCGATGGGAAGCGAGACTTCTTTGTAGCGCTGATTTGCCTTTCCAGGTTGCTTGGTTGGCCAAAAAGGGCGTATGCGTTTTTTCCTGAATATATTCAGGAAAAAACGCATACGCCCTTTTTGGCCAAGGGCATCATTGTCGAGGTTTTGCCGCTTTTCCTGTGCTTTAAAGGCGATTCGAATCTCCCTCCTGAAATCTGTTTCCTGCAATTCTGCCTTGCTTTCAAATCCTCTTCGTTGCCTTCCCTCAATATATTTGTGGACGAGAGTCATCATTTATAAGTCTGCAGGTTTGTGAATTGCAGTGCCCCTGAGCTCCATTTTTCAACTCGCTTTCTTGGGCGCTGGCCGCAAAAGCGCAGGATTGCTTCAGGCCCTATTCTGGTCCCGGGCGGCAGGCTGAGCCTGTGGTTAATTCTTCTTCCTGAGGGGAAAATAGAGTGACCTCTGCCTGTCCCAACACCTAGAGCTAGTCTCTCATTGATTCCCCCTCTTCCCATTCATCCTCAGGACAAATTGCAACCTGTACGGAACAGTAGGTTAAAGGTGCTGATTCTCTAAGGAGGGAGATTGCTAGTAAAGCGGCTGGAATGGCGAACCCGAGCACAAGGAGATGAGAAATGAGGTGCGTTTTAGAAACCTTTCCCGATCACACGGTGTACCATCTTCTGGGTTTCTCATGCATGTTTTCGATGTAGGAAGATGCCCTTGAACCTGGAGATTTGGGACCCATGGGATGGGTACCACGCAGTATTACTTTAAAGGGTCTGCGTTTGCTCACCCAACCTCACGAAACCTCTCAGCCCCAAGAGTGTCCACCCTTATGTCTCAATCAGCTGTGGGTCTAGATATGGTCAATCCAGGTGGCATCACAACACCTGAACGAATTTTGTAAGAATTTCTCTCTCTTTCACTGTCTTTGTTTCACGGGTTTTTAAAAGTAATTGATTTTTATAATGGGGTTTACCTGCTTTTCACTGCTGTGATTTTGCCGCTTTACACCCACTTGACTCACTTACAGAGAGATATCAATGCATAGGTTTCAAGATTCTTACTAGTCAGACATATTCTTGGGCGGTGAATTGGGGGTGTTGAGTCCAATTCATTGAGGAAGGAGTAGGGCTTGTCTATTACATATTGGGTTTATGGAACGGTATCTGAACTAATTTGAAACCCTTGTTGTATGCATCACCCCACCTCACCTTTCCCATTAAGCAGCCATAGTGTGTTTTCTAAACGTGTGACTCTATTCTGTTTTGTAATTCAGTTCAAGTGTAGCGGTTTGTACATTCCCTCTATAAGTCATATCTTATGATAAGTGTCTTTTTCTGTGTGACTTATTTCACTTAGAATCGTCATACCTAAATCCACTCATCATGCTGCTACTAGCCTTATGACGTTGATTTCATGGCTGAGTGATATTCCATTGTACATAAGGACCACAACTTCTTTATCCATTTTTCTCTTTCCTGGGATATTTAAGGTGTAACGAAGTGGAGATTCTTGTCAACAGAGCAGCCCTAAACTTTGGGGTGCCTGTGTCTTGCTGATTTTTAGTTTTCCCAATTTATACGCCCATGAGTGGATGTGCCCTATGCTCCCTAAGCTCAGTTTTTTAGATGTTTCAGGACACACCGTGCACTTCTCCAGAGTGGCTGTTGGCAATTTACATCCCGCCCATCAGCGTAGCCAGGCTCCCGTTTCTCCATGGCCTGTCCTGCATTTCTGGTTTTGACACTTTATTCAGCATGGCCCTTTTGACCGATGGGAAGCGAGACTTCTTTGTAGCGCTGATGTGCCTTTCCAGGTTGCTTGGTTGGCCAAAAAGGGCGTATGCGTTTTTTCCTGAATATATTCAGGAAAAAACGCATACGCCCTTTTTGGCCAAGGGCATCATCGTCGAGGTTTTGCCGCTTTTACTGTGCTTTAAAGGCGATTCGAATCTCCCTCCTGAAATCTGTTTCCTTCAATTCTGCCTTGCTTTCAAATCCTCTTCGTTGCCTTCCCTCAATATATTTGTGGACGAGAGTCATCATTTATAAGTCTGCAGGTTTGTGAATTGCAGTGCCCCTGAGCTCCATTTTTCAACTCGCTTTCTTGGGCGCTGGCCGCAAAAGCGCAGGATTGCTTCAGGCCCTATTCTGGTCCCAGGCGGCAGGCTGAGCCTGTGGTTAATTCTTCTTCCTGATGGGAAAATAGAGTGACCTCTGCCTGTCCCAACACCTAGAGCTAGTGCCTCATTGGTTCCCCCTCTTCCCTTTCATCCTCAGGACAAATTGCAAGCTGTACGGAACAGGAGGTTAAAGGTGCTGATTCTCCAAGGAGGGAGATTGCTAGTAAAGCGGCTGGAATGGCAAACCCGAGCACAAGGAGATGAGAAATGAGGTGCGTTTTAGAAACCTTTCCTGATCACACGGTGTACCATCTTCTGGGTTTCTCATGCATGTTTTCGATGTAGGAAGATGCCCTTGAACCTGGAGATTTGGGACCCATGGGATGGGTACCACGCAGTATTACTTTATAGGGTCTGCGTTTGCTCACCCAACCTCACCAAACCTCTCAGCCCCAAGAGTGTCCACCCTTATGTCTCAATCAGCTGTGGGTCTAGATGTGGTCAATCCAGGTGGCATCACAGCCCCTGAACGACTTTTTAAGAATTTCTCTCTCTTTCACTGTCTTTGTTTCACGGGTTTTTAAAAGTAATTGATATTTATAATGGGGTTTACCTGCTTTTCACTCCTGTGTTTTTGCCGCTTTACACCCACTTGACTCACTTACAGAGAGATATCAATGCATAGGTTTTAAGATTCTTACTATTCAGATATATTCGTGGGCGGTGAATAGGGGGTGTTGAGTCCAATTCATTGAGCAAGGAGTAGGTCTTGTCTATTACATATTGGGTTTATGGAACGGTATCTCAGATAATTTGAAACCCTTGTTTTATGAATCACCCCAGCTCACCTTTCCCGTTAAGCAGCCATAGTGTGTTTTCTAAACGTGTGACTCTATTCTGTTTTGTAATTCAGTTCAAGGGTAGCGGTTTTTACATTCCCTCTATAAGTCATATCTTATGATAAGTGTCTTTTTCTGTGTGACTTATTTCACTTAGAATCGTCGTACCTAAATCCACTCATCATGCTGCTACTAGCCTTATGACGTTGATTTCATGGCTGAGTGATATTCCATTGTACATAAGGACCACAACTTCTTTATCCATTTTTCTCTTTCCTGGGATATTTAAGGTGTAACCAAGTGGAGGTTCTTGTCAACAGAGCAGACCTAAATTTTGGGGTGCCTGTGTCTTGCTGATTTTTAGTTTTCCCAATTTATACGCCCATGAGTGGATGTGCCCTATGCTCCCTAAGCTGAGTTTTGTAGATGTTTCAGGACACACCGTGCACTTCTCCAGAGTGGCTGTTGGCAATTTACATCCCGCCCATCAGCGTAGCCAGGCTCCCGTTTCTCCATGGCCTGTCCTGCATTTCTGGTTTTGACACTTTATTCAGCATGGCCCTTTTGACCGATGGGAAGCGAGACTTCTTTGTAGCGCTGATTTGCCTTTCCAGGTTGCTTGGTTGGCCAAAAAGGGCGTATGCGTTTTTTCCTGAATATATTCAGGAAAAAACGCATACGCCCTTTTTGGCCAAGGGCATCATTGTCGAGGTTTTGCCGCTTTTCCTGTGCTTTAAAGGCGATTCGAATCTCCCTCCTGAAATCTGTTTCCTGCAATTCTGCCTTGCTTTCAAATCCTCTTCGTTTCCTTCCATCAATATATTTGTGGACGAGAGTCATCATTTATAAGTCTGCAGGTTTGTGAATTGCAGTGCCCCTGAGCGCCATTTTTCAACTCGCTTTCTTGGGCGCTGGCCGCAAAAGCGCAGGATTGCTTCAGGCCCTATTCTGGTCCCAGGCGGCAGGCTGAGCCTGTGGTTAATTCTTCTTCCTGTTGGGAAAATAGAGTGACCTCTGCCTATCCCAACACCTAGAGATAGTCTCTCATTGGTTCCCCCTCTTCCCTTTCATCCTCAGGACACATTGCAAGCTGTACGGAACAGGAGGTTAAAGGTGCTGATTCTCCAAGGAGGGAGATTGCTAGTAAAGCGGCTGGAATGGCGAACCCGAGCACAAGGAGATGAGAAATGAGGTGCGTTTTAGAAACCTTTCCCGATCACACGGTGTAGCATCTTCTGGGTTTCTCATGAATGTTTTCGATGTAGGAAGATGCCCTTGAACCTGGAGATTTGGGACCCATGGGATGGGTACCACGCAGTATTACTTTATAGGGTCTGCGTTTGGTCACCCAACCTCACCAAACCTCTCAGCCCCAAGAGTGTCCACCCTTATGTCTCAATCAGCTGTGGGTCTAGATATGGTCAATCCAGGTGGCATCACAGCCCCTGAACGACTTTTTAAGAATTTCTCTCTCTTTCACTGTCTTTGTTTCACGGGTTTTTAAAAGTAATTGATATTTATAATGGGGTTTACCTGCTTTTCACTCCTGTGTTTTTGCCGCTTTACACCCACTTGACTCACTTACAGAGAGATATCAATGCATAGGTTTTAAGATTCTTACTAGTCAGATATATTCGTGGGCGGTGAATAGGCGGTGTTGAGTCCAATTCATTGAGCAAGGAGTAGGTCTTGTCTATTACATATTGGGTTTATGGAACGGTATCTGAGCTAATGTGAAACCCTTGTTGTATGCATCACCCCACCTCACCTTTCCCGTTAAGCAGCCATAGTGTGTTTTCTAAACGTGTGACTCTATTCTGTTTTGTAATTCAGTTCAAGGGTAGCGGTTTTTACATTCCCTCTATAAGTCATATCTTATGATAAGTGTCTTTTTCTGTGTGACTTATTTCACTTAGAATCGTCGTACCTAAATCCACTCATCATGCTGCTACTAGCCTTATGACGTAGATTTCATGGCTGAGTGATATTCCATTGTACATAAGGACCACAACTTCTTTATCCATTTTTCTCTTTCCTGGGATATTTAAGGTGTAACCAAGTGGAGGTTCTTGTCAACAGAGCAGACCTAAATTTTGGGGTGCCTGTGTCTTGCTGATTTTTAGTTTTCCCAATTTATACGCCCATGAGTGGATGTGCCCTATGCTCCCTAAGCTGAGTTTTGTAGATGTTTCAGGACACACCGTGCACTTCTCCAGAGTGGCTGTTGGCAATTTACATCCCGCCCATCAGCGTAGCCAGGCTCCCGTTTCTCCATGGCCTGTCCTGCATTTCTGGTTTTGACACTTTATTCAGCATGGCCCTTTTGACCGATGGGAAGCGAGACTTCTTTGTAGCGCTGATTTGCCTTTCCAGGTTGCTTGGTTGGCCAAAAAGGGCGTATGCGTTTTTTCCTGAATATATTCAGGAAAAAACGCATACGCCCTTTTTGGCCAAGGGCATCATTGTCGAGGTTTTGCCGCTTTTCCTGTGCTTTAAAGGCGATTCGAATCTCCCTCCTGAAATCTGTTTCCTGCAATTCTGCCTTGCTTTCAAATCCTCTTCGTTTCCTTCCATCAATATATTTGTGGACGAGAGTCATCATTTATAAGTCTGCAGGTTTGTGAATTGCAGTGCCCCTGAGCGCCATTTTTCAACTCGCTTTCTTGGGCGCTGGCCGCAAAAGCGCAGGATTGCTTCAGGCCCTATTCTGGTCCCAGGCGGCATGCTGAGCCTGTGGTTAATTCTTCTTCTTGAGGGGAAAATAGAGTGACCTGTGCCTGTCCCAACACCTAGAGCTAGTCTCTCATTGGTTCCCCCTCTTCCCGTTCATCCTCAGGACAAATTGCAACCTGTACGGAACAGGAGGTTAAAGGTGCTGATTCTCCAAGGAGGGAGATTGCTAGTAAAGCGGCTGGAATGGCGAACCCAAGCACAAGGAGATGAGAAATGAGGTGCGTTTTAGAAACCTTTCCCGATCACACGGTGTACCATCTTCTGGGTTTCTCATGAATGTTTTCGATGTAGGAAGATGCCCTTGAACCTGGAGATTTGGGACCCATGGGATGGGTACCACGCAGTATTACTTTATAGGGTCTGCGTTTGCTCACCCAACCTCACCAAACCTCTCAGCCCCAAGAGTGTCCACCCTTATGTCTCAATCAGCTGTGGGTCTAGATATGGTCAATCCAGGTGGCATCACAGCCCCTGAACGACTTTTTAAGAATTTCTCTCTCTTTCACTGTCTTTGTTTCACGGGTTTTTAAAAGTAATTGATATTTATAATGGGGTTTACCTGCTTTTCACTCCTGTGTTTTTGCCGCTTTACACCCACTTGACTCACTTACAGAGAGATATCAATGCATAGGTTTTAAGATTCTTACTATTCAGATATATTCGTGGGCGGTGAATAGGGGGTGTTGAGTCCAATTCATTGAGCAAGGAGTAGGTCTTGTCTATTACATATTGGGTTTATGGAACGGTATCTCAGATAATTTGAAACCCTTGTTGTATGCATCACCCCACCTCACCTTTCCCGTTAAGCAGCCATAGTGTGTTTTCTAAACGTGTGACTCTATTCTGTTTTGTAATTCAGTTCAAGGGTAGCGGTTTTTACATTCCCTCTATAAGTCATATCTTATGATAAGTGTCTTTTTCTGTGTGAATTATTTCACTTAGAATCGTCGTACCTAAATCCACTCATCATGCTGCTACTAGCCTTATGACGTTGATTTCATGGCTGAGTGATATTCCATTGTACATAAGGACCACAACTTCTTTATCCATTTTTCTCTTTCCTGGGATATTTAAGGTGTAACGAAGTGGAGATTCTTGTCAACAGAGCAGCCCTAAACTTTGGGGTGCCTGTGTCTTGCTGATTTTTACTTTTCACAATTTATACGCCCATGAGTGGATGTGCCCTATGCTCCCTAAGCTGAGTTTTTTAGATGTTTCAGGACACACCGTGCACTTCTCCAGAGTGGCTGTTGGCAATTTACATCCCGCCCATCAGCGTAGCCAGGCTCCCATTTCTCCATGGCCTGTCCTGCATTTCTGGTTTTGACACTTTATTCAGCATGGCCCTTTTGACCGATGGGAAGCGAGACTTCTTTGTAGCGCTGATTTGCCTTTCCAGGTTGCTTGGTTGGCCAAAAAGGGCGTATGCGTTTTTTCCTGAATATTTTCAGGAAAAAACGCATACGCCCTTTTTGGCCAAGGGCATCATTGTCGAGGTTTTGCCGCTTTTCCTGTGCTTTAAAGGCGATTCGAATCTCCCTCCTGAAATCTGTTTCCTGCAATTCTGCCTTGCTTTCAAATCCTCTTCGTTGCCTTCCCTCAATATATTTGTGGACGAGAGTCATCATTTATAAGTCTGCAGGTTTGTGAATTGCAGTGCCCCTGAGCTCCATTTTTCAACTCGCTTTCTTGGGCGCTGGCCGCAAAAGCGCAGGATTGCTTCAGGCCCTATTCTGGTCCCGGGCGGCAGGCTGAGCCTGTGGTTAATTCTTCTTCCTGAGGGGAAAATAGAGTGACCTCTGCCTGTCCCAACACCTAGAGCTAGTCTCTCATTGATTCCCCCTCTTCCCATTCATCCTCAGGACAAATTGCAACCTGTACGGAACAGTAGGTTAAAGGTGCTGATTCTCTAAGGAGGGAGATTGCTAGTAAAGCGGCTGGAATGGCGAACCCGAGCACAAGGAGATGAGAAATGAGGTGCGTTTTAGAAACCTTTCCCGATCACACGGTGTACCATCTTCTGGGTTTCTCATGCATGTTTTCGATGTAGGAAGATGCCCTTGAACCTGGAGATTTGGGACCCATGGGATGGGTACCACGCAGTATTACTTTAAAGGGTCTGCGTTTGCTCACCCAACCTCACGAAACCTCTCAGCCCCAAGAGTGTCCACCCTTATGTCTCAATCAGCTGTGGGTCTAGATATGGTCAATCCAGGTGGCATCACAGCACCTGAACGAATTTTGTAAGAATTTCTCTCTCTATCACTGTCTTTTTTCACGGGTTTTTAAAAGTAATTGATTTTTATAATGGGGTTTACCTGCTTTTCACTGCTCTGATTTTGCCGCTTTACACCCACTTGACTCACTTACAGAGAGATATCAATGCATAGGTTTCAAGATTCTTACTAGTCAGATATATTCTTGGGCGGTGAATTGGGGGTGTTGAGTCCAATTCATTTAGGAAGGAGTAGGGCTTGTCTATTACATATTGGGTTTATGGAACGGTATCTGAGATAATTTGAAACCCTTGTTGTATGCATCACCCCACCTCACCTTTCCCATTAAGCAGCCATAGTGTGTTTTCTAAACGTGTGACTCTATTCTGTTTTGTAATTCAGTTCAAGGGTAGCGGTTTGTACATTCCCTCTATAAGTCATATCTTATGATAAGTGTCTTTTTCTGTGTGACTTATTTCACTTAGAATCGTCGTACCTAAATCCACTCATCATGCTGCTACTAGCCTTATGACGTTGATTTCATGGCTGAGTGATATTCCATTGTACATAAGGACCACAACTTCTTTATCCATTTTTCTCTTTCCTGGGATATTTAAGGTGTAACGAAGTGGAGATTCTTGTCAACAGAGCAGCCCTAAACTTTGGGGTGCCTGTGTCTTGCTGATTTTTACTTTTCTCAATTTATACGCCCATGAGTGGATGTGCCCTATGCTCCCTAAGCTGAGTTTTTTAGATGTTTCAGGACACACCGTGCACTTCTCCAGAGTGGCTGTTGGCAGTTTACATCCCGCCCATCAGCGTAGCCAGGCTCCCGTTTCTCCATGGCCTGTCCTGCATTTCTGGTTTTGACACTTTATTCAGCATGGCCCTTTTGACCGATGGGAAGCGAGACTTCTTTGTAGCGCTGATTTGCCTTTCCAGGTTGCTTGGTTGGCCAAAAAGGGCGTATGCGTTTTTTCCTGAATATATTCAGGAAAAAACGCATACGCCCTTTTTGGCCAAGGGCATCATTGTCGAGGTTTTGCCGCTTTTCCTGTGCTTTAAAGGCGATTCGAATCTCCCTCCTGAAATCTGTTTCCTGCAATTCTGCCTTGCTTTCAAATCCTCTTCGTTGCCTTCCCTCAATATATTTGTGGACGAGAGTCATCATTTATAAGTCTGCAGGTTTGTGAATTGCAGTGCCCCTGAGCTCCATTTTTCAACTCGCTTTCTTGGGCGCTGGCCGCAAAAGCGCAGGATTGCTTCAGGCCCTATTCTGGTCCCGGGCGGCAGGCTGAGCCTGTGGTTAATTCTTCTTCCTGAGGGGAAAATAGAGTGACCTCTGCCTGTCCCAACACCTAGAGCTAGTCTCTCATTGATTCCCCCTCTTCCCGTTCATCCTCAGGACAAATTGCAACCTGTACGGAACAGTAGGTTAAAGGTGCTGATTCTCTAAGGAGGGAGATTGCTAGTAAAGCGGCTGGAATGGCGAACCCGAGCACAAGGAGATGAGAAATGAGGTGCGTTTTAGAAACCTTTCCCGATCACACGGTGTACCATCTTCTGGGTTTCTCATGCATGTTTTCGATGTAGGAAGATGCCCTTGAACCTGGAGATTTGGGACCCATGGGATGGGTACCACGCAGTATTACTTTAAAGGGTCTGCGTTTGCTCACCCAACCTCACGAAACCTCTCAGCCCCAAGAGTGTCCACCCTTATGTCTCAATCAGCTGTGGGTCTAGATATGGTCAATCCAGGTGGCATCACAGCACCTGAACGAATTTTGTAAGAATTTCTCTCTCTTTCACTGTCTTTGTTTCACGGGTTTTTAAAAGTAATTGATTTTTATAATGGGGTTTACCTGCTTTTCACTGCTGTGATTTTGCCGCTTTACACCCACTTGACTCACTTACAGAGAGATATCAATGCATAGGTTTCAAGATTCTTACTAGTCAGATATATTCTTGGGCGGTGAATTGGGGGTGTTGAGTCCAATTCATTGAGGAAGGAGTAGGGCTTGTCTATTACATATTGGGTTTATGGAACGGTATCTGAGCTAATTTGAAACCCTTGTTGTATGCATCACCCCACCTCACCTTTCCCATTAAGCAGCCATAGTGTGTTTTCTAAACGTGTGACTCTATTCTGTTTTGTAATTCAGTTCAAGGGTAGCGGTGTGTACATTCCCTCTATAAGTCATATCTTATGATAAGTGTCTTTTTCTGTGTGACTTATTTCACTTAGAATCGTCGTACCTAAATCCACTCATCATGCTGCTACTAGCCTTATGACGTTGATTTCATGGCTGAGTGATATTCCATTGTACATAAGGACCACAACTTCTTTATCCATTTTTCTCTTTCCTGGGATATTTAAGGTGTAACGAAGTGGAGATTCTTGTCAACAGAGCAGCCCTAAACTTTGGGGTGCCTGTGTCTTGCTGATTTTTAGTTTTCTCAATTTATACGCCCATGAGTGGATGTGCCCTATGCTCCCTAAGCTGAGTTTTTTAGATGTTTCAGGACACACCGTGCACTTCTCCAGAGTGGCTGTTGGCAATTTACATCCCGCCCATCAGCGTAGCCAGGCTCCCGTTTCTCCATGGCCTGTCCTGCATTTCTGGTTTTGACACTTTATTCAGCATGGCCCTTTTGACCGATGGGAAGCGAGACTTCTTTGTAGCGCTGATTTGCCTTTCCAGGTTGCTTGGTTGGCCAAAAAGGGCGTATGCGTTTTTTCCTGAATATATTCAGGAAAAAACGCATACGCCCTTTTTGGCCAAGGGCATCATTGTCGAGGTTTTGCCGCTTTTCCTGTGCTTTAAAGGCGATTCGAATCTCCCTCCTGAAATCTGTTTCCTGCAATTCTGCCTTGCTTTCAAATCCTCTTCGTTGCCTTCCCTCAATATATTTGTGGACGAGAGTCATCATTTATAAGTCTGCAGGTTTGTGAATTGCAGTGCCCCTGAGCTCCATTTTTCAACTCGCTTTCTTGGGCGCTGGCCGCAAAAGCGCAGGATTGCTTCAGGCCCTATTCTGGTCCCGGGCGGCAGGCTGAGCCTGTGGTTAATTCTTCTTCCTGAGGGGAAAATAGAGTGACCTCTGCCTGTCCCAACACCTAGAGCTAGTCTCTCATTGATTCCCCCTCTTCCCATTCATCCTCAGGACAAATTGCAACCTGTACGGAACAGTAGGTTAAAGGTGCTGATTCTCTAAGGAGGGAGATTGCTAGTAAAGCGGCTGGAATGGCGAACCCGAGCACAAGGAGATGAGAAATGAGGTGCGTTTTAGAAACCTTTCCCGATCACACGGTGTACCATCTTCTGGGTTTCTCATGCATGTTTTCGATGTAGGAAGATGCCCTTGAACCTGGAGATTTGGGACCCATGGGATGGGTACCACGCAGTATTACTTTAAAGGGTCTGCGTTTGCTCACCCAACCTCACGAAACCTCTCAGCCCCAAGAGTGTCCACCCTTATGTCTCAATCAGCTGTGGGTCTAGATATGGTCAATCCAGGTGGCATCACAGCACCTGAACGAATTTTGTAAGAATTTCTCTCTCTTTCACTGTCTTTGTTTCACGGGTTTTTAAAAGTAATTGATTTTTATAATGGGGTTTACCTGCTTTTCACTGCTGTGATTTTGCCGCTTTACACCCACTTGACTCACTTACAGAGAGATATCAATGCATAGGTTTCAAGATTCTTACTAGTCAGATATATTCTTGGGCGGTGAATTGGGGGTGTTGAGTCCAATTCATTGAGGAAGGAGTAGGGCTTGTCTATTACATATTGGGTTTATGGAACGGTATCTGAGCTAATTTGAAACCCTTGTTGTATGCATCACCCCACCTCACCTTTCCCATTAAGCAGCCATAGTGTGTTTTCTAAACGTGTGACTCTATTCTGTTTTGTAATTCAGTTCAAGGGTAGCGGTGTGTACATTCCCTCTATAAGTCATATCTTATGATAAGTGTCTTTTTCTGTGTGACTTATTTCACTTAGAATCGTCGTACCTAAATCCACTCATCATGCTGCTACTAGCCTTATGACGTTGATTTCATGGCTGAGTGATATTCCATTGTACATAAGGACCACAACTTCTTTATCCATTTTTCTCTTTCCTGGGATATTTAAGGTGTAACGAAGTGGAGATTCTTGTCAACAGAGCAGCCCTAAACTTTGGGGTGCCTGTGTCTTGCTGATTTTTAGTTTTCTCAATTTATACGCCCATGAGTGGATGTGCCCTATGCTCCCTAAGCTGAGTTTTTTAGATGTTTCAGGACACACCGTGCACTTCTCCAGAGTGGCTGTTGGCAATTTACATCCCGCCCATCAGCGTAGCCAGGCTCCCGTTTCTCCATGGCCTGTCCTGCATTTCTGGTTTTGACACTTTATTCAGCATGGCCCTTTTGACCGATGGGAAGCGAGACTTCTTTGTAGCGCTGATTTGCCTTTCCAGGTTGCTTGGTTGGCCAAAAAGGGCGTATGCGTTTTTTCCTGAATATATTCAGGAAAAAACGCATACGCCCTTTTTGGCCAAGGGCATCATTGTCGAGGTTTTGCCGCTTTTCCTGTGCTTTAAAGGCGATTCGAATCTCCCTCCTGAA
The DNA here is from genome assembly GCF_965194825.1 of Balaenoptera physalus. Classification (NCBI taxonomy): domain Eukaryota; kingdom Metazoa; phylum Chordata; class Mammalia; order Artiodactyla; family Balaenopteridae; genus Balaenoptera; species Balaenoptera physalus. The sequence continues at coordinate 26,092,765 of NC_138885.1, forward strand.
ATCTGTTTCCTGCAATTCTGCCTTGCTTTCAAATCCTCTTCGTTGCCTTCCCTCAATATATTTGTGGACGAGAGTCATCATTTATAAGTCTGCAGGTTTGTGAATTGCAGTGCCCCTGAGCTCCATTTTTCAACTCGCTTTCTTGGGCGCTGGCCGCAAAAGCGCAGGATTGCTTCAGGCCCTATTCTGGTCCCGGGCGGCAGGCTGAGCCTGTGGTTAATTCTTCTTCCTGAGGGGAAAATAGAGTGACCTCTGCCTGTCCCAACACCTAGAGCTAGTCTCTCATTGATTCCCCCTCTTCCCATTCATCCTCAGGACAAATTGCAACCTGTACGGAACAGTAGGTTAAAGGTGCTGATTCTCTAAGGAGGGAGATTGCTAGTAAAGCGGCTGGAATGGCGAACCCGAGCACAAGGAGATGAGAAATGAGGTGCGTTTTAGAAACCTTTCCCGATCACACGGTGTACCATCTTCTGGGTTTCTCATGCATGTTTTCGATGTAGGAAGATGCCCTTGAACCTGGAGATTTGGGACCCATGGGATGGGTACCACGCAGTATTACTTTAAAGGGTCTGCGTTTGCTCACCCAACCTCACGAAACCTCTCAGCCCCAAGAGTGTCCACCCTTATGTCTCAATCAGCTGTGGGTCTAGATATGGTCAATCCAGGTGGCATCACAGCACCTGAACGAATTTTGTAAGAATTTCTCTCTCTATCACTGTCTTTTTTCACGGGTTTTTAAAAGTAATTGATTTTTATAATGGGGTTTACCTGCTTTTCACTGCTCTGATTTTGCCGCTTTACACCCACTTGACTCACTTACAGAGAGATATCAATGCATAGGTTTCAAGATTCTTACTAGTCAGATATATTCTTGGGCGGTGAATTGGGGGTGTTGAGTCCAATTCATTGAGGAAGGAGTAGGGCTTGTCTATTACATATTGGGTTTATGGAACGGTATCTGAGCTAATTTGAAACCCTTGTTGTATGCATCACCCCACCTCACCTTTCCCATTAAGCAGCCATAGTGTGTTTTCTAAACGTGTGACTCTATTCTGTTTTGTAATTCAGTTCAAGGGTAGCGGTGTGTACATTCCCTCTATAAGTCATATCTTATGATAAGTGTCTTTTTCTGTGTGACTTATTTCACTTAGAATCGTCGTACCTAAATCCACTCATCATGCTGCTACTAGCCTTATGACGTTGATTTCATGGCTGAGTGATATTCCATTGTACATAAGGACCACAACTTCTTTATCCATTTTTCTCTTTCCTGGGATATTTAAGGTGTAACGAAGTGGAGATTCTTGTCAACAGAGCAGCCCTAAACTTTGGGGTGCCTGTGTCTTGCTGATTTTTACTTTTCTCAATTTATACGCCCATGAGTGGATGTGCCCTATGCTCCCTAAGCTGAGTTTTTTAGATGTTTCAGGACACACCGTGCACTTCTCCAGAGTGGCTGTTGGCAATTTACATCCCGCCCATCAGCGTAGCCAGGCTCCCGTTTCTCCATGGCCTGTCCTGCATTTCTGGTTTTGACACTTTATTCAGCATGGCCCTTTTGACCGATGGGAAGCGAGACTTCTTTGTAGCGCTGATTTGCCTTTCCAGGTTGCTTGGTTGGCCAAAAAGGGCGTATGCGTTTTTTCCTGAATATATTCAGGAAAAAACGCATACGCCCTTTTTGGCCAAGGGCATCATTGTCGAGGTTTTGCCGCTTTTCCTGTGCTTTAAAGGCGATTCGAATCTCCCTCCTGAAATCTGTTTCCTGCAATTCTGCCTTGCTTTCAAATCCTCTTCGTTGCCTTCCCTCAATATATTTGTGGACGAGAGTCATCATTTATAAGTCTGCAGGTTTGTGAATTGCAGTGCCCCTGAGCTCCATTTTTCAACTCGCTTTCTTGGGCGCTGGCCGCAAAAGCGCAGGATTGCTTCAGGCCCTATTCTGGTCCCGGGCGGCAGGCTGAGCCTGTGGTTAATTCTTCTTCCTGAAGGGAAAATAGAGTGACCTCTGCCTGTCCCAACACCTAGAGCTAGTCTCTCATTGATTCCCCCTCTTCCCGTTCATCCTCAGGACAAATTGCAACCTGTACGGAACAGTAGGTTAAAGGTGCTGATTCTCTAAGGAGGGAGATTGCTAGTAAAGCGGCTGGAATGGCGAACCCGAGCACAAGGAGATGAGAAATGAGGTGCGTTTTAGAAACCTTTCCCGATCACACGGTGTACCATCTTCTGGGTTTCTCATGCATGTTTTCGATGTAGGAAGATGCCCTTGAACCTGGAGATTTGGGACCCATGGGATGGGTACCACGCAGTATTACTTTAAAGGGTCTGCGTTTGCTCACCCAACCTCACCAAACCTCTCAGCCCCAAGAGTGTCCACCCTTATGTCTCAATCAGCTGTGGGTCTAGATATGGTCAATCCAGGTGGCATCACAGCACCTGAACGAATTTTGTAAGAATTTCTCTCTCTTTCACTGTCTTTATTTCACGGGTTTTTAAAAGTAATTGATTTTTATAATGGGGTTTACCTGCTTTTCACTGCTGTGATTTTGCCGCTTTACACCCACTTGACTCACTTACAGAGAGATATCAATGCATAGGTTTCAAGATTCTTACTAGTCAGATATATTCTTGGGCGGTGAATTGGGGGTGTTGAGTCCAATTCATTGAGGAAGGAGTAGGGCTTGTCTATTACATATTGGGTTTATGGAACGGTATCTGAGATAATTTGAAACCCTTGTTGTATGCATCACCCCACCTCACCTTTCCCATTAAGCAGCCATAGTGTGTTTTCTAAACGTGTGACTCTATTCTGTTTTGTAATTCAGTTCAAGGGTAGCGGTTTGTACATTCCCTCTATAAGTCATATCTTATGATAAGTGTCTTTTTCTGTGTGACTTATTTCACTTAGAATCGTTGTACCTAAATCCACTCATCATGCTGCTAGTAGCCTTATGACGTTGATTTCATGGCTGAGTGATATTCCATTGTACATAAGGACCACAACTTCTTTATCCATTTTTCTCTTTCCTGGGATATTTAAGGTGTAACGAAGTGGAGATTCTTGTCAACAGAGCAGCCCTAAACTTTGGGGTGCCTGTGTCTTGCTGATTTTTAGTTTTCTCAATTTATACGCCCATGAGTGGATGTGCCCTATGCTCCCTAAGCTGAGTTTTTTAGATGTTTCAGGACACACCGTGCACTTCTCCAGAGTGGCTGTTGGCTATTTACATCCCGCCCATCAGCGTAGCCAGGCTCCCGTTTCTCCATGGCCTGTCCTGCCTTTCTGGTTTTGACACTTTATTCAGCATGGCCCTTTTGACCGATGGGAAGCGAGACTTCTTTGTAGCGCTGATTTGCCTTTCCAGGTTGCTTGGTTGGCCAAAAAGGGCGTATGCGTTTTTTCCTGAATATATTCAGGAAAAAACGCATACGCCCTTTTTGGCCAAGGGCATCATTGTCGAGGTTTTGCCGCTTTTCCTGTGCTTTAAAGGCGATTCGAATCTCCCTCCTGAAATCTGTTTCCTGCAATTCTGCCTTGCTTTCAAATCCTCTTCGTTGCCTTCCCTCAATATATTTGTGGACGAGAGTCATCATTTATAAGTCTGCAGGTTTGTGAATTGCAGTGCCCCTGAGCTCCATTTTTCAACTCGCTTTCTTGGGCGCTGGCCGCAAAAGCGCAGGATTGCTTCAGGCCCTATTCTGGTCCCGGGCGGCAGGCTGAGCCTGTGGTTAATTCTTCTTCCTGAGGGGAAAATAGAGTGACCTCTGCCTGTCCCAACACCTAGAGCTAGTCTCTCATTGATTCCCCCTCTTCCCATTCATCCTCAGGACAAATTGCAACCTGTACGGAACAGTAGGTTAAAGGTGCTGATTCTCTAAGGAGGGAGATTGCTAGTAAAGCGGCTGGAATGGCGAACCCGAGCACAAGGAGATGAGAAATGAGGTGCGTTTTAGAAACCTTTCCCGATCACACGGTGTACCATCTTCTGGGTTTCTCATGCATGTTTTCGATGTAGGAAGATGCCCTTGAACCTGGAGATTTGGGACCCATGGGATGGGTACCACGCAGTATTACTTTAAAGGGTCTGCGTTTGCTCACCCAACCTCACGAAACCTCTCAGCCCCAAGAGTGTCCACCCTTATGTCTCAATCAGCTGTGGGTCTAGATATGGTCAATCCAGGTGGCATCACAACACCTGAACGAATTTTGTAAGAATTTCTCTCTCTTTCACTGTCTTTGTTTCACGGGTTTTTAAAAGTAATTGATTTTTATAATGGGGTTTACCTGCTTTTCACTGCTGTGATTTTGCCGCTTTACACCCACTTGACTCACTTACAGAGAGATATCAATGCATAGGTTTCAAGATTCTTACTAGTCAGACATATTCTTGGGCGGTGAATTGGGGGTGTTGAGTCCAATTCATTGAGGAAGGAGTAGGGCTTGTCTATTACATATTGGGTTTATGGAACGGTATCTGAACTAATTTGAAACCCTTGTTGTATGCATCACCCCACCTCACCTTTCCCATTAAGCAGCCATAGTGTGTTTTCTAAACGTGTGACTCTATTCTGTTTTGTAATTCAGTTCAAGTGTAGCGGTTTGTACATTCCCTCTATAAGTCATATCTTATGATAAGTGTCTTTTTCTGTGTGACTTATTTCACTTAGAATCGTCATACCTAAATCCACTCATCATGCTGCTACTAGCCTTATGACGTTGATTTCATGGCTGAGTGATATTCCATTGTACATAAGGACCACAACTTCTTTATCCATTTTTCTCTTTCCTGGGATATTTAAGGTGTAACGAAGTGGAGATTCTTGTCAACAGAGCAGCCCTAAACTTTGGGGTGCCTGTGTCTTGCTGATTTTTAGTTTTCCCAATTTATACGCCCATGAGTGGATGTGCCCTATGCTCCCTAAGCTCAGTTTTTTAGATGTTTCAGGACACACCGTGCACTTCTCCAGAGTGGCTGTTGGCAATTTACATCCCGCCCATCAGCGTAGCCAGGCTCCCGTTTCTCCATGGCCTGTCCTGCATTTCTGGTTTTGACACTTTATTCAGCATGGCCCTTTTGACCGATGGGAAGCGAGACTTCTTTGTAGCGCTGATGTGCCTTTCCAGGTTGCTTGGTTGGCCAAAAAGGGCGTATGCGTTTTTTCCTGAATATATTCAGGAAAAAACGCATACGCCCTTTTTGGCCAAGGGCATCATCGTCGAGGTTTTGCCGCTTTTACTGTGCTTTAAAGGCGATTCGAATCTCCCTCCTGAAATCTGTTTCCTTCAATTCTGCCTTGCTTTCAAATCCTCTTCGTTGCCTTCCCTCAATATATTTGTGGACGAGAGTCATCATTTATAAGTCTGCAGGTTTGTGAATTGCAGTGCCCCTGAGCTCCATTTTTCAACTCGCTTTCTTGGGCGCTGGCCGCAAAAGCGCAGGATTGCTTCAGGCCCTATTCTGGTCCCAGGCGGCAGGCTGAGCCTGTGGTTAATTCTTCTTCCTGATGGGAAAATAGAGTGACCTCTGCCTGTCCCAACACCTAGAGCTAGTGCCTCATTGGTTCCCCCTCTTCCCTTTCATCCTCAGGACAAATTGCAAGCTGTACGGAACAGGAGGTTAAAGGTGCTGATTCTCCAAGGAGGGAGATTGCTAGTAAAGCGGCTGGAATGGCAAACCCGAGCACAAGGAGATGAGAAATGAGGTGCGTTTTAGAAACCTTTCCTGATCACACGGTGTACCATCTTCTGGGTTTCTCATGCATGTTTTCGATGTAGGAAGATGCCCTTGAACCTGGAGATTTGGGACCCATGGGATGGGTACCACGCAGTATTACTTTATAGGGTCTGCGTTTGCTCACCCAACCTCACCAAACCTCTCAGCCCCAAGAGTGTCCACCCTTATGTCTCAATCAGCTGTGGGTCTAGATGTGGTCAATCCAGGTGGCATCACAGCCCCTGAACGACTTTTTAAGAATTTCTCTCTCTTTCACTGTCTTTGTTTCACGGGTTTTTAAAAGTAATTGATATTTATAATGGGGTTTACCTGCTTTTCACTCCTGTGTTTTTGCCGCTTTACACCCACTTGACTCACTTACAGAGAGATATCAATGCATAGGTTTTAAGATTCTTACTATTCAGATATATTCGTGGGCGGTGAATAGGGGGTGTTGAGTCCAATTCATTGAGCAAGGAGTAGGTCTTGTCTATTACATATTGGGTTTATGGAACGGTATCTCAGATAATTTGAAACCCTTGTTTTATGAATCACCCCAGCTCACCTTTCCCGTTAAGCAGCCATAGTGTGTTTTCTAAACGTGTGACTCTATTCTGTTTTGTAATTCAGTTCAAGGGTAGCGGTTTTTACATTCCCTCTATAAGTCATATCTTATGATAAGTGTCTTTTTCTGTGTGACTTATTTCACTTAGAATCGTCGTACCTAAATCCACTCATCATGCTGCTACTAGCCTTATGACGTTGATTTCATGGCTGAGTGATATTCCATTGTACATAAGGACCACAACTTCTTTATCCATTTTTCTCTTTCCTGGGATATTTAAGGTGTAACCAAGTGGAGGTTCTTGTCAACAGAGCAGACCTAAATTTTGGGGTGCCTGTGTCTTGCTGATTTTTAGTTTTCCCAATTTATACGCCCATGAGTGGATGTGCCCTATGCTCCCTAAGCTGAGTTTTGTAGATGTTTCAGGACACACCGTGCACTTCTCCAGAGTGGCTGTTGGCAATTTACATCCCGCCCATCAGCGTAGCCAGGCTCCCGTTTCTCCATGGCCTGTCCTGCATTTCTGGTTTTGACACTTTATTCAGCATGGCCCTTTTGACCGATGGGAAGCGAGACTTCTTTGTAGCGCTGATTTGCCTTTCCAGGTTGCTTGGTTGGCCAAAAAGGGCGTATGCGTTTTTTCCTGAATATATTCAGGAAAAAACGCATACGCCCTTTTTGGCCAAGGGCATCATTGTCGAGGTTTTGCCGCTTTTCCTGTGCTTTAAAGGCGATTCGAATCTCCCTCCTGAAATCTGTTTCCTGCAATTCTGCCTTGCTTTCAAATCCTCTTCGTTTCCTTCCATCAATATATTTGTGGACGAGAGTCATCATTTATAAGTCTGCAGGTTTGTGAATTGCAGTGCCCCTGAGCGCCATTTTTCAACTCGCTTTCTTGGGCGCTGGCCGCAAAAGCGCAGGATTGCTTCAGGCCCTATTCTGGTCCCAGGCGGCAGGCTGAGCCTGTGGTTAATTCTTCTTCCTGTTGGGAAAATAGAGTGACCTCTGCCTATCCCAACACCTAGAGATAGTCTCTCATTGGTTCCCCCTCTTCCCTTTCATCCTCAGGACACATTGCAAGCTGTACGGAACAGGAGGTTAAAGGTGCTGATTCTCCAAGGAGGGAGATTGCTAGTAAAGCGGCTGGAATGGCGAACCCGAGCACAAGGAGATGAGAAATGAGGTGCGTTTTAGAAACCTTTCCCGATCACACGGTGTAGCATCTTCTGGGTTTCTCATGAATGTTTTCGATGTAGGAAGATGCCCTTGAACCTGGAGATTTGGGACCCATGGGATGGGTACCACGCAGTATTACTTTATAGGGTCTGCGTTTGGTCACCCAACCTCACCAAACCTCTCAGCCCCAAGAGTGTCCACCCTTATGTCTCAATCAGCTGTGGGTCTAGATATGGTCAATCCAGGTGGCATCACAGCCCCTGAACGACTTTTTAAGAATTTCTCTCTCTTTCACTGTCTTTGTTTCACGGGTTTTTAAAAGTAATTGATATTTATAATGGGGTTTACCTGCTTTTCACTCCTGTGTTTTTGCCGCTTTACACCCACTTGACTCACTTACAGAGAGATATCAATGCATAGGTTTTAAGATTCTTACTAGTCAGATATATTCGTGGGCGGTGAATAGGCGGTGTTGAGTCCAATTCATTGAGCAAGGAGTAGGTCTTGTCTATTACATATTGGGTTTATGGAACGGTATCTGAGCTAATGTGAAACCCTTGTTGTATGCATCACCCCACCTCACCTTTCCCGTTAAGCAGCCATAGTGTGTTTTCTAAACGTGTGACTCTATTCTGTTTTGTAATTCAGTTCAAGGGTAGCGGTTTTTACATTCCCTCTATAAGTCATATCTTATGATAAGTGTCTTTTTCTGTGTGACTTATTTCACTTAGAATCGTCGTACCTAAATCCACTCATCATGCTGCTACTAGCCTTATGACGTAGATTTCATGGCTGAGTGATATTCCATTGTACATAAGGACCACAACTTCTTTATCCATTTTTCTCTTTCCTGGGATATTTAAGGTGTAACCAAGTGGAGGTTCTTGTCAACAGAGCAGACCTAAATTTTGGGGTGCCTGTGTCTTGCTGATTTTTAGTTTTCCCAATTTATACGCCCATGAGTGGATGTGCCCTATGCTCCCTAAGCTGAGTTTTGTAGATGTTTCAGGACACACCGTGCACTTCTCCAGAGTGGCTGTTGGCAATTTACATCCCGCCCATCAGCGTAGCCAGGCTCCCGTTTCTCCATGGCCTGTCCTGCATTTCTGGTTTTGACACTTTATTCAGCATGGCCCTTTTGACCGATGGGAAGCGAGACTTCTTTGTAGCGCTGATTTGCCTTTCCAGGTTGCTTGGTTGGCCAAAAAGGGCGTATGCGTTTTTTCCTGAATATATTCAGGAAAAAACGCATACGCCCTTTTTGGCCAAGGGCATCATTGTCGAGGTTTTGCCGCTTTTCCTGTGCTTTAAAGGCGATTCGAATCTCCCTCCTGAAATCTGTTTCCTGCAATTCTGCCTTGCTTTCAAATCCTCTTCGTTTCCTTCCATCAATATATTTGTGGACGAGAGTCATCATTTATAAGTCTGCAGGTTTGTGAATTGCAGTGCCCCTGAGCGCCATTTTTCAACTCGCTTTCTTGGGCGCTGGCCGCAAAAGCGCAGGATTGCTTCAGGCCCTATTCTGGTCCCAGGCGGCATGCTGAGCCTGTGGTTAATTCTTCTTCTTGAGGGGAAAATAGAGTGACCTGTGCCTGTCCCAACACCTAGAGCTAGTCTCTCATTGGTTCCCCCTCTTCCCGTTCATCCTCAGGACAAATTGCAACCTGTACGGAACAGGAGGTTAAAGGTGCTGATTCTCCAAGGAGGGAGATTGCTAGTAAAGCGGCTGGAATGGCGAACCCAAGCACAAGGAGATGAGAAATGAGGTGCGTTTTAGAAACCTTTCCCGATCACACGGTGTACCATCTTCTGGGTTTCTCATGAATGTTTTCGATGTAGGAAGATGCCCTTGAACCTGGAGATTTGGGACCCATGGGATGGGTACCACGCAGTATTACTTTATAGGGTCTGCGTTTGCTCACCCAACCTCACCAAACCTCTCAGCCCCAAGAGTGTCCACCCTTATGTCTCAATCAGCTGTGGGTCTAGATATGGTCAATCCAGGTGGCATCACAGCCCCTGAACGACTTTTTAAGAATTTCTCTCTCTTTCACTGTCTTTGTTTCACGGGTTTTTAAAAGTAATTGATATTTATAATGGGGTTTACCTGCTTTTCACTCCTGTGTTTTTGCCGCTTTACACCCACTTGACTCACTTACAGAGAGATATCAATGCATAGGTTTTAAGATTCTTACTATTCAGATATATTCGTGGGCGGTGAATAGGGGGTGTTGAGTCCAATTCATTGAGCAAGGAGTAGGTCTTGTCTATTACATATTGGGTTTATGGAACGGTATCTCAGATAATTTGAAACCCTTGTTGTATGCATCACCCCACCTCACCTTTCCCGTTAAGCAGCCATAGTGTGTTTTCTAAACGTGTGACTCTATTCTGTTTTGTAATTCAGTTCAAGGGTAGCGGTTTTTACATTCCCTCTATAAGTCATATCTTATGATAAGTGTCTTTTTCTGTGTGAATTATTTCACTTAGAATCGTCGTACCTAAATCCACTCATCATGCTGCTACTAGCCTTATGACGTTGATTTCATGGCTGAGTGATATTCCATTGTACATAAGGACCACAACTTCTTTATCCATTTTTCTCTTTCCTGGGATATTTAAGGTGTAACGAAGTGGAGATTCTTGTCAACAGAGCAGCCCTAAACTTTGGGGTGCCTGTGTCTTGCTGATTTTTACTTTTCACAATTTATACGCCCATGAGTGGATGTGCCCTATGCTCCCTAAGCTGAGTTTTTTAGATGTTTCAGGACACACCGTGCACTTCTCCAGAGTGGCTGTTGGCAATTTACATCCCGCCCATCAGCGTAGCCAGGCTCCCATTTCTCCATGGCCTGTCCTGCATTTCTGGTTTTGACACTTTATTCAGCATGGCCCTTTTGACCGATGGGAAGCGAGACTTCTTTGTAGCGCTGATTTGCCTTTCCAGGTTGCTTGGTTGGCCAAAAAGGGCGTATGCGTTTTTTCCTGAATATTTTCAGGAAAAAACGCATACGCCCTTTTTGGCCAAGGGCATCATTGTCGAGGTTTTGCCGCTTTTCCTGTGCTTTAAAGGCGATTCGAATCTCCCTCCTGAAATCTGTTTCCTGCAATTCTGCCTTGCTTTCAAATCCTCTTCGTTGCCTTCCCTCAATATATTTGTGGACGAGAGTCATCATTTATAAGTCTGCAGGTTTGTGAATTGCAGTGCCCCTGAGCTCCATTTTTCAACTCGCTTTCTTGGGCGCTGGCCGCAAAAGCGCAGGATTGCTTCAGGCCCTATTCTGGTCCCGGGCGGCAGGCTGAGCCTGTGGTTAATTCTTCTTCCTGAGGGGAAAATAGAGTGACCTCTGCCTGTCCCAACACCTAGAGCTAGTCTCTCATTGATTCCCCCTCTTCCCATTCATCCTCAGGACAAATTGCAACCTGTACGGAACAGTAGGTTAAAGGTGCTGATTCTCTAAGGAGGGAGATTGCTAGTAAAGCGGCTGGAATGGCGAACCCGAGCACAAGGAGATGAGAAATGAGGTGCGTTTTAGAAACCTTTCCCGATCACACGGTGTACCATCTTCTGGGTTTCTCATGCATGTTTTCGATGTAGGAAGATGCCCTTGAACCTGGAGATTTGGGACCCATGGGATGGGTACCACGCAGTATTACTTTAAAGGGTCTGCGTTTGCTCACCCAACCTCACGAAACCTCTCAGCCCCAAGAGTGTCCACCCTTATGTCTCAATCAGCTGTGGGTCTAGATATGGTCAATCCAGGTGGCATCACAGCACCTGAACGAATTTTGTAAGAATTTCTCTCTCTATCACTGTCTTTTTTCACGGGTTTTTAAAAGTAATTGATTTTTATAATGGGGTTTACCTGCTTTTCACTGCTCTGATTTTGCCGCTTTACACCCACTTGACTCACTTACAGAGAGATATCAATGCATAGGTTTCAAGATTCTTACTAGTCAGATATATTCTTGGGCGGTGAATTGGGGGTGTTGAGTCCAATTCATTTAGGAAGGAGTAGGGCTTGTCTATTACATATTGGGTTTATGGAACGGTATCTGAGATAATTTGAAACCCTTGTTGTATGCATCACCCCACCTCACCTTTCCCATTAAGCAGCCATAGTGTGTTTTCTAAACGTGTGACTCTATTCTGTTTTGTAATTCAGTTCAAGGGTAGCGGTTTGTACATTCCCTCTATAAGTCATATCTTATGATAAGTGTCTTTTTCTGTGTGACTTATTTCACTTAGAATCGTCGTACCTAAATCCACTCATCATGCTGCTACTAGCCTTATGACGTTGATTTCATGGCTGAGTGATATTCCATTGTACATAAGGACCACAACTTCTTTATCCATTTTTCTCTTTCCTGGGATATTTAAGGTGTAACGAAGTGGAGATTCTTGTCAACAGAGCAGCCCTAAACTTTGGGGTGCCTGTGTCTTGCTGATTTTTACTTTTCTCAATTTATACGCCCATGAGTGGATGTGCCCTATGCTCCCTAAGCTGAGTTTTTTAGATGTTTCAGGACACACCGTGCACTTCTCCAGAGTGGCTGTTGGCAGTTTACATCCCGCCCATCAGCGTAGCCAGGCTCCCGTTTCTCCATGGCCTGTCCTGCATTTCTGGTTTTGACACTTTATTCAGCATGGCCCTTTTGACCGATGGGAAGCGAGACTTCTTTGTAGCGCTGATTTGCCTTTCCAGGTTGCTTGGTTGGCCAAAAAGGGCGTATGCGTTTTTTCCTGAATATATTCAGGAAAAAACGCATACGCCCTTTTTGGCCAAGGGCATCATTGTCGAGGTTTTGCCGCTTTTCCTGTGCTTTAAAGGCGATTCGAATCTCCCTCCTGAAATCTGTTTCCTGCAATTCTGCCTTGCTTTCAAATCCTCTTCGTTGCCTTCCCTCAATATATTTGTGGACGAGAGTCATCATTTATAAGTCTGCAGGTTTGTGAATTGCAGTGCCCCTGAGCTCCATTTTTCAACTCGCTTTCTTGGGCGCTGGCCGCAAAAGCGCAGGATTGCTTCAGGCCCTATTCTGGTCCCGGGCGGCAGGCTGAGCCTGTGGTTAATTCTTCTTCCTGAGGGGAAAATAGAGTGACCTCTGCCTGTCCGAACACCTAGAGCTAGTCTCTCATTGATTCCCCCTCTTCCCGTTCATCCTCAGGACAAATTGCAACCTGTACGGAACAGTAGGTTAAAGGTGCTGATTCTCTAAGGAGGGAGATTGCTAGTAAAGCGGCTGGAATGGCGAACCCGAGCACAAGGAGATGAGAAATGAGGTGCGTTTTAGAAACCTTTCCCGATCACACGGTGTACCATCTTCTGGGTTTCTCATGCATGTTTTCGATGTAGGAAGATGCCCTTGAACCTGGAGATTTGGGACCCATGGGATGGGTACCACGCAGTATTACTTTAAAGGGTCTGCGTTTGCTCACCCAACCTCACGAAACCTCTCAGCCCCAAGAGTGTCCACCCTTATGTCTCAATCAGCTGTGGGTCTAGATATGGTCAATCCAGGTGGCATCACAGCACCTGAACGAATTTTGTAAGAATTTCTCTCTCTTTCACTGTCTTTGTTTCACGGGTTTTTAAAAGTAATTGATTTTTATAATGGGGTTTACCTGCTTTTCACTGCTGTGATTTTGCCGCTTTACACCCACTTGACTCACTTACAGAGAGATATCAATGCATAGGTTTCAAGATTCTTACTAGTCAGATATATTCTTGGGCGGTGAATTGGGGGTGTTGAGTCCAATTCATTGAGGAAGGAGTAGGGCTTGTCTATTACATATTGGGTTTATGGAACGGTATCTGAGCTAATTTGAAACCCTTGTTGTATGCATCACCCCACCTCACCTTTCCCATTAAGCAGCCATAGTGTGTTTTCTAAACGTGTGACTCTATTCTGTTTTGTAATTCAGTTCAAGGGTAGCGGTGTGTACATTCCCTCTATAAGTCATATCTTATGATAAGTGTCTTTTTCTGTGTGACTTATTTCACTTAGAATCGTCGTACCTAAATCCACTCATCATGCTGCTACTAGCCTTATGACGTTGATTTCATGGCTGAGTGATATTCCATTGTACATAAGGACCACAACTTCTTTATCCATTTTTCTCTTTCCTGGGATATTTAAGGTGTAACGAAGTGGAGATTCTTGTCAACAGAGCAGCCCTAAACTTTGGGGTGCCTGTGTCTTGCTGATTTTTAGTTTTCTCAATTTATACGCCCATGAGTGGATGTGCCCTATGCTCCCTAAGCTGAGTTTTTTAGATGTTTCAGGACACACCGTGCACTTCTCCAGAGTGGCTGTTGGCAATTTACATCCCGCCCATCAGCGTAGCCAGGCTCCCGTTTCTCCATGGCCTGTCCTGCATTTCTGGTTTTGACACTTTATTCAGCATGGCCCTTTTGACCGATGGGAAGCGAGACTTCTTTGTAGCGCTGATTTGCCTTTCCAGGTTGCTTGGTTGGCCAAAAAGGGCGTATGCGTTTTTTCCTGAATATATTCAGGAAAAAACGCATACGCCCTTTTTGGCCAAGGGCATCATTGTCGAGGTTTTGCCGCTTTTCCTGTGCTTTAAAGGCGATTCGAATCTCCCTCCTGAAATCTGTTTCCTGCAATTCTGCCTTGCTTTCAAATCCTCTTCGTTGCCTTCCCTCAATATATTTGTGGACGAGAGTCATCATTTATAAGTCTGCAGGTTTGTGAATTGCAGTGCCCCTGAGCTCCATTTTTCAACTCGCTTTCTTGGGCGCTGGCCGCAAAAGCGCAGGATTGCTTCAGGCCCTATTCTGGTCCCGGGCGGCAGGCTGAGCCTGTGGTTAATTCTTCTTCCTGAGGGGAAAATAGAGTGACCTCTGCCTGTCCCAACACCTAGAGCTAGTCTCTCATTGATTCCCCCTCTTCCCATTCATCCTCAGGACAAATTGCAACCTGTACGGAACAGTAGGTTAAAGGTGCTGATTCTCTAAGGAGGGAGATTGCTAGTAAAGCGGCTGGAATGGCGAACCCGAGCACAAGGAGATGAGAAATGAGGTGCGTTTTAGAAACCTTTCCCGATCACACGGTGTACCATCTTCTGGGTTTCTCATGCATGTTTTCGATGTAGGAAGATGCCCTTGAAACTGGAGATTTGGGACCCATGGGATGGGTACCACGCAGTATTACTTTAAAGGGTCTGCGTTTGCTCACCCAACCTCACGAAACCTCTCAGCCCCAAGAGTGTCCACCCTTATGTCTCAATCAGCTGTGGGTCTAGATATGGTCAATCCAGGTGGCATCACAGCACCTGAACGAATTTTGTAAGAATTTCTCTCTCTATCACTGTCTTTTTTCACGGGTTTTTAAAAGTAATTGATTTTTATAATGGGGTTTACCTGCTTTTCACTGCTCTGATTTTGCCGCTTTACACCCACTTGACTCACTTACAGAGAGATATCAATGCATAGGTTTCAAGATTCTTACTAGTCAGATATATTCTTGGGCGGTGAATTGGGGGTGTTGAGTCCAATTCATTGAGGAAGGAGTAGGGCTTGTCTATTACATATTGGGTTTATGGAACGGTATCTGAGCTAATTTGAAACCCTTGTTGTATGCATCACCCCACCTCACCTTTCCCATTAAGCAGCCATAGTGTGTTTTCTAAACGTGTGACTCTATTCTGTTTTGTAATTCAGTTCAAGGGTAGCGGTGTGTACATTCCCTCTATAAGTCATATCTTATGATAAGTGTCTTTTTCTGTGTGACTTATTTCACTTAGAATCGTCGTACCTAAATCCACTCATCATGCTGCTACTAGCCTTATGACGTTGATTTCATGGCTGAGTGATATTCCATTGTACATAAGGACCACAACTTCTTTATCCATTTTTCTCTTTCCTGGGATATTTAAGGTGTAACGAAGTGGAGATTCTTGTCAACAGAGCAGCCCTAAACTTTGGGGTGCCTGTGTCTTGCTGATTTTTACTTTTCTCAATTTATACGCCCATGAGTGGATGTGCCCTATGCTCCCTAAGCTGAGTTTTTTAGATGTTTCAGGACACACCGTGCACTTCTCCAGAGTGGCTGTTGGCAATTTACATCCCGCCCATCAGCGTAGCCAGGCTCCCGTTTCTCCATGGCCTGTCCTGCATTTCTGGTTTTGACACTTTATTCAGCATGGCCCTTTTGACCGATGGGAAGCGAGACTTCTTTGTAGCGCTGATTTGCCTTTCCAGGTTGCTTGGTTGGCCAAAAAGGGCGTATGCGTTTTTTCCTGAATATATTCAGGAAAAAACGCATACGCCCTTTTTGGCCAAGGGCATCATTGTCGAGGTTTTGCCGCTTTTCCTGTGCTTTAAAGGCGATTCGAATCTCCCTCCTGAAATCTGTTTCCTGCAATTCTGCCTTGCTTTCAAATCCTCTTCGTTGCCTTCCCTCAATATATTTGTGGACGAGAGTCATCATTTATAAGTCTGCAGGTTTGTGAATTGCAGTGCCCCTGAGCTCCATTTTTCAACTCGCTTTCTTGGGCGCTGGCCGCAAAAGCGCAGGATTGCTTCAGGCCCTATTCTGGTCCCGGGCGGCAGGCTGAGCCTGTGGTTAATTCTTCTTCCTGAGGGGAAAATAGAGTGACCTCTGCCTGTCCCAACACCTAGAGCTAGTCTCTCATTGATTCCCCCTCTTCCCGTTCATCCTCAGGACAAATTGCAACCTGTACGGAACAGTAGGTTAAAGGTGCTGATTCTCTAAGGAGGGAGATTGCTAGTAAAGCGGCTGGAATGGCGAACCCGAGCACAAGGAGATGAGAAATGAGGTGCGTTTTAGAAACCTTTCCCGATCACACGGTGTACCATCTTCTGGGTTTCTCATGCATGTTTTCGATGTAGGAAGATGCCCTTGAACCTGGAGATTTGGGACCCATGGGATGGGTACCACGCAGTATTACTTTAAAGGGTCTGCGTTTGCTCACCCAACCTCACGAAACCTCTCAGCCCCAAGAGTGTCCACCCTTATGTCTCAATCAGCTGTGGGTCTAGATATGGTCAATCCAGGTGGCATCACAGCACCTGAACGAATTTTGTAAGAATTTCTCTCTCTTTCACTGTCTTTGTTTCACGGGTTTTTAAAAGTTATTGATTTTTATAATGGGGTTTACCTGCTTTTCACTGCTGTGATTTTGCCGCTTTACACCCACTTGACTCACTTACAGAGAGATATCAATGCATAGGTTTCAAGATTCTTACTAGTCAGATATATTCTTGGGCGGTGAATTGGGGGTGTTGAGTCCAATTCATTGAGGAAGGAGTAGGGCTTGTCTATTACATATTGGGTTTATGGAACGGTATCTGAGCTAATTTGAAACCCTTGTTGTATGCATCACCCCACCTCACCTTTCCCATTTAGCAGCCATAGTGTGTTTTCTAAACGTGTGACTCTATTCTGTTTTGTAATTCAGTTCAAGGGTAGCGGTTTGTACATTCCCTCTATAAGTCATATCTTATGATAAGTGTCTTTTTCTGTGTGACTTATTTCACTTAGAATCGTTGTACCTAAATCCACTCATCATGCTGCTAGTAGCCTTATGACGTTGATTTCATGGCTGAGTGATATTCCATTGTACATAAGGACCACAACTTCTTTATCCATTTTTCTCTTTCCTGGGATATTTAAGGTGTAACGAAGTGGAGATTCTTGTCAACAGAGCAGCCCTAAACTTTGGGGTGCCTGTGTCTTGCTGATTTTTAGTTTTCTCAATTTATACGCCCATGAGTGGATGTGCCCTATGCTCCCTAAGCTGAGTTTTTTAGATGTTTCAGGACACACCGTGCACTTCTCCAGAGTGGCTGTTGGCAATTTACATCCCGCCCATCAGCGTAGCCCGGCTCCCGTTTCTCCATGGCCTGTCCTGCATTTCTGGTTTTGACACTTTATTCAGCATGGCCCTTTTGACCGATGGGAAGCGAGACTTCTTTGTAGCGCTGATTTGCCTTTCCAGGTTGCTTGGTTGGCCAAAAAGGGCGTATGCGTTTTTTCCTGAATATATTCAGGAAAAAACGCATACGCCCTTTTTGGCCAAGGGCATCATTGTCGAGGTTTTGCCGCTTTTCCTGTGCTTTAAAGGCGATTCGAATCTCCCTCCTGAAATCTGTTTCCTGCAATTCTGCCTTGCTTTCAAATCCTCTTCGTTGCCTTCCCTCAATATATTTGTGGACGAGAGTCATCATTTATAAGTCTGCAGGTTTGTGAATTGCAGTGCCCCTGAGCTCCATTTTTCAACTCGCTTTCTTGGGCGCTGGCCGCAAAAGCGCAGGATTGCTTCAGGCCCTATTCTGGTCCCGGGCGGCAGGCTGAGCCTGTGGTTAATTCTTCTTCCTGAAGGGAAAATAGAGTGACCTCTGCCTGTCCCAACACCTAGAGCTAGTCTCTCATTGATTCCCCCTCTTCCCGTTCATCCTCAGGACAAATTGCAACCTGTACGGAACAGTAGGTTAAAGGTGCTGATTCTCTAAGGAGGGAGATTGCTAGTAAAGCGGCTGGAATGGCGAACCCGAGCACAAGGAGATGAGAAATGAGGTGCGTTTTAGAAACCTTTCCCGATCACACGGTGTACCATCTTCTGGGTTTCTCATGCATGTTTTCGATGTAGGAAGATGCCCTTGAACCTGGAGATTTGGGACCCATGGGATGGGTACCACGCAGTATTACTTTAAAGGGTCTGCGTTTGCTCACCCAACCTCACCAAACCTCTCAGCCCCAAGAGTGTCCACCCTTATGTCTCAATCAGCTGTGGGTCTAGATATGGTCAATCCAGGTGGCATCACAGCACCTGAACGAATTTTGTAAGAATTTCTCTCTCTTTCACTGTCTTTGTTTCACGGGTTTTTAAAAGTAATTGATTTTTATAATGGGGTTTACCTGCTTTTCACTGCTGTGATTTTGCCGCTTTACACCCACTTGACTCACTTACAGAGAGATATCAATGCATAGGTTTCAAGATTCTTACTAGTCAGACATATTCTTGGGCGGTGAATTGGGGGTGTTGAGTCCAATTCATTGAGGAAGGAGTAGGGCTTGTCTATTACATATTGGGTTTATGGAACGGTATCTGAACTAATTTGAAACCCTTGTTGTATGCATCACCCCACCTCACCTTTCCCATTAAGCAGCCATAGTGTGTTTTCTAAACGTGTGACTCTATTCTGTTTTGTAATTCAGTTCAAGTGTAGCGGTTTGTACATTCCCTCTATAAGTCATATGTTATGATAAGTGTCTTTTTCTGTGTGACTTATTTCACTTAGAATCGTCATACCTAAATCCACTCATCATGCTGCTACTAGCCTTATGACGTTGATTTCATGGCTGAGTGATATTCCATTGTACATAAGGACCACAACTTCTTTATCCATTTTTCTCTTTCCTGGGATATTTAAGGTGTAACGAAGTGGAGATTCTTGTCAACAGAGCAGCCCTAAACTTTGGGGTGCCTGTGTCTTGCTGATTTTTAGTTTTCCCAATTTATACGCCCATGAGTGGATGTGCCCTATGCTCCCTAAGCTGAGTTTTGTAGATGTTTCAGGACACACCGTGCACTTCTCCAGAGTGGCTGTTGGCAATTTACATCCCGCCCATCAGCGTAGCCAGGCTCCCGTTTCTCCATGGCCTGTCCTGCATTTCTGGTTTTGACACTTTATTCAGCATGGCCCTTTTGACCGATGGGAAGCGAGACTTCTTTGTAGCGCTGATGTGCCTTTCCAGGTTGCTTGGTTGGCCAAAAAGGGCGTATGCGTTTTTTCCTGAATATATTCAGGAAAAAACGCATACGCCCTTTTTGGCCAAGGGCATCATCGTCGAGGTTTTGCCGCTTTTACTGTGCTTTAAAGGCGATTCGAATCTCCCTCCTGAAATCTGTTTCCTTCAATTCTGCCTTGCTTTCAAATCCTCTTCGTTGCCTTCCCTCAATATATTTGTGGACGAGAGTCATCATTTATAAGTCTGCAGGTTTGTGAATTGCAGTGCCCCTGAGCTCCATTTTTCAACTCGCTTTCTTGGGCGCTGGCCGCAAAAGCGCAGGATTGCTTCAGGCCCTATTCTGGTCCCAGGCGGCAGGCTGAGCCTGTGGTTAATTCTTCTTCCTGATGGGAAAATAGAGTGACCTCTGCCTGTCCCAACACCTAGAGCTAGTGCCTCATTGGTTCCCCCTCTTCCCTTTCATCCTCAGGACAAATTGCAAGCTGTACGGAACAGGAGGTTAAAGGTGCTGATTCTCCAAGGAGGGAGATTGCTAGTAAAGCGGCTGGAATGGCAAACCCGAGCACAAGGAGATGAGAAATGAGGTGCGTTTTAGAAACCTTTCCTGATCACACGGTGTACCATCTTCTGGGTTTCTCATGCATGTTTTCGATGTAGGAAGATGCCCTTGAACCTGGAGATTTGGGACCCATGGGATGGGTACCACGCAGTATTACTTTATAGGGTCTGCGTTTGCTCACCCAACCTCACCAAACCTCTCAGCCCCAAGAGTGTCCACCCTTATGTCTCAATCAGCTGTGGGTCTAGATGTGGTCAATCCAGGTGGCATCACAGCCCCTGAACGACTTTTTAAGAATTTCTCTCTCTTTCACTGTCTTTGTTTCACGGGTTTTTAAAAGTAATTGATATTTATAATGGGGTTTACCTGCTTTTCACTCCTGTGTTTTTGCCGCTTTACACCCACTTGACTCACTTACAGAGAGATATCAATGCATAGGTTTTAAGATTCTTACTATTCAGATATATTCGTGGGCGGTGAATAGGGGGTGTTGAGTCCAATTCATTGAGCAAGGAGTAGGTCTTGTCTATTACATATTGGGTTTATGGAACGGTATCTCAGATAATTTGAAACCCTTGTTTTATGAATCACCACAGCTCACCTTTCCCGTTAAGCAGCCATAGTGTGTTTTCTAAACGTGTGACTCTATTCTGTTTTGTAATTCAGTTCAAGGGTAGCGGTTTTTACATTCCCTCTATAAGTCATATCTTATGATAAGTGTCTTTTTCTGTGTGACTTATTTCACTTAGAATCGTCGTACCTAAATCCACTCATCATGCTGCTACTAGCCTTATGACGTTGATTTCATGGCTGAGTGATATTCCATTGTACATAAGGACCACAACTTCTTTATCCATTTTTCTCTTTCCTGGGATATTTAAGGTGTAACCAAGTGGAGGTTCTTGTCAACAGAGCAGACCTAAATTTTGGGGTGCCTGTGTCTTGCTGATTTTTAGTTTTCCCAATTTATACGCCCATGAGTGGATGTGCCCTATGCTCCCTAAGCTGAGTTTTGTAGATGTTTCAGGACACACCGTGCACTTCTCCAGAGTGGCTGTTGGCAATTTACATCCCGCCCATCAGCGTAGCTAGGCTCCCGTTTCTCCATGGCCTGTCCTGCATTTCTGGTTTTGACACTTTATTCAGCATGGCCCTTTTGACCGATGGGAAGCGAGACTTCTTTGTAGCGCTGATTTGCCTTTCCAGGTTGCTTGGTTGGCCAAAAAGGGCGTATGCGTTTTTTCCTGAATATATTCAGGAAAAAACGCATACGCCCTTTTTGGCCAAGGGCATCATTGTCGAGGTTTTGCCGCTTTTCCTGTGCTTTAAAGGCGATTCGAATCTCCCTCCTGAAATCTGTTTCCTGCAATTCTGCCTTGCTTTCAAATCCTCTTCGTTTCCTTCCATCAATATATTTGTGGACGAGAGTCATCATTTATAAGTCTGCAGGTTTGTGAATTGCAGTGCCCCTGAGCGCCATTTTTCAACTCGCTTTCTTGGGCGCTGGCCGCAAAAGCGCAGGATTGCTTCAGGCCCTATTCTGGTCCCAGGCGGCAGGCTGAGCCTGTGGTTAATTCTTCTTCCTGTTGGGAAAATAGAGTGACCTCTGCCTATCCCAACACCTAGAGATAGTCTCTCATTGGTTCCCCCTCTTCCCTTTCATCCTCAGGACACATTGCAACCTGTACGGAACAGGAGGTTAAAGGTGCTGATTCTCCAAGGAGGGAGATTGCTAGTAAAGCGGCTGGAATGGCGAACCCGAGCACAAGGAGATGAGAAATGAGGTGCGTTTTAGAAACCTTTCCCGATCACACGGTGTAGCATCTTCTGGGTTTCTCATGAATGTTTTCGATGTAGGAAGATGCCCTTGAACCTGGAGATTTGGGACCCATGGGATGGGTACCACGCAGTATTACTTTATAGGGTCTGCGTTTGGTCACCCAACCTCACCAAACCTCTCAGCCCCAAGAGTGTCCACCCTTATGTCTCAATCAGCTGTGGGTCTAGATATGGTCAATCCAGGTGGCATCACAGCCCCTGAACGACTTTTTAAGAATTTCTCTCTCTTTCACTGTCTTTCTTTCACGGGTTTTTAAAAGTAATTGATATTTATAATGGGGTTTACCTGCTTTTCACTCCTGTGTTTTTGCCGCTTTACACCCACTTGACTCACTTACAGAGAGATATCAATGCATAGGTTTTAAGATTCTTACTAGTCAGATATATTCGTGGGCGGTGAATAGGCGGTGTTGAGTCCAATTCATTGAGCAAGGAGTAGGTCTTGTCTATTACATATTGGGTTTATGGAACGGTATCTGAGCTAATGTGAAACACTTGTTGTATGCATCACCCCACCTCACCTTTCCCGTTAAGCAGCCATAGTGTGTTTTCTAAACGTGTGACTCTATTCTGTTTTGTAATTCAGTTCAAGGGTAGCGGTTTTTACATTCCCTCTATAAGTCATATCTTATGATAAGTGTCTTTTTCTGTGTGACTTATTTCACTTAGAATCGTCGTACCTAAATCCACTCATCATGCTGCTACTAGCCTTATGACGTAGATTTCATGGCTGAGTGATATTCCATTGTACATAAGGACCACAACTTCTTTATCCATTTTTCTCTTTCCTGGGATATTTAAGGTGTAACCAAGTGGAGGTTCTTGTCAACAGAGCAGACCTAAATTTTGGGGTGCCTGTGTCTTGCTGATTTTTAGTTTTCCCAATTTATACGCCCATGTGTGGATGTGCCCTATGCTCCCTAAGCTGAGTTTTGTAGATGTTTCAGGACACACCGTGCACTTCTCCAGAGTGGCTGTTGGCAATTTACATCCCGCCCATCAGCGTAGCCAGGCTCCCGTTTCTCCATGGCCTGTCCTGCATTTCTGGTTTTGACACTTTATTCAGCATGGCCCTTTTGACCGATGGGAAGCGAGACTTCTTTGTAGCGCTGATTTGCCTTTCCAGGTTGCTTGGTTGGCCAAAAAGGGCGTATGCGTTTTTTCCTGAATATATTCAGGAAAAAACGCATACGCCCTTTTTAGCCAAGGGCATCATTGTCGAGGTTTTGCCGCTTTTCCTGTGCTTTAAAGGCGATTCGAATCTCCCTCCTGAAATCTGTTTCCTGCAATTCTGCCTTGCTTTCAAATCCTCTTCGTTTCCTTCCATCAATATATTTGTGGACGAGAGTCATCATTTATAAGTCTGCAGGTTTGTGAATTGCAGTGCCCCTGAGCGCCATTTTTCAACTCGCTTTCTTGGGCGCTGGCCGCAAAAGCGCAGGATTGCTTCAGGCCCTATTCTGGTCCCAGGCGGCATGCTGAGCCTGTGGTTAATTCTTCTTCTTGAGGGGAAAATAGAGTGACCTGTGCCTGTCCCAACACCTAGAGCTAGTCTCTCATTGGTTCCCCCTCTTCCCGTTCATCCTCAGGACAAATTGCAACCTGTACGGAACAGGAGGTTAAAGGTGCTGATTCTCCAAGGAGGGAGATTGCTAGTAAAGCGGCTGGAATGGCGAACCCAAGCACAAGGAGATGAGAAATGAGGTGCGTTTTAGAAACCTTTCCCGATCACACGGTGTACCATCTTCTGGGTTTCTCATGAATGTTTTCGATGTAGGAAGATGCCCTTGAACCTGGAGATTTGGGACCCATGGGATGGGTACCACGCAGTATTACTTTATAGGGTCTGCGTTTGCTCACCCAACCTCACCAAACCTCTCAGCCCCAAGAGTGTCCACCCTTATGTCTCAATCAGCTGTGGGTCTAGATATGGTCAATCCAGGTGGCATCACAGCCCCTGAACGACTTTTTAAGAATTTCTCTCTCTTTCACTGTCTTTGTTTCACGGGTTTTTAAAAGTAATTGATATTTATAATGGGGTTTACCTGCTTTTCACTCCTGTGTTTTTGCCGCTTTACACCCACTTGACTCACTTACAGAGAGATATCAATGCATAGGTTTTAAGATTCTTACTATTCAGATATATTCGTGGGCGGTGAATAGGGGGTGTTGAGTCCAATTCATTGAGCAAGGAGTAGGTCTTGTCTATTACATATTGGGTTTATGGAACGGTATCTCAGATAATTTGAAACCCTTGTTGTATGCATCACCCCACCTCACCTTTCCCGTTAAGCAGCCATAGTGTGTTTTCTAAACGTGTGACTCTATTCTGTTTTGTAATTCAGTTCAAGGGTAGCGGTTTTTACATTCCCTCTATAAGTCATATCTTATGATAAGTGTCTTTTTCTGTGTGAATTATTTCACTTAGAATCGTCGTACCTAAATCCACTCATCATGCTGCTACTAGCCTTATGACGTTGATTTCATGGCTGAGTGATATTCCATTGTACATAAGGACCACAACTTCTTTATCCATTTTTCTCTTTCCTGGGATATTTAAGGTGTAACGAAGTGGAGATTCTTGTCAACAGAGCAGCCCTAAACTTTGGGGTGCCTGTGTCTTGCTGATTTTTACTTTTCACAATTTATACGCCCATGAGTGGATGTGCCCTATGCTCCCTAAGGTGAGTTTTTTAGATGTTTCAGGACACACCGTGCACTTCTCCAGAGTGGCTGTTGGCAATTTACATCCCGCCCATCAGCGTAGCCAGGCTCCCATTTCTCCATGGCCTGTCCTGCATTTCTGGTTTTGACACTTTATTCAGCATGGCCCTTTTGACCGATGGGAAGCGAGACTTCTTTGTAGCGCTGATTTGCCTTTCCAGGTTGCTTGGTTGGCCAAAAAGGGCGTATGCGTTTTTTCCTGAATATATTCAGGAAAAAACGCATACGCCCTTTTTGGCCAAGGGCATCATTGTCGAGGTTTTGCCGCTTTTCCTGTGCTTTAAAGGCGATTCGAATCTCCCTCCTGAAATCTGTTTCCTGCAATTCTGCCTTGCTTTCAAATCCTCTTCGTTGCCTTCCCTCAATATATTTGTGGACGAGAGTCATCATTTATAAGTCTGCAGGTTTGTGAATTGCAGTGCCCCTGAGCTCCATTTTTCAACTCGCTTTCTTGGGCGCTGGCCGCAAAAGCGCAGGATTGCTTCAGGCCCTATTCTGGTCCCGGGCGGCAGGCTGAGCCTGTGGTTAATTCTTCTTCCTGAGGGGAAAATAGAGTGACCTCTGTCTGTCCCAACACCTAGAGCTAGTCTCTCATTGATTCCCCCTCTTCCCATTCATCCTCAGGACAAATTGCAACCTGTACGGAACAGTAGGTTAAAGGTGCTGATTCTCTAAGGAGGGAGATTGCTAGTAAAGCGGCTGGAATGGCGAACCCGAGCACAAGGAGATGAGAAATGAGGTGCGTTTTAGAAACCTTTCCCGATCACACGGTGTACCATCTTCTGAGTTTCTCATGCATGTTTTCGATGTAGGAAGATGCCCTTGAACCTGGAGATTTGGGACCCATGGGATGGGTACCACGCAGTATTACTTTAAAGGGTCTGCGTTTGCTCACCCAACCTCACGAAACCTCTCAGCCCCAAGAGTGTCCACCCTTATGTCTCAATCAGCTGTGGGTCTAGATATGGTCAATCCAGGTGGCATCACAGCACCTGAACGAATTTTGTAAGAATTTCTCTCTCTATCACTGTCTTTTTTCACGGGTTTTTAAAAGTAATTGATTTTTATAATGGGGTTTACCTGCTTTTCACTGCTCTGATTTTGCCGCTTTACACCCACTTGACTCACTTACAGAGAGATATCAATGCATAGGTTTCAAGATTCTTACTAGTCAGATATATTCTTGGGCGGTGAATTGGGGGTGTTGAGTCCAATTCATTTAGGAAGGAGTAGGGCTTGTCTATTACATATTGGGTTTATGGAACGGTATCTGAGCTAATTTGAAACCCTTGTTGTATGCATCACCCCACCTCACCTTTCCCATTAAGCAGCCATAGTGTGTTTTCTAAACGTGTGACTCTATTCTGTTTTGTAATTCAGTTCAAGGGTAGCGGTTTGTACATTCCCTCTATAAGTCATATCTTATGATAAGTGTCTTTTTCTGTGTGACTTATTTCACTTAGAATCGTCGTACCTAAATCCAATCATCATGCTGCTACTAGCCTTATGACGTTGATTTCATGGCTGAGTGATATTCCATTGTACATAAGGACCACAACTTCTTTATCCATTTTTCTCTTTCCTGGGATATTTAAGGTGTAACGAAGTGGAGATTCTTGTCAACAGAGCAGCCCTAAACTTTGGGGTGCCTGTGTCTTGCTGATTTTTACTTTTCTCAATTTATACGCCCATGAGTGGATGTGCCCTATGCTCCCTAAGCTGAGTTTTTTAGATGTTTCAGGACACACCGTGCACTTCTCCAGAGTGGCTGTTGGCAATTTACATCCCGCCCATCAGCGTAGCCAGGCTCCCGTTTCTCCATGGCCTGTCCTGCATTTCTGGTTTTGACACTTTATTCAGCATGGCCCTTTTGACCGATGGGAAGCGAGACTTCTTTGTAGCGCTGATTTACCTTTCCAGGTTGCTTGGTTGGCCAAAAAGGGCGTATGCGTTTTTTCCTGAATATATTCAGGAAAAAACGCATACGCCCTTTTTGGCCAAGGGCATCATTGTCGAGGTTTTGCCGCTTTTCCTGTGCTTTAAAGGCGATTCGAATCTCCCTCCTGAAATCTGTTTCCTGCAATTCTGCCTTGCTTTCAAATCCTCTTCGTTGCCTTCCCTCAATATATTTGTGGACGAGAGTCATCATTTATAAGTCTGAAGGTTTGTGAATTGCAGTGCCCCTGAGCTCCATTTTTCAACTCGCTTTCTTGGGCGCTGGCCGCAAAAGCGCAGGATTGCTTCAGGCCCTATTCTGGTCCCGGGCGGCAGGCTGAGCCTGTGGTTAATTCTTCTTCCTGAGGGGAAAATAGAGTGACCTCTGCCTGTCCCAACACCTAGAGCTAGTCTCTCATTGATTCCCCCTCTTCCCGTTCATCCTCAGGACAAATTGCAACCTGTACGGAACAGTAGGTTAAAGGTGCTGATTCTCTAAGGAGGGAGATTGCTAGTAAAGCGGCTGGAATGGCGAACCCGAGCACAAGGAGATGAGAAATGAGGTGCGTTTTAGAAACCTTTCCCGATCACACGGTGTACCATCTTCTGGGTTTCTCATGCATGTTTTCGATGTAGGAAGATGCCCTTGAACCTGGAGATTTGGGACCCATGGGATGGGTACCACGCAGTATTACTTTAAAGGGTCTGCGTTTGCTCACCCAACCTCACGAAACCTCTCAGCCCCAAGAGTGTCCACCCTTATGTCTCAATCAGCTGTGGGTCTAGATATGGTCAATCCAGGTGGCATCACAGCACCTGAACGAATTTTGTAAGAATTTCTCTCTCTTTCACTGTCTTTGTTTCACGGGTTTTTAAAAGTAATTGATTTTTATAATGGGGTTTACCTGCTTTTCACTGCTGTGATTTTGCCGCTTTACACCCACTTGACTCACTTACAGAGAGATATCAATGCATAGGTTTCAAGATTCTTACTAGTCAGATATATTCTTGGGCGGTGAATTGGGGGTGTTGAGTCCAATTCATTGAGGAAGGAGTAGGGCTTGTCTATTACATATTGGGTTTATGGAACGGTATCTGAGCTAATTTGAAACCCTTGTTGTATGCATCACCCCACCTCACCTTTCCCATTAAGCAGCCATAGTGTGTTTTCTAAACGTGTGACTCTATTCTGTTTTGTAATTCAGTTCAAGGGTAGCGGTTTGTACATTCCCTCTATAAGTCATATCTTATGATAAGTGTCTTTTTCTGTGTGACTTATTTCACTTAGAATCGTTGTACCTAAATCCACTCATCATGCTGCTAGTAGCCTTATGACGTTGATTTCATGGCTGAGTGATATTCCATTGTACATAAGGACCACAACTTCTTTATCCATTTTTCTCTTTCCTGGGATATTTAAGGTGTAACGAAGTGGAGATTCTTGTCAACAGAGCAGCCCTAAACTTTGGGGTGCCTGTGTCTTGCTGATTTTTAGTTTTCTCAATTTATACGCCCATGAGTGGATGTGCCCTATGCTCCCTAAGCTGAGTTTTTTAGATGTTTCAGGACACACCGTGCACTTCTCCAGAGTGGCTGTTGGCAATTTACATCCCGCCCATCAGCGTAGCCAGGCTCCCGTTTCTCCATGGCCTGTCCTGCATTTCTGGTTTTGACACTTTATTCAGCATGGCCCTTTTGACCGATGGGAAGCGAGACTTCTTTGTAGCGCTGATTTGCCTTTCCAGGTTGCTTGGTTGGCCAAAAAGGGCGTATGCGTTTTTTCCTGAATATATTCAGGAAAAAACGCATACGCCCTTTTTGGCCAAGGGCATCATTGTCGAGGTTTTGCCGCTTTTCCTGTGCTTTAAAGGCGATTCGAATCTCCCTCCTGAAATCTGTTTCCTGCAATTCTGCCTTGCTTTCAAATCCTCTTCGTTGCCTTCCCTCAATATATTTGTGGACGAGAGTCATCATTTATAAGTCTGCAGGTTTGTGAATTGCAGTGCCCCTGAGCTCCATTTTTCAACTCGCTTTCTTGGGCGCTGGCCGCAAAAGCGCAGGATTGCTTCAGGCCCTATTCTGGTCCCGGGCGGCAGGCTGAGCCTGTGGTTAATTCTTCTTCCTGAGGGGAAAATAGAGTGACCTCTGCCTGTCCCAACACCTAGAGCTAGTCTCTCATTGATTCCCCCTCTTCCCATTCATCCTCAGGACAAATTGCAACCTGTACGGAACAGTAGGTTAAAGGTGCTGATTCTCTAAGGAGGGAGATTGCTAGTAAAGCGGCTGGAATGGCGAACCCGAGCACAAGGAGATGAGAAATGAGGTGCGTTTTAGAAACCTTTCCCGATCACACGGTGTACCATCTTCTGGGTTTCTCATGCATGTTTTCGATGTAGGAAGATGCCCTTGAACCTGGAGATTTGGGACCCATGGGATGGGTACCACGCAGTATTACTTTAAAGGGTCTGCGTTTGCTCACCCAACCTCACGAAACCTCTCAGCCCCAAGAGTGTCCACCCTTATGTCTCAATCAGCTGTGGGTCTAGATATGGTCAATCCAGGTGGCATCACAGCACCTGAACGAATTTTGTAAGAATTTCTCTCTCTATCACTGTCTTTTTTCACGGGTTTTTAAAAGTAATTGATTTTTATAATGGGGTTTACCTGCTTTTCACTGCTCTGATTTTGCCGCTTTACACCCACTTGACTCACTTACAGAGAGATATCAATGCATAGGTTTCAAGATTCTTACTAGTCAGATATATTCTTGGGCGGTGAATTGGGGGTGTTGAGTCCAATTCATTGAGGAAGGAGTAGGGCTTGTCTATTACATATTGGGTTTATGGAACGGTATCTGAGCTAATTTGAAACCCTTGTTGTATGCATCACCCCACCTCACCTTTCCCATTAAGCAGCCATAGTGTGTTTTCTAAACGTGTGACTCTATTCTGTTTTGTAATTCAGTTCAAGGGTAGCGGTTTGTACATTCCCTCTATAAGTCATATCTTATGATAAGTGTCTTTTTCTGTGTGACTTATTTCACTTAGAATCGTCGTACCTAAATCCACTCATCATGCTGCTACTAGCCTTATGACGTTGATTTCATGGCTGAGTGATATTCCATTGTACATAAGGACCACAACTTCTTTATCCATTTTTCTCTTTCCTGGGATATTTAAGGTGTAACGAAGTGGAGATTCTTGTCAACAGAGCAGCCCTAAACTTTGGGGTGCCTGTGTCTTGCTGATTTTTACTTTTCTCAATTTATACGCCCATGAGTGGATGTGCCCTATGCTCCCTAAGCTGAGTTTTTTAGATGTTTCAGGACACACCGTGCACTTCTCCAGAGTGGCTGTTGGCAATTTACATCCCGCCCATCAGCGTAGCCAGGCTCCCGTTTCTCCATGGCCTGTCCTGCATTTCTGGTTTTGACACTTTATTCAGCATGGCCCTTTTGACCGATGGGAAGCGAGACTTCTTTGTAGCGCTGATTTGCCTTTCCAGGTTGCTTGGTTGGCCAAAAAGGGCGTATGCGTTTTTTCCTGAATATATTCAGGAAAAAACGCATACGCCCTTTTTGGCCAAGGGCATCATTGTCGAGGTTTTGCCGCTTTTCCTGTGCTTTAAAGGCGATTCGAATCTCCCTCCTGAAATCTGTTTCCTGCAATTCTGCCTTGCTTTCAAATCCTCTTCGTTGCCTTCCCTCAATATATTTGTGGACGAGAGTCATCATTTATAAGTCTGCAGGTTTGTGAATTGCAGTGCCCCTGAGCTCCATTTTTCAACTCGCTTTCTTGGGCGCTGGCCGCAAAAGCGCAGGATTGCTTCAGGCCCTATTCTGGTCCCGGGCGGCAGGCTGAGCCTGTGGTTAATTCTTCTTCCTGAGGGGAAAATAGAGTGACCTCTGCCTGTCCCAACACCTAGAGCTAGTCTCTCATTGATTCCCCCTCTTCCCGTTCATCCTCAGGACAAATTGCAACCTGTACGGAACAGTAGGTTAAAGGTGCTGATTCTCTAAGGAGGGAGATTGCTAGTAAAGCGGCTGGAATGGCGAACCCGAGCACAAGGAGATGAGAAATGAGGTGCGTTTTAGAAACCTTTCCCGATCACACGGTGTACCATCTTCTGGGTTTCTCATGCATGTTTTCGATGTAGGAAGATGCCCTTGAACCTGGAGATTTGGGACCCATGGGATGGGTACCACGCAGTATTACTTTAAAGGGTCTGCGTTTGCTCACCCAACCTCACGAAACCTCTCAGCCCCAAGAGTGTCCACCCTTATGTCTCAATCAGCTGTGGGTCTAGATATGGTCAATCCAGGTGGCATCACAGCACCTGAACGAATTTTGTAAGAATTTCTCTCTCTTTCACTGTCTTTGTTTCACGGGTTTTTAAAAGTAATTGATTTTTATAATGGGGTTTACCTGCTTTTCACTGCTGTGATTTTGCCGCTTTACACCCACTTGACTCACTTACAGAGAGATATCAATGCATAGGTTTCAAGATTCTTACTAGTCAGATATATTCTTGGGCGGTGAATTGGGGGTGTTGAGTCCAATTCATTGAGGAAGGAGTAGGGCTTGTCTATTACATATTGGGTTTATGGAACGGTATCTGAGCTAATTTGAAACCCTTGTTGTATGCATCACCCCACCTCACCTTTCCCATTAAGCAGCCATAGTGTGTTTTCTAAACGTGTGACTCTATTCTGTTTTGTAATTCAGTTCAAGGGTAGCGGTTTGTACATTCCCTCTATAAGTCATATCTTATGATAAGTGTCTTTTTCTGTGTGACTTATTTCACTTAGAATCGTTGTACCTAAATCCACTCATCATGCTGCTAGTAGCCTTATGACGTTGATTTCATGGCTGAGTGATATTCCATTGTACATAAGGACCACAACTTCTTTATCCATTTTTCTCTTTCCTGGGATATTTAAGGTGTAACGCAGTGGAGATTCTTGTCAACAGAGCAGCCCCAAACTTTGGGGTGCCTGTGTCTTGCTGATTTTTAGTTTTCCCAATTTATACGCCCATGAGTGGATGTGCCCTATGCTCCCTAAGCTCAGTTTTTTAGATGTTTCAGGACACACCGTGCACTTCTCCAGAGTGGCTGTTGGCAATTTACATCCCGCCCATCAGCGTAGCCAGGCTCTCGTTTCTCCATGGCCTGTCCTGCATTTCTGGTTTTGACACTTTATTCAGCATGGCCCTTTTGACCGATGGGAAGCGAGACTTCTTTGTAGCGCTGATTTGCCTTTCCAGGTTGCTTGGTTGGCCAAAAAGGGCGTATGCGTTTTTTCCTGAATATATTCAGGAAAAAACGCATACGCCCTTTTTGGCCAAGGGCATCATTGTCGAGGTTTTGCCGCTTTTCCTGTGCTTTAAAGGCGATTCGAATCTCCCTCCTGAAATCTGTTTCCTGCAATTCTGCCTTGCTTTCAAATCCTCTTCGTTGCCTTCCCTCAATATATTTGTGGACGAGAGTCATCATTTATAAGTCTGCAGGTTTGTGAATTGCAGTGCCCCTGAGCTCCATTTTTCAACTCGCTTTCTTGGGCGCTGGCCGCAAAAGCGCAGGATTGCTTCAGGCCCTATTCTGGTCCCAGGCGGCAGGCTGAGCCTGTGGTTAATTCTTCTTCCTGATGGGAAAATAGAGTGACCTCTGCCTTTCCCAACACCTAGAGCTAGTCTCTCATTGGTTCCCCCTCTTCCCGTTCATCCTCAGGACAAATTGCAAGCTGTACGGAACAGGAGGTTAAAGGTGCTGATTCTCCAAGGAGGGAGATTGCTAGTAAAGCGGCTGGAATGGTGAACCCGAGCACAAGGAGATGAGAAATGAGGTGCGTTTTAGAAACCTTTCCCGATCACACGGTGTACCATCTTCTGGGTTTCTCATGCATGTTTTCGATGTAGGAAGATGTCCTTGAACCTGGAGATTTGGGACCCATGGGATGGGTACCACGCAGAATTACTTTAAAGGGTCTGCGTTTGCTCACCCAACCTCACCAAACCTCTCAGCCCCAAGAGTGTCCACCCTTATGTCTCAATCAGCTGTGGGTCTAGATATGGTCAATCCAGGTGGCATTACAGCCGCTGAACGAATTTTGTAAGAATTTCTCTCTCTTTCACTGTCTTTGTTTCACGGGTTTTTAAAAGTAATTGATTTTTATAATGGGGTTTACCTGCTTTTCACTGCTGTGATTTTGCCGCTTTACACCCACTTGACTCACTTACAGAGAGATATCAATGCATAGGTTTCAAGATTCTTACTAGTCAGATATATTCTTGGGCGGTGAATTGGGGGTGTTGAGTCCAATTCATTGAGGAAGGAGTAGGGCTTGTCTATTACATATTGGGTTTATGGAACGGTATCTGAGATAATTTGAAACCCTTGTTGTATGCATCACCCCACCTCACCTTTCCCGTTAAGCAGCCATAGTGTGTTTTCTAAACGTGTGACTCTATTCTGTTTTGTAATTCAGTTCAAGGGTAGCGGTTTTTACATTCCCTCTATAAGTCATATCTTATGATAAGTGTCTTTTTCTGTGTGACTTATTTCACTTAGAATCGTCGTACCTAAATCCAATCATCATGCTGCTACTAGCCTTATGACGTTGATTTCATGGCTGAGTGATATTCCATTGTACATAAGGACCACAACTTCTTTATCCATTTTTCTCTTTCCTGGGATATTTAAGGTGTAACGAAGTGGAGATTCTTGTCAACAGAGCAGCCCTAAACTTTGGGGTGCCTGTGTCTTGCTGATTTTTAGTTTTCCCAATTTATACGCCCATGAGTGGATGTGCCCTATGCTCCCTAAGCTGAGTTTTGTAGATGTTTCAGGACACACCGTACACTTCTCCAGAGTGGCTGTTGGCAATTTACATCCCGCCCATCAGCGTAGCCAGGCTCCCGTTTCTCCATGGCCTGTCCTGCATTTCTGGTTTTGAAACTTTATTCAGCATGGCCCTTTTGACCGATGGGAAGCGAGACTTCTTTGTAGCGCTGATTTGCCTTTCCAGGTTGCTTGGTTGGCCAAAAAGGGCGTATGCGTTTTTTCCTGAATATATTCAGGAAAAAACGCATACGCCCTTTTTGGCCAAGGGCATCATTGTCGAGGTTTTGCCGCTTTTCCTGTGCTTTAAAGGCGATTCGAATCTCCCTCCTGAAATCTGTTTCCTGCAATTCTGCCTTGCTTTCAAATCCTCTTCGTTGCCTTCCCTCAATATATTTGTGGACGAGAGTCATCATTTATAAGTCTGCAGGTTTGTGAATTGCAGTGCCCCTGAGCTCCATTTTTCAACTCGCTTTCTTGGGCGCTGGCCGCAAAAGCGCAGGATTGCTTCAGGCCCTATTCTGGTCACAGGCGGCAGGCTGAGCCTGTGGTTAATTCTTCTTCCTGATGGGAAAATAGAGTGGCCTCTGCCTGTCCCAACACCTGGAGCTAGTCCCTCATTGGTTCCCCCTCTTCCCTTTCATCCTCAGGACAAATTGCAAGCTGTACGGAACAGGAGGTTAAAGGTGCTGATTCTCCAAGGAGGGAGATTGCTAGTAAAGCGGCTGGAATGGCGAACCCGAGCACAAGGAGATGAGAAATGAGGTGCGTTTTAGAAACCTTTCCCGATCACACGGTGTACCATCTTCTGGGTTTCTCATGCATGTTTTCGATGTAGGAAGATGCCCTTGAACCTGGAGATTTGGGACCCATGGGATGGGTACCACGCAGTATTACTTTAAAGGGTCTGCGTTTGCTCACCCAACCTCACCAAACCTCTCAGCCCCAAGAGTGTCCACCCTTATGTCTCAATCAGCTGTGGGTCTAGATATGGTCAATCCAGGTGGCATTACAGCCGCTGAACGAATTTTGTAAGAATTTCTCTCTCTTTCACTGTCTTTGTTTCACGGGTTTTTAAAAGTAATTGATTTTTATAATGGGGTTTACCTGCTTTTCACTGCTGTGATTTTGCCGCTTTACACCCACTTGACTCACTTACAGAGAGATATCAATGCATAGGTTTCAAGATTCTTACTAGTCAGATATATTCTTGGGCGGTGAATTGGGGGTGTTGAGTCCAATTCATTGAGGAAGGAGTAGGGCTTGTCTATTACATATTGGGTTTATGGAACGGTATCTGAGATAATTTGAAACCCTTGTTGTATGCATCACCCCACCTCACCTTTCCCATTAAGCAGCCATAGTGTGTTTTCTAAACGTGTGACTCTATTCTGTTTTGTAATTCAGTTCAAGGGTAGCGGTTTTTACATTCCCTCTATAAGTCATATCTTATGATAAGTGTCTTTTTCTGTGTGACTTATTTCACTTAGAATCTTCGTACCTAAATCCACTCATCATGCTGCTACTAGCCTTATGACGTTGATTTCATGGCTGAGTGATATTCCATTGTACATAAGGACCACAACTTCTTTATCCATTTTTCTCTTTCCTGGGATATTTAAGGTGTAACGAAGTGGAGATTCTTGTCAACAGAGCAGCCCTAAACTTTGGGGTGCCTGTGTCTTGCTGATTTTTAGTTTTCCCAATTTATACGCCCATGAGTGGATGTGCCCTATGCTCCCTAAGCTGAGTTTTTTAGATGTTTCAGGACACACCGTGCACTTCTCCAGAGTGGCTGTTGGCAATTTACATCCCGCCCATCAGCGTAGCCAGGCTCCCGTTTCTCCATGGCCTGTCCTGCATTTCTGGTTTTGACACTTTATTCAGCATGGCCCTTTTGACCAATGGGAAGCGAGACTTCTTTGTAGCGCTGATTTGCCTTTCCAGGTTGCTTGGTTGGCCAAAAAGGGCCTATGCGTTTTTTCCTGAATATATTCAGGAAAAAACGCATACGCCCTTTTTGGCCAAGGGCATCATTGTCGAGGTTTTGCCGCTTTTCCTGTGCTTTAAAGGCGATTCAAATCTCCCTCCTGAAATCTGTTTCCTGCAATTCTGCCTTGCTTTCAAATCCTCTTCGTTGCCTTCCCTCAATATATTTGAGGACGAGAGTCATCATTTATAAGTCTGCAGGTTTGTGAATTGCAGTGCCCCTGAGCTCCATTTTTCAACTCGCTTTCTTGGGCGCTGGCCGCAAAAGCGCAGGATTGCTTCAGGCCCTATTCTGGTCCCAGGCGGCAGGCTGAGCCTGTGGTTAATTCTTCTTCCTGATGGGAAAATAGAGTGACCTCTGCCTGTCCCAACACCTGCAGCTAGTCTCTCATTGGTTCCCCCTCTTCCCTTTCATCCTCAGGACAAATTGCAAGCTGTACGGAACAGGAGGTTAAAGGTGCTGATTCTCCAAGGAGGGAGATTGCTAGTAAAGCGGCTGGAATGGCGAACCCGAGCACAAGGAGATGAGAAATGAGGTGCGTTTTAGAAACCTTTCCCGATCACACGGTGTACCATCTTCTGGGTTTCTCATGCATGTTTTCGATGTAGGAAGATGCCCTTGAACCTGGAGATTTGGGACCCATGGGATGGGTACCACGCAGTATTACTTTAAAGGGTCTGCGTTTGCTCACCCAACCTCACCAAACCTCTCAGCCCCAAGAGTGTCCACCCTTATGTCTCAATCAGCTGTGGGTCTAGATATGGTCAATCCAGGTGGCATTACAGCCGCTGAACGAATTTTGTAAGTATTTCTCTCTCTTTCACTGTCTTTGTTTCACGGGTTTTTAAAAGTAATTGATTTTTATAATGGGGTTTACCTGCTTTTCACTGCTGTGATTTTGCCGCTTTACACCCACTTGACTCACTTACAGAGAGATATCAATGCATAGGTTTCAAGATTCTTACTAGTCAGATATATTCTTGGGCGGTGAATTGGGGGTGTTGAGTCCAATTCATTGAGGAAGGAGTAGGGCTTGTCTATTACATATTGGGTTTATGGAACGGTATCTGAGATAATTTGAAACCCTTGTTGTATGCATCACCCCACCTCACCTTTCCCGTTAAGCAGCCATAGTGTGTTTTCTAAACGTGTGACTCTATTCTGTTTTGTAATTCAGTTCAAGGGTAGCGGTTTTTACATTCCCTCTATAAGTCATATCTTATGATAAGTGTCTTTTTCTGTGTGACTTATTTCACTTAGAATCTTCGTACCTAAATCCACTCATCATGCTGCTACTAGCCTTATGACGTTGATTTCATGGCTGAGTGATATTCCATTGTACATAAGGACCACAACTTCTTTATCCATTTTTCACTGTCCTGGGATATTTAAGGTGTAACGAAGTGGAGATTCTTGTCAACAGAGCAGCCCTAAACTTTGGGGTGCCTGTGTCTTGCTGATTTTTAGTTTTCCCAATTTATACGCCCATGAGTGGATGTGCCCTATGCTCCCTAAGCTGAGTTTTTTAGATGTTTCAGGACACACCGTGCACTTCTCCAGAGTGGCTGTTGGCAATTTACATCCCGCCCATCAGCGTAGCCAGGCTCCCGTTTCTCCATGGCCTGTCCTGCATTTCTGGTTTTGACACTTTATTCAGCATGGCCCTTTTGACCGATGGGAAGCGAGACTTCTTTGTAGCGCTGATGTGCCTTTCCAGGTTGCTTGGTTGGCCAAAAAGGGCGTATGCGTTTTTTCCTGAATATATTCAGGAAAAAACGCATACGCCCTTTTTGGCCAAGGGCATCATCGTCGAGGTTTTGCCGCTTTTACTGTGCTTTAAAGGCGATTCGAATCTCCCTCCTGAAATCTGTTTCCTTCAATTCTGCCTTGCTTTCAAATCCTCTTCGTTGCCTTCCCTCAATATATTTGTGGACGAGAGTCATCATTTATAAGTCTGCAGGTTTGTGAATTGCAGTGCCCCTGAGCTCCATTTTTCAACTCGCTTTCTTGGGCGCTGGCCGCAAAAGCGCAGGATTGCTTCAGGCCCTATTCTGGTCCCAGGCGGCAGGCTGAGCCTGTGGTTAATTCTTCTTCCTGATGGGAAAATAGAGTGACCTCTGCCTGTCCCAACACCTAGAGCTAGTGCCTCATTGGTTCCCCCTCTTCCCTTTCATCCTCAGGACAAATTGCAAGCTGTACGGAACAGGAGGTTAAAGGTGCTGATTCTCCAAGGAGGGAGATTGCTAGTAAAGCGGCTGGAATGGCAAACCCGAGCACAAGGAGATGAGAAATGAGGTGCGTTTTAGAAACCTTTCCTGATCACACGGTGTACCATCTTCTGGGTTTCTCATGCATGTTTTCGATGTAGGAAGATGCCCTTGAACCTGGAGATTTGGGACCCATGGGATGGGTACCACGCAGTATTACTTTATAGGGTCTGCGTTTGCTCACCCAACCTCACCAAACCTCTCAGCCCCAAGAGTGTCCACCCTTATGTCTCAATCAGCTGTGGGTCTAGATGTGGTCAATCCAGGTGGCATCACAGCCCCTGAACGACTTTTTAAGAATTTCTCTCTCTTTCACTGTCTTTGTTTCACGGGTTTTTAAAAGTAATTGATATTTATAATGGGGTTTACCTGCTTTTCACTCCTGTGTTTTTGCCGCTTTACACCCACTTGACTCACTTACAGAGAGATATCAATGCATAGGTTTTAAGATTCTTACTATTCAGATATATTCGTGGGCGGTGAATAGGGGGTGTTGAGTCCAATTCATTGAGCAAGGAGTAGGTCTTGTCTATTACATATTGGGTTTATGGAACGGTATCTCAGATAATTTGAAACCCTTGTTTTATGAATCACCACAGCTCACCTTTCCCGTTAAGCAGCCATAGTGTGTTTTCTAAACGTGTGACTCTATTCTGTTTTGTAATTCAGTTCAAGGGTAGCGGTTTTTACATTCCCTCTATAAGTCATATCTTATGATAAGTGTCTTTTTCTGTGTGAGTTATTTCACTTAGAATCGTCGTACCTAAATCCACTCATCATGCTGCTACTAGCCTTATGACGTTGATTTCATGGCTGAGTGATATTCCATTGTACATAAGGACCACAACTTCTTTATCCATTTTTCTCTTTCCTGGGATATTTAAGGTGTAACCAAGTGGAGGTTCTTGTCAACAGAGCAGACCTAAATTTTGGGGTGCCTGTGTCTTGCTGATTTTTAGTTTTCCCAATTTATACGCCCATGAGTGGATGTGCCCTATGCTCCCTAAGCTGAGTTTTGTAGATGTTTCAGGACACACCGTGCACTTCTCCAGAGTGGCTGTTGGCAATTTACATCCCGCCCATCAGCGTAGCTAGGCTCCCGTTTCTCCATGGCCTGTCCTGCATTTCTGGTTTTGACACTTTATTCAGCATGGCCCTTTTGACCGATGGGAAGCGAGACTTCTTTGTAGCGCTGATTTGCCTTTCCAGGTTGCTTGGTTGGCCAAAAAGGGCGTATGCGTTTTTTCCTGAATATATTCAGGAAAAAACGCATACGCCCTTTTTGGCCAAGGGCATCATTGTCGAGGTTTTGCCGCTTTTCCTGTGCTTTAAAGGCGATTCGAATCTCCCTCCTGAAATCTGTTTCCTGCAATTCTGCCTTGCTTTCAAATCCTCTTCGTTTCCTTCCATCAATATATTTGTGGACGAGAGTCATCATTTATAAGTCTGCAGGTTTGTGAATTGCAGTGCCCCTGAGCGCCATTTTTCAACTCGCTTTCTTGGGCGCTGGCCGCAAAAGCGCAGGATTGCTTCAGGCCCTATTCTGGTCCCAGGCGGCAGGCTGAGCCTGTGGTTAATTCTTCTTCCTGTTGGGAAAATAGAGTGACCTCTGCCTATCCCAACACCTAGAGATAGTCTCTCATTGGTTCCCCCTCTTCCCTTTCATCCTCAGGACACATTGCAAGCTGTACGGAACAGGAGGTTAAAGGTGCTGATTCTCCAAGGAGGGAGATTGCTAGTAAAGCGGCTGGAATGGCGAACCCGAGCACAAGGAGATGAGAAATGAGGTGCGTTTTAGAAACCTTTCCCGATCACACGGTGTAGCATCTTCTGGGTTTCTCATGAATGTTTTCGATGTAGGAAGATGCCCTTGAACCTGGAGATTTGGGACCCATGGGATGGGTACCACGCAGTATTACTTTATAGGGTCTGCGTTTGGTCACCCAACCTCACCAAACCTCTCAGCCCCAAGAGTGTCCACCCTTATGTCTCAATCAGCTGTGGGTCTAGATATGGTCAATCCAGGTGGCATCACAGCCCCTGAACGACTTTTTAAGAATTTCTCTCTCTTTCACTGTCTTTCTTTCACGGGTTTTTAAAAGTAATTGATATTTATAATGGGGTTTACCTGCTTTTCACTCCTGTGTTTTTGCCGCTTTACACCCACTTGACTCACTTACAGAGAGATATCAATGCATAGGTTTTAAGATTCTTACTAGTCAGATATATTCGTGGGCGGTGAATAGGCGGTGTTGAGTCCAATTCATTGAGCAAGGAGTAGGTCTTGTCTATTACATATTGGGTTTATGGAACGGTATCTGAGCTAATGTGAAACACTTGTTGTATGCATCACCCCACCTCACCTTTCCCGTTAAGCAGCCATAGTGTGTTTTCTAAACGTGTGACTCTATTCTGTTTTGTAATTCAGTTCAAGGGTAGCGGTTTTTACATTCCCTCTATAAGTCATATCTTATGATAAGTGTCTTTTTCTGTGTGACTTATTTCACTTAGAATCGTCGTACCTAAATCCACTCATCATGCTGCTACTAGCCTTATGACGTAGATTTCATGGCTGAGTGATATTCCATTGTACATAAGGACCACAACTTCTTTATCCATTTTTCTCTTTCCTGGGATATTTAAGGTGTAACCAAGTGGAGGTTCTTGTCAACAGAGCAGACCTAAATTTTGGGGTGCCTGTGTCTTGCTGATTTTTAGTTTTCCCAATTTATACGCCCATGTGTGGATGTGCCCTATGCTCCCTAAGCTGAGTTTTGTAGATGTTTCAGGACACACCGTGCACTTCTCCAGAGTGGCTGTTGGCAATTTACATCCCGCCCATCAGCGTAGCCAGGCTCCCGTTTCTCCATGGCCTGTCCTGCATTTCTGGTTTTGACACTTTATTCAGCATGGCCCTTTTGACCGATGGGAAGCGAGACTTCTTTGTAGCGCTGATTTGCCTTTCCAGGTTGCTTGGTTGGCCAAAAAGGGCGTATGCGTTTTTTCCTGAATATATTCAGGAAAAAACGCATACGCCCTTTTTGGCCAAGGGCATCATTGTCGAGGTTTTGCCGCTTTTCCTGTGCTTTAAAGGCGATTCGAATCTCCCTCCTGAAATCTGTTTCCTGCAATTCTGCCTTGCTTTCAAATCCTCTTCGTTTCCTTCCATCAATATATTTGTGGACGAGAGTCATCATTTATAAGTCTGCAGGTTTGTGAATTGCAGTGCCCCTGAGCGCCATTTTTCAACTCGCTTTCTTGGGCGCTGGCCGCAAAAGCGCAGGATTGCTTCAGGCCCTATTCTGGTCCCAGGCGGCATGCTGAGCCTGTGGTTAATTCTTCTTCTTGAGGGGAAAATAGAGTGACCTGTGCCTGTCCCAACACCTAGAGCTAGTCTCTCATTGGTTCCCCCTCTTCCCGTTCATCCTCAGGACAAATTGCAACCTGTACGGAACAGGAGGTTAAAGGTGCTGATTCTCCAAGGAGGGAGATTGCTAGTAAAGCGGC
Organism: Balaenoptera physalus; assembly: GCF_965194825.1. Classification (NCBI taxonomy): domain Eukaryota; kingdom Metazoa; phylum Chordata; class Mammalia; order Artiodactyla; family Balaenopteridae; genus Balaenoptera; species Balaenoptera physalus. The sequence continues at coordinate 26,133,623 of NC_138885.1, forward strand.
TGGAATGGCGAACCCAAGCACAAGGAGATGAGAAATGAGGTGCGTTTTAGAAACCTTTCCCGATCACACGGTGTACCATCTTCTGGGTTTCTCATGAATGTTTTCGATGTAGGAAGATGCCCTTGAACCTGGAGATTTGGGACCCATGGGATGGGTACCACGCAGTATTACTTTATAGGGTCTGCGTTTGCTCACCCAACCTCACCAAACCTCTCAGCCCCAAGAGTGTCCACCCTTATGTCTCAATCAGCTGTGGGTCTAGATATGGTCAATCCAGGTGGCATCACAGCCCCTGAACGACTTTTTAAGAATTTCTCTCTCTTTCACTGTCTTTGTTTCACGGGTTTTTAAAAGTAATTGATATTTATAATGGGGTTTACCTGCTTTTCACTCCTGTGTTTTTGCCGCTTTACACCCACTTGACTCACTTACAGAGAGATATCAATGCATAGGTTTTAAGATTCTTACTATTCAGATATATTCGTGGGCGGTGAATAGGGGGTGTTGAGTCCAATTCATTGAGCAAGGAGTAGGTCTTGTCTATTACATATTGGGTTTATGGAACGGTATCTCAGATAATTTGAAACCCTTGTTGTATGCATCACCCCACCTCACCTTTCCCGTTAAGCAGCCATAGTGTGTTTTCTAAACGTGTGACTCTATTCTGTTTTGTAATTCAGTTCAAGGGTAGCGGTTTTTACATTCCCTCTATAAGTCATATCTTATGATAAGTGTCTTTTTCTGTGTGAATTATTTCACTTAGAATCGTCGTACCTAAATCCACTCATCATGCTGCTACTAGCCTTATGACGTTGATTTCATGGCTGAGTGATATTCCATTGTACATAAGGACCACAACTTCTTTATCCATTTTTCTCTTTCCTGGGATATTTAAGGTGTAACGAAGTGGAGATTCTTGTCAACAGAGCAGCCCTAAACTTTGGGGTGCCTGTGTCTTGCTGATTTTTACTTTTCACAATTTATACGCCCATGAGTGGATGTGCCCTATGCTCCCTAAGGTGAGTTTTTTAGATGTTTCAGGACACACCGTGCACTTCTCCAGAGTGGCTGTTGGCAATTTACATCCCGCCCATCAGCGTAGCCAGGCTCCCATTTCTCCATGGCCTGTCCTGCATTTCTGGTTTTGACACTTTATTCAGCATGGCCCTTTTGACCGATGGGAAGCGAGACTTCTTTGTAGCGCTGATTTGCCTTTCCAGGTTGCTTGGTTGGCCAAAAAGGGCGTATGCGTTTTTTCCTGAATATATTCAGGAAAAAACGCATACGCCCTTTTTGGCCAAGGGCATCATTGTCGAGGTTTTGCCGCTTTTCCTGTGCTTTAAAGGCGATTCGAATCTCCCTCCTGAAATCTGTTTCCTGCAATTCTGCCTTGCTTTCAAATCCTCTTCGTTGCCTTCCCTCAATATATTTGTGGACGAGAGTCATCATTTATAAGTCTGCAGGTTTGTGAATTGCAGTGCCCCTGAGCTCCATTTTTCAACTCGCTTTCTTGGGCGCTGGCCGCAAAAGCGCAGGATTGCTTCAGGCCCTATTCTGGTCCCGGGCGGCAGGCTGAGCCTGTGGTTAATTCTTCTTCCTGAGGGGAAAATAGAGTGACCTCTGCCTGTCCCAACACCTAGAGCTAGTCTCTCATTGATTCCCCCTCTTCCCATTCATCCTCAGGACAAATTGCAACCTGTACGGAACAGTAGGTTAAAGGTGCTGATTCTCTAAGGAGGGAGATTGCTAGTAAAGCGGCTGGAATGGCGAACCCGAGCACAAGGAGATGAGAAATGAGGTGCGTTTTAGAAACCTTTCCCGATCACACGGTGTACCATCTTCTGGGTTTCTCATGCATGTTTTCGATGTAGGAAGATGCCCTTGAACCTGGAGATTTGGGACCCATGGGATGGGTACCACGCAGTATTACTTTAAAGGGTCTGCGTTTGCTCACCCAACCTCACGAAACCTCTCAGCCCCAAGAGTGTCCACCCTTATGTCTCAATCAGCTGTGGGTCTAGATATGGTCAATCCAGGTGGCATCACAGCACCTGAACGAATTTTGTAAGAATTTCTCTCTCTATCACTGTCTTTTTTCACGGGTTTTTAAAAGTAATTGATTTTTATAATGGGGTTTACCTGCTTTTCACTGCTCTGATTTTGCCGCTTTACACCCACTTGACTCACTTACAGAGAGATATCAATGCATAGGTTTCAAGATTCTTACTAGTCAGATATATTCTTGGGCGGTGAATTGGGGGTGTTGAGTCCAATTCATTTAGGAAGGAGTAGGGCTTGTCTATTACATATTGGGTTTATGGAACGGTATCTGAGCTAATTTGAAACCCTTGTTGTATGCATCACCCCACCTCACCTTTCCCATTAAGCAGCCATAGTGTGTTTTCTAAACGTGTGACTCTATTCTGTTTTGTAATTCAGTTCAAGGGTAGCGGTTTGTACATTCCCTCTATAAGTCATATCTTATGATAAGTGTCTTTTTCTGTGTGACTTATTTCACTTAGAATCGTCGTACCTAAATCCAATCATCATGCTGCTACTAGCCTTATGACGTTGATTTCATGGCTGAGTGATATTCCATTGTACATAAGGACCACAACTTCTTTATCCATTTTTCTCTTTCCTGGGATATTTAAGGTGTAACGAAGTGGAGATTCTTGTCAACAGAGCAGCCCTAAACTTTGGGGTGCCTGTGTCTTGCTGATTTTTACTTTTCTCAATTTATACGCCCATGAGTGGATGTGCCCTATGCTCCCTAAGCTGAGTTTTTTAGATGTTTCAGGACACACCGTGCACTTCTCCAGAGTGGCTGTTGGCAATTTACATCCCGCCCATCAGCGTAGCCAGGCTCCCGTTTCTCCATGGCCTGTCCTGCATTTCTGGTTTTGACACTTTATTCAGCATGGCCCTTTTGACCGATGGGAAGCGAGACTTCTTTGTAGCGCTGATTTGCCTTTCCAGGTTGCTTGGTTGGCCAAAAAGGGCGTATGCGTTTTTTCCTGAATATATTCAGGAAAAAACGCATACGCCCTTTTTGGCCAAGGGCATCATTGTCGAGGTTTTGCCGCTTTTCCTGTGCTTTAAAGGCGATTCGAATCTCCCTCCTGAAATCTGTTTCCTGCAATTCTGCCTTGCTTTCAAATCCTCTTCGTTGCCTTCCCTCAATATATTTGTGGACGAGAGTCATCATTTATAAGTCTGAAGGTTTGTGAATTGCAGTGCCCCTGAGCTCCATTTTTCAACTCGCTTTCTTGGGCGCTGGCCGCAAAAGCGCAGGATTGCTTCAGGCCCTATTCTGGTCCCGGGCGGCAGGCTGAGCCTGTGGTTAATTCTTCTTCCTGAGGGGAAAATAGAGTGACCTCTGCCTGTCCCAACACCTAGAGCTAGTCTCTCATTGATTCCCCCTCTTCCCGTTCATCCTCAGGACAAATTGCAACCTGTACGGAACAGTAGGTTAAAGGTGCTGATTCTCTAAGGAGGGAGATTGCTAGTAAAGCGGCTGGAATGGCGAACCCGAGCACAAGGAGATGAGAAATGAGGTGCGTTTTAGAAACCTTTCCCGATCACACGGTGTACCATCTTCTGGGTTTCTCATGCATGTTTTCGATGTAGGAAGATGCCCTTGAACCTGGAGATTTGGGACCCATGGGATGGGTACCACGCAGTATTACTTTAAAGGGTCTGCGTTTGCTCACCCAACCTCACGAAACCTCTCAGCCCCAAGAGTGTCCACCCTTATGTCTCAATCAGCTGTGGGTCTAGATATGGTCAATCCAGGTGGCATCACAGCACCTGAACGAATTTTGTAAGAATTTCTCTCTCTTTCACTGTCTTTGTTTCACGGGTTTTTAAAAGTAATTGATTTTTATAATGGGGTTTACCTGCTTTTCACTGCTGTGATTTTGCCGCTTTACACCCACTTGACTCACTTACAGAGAGATATCAATGCATAGGTTTCAAGATTCTTACTAGTCAGATATATTCTTGGGCGGTGAATTGGGGGTGTTGAGTCCAATTCATTGAGGAAGGAGTAGGGCTTGTCTATTACATATTGGGTTTATGGAACGGTATCTGAGCTAATTTGAAACCCTTGTTGTATGCATCACCCCACCTCACCTTTCCCATTAAGCAGCCATAGTGTGTTTTCTAAACGTGTGACTCTATTCTGTTTTGTAATTCAGTTCAAGGGTAGCGGTTTGTACATTCCCTCTATAAGTCATATCTTATGATAAGTGTCTTTTTCTGTGTGACTTATTTCACTTAGAATCGTTGTACCTAAATCCACTCATCATGCTGCTAGTAGCCTTATGACGTTGATTTCATGGCTGAGTGATATTCCATTGTACATAAGGACCACAACTTCTTTATCCATTTTTCTCTTTCCTGGGATATTTAAGGTGTAACGAAGTGGAGATTCTTGTCAACAGAGCAGCCCTAAACTTTGGGGTGCCTGTGTCTTGCTGATTTTTAGTTTTCTCAATTTATACGCCCATGAGTGGATGTGCCCTATGCTCCCTAAGCTGAGTTTTTTAGATGTTTCAGGACACACCGTGCACTTCTCCAGAGTGGCTGTTGGCAATTTACATCCCGCCCATCAGCGTAGCCAGGCTCCCGTTTCTCCATGGCCTGTCCTGCATTTCTGGTTTTGACACTTTATTCAGCATGGCCCTTTTGACCGATGGGAAGCGAGACTTCTTTGTAGCGCTGATTTGCCTTTCCAGGTTGCTTGGTTGGCCAAAAAGGGCGTATGCGTTTTTTCCTGAATATATTCAGGAAAAAACGCATACGCCCTTTTTGGCCAAGGGCATCATTGTCGAGGTTTTGCCGCTTTTCCTGTGCTTTAAAGGCGATTCGAATCTCCCTCCTGAAATCTGTTTCCTGCAATTCTGCCTTGCTTTCAAATCCTCTTCGTTGCCTTCCCTCAATATATTTGTGGACGAGAGTCATCATTTATAAGTCTGCAGGTTTGTGAATTGCAGTGCCCCTGAGCTCCATTTTTCAACTCGCTTTCTTGGGCGCTGGCCGCAAAAGCGCAGGATTGCTTCAGGCCCTATTCTGGTCCCGGGCGGCAGGCTGAGCCTGTGGTTAATTCTTCTTCCTGAGGGGAAAATAGAGTGACCTCTGCCTGTCCCAACACCTAGAGCTAGTCTCTCATTGATTCCCCCTCTTCCCATTCATCCTCAGGACAAATTGCAACCTGTACGGAACAGTAGGTTAAAGGTGCTGATTCTCTAAGGAGGGAGATTGCTAGTAAAGCGGCTGGAATGGCGAACCCGAGCACAAGGAGATGAGAAATGAGGTGCGTTTTAGAAACCTTTCCCGATCACACGGTGTACCATCTTCTGGGTTTCTCATGCATGTTTTCGATGTAGGAAGATGCCCTTGAACCTGGAGATTTGGGACCCATGGGATGGGTACCACGCAGTATTACTTTAAAGGGTCTGCGTTTGCTCACCCAACCTCACGAAACCTCTCAGCCCCAAGAGTGTCCACCCTTATGTCTCAATCAGCTGTGGGTCTAGATATGGTCAATCCAGGTGGCATCACAGCACCTGAACGAATTTTGTAAGAATTTCTCTCTCTATCACTGTCTTTTTTCACGGGTTTTTAAAAGTAATTGATTTTTATAATGGGGTTTACCTGCTTTTCACTGCTCTGATTTTGCCGCTTTACACCCACTTGACTCACTTACAGAGAGATATCAATGCATAGGTTTCAAGATTCTTACTAGTCAGATATATTCTTGGGCGGTGAATTGGGGGTGTTGAGTCCAATTCATTGAGGAAGGAGTAGGGCTTGTCTATTACATATTGGGTTTATGGAACGGTATCTGAGCTAATTTGAAACCCTTGTTGTATGCATCACCCCACCTCACCTTTCCCATTAAGCAGCCATAGTGTGTTTTCTAAACGTGTGACTCTATTCTGTTTTGTAATTCAGTTCAAGGGTAGCGGTTTGTACATTCCCTCTATAAGTCATATCTTATGATAAGTGTCTTTTTCTGTGTGACTTATTTCACTTAGAATCGTCGTACCTAAATCCACTCATCATGCTGCTACTAGCCTTATGACGTTGATTTCATGGCTGAGTGATATTCCATTGTACATAAGGACCACAACTTCTTTATCCATTTTTCTCTTTCCTGGGATATTTAAGGTGTAACGAAGTGGAGATTCTTGTCAACAGAGCAGCCCTAAACTTTGGGGTGCCTGTGTCTTGCTGATTTTTACTTTTCTCAATTTATACGCCCATGAGTGGATGTGCCCTATGCTCCCTAAGCTGAGTTTTTTAGATGTTTCAGGACACACCGTGCACTTCTCCAGAGTGGCTGTTGGCAATTTACATCCCGCCCATCAGCGTAGCCAGGCTCCCGTTTCTCCATGGCCTGTCCTGCATTTCTGGTTTTGACACTTTATTCAGCATGGCCCTTTTGACCGATGGGAAGCGAGACTTCTTTGTAGCGCTGATTTGCCTTTCCAGGTTGCTTGGTTGGCCAAAAAGGGCGTATGCGTTTTTTCCTGAATATATTCAGGAAAAAACGCATACGCCCTTTTTGGCCAAGGGCATCATTGTCGAGGTTTTGCCGCTTTTCCTGTGCTTTAAAGGCGATTCGAATCTCCCTCCTGAAATCTGTTTCCTGCAATTCTGCCTTGCTTTCAAATCCTCTTCGTTGCCTTCCCTCAATATATTTGTGGACGAGAGTCATCATTTATAAGTCTGCAGGTTTGTGAATTGCAGTGCCCCTGAGCTCCATTTTTCAACTCGCTTTCTTGGGCGCTGGCCGCAAAAGCGCAGGATTGCTTCAGGCCCTATTCTGGTCCCGGGCGGCAGGCTGAGCCTGTGGTTAATTCTTCTTCCTGAGGGGAAAATAGAGTGACCTCTGCCTGTCCCAACACCTAGAGCTAGTCTCTCATTGATTCCCCCTCTTCCCGTTCATCCTCAGGACAAATTGCAACCTGTACGGAACAGTAGGTTAAAGGTGCTGATTCTCTAAGGAGGGAGATTGCTAGTAAAGCGGCTGGAATGGCGAACCCGAGCACAAGGAGATGAGAAATGAGGTGCGTTTTAGAAACCTTTCCCGATCACACGGTGTACCATCTTCTGGGTTTCTCATGCATGTTTTCGATGTAGGAAGATGCCCTTGAACCTGGAGATTTGGGACCCATGGGATGGGTACCACGCAGTATTACTTTAAAGGGTCTGCGTTTGCTCACCCAACCTCACGAAACCTCTCAGCCCCAAGAGTGTCCACCCTTATGTCTCAATCAGCTGTGTGTCTAGATATGGTCAATCCAGGTGGCATCACAGCACCTGAACGAATTTTGTAAGAATTTCTCTCTCTTTCACTGTCTTTGTTTCACGGGTTTTTAAAAGTAATTGATTTTTATAATGGGGTTTACCTGCTTTTCACTGCTGTGATTTTGCCGCTTTACACCCACTTGACTCACTTACAGAGAGATATCAATGCATAGGTTTCAAGATTCTTACTAGTCAGATATATTCTTGGGCGGTGAATTGGGGGTGTTGAGTCCAATTCATTGAGGAAGGAGTAGGGCTTGTCTATTACATATTGGGTTTATGGAACGGTATCTGAGCTAATTTGAAACCCTTGTTGTATGCATCACCCCACCTCACCTTTCCCATTAAGCAGCCATAGTGTGTTTTCTAAACGTGTGACTCTATTCTGTTTTGTAATTCAGTTCAAGGGTAGCGGTTTGTACATTCCCTCTATAAGTCATATCTTATGATAAGTGTCTTTTTCTGTGTGACTTATTTCACTTAGAATCGTTGTACCTAAATCCACTCATCATGCTGCTAGTAGCCTTATGACGTTGATTTCATGGCTGAGTGATATTCCATTGTACATAAGGACCACAACTTCTTTATCCATTTTTCTCTTTCCTGGGATATTTAAGGTGTAACGAAGTGGAGATTCTTGTCAACAGAGCAGCCCTAAACTTTGGGGTGCCTGTGTCTTGCTGATTTTTAGTTTTCTCAATTTATACGCCCATGAGTGGATGTGCCCTATGCTCCCTAAGCTGAGTTTTTTAGATGTTTCAGGACACACCGTGCACTTCTCCAGAGTGGCTGTTGGCAATTTACATCCCGCCCATCAGCGTAGCCAGGCTCCCGTTTCTCCATGGCCTGTCCTGCATTTCTGGTTTTGACACTTTATTCAGCATGGCCCTTTTGACCGATGGGAAGCGAGACTTCTTTGTAGCGCTGATTTGCCTTTCCAGGTTGCTTGGTTGGCCAAAAAGGGCGTATGCGTTTTTTCCTGAATATATTCAGGAAAAAACGCATACGCCCTTTTTGGCCAAGGGCATCATTGTCGAGGTTTTGCCGCTTTTCCTGTGCTTTAAAGGCGATTCGAATCTCCCTCCTGAAATCTGTTTCCTGCAATTCTGCCTTGCTTTCAAATCCTCTTCGTTGCCTTCCCTCAATATATTTGTGGACGAGAGTCATCATTTATAAGTCTGCAGGTTTGTGAATTGCAGTGCCCCTGAGCTCCATTTTTCAACTCGCTTTCTTGGGCGCTGGCCGCAAAAGCGCAGGATTGCTTCAGGCCCTATTCTGGTCCCGGGCGGCAGGCTGAGCCTGTGGTTAATTCTTCTTCCTGAGGGGAAAATAGAGTGACCTCTGCCTGTCCCAACACCTAGAGCTAGTCTCTCATTGATTCCCCCTCTTCCCATTCATCCTCAGGACAAATTGCAACCTGTACGGAACAGTAGGTTAAAGGTGCTGATTCTCTAAGGAGGGAGATTGCTAGTAAAGCGGCTGGAATGGCGAACCCGAGCACAAGGAGATGAGAAATGAGGTGCGTTTTAGAAACCTTTCCCGATCACACGGTGTACCATCTTCTGGGTTTCTCATGCATGTTTTCGATGTAGGAAGATGCCCTTGAACCTGGAGATTTGGGACCCATGGGATGGGTACCACGCAGTATTACTTTAAAGGGTCTGCGTTTGCTCACCCAACCTCACGAAACCTCTCAGCCCCAAGAGTGTCCACCCTTATGTCTCAATCAGCTGTGGGTCTAGATATGGTCAATCCAGGTGGCATCACAGCACCTGAACGAATTTTGTAAGAATTTCTCTCTCTATCACTGTCTTTTTTCACGGGTTTTTAAAAGTAATTGATTTTTATAATGGGGTTTACCTGCTTTTCACTGCTCTGATTTTGCCGCTTTACACCCACTTGACTCACTTACAGAGAGATATCAATGCATAGGTTTCAAGATTCTTACTAGTCAGATATATTCTTGGGCGGTGAATTGGGGGTGTTGAGTCCAATTCATTGAGGAAGGAGTAGGGCTTGTCTATTACATATTGGGTTTATGGAACGGTATCTGAGCTAATTTGAAACCCTTGTTGTATGCATCACCCCACCTCACCTTTCCCATTAAGCAGCCATAGTGTGTTTTCTAAACGTGTGACTCTATTCTGTTTTGTAATTCAGTTCAAGGGTAGCGGTTTGTACATTCCCTCTATAAGTCATATCTTATGATAAGTGTCTTTTTCTGTGTGACTTATTTCACTTAGAATCGTCGTACCTAAATCCACTCATCATGCTGCTACTAGCCTTATGACGTTGATTTCATGGCTGAGTGATATTCCATTGTACATAAGGACCACAACTTCTTTATCCATTTTTCTCTTTCCTGGGATATTTAAGGTGTAACGAAGTGGAGATTCTTGTCAACAGAGCAGCCCTAAACTTTGGGGTGCCTGTGTCTTGCTGATTTTTACTTTTCTCAATTTATACGCCCATGAGTGGATGTGCCCTATGCTCCCTAAGCTGAGTTTTTTAGATGTTTCAGGACACACCGTGCACTTCTCCAGAGTGGCTGTTGGCAATTTACATCCCGCCCATCAGCGTAGCCAGGCTCCCGTTTCTCCATGGCCTGTCCTGCATTTCTGGTTTTGACACTTTATTCAGCATGGCCCTTTTGACCGATGGGAAGCGAGACTTCTTTGTAGCGCTGATTTGCCTTTCCAGGTTGCTTGGTTGGCCAAAAAGGGCGTATGCGTTTTTTCCTGAATATATTCAGGAAAAAACGCATACGCCCTTTTTGGCCAAGGGCATCATTGTCGAGGTTTTGCCGCTTTTCCTGTGCTTTAAAGGCGATTCGAATCTCCCTCCTGAAATCTGTTTCCTGCAATTCTGCCTTGCTTTCAAATCCTCTTCGTTGCCTTCCCTCAATATATTTGTGGACGAGAGTCATCATTTATAAGTCTGCAGGTTTGTGAATTGCAGTGCCCCTGAGCTCCATTTTTCAACTCGCTTTCTTGGGCGCTGGCCGCAAAAGCGCAGGATTGCTTCAGGCCCTATTCTGGTCCCGGGCGGCAGGCTGAGCCTGTGGTTAATTCTTCTTCCTGAGGGGAAAATAGAGTGACCTCTGCCTGTCCCAACACCTAGAGCTAGTCTCTCATTGATTCCCCCTCTTCCCGTTCATCCTCAGGACAAATTGCAACCTGTACGGAACAGTAGGTTAAAGGTGCTGATTCTCTAAGGAGGGAGATTGCTAGTAAAGCGGCTGGAATGGCGAACCCGAGCACAAGGAGATGAGAAATGAGGTGCGTTTTAGAAACCTTTCCCGATCACACGGTGTACCATCTTCTGGGTTTCTCATGCATGTTTTCGATGTAGGAAGATGCCCTTGAACCTGGAGATTTGGGACCCATGGGATGGGTACCACGCAGTATTACTTTAAAGGGTCTGCGTTTGCTCACCCAACCTCACGAAACCTCTCAGCCCCAAGAGTGTCCACCCTTATGTCTCAATCAGCTGTGTGTCTAGATATGGTCAATCCAGGTGGCATCACAGCACCTGAACGAATTTTGTAAGAATTTCTCTCTCTTTCACTGTCTTTGTTTCACGGGTTTTTAAAAGTAATTGATTTTTATAATGGGGTTTACCTGCTTTTCACTGCTGTGATTTTGCCGCTTTACACCCACTTGACTCACTTACAGAGAGATATCAATGCATAGGTTTCAAGATTCTTACTAGTCAGATATATTCTTGGGCGGTGAATTGGGGGTGTTGAGTCCAATTCATTGAGGAAGGAGTAGGGCTTGTCTATTACATATTGGGTTTATGGAACGGTATCTGAGCTAATTTGAAACCCTTGTTGTATGCATCACCCCACCTCACCTTTCCCATTAAGCAGCCATAGTGTGTTTTCTAAACGTGTGACTCTATTCTGTTTTGTAATTCAGTTCAAGGGTAGCGGTTTGTACATTCCCTCTATAAGTCATATCTTATGATAAGTGTCTTTTTCTGTGTGACTTATTTCACTTAGAATCGTTGTACCTAAATCCACTCATCATGCTGCTAGTAGCCTTATGACGTTGATTTCATGGCTGAGTGATATTCCATTGTACATAAGGACCACAACTTCTTTATCCATTTTTCTCTTTCCTGGGATATTTAAGGTGTAACGAAGTGGAGATTCTTGTCAACAGAGCAGCCCTAAACTTTGGGGTGCCTGTGTCTTGCTGATTTTTAGTTTTCTCAATTTATACGCCCATGAGTGGATGTGCCCTATGCTCCCTAAGCTGAGTTTTTTAGATGTTTCAGGACACACCGTGCACTTCTCCAGAGTGGCTGTTGGCAATTTACATCCCGCCCATCAGCGTAGCCAGGCTCCCGTTTCTCCATGGCCTGTCCTGCATTTCTGGTTTTGACACTTTATTCAGCATGGCCCTTTTGACCGATGGGAAGCGAGACTTCTTTGTAGCGCTGATTTGCCTTTCCAGGTTGCTTGGTTGGCCAAAAAGGGCGTATGCGTTTTTTCCTGAATATATTCAGGAAAAAACGCATACGCCCTTTTTGGCCAAGGGCATCATTGTCGAGGTTTTGCCGCTTTTCCTGTGCTTTAAAGGCGATTCGAATCTCCCTCCTGAAATCTGTTTCCTGCAATTCTGCCTTGCTTTCAAATCCTCTTCGTTGCCTTCCCTCAATATATTTGTGGACGAGAGTCATCATTTATAAGTCTGCAGGTTTGTGAATTGCAGTGCCCCTGAGCTCCATTTTTCAACTCGCTTTCTTGGGCGCTGGCCGCAAAAGCGCAGGATTGCTTCAGGCCCTATTCTGGTCCCGGGCGGCAGGCTGAGCCTGTGGTTAATTCTTCTTCCTGAGGGGAAAATAGAGTGACCTCTGCCTGTCCCAACACCTAGAGCTAGTCTCTCATTGATTCCCCCTCTTCCCATTCATCCTCAGGACAAATTGCAACCTGTACGGAACAGTAGGTTAAAGGTGCTGATTCTCTAAGGAGGGAGATTGCTAGTAAAGCGGCTGGAATGGCGAACCCGAGCACAAGGAGATGAGAAATGAGGTGCGTTTTAGAAACCTTTCCCGATCACACGGTGTACCATCTTCTGGGTTTCTCATGCATGTTTTCGATGTAGGAAGATGCCCTTGAACCTGGAGATTTGGGACCCATGGGATGGGTACCACGCAGTATTACTTTAAAGGGTCTGCGTTTGCTCACCCAACCTCACGAAACCTCTCAGCCCCAAGAGTGTCCACCCTTATGTCTCAATCAGCTGTGGGTCTAGATATGGTCAATCCAGGTGGCATCACAACACCTGAACGAATTTTGTAAGAATTTCTCTCTCTTTCACTGTCTTTGTTTCACGGGTTTTTAAAAGTAATTGATTTTTATAATGGGGTTTACCTGCTTTTCACTGCTGTGATTTTGCCGCTTTACACCCACTTGACTCACTTACAGAGAGATATCAATGCATAGGTTTCAAGATTCTTACTAGTCAGATATATTCTTGGGCGGTGAATTGGGGGTGTTGAGTCCAATTCATTGAGGAAGGAGTAGGGCTTGTCTATTACATATTGGGTTTATGGAACGGTATCTGAACTAATTTGAAACCCTTGTTGTATGCATCACCCCACCTCACCTTTCCCATTAAGCAGCCATAGTGTGTTTTCTAAACGTGTGACTCTATTCTGTTTTGTAATTCAGTTCAAGTGTAGCGGTTTGTACATTCCCTCTATAAGTCATATCTTATGATAAGTGTCTTTTTCTGTGTGACTTATTTCACTTAGAATCGTCATACCTAAATCCACTCATCATGCTGCTACTAGCCTTATGACGTTGATTTCATGGCTGAGTGATATTCCATTGTACATAAGGACCACAACTTCTTTATCCATTTTTCTCTTTCCTGGGATATTTAAGGTGTAACGAAGTGGAGATTCTTGTCAACAGAGCAGCCCTAAACTTTGGGGTGCCTGTGTCTTGCTGATTTTTAGTTTTCCCAATTTATACGCCCATGAGTGGATGTGCCCTATGCTCCCTAAGCTCAGTTTTTTAGATGTTTCAGGACACACCGTGCACTTCTCCAGAGTGGCTGTTGGCAATTTACATCCCACCCATCAGCGTAGCCAGGCTCCCGTTTCTCCATGGCCTGTCCTGCATTTCTGGTTTTGACACTTTATTCAGCATGGCCCTTTTGACCGATGGGAAGCGAGACTTCTTTGTAGCGCTGATGTGCCTTTCCAGGTTGCTTGGTTGGCCAAAAAGGGCGTATGCGTTTTTTCCTGAATATATTCAGGAAAAAACGCATACGCCCTTTTTGGCCAAGGGCATCATCGTCGAGGTTTTGCCGCTTTTACTGTGCTTTAAAGGCGATTCGAATCTCCCTCCTGAAATCTGTTTCCTTCAATTCTGCCTTGCTTTCAAATCCTCTTCGTTGCCTTCCCTCAATATATTTGTGGACGAGAGTCATCATTTATAAATCTGCAGGTTTGTGAATTGCAGTGCCCCTGAGCTCCATTTTTCAACTCGCTTTCTTGGGCGCTGGCCGCAAAAGCGCAGGATTGCTTCAGGCCCTATTCTGGTCCCAGGCGGCAGGCTGAGCCTGTGGTTAATTCTTCTTCCTGATGGGAAAATAGAGTGACCTCTGCCTGTCCGAGCACCTAGAGCTAGTGCCTCATTGGTTCCCCCTCTTCCCTTTCATCCTCAGGACAAATTGCAAGCTGTACGGAACAGGAGGTTAAAGGTGCTGATTCTCCAAGGAGGGAGATTGCTAGTAAAGCGGCTGGAATGGCAAACCCGAGCACAAGGAGATGAGAAATGAGGTGCGTTTTAGAAACCTTTCCTGATCACACGGTGTACCATCTTCTGGGTTTCTCATGCATGTTTTCGATGTAGGAAGATGCCCTTGGACCTGGAGATTTGGGACCCATGGAATGGGTACCACGCAGTATTACTTTAAAGGGTCTGCGTTTGCTCACCCAACCTCACCAAACCTCTCAGCCCCAAGAGTGTCCACCCTTATGTCTCAATCAGCTGTGGGTCTAGATATGGTCAATCCAGGTGGCATTACAGCCGCTGAACGAATTTTGTAAGAATTTCTCTCTCTTTCACTGTCTTTGTTTCACGGGTTTTTAAAAGTAATTGATTTTTATAATGGGGTTTACCTGCTTTTCACTGCTGTGATTTTGCCGCTTTACACCCACTTGACTCACTTACAGAGAGATATCAATGCATAGGTTTCAAGATTCTTACTAGTCAGATATATTCTTGGGCGGTGAATTGGGGGTGTTGAGTCCAATTCATTGAGGAAGGAGTAAGGCTTGTCTATTACATATTGGGTTTATGGAACGGTATCTGAGCTAATTTGAAACCCTTGTTGTATGCATCACCCCACCTCACCTTTCCCGTTAAGCAGCCATAGTGTGTTTTCTAAACGTGTGACTCTATTCTGTTTTGTAATTCAGTTCAAGCGTAGCGGTTTTTACATTCCCTCTATAAGTCATATCTTATGATAAGTGTCTTTTTCTGTGTGACTTATTTCACTTAGAATCTTCGTACCTAAATCCACTCATCATGCTGCTACTAGCCTTATGACGTTGATTTCATGGCTGAGTGATATTCCATTGTACATAAGGACCACAACTTCTTTATCCATTTTTCTCTTTCCTGGGATATTTAAGGTGTAACGCAGTGGAGATTCTTGTCAACAGAGCAGCCCCAAACTTTGGGGTGCCTGTGTCTTGCTGATTTTTAGTTTTCCCAATTTATACGCCCATGAGTGGATGTGCCCTATGCTCCCTAAGCTCAGTTTTTTAGATGTTTCAGGACACACCGTGCACTTCTCCAGAGTGGCTGTTGGCAATTTACATCCCGCCCATCAGCGTAGCCAGGCTCTCGTTTCTCCATGGCCTGTCCTGCATTTCTGGTTTTGACACTTTATTCAGCATGGCCCTTTTGACCGATGGGAAGCGAGACTTCTTTGTAGCGCTGATTTGCCTTTCCAGGTTGCTTGGTTGGCCAAAAAGGGCGTATGCGTTTTTTCCTGAATATATTCAGGAAAAAACGCATACGCCCTTTTTGGCCAAGGGCATCATTGTCGAGGTTTTGCCGCTTTTCCTGTGCTTTAAAGGCGATTCGAATCTCCCTCCTGAAATCTGTTTCCTGCAATTCTGCCTTGCTTTCAAATCCTCTTCGTTGCCTTCCCTCAATATATTTGTGGACGAGAGTCATCATTTATAAGTCTGCAGGTTTGTGAATTGCAGTGCCCCTGAGCTCCATTTTTCAACTCGCTTTCTTGGGCGCTGGCCGCAAAAGCGCAGGATTGCTTCAGGCCCTATTCTGGTCCCAGGCGGCAGGCTGAGCCTGTGGTTAATTCTTCTTCCTGATGGGAAAATAGAGTGACCTCTGCCTTTCCCAACACCTAGAGCTAGTCTCTCATTGGTTCCCCCTCTTCCCGTTCATCCTCAGGACAAATTGCAAGCTGTACGGAACAGGAGGTTAAAGGTGCTGATTCTCCAAGGAGGGAGATTGCTAGTAAAGCGGCTGGAATGGTGAACCCGAGCACAAGGAGATGAGAAATGAGGTGCGTTTTAGAAACCTTTCCCGATCACACGGTGTACCATCTTCTGGGTTTCTCATGCATGTTTTCGATGTAGGAAGATGCCCTTGAACCTGGAGATTTGGGACCCATGGGATGGGTACCACGCAGAATTACTTTAAAGGGTCTGCGTTTGCTCACCCAACCTCACCAAACCTCTCAGCCCCAAGAGTGTCCACCCTTATGTCTCAATCAGCTGTGGGTCTAGATATGGTCAATCCAGGTGGCATTACAGCCGCTGAACGAATTTTGTAAGAATTTCTCTCTCTTTCACTCTCTTTGTTTCACGGGTTTTTAAAAGTAATTGATTTTTATAATGGGGTTTACCTGCTTTTCACTGCTGTGATTTTGCCGCTTTACACCCACTTGACTCACTTACAGAGAGATATCAATGCATAGGTTTCAAGATTCTTACTAGTCAGATATATTCTTGGGCGGTGAATTGGGGGTGTTGAGTCCAATTCATTGAGGAAGGAGTAGGGCTTGTCTATTACATATTGGGTTTATGGAACGGTATCTGAGATAATTTGAAACCCTTGTTGTATGCATCACCCCACCTCACCTTTCCCGTTAAGCAGCCATAGTGTGTTTTCTAAACGTGTGACTCTATTCTGTTTTGTAATTCAGTTCAAGGGTAGCGGTTTTTACATTCCCTCTATAAGTCATATCTTATGATAAGTGTCTTTTTCTGTGTGACTTATTTCACTTAGAATCGTCGTACCTAAATCCAATCATCATGCTGCTACTAGCCTTATGACGTTGATTTCATGGCTGAGTGATATTCCATTGTACATAAGGACCACAACTTCTTTATCCATTTTTCTCTTTCCTGGGATATTTAAGGTGTAACGAAGTGGAGATTCTTGTCAACAGAGCAGCCCTAAACTTTGGGGTGCCTGTGTCTTGCTGATTTTTAGTTTTCCCAATTTATACGCCCATGAGTGGATGTGCCCTATGCTCCCTAAGCTGAGTTTTGTAGATGTTTCAGGACACACCGTACACTTCTCCAGAGTGGCTGTTGGCAATTTACATCCCGCCCATCAGCGTAGCCAGGCTCCCGTTTCTCCATGGCCTGTCCTGCATTTCTGGTTTTGAAACTTTATTCAGCATGGCCCTTTTGACCGATGGGAAGCGAGACTTCTTTGTAGCGCTGATTTGCCTTTCCAGGTTGCTTGGTTGGCCAAAAAGGGCGTATGCGTTTTTTCCTGAATATATTCAGGAAAAAACGCATACGCCCTTTTTGGCCAAGGGCATCATTGTCGAGGTTTTGCCGCTTTTCCTGTGCTTTAAAGGCGATTCGAATCTCCCTCCTGAAATCTGTTTCCTGCAATTCTGCCTTGCTTTCAAATCCTCTTCGTTGCCTTCCCTCAATATATTTGTGGACGAGAGTCATCATTTATAAGTCTGCAGGTTTGTGAATTGCAGTGCCCCTGAGCTCCATTTTTCAACTCGCTTTCTTGGGCGCTGGCCGCAAAAGCGCAGGATTGCTTCAGGCCCTATTCTGGTCACAGGCGGCAGGCTGAGCCTGTGGTTAATTCTTCTTCCTGATGGGAAAATAGAGTGGCCTCTGCCTGTCCCAACACCTGGAGCTAGTCCCTCATTGGTTCCCCCTCTTCCCTTTCATCCTCAGGACAAATTGCAAGCTGTACGGAACAGGAGGTTAAAGGTGCTGATTCTCCAAGGAGGGAGATTGCTAGTAAAGCGGCTGGAATGGCGAACCCGAGCACAAGGAGATGAGAAATGAGGTGCGTTTTAGAAACCTTTCCCGATCACACGGTGTACCATCTTCTGGGTTTCTCATGCATGTTTTCGATGTAGGAAGATGCCCTTGAACCTGGAGATTTGGGACCCATGGGATGGGTACCACGCAGTATTACTTTAAAGGGTCTGCGTTTGCTCACCCAACCTCACCAAACCTCTCAGCCCCAAGAGTGTCCACCCTTATGTCTCAATCAGCTGTGGGTCTAGATATGGTCAATCCAGGTGGCATTACAGCCGCTGAACGAATTTTGTAAGAATTTCTCTCTCTTTCACTGTCTTTGTTTCACGGGTTTTTAAAAGTAATTGATTTTTATAATGGGGTTTACCTGCTTTTCACTGCTGTGATTTTGCCGCTTTACACCCACTTGACTCACTTACAGAGAGATATCAATGCATAGGTTTCAAGATTCTTACTAGTCAGATATATTCTTGGGCGGTGAATTGGGGGTGTTGAGTCCAATTCATTGAGGAAGGAGTAGGGCTTGTCTATTACATATTGGGTTTATGGAACGGTATCTGAGATAATTTGAAACCCTTGTTGTATGCATCACCCCACCTCACCTTTCCCGTTAAGCAGCCATAGTGTGTTTTCTAAACGTGTGACTCTATTCTGTTTTGTAATTCAGTTCAAGGGTAGCGGTTTTTACATTCCCTCTATAAGTCATATCTTATGATAAGTGTCTTTTTCTGTGTGACTTATTTCACTTAGAATCGTCGTACCTAAATCTAATCATCATGCTGCTACTAGCCTTATGACGTTGATTTCATGGCTGAGTGATATTCCATTGTACATAAGGACCACAACTTCTTTATCCATTTTTCTCTTTCCTGGGATATTTAAGGTGTAACGAAGTGGAGATTCTTGTCAACAGAGCAGCCCTAAACTTTGGGGTGCCTGTGTCTTGCTGATTTTTAGTTTTCCCAATTTATACGCCCATGAGTGGATGTGCCCTATGCTCCCTAAGCTCAGTTTTTTAGATGTTTCAGGACACACCGTGCACTTCTCCAGAGTGGCTGTTGGCAATTTACATCCCGCCCATCAGCGTAGCCAGGCTCCCGTTTCTCCATGGCCTGTCCTGCATTTCTGGTTTTGACACTTTATTCAGCATGGCCCTTTTGACCGATGGGAAGCGAGACTTCTTTGTAGCGCTGATTTGCCTTTCCAGGTTGCTTGGTTGGCCAAAAAGGGCGTATGCGTTTTTTCCTGAATATATTCAGGAAAAAACGCATACGCCCTTTTTGGCCAAGGGCATCATTGTCGAGGTTTTGCCGCTTTTCCTGTGCTTTAAAGGCGATTCGAATCTCCCTCCTGAAATCTGTTTCCTGCAATTCTGCCTTGCTTTCAAATCCTCTTCGTTGCCTTCCCTCAATATATTTGTGGACGAGAGTCATCATTTATAAGTCTGCAGGTTTGTGAATTGCAGTGCCCCTGAGCTCCATTTTTCAACTCGCTTTCTTGGGCGCTGGCCGCAAAAGCGCAGGATTGCTTCAGGCCCTATTCTGGTCCCAGGCGGCAGGCTGAGCCTGTGGTTAATTCTTCTTCCTGATGGGAAAATAGAGTGACCTCTGCCTGTCCCAACACCTAGAGCTAGTCTCTCATTGGTTCCCCCTCTTCCCGTTCATCCTCAGGACAAATTGCAAGCTGTACGGAACAGGAGGTTAAAGGTGCTGATTCTCCAAGGAGGGAGATTGCTAGTAAAGCGGCTGGAATGGTGAACCCGAGCACAAGGAGATGAGAAATGAGGTGCGTTTTAGAAACCTTTCCTGATCACACGGTGTACCATCTTCTGGGTTTCTCATGCATGTTTTCGATGTAGGAAGATGCCCTTGAACCTGGAGATTTGGGACCCATGGGATGGGTACCACGCAGAATTACTTTAAAGGGTCTGCGTTTGCTCACCCAACCTCACCAAACCTCTCAGCCCCAAGAGTGTCCACCCTTATGTCTCAATCAGCTGTGGGTCTAGATATGGTCAATCCAGGTGGCATTACAGCCGCTGAACGAATTTTGTAAGAATTTCTCTCTCTTTCACTGTCTTTGTTTCACGGGTTTTTAAAAGTAATTGATTTTTATAATGGGGTTTACCTGCTTTTCACTGCTGTGATTTTGCCGCTTTACACCCACTTGACTCACTTACAGAGAGATATCAATGCATAGGTTTCAAGATTCTTACTAGTCAGATATATTCTTGGGCGGTGAATTGGGGGTGTTGAGTCCAATTCATTGAGGAAGGAGTAGGGCTTGTCTATTACATATTGGGTTTATGGAACGGTATCTGAGATAATTTGAAACCCTTGTTGTATGCATCACCCCACCTCACCTTTCCCATTAAGCAGCCATAGTGTGTTTTCTAAACGTGTGACTCTATTCTGTTTTGTAATTCAGTTCAAGGGTAGCGGTTTTTACATTCCCTCTATAAGTCATATCTTATGATAAGTGTCTTTTTCTGTGTGACTTATTTCACTTAGAATCTTCGTACCTAAATCCACTCATCATGCTGCTACTAGCCTTATGACGTTGATTTCATGGCTGAGTGATATTCCATTGTACATAAGGACCACAACTTCTTTATCCATTTTTCTCTTTCCTGGGATATTTAAGGTGTAACGAAGTGGAGATTCTTGTCAACAGAGCAGCCCTAAACTTTGGGGTGCCTGTGTCTTGCTGATTTTTAGTTTTCCCAATTTATACGCCCATGAGTGGATGTGCCCTATGCTCCCTAAGCTGAGTTTTTTAGATGTTTCAGGACACACCGTGCACTTCTCCAGAGTGGCTGTTGGCAATTTACATCCCGCCCATCAGCGTAGCCAGGCTCCCGTTTCTCCATGGCCTGTCCTGCATTTCTGGTTTTGACACTTTATTCAGCATGGCCCTTTTGACCAATGGGAAGCGAGACTTCTTTGTAGCGCTGATTTGCCTTTCCAGGTTGCTTGGTTGGCCAAAAAGGGCCTATGCGTTTTTTCCTGAATATATTCAGGAAAAAACGCATACGCCCTTTTTGGCCAAGGGCATCATTGTCGAGGTTTTGCCGCTTTTCCTGTGCTTTAAAGGCGATTCAAATCTCCCTCCTGAAATCTGTTTCCTGCAATTCTGCCTTGCTTTCAAATCCTCTTCGTTGCCTTCCCTCAATATATTTGAGGACGAGAGTCATCATTTATAAGTCTGCAGGTTTGTGAATTGCAGTGCCCCTGAGCTCCATTTTTCAACTCGCTTTCTTGGGCGCTGGCCGCAAAAGCGCAGGATTGCTTCAGGCCCTATTCTGGTCCCAGGCGGCAGGCTGAGCCTGTGGTTAATTCTTCTTCCTGATGGGAAAATAGAGTGACCTCTGCCTGTCCCAACACCTGCAGCTAGTCTCTCATTGGTTCCCCCTCTTCCCTTTCATCCTCAGGACAAATTGCAAGCTGTACGGAACAGGAGGTTAAAGGTGCTGATTCTCCAAGGAGGGAGATTGCTAGTAAAGCGGCTGGAATGGCGAACCCGAGCACAAGGAGATGAGAAATGAGGTGCGTTTTAGAAACCTTTCCCGATCACACGGTGTACCATCTTCTGGGTTTCTCATGCATGTTTTCGATGTAGGAAGATGCCCTTGAACCTGGAGATTTGGGACCCATGGGATGGGTACCACGCAGTATTACTTTAAAGGGTCTGCGTTTGCTCACCCAACCTCACCAAACCTCTCAGCCCCAAGAGTGTCCACCCTTATGTCTCAATCAGCTGTGGGTCTAGATATGGTCAATCCAGGTGGCATTACAGCCGCTGAACGAATTTTGTAAGAATTTCTCTCTCTTTCACTGTCTTTGTTTCACGGGTTTTTAAAAGTAATTGATTTTTATAATGGGGTTTACCTGCTTTTCACTGCTGTGATTTTGCCGCTTTACACCCACTTGACTCACTTACAGAGAGATATCAATGCATAGGTTTCAAGATTCTTACTAGTCAGATATATTCTTGGGCGGTGAATTGGGGGTGTTGAGTGCAATTCATTGAGGAAGGAGTACGGCTTGTCTATTACATATTGGGTTTATGGAACGGTATCTGAGATAATTTGAAACCCTTGTTGAATGCATCACCCCACCTCACCTTTCCCGTTAAGCAGCCATAGTGTGTTTTGTAAACGTGTGACTCTATTCTGTTTTGTAATTCAGTTCAAGGGTAGCGGTTTGTACATTCCCTCTATAAGTCATATCTTATGATAAGTGTCTTTTTCTGTGTGACTTATTTCACTTAGAATCTTCGTACCTAAATCCACTCATCATGCTGCTACTAGCCTTATGACGTCGATTTCATGGCTGAGTGATATTCCATTGTACATAAGGACCACAACTTCTTTATCCATTTTTCTCTTTCCTGGGATATTTAAGGTGTAACGAAGTGGAGATTCTTGTCAACAGAGCAGCCCTAAACTTTGGGGTGCCTGTGTCTTGCTGATTTTTAGTTTTCCCAATTTATACGCCCATGAGTGGATGTGCCCTATGCTCCCTAAGCTCAGTTTTTTAGATGTTTCAGGACACACCGTGCACTTCTCCAGAGTGGCTGTTGGCAATTTACATCCCGCCCATCAGCGTAGCCAGGCTCCCGTTTCTCCATGGCCTGTCCTGCATTTCTGGTTTTGACACTTTATTCAGCATGGCCCTTTTGACCGATGGGAAGCGAAACTTCTTTGTAGCGCTGATTTGCCTTTCCAGGTTGCTTGGTTGGCCAAAAAGGGCGTAAGCGTTTTTTCCTGAATATATTCAGGAAAAAACGCATACGCCCTTTTTGGCCAAGGGCATCATTGTCGAGGTTTTGCCGCTTTTCCTGTGCTTTAAAGGCGATTCGAATCTCCCTCCTGAAATCTGTTTCCTGCAATTCTGCCTTGCTTTCAAATCCTCTTCGTTGCCTTCCATCAATATATTTGTGGACGAGAGTCATCATTTATAAGTCTGCAGGTTTGTGAATTGCAGTGCCCCTGAGCTCCATTTTTCAACTCGCTTTCCTGGGAGCTGGCCGCAAGAGCGCAGGATTGCTTCAGGCCCTATTCTGGTCCCAGGCGGCAGGCTGAGCCTGTGGTTAATTCTTCTTCCTGAGGGGAAAATAGAGTGACCTGTGCCTGTCCCAACACCTAGAGCTAGTCTCTCATTGGTTCCCCCTCTTCCCGTTCATCCTCAGGACAAATTGCAACCTGTACGGAACAGGAGGTTAAAGGTGCTGATTCTCCAAGGAGGGAGATTGCTAGTAAAGCGGCTGGAATGGCGAACCCGAGCACAAGGAGATGAGAAATGAGGTGCGTTTTAGAAACCTTTCCCGATCACACGGTGTACCATCTTCTGGGTTTCTCATGCATGTTTTCGATGTAGGAAGATGCCCTTGAACCTGGAGATTTGGGACCCATGGGATGGGTACCACGCAGTATTACTTTAAAGGGTCTGCGTTTGCTCACCCAACCTCACCAAACCTCTCAGCCCCAAGAGTGTCCACCCTTATGTCTAAATCAGCTGTGGGTCTAGATATGGTCAATCCAGGTGGCATTACAGCCGCTGAACGAATTTTGTAAGAATTTCTCTCTCTTTCACTGTCTTTGTTTCACGGGTTTTTAAAAGTAATTGATTTTTATAATGGGGTTTACCTGCTTTTCACTGCTGTGATTTTGCCGGTTTACACCCACTTGACTCACTTACAGAGAGATATCAATGCATAGGTTTCAAGATTCTTACTAGTCAGATATATTCTTGGGCGGTGAATTGGGGGTGTTGAGTCCAATTCATTGAGGAAGGAGTAGGGCTTGTCTATTACATATTGGGTTTATGGAACGGTATCTGAGATAATTTGAAACCCTTGTTGTATGCATCACCCCACCTCACCTTTCCCGTTAAGCAGCCATAGTGTGTTTTCTAAACGTGTGACTCTATTCTGTTTTGTAATTCAGTTCAAGGGTAGCGGTTTTTACATTCCCTCTATAAGTCATATCTTATGATAAGTGTCTTTTTCTGTGTGACTTATTTCACTTAGAATCGTCTTACCTAAATCCAATCATCATGCTGCTACTAGCCTTATGACGTTGATTTCATGGCTGAGTGATATTCCATTGTACATAAGGACCACAACTTCTTTATCCATTTTTCTCTTTCCTTGGATATTTAAGGTGTAACGAAGTGGAGATTCTTGTCAACAGAGCAGCCCTAAACTTTGGGGTGCCTGTGTCTTGCTGATTTTTAATTTTCCCAATTTATACGCCCATGAGTGGATGTGCCCTATGCTCCCTAAGCTGAGTTTTTTAGATGTTTCAGGACACACCGTGCACTTCTCCAGAGTGGCTGTTGGCAATTTACATCCCGCCCATCAGCGTAGCCAGGCTCCCGTTTCTCCATGGCCTGTCCTGCATTTCTGGTTTTGACACTTTATTCAGCATGGCCCTTTTGACCGATGGGAAGCGAGACTTCTTTGTAGCGCTGATTTGCCTTTCCAGGTTGCTTGGTTGGCCAAAAAGGGCGTATGCGTTTTTTCCTGAATATATTCAGGAAAAAACGCATACGCCCTTTTTGGCCAAGGGCATCATTGTCGAGGTTTTGCCGCTTTTCCTGTGCTTTAAAGGCGATTCGAATCTCCCTCCTGAAATCTGTTTCCTGCAATTCTGCCTTGCTTTCAAATCCTCTTCGTTGCCTTCCCTCAATATATTTGTGGACGAGAGTCATCATTTATAAGTCTGCAGGTTTGTGAATTGCAGTGCCCCTGAGCTCCATTTTTCAACTCGCTTTCTTGGGCGCTGGCCGCAAGAGCGCAGGATTGCTTCAGGCCCTATTCTGGTCCCAGGCGGCAGGCTGAGCCTGTGGTTAATTCTTCTTCCTGAGGGGAAAATAGAGTGACCTGTGCCTGTCCCAACACCTAGAGCTAGTCTCTCATTGGTTCCCCCTCTTCCCGTTCATCCTCAGGACAAATTGCAACCTGTACGGAACAGGAGGTTAAAGGTGCTGATTCTCCAAGGAGGGAGATTGCTAGTAAAGCGGTTGGAATGGCGAACCCGAGCACAAGGAGATGAGAAATGAGGTGCGTTTTAGAAACCTTTCCCGATCACACGGTGTACCATCTTCTGGGTTTCTCATGCATGTTTTCGATGTAGGAAGATGCCCTTGAACCTGGAGATTTGGGACCCATGGGATGGGTACCACGCAGTATTACTTTAAAGGGTCTGCGTTTGCTCACCCAACCTCACCAAACCTCTCAGCCCCAAGAGTGTCCACCCTTATGTCTCAATCAGCTGTGGGTCTAGATATGGTCAATCCAGGTGGCATTACAGCCGCTGAACGAATTTTGTAAGAATTTCTCTCTCTTTCACTGTCTTTGTTTCACGGGTTTTTAAAAGTAATTGATTTTTATAATGGGGTTTACCTGCTTTTCACTGCTGTGATTTTGCCGCTTTACACCCACTTGACTCACTTACAGAGAGATATCAATGCATAGGTTTCAAGATTCTTACTAGTCAGATATATTCTTGGGCGGTGAATTGGGGGTGTTGAGTCCAATTCATTGAGGAAGGAGTAGGGCTTGTCTATTACATATTGGGTTTATGGAACGGTATCTGAGATAATTTGAAACCCTTGTTGTATGCATAACCCCACCTCACCTTTCCCGTTAAGCAGCCATAGTGTGTTTTCTAAACGTGTGACTCTATTCTGTTTTGTAATTCAGTTCAAGGGTAGCGGTTTTTACATTCCCTCTATAAGTCATATCTTATGATAAGTGTCTTTTTCTGTGTGACTTATTTCACTTAGAATCGTCGTACCTAAATCCACTCATCATGCTGCTACTAGCCTTATGACGTTGATTTCATGGCTGAGTGATATTCCATTGTACATAAGGTCCACAACTTCTTTATCCATTTTTCTCTTTCCTGGGATATTTAAGGTGTAACGAAGTGGAGATTCTTGTCAACAGAGCAGCCCTAAACTTTGGGGTGCCTGTGTCTTGCTGATTTTTAGTTTTCCCAATTTATACGCCCATGAGTGGATGTGCCCTATGCTCCCTAAGCTGAGTTTTTTAGATGTTTCAGGACACACCGTGCACTTCTCCAGAGTGGCTGTTGGCAATTTACATCCCGCCCATCAGCGTAGCCAGGCTCCCGTTTCTCCATGGCCTGTCCTGCATTTCTGGTTTTGACACTTTATTCAGCATGGCCCTTTTGACCGATGGGAAGCGAGACTTCTTTGTAGCGCTGATTTGCCTTTCCAGGTTGCTTGGTTGGCCAAAAAGGGCGTATGCGTTTTTTCCTGAATATATTCAGGAAAAAACGCATACGCCCTTTTTGGCCAAGGGCATGATTGTCGAGGTTTTGCCGCTTTTCCTGTGCTTTAAAGGCGATTCGAATCTCCCTCCTGAAATCTGTTTCCTGCAATTCTGCCTTGCTTTCAAATCCTCTTCGTTGCCTTCCATCAATATATTTGTGGACGAGAGTCATCATTTATAAGTCTGCAGGTTTGTGAATTGCAGTGCCCCTGAGCTCCATTTTTCAACTCGCTTTCTTGGGAGCTGGCCGCAAGAGCGCAGGATTGCTTCAGGCCCTATTCTGGTCCCAGGCGGCAGGCTGAGCCTGTGGTTAATTCTTCTTCTTGAGGGGAAAATAGAGTGACCTGTGCCTGTCCCAACACCTAGAGCTAGTCTCTCATTGGTTCCCCCTCTTCCCGTTCATCCTCAGGACAAATTGCAACCTGTACGGAACAGGAGGTTAAAGGTGCTGATTCTCCAAGGAGGGAGATTGCTAGTAAAGCGGCTGGAATGGCGAACCCGAGCACAAGGAGATGAGAAATGAGGTGCGTTTTAGAAACCTTTCCCGATCACACGGTGTACCATCTTCTGGGTTTCTCATGCATGTTTTCGATGTAGGAAGATGCCCTTGAACCTGGAGATTTGGGACCCATGGGATGGGTACCACGCAGTATTACTTTAAAGGGTCTGCGTTTGCTCACCCAACCTCACCAAACCTCTCAGCCCCAAGAGTGTCCACCCTTATGTCTCAATCAGCTGTGGGTCTAGATATGGTCAATCCAGGTGGCATTACAGCCGCTGAACGAATTTTGTAA
This sequence comes from Balaenoptera physalus, assembly GCF_965194825.1. Taxonomy (NCBI): domain Eukaryota; kingdom Metazoa; phylum Chordata; class Mammalia; order Artiodactyla; family Balaenopteridae; genus Balaenoptera; species Balaenoptera physalus. The sequence continues at coordinate 26,160,328 of NC_138885.1, forward strand.
GTATTTCTCTCTCTTTCACTGTCTTTGTTTCACGGGTTTTTAAAAGTAATTGATTTTTATAATGGGGTTTACCTGCTTTTCACTGCTGTGATTTTGCCGCTTTACACCCACTTGACTCACTTACAGAGAGATATCAATGCATAGGTTTCAAGATTCTTACTAGTCAGATATATTCTTGGGCGGTGAATTGGGGGTGTTGAGTCCAATTCATTGAGGAAGGAGTAGGGCTTGTCTATTACATATTGGGTTTATGGAACGGTATCTGAGATAATTTGAAACCCTTGTTGTATGCATCACCCCACCTCACCTTTCCCGTTAAGCAGCCATAGTGTGTTTTCTAAACGTGTGACTCTATTCTGTTTTGTAATTCAGTTCAAGGGTAGCGGTTTTTACATTCCCTCTATAAGTCATATCTTATGATAAGTGTCTTTTTCTGTGTGACTTATTTCACTTAGAATCGTCGTACCTAAATCCAATCATCATGCTGCTACTAGCCTTATGACGTTGATTTCATGGCTGAGTGATATTCCATTGTACATAAGGACCACAACTTCTTTATCCATTTTTCTCTTTCCTGGGATATTTAAGGTGTAACGAAGTGGAGATTCTTGTCAACAGAGCAGCCCTAACTTTGGGGTGCCTGTGTCTTGCTGATTTTTAGTTTTCCCAATTTATACGCCCATGAGTGGATGTGCCCTATGCTCCCTAAGCTCAGTTTTTTAGATGTTTCAGGACACACCGTGCACTTCTCCAGAGTGGCTGTTGGCAATTTACATCCCGCCCATCAGCGTAGCCAGGCTCCCGTTTCTCCATGGCCTGTCCTGCATTTCTGGTTTTGACACTTTATTCAGCATGGCCCTTTTGACCGATGGGAAGCGAGACTTCTTTGTAGCGCTGATTTGCCTTTCCAGGTTGCTTGGTTGGCCAAAAAGGGCGTATGCGTTTTTTCCTGAATATATTCAGGAAAAAACGCATACGCCCTTTTTGGCCAAGGGCATCATTGTCGAGGTTTTGCCGCTTTTCCTGTGCTTTAAAGGCGATTAAAATCTCCCTCCTGAAATCTGTTTCCTGCAATTCTGCCTTGCTTTCAAATCCTCTTCGTTGCCTTCCCTCAATATATTTGTGGACGAGAGTCATCATTTATAAGTCTGCAGGTTTGTGAATTGCAGTGCCCCTGAGCTCCATTTTTCAACTCGCTTTCTTGGGCGCTGGCCGCAAAAGCGCAGGATTGCTTCAGGCCCTATTCTGGTCCCAGGCGGCAGGCTGAGCCTGTGGTTAATTCTTCTTCCTGATGGGAAAATAGAGTGACCTCTGCCTGTCCCAACACCTAGAGCTTGTCTCTCATTGGTTCCCCCTCTTCCCTTTCATCCTCAGGACAAATTGCAAGCTGTACGGAACAGGAGGTTAAAGGTGCTGATTCTCCAAGGAGGGAGATTTCTAGTAAAGCGGTTGGAATGGCGAACCCGAGCACAAGGAGATGAGAAATGAGGTGCGTTTTAGAAACCTTTCCCGATCACACGGTGTACCATCTTCTGGGTTTCTCATGCATGTTTTCGATGTAGGAAGATGCCCTTGAACCTGGAGATTTGGGACCCATGGGATGGGTACCACGCAGTATTACTTTAAAGGGTCTGCGTTTGCTCACCCAACCTCACCAAACCTCTCAGCCCCAAGAGTGTCCACCCTTATGTCTCAATCAGCTGTGGGTCTAGATATGGTCAATCCAGGTGGCATTACAGCCGCTGAACGAATTTTGTAAGAATTTCTCTCTCTTTCACTGTCTTTGTTTTACGGGTTTTTAAAAGTAATTGATTTTTATAATGGGGTTTACCTGCTTTTCACTGCTGTGATTTTGCCGCTTTACACCCACTTGACTCACTTACAGAGAGATATCAATGCATAGGTTTCAAGATTCTTACTAGTCAGATATATTCTTGGGCGGTGAATTGGGGGTGTTGAGTCCAATTCATTGAGGAAGGAGTAGGGCTTGTCTATTACATATTGGGTTTATGGAACGGTATCTGAGATAATTTGAAACCCTTGTTGTATGCATCACCCCACCTCACCTTTCCCGTTAAGCAGCCATAGTGTGTTTTCTAAACGTGTGACTCTATTCTGTTTTGTAATTCAGTTCAAGGGTAGCGGTTTTTACATTCCCTCTATAAGTCATATCTTATGATAAGTGTCTTTTTCTGTGTGACTTATTTCACTTAGAATCGTCGTACCTAAATCCAATCATCATGCTGCTACTAGCCTTATGACGTTGATTTCATGGCTGAGTGATATTCCATTGTACATAAGGACCACAACTTCTTTATCCATTTTTCTCTTTCCTGGGATATTTAAGGTGTAACGAAGTGGAGATTCTTGTCAACAGAGCAGCCCTAAACTTTGGGGTGCCTGTGTCTTGCTGATTTTTAGTTTTCCCAATTTATACGCCCATGAGTGGATGTGCCCTATGCTCCCTAAGCTGAGTTTTGTAGATGTTTCAGGACACACCGTGCACTTCTCCAGAGTGGCTGTTGGCAATTTACATCCCGCCCATCAGCGTAGCCAGGCTCCCGTTTCTCCATGGCCTGTCCTGCATTTCTGGTTTTGACACTTTATTCAGCATGGCCCTTTTGACCGATGGGAAGCGAGACTTCTTTGTAGCGCTGATTTGCCTTTCCAGGTTGCTTGGTTGGCCAAAAAGGGCGTATGCGTTTTTTCCTGAATATATTCAGGAAAAAACGCATACGCCCTTTTTGGCCAAGGGCATCATTGTCGAGGTTTTGCCGCTTTTCCTGTGCTTTAAAGGCGATTCGAATCTCCCTCCTGAAATCTGTTTCCTGCAATTCTGCCTTGCTTTCAAATCCTCTTCGTTGCCTTCCATCAATATATTTGTGGACGAGAGTCATCATTTATAAGTCTGCAGGTTTGTGAATTGCAGTGCCCCTGAGCTCCATTTTTCAACTCGCTTTCTTGGGAGCTGGCCGCAAGAGCGCAGGATTGCTTCAGGCCCTATTCTGGTCCCAGGCGGCAGGCTGAGCCTGTGGTTAATTCTTCTTCCTGAGGGGAAAATAGAGTGACCTGTGCCTGTCCCAACACCTAGAGCTAGTCTCTCATTGGTTCCCCCTCTTCCCGTTCATCCTCAGGACAAATTGCAACCTGTACGGAACAGGAGGTTAAAGGTGCTGATTCTCCAAGGAGGGAGATTGCTAGTAAAGCGGCTGGAATGGCGAACCCGAGCACAAGGAGATGAGAAATGAGGTGCGTTTTAGAAACCTTTCCCGATCACACGGTGTACCATCTTCTGGGTTTCTCATGCATGTTTTCGATGTAGGAAGATGCCCTTGAACCTGGAGATTTGGGACCCATGGGATGGGTACCACGCAGTATTACTTTAAAGGTTCTGCGTTTGCTCACCCAACCTCACCAAACCTCTCAGCCCCAAGAGTGTCCACCCTTATGTCTCAATCAGCTGTGGGTCTAGATATGGTCAATCCAGGTGGCATTACAGCCGCTGAAAGAATTTTGTAAGAATTTCTCTCTCTTTCACTGTCTTTGTTTCATGGGTTTTTAAAAGTAATTGATTTTTATAATGGGGTTTACCTGCTTTTCACTGCTGTGATTTTGCCGCTTTACACCCACTGGACTCACTTTCAGAGAGATATCAATGCATAGGTTTCAAGATTCTTACTAGTCAGATATATTCTTGGGCGGTGAATAGGGGGTGCTGAGTCCAATTCCTTGAGCAAGGAGTAGGGCTTGTCTATTACATATTGGGTTTATGGAACGGTATCTGAGCTAATTTGAAACCCTTGTTGTATGCATCACCCCACCTCACCTTTCCCGTTAAGCAGCCATAATGTGTTTTCTAAACGTGTGACTCTATTCTGTTTTGTAATTCAGTTCAAGGGTAGCGGTTTTTACATTCCCTCTATAAGTCATATCTTATGATAAGTGTCTTTTTCTGTGTGACTTATTTCACTTAGAATCGTCGTACCTAAATCCACTCATCATGCTGCTACTAGCCTTATGACGTTGATTTCATGGCTGAGTGATATTCCATTGTACATAAGGACCACCACTTCTTTATCCATTTTTCTCTTTCCTGGGATATTTAAGGTGTAACGAAGTGGAGATTCTTGTCAACAGAGCAGCCCTAAACTTTGGGGTGCCTGTGTCTTGCTGATTTTTAGTTTTCCCAATTTATACGCCCATGAGTGGATGTGCCCTATGCTCCCTAAGCTGAGTTTTTTAGATGTTTCAGGACACACCGTGCACTTCTCCAGAGTGGCTGTTGGCAATTTACATCCCGCCCATCAGCGTAGCCAGGCTCCCGTTTCTCCATGGCCTGTCCTGCATTTCTGGTTTTGACACTTTATTCAGCATGGCCCTTTTGACCGATGGGAAGCGAGACTTCTTTGTAGCGCTGATTTGCCTTTCCAGGTTGCTTGGTTGGCCAAAAAGGGCGTATGCGTTTTTTCCTGAATATATTCAGGAAAAAACGCATACGCCCTTTTTGGCCAAGGGCATCATTGTCGAGGTTTTGCCGCTTTTCCTGTGCTTTAAAGGCAATTCGAATCTCCCTCCTGAAATCTGTTTCCTGCAATTCTGCCTTGCTTTCAAATCCTCTTCGTTGCCTTCCCTCAATATATTTGTGGACGAGAGTCATCATTTATAAGTCTGCAGGTTTGTGAATTGCAGTGCCCCTGAGCGCCATTTTTCAACTCGCTTTCTTGGGCGCTGGCCGCAAAAGCGCAGGATTGCTTCAGGCCCTATTCTGGTCCCAGGCGGCAGGCTGAGCCTGTGGTTAATTCTTCTTCCTGATGGGAAAATAGAGTGACCTCTGCCTCTCCCAACACCTAGAGCTAGTCTCTCATTGGTTCCCCCTCTTCCCTTTCATCCTCAGGACAAATTGCAAGCTGTACGGAACAGGAGGTTAAAGGTGCTGATTCTCCAAGGAGGGAGATTGCTAGTAAAGCGGCTGGAATGGCGAACCCGAGCACAAGGAGATGAGAAATGAGGTGCGTTTTAGAAACCTTTCCCGATCACACGGTGTACCATCTTCTGGGTTTCTCATGCATGTTTTCGATGTAGGAAGATGCCCTTGAACCTGGAGATTTGGGACCCATGGGATGGGTACCACGCAGTATTACTTTAAAGGGTCTGCGTTTGCTCACCCAACCTCACCAAACCTCTCAGCCCCAAGAGTGTCCACCCTTATGTCTCAATCAGCTGTGGGTCTAGATATGGTCAATCCAGGTGGCATTACAGCCGCTGAAAGAATTTTGTAAGAATTTCTCTCTCTTTCACTGTCTTTGTTTCATGGGTTTTTAAAAGTAATTGATTTTTATAATGGGGTTTACCTGCTTTTCACTGCTGTGATTTTGCCGCTTTACACCCACTTGACTCACTTACAGAGAGATATCAATGCATAGGTTTCAAGATTCTTACTAGTCAGATATATTCTTGGACGGTGAATTGGGGGTGTTGAGTCCAATTCATTGAGGAAGGAGTAGGGCTTGTCTATTACATATTGGGTTTATGGAACGGTATCTGAGATAATTTGAAACCCTTGTTGTATGCATCACCCCACCTCACCTTTCCCGTTTAGCAGCCATAGTGTGTTTTCTAAACGTGTGACTCTATTCTGTTTTGTAATTCAGTTCAAGGGTAGCGGTTTTTACATTCCCTCTATAAGTCATATCTTATGATAAGTGTCTTTTTCTGTGTGACTTATTTCACTTTGAATCGTCGTACCTAAATCCAATCATCATGCTGCTACTAGCCTTATGACGTTGATTTCATGGCTGAGTGATATTCCATTGTACATAAGGACCACAACTTCTTTATCCATTTTTCTCTTTCCTGGGATATTTAAGGTGTAACCAAGTGGAGATTCTTGTCAACAGAGCAGCCCTAAACTTTGGGGTGCCTGTGTCTTGCTGATTTTTAGTTTTCCCAATTTATACGCCCATGAGTGGATGTGCCCTATGCTCCCTAAGCTCAGTTTTTTAGATGTTTCAGGACACACCGTGCACTTCTCCAGAGTGGCTGTTGGCAATTTACATCCCGCCCATCAGCGTAGCCAGGCTCCCGTTTCTCCATGGCCTGTCCTGCATTTCTGGTTTTGACACTTTATTCAGCATAGCCCTTTTGACCGATGGGAAGCGAGACTTCTTTGTAGCGCTGATTTGCCTTTCCAGGTTGCTTGGTTGGCCAAAAAGGGCGTATGCGTTTTTTCCTGAATATATTCAGGAAAAAACGCATACGCCCTTTTTGGCCAAGGGCATCATTGTCGAGGTTTTGCCGCTTTTCCTGTGCTTTAAAGGCGATTCGAATCTCCCTCCTGAAATCTGTTTCCTGCAATTCTGTCTTGCTTTCAAATCCTCTTCGTTGTCTTCCCTCAGTATATTTGTGGACGAGAGTCATCATTTATAAGTCTGCAGGTTTGTGAATTGCAGTGTCCCTGAGCTCCATTTTTCAACTCGCTTTCTTGGGCGCTGGCCGCAAAAGCGCAGGATTGCTTCAGGCCCTATTCTGGTCCCAGGCGGCAGGCTGAGCCTGTGGTTATTTCTTCTTCTTGAGGGGAAAATAGAGTGACCTGTGCCTGTCCCAACACCTAGAGCTAGTCTCTCATTGGTTCCCCCTCTTCCCTTTCATCCTCAGGACAAATTGCAAGCTGTACGGAACAGGAGGTTAAAGGTGCTGATTCTCCAAGGAGGGAGATTGCTAGTAAAGCGGCTGGAATGGCGAACCCGAGCACAAGGAGATGAGAAATGAGGTGCGTTTTAGAAACCTTTCCCGATCACACGGTGTACCATCTTCTGGGTTTCTCATGCATGTTTTCGATGTAGGAAGATGCCCTTGAACCTGGAGATTTGGGACCCATGGGATGGGTACCACGCAGTATTACTTTAAAGGGTCTGCGTTTGCTCACCCAACCTCACCAAACCTCTCAGCCCCAAGAGTGTCCACCCTTATGTCTCAATCAGCTGTGGGTCTAGATATGGTCAATCCAGGTGGCATTACAGCCGCTGAAAGAATTTTGTAAGAATTTCTCTCTCTTTCACTGTCTTTGTTTCATGGGTTTTTAAAAGTAATTGATTTTTATAATGGGGTTTACCTGCTTTTCACTGCTGTGATTTTGCCGCTTTACACCCACTTGACTCACTTTCAGAGAGATATCAATGCATAGGTTTCAAGATTCTTACTAGTCAGATATATTCTTGGGCGGTGAATAGGGGGTGCTGAGTCCAATTCACTGAGCAAGGAGTAGGGCTTGTCTATTACATATTGGGTTTATGGAACGGTATCTGAGCTAATTTGAAACCCTTGTTGTATGCATCACCCCACCTCACCTTTCCCGTTAAGCAGCCATAATGTGTTTTGTAATCGTGTGACTCTATTCTGTTTTGTAATTCAGTTCAAGGGTAGCGGTTTTTACATTCCCTCTATAAGTCATATCTTATGATAAGTGTCTTTTTCTGTGTGACTTATTTCACTTAGAATCGTCGTACCTAAATCCACTCATCATGCTGCTACTAGCCTTATGACGTTGATTTCATGGCTGAGTGATATTCCATTGTACATAAGGACCACCACTTCTTTATCCATTTTTCTCTTTCCTGGGATATTTAAGGTGTAACGAAGTGGAGATTCTTGTCAACAGAGCAGCCCTAAACTTTGGGGTGCCTGTGTCTTGCTGATTTTTAGTTTTCTCAATTTATACGCCCATGAGTGGATGTGCCCTATGCTCCCTAAGCTGAGTTTTTTAGATGTTTCAGGACACACCGTGCACTTCTCCAGAGTGGCTGTTGGCAATTTACATCCCGCCCATCAGCGTAGCCAGGCTCCCGTTTCTCCATGGCCTGTCCTGCATTTCTGGTTTTGACACTTTATTCAGCATGGCCCTTTTGACCGATGGGAAGCGAGACTTCTTTGTAGCGCTGATTTGCCTTTCCAGGTTGCTTGGTTGGCCAAAAAGGGCGTATGCGTTTTTTCCTGAATATATTCAGGAAAAAACGCATACGCCCTTTTTGGCCAAGGGCATCATTGTCGAGGTTTTGCCGCTTTTCCTGTGCTTTAAAGGCGATTCGAATCTCCCTCCTGAAATCTGTTTCCTGCAATTCTGCCTTGCTTTCAAATCCTCTTCGTTGCCTTCCCTCAATATATTTGTGGACGAGAGTCATCATTTATAAGTCTGCAGGTTTGTGAATTGCAGTGCCCCTGAGCGCCATTTTTCAACTCGCTTTCTTGGGCGCTGGCCGCAAAAGCGCAGGATTGCTTCAGGCCCTATTCTGGTCCCAGGCGGCAGGCTGAGCCTGTGGTTAATTCTTCTTCCTGATGGGAAAATAGAGTGACCTCTGCCTCTCCCAACACCTAGAGCTAGTCTCTCATTGGTTCCCCCTCTTCCCTTTCATCCTCAGGACAAATTGCAAGCTGTACGGAACAGGAGGTTAAAGGTGCTGATTCTCCAAGGAGGGAGATTGCTAGTAAAGCGGCTGGAATGGCGAACCCGAGCACAAGGAGATGAGAAATGAGGTGCGTTTTAGAAACCTTTCCCGATCACACGGTGTACCATCTTCTGGGTTTCTCATGCATGTTTTCGATGTAGGAAGATGCCCTTGAACCTGGAGATTTGGGACCCATGGGATGGGTACCACGCAGTATTACTTTAAAGGGTCTGCGTTTGCTCACCCAACCTCACCAAACCTCTCAGCCCCAAGAGTGTCCACCCTTATGTCTCAATCAGCTGTGGGTCTAGATATGGTCAATCCAGGTGGCATTACAGCCGCTGAACGAATTTTGTAAGAATTTCTCTCTCTTTCACTGTCTTTGTTTCACGGGTTTTTAAAAGTAATTGATTTTTATAATGGGGTTTACCTGCTTTTCACTGCTGTGATTTTGCCGCTTTACACCCACTTGACTCACTTTCAGAGAGATATCAATGCATAGGTTTCAAGATTCTTACTAGTCAGATATATTCTTGGGCGGTGAATAGGGGGTGCTGAGTCCAATTCCTTGAGCAAGGAGTAGGGCTTGTCTATTACATATTGGGTTTATGGAACGGTATCTGAGCTAATTTGAAACCCTTGTTGTATGCATCACCCCACCTCACCTTTCCCGTTAAGCAGCCATAATGTGTTTTCTAAACGTGTGACTCTATTCTGTTTTGTAATTCAGTTCAAGGGTAGCGGTTTTTACATTCCCTCTATAAGTCATATCTTATGATAAGTGACTTTTTCTGTGTGACTTATTTCACTTAGAATCGTCGTACCTAAATCCACTCATCATGCTGCTACTAGCCTTATGACGTTGATTTCATGGCTGAGTGATATTCCATTGTACATAAGGACCACCACTTCTTTATCCATTTTTCTCTTTCCTGGGATATTTAAGGTGTAACGAAGTGGAGATTCTTGTCAACAGAGCAGCCCTAAACTTTGGGGTGCCTGTGTCTTGCTGATTTTTAGTTTTCTCAATTTATACGCCCATGAGTGGATGTGCCCTATGCTCCCTAAGCTGAGTTTTTTAGATGCTTCAGGACACACCGTGCACTTCTCCAGAGTGGCTGTTGGCAATTTACATCCCGCCCATCAGCGTAGCCAGGCTCCCGTTTCTCCATGGCCTGTCCTGCATTTCTGGTTTTGACACTTTATTCAGCATGGCCCTTTTGACCGATGGGAAGCGAGACTTCTTTGTAGCGCTGATTTGCCTTTCCAGGTTGCTTGGTTGGCCAAAAAGGGCGTATGCGTTTTTTCCTGAATATATTCAGGAAAAAACGCATACGCCCTTTTTGGCCAAGGGCATCATTGTCGAGGTTTTGCCGCTTTTCCTGTGCTTTAAAGGCGATTCGAATCTCCCTCCTGAAATCTGTTTCCTGCAATTCTGCCTTGCTTTCAAATCCTCTTCGTTGCCTTCCCTCAATATATTTGTGGACGAGAGTCATCATTTATAAGTCTGCAGGTTTGTGAATTGCAGTGCCCCTGAGCGCCATTTTTCAACTCGCTTTCTTGGGCGCTGGCCGCAAAAGCGCAGGATTGCTTCAGGCCCTATTCTGGTCCCAGGCGGCAGGCTGAGCCTGTGGTTAATTCTTCTTCCTGATGGGAAAATAGAGTGACCTCTGCCTCTCCCAACACCTAGAGCTAGTCTCTCATTGGTTCCCCCTCTTCCCTTTCATCCTCAGGACAAATTGCAAGCTGTACGGAACAGGAGGTTAAAGGTGCTGATTCTCCAAGGAGGGAGATTGCTAGTAAAGCGGCTGGAATGGCGAACCCGAGCACAAGGAGATGAGAAATGAGGTGCGTTTTAGAAACCTTTCCCGATCACACGGTGTACCATCTTCTGGGTTTCTCATGCATGTTTTCGATGTAGGAAGATGCCCTTGAACCTGGAGATTTGGGACCCATGGGATGGGTACCACGCAGTATTACTTTAAAGGGTCTGCGTTTGCTCACCCAACCTCACCAAACCTCTCAGCCCCAAGAGTGTCCACCCTTATGTCTCAATCAGCTGTGGGTCTAGATATGGTCAATCCAGGTGGCATTACAGCCGCTGAAAGAATTTTGTAAGAATTTCTCTCTCTTTCACTGTCTTTGTTTCACGGGTTTTTAAAAGTAATTGATTTTTATAATGGGGTTTACCTGCTTTTCACTGCTGTGATTTTGCCGCTTTACACCCACTTGACTCACTTTCAGAGAGATATCAATGCATAGGTTTCAAGATTCTTACTAGTCAGATATATTCTTGGGCGGTGAATAGGGGGTGCTGAGTCCAATTCCTTGAGCAAGGAGTAGGGCTTGTCTATTACATATTGGGTTTATGGAACGGTATCTGAGCTAATTTGAAACCCTTGTTGTATGCATCACCCCACCTCACCTTTCCCGTTAAGCAGCCATAATGTGTTTTCTAAACGTGTGACTCTATTCTGTTTTGTAATTCAGTTCAAGGGTAGCGGTTTTTACATTCCCTCTATAAGTCATATCTTATGATAAGTGTCTTTTTCTGTGTGACTTATTTCACTTAGAATCGTCGTACCTAAATCCACTCATCATGCTGCTAGTAGCCTTATGACGGTGATTTCATGGCTGAGTGATATTCCATTGTACATAAGGACCACCACTTCTTTATCCATTTTTCTCTTTCCTGGGATATTTAAGGTGTAACGAAGTGGAGATTCTTGTCAACAGAGCAGCCCTAAACTTTGGGGTGCCTGTGTCTTGCTGATTTTTAGTTTTCTCAATTTATACGCCCATGAGTGGATGTGCCCTATGCTCCCTAAGCTGAATTTTTTAGATGTTTCAGGACACACCGTGCACTTCTCCAGAGTGGCTGTTGGCAATTTACATCCCGCCCATCAGCGTAGCCAGGCTCCCGTTTCTCCATGGCCTGTCCTGCATTTCTGGTTTTGACACTTTATTCAGCATGGCCCTTTTGACCGATGGGAAGCGAGACTTCTTTGTAGCGCTGATTTGCCTTTCCAGGTTGCTTGGTTGGCCAAAAAGGGCGTATGCGTTTTTTCCTGAATATATTCAGGAAAAAACGCATACGCCCTTTTTGGCCAAGGGCATCATTGTCGAGGTTTTGCCGCTTTTCCTGTGCTTTAAAGGCGATTCGAATCTCCCTCCTGAAATCTGTTTCCTGCAATTCTGCCTTGCTTTCAAATCCTCTTCGTTGCCTTCCCTCAATATATTTGTGGACGAGAGTCATCATTTATAAGTCTGCAGGTTTGTGAATTGCAGTGCCCCTGAGCGCCATTTTTCAACTCGCTTTCTTGGGCGCTGGCCGCAAAAGCGCAGGATTGCTTCAGGCCCTATTCTGGTCCCAGGCGGCAGGCTGAGCCTGTGGTTAATTCTTCTTCCTGTTGGGAAAATAGAGTGACCTCTGCCTATCCCAACAACTAGAGATAGTCTCTCATTGGTTCCCCCTCTTCCCTTTCATCCTCAGGACAAATTGCAAGCTGTACGGAACAGGAGGTTTTAAAGGTGCTGATTCTCCAAGGAGGGAGATTGCTAGTAAAGCGGCTGGAATGGCGAACCCGAGCACAAGGAGATGAGAAATGAGGTGCGTTTTAGAAACCTTTCCCGATCACACGGTGTACCATCTTCTGGGTTTCTCATGCATGTTTTCGATGTAGGAAGATGCCCTTGAACCTGGAGATTTGGGACCCATGGGATGGGTACCACGCAGTATTACTTTAAAGGGTCTGCGTTTGCTCACCCAACCTCACCAAACCTCTCAGCCCCAAGAGTGTCCACCCTTATGTCTCAATCAGCTGTGGGTCTAGATATGGTCAATCCAGGTGGCATTACAGCCGCTGAAAGAATTTTGTAAGAATTTCTCTCTCTTTCACTGTCTTTGTTTCATGGGTTTTTAAAAGTAATTGATTTTTATAATGGGGTTTACCTGCTTTTCACTGCTGTGATTTTGCCGCTTTACACCCACTTGACTCACTTTCAGAGAGATATCAATGCATAGGTTTCAAGATTCTTACTAGTCAGATATATTCTTGGGCGGTGAATAGGGGGTGCTGAGTCCAATTCACTGAGCAAGGAGTAGGGCTTGTCTATTACATATTGGGTTTATGGAACGGTATCTGAGCTAATTTGAAACCCTTGTTGTATGCATCACCCCACCTCACCTTTCCCGTTAAGCAGCCATAATGTGTTTTGTAATCGTGTGACTCTATTCTGTTTTGTAATTCAGTTCAAGGGTAGCGGTTTTTACATTCCCTCTATAAGTCATATCTTATGATAAGTGTCTTTTTCTGTGTGACTTATTTCACTTAGAATCGTCGTACCTAAATCCACTCATCATGCTGCTACTAGCCTTATGACGTTGATTTCATGGCTGAGTGATATTCCATTGTACATAAGGACCACCACTTCTTTATCCATTTTTCTCTTTCCTGGGATATTTAAGGTGTAACGAAGTGGAGATTCTTGTCAACAGAGCAGCCCTAAACTTTGGGGTGCCTGTGTCTTGCTGATTTTTAGTTTTCTCAATTTATACGCCCATGAGTGGATGTGCCCTATGCTCCCTAAGCTGAGTTTTTTAGATGTTTCAGGACACACCGTGCACTTCTCCAGAGTGGCTGTTGGCAATTTACATCCCGCCCATCAGCGTAGCCAGGCTCCCGTTTCTCCATGGCCTGTCCTGCATTTCTGGTTTTGACACTTTATTCAGCATGGCCCTTTTGACCGATGGGAAGCGAGACTTCTTTGTAGCGCTGATTTGCCTTTCCAGGTTGCTTGGTTGGCCAAAAAGGGCGTATGCGTTTTTTCCTGAATATATTCAGGAAAAAACGCATACGCCCTTTTTGGCCAAGGGCATCATTGTCGAGGTTTTGCCGCTTTTCCTGTGCTTTAAAGGCGATTCGAATCTCCCTCCTGAAATCTGTTTCCTGCAATTCTGCCTTGCTTTCAAATCCTCTTCGTTGCCTTCCCTCAATATATTTGTGGACGAGAGTCATCATTTATAAGTCTGCAGGTTTGTGAATTGCAGTGCCCCTGAGCGCCATTTTTCAACTCGCTTTCTTGGGCGCTGGCCGCAAAAGCGCAGGATTGCTTCAGGCCCTATTCTGGTCCCAGGCGGCAGGCTGAGCCTGTGGTTAATTCTTCTTCCTGATGGGAAAATAGAGTGACCTCTGCCTCTCCCAACACCTAGAGCTAGTCTCTCATTGGTTCCCCCTCTTCCCTTTCATCCTCAGGACAAATTGCAAGCTGTACGGAACAGGAGGTTAAAGGTGCTGATTCTCCAAGGAGGGAGATTGCTAGTAAAGCGGCTGGAATGGCGAACCCGAGCACAAGGAGATGAGAAATGAGGTGCGTTTTAGAAACCTTTCCCGATCACACGGTGTACCATCTTCTGGGTTTCTCATGCATGTTTTCGATGTAGGAAGATGCCCTTGAACCTGGAGATTTGGGACCCATGGGATGGGTACCACGCAGTATTACTTTAAAGGGTCTGCGTTTGCTCACCCAACCTCACCAAACCTCTCAGCCCCAAGAGTGTCCACCCTTATGTCTCAATCAGCTGTGGGTCTAGATATGGTCAATCCAGGTGGCATTACAGCCGCTGAACGAATTTTGTAAGAATTTCTCTCTCTTTCACTGTCTTTGTTTCACGGGTTTTTAAAAGTAATTGATTTTTATAATGGGGTTTACCTGCTTTTCACTGCTGTGATTTTGCCGCTTTACACCCACTTGACTCACTTTCAGAGAGATATCAATGCATAGGTTTCAAGATTCTTACTAGTCAGATATATTCTTGGGCGGTGAATAGGGGGTGCTGGGTCCAATTCCTTGAGCAAGGAGTAGGGCTTGTCTATTACATATTGGGTTTATGGAACGGTATCTGAGCTAATTTGAAACCCTTGTTGTATGCATCACCCCACCTCACCTTTCCCGTTAAGCAGCCATAATGTGTTTTCTAAACGTGTGACTCTATTCTGTTTTGTAATTCAGTTCAAGGGTAGCGGTTTTTACATTCCCTCTATAAGTCATATCTTATGATAAGTGACTTTTTCTGTGTGACTTATTTCACTTAGAATCGTCGTACCTAAATCCACTCATCATGCTGCTACTAGCCTTATGACGTTGATTTCATGGCTGAGTGATATTCCATTGTACATAAGGACCACCACTTCTTTATCCATTTTTCTCTTTCCTGGGATATTTAAGGTGTAACGAAGTGGAGATTCTTGTCAACAGAGCAGCCCTAAACTTTGGGGTGCCTGTGTCTTGCTGATTTTTAGTTTTCTCAATTTATACGCCCATGAGTGGATGTGCCCTATGCTCCCTAAGCTGAGTTTTTTAGATGCTTCAGGACACACCGTGCACTTCTCCAGAGTGGCTGTTGGCAATTTACATCCCGCCCATCAGCGTAGCCAGGCTCCCGTTTCTCCATGGCCTGTCCTGCATTTCTGGTTTTGACACTTTATTCAGCATGGCCCTTTTGACCGATGGGAAGCGAGACTTCTTTGTAGCGCTGATTTGCCTTTCCAGGTTGCTTGGTTGGCCAAAAAGGGCGTATGCGTTTTTTCCTGAATATATTCAGGAAAAAACGCATACGCCCTTTTTGGCCAAGGGCATCATTGTCGAGGTTTTGCCGCTTTTCCTGTGCTTTAAAGGCGATTCGAATCTCCCTCCTGAAATCTGTTTCCTGCAATTCTGCCTTGCTTTCAAATCCTCTTCGTTGCCTTCCCTCAATATATTTGTGGACGAGAGTCATCATTTATAAGTCTGCAGGTTTGTGAATTGCAGTGCCCCTGAGCGCCATTTTTCAACTCGCTTTCTTGGGCGCTGGCCGCAAAAGCGCAGGATTGCTTCAGGCCCTATTCTGGTCCCAGGCGGCAGGCTGAGCCTGTGGTTAATTCTTCTTCCTGATGGGAAAATAGAGTGACCTCTGCCTCTCCCAACACCTAGAGCTAGTCTCTCATTGGTTCCCCCTCTTCCCTTTCATCCTCAGGACAAATTGCAAGCTGTACGGAACAGGAGGTTAAAGGTGCTGATTCTCCAAGGAGGGAGATTGCTAGTAAAGCGGCTGGAATGGCGAACCCGAGCACAAGGAGATGAGAAATGAGGTGCGTTTTAGAAACCTTTCCCGATCACACGGTGTACCATCTTCTGGGTTTCTCATGCATGTTTTCGATGTAGGAAGATGCCCTTGAACCTGGAGATTTGGGACCCATGGGATGGGTACCACGCAGTATTACTTTAAAGGGTCTGCGTTTGCTCACCCAACCTCACCAAACCTCTCAGCCCCAAGAGTGTCCACCCTTATGTCTCAATCAGCTGTGGGTCTAGATATGGTCAATCCAGGTGGCATTACAGCCGCTGAAAGAATTTTGTAAGAATTTCTCTCTCTTTCACTGTCTTTGTTTCACGGGTTTTTAAAAGTAATTGATTTTTATAATGGGGTTTACCTGCTTTTCACTGCTGTGATTTTGCCGCTTTACACCCACTTGACTCACTTTCAGAGAGATATCAATGCATAGGTTTCAAGATTCTTACTAGTCAGATATATTCTTGGGCGGTGAATAGGGGGTGCTGAGTCCAATTCCTTGAGCAAGGAGTAGGGCTTGTCTATTACATATTGGGTTTATGGAACGGTATCTGAGCTAATTTGAAACCCTTGTTGTATGCATCACCCCACCTCACCTTTCCCGTTAAGCAGCCATAATGTGTTTTCTAAACGTGTGACTCTATTCTGTTTTGTAATTCAGTTCAAGGGTAGCGGTTTTTACATTCCCTCTATAAGTCATATCTTATGATAAGTGTCTTTTTCTGTGTGACTTATTTCACTTAGAATCGTCGTACCTAAATCCACTCATCATGCTGCTACTAGCCTTATGACGTTGATTTCATGGCTGAGTGATATTCCATTGTACATAAGGACCACCACTTCTTTATCCATTTTTCTCTTTCCTGGGATATTTAAGGTGTAACGAAGTGGAGATTCTTGTCAACAGAGCAGCCCTAAACTTTGGGGTGCCTGTGTCTTGCTGATTTTTAGTTTTCTCAATTTATACGCCCATGAGTGGATGTGCCCTATGCTCCCTAAGCTGAATTTTTTAGATGTTTCAGGACACACCGTGCACTTCTCCAGAGTGGCTGTTGGCAATTTACATCCCGCCCATCAGCGTAGCCAGGCTCCCGTTTCTCCATGGCCTGTCCTGCATTTCTGGTTTTGACACTTTATTCAGCATGGCCCTTTTGACCGATGGGAAGCGAGACTTCTTTGTAGCGCTGATTTGCCTTTCCAGGTTGCTTGGTTGGCCAAAAAGGGCGTATGCGTTTTTTCCTGAATATATTCAGGAAAAAACGCATACGCCCTTTTTGGCCAAGGGCATCATTGTCGAGGTTTTGCCGCTTTTCCTGTGCTTTAAAGGCGATTCGAATCTCCCTCCTGAAATCTGTTTCCTGCAATTCTGCCTTGCTTTCAAATCCTCTTCGTTGCCTTCCCTCAATATATTTGTGGACGAGAGTCATCATTTATAAGTCTGCAGGTTTGTGAATTGCAGTGCCCCTGAGCGCCATTTTTCAACTCGCTTTCTTGGGCGCTGGCCGCAAAAGCGCAGGATTGCTTCAGGCCCTATTCTGGTCCCAGGCGGCAGGCTGAGCCTGTGGTTAATTCTTCTTCCTGTTGGGAAAATAGAGTGACCTCTGCCTATCCCAACAACTAGAGATAGTCTCTCATTGGTTCCCCCTCTTCCCTTTCATCCTCAGGACAAATTGCAAGCTGTACGGAACAGGAGGTTTTAAAGGTGCTGATTCTCCAAGGAGGGAGATTGCTAGTAAAGCGGCTGGAATGGCGAACCCGAGCACAAGGAGATGAGAAATGAGGTGCGTTTTAGAAACCTTTCCCGATCACACGGTGTACCATCTTCTGGGTTTCTCATGCATGTTTTCGATGTAGGAAGATGCCCTTGAACCTGGAGATTTGGGACCCATGGGATGGGTACCACGCAGTATTACTTTAAAGGGTCTGCGTTTGCTCACCCAACCTCACCAAACCTCTCAGCCCCAAGAGTGTCCACACTTATGTCTCAATCAGCTGTGGGTCTAGATATGGTCAATCCAGGTGGCATTACAGCCGCTGAACGAATTTTGTAAGAATTTCTCTCTCTTTCACTGTCTTTGTTTCACGGGTTTTTAAAAGTAATTGATTTTTATAATGGGGTTTACCTGCTTTTCACTGCTGTGATTTTGCCGCTTTACACCCACTTGACTCACTTACAGAGAGATATCAATGCATAGGTTTCAAGATTCTTACTAGTCAGATATATTCTTGGGCGGTGAATTGGGGGTGTTGAGTCCAATTCATTGAGGAAGGAGTAGGGCTTGTCTATTACATATTGGGTTTATGGAACGGTATCTGAGATAATTTGAAACCCTTGTTGTATGCATCACCCCACCTCACCTTTCCCGTTAAGCAGCCATAGTGTGTTTTCTAAACGTGTGACTCTATTCTGTTTTGTAATTCAGTTCAAGGGTAGCGGTTTTTACATTCCCTCTATAAGTCATATCTTATGATAAGTGTCTTTTTCTGTGTGACTTATTTCACTTAGAATCGTCGTACCTAAATCCAATCATCATGCTGCTACTAGCCTTATGACGTTGATTTCATGGCTGAGTGATATTCCATTGTACATAAGGACCACAACTTCTTTATCCATTTTTCTCTTTCCTGGGATATTTAAGGTGTAACGAAGTGGAGATTCTTGTCAACAGAGCAGCCCTAAACTTTGGGGTGCCTGTGTCTTGCTGATTTTTAGTTTTCCCAATTTATACGCCCATGAGTGGATGTGCCCTATGCTCCCTAAGCTCAGTTTTTTAGATGTTTCAGGACACACCGTGCACTTCTCCAGAGTGGCTGTTGGCAATTTACATCCCGCCCATCAGCGTAGCCAGGCTCCCGTTTCTCCATGGCCTGTCCTGCATTTCTGGTTTTGACACTTTATTCAGCATGGCCCTTTTGACCGATGGGAAGCGAGACTTCTTTGTAGTGCTGATTTGCCTTTCCAGGTTGCTTGGTTGGCCAAAAAGGGCGTATGCGTTTTTTCCTGAATATATTCAGGAAAAAACGCATACGCCCTTTTTGGCCAAGGGCATCATTGTCGAGGTTTTGCCGCTTTTCCTGTGCTTTAAAGGCGATTCGAATCTCCCTCCTGAAATCTGTTTCCTGCAATTCTGCCTTGCTTTCAAATCCTCTTCGTTGCCTTCCCTCAATATATTTGTGGACGAGAGTCATCATTTATAAGTCTGCAGGTTTGTGAATTGCAGTGCCCCTGAGCTCCATTTTTCAACTCGCTTTCTTGGGAGCTGGCCGCAAGAGCGCAGGATTGCTTCAGGCCCTATTCTGGTCCCAGGCGGCAGGCTGAGCCTGTGGTTAATTCTTCTTCTTGAGGGGAAAATAGAGTGACCTGTGCCTGTCCCAACACCTAGAGCTAGTCTCTCATTGGTTCCCCCTCTTCCCGTTCATCCTCAGGACAAATTGCAACCTGTACGGAACAGGAGGTTAAAGGTGCTGATTCTCCAAGGAGGGAGATTGCTAGTAAAGCGGCTGGAATGGCGAACCCGAGCACAAGGAGATGAGAAATGAGGTGCGTTTTAGAAACCTTTACCGATCACACGGTGTACCATCTTCTGGGTTTCTCATGCATGTTTTCGATGTAGGAAGATGCCCTTGAACCTGGAGATTTGGGACCCATGGAATGGGTACCACGCAGTATTACTTTAAAGGGTCTGCGTTTGCTCACCCAACCTCACCAAACCTCTCAGCCCCAAGAGTGTCCACCCTTATGTCTCAATCAGCTGTGGGTCTAGATATGGTCAATCCAGGTGGCAATACAGCCGCTGAACGAATTTTGTAAGAATTTCTCTCTCTTTCACTGTCTTTGTTTCACGGGTTTTTAAAAGTAATTGATTTTTATAATGGGGTTTACCTGCTTTTCACTGCTGTGATTTTGCCGCTTTACACCCACTTGACTCACTTACAGAGAGATATCAATGCATAGGTTTCAAGATTCTTACTAGTCAGATATATTCTTGGGCGGTGAATTGGGGGTGTTGAGTCCAATTCATTGAGGAAGGAGTAGGGCTTGTCTATTACATATTGGGTTTATGGAACGGTATCTGAGATAATTTGAAACCCTTGTTGTATGCATCACCCCACCTCACCTTTCCCGTTAAGCAGCCATAGTGTGTTTTCTAAACGTGTGACTCTATTCTGTTTTGTAATTCAGTTCAAGGGTAGCGGTTTTTACATTCCCTCTATAAGTCATATCTTATGATAAGTGTCTTTTTCTGTGTGACTTATTTCACTTAGAATCGTCGTACCTAAATCCAATCATCATGCTGCTACTAGCCTTATGACGTTGATTTCATGGCTGAGTGATATTCCATTGTACATAAGGACCACAACTTCTTTATCCATTTTTCTCTTTCCTGGGATATTTAAGGTGTAACGAAGTGGAGATTCTTGTCAACAGAGCAGCCCTAAACTTTGGGGTGCCTGTGTCTTGCTGATTTTTAGTTTTCCCAATTTATACGCCCATGAGTGGATGTGCCCTATGCTCCCTAAGCTGAGTTTTTTAGATGTTTCTGGACACACCGTGCACTTCTCCAGAGTGGCTGTTGGCAATTTACATCCCGCCCATCAGCGTAGCCAGGCTCCCGTTTCTCCATGGCCTGTCCTGCATTTCTGGTTTTGACACTTTATTCAGCATGGCCCTTTTGACCGATGGGAAGCGAGACTTCTTTGTAGCGCTGATTTGCCTTTCCAGGTTGCTTGGTTGGCCAAAAAGGGCGTAAGCGTTTTTCCCTGAATATATTCAGGAAAAAACGCATACGCCCTTTTTGGCCAAGGGCATCATTGTCGAGGTTTTGCCGCTTTTCCTGTGCTTTAAAGGCGATTCGAATCTCCCTCCTGAAATCTGTTTCCTGCAATTCTGCCTTGCTTTCAAATCCTCTTCGTTGCCTTCCATCAATATATTTGTGGACGAGAGTCATCATTTATAAGTCTGCAGGTTTGTGAATTGCAGTGCCCCTGAGCTCCATTTTTCAACTCGGTTTCTTGGGCGCTGGCCGCAAAAGCGCAGGATTGCTTCAGGCCCTATTCTGGTCCCAGGCGGCAGGCTGAGCCTGTGGTTAATTCTTCTTCCTGATGGGAAAATAGAGTGACCTCTGCCTGTCCCAACACCTAGAGCTAGTCTCTCATTGGTTCCCCCTCTTCCCTTTCATCCTCAGGACAAATTGCAAGCTGTACGGAACAGGAGGTTTTAAAGGTGCTGATTCTCCAAGGAGGGAGATTGCTAGTAAAGCGGCTGGAATGGCGAACCCGAGCACAAGGAGATGAGAAATGAGGTGCGTTTTAGAAACCTTTCCCGATCACACGGTGTACCATCTTCTGGGTTTCTCATGCATGTTTTCGATGTAGGAAGATGCCCTTGAACCTGGAGATTTGGGACCCATGGGATGGGTACCACGCAGTATTACTTTAAAGGGTCTGCGTTTGCTCACCCAACCTCACCAAACCTCTCAGCCCCAAGAGTGTCCACCCTTATGTCTCAATCAGCTGTGGGTCTAGATATGGTCAATCCAGGTGGCATTACAGCCGCTGAACGAATTTTGTAAGAATTTCTCTCTCTTTCACTGTCTTTGTTTCACGGGTTTTTAAAAGTAATTGATTTTTATAATGGGGTTTACCTGCTTTTCACTGCTGTGATTTTGCCGCTTTACACCCACTTGACTCACTTACAGAGAGATATCAATGCATAGGTTTCAAGATTCTTACTAGTCAGATATATTCTTGGGCGGTGAATTGGGGGTGTTGAGTCCAATTCATTGAGGAAGGAGTAGGGCTTGTCTATTACATATTGGGTTTATGGAACGGTATCTGAGATAATTTGAAACCCTTGTTGTATGCATCACCCCACCTCACCTTTCCCATTAAGCAGCCATAGTGTGTTTTCTAAACGTGTGACTCTATTCTGTTTTGTAATTCAGTTCAAGGGTAGCGGTTTTTACATTCCCTCTATAAGTCATATCTTATGATAAGTGTCTTTTTCTGTGTGACTTATTTCACTTAGAATCGTCGTACCTAAATCCAATCATCATGCTGCTACTAGCCTTATGACGTTGATTTCATGGCTGAGTGATATTCCATTGTACATAAGGACAACAACTTCTTTATCCATTTTTCTCTTTCCTGGGATATTTAAGGTGTAACGAAGTGGAGATTCTTGTCAACAGAGCAGCCCTAAACTTTGGGGTGCCTGTGTCTTGCTGATTTTTAGTTTTCCCAATTTATACGCCCATGAGTGGATGTGCCCTATGCTCCCTAAGCTGAGTTTTTTAGATGTTTCAGGACACACCGTGCACTTCTCCAGAGTGGCTGTTGGCAATTTACATCCCGCCCATCAGCGTAGCCAGGCTCCCGTTTCTCCATGGCCTGTCCTGCATTTCTGGTTTTGACACTTTATTCAGCATGGCCCTTTTGACCGATGGGAAGCGAGACTTCTTTGTAGCGCTGATTTGCCTTTCCAGGTTGCTTGGTTGGCCAAAAAGGGCGTAAGCGTTTTTCCCTGAATATATTCAGGAAAAAACGCATACGCCCTTTTTGGCCAAGGGCATCATTGTCGAGGTTTTGCCGCTTTTCCTGTGCTTTAAAGGCGATTCGAATCTCCCTCCTGAAATCTGTTTCCTGCAATTCTGCCTTGCTTTCAAATCCTCTTCGTTGCCTTCCATCAATATATTTGTGGACGAGAGTCATCATTTATAAGTCTGCAGGTTTGTGAATTGCAGTGCCCCTGAGCTCCATTTTTCAACTCGGTTTCTTGGGCGCTGGCCGCAAAAGCGCAGGATTGCTTCAGGCCCTATTCTGGTCCCAGGCGGCAGGCTGAGCCTGTGGTTAATTCTTCTTCCTGATGGGAAAATAGAGTGACCTCTGCCTGTCCCAACACCTAGAGCTAGTCTCTCATTGGTTCCCCCTCTTCCCTTTCATCCTCAGGACAAATTGCAAGCTGTACGGAACAGGAGGTTAAAGGTGCTGATTCTCCAAGGAGGGAGATTGCTAGTAAAGCGGCTGGAATGGCGAACCCGAGCACAAGGAGATGAGAAATGAGGTGCGTTTTAGAAACCTTTCCCGATCACACGGTGTACCATCTTCTGGGTTTCTCATGCATGTTTTCGATGTAGGAAGATGCCCTTGAACCTGGAGATTTGGGACCCATGGGATGGGTACCACGCAGTATTACTTTAAAGGGTCTGCGTTTGCTCACCCAACCTCACCAAACCTCTCAGCCCCAAGAGTGTCCACCCTTATGTCTCAATCAGCTGTGGGTCTAGATATGGTCAATCCAGGTGGCATTACAGCCGCTGAACGAATTTTGTAAGTATTTCTCTCTCTTTCACTGTCTTTGTTTCACGGGTTTTTAAAAGTAATTGATTTTTATAATGGGGTTTACCTGCTTTTCACTGCTGTGATTTTGCCGCTTTACACCCACTTGACTCACTTACAGAGAGATATCAATGCATAGGTTTCAAGATTCTTACTAGTCAGATATATTCTTGGGCGGTGAATTGGGGGTGTTGAGTCCAATTCATTGAGGAAGGAGTAGGGCTTGTCTATTACATATTGGGTTTATGGAACGGTATCTGAGATAATTTGAAACCCTTGTTGTATGCATCACCCCACCTCACCTTTCCCGTTAAGCAGCCATAGTGTGTTTTCTAAACGTGTGACTCTATTCTGTTTTGTAATTCAGTTCAAGGGTAGCGGTTTTTACATTCCCTCTATAAGTCATATCTTATGATAAGTGTCTTTTTCTGTGTGACTTATTTCACTTAGAATCTTCGTACCTAAATCCACTCATCATGCTGCTACTAGCCTTATGACGTTGATTTCATGGCTGAGTGATATTCCATTGTACATAAGGACCACAACTTCTTTATCCATTTTTCACTGTCCTGGGATATTTAAGGTGTAACGAAGTGGAGATTCTTGTCAACAGAGCAGCCCTAAACTTTGGGGTGCCTGTGTCTTGCTGATTTTTAGTTTTCCCAATTTATACGCCCATGAGTGGATGTGCCCTATGCTCCCTAAGCTGAGTTTTTTAGATGTTTCAGGACACACCGTGCACTTCTCCAGAGTGGCTGTTGGCAATTTACATCCCGCCCATCAGCGTAGCCAGGCTCCCGTTTCTCCATGGCCTGTCCTGCATTTCTGGTTTTGACACTTTATTCAGCATGGCCCTTTTGACCGATGGGAAGCGAGACTTCTTTGTAGCGCTGATTTGCCTTTCCAGGTTGCTTGGTTGGCCAAAAAGGGCGTAAGCGTTTTTCCCTGAATATATTCAGGAAAAAACGCATACGCCCTTTTTGGCCAAGGGCATCATTGTCGAGGTTTTGCCGCTTTTCCTGTGCTTTAAATGCGATTCGAATCTCCCTCCTGAAATCTGTTTCCTGCAATTCTGCCTTGCTTTCAAATCCTCTTCGTTGCCTTCCATCAATATATTTGTGGACGAGAGTCATCATTTATAAGTCTGCAGGTTTGTGAATTGCAGTGCCCCTGAGCTCCATTTTTCAACTCGGTTTCTTGGGCGCTGGCCGCAAAAGCGCAGGATTGCTTCAGGCCCTATTCTGGTCCCAGGCGGCAGGCTGAGCCTGTGGTTAATTCTTCTTCCTGATGGGAAAATAGAGTGACCTCTGCCTGTCCCAACACCTAGAGCTAGTCTCTCATTGGTTCCCCCTCTTCCCTTTCATCCTCAGGACAAATTGCAAGCTGTACGGAACAGGAGGTTAAAGGTGCTGATTCTCCAAGGAGGGAGATTGCTAGTAAAGCGGCTGGAATGGCGAACCCGAGCACAAGGAGATGAGAAATGAGGTGCGTTTTAGAAACCTTTCCCGATCACACGGTGTACCATCTTCTGGGTTTCTCATGCATGTTTTCGATGTAGGAAGATGCCCTTGAACCTGGAGATTTGGGACCCATGGGATGGGTACCACGCAGTATTACTTTAAAGGGTCTGCGTTTGCTCACCCAACCTCACCAAACCTCTCAGCCCCAAGAGTGTCCACCCTTATGTCTCAATCAGCTGTGGGTCTAGATATGGTCAATCCAGGTGGCATTACAGCCGCTGAACGAATTTTGTAAGTATTTCTCTCTCTTTCACTGTCTTTGTTTCACGGGTTTTTAAAAGTAATTGATTTTTATAATGGGGTTTACCTGCTTTTCACTGCTGTGATTTTGCCGCTTTACACCCACTTGACTCACTTACAGAGAGATATCAATGCATAGGTTTCAAGATTCTTACTAGTCAGATATATTCTTGGGCGGTGAATTGGGGGTGTTGAGTCCAATTCATTGAGGAAGGAGTAGGGCTTGTCTATTACATATTGGGTTTATGGAACGGTATCTGAGATAATTTGAAACCCTTGTTGTATGCATCACCCCACCTCACCTTTCCCGTTAAGCAGCCATAGTGTGTTTTCTAAACGTGTGACTCTATTCTGTTTTGTAATTCAGTTCAAGGGTAGCGGTTTTTACATTCCCTCTATAAGTCATATCTTATGATAAGTGTCTTTTTCTGTGTGACTTATTTCACTTAGAATCGTCGTACCTAAATCCAATCATCATGCTGCTACTAGCCTTATGACGTTGATTTCATGGCTGAGTGATATTCCATTGTACATAAGGACCACAACTTCTTTATCCATTTTTCTCTTTCCTGGGATATTTAAGGTGTAACGAAGTGGAGATTCTTGTCAACAGAGCAGCCCTAAACTTTGGGGTGCCTGTGTCTTGCTGATTTTTAGTTTTCCCAATTTATACGCCCATGAGTGGATGTGCCCTATGCTCCCTAAGCTGAGTTTTTTAGATGTTTCAGGACACACCGTGCACTTCTCCAGAGTGGCTGTTGGCAATTTACATCCCGCCCATCAGCGTAGCCAGGCTCCCGTTTCTCCATGGCCTGTCCTGCATTTCTGGTTTTGACACTTTATTCAGCATGGCCCTTTTGACCGATGGGAAGCGAGACTTCTTTGTAGCGCTGATTTGCCTTTCCAGGTTGCTTGGTTGGCCAAAAAGGGCGTAAGCGTTTTTCCCTGAATATATTCAGGAAAAAACGCATACGCCCTTTTTGGCCAAGGGCATCATTGTCGAGGTTTTGCCGCTTTTCCTGTGCTTTAAAGGCGATTCGAATCTCCCTCCTGAAATCTGTTTCCTGCAATTCTGCCTTGCTTTCAAATCCTCTTCGTTGCCTTCCATCAATATATTTGTGGACGAGAGTCATCATTTATAAGTCTGCAGGTTTGTGAATTGCAGTGCCCCTGAGCTCCATTTTTCAACTCGGTTTCTTGGGCGCTGGCCGCAAAAGCGCAGGATTGCTTCAGGCCCTATTCTGGTCCCAGGCGGCAGGCTGAGCCTGTGGTTAATTCTTCTTCCTGATGGGAAAATAGAGTGACCTCTGCCTGTCCCAACACCTAGAGCTAGTCTCTCATTGGTTCCCCCTCTTCCCTTTCATCCTCAGGACAAATTGCAAGCTGTACGGAACAGGAGGTTTTAAAGGTGCTGATTCTCCAAGGAGGGAGATTGCTAGTAAAGCGGCTGGAATGGCGAACCCGAGCACAAGGAGATGAGAAATGAGGTGCGTTTTAGAAACCTTTCCCGATCACACGGTGTACCATCTTCTGGGTTTCTCATGCATGTTTTCGATGTAGGAAGATGCCCTTGAACCTGGAGATTTGGGACCCATGGGATGGGTACCACGCAGTATTACTTTAAAGGGTCTGCGTTTGCTCACCCAACCTCACCAAACCTCTCAGCCCCAAGAGTGTCCACCCTTATGTCTCAATCAGCTGTGGGTCTAGATATGGTCAATCCAGGTGGCATTACAGCCGCTGAACGAATTTTGTAAGAATTTCTCTCTCTTTCACTGTCTTTGTTTCACGGGTTTTTAAAAGTAATTGATTTTTATAATGGGGTTTACCTGCTTTTCACTGCTGTGATTTTGCCGCTTTACACCCACTTGACTCACTTACAGAGAGATATCAATGCATAGGTTTCAAGATTCTTACTAGTCAGATATATTCTTGGGCGGTGAATTGGGGGTGTTGAGTCCAATTCATTGAGGAAGGAGTAGGGCTTGTCTATTACATATTGGGTTTATGGAACGGTATCTGAGATAATTTGAAACCCTTGTTGTATGCATCACCCCACCTCACCTTTCCCATTAAGCAGCCATAGTGTGTTTTCTAAACGTGTGACTCTATTCTGTTTTGTAATTCAGTTCAAGGGTAGCGGTTTTTACATTCCCTCTATAAGTCATATCTTATGATAAGTGTCTTTTTCTGTGTGACTTATTTCACTTAGAATCGTCGTACCTAAATCCAATCATCATGCTGCTACTAGCCTTATGACGTTGATTTCATGGCTGAGTGATATTCCATTGTACATAAGGACAACAACTTCTTTATCCATTTTTCTCTTTCCTGGGATATTTAAGGTGTAACGAAGTGGAGATTCTTGTCAACAGAGCAGCCCTAAACTTTGGGGTGCCTGTGTCTTGCTGATTTTTAGTTTTCCCAATTTATACGCCCATGAGTGGATGTGCCCTATGCTCCCTAAGCTGAGTTTTTTAGATGTTTCAGGACACACCGTGCACTTCTCCAGAGTGGCTGTTGGCAATTTACATCCCGCCCATCAGCGTAGCCAGGCTCCCGTTTCTCCATGGCCTGTCCTGCATTTCTGGTTTTGACACTTTATTCAGCATGGCCCTTTTGACCGATGGGAAGCCAGACTTCTTTGTAGCGCTGATTTGCCTTTCCAGGTTGCTTGGTTGGCCAAAAAGGGCGTAAGCGTTTTTCCCTGAATATATTCAGGAAAAAACGCATACGCCCTTTTTGGCCAAGGGCATCATTGTCGAGGTTTTGCCGCTTTTCCTGTGCTTTAAAGGCGATTCGAATCTCCCTCCTGAAATCTGTTTCCTGCAATTCTGCCTTGCTTTCAAATCCTCTTCGTTGCCTTCCATCAATATATTTGTGGACGAGAGTCATCATTTATAAGTCTGCAGGTTTGTGAATTGCAGTGCCCCTGAGCTCCATTTTTCAACTCGGTTTCTTGGGCGCTGGCCGCAAAAGCGCAGGATTGCTTCAGGCCCTATTCTGGTCCCAGGCGGCAGGCTGAGCCTGTGGTTAATTCTTCTTCCTGATGGGAAAATAGAGTGACCTCTGCCTGTCCCAACACCTAGAGCTAGTCTCTCATTGGTTCCCCCTCTTCCCTTTCATCCTCAGGACAAATTGCAAGCTGTACGGAACAGGAGGTTAAAGGTGCTGATTCTCCAAGGAGGGAGATTGCTAGTAAAGCGGCTGGAATGGCGAACCCGAGCACAAGGAGATGAGAAATGAGGTGCGTTTTAGAAACCTTTCCCGATCACACGGTGTACCATCTTCTGGGTTTCTCATGCATGTTTTCGATGTAGGAAGATGCCCTTGAACCTGGAGATTTGGGACCCATGGGATGGGTACCACGCAGTATTACTTTAAAGGGTCTGCGTTTGCTCACCCAACCTCACCAAACCTCTCAGCCCCAAGAGTGTCCACCCTTATGTCTCAATCAGCTGTGGGTCTAGATATGGTCAATCCAGGTGGCATTACAGCCGCTGAACGAATTTTGTAAGTATTTCTCTCTCTTTCACTGTCTTTGTTTCACGGGTTTTTAAAAGTAATTGATTTTTATAATGGGGTTTACCTGCTTTTCACTGCTGTGATTTTGCCGCTTTACACCCACTTGACTCACTTACAGAGAGATATCAATGCATAGGTTTCAAGATTCTTACTAGTCAGATATATTCTTGGGCGGTGAATTGGGGGTGTTGAGTCCAATTCATTGAGGAAGGAGTAGGGCTTGTCTATTACATATTGGGTTTATGGAACGGTATCTGAGATAATTTGAAACCCTTGTTGTATGCATCACCCCACCTCACCTTTCCCGTTAAGCAGCCATAGTGTGTTTTCTAAACGTGTGACTCTATTCTGTTTTGTAATTCAGTTCAAGGGTAGCGGTTTTTACATTCCCTCTATAAGTCATATCTTATGATAAGTGTCTTTTTCTGTGTGACTTATTTCACTTAGAATCTTCGTACCTAAATCCACTCATCATGCTGCTACTAGCCTTATGACGTTGATTTCATGGCTGAGTGATATTCCATTGTACATAAGGACCACAACTTCTTTATCCATTTTTCACTGTCCTGGGATATTTAAGGTGTAACGAAGTGGAGATTCTTGTCAACAGAGCAGCCCTAAACTTTGGGGTGCCTGTGTCTTGCTGATTTTTAGTTTTCCCAATTTATACGCCCATGAGTGGATGTGCCCTATGCTCCCTAAGCTGAGTTTTTTAGATGTTTCAGGACACACCGTGCACTTCTCCAGAGTGGCTGTTGGCAATTTACATCCCGCCCATCAGCGTAGCCAGGCTCCCGTTTCTCCATGGCCTGTCCTGCATTTCTGGTTTTGACACTTTATTCAGCATGGCCCTTTTGACCGATGGGAAGCGAGACTTCTTTGTAGCGCTGATTTGCCTTTCCAGGTTGCTTGGTTGGCCAAAAAGGGCGTAAGCGTTTTTCCCTGAATATATTCAGGAAAAAACGCATACGCCCTTTTTGGCCAAGGGCATCATTGTCGAGGTTTTGCCGCTTTTCCTGTGCTTTAAATGCGATTCGAATCTCCCTCCTGAAATCTGTTTCCTGCAATTCTGCCTTGCTTTCAAATCCTCTTCGTTGCCTTCCATCAATATATTTGTGGACGAGAGTCATCATTTATAAGTCTGCAGGTTTGTGAATTGCAGTGCCCCTGAGCTCCATTTTTCAACTCGGTTTCTTGGGCGCTGGCCGCAAAAGCGCAGGATTGCTTCAGGCCCTATTCTGGTCCCAGGCGGCAGGCTGAGCCTGTGGTTAATTCTTCTTCCTGATGGGAAAATAGAGTGACCTCTGCCTGTCCCAACACCTAGAGCTAGTCTCTCATTGGTTCCCCCTCTTCCCTTTCATCCTCAGGACAAATTGCAAGCTGTACGGAACAGGAGGTTAAAGGTGCTGATTCTCCAAGGAGGGAGATTGCTAGTAAAGCGGCTGGAATGGCGAACCCGAGCACAAGGAGATGAGAAATGAGGTGCGTTTTAGAAACCTTTCCCGATCACACGGTGTACCATCTTCTGGGTTTCTCATGCATGTTTTCGATGTAGGAAGATGCCCTTGAACCTGGAGATTTGGGACCCATGGGATGGGTACCACGCAGTATTACTTTAAAGGGTCTGCGTTTGCTCACCCAACCTCACCAAACCTCTCAGCCCCAAGAGTGTCCACCCTTATGTCTCAATCAGCTGTGGGTCTAGATATGGTCAATCCAGGTGGCATTACAGCCGCTGAACGAATTTTGTAAGTATTTCTCTCTCTTTCACTGTCTTTGTTTCACGGGTTTTTAAAAGTAATTGATTTTTATAATGGGGTTTACCTGCTTTTCACTGCTGTGATTTTGCCGCTTTACACCCACTTGACTCACTTACAGAGAGATATCAATGCATAGGTTTCAAGATTCTTACTAGTCAGATATATTCTTGGGCGGTGAATTGGGGGTGTTGAGTCCAATTCATTGAGGAAGGAGTAGGGCTTGTCTATTACATATTGGGTTTATGGAACGGTATCTGAGATAATTTGAAACCCTTGTTGTATGCATCACCCCACCTCACCTTTCCCGTTAAGCAGCCATAGTGTGTTTTCTAAACGTGTGACTCTATTCTGTTTTGTAATTCAGTTCAAGGGTAGCGGTTTTTACATTCCCTCTATAAGTCATATCTTATGATAAGTGTCTTTTTCTGTGTGACTTATTTCACTTAGAATCTTCGTACCTAAATCCACTCATCATGCTGCTACTAGCCTTATGACGTTGATTTCATGGCTGAGTGATATTCCATTGTACATAAGGTCCACAACTTCTTTATCCATTTTTCTCTTTCCTGGGATATTTAAGGTGTAATGAAGTGGAGATTCTTGTCAACAGAGCAGCCCTAAACTTTGGGGTGCCTGTGTCTTGCTGATTTTTAGTTTTCCCAATTTATACGCCCATGAGTGGATGTGCCCTATGCTCCCTAAGCTGAGTTTTTTAGATGTTTCAGGACACACCGTGCACTTCTCCAGAGTGGCTGTTGGCAATTTACATCCCGCCCATAAGCGTAGCCAGGCTCCCGTTTCTCCATGGCCTGTCCTGCATTTCTGGTTTTGACACTTTATTCAGCATGGCCCTTTTGACCGATGGGAAGCGAGACTTCTTTGTAGCGCTGATTTGCCTTTCCAGGTTGCTTGGTTGGCCAAAAAGGGCGTATGCGTTTTTTCCTGAATATATTCAGGAAAAAACGCATACGCCCTTTTTGGCCAAGGGCATCATTGTCGAGGTTTTGCCGCTTTTCCTGTGCTTTAAAGGCGATTCGAATCTCCCTCCTGAAATCTGTTTCCTGCAATTCTGCCTTGCTTTCAAATCCTCTTCGTTGCCTTCCATCAATATATTTGTGGACGAGAGTCATCATTTATAAGTCTGCAGGTTTGTGAATTGCAGTGCCCCTGAGCTCCATTTTTCAACTCGCTTTCTTGGGAGCTGGCCGCAAGAGCGCAGGATTGCTTCAGGCCCTATTCTGGTCCCAGGCGGCAGGCTGAGCCTGTGGTTAATTCTTCTTCTTGAGGGGAAAATAGAGTGACCTGTGCCTGTCCCAACACCTAGAGCTAGTCTCTCATTGGTTCCCCCTCTTCCCTTTCATCCTCAGGACAAATTGCAACCTGTACGGAACAGGAGGTTAAAGGTGCTGATTCTCCAAGGAGGGAGATTGCTAGTAAAGCGGCTGGAATGGCGAACCCGAGCACAAGGAGATGAGAAATGAGGTGCGTTTTAGAAACCTTTCCCGATCACACGGTGTACCATCTTCTGGGTTTCTCATGCATGTTTTCGATGTAGGAAGATGCCCTTGAACCTGGAGATTTGGGACCCATGGGATGGGTACCACGCAGTATTACTTTAAAGGGTCTGCGTTTGCTCACCCAACCTCACCAAACCTCTCAGCCCCAAGAGTGTCCACCCTTATGTCTCAATCAGCTGTGGGTCTAGATATGGTCAATCCAGGTGGCATTACAGCCGCTGAACGAATTTTGTAAGAATTTCTCTCTCTTTCACTGTCTTTGTTTCACGGGTTTTTAAAAGTAATTGATTTTTATAATGGGGTTTACCTGCTTTTCACTGCTGTGATTTTGCCGCTTTACACCCACTTGACTCACTTACAGAGAGATATCAATGCATAGGTTTCAAGATTCTTACTAGTCAGATATATTCTTGGGCGGTGAATTGGGGGTGTTGAGTCCAATTCATTGAGGAAGGAGTAGGGCTTGTCTATTACATATTGGGTTTATGGAACGGTATCTGAGATAATTTGAAACCCTTGTTGTATGCATCACCCCACCTCACCTTTCCCGTTAAGCAGCCATAGTGTGTTTTCTAAACGTGTGACTCTATTCTGTTTTGTAATTCAGTTCAAGGGTAGCGGTTTTTACATTCCCTCTATAAGTCATATCTTATGATAAGTGTCTTTTTCTGTGTGACTTATTTCACTTAGAATCGTCGTACCTAAATCCAATCATCATGCTGCTACTAGCCTTATGACGTTGATTTCATGGCTGAGTGATATTCCATTGTACATAAGGTCCACAACTTCTTTATCCATTTTTCTCTTTCCTGGGATATTTAAGGTGTAATGAAGTGGAGATTCTTGTCAACAGAGCAGCCCTAAACTTTGGGGTGCCTGTGTCTTGCTGATTTTTAGTTTTCCCAATTTATACGCCCATGAGTGGATGTGCCCTATGCTCCCTAAGCTGAGTTTTTTAGATGTTTCAGGACACACCGTGCACTTCTCCAGAGTGGCTGTTGGCAATTTACATCCCGCCCATCAGCGTAGCCAGGCTCCCGTTTCTCCATGGCCTGTCCTGCATTTCTGGTTTTGACACTTTATTCAGCATGGCCCTTTTGACCGATGGGAAGCGAGACTTCTTTGTAGCGCTGATTTGCCTTTCCAGGTTGCTTGGTTGGCCAAAAAGGGCGTATGCGTTTTTTCCTGAATATATTCAGGAAAAAACGCATACGCCCTTTTTGGCCAAGGGCATCATTGTCGAGGTTTTGCCGCTTTTCCTGTGCTTTAAAGGCGATTCGAATCTCCCTCCTGAAATCTGTTTCCTGCAATTCTGCCTTGCTTTCAAATCCTCTTCGTTGCCTTCCATCAATATATTTGTGGACGAGAGTCATCATTTATAAGTCTGCAGGTTTGTGAATTGCAGTGCCCCTGAGCTCCATTTTTCAACTCGGTTTCTTGGGCGCTGGCCGCAAAAGCGCAGGATTGCTTCAGGCCCTATTCTGGTCCCAGGCGGCAGGCTGAGCCTGTGGTTAATTCTTCTTCCTGATGGGAAAATAGAGTGACCTCTGCCTGTCCCAACACCTAGAGCTAGTCTCTCATTGGTTCCCCCTCTTCCCTTTCATCCTCAGGACAAATTGCAAGCTGTACGGAACAGGAGGTTTTAAAGGTGCTGATTCTCCAAGGAGGGAGATTGCTAGTAAAGCGGCTGGAATGGCGAACCCGAGCACAAGGAGATGAGAAATGAGGTGCGTTTTAGAAACCTTTCCCGATCACACGGTGTACCATCTTCTGGGTTTCTCATGCATGTTTTCGATGTAGGAAGATGCCCTTGAACCTGGAGATTTGGGACCCATGGGATGGGTACCACGCAGTATTACTTTAAAGGGTCTGCATTTGCTCACCCAACCTCACCAAACCTCTCAGCCCCAAGAGTGTCCACCCTTATGTCTCAATCAGCTGTGGGTCTAGATATGGTCAATCCAGGTGGCATTACAGCCGCTGAACGAATTTTGTAAGAATTTCTCTCTCTTTCACTGTCTTTGTTTCACGGGTTTTTAAAAGTAATTGATTTTTATAATGGGGTTTACCTGCTTTTCACTGCTGTGATTTTGCCGCTTTACACCCACTTGACTCACTTACAGAGAGATATCAATGCATAGGTTTCAAGATTCTTACTAGTCAGATATATTCTTGGGCGGTGAATTGGGGGTGTTGAGTCCAATTCATTGAGGAAGGAGTAGGGCTTGTCTATTACATATTGGGTTTATGGAACGGTATCTGAGATAATTTGAAACCCTTGTTGTATGCATCACCCCACCTCACCTTTCCCGTTAAGCAGCCATAGTGTGTTTTCTAAACGTGTGACTCTATTCTGTTTTGTAATTCAGTTCAAGGGTAGCGGTTTTTACATTCCCTCTATAAGTCATATCTTATGATAAGTGTCTTTTTCTGTGTGACTTATTTCACTTAGAATCGTCGTACCTAAATCCACTCATCATGCTGCTACTAGCCTTATGACGTTGATTTCATGGCTGAGTGATATTCCATTGTACATAAGGACCACAACTTCTTTATCCATTTTTCTCTTTCCTGGGATATTTAAGGTGTAACGAAGTGGAGATTCTTGTCAACAGAGCAGCCCTAAACTTTGGGGTGCCTGTGTCTTGCTGATTTTTAGTTTTCCCAATTTATACGCCCATGAGTGGATGTGCCCTATGCTCCCTAAGCTCAGTTTTTTAGATGTTTCAGGACACACCGTGCACTTCTCCAGAGTGGCTGTTGGCAATTTACATCCCGCCCATCAGCGTAGCCAGGCTCCCGTTTCTCCATGGCCTGTCCTGCATTTCTGGTTTTGACACTTTATTCAGCATGGCCCTTTTGACCGATGGGAAGCGAGACTTCTTTGTAGCGCTGATTTGCCTTTCCAGGTTGCTTGGTTGGCCAAAAAGGGCGTATGCATTTTTTCCTGAATATATTCAGGAAAAAACGCATACGCCCTTTTTGGCCAAGGGCATCATTGTCGAGGTTTTGCCGCTTTTCCTGTGCTTTAAAGGCGATTCGAATCTCCCTCCTGAAATCTGTTTCCTGCAATTCTGCCTTGCTTTCAAATCCTCTTCGTTGCCTTCCCTCAATATATTTGTGGACGAGAGTCATCATTTATAAGTCTGCAGGTTTGTGAATTGCAGTGCCCCTGAGCTCCATTTTTCAACTCGCTTTCTTGGGCGCTGGCCGCAAAAGCGCAGGATTGCTTCAGGCCCTATTCTGGTCCCAGGCGGCAGGCTGAGCCTGTGGTTAATTCTTCTTCCTGATGGGAAAATAGAGTGACCTCTGCCTGTCCCAACACCTAGAGCTAGTCTCTCATTGGTTCCCCCTCTTCCCGTTCATCCTCAGGACAAATTGCAAGCTGTACGGAACAGGAGGTTAAAGGTGCTGATTCTCCAAGGAGGGAGATTGCTAGTAAAGCGGCTGGAATGGTGAACCCGAGCACAAGGAGATGAGAAATGAGGTGCGTTTTAGAAACCTTTCCTGATCACACGGTGTACCATCTTCTGGGTTTCTCATGCATGTTTTCGATGTAGGAAGATGCCCTTGAACCTGGAGATTTGGGACCCATGGGATGGGTACCACGCAGAATTACTTTAAAGGGTCTGCGTTTGCTCACCCAACCTCACCAAACCTCTCAGCCCCAAGAGTGTCCACCCTTATGTCTCAATCAGCTGTGGGTCTAGATATGGTCAATCCAGGTGGCATTACAGCCGCTGAACGAATTTTGTAAGAATTTCTCTCTCTTTCACTGTCTTTGTTTCACGGGTTTTTAAAAGTAATTGATTTTTATAATGGGGTTTACCTGCTTTTCACTGCTGTGATTTTGCCGCTTTACACCCACTTGACTCACTTACAGAGAGATATCAATGCATAGGTTTCAAGATTCTTACTAGTCAGATATATTCTTGGGCGGTGAATTGGGGGTGTTGAGTGCAATTCATTGAGGAAGGAGTACGGCTTGTCTATTACATATTGGGTTTATGGAACGGTATCTGAGATAATTTGAAACCCTTGTTGTATGCATCACCCCACCTCACCTTTCCCGTTAAGCAGCCATAGTGTGTTTTGTAAACGTGTGACTCTATTCTGTTTTGTAATTCAGTTCAAGGGTAGCGGTTTGTACATTCCCTCTATAAGTCATATCTTATGATAAGTGTCTTTTTCTGTGTGACTTATTTCACTTAGAATCTTCGTACCTAAATCCACTCATCATGCTGCTACTAGCCTTATGACGTCGATTTCATGGCTGAGTGATATTCCATTGTACATAAGGACCACAACTTCTTTATCCATTTTTCTCTTTCCTGGGATATTTAAGGTGTAACGAAGTGGAGATTCTTGTCAACAGAGCAGCCCTAAACTTTGGGGTGCCTGTGTCTTGCTGATTTTTAGTTTTCCCAATTTATACGCCCATGAGTGGATGTGCCCTATGCTCCCTAAGCTCAGTTTTTTAGATGTTTCAGGACACACCGTGCACTTCTCCAGAGTGGCTGTTGGCAATTTACATCCCGCCCATCACCGTAGCCAGGCTCCCGTTTCTCCATGGCCTGTCCTGCATTTCTGGTTTTGACACTTTATTCAGCATGGCCCTTTTGACCGATGGGAAGCGAGACTTCTTTGTAGCGCTGATTTGCCTTTCCAGGTTGCTTGGTTGGCCAAAAAGGGCGTATGCGTTTTTTCCTGAATATATTCAGGAAAAAACGCATACGCCCTTTTTGGCCAAGGGCATCATTGTCGAGGTTTTGCTGCTTTTCCTGTGCTTTAAAGGCGATTCGAATCTCCCTCCTGAAATCTGTTTCCTTCAATTCTGCCTTGCTTTCAAATCCTCTTCGTTGCCTTCCCTCAATATATTTGTGGACGAGAGTCATCATTTATAAGTCTGCAGGTTTGTGAATTGCAGTGCCCCTGAGCTCCATTTTTCAACTCGCTTTCTTGGGAGCTGGCCGCAAGAGCGCAGGATTGCTTCAGGCCCTATTCTGGTCCCAGGCGGCAGGCTGAGCCTGTGGTTAATTCTTCTTCCTGATGGGAAAATAGAGTGACCTCTGCCTGTCCCAACACCTGCAGCTAGTCTCTCATTGGTTCCCCCTCTTCCCTTTCATCCTCAGGACAAATTGCAAGCTGTACGGAACAGGAAGTTAAAGGTGCTGATTCTCCAAGGAGGGAGATTGCTAGTAAAGCGGCTGGAATGGCGAACCCGAGCACAAGGAGATGAGAAATGAGGTGCGTTTTAGAAACCTTTCCCGATCACACGGTGTACCATCTTCTGGGTTTCTCATGCATGTTTTCGATGTAGGAAGATGCCCTTGAACCTGGAGATTTGGGACCCATGGGATGGGTACCACGCAGTATTACTTTAAAGGGTCTGCGTTTGCTCACCCAACCTCACCAAACCTCTCAGCCCCAAGAGTGTCCACCCTTATGTCTCAATCAGCTGTGGGTCTAGATATGGTCAATACAGGTGGCATTACAGCCGCTGAACGAATTTTGTAAGAATTTCTCTCTCTTTCACTGTCTTTGTTTCACTTGTTTTTAAAAGTAATTGATTTTTATAATGGGGTTTACCTGCTTTTCACTGCTGTGATTTTGCCGCTTTACACCCACTTGACTCACTTACAGAGAGATATCAATGCATAGGTTTCAAGATTCTTACTAGTCAGATATATTCTTGGGCGGTGAATTGGGGGTGTTGAGTGCAATTCATTGAGGAAGGAGTACGGCTTGTCTATTACATATTGGGTTTATGGAACGGTATCTGAGATAATTTGAAACCCTTGTTGTATGCATCACCCCACCTCACCTTTCCCGTTAAGCAGCCATAGTGTGTTTTCTAAACGTGTGACTCTATTCTGTTTTGTAATTCAGTTCAAGGGTAGAGGTTTTTACATTCCCTCTATAAGTCATATCTTATGATAAGTGTCTTTTTCTGTGTGACTTATTTCACTTAGAATCTTCGTACCTAAATCCACTCATCATGCTGCTACTAGCCTTATGACGTCGATTTCATGGCTGAGTGATATTCCACTGTACATAAGGACCACAACTTCTTTATCCATTTTTCTCTTTCCTGGGATATTTAAGGTGTAACGAAGTGGAGATTCTTGTCAAC
Organism: Balaenoptera physalus; assembly: GCF_965194825.1. Classification (NCBI taxonomy): domain Eukaryota; kingdom Metazoa; phylum Chordata; class Mammalia; order Artiodactyla; family Balaenopteridae; genus Balaenoptera; species Balaenoptera physalus. The sequence continues at coordinate 26,197,913 of NC_138885.1, forward strand.
AGAGCAGCCCTAAACTTTGGGGTGCCTGTGTCTTGCTGATTTTTAGTTTTCCCAATTTATACGCCCATGAGTGGATGTGCTCTATGCTCCCTAAGCTCAGTTTTTTAGATGTTTCAGGACACACCGTGCACTTCTCCAGAGTGGCTGTTGGCAATTTACATCCCGCCCATCAGCGTAGCCAGGCTCCCGTTTCTCCATGGCCTGTCCTGCATTTCTGGTTTTGACACTTTATTCAGCATGGCCCTTTTGACCGATGGGAAGCGAGACTTCTTTGTAGCGCTGATTTGCCTTCCCAGGTTGCTTGGTTGGCCAAAAAGGGCGTATGCATTTTTTCCTGAATATATTCAGGAAAAAACGCATACGCCCTTTTTGGCCAAGGGCATCATTGTCGAGGTTTTGCCGCTTTTCCTGTGCTTTAAAGGCGATTCAAATCTCCCTCCTGAAATCTGTTTCCTGCAATTATGCCTTGCTTTCAAATCCTCTTCGTTGCCTTCCCTCAATATATTTGTGGACGAGAGTCCTCATTTATAAGTCTGCAGGTTTGTGAATTGCAGTGCCCCTGAGCTCCATTTTTCAACTCGCTTTCTTGGGCACTGGCCGCAAAAGCGCAGGATTGCTTCAGGCCCTATTCTGGTCCCAGGCGGCAGGCTGAGCCTGTGGTTAATTCTTCTTCCTGATGGGAAAATAGAGTGACCTCTGCCTGTCCCAACACCTAGAGCTTGTCTCTCATTGGTTCCCCCTCTTCCCTTTCATCCTCAGGACAAATTGCAAGCTGTACGGAACAGGAGGTTAAAGGTGCTGATTCTCCAAGGAGGGAGATTGCTAGTAAAGCGGCTGGAATGGCGAACCCGAGCACAAGGAGATGAGAAATGAGGTGCGTTTTAGAAACCTTTCCCGATCACACGGTGTACCATCTTCTGGGTTTCTCATGCATGTTTTCGATGTAGGAAGATGCCCTTGAACCTGGAGATTTGGGACCCATGGGATGGGTACCACGCAGTATTACTTTAAAGGGTCTGCGTTTGCTCACCCAACCTCACCAAACCTCTCAGCCCCAAGAGTGTCCACCCTTATGTCTCAATCAGCTGTGGGTCTAGATATGGTCAATCCAGGTGGCATTACAGCCGCTGAACGAATTTTGTAAGAATTTCTCTCTCTTTCACTGTCTTTGTTTCACGGGTTTTTAAAAGTAATTGATTTTTATAATGGGGTTTACCTGCTTTTCACTGCTCTGATTTTGCCGCTTTACACCCACTTGACTCACTTACAGAGAGATATCAATGCATAGGTTTCAAGATTCTTACTAGTCAGATATATTCTTGGGCGGTGAATTGGGGGTGTTGAGTCCAATTCATTGAGGAAGGAGTAGGGCTTGTCTATTACATATTGGGTTTATGGAACGGTATCTGAGATAATTTGAAAGCCTTGTTGTATGCATCACCCCACCTCACCTTTCCCGTTAAGCAGCCATAGTTTGTTTTCTAAACGTGTGACTCTATTCTGTTTTGTAATTCATTTCAAGGGTAGCGGTTTTTACATTCCCTCTATAAGTCATATCTTATGATAAGTGTCTTTTTCTGTGTGACTTATTTCACTTAGAATCGTCGTACCTAAATCCAATCATCATGCTGCTACTAGCCTTATGACGTTGATTTCATGGCTGAGTGATATTCCATTGTACATAAGGTCCACAACTTCTTTATCCATTTTTCTCTTTCCTGGGATATTTAAGGTGTAATGAAGTGGAGATTCTTGTCAACAGAGCAGCCCTAAACTTTGGGGTGCCTGTGTCTTGCTGATTTTTAGTTTTCCCAATTTATACGCCCATGAGTGGATGTGCCCTATGCTCCCTAAGCTCAGTTTTTTAGATGTTTCAGGACACACCGTGCACTTCTCCAGAGTGGCTGTTGGCAATTTACATCCCGCCCATAAGCGTAGCCAGGCTTCCGTTTCTCCATGGCCTGTCCTGCATTTCTGCTTTTGACACTTTATTCAGCATGGCCCTTTTGACCGATGGGAAGCGAGACTTCTTTGTAGCGCTGATTTGCCTTTCCAGGTTGCTTGGTTGGCCAAAAAGGGCGTATGCGTTTTTTCCTGAATATATTCAGGAAAAAACGCATACGCCCTTTTTGGCCAAGGGCATCATTGTCGAGGTTTTGCCGCTTTTCCTGTGCTTTAAAGGCGATTTGAATCTCCCTCCTGAAATCTGTTTCCTGCAATTCTGCCTTGCTTTCAAATCCTCTTCGTTGCCTTCCATCAATATATTTGTGGACGAGAGTCATCATTTATAAGTCTGCAGGTTTGTGAATTGCAGTGCCCCTGAGCTCCATTTTTCAACTCGCTTTCTTGGGAGCTGGCCGCAAGAGCGCAGGATTGCTTCAGGCCCTATTCTGGTCCCAGGCGGCAGGCTGAGCCTGTGGTTAATTCTTCTTCTTGAGGGGAAAATAGAGTGACCTGTGCTTGTCCCAACACGTAGAGCTAGTCTCTCATTGGTTCCCCCTCTTCCCGTCATCCTCAGGACAAATTGCAACCTGTACGGAACAGGAGGTTAAAGGTGCTGATTCTCCAAGGAGGGAGATTGCTAGTAAAGCGGCTGGAATGGCGAACCCGAGCACAAGGAGATGAGAAATGAGGTGCGTTTAGAAACCTTTCCCGATCACAGGGTGTACCATCTTCTGGGTTTCTCATGCATGTTTTCGATGTAGGAAGATGCCCTTGAACCTGGAGATTTGGGACCCATGGAATGGGTACCACGCAGTATTACTTTAAAGGGTCTGCGTTTGCTCACCCAACCTCACCAAACCTCTCAGCCCCAAGAGTGTCCACCCTTATGTCTCAATCAGCTGTGGGTCTAGATATGGTCAATCCAGGTGGCATCACAGCCCCTGAACGAATTTTGTAAGAATTTCTCTCTCTTTCACTGTCTTTGTTTCACGGGTTTTTAAAAGTAATTGATTTTTATAATGGGGTTTACCTGCTTTTCACTGCTGTGATTTTGCCGCTTTACACCCACTTGACTCACTTACAGAGAGATATCAATGCATAGGTTTCAAGATTCTTACTAGTCAGATATATTCTTGGGCGGTGAATAGGGGGTGTTGAGTCCAATTCATTGAGGAAGGAGTAGGGCTTGTCTATTACATATTGGGTTTATGGAACGGTATCTGAGATAATTTGAAACCCTTGTTGTATGCATCACCCCATCTCACCTTTCCCGTTAAGCAGCCATAGTGTGTTTTCTAAACGTGTGACTCTATTCTGTTTTGTAATTCAGTTCAAGGGTAGCGGTTTTTACATTCCCTCTATAAGTCATATCTTATGATAAGTGTCTTTTTCTGTGTGACTTATTTCACTTAGAATCGTCGTACCTAAATCCAATCATCATGCTGCTACTAGCCTTATGACGTTGATTTCATGGCTGAGTGATATTCCATTGTACATAAGGACCACAACTTCTTTATCCATTTTTCTCTTTCCTGGGATATTTAAGGTGTAACGAAGTGGAGATTCTTGTCAACAGAGCAGCCCTAAACTTTGGGGTGCCTGTGTCTTGCTGATTTTTAGTTTTCCCAATTTATACGCCCATGAGTGGATGTGCCCTATGCTCCCTAAGCTCAGTTTTTTAGATGTTTCAGGACACACCGTGCACTTCTCCAGAGTGGCTGTTGGCAATTTACATCCCGCCCATCAGCGTAGCCAGGCTCCCGTTTCTCCATGGCCTGTCCTGCATTTCTGGTTTTGACACTTTATTCAGCATGGCCCTTTTGACCGATGGGAAGCGAGACTTCTTTGTAGCGCTGATTTGCCTTTCCAGGTTGCTTGGTTGGCCAAAAAGGGCGTAAGCGTTTTTTCCTGAATATATTCAGGAAAAAACGCATACGCCCTTTTTGGCCAAGGGCATCATTGTCGAGGTTTTGCCGCTTTTCCTGTGCTTTAAAGGCGATTCGAATCTCCCTCCTGAAATCTGTTTCCTGCAATTCTGCCTTGCTTTCAAATCCTCTTCGTTGCCTTCCATCAATATATTTGTGGACGAGAGTCATCATTTATAAGTCTGCAGGTTTGTGAATTGCAGTGCCCCTGAGCTCCATTTTTCAACTCGCTTTCCTGGGAGCTGGCCGCAAGAGCGCAGGATTGCTTCAGGCCCTATTCTGGTCCCAGGCGGCAGGCTGAGCCTGTGGTTAATTCTTCTTCCTGAGGGGAAAATAGAGTGACCTGTGCCTGTCCCAACACCTAGAGCTAGTCTCTCATTGGTTCCCCCTCTTCCCGTTCATCCTCAGGACAAATTGCAACCTGTACGGAACAGGAGGTTAAAGGTGCTGATTCTCCAAGGAGGGAGATTGCTAGTAAAGCGGTTGGAATGGCGAACCCGAGCACAAGGAGATGAGAAATGAGGTGCGTTTTAGAAACCTTTCCCGATCACACGGTGTACCATCTTCTGGGTTTCTCATGCATGTTTTCGATGTAGGAAGATGCCCTTGAACCTGGAGATTTGGGACCCATGGGATGGGTACCACGCAGTATTACTTTAAAGGGTCTGCGTTTGCTCACCCAACCTCACCAAACCTCTCAGCCCCAAGAGTGTCCACCCTTATGTCTCAATCAGCTGTGGGTCTAGATATGGTCAATCCAGGTGGCATTACAGCCGCTGAACGAATTTTGTAAGAATTTCTCTCTCTTTCACTGTCTTTGTTTCACGGGTTTTTAAAAGTAATTGATTTTTATAATGGGGTTTACCTGCTTTTCACTGCTGTGATTTTGCCGCTTTACACCCACTTGACTCACTTACAGAGAGATATCAATGCATAGGTTTCAAGATTCTTACTAGTCAGATATATTCTTGGGCGGTGAATTGGGGGTGTTGAGTCCAATTCATTGAGGAAGGAGTAGGGCTTGTCTATTACATATTGGGTTTATGGAACGGTATCTGAGATAATTTGAAACCCTTGTTGTATGCATCACCCCACCTCACCTTTCCCGTTAAGCAGCCATAGTGTGTTTTCTAAACGTGTGACTCTATTCTGTTTTGTAATTCAGTTCAAGGGTAGCGGTTTTTACATTCCCTCTATAAGTCATATCTTATGATAAGTGTCTTTTTCTGTGTGACTTATTTCACTTAGAATCGTCGTACCTAAATCCACTCATCATGCTGCTACTAGCCTTATGACGTTGATTTCATGGCTGAGTGATATTCCATTGTACATAAGGTCCACAACTTCTTTATCCATTTTTCTCTTTCCTGGGATATTTAAGGTGTAATGAAGTGGAGATTCTTGACAACAGAGCAGCCCTAAACTTTGGGGTGCCTGTGTCTTGCTGATTTTTAGTTTTCCCAATTTATACGCCCATGAGTGGATGTGCCCTATGCTCCCTAAGCTCAGTTTTTTAGATGTTTCAGGACACACCGTGCACTTCTCCAGAGTGGCTGTTGGCAATTTACATCCCGCCCATCAGCGTAGCCAGGCTCCCGTTTCTCCATGGCCTGTCCTGCATTTCTGCTTTTGACACTTTATTCAGCATGGCCCTTTTGACCGATGGGAAGCGAGACTTCTTTGTAGCGCTGATTTGCCTTTCCAGGTTGCTTGGTTGGCCAAAAAGGGCGTATGCGTTTTTTCCTGAATATATTCAGGAAAAAACGCATACGCCCTTTTTGGCCAAGGGCATCATTGTCGAGGTTTTGCCGCTTTTCCTGTGCTTTAAAGGCGATTCGAATCTCCCTCCTGAAATCTGTTTCCTGCAATTCTGCCTTGCTTTCAAATCCTCTTCGTTGCCTTCCATCAATATATTTGTGGACGAGAGTCATCATTTATAAGTCTGCAGGTTTGTGAATTGCAGTGCCCCTGAGCTCCATTTTTCAACTCGCTTTCTTGGGAGCTGGCCGCAAGAGCGCAGGATTGCTTCAGGCCCTATTCTGGTCCCAGGCGGCAGGCTGAGCCTGTGGTTAATTTTTCTTCCTGAGGGGAAAATAGAGTGACCTGTGCCTGTCCCAACACCTAGAGCTAGTCTCTCATTGGTTCCCCCTCTTCCCGTTCATCCTCAGGACAAATTGCAACCTGTACGGAACAGGAGGTTAAAGGTGCTGATTCTCCAAGGAGGGAGATTGCTAGTAAAGCGGCTGGAATGGCGAACCCGAGCACAAGGAGATGAGAAATGAGGTGCGTTTTAGAAACCTTTCCCGATCACATGGTGTACCATCTTCTGGGTTTCTCATGCATGTTTTCGATGTAGGAAGATGCCCTTGAACCTGGGGATTTGGGACCCATGGGATGGGTACCACGCAGTATTACTTTAAAGGGTCTGCGTTTGCTCACCCAACCTCACCAAACCTCTCAGCCCCAAGAGTGTCCACCCTTATGTCTCAATCAGCTGTGGGTCTAGATATGGTCAATCCAGGTGGCATTACAGCCGCTGAACGAATTTTGTAAGAATTTCTCTCTCTTTCACTGTCTTTGTTTCACGGGTTTTTAAAAGTAATTGATTTTTATAATGGGGTTTACCTGCTTTTCACTGCTGTGATTTTGCCGCTTTACACCCACTTGACTCACTTACAGAGAGATATCAATGCATAGGTTCCAAGATTCTTACTAGTCAGATATATTCTTGGGCGGTGAATTGGGGGTGTTGAGTCCAATTCATTGAGGAAGGAGTAGGGCTTGTCTATTACATATTGGGTTTATGGAACGGTATCTGAGATAATTTGAAACCCTTGTTGTATGCATCACCCCACCTCACCTTTCCCGTTAAGCAGCCATAGTGTGTTTTCTAAACGTGTGACTCTATTCTGTTTTGTAATTCAGTTCAAGGGTAGCGGTTTTTACATTCCCTCTATAAGTCATATCTTATGATAAGTGTCTTTTTCTGTGTGACTTATTTCACTTAGAATCGTCGTACATAAATCCAATCATCATGCTGCTACTAGCCTTATGACGTTGATTTCATGGCTGAGTGATATTCCATTGTACATAAGGACCACAACTTCTTTATCCATTTTTCTCTTTCCTGGGATATTTAAGGTGTAACGAAGTGGAGATTCTTGTCAACAGAGCAGCCCTAAACTTTGGGGTGCCTGTGTCTTGCTGATTTTTAGTTTTCCCAATTTATACGCCCATGAGTGGATGTGCCCTATGCTCCCTAAGCTGAGTTTTTTAGATGTTTCAGGACACACCGTGCACTTCTCCAGAGTGGCTGTTGGCAATTTACATCCCGCCCATCAGCGTAGCCAGGCTCCCGTTTCTCCATGGCCTGTCCTGCATTTCTGGTTTTGACACTTTATTCAGCATGGCCCTTTTGACCGATGGGAAGCGAGACTTCTTTGTAGCGCTGATTTGCCTTTCCAGGTTGCTTGGTTGGCCAAAAAGGGCGTATGCGTTTTTTCCTGAATATATTCAGGAAAAAACGCATACGCCCTTTTTGGCCAAGGGCATCATTGTCGAGGTTTTGCCGCTTTTCCTGTGCTTTAAAGGCGATTCGAATCTCCCTCCTGAAATCTGTTTCCTGCAATTCTGCCTTGCTTTCAAATCCTCTTCGTTGCCTTCCATCAATATATTTGTGGACGAGAGTCATCATTTATAAGTCTGCAGGTTTGTGAATTGCAGTGCCCCTGAGCTACATTTTTCAACTCGCTTTCTTGGGAGCTGGCCGCAAGAGCGCAGGATTGCTTCAGGCCCTATTCTGGTCCCAGGCGGCAGGCTGAGCCTGTGGTTAATTCTTCTTCCTGAGGGGAAAATAGAGTGACCTCTGCCTGTCCCAACACCTAGAGCTTGTCTCTCATTGGTTCCCCCTCTTCCCTTTCATCCTCAGGACAAATTGCAAGCTGTACGGAACAGGAGGTTAAAGGTGCTGATTCTCCAAGGAGGGAGATTTCTAGTAAAGCGGTTGGAATGGCGAACCCGAGCACAAGGAGATGAGAAATGAGGTGCGTTTTAGAAACCTTTCCCGATCACACGGTGTACCATCTTCTGGGTTTCTCATGCATGTTTTCGATGTAGGAAGATGCCCTTGAACCTGGAGATTTGGGACCCTTTTGATGGGTACCACGCAGTATTACTTTAAAGGGTCTGCGTTTGCTCACCCAACCTCACCAAACCTCTCAGCCCCAAGAGTGTCCACCCTTATGTCTCAATCAGCTGTGGGTCTAGATATGGTCAATCCAGGTGGCATTACAGCCGCTGAACGAATTTTGTAAGAATTTCTCTCTCTTTCACTGTCTTTGTTTCACGGGTTTTTAAAAGTAATTGATTTTTATAATGGGGTTTACCTGCTTTTCACTGCTGTGATTTTGCCGCTTTACACCCACTTGACTCACTTACAGAGAGATATCAATGCATAGGTTTCAAGATTCTTACTAGTCAGATATATTCTTGGGCGGTGAATTGGGGGTGTTGAGTCCAATTCATTGAGGAAGGAGTAGGGCTTGTCTATTACATATTGGGTTTATGGAACGGTATCTGAGATAATTTGAAACCCTTGTTGTATGCATCACCCCACCTCACCTTTCCCGTTAAGCAGCCATAGTGTGTTTTCTAAACTTGTGACTCTATTCTGTTTTGTAATTCAGTTCAAGGGTAGCGGTTTTTACATTCCCTCTATAAGTCATATCTTATGATAAGTGTCTTTTTCTGTGTGACTTATTTCACTTAGAATCGTCGTACCTAAATCCACTCATCATGCTGCTACTAGCCTTATGACGTTGATTTCATGGCTGAGTGATATTCCATTGTACATAAGGACCACAACTTCTTTATCCATTTTTCTCTTTCCTGGGATATTTAAGGTGTAACGAAGTGGAGATTCTTGTCAACAGAGCAGCCCTAAACTTTGGGGTGCCTGTGTCTTGCTGATTTTTAGTTTTCCCAATTTATACGCCCATGAGTGGATGTGCCCTATGCTCCCTAAGCTGAGTTTTTTAGATGTTTCAGGACACACCGTGCACTTCTCCAGAGTGGCTGTTGGCAATTTACATCCCGCCCATCAGCGTAGCCAGGCTCCCGTTTCTCCATGGCCTGTCCTGCATTTCTGGTTTTGACACTTTATTCAGCATGGCCCTTTTGACCGATGGGAAGCGAGACTTCTTTGTAGCGCTGATTTGCCTTTCCAGGTTGCTTGGTTGGCCAAAAAGGGCGTATGCGTTTTTTCCTGAATATATTCAGGAAAAAACGCATACGCCCTTTTTGGCCAAGGGCATCATTGTCGAGGTTTTGCCGCTTTTCCTGTGCTTTAAAGGCGATTCGAATCTCCCTCCTGAAATCTGTTTCCTGCAATTCTGCCTTGCTTTCAAATCCTCTTCGTTGCCTTCCATCAATATATTTGTGGACGAGAGTCATCATTTATAAGTCTGCAGGTTTGTGAATTGCAGTGCCCCTGAGCTCCATTTTTCAACTCGCTTTCTTGGGAGCTGGCCGCAAGAGCGCAGGATTGCTTCAGGCCCTATTCTGGTCCCAGGCGGCAGGCTGAGCCTGTGGTTAATTCTTCTTCCTGAGGGGAAAATAGAGTGACCTGTGCCTGTCCCAACACCTAGAGCTAGTCTCTCATTGGTTCCCCCTCTTCCCGTTCATCCTCAGGACAAATTGAAACCTGTACGGAACAGGAGGTTAAAGGTGCTGATTCTCCAAGGAGGGAGATTGCTAGTAAAGCGGCTGGAATGGCGAACCCGAGCACAAGGAGATGAGAAATGAGGTGCGTTTTAGAAACCTTTCCCGATCACACGGTGTACCATCTTCTGGGTTTCTCATGCATGTTTTCGATGTAGGAAGATGCCCTTGAACCTGGAGATTTGGGACCCATGGGATGGGTACCACGCAGTATTACTTTAAAGGGTCTGCGTTTGCTCACCCAACCTCACCAAACCTCTCAGCCCCAAGAGTGTCCACCCTTATGTCTCAATCAGCTGTGGGTCTAGATATGGTCAATCCAGGTGGCATTACAGCCGCTGAACGAATTTTGTAAGAATTTCTCTCTCTTTCACTGTCTTTGTTTCACGGGTTTTTAAAAGTAATTGATTTTTATAATGGGGTTTACCTGCTTTTCACTGCTGTGATTTTGCCGCTTTACACCCACTTGACTCACTTACAGAGAGATATCAATGCATAGGTTTCAAGATTCTTACTAGTCAGATATATTCTTGGGCGGTGAATTGGGGGTGTTGAGTCCAATTCATTGAGGAAGGAGTAGGGCTTGTCTATTACATATTGGGTTTATGGAACGGTATCTGAGATAATTTGAAACCCTTGTTGTATGCATCACCCCACCTCACCTTTCCCGTTAAGCAGCCATAGTGTGTTTTCTAAACGTGTGACTCTATTCTGTTTTGTAATTCAGTTCAAGGGTAGCGGTTTTTACATTCCCTCTATAAGTCATATCTTATGATAAGTGTCTTTTTCTGTGTGACTTATTTCACTTAGAATCGTCGTACCTAAATCCACTCATCATGCTGCTACTAGCCTTATGACGTTGATTTCATGGCTGAGTGATATTCCATTGTACATAAGGACCACAACTTCTTTATCCATTTTTCTCTTTCCTGGGATATTTAAGGTGTAACGAAGTGGAGATTCTTGTCAACAGAGCAGCCCTAAACTTTGGGGTGCCTGTGTCTTGCTGATTTTTAGTTTTCCCAATTTATACGCCCATGAGTGGATGTGCCCTATGCTCTCTAAGCTCAGTTTTTTAGATGTTTCAGGACACACCGTGCACTTCTCCAGAGTGGCTGTTGGCAATTTACATCCCGCCCATCAGCGTAGCCAGGCTCCCGTTTCTCCATGGCCTGTCCTGCATTTCTGGTTTTGACACTTTATTCAGCATGGCCCTTTTGACCGATGGGAAGCGAGACTTCTTTGTAGCGCTGATTTGCCTTTCCAGGTTGCTTGGTTGGCCAAAAAGGGCGTATGCGTTTTTTCCTGAATATATTCAGGAAAAAACGCATACGCCCTTTTTGGCCAAGGGCATCATTGTCGAGGTTTTGCCGCTTTTCCTGTGCTTTAAAGGCGATTCGAATCTCCCTCCTGAAATCTGTTTCCTGCAATTCTGCCTTGCTTTCAAATCCTCTTCGTTGCCTTCCATCAATATATTTGTGGACGAGAGTCATCATTTATAAGTCTGCAGGTTTGTGAATTGCAGTGCCCCTGAGCTCCATTTTTCAACTCGCTTTCTTGGGAGCTGGCCGCAAGAGCGCAGGATTGCTTCAGGCCCTATTCTGGTCCCAGGCGGCAGGCTGAGCCTGTGGTTAATTCTTCTTCTTGAGGGGAAAATAGAGTGACCTGTGCCTGTCCCAACACTTAGAGCTAGTCTCTCATTGGTTCCCCCTCTTCCCGTTCATCCTCAGGACAAATTGCAACCTGTACGGAACAGGAGGTTAAAGGTGCTGATTCTCCAAGGAGGGAGATTGCTAGTAAAGCGGCTGGAATGGCGAACCCGAGCACAAGGAGATGAGAAATGAGGTGCGTTTTAGAAACCTTTCCCGATCACACGGTGTACCATCTTCTGGGTTTCTCATGCATGTTTTCGATGTAGGAAGATGCCCTTGAACCTGGAGATTTGGGACCCATGGGATGGGTACCACGCAGTATTACTTTAAAGGGTCTGCGTTTGCTCACCCAACCTCACCAAACCTCTCAGCCCCAAGAGTGTCCACCCTTATGTCTCAATCAGCTGTGGGTCTAGATATGGTCAATCCAGGTGGCATTACAGCCGCTGAACGAATTTTGTAAGTATTTCTCTCTCTTTCACTGTCTTTGTTTCACGGGTTTTTAAAAGTAATTGATTTTTATAATGGGGTTTACCTGCTTTTCACTGCTGTGATTTTGCCGCTTTACACCCACTTGACTCACTTACAGAGAGATATCAATGCATAGGTTTCAAGATTCTTACTAGTCAGATATATTCTTGGGCGGTGAATTGGGGGTGTTGAGTCCAATTCATTGAGGAAGGAGTAGGGCTTGTCTATTACATATTGGGTTTATGGAACGGTATCTGAGATAATTTGAAACCCTTGTTGTATGCATCACCCCACCTCACCTTTCCCGTTAAGCAGCCATAGTGTGTTTTCTAAACGTGTGACTCTATTCTGTTTTGTAATTCAGTTCAAGGGTAGCGGTTTTTACATTCCCTCTATAAGTCATATCTTATGATAAGTGTCTTTTTCTGTGTGACTTATTTCACTTAGAATCGTCGTACCTAAATCCAATCATCATGCTGCTACTAGCCTTATGACGTTGATTTCATGGCTGAGTGATATTCCATTGTACATAAGGACCACAACTTCTTTATCCATTTTTCTCTTTCCTGGGATATTTAAGGTGTAACGAAGTGGAGATTCTTGTCAACAGAGCAGCCCTAACTTTGGGGTGCCTGTGTCTTGCTGATTTTTAGTTTTCCCAATTTATACGCCCATGAGTGGATGTGCCCTATGCTCCCTAAGCTGAGTTTTTTAGATGTTTCAGGACACACCGTGCACTTCTCCAGAGTGGCTGTTGGCAATTTACATCCCGCCCATCAGCGTAGCCAGGCTCCCGTTTCTCCATGGCCTGTCCTGCATTTCTGGTTTTGACACTTTATTCAGCATGGCCCTTTTGACCGATGGGAAGCGAGACTTCTTTGTAGCGCTGATTTGCCTTTCCAGGTTGCTTGGTTGGCCAAAAAGGGCGTATGCGTTTTTTCCTGAATATATTCAGGAAAAAACGCATACGCCCTTTTTGGCCAAGGGCATCATTGTCGAGGTTTTGCCGCTTTTCCTGTGCTTTAAAGGCGATTAAAATCTCCCTCCTGAAATCTGTTTCCTGCAATTCTGCCTTGCTTTCAAATCCTCTTCGTTGCCTTCCCTCAATATATTTGTGGACGAGAGTCATCATTTATAAGTCTGCAGGTTTGTGAATTGCAGTGCCCCTGAGCTCCATTTTTCAACTCGCTTTCTTGGGCGCTGGCCGCAAAAGCGCAGGATTGCTTCAGGCCCTATTCTGGTCCCAGGCGGCAGGCTGAGCCTGTGGTTCATTCTTCTTCCTGATGGGAAAATAGAGTGACCTCTGCCTGTCCCAACACCTAGAGCTTGTCTCTCATTGGTTCCCCCTCTTCCCTTTCATCCTCAGGACAAATTGCAAGCTGTACGGAACAGGAGGTTAAAGGTGCTGATTCTCCAAGGAGGGAGATTTCTAGTAAAGCGGTTGGAATGGCGAACCCGAGCACAAGGAGATGAGAAATGAGGTGCGTTTTAGAAACCTTTCCCGATCACACGGTGTACCATCTTCTGGGTTTCTCATGCATGTTTTCGATGTAGGAAGATGCCCTTGAACCTGGAGATTTGGGACCCATGGGATGGGTACCACGCAGTATTACTTTAAAGGGTCTGCGTTTGCTCACCCAACCTCACCAAACCTCTCAGCCCCAAGAGTGTCCACCCTTATGTCTCAATCAGCTGTGGGTCTAGATATGGTCAATCCAGGTGGCATTACAGCCGCTGAACGAATTTTGTAAGTATTTCTCTCTCTTTCACTGTCTTTGTTTCACGGGTTTTTAAAAGTAATTGATTTTTATAATGGGGTTTACCTGCTTTTCACTGCTGTGATTTTGCCGCTTTACACCCACTTGACTCACTTACAGAGAGATATCAATGCATAGGTTTCAAGATTCTTACTAGTCAGATATATTCTTGGGCGGTGAATTGGGGGTGTTGAGTCCAATTCATTGAGGAAGGAGTAGGGCTTGTCTATTACATATTGGGTTTATGGAACGGTATCTGAGATAATTTGAAACCCTTGTTGTATGCATCACCCCACCTCACCTTTCCCGTTAAGCAGCCATAGTGTGTTTTCTAAACGTGTGACTCTATTCTGTTTTGTAATTCAGTTCAAGGGTAGCGGTTTTTACATTCCCTCTATAAGTCATATCTTATGATAAGTGTCTTTTTCTGTGTGACTTATTTCACTTAGAATCGTCGTACCTAAATCCAATCATCATGCTGCTACTAGCCTTATGACGTTGATTTCATGGCTGAGTGATATTCCATTGTACATAAGGACCACAACTTCTTTATCCATTTTTCTCTTTCCTGGGATATTTAAGGTGTAACGAAGTGGAGATTCTTGTCAACAGAGCAGCCCTAACTTTGGGGTGCCTGTGTCTTGCTGATTTTTAGTTTTCCCAATTTATACGCCCATGAGTGGATGTGCCCTATGCTCCCTAAGCTGAGTTTTTTAGATGTTTCAGGACACACCGTGCACTTCTCCAGAGTGGCTGTTGGCAATTTACATCCCGCCCATCAGCGTAGCCAGGCTCCCGTTTCTCCATGGCCTGTCCTGCATTTCTGGTTTTGACACTTTATTCAGCATGGCCCTTTTGACCGATGGGAAGCGAGACTTCTTTGTAGCGCTGATTTGCCTTTCCAGGTTGCTTGGTTGGCCAAAAAGGGCGTATGCGTTTTTTCCTGAATATATTCAGGAAAAAACGCATACGCCCTTTTTGGCCAAGGGCATCATTGTCGAGGTTTTGCCGCTTTTCCTGTGCTTTAAAGGCGATTAAAATCTCCCTCCTGAAATCTGTTTCCTGCAATTCTGCCTTGCTTTCAAATCCTCTTCGTTGCCTTCCCTCAATATATTTGTGGACGAGAGTCATCATTTATAAGTCTGCAGGTTTGTGAATTGCAGTGCCCCTGAGCTCCATTTTTCAACTCGCTTTCTTGGGCGCTGGCCGCAAAAGCGCAGGATTGCTTCAGGCCCTATTCTGGTCCCAGGCGGCAGGCTGAGCCTGTGGTTCATTCTTCTTCCTGATGGGAAAATAGAGTGACCTCTGCCTGTCCCAACACCTAGAGCTTGTCTCTCATTGGTTCCCCCTCTTCCCTTTCATCCTCAGGACAAATTGCAAGCTGTACGGAACAGGAGGTTAAAGGTGCTGATTCTCCAAGGAGGGAGATTTCTAGTAAAGCGGTTGGAATGGCGAACCCGAGCACAAGGAGATGAGAAATGAGGTGCGTTTTAGAAACCTTTCCCGATCACACGGTGTACCATCTTCTGGGTTTCTCATGCATGTTTTCGATGTAGGAAGATGCCCTTGAACCTGGAGATTTGGGACCCATGGGATGGGTACCACGCAGTATTACTTTAAAGGGTCTGCGTTTGCTCACCCAACCTCACCAAACCTCTCAGCCCCAAGAGTGTCCACCCTTATGTCTCAATCAGCTGTGGGTCTAGATATGGTCAATCCAGGTGGCATTACAGCCGCTGAACGAATTTTGTAAGAATTTCTCTCTCTTTCACTGTCTTTGTTTCACGGGTTTTTAAAAGTAATTGATTTTTATAATGGGGTTTACCTGCTTTTCACTGCTGTGATTTTGCCGCTTTACACCCACTTGACTCACTTACAGAGAGATATCAATGCATAGGTTTCAAGATTCTTACTAGTCAGATATATTCTTGGGCGGTGAATTGGGGGTGTTGAGTCCAATTCATTGAGGAAGGAGTAGGGCTTGTCTATTACATATTGGGTTTATGGAACGGTATCTGAGATAATTTGAAACCCTTGTTGTATGCATCACCCCACCTCACCTTTCCCGTTAAGCAGCCATAGTGTGTTTTCTAAACGTGTGACTCTATTCTGTTTTGTAATTCAGTTCAAGGGTAGCGGTTTTTACATTCCCTCTATAAGTCATATCTTATGATAAGTGTCTTTTTCTGTGTGACTTATTTCACTTAGAATCGTCGTACCTAAATCCAATCATCATGCTGCTACTAGCCTTATGACGTTGATTTCATGGCTGAGTGATATTCCATTGTACATAAGGACCACCACTTCTTTATCCATTTTTCTCTTTCCTGGGATATTTAAGGTGTAACGAAGTGGAGATTCTTGTCAACAGAGCAGCCCTAAACTTTGGGGTGCCTGTGTCTTGCTGATTTTTAGTTTTCCCAATTTATACGCCCATGAGTGGATGTGCCCTATGCTCCCTAAGCTGAGTTTTTTAGATGTTTCAGGACACACCGTGCACTTCTCCAGAGTGGCTGTTGGCAATTTACATCCCGCCCATCAGCGTAGCCAGGCTCCCGTTTCTCCATGGCCTGTCCTGCATTTCTGGTTTTGACACTTTATTCAGCATGGCCCTTTTGACCGATGGGAAGCGAGACTTCTTTGTAGCGCTGATTTGCCTTTCCAGGTTGCTTGGTTGGCCAAAAAGGGCGTATGCGTTTTTTCCTGAATATATTCAGGAAAAAACGCATACGCCCTTTTTGGCCAAGGGCATCATTGTCGAGGTTTTGCCGCTTTTCCTGTGCTTTAAAGGCGATTCGAATCTCCCTCCTGAAATCTGTTTCCTGCAATTCTGCCTTGCTTTCAAATCCTCTTCGTTGCCTTCCCTCAATATATTTGTGGACGAGAGTCATCATTTATAAGTCTGCAGGTTTGTGAATTGCAGTGCCCCTGAGCGCCATTTTTCAACTCGCTTTCTTGGGCGCTGGCCGCAAAAGCGCAGGATTGCTTCAGGCCCTATTCTGGTCCCAGGCGGCAGGCTGAGCCTGTGGTTAATTCTTCTTCCTGATGGGAAAATAGAGTGACCTCTGCCTCTCCCAACACCTAGAGCTAGTCTCTCATTGGTTCCCCCTCTTCCCTTTCATCCTCAGGACAAATTGCAAGCTGTACGGAACAGGAGGTTAAAGGTGCTGATTCTCCAAGGAGGGAGATTGCTAGTAAAGCGGCTGGAATGGCGAACCCGAGCACAAGGAGATGAGAAATGAGGTGCGTTTTAGAAACCTTTCCCGATCACACGGTGTACCATCTTCTGGGTTTCTCATGCATGTTTTCGATGTAGGAAGATGCCCTTGAACCTGGAGATTTGGGACCCATGGGATGGGTACCACGCAGTATTACTTTAAAGGGTCTGCGTTTGCTCACCCAACCTCACCAAACCTCTCAGCCCCAAGAGTGTCCACCCTTATGTCTCAATCAGCTGTGGGTCTAGATATGGTCAATCCAGGTGGCATTACAGCCGCTGAAAGAATTTTGTAAGAATTTCTCTCTCTTTCACTGTCTTTGTTTCATGGGTTTTTAAAAGTAATTGATTTTTATAATGGGGTTTACCTGCTTTTCACTGCTGTGATTTTGCCGCTTTACACCCACTTGACTCACTTACAGAGAGATATCAATGCATAGGTTTCAAGATTCTTACTAGTCAGATATATTCTTGGACGGTGAATTGGGGGTGTTGAGTCCAATTCATTGAGGAAGGAGTAGGGCTTGTCTATTACATATTGGGTTTATGGAACGGTATCTGAGATAATTTGAAACCCTTGTTGTATGCATCACCCCACCTCACCTTTCCCGTTTAGCAGCCATAGTGTGTTTTCTAAACGTGTGACTCTATTCTGTTTTGTAATTCAGTTCAAGGGTAGCGGTTTTTACATTCCCTCTATAAGTCATATCTTATGATAAGTGTCTTTTTCTGTGTGACTTATTTCACTTTGAATCGTCGTACCTAAATCCAATCATCATGCTGCTACTAGCCTTATGACGTTGATTTCATGGCTGAGTGATATTCCATTGTACATAAGGACCACCACTTCTTTATCCATTTTTCTCTTTCCTGGGATATTTAAGGTGTAACCAAGTGGAGATTCTTGTCAACAGAGCAGCCCTAAACTTTGGGGTGCCTGTGTCTTGCTGATTTTTAGTTTTCCCAATTTATACGCCCATGAGTGGATGTGCCCTATGCTCCCTAAGCTCAGTTTTTTAGATGTTTCAGGACACACCGTGCACTTCTCCAGAGTGGCTGTTGGCAATTTACATCCCGCCCATCAGCGTAGCCAGGCTCCCGTTTCTCCATGGCCTGTCCTGCATTTCTGGTTTTGACACTTTATTCAGCATAGCCCTTTTGACCGATGGGAAGCGAGACTTCTTTGTAGCGCTGATTTGCCTTTCCAGGTTGCTTGGTTGGCCAAAAAGGGCGTATGCGTTTTTTCCTGAATATATTCAGGAAAAAACGCATACGCCCTTTTTGGCCAAGGGCATCATTGTCGAGGTTTTGCCGCTTTTCCTGTGCTTTAAAGGCGATTCGAATCTCCCTCCTGAAATCTGTTTCCTGCAATTCTGTCTTGCTTTCAAATCCTCTTCGTTGTCTTCCCTCAATATATTTGTGGACGAGAGTCATCATTTATAAGTCTGCAGGTTTGTGAATTGCAGTGTCCCTGAGCTCCATTTTTCAACTCGCTTTCTTGGGCGCTGGCCGCAAAAGCGCAGGATTGCTTCAGGCCCTATTCTGGTCCCAGGCGGCAGGCTGAGCCTGTGGTTATTTCTTCTTCTTGAGGGGAAAATAGAGTGACCTGTGCCTGTCCCAACACCTAGAGCTAGTCTCTCATTGGTTCCCCCTCTTCCCTTTCATCCTCAGGACAAATTGCAAGCTGTACGGAACAGGAGGTTAAAGGTGCTGATTCTCCAAGGAGGGAGATTGCTAGTAAAGCGGCTGGAATGGCGAACCCGAGCACAAGGAGATGAGAAATGAGGTGCGTTTTAGAAACCTTTCCCGATCACACGGTGTACCATCTTCTGGGTTTCTCATGCATGTTTTCGATGTAGGAAGATGCCCTTGAACCTGGAGATTTGGGACCCATGGGATGGGTACCACGCAGTATTACTTTAAAGGGTCTGCGTTTGCTCACCCAACCTCACCAAACCTCTCAGCCCCAAGAGTGTCCACCCTTATGTCTCAATCAGCTGTGGGTCTAGATATGGTCAATCCAGGTGGCATTACAGCCGCTGAAAGAATTTTGTAAGAATTTCTCTCTCTTTCACTGTCTTTGTTTCACGGGTTTTTAAAAGTAATTGATTTTTATAATGGGGTTTACCTGCTTTTCACTGCTGTGATTTTGCCGCTTTACACCCACTTGACTCACTTACAGAGAGATATCAATGCATAGGTTTCAAGATTCTTACTAGTCAGATATATTCTTGGGCGGTGAATTGGGGGTGTTGAGTCCAATTCATTGAGGAAGGAGTAGGGCTTGTCTATTACATATTGGGTTTATGGAACGGTATCTGAGATAATTTGAAACCCTTGTTGTATGCATCACCCCACCTCACCTTTCCCGTTAAGCAGCCATAGTGTGTTTTCTAAACGTGTGACTCTATTCTGTTTTGTAATTCAGTTCAAGGGTAGCGGTTTTTACATTCCCTCTATAAGTCATATCTTATGATAAGTGTCTTTTTCTGTGTGACTTATTTCACTTAGAATCGTCGTACCTAAATCCAATCATCATGCTGCTACTAGCCTTATGACGTTGATTTCATGGCTGAGTGATATTCCATTGTACATAAGGACCACAACTTCTTTATCCATTTTTCTCTTTCCTGGGATATTTAAGGTGTAACGAAGTGGAGATTCTTGTCAACAGAGCAGCCCTAAACTTTGGGGTGCCTGTGTCTTGCTGATTTTTAGTTTTCCCAATTTATACGCCCATGAGTGGATGTGCCCTATGCTCCCTAAGCTGAGTTTTTTAGATGTTTCAGGACACACCGTGCACTTCTCCAGAGTGGCTGTTGGCAATTTACATCCCGCCCATCAGCGTAGCCAGGCTCCCGTTTCTCCATGGCCTGTCCTGCATTTCTGGTTTTGACACTTTATTCAGCATGGCCCTTTTGACCGATGGGAAGCGAGACTTCTTTGTAGCGCTGATTTGCCTTTCCAGGTTGCTTGGTTGGCCAAAAAGGGCGTATGCGTTTTTTCCTGAATATATTCAGGAAAAAACGCATACGCCCTTTTTGGCCAAGGGCATCATTGTCGAGGTTTTGCCGCTTTTCCTGTGCTTTAAAGGCGATTCGAATCTCCCTCCTGAAATCTGTTTCCTGCAATTCTGCCTTGCTTTCAAATCCTCTTCGTTGCCTTCCATCAATATATTTGTGGACGAGAGTCATCATTTATAAGTCTGCAGGTTTGTGAATTGCAGTGCCCCTGAGCTCCATTTTTCAACTCGCTTTCTTGGGAGCTGGCCGCAAGAGCGCAGGATTGCTTCAGGCCCTATTCTGGTCCCAGGCGGCAGGCTGAGCCTGTGGTTAATTCTTCTTCTTGAGGGGAAAATAGAGTGACCTGTGCCTGTCCCAACACCTAGAGCTAGTCTCTCATTGGTTCCCCCTCTTCCCGTTCATCCTCAGGACAAATTGCAACCTGTACGGAACAGGAGGTTAAAGGTGCTGATTCTCCAAGGAGGGAGATTGCTAGTAAAGCGGCTGGAATGGCGAACCCGAGCACAAGGAGATGAGAAATGAGGTGCGTTTTAGAAACCTTTCCCGATCACACGGTGTACCATCTTCTGGGTTTCTCATGCATGTTTTCGATGTAGGAAGATGCCCTTGAACCTGGAGATTTGGGACCCATGGAATGGGTACCACGCAGTATTACTTTAAAGGGTCTGCGTTTGCTCACCCAACCTCACCAAACCTCTCAGCCCCAAGAGTGTCCACCCTTATGTCTCAATCAGCTGTGGGTCTAGATATGGTCAATCCAGGTGGCAATACAGCCGCTGAAAGAATTTTGTAAGAATTTCTCTCTCTTTCACTGTCTTTGTTTCACGGGTTTTTAAAAGTAATTGATTTTTATAATGGGGTTTACCTGCTTTTCACTGCTGTGATTTTGCCGCTTTACACCCACTTGACTCACTTTCAGAGAGATATCAATGCATAGGTTTCAAGATTCTTACTAGTCAGATATATTCTTGGGCGGTGAATTGGGGGTGTTGAGTCCAATTCATTGAGGAAGGAGTAGGGCTTGTCTATTACATATTGGGTTTATGGAACGGTATCTGAGATAATTTGAAACCCTTGTTGTATGCATCACCCCACCTCACCTTTCCCGTTAAGCAGCCATAGTGTGTTTTCTAAACGTGTGACTCTATTCTGTTTTGTAATTCAGTTCAAGGGTAGCGGTTTTTACATTCCCTCTATAAGTCATATCTTATGATAAGTGTCTTTTTCTGTGTGACTTATTTCACTTAGAATCGTCGTACCTAAATCCAATCATCATGCTGCTACTAGCCTTATGACGTTGATTTCATGGCTGAGTGATATTCCATTGTACATAAGGACCACCACTTCTTTATCCATTTTTCTCTTTCCTGGGATATTTAAGGTGTAACGAAGTGGAGATTCTTGTCAACAGAGCAGCCCTAAACTTTGGGGTGCCTGTGTCTTGCTGATTTTTAGTTTTCCCAATTTATACGCCCATGAGTGGATGTGCCCTATGCTCCCTAAGCTGAGTTTTTTAGATGTTTCAGGACACACCGTGCACTTCTCCAGAGTGGCTGTTGGCAATTTACATCCCGCCCATCAGCGTAGCCAGGCTCCCGTTTCTCCATGGCCTGTCCTGCATTTCTGGTTTTGACACTTTATTCAGCATGGCCCTTTTGACCGATGGGAAGCGAGACTTCTTTGTAGCGCTGATTTGCCTTTCCAGGTTGCTTGGTTGGCCAAAAAGGGCGTAAGCGTTTTTCCCTGAATATATTCAGGAAAAAACGCATACGCCCTTTTTGGCCAAGGGCATCATTGTCGAGGTTTTGCCGCTTTTCCTGTGCTTTAAAGGCGATTCGAATCTCCCTCCTGAAATCTGTTTCCTGCAATTCTGCCTTGCTTTCAAATCCTCTTCGTTGCCTTCCATCAATATATTTGTGGACGAGAGTCATCATTTATAAGTCTGCAGGTTTGTGAATTGCAGTGCCCCTGAGCTCCATTTTTCAACTCGGTTTCTTGGGCGCTGGCCGCAAAAGCGCAGGATTGCTTCAGGCCCTATTCTGGTCCCAGGCGGCAGGCTGAGCCTGTGGTTAATTCTTCTTCCTGATGGGAAAATAGAGTGACCTCTGCCTGTCCCAACACCTAGAGCTAGTCTCTCATTGGTTCCCCCTCTTCCCTTTCATCCTCAGGACAAATTGCAAGCTGTACGGAACAGGAGGTTTTAAAGGTGCTGATTCTCCAAGGAGGGAGATTGCTAGTAAAGCGGCTGGAATGGCGAACCCGAGCACAAGGAGATGAGAAATGAGGTGCGTTTTAGAAACCTTTCCCGATCACACGGTGTACCATCTTCTGGGTTTCTCATGCATGTTTTCGATGTAGGAAGATGCCCTTGAACCTGGAGATTTGGGACCCATGGGATGGGTACCACGCAGTATTACTTTAAAGGGTCTGCGTTTGCTCACCCAACCTCACCAAACCTCTCAGCCCCAAGAGTGTCCACCCTTATGTCTCAATCAGCTGTGGGTCTAGATATGGTCAATCCAGGTGGCATTACAGCCGCTGAACGAATTTTGTAAGAATTTCTCTCTCTTTCACTGTCTTTGTTTCACGGGTTTTTAAAAGTAATTGATTTTTATAATGGGGTTTACCTGCTTTTCACTGCTGTGATTTTGCCGCTTTACACCCACTTGACTCACTTACAGAGAGATATCAATGCATAGGTTTCAAGATTCTTACTAGTCAGATATATTCTTGGGCGGTGAATTGGGGGTGTTGAGTCCAATTCATTGAGGAAGGAGTAGGGCTTGTCTATTACATATTGGGTTTATGGAACGGTATCTGAGATAATTTGAAACCCTTGTTGTATGCATCACCCCACCTCACCTTTCCCGTTAAGCAGCCATAGTGTGTTTTCTAAACGTGTGACTCTATTCTGTTTTGTAATTCATTTCAAGGGTAGCGGTTTTTACATTCCTTCTATAAGTCATATCTTATGATAAGTGTCTTTTTCTGTGTGACTTATTTCACTTAGAATCGTCGTACCTAAATCCAATCATCATGCTGCTACTAGCCTTATGACGTTGATTTCATGGCTGAGTGATATTCCATTGTACATAAGGACCACAACTTCTTTATCCATTTTTCTCTTTCCTGGGATATTTAAGGTGTAACGAAGTGGAGATTCTTGTCAACAGAGCAGCCCTAAACTTTGGGGTGCCTGTGTCTTGCTGATTTTTAGTTTTCCCAATTTATACGCCCATGAGTGGATGTGCCCTATGCTCCCTAAGCTGAGTTTTTTAGATGTTTCAGGACACACCGTGCACTTCTCCAGAGTGGCTGTTGGCAATTTACATCCCGCCCATCAGCGTAGCCAGGCTCCCGTTTCTCCATGGCCTGTCCTGCATTTCTGGTTTTGACACTTTATTCAGCATGGCCCTTTTGACCGATGGGAAGCGAGACTTCTTTGTAGCGCTGATTTGCCTTTCCAGGTTGCTTGGTTGGCCAAAAAGGGCGTAAGCGTTTTTCCCTGAATATATTCAGGAAAAAACGCATACGCCCTTTTTGGCCAAGGGCATCATTGTCGAGGTTTTGCCGCTTTTCCTGTGCTTTAAAGGCGATTCGAATCTCCCTCCTGAAATCTGTTTCCTGCAATTCTGCCTTGCTTTCAAATCCTCTTCGTTGCCTTCCATCAATATATTTGTGGACGAGAGTCATCATTTATAAGTCTGCAGGTTTGTGAATTGCAGTGCCCCTGAGCTCCATTTTTCAACTCGGTTTCTTGGGCGCTGGCCGCAAAAGCGCAGGATTGCTTCAGGCCCTATTCTGGTCCCAGGCGGCAGGCTGAGCCTGTGGTTAATTCTTCTTCCTGATGGGAAAATAGAGTGACCTCTGCCTGTCCCAACACCTAGAGCTAGTCTCTCATTGGTTCCCCCTCTTCCCTTTCATCCTCAGGACAAATTGCAAGCTGTACGGAACAGGAGGTTAAAGGTGCTGATTCTCCAAGGAGGGAGATTGCTAGTAAAGCGGCTGGAATGGCGAACCCGAGCACAAGGAGATGAGAAATGAGGTGCGTTTTAGAAACCTTTCCCGATCACACGGTGTACCATCTTCTGGGTTTCTCATGCATGTTTTCGATGTAGGAAGATGCCCTTGAACCTGGAGATTTGGGACCCATGCGATGGGTACCACGCAGTATTACTTTAAAGGGTCTGCGTTTGCTCACCCAACCTCACCAAACCTCTCAGCCCCAAGAGTGTCCACCCTTATGTCTCAATCAGCTGTGGGTCTAGATATGGTCAATCCAGGTGGCATTACAGCCGCTGAACGAATTTTGTAAGAATTTCTCTCTCTTTCACTGTCTTTGTTTCACGGGTTTTTAAAAGTAATTGATTTTTATAATGGGGTTTACCTGCTTTTCACTGCTGTGATTTTGCCGCTTTACACCCACTTGACTCACTTACAGAGAGATATCAATGCATAGGTTTCAAGATTCTTACTAGTCAGATATATTCTTGGCCGGTGAATTGGGGGTGTTGAGTCCAATTCATTGAGGAAGGAGTAGGGCTTGTCTATTACATATTGGGTTTATGGAACGGTATCTGAGATAATTTGAAACCCTTGTTGTATGCATCACCCCACCTCACCTTTCCCGTTAAGCAGCCATAGTGTGTTTTCTAAACGTGTGACTCTATTCTGTTTTGTAATTCAGTTCAAGGGTAGCGGTTTTTACATTCCCTCTATAAGTCATATCTTATGATAAGTGTCTTTTTCTGTGTGACTTATTTCACTTAGAATCGTCGTACCTAAATCCAATCATCATGCTGCTACTAGCCTTATGACGTTGATTTCATGGCTGAGTGATATTCCATTGTACATAAGGACCACAACTTCTTTATCCATTTTTCTCTTTCCTGGGATATTTAAGGTGTAACGAAGTGGAGATTCTTGTCAACAGAGCAGCCCTAAACTTTGGGGTGCCTGTGTCTTGCTGATTTTTAGTTTTCCCAATTTATACGCCCATGAGTGGATGTGCCCTATGCTCCCTAAGCTGAGTTTTTTAGATGTTTCAGGACACACCGTGCACTTCTCCAGAGTGGCTGTTGGCAATTTACATCCCGCCCATCAGCGTAGCCAGGCTCCCGTTTCTCCATGGCCTGTCCTGCATTTCTGGTTTTGACACTTTATTCAGCATGGCCCTTTTGACCGATGGGAAGCGAGACTTCTTTGTAGCGCTGATTTGCCTTTCCAGGTTGCTTGGTTGGCCAAAAAGGGCGTAAGCGTTTTTCCCTGAATATATTCAGGAAAAAACGCATACGCCCTTTTTGGCCAAGGGCATCATTGTCGAGGTTTTGCCGCTTTTCCTGTGCTTTAAAGGCGATTCGAATCTCCCTCCTGAAATCTGTTTCCTGCAATTCTGCCTTGCTTTCAAATCCTCTTCGTTGCCTTCCATCAATATATTTGTGGACGAGAGTCATCATTTATAAGTCTGCAGGTTTGTGAATTGCAGTGCCCCTGAGCTCCATTTTTCAACTCGGTTTCTTGGGCGCTGGCCGCAAAAGCGCAGGATTGCTTCAGGCCCTATTCTGGTCCCAGGCGGCAGGCTGAGCCTGTGGTTAATTCTTCTTCCTGATGGGAAAATAGAGTGACCTCTGCCTGTCCCAACACCTAGAGCTAGTCTCTCATTGGTTCCCCCTCTTCCCTTTCATCCTCAGGACAAATTGCAAGCTGTACGGAACAGGAGGTTTTAAAGGTGCTGATTCTCCAAGGAGGGAGATTGCTAGTAAAGCGGCTGGAATGGCGAACCCGAGCACAAGGAGATGAGAAATGAGGTGCGTTTTAGAAACCTTTCCCGATCACACGGTGTACCATCTTCTGGGTTTCTCATGCATGTTTTCGATGTAGGAAGATGCCCTTGAACCTGGAGATTTGGGACCCATGGGATGGGTACCACGCAGTATTACTTTAAAGGGTCTGCGTTTGCTCACCCAACCTCACCAAACCTCTCAGCCCCAAGAGTGTCCACCCTTATGTCTCAATCAGCTGTGGGTCTAGATATGGTCAATCCAGGTGGCATTACAGCCGCTGAACGAATTTTGTAAGAATTTCTCTCTCTTTCACTGTCTTTGTTTCACGGGTTTTTAAAAGTAATTGATTTTTATAATGGGGTTTACCTGCTTTTCACTGCTGTGATTTTGCCGCTTTACACCCACTTGACTCACTTACAGAGAGATATCAATGCATAGGTTTCAAGATTCTTACTAGTCAGATATATTCTTGGGCGGTGAATTGGGGGTGTTGAGTCCAATTCATTGAGGAAGGAGTAGGGCTTGTCTATTACATATTGGGTTTATGGAACGGTATCTGAGATAATTTGAAGCCCTTGTTGTATGCATCACCCCACCTCACCTTTCCCGTTAAGCAGCCATAGTTTGTTTTCTAAACGTGTGACTCTATTCTGTTTTGTAATTCATTTCAAGGGTAGCGGTTTTTACATTCCCTCTATAAGTCATATCTTATGATAAGTGTCTTTTTCTGTGTGACTTATTTCACTTAGAATCGTCGTACCTAAATCCAATCATCATGCTGCTACTAGCCTTATGACGTTGATTTCATGGCTGAGTGATATTCCATTGTACATAAGGTCCACAACTTCTTTATCCATTTTTCTCTTTCCTGGGATATTTAAGGTGTAACGAAGTGGAGATTCTTGTCAACAGAGGAGCCCTAACTTTGGGGTGCCTGTGTCTTGCTGATTTTTAGTTTTCCCAATTTATACGCCCATGAGTGGATGTGCCCTATGCTCCCTAAGCTGAGTTTTTTAGATGTTTCAGGACACACCGTGCACTTCTCCAGAGTGGCTGTTGGCAATTTACATCCCGCCCATCAGCGTAGCCAGGCTCCCGTTTCTCCATGGCCTGTCCTGCATTTCTGGTTTTGACACTTTATTCAGCATGGCCCTTTTGACCGATGGGAAGCGAGACTTCTTTGTAGCGCTGATTTGCCTTTCCAGGTTGCTTGGTTGGCCAAAAAGGGCGTAAGCGTTTTTCCCTGAATATATTCAGGAAAAAACGCATACGCCCTTTTTGGCCAAGGGCATCATTGTCGAGGTTTTGCCGCTTTTCCTGTGCTTTAAAGGCGATTCGAATCTCCCTCCTGAAATCTGTTTCCTGCAATTCTGCCTTGCTTTCAAATCCTCTTCGTTGCCTTCCATCAATATATTTGTGGACGAGAGTCATCATTTATAAGTCTGCAGGTTTGTGAATTGCAGTGCCCCTGAGCTCCATTTTTCAACTCGGTTTCTTGGGCGCTGGCCGCAAAAGCGCAGGATTGCTTCAGGCCCTATTCTGGTCCCAGGCGGCAGGCTGAGCCTGTGGTTAATTCTTCTTCCTGATGGGAAAATAGAGTGACCTCTGCCTGTCCCAACACCTAGAGCTAGTCTCTCATTGGTTCCCCCTCTTCCCTTTCATCCTCAGGACAAATTGCAAGCTGTACGGAACAGGAGGTTAAAGGTGCT
Source organism: Balaenoptera physalus (assembly GCF_965194825.1). NCBI lineage: Eukaryota > Metazoa > Chordata > Mammalia > Artiodactyla > Balaenopteridae > Balaenoptera > Balaenoptera physalus. The sequence goes on from NC_138885.1 coordinate 26,225,112, forward strand.
GATTCTCCAAGGAGGGAGATTGCTAGTAAAGCGGCTGGAATGGCGAACCCGAGCACAAGGAGATGAGAAATGAGGTGCGTTTTAGAAACCTTTCCCGATCACACGGTGTACCATCTTCTGGGTTTCTCATGCATGTTTTCGATGTAGGAAGATGCCCTTGAACCTGGAGATTTGGGACCCATGGGATGGGTACCACGCAGTATTACTTTAAAGGGTCTGCGTTTGCTCACCCAACCTCACCAAACCTCTCAGCCACAAGAGTGTCCACCCTTATGTCTCAATCAGCTGTGGGTCTAGATATGGTCAATCCAGGTGGCATTACAGCCGCTGAACGAATTTTGTAAGAATTTCTCTCTCTTTCACTGTCTTTGTTTCACGGGTTTTTAAAAGTAATTGATTTTTATAATGGGGTTTACCTGCTTTTCACTGCTGTGATTTTGCCGCTTTACACCCACTTGACTCACTTACAGAGAGATATCAATGCATAGGTTTCAAGATTCTTACTAGTCAGATATATTCTTGGGCGGTGAATTGGGGGTGTTGAGTCCAATTCATTGAGGAAGGAGTAGGGCTTGTCTATTACATATTGGGTTTATGGAACGGTATCTGAGATAATTTGAAACCCTTGTTGTATGCATCACCCCACCTCACCTTTCCCGTTAAGCAGCCATAGTGTGTTTTCTAAACGTGTGACTCTATTCTGTTTTGTAATTCAGTTCAAGGGTAGCGGTTTTTACATTCCCTCTATAAGTCATATCTTATGATAAGTGTCTTTTTCTGTGTGACTTATTTCACTTAGAATCGTCGTACCTAAATCCAATCATCATGCTGCTACTAGCCTTATGACGTTGATTTCATGGCTGAGTGATATTCCATTGTACATAAGGTCCACAACTTCTTTATCCATTTTTCTCTTTCCTGGGATATTTAAGGTGTAATGAAGTGGAGATTCTTGTCAACAGAGCAGCCCTAAACTTTGGGGTGCCTGTGTCTTGCTGATTTTTAGTTTTCCCAATTTATACGCCCATGAGTGGATGTGCCCTATGCTCCCTAAGGTGAGTTTTTTAGATGTTTCAGGACACACCGTGCACTTCTCCAGAGTGGCTGTTGGCAATTTACATCCCGCCCATCAGCGTAGCCAGGCTCCCGTTTCTCCATGGCCTGTCCTGCATTTCTGGTTTTGACACTTTATTCAGCATGGCCCTTTTGACCGATGGGAAGCGAGACTTCTTTGTAGCGCTGATTTGCCTTTCCAGGTTGCTTGGTTGGCCAAAAAGGGCGTATGCGTTTTTTCCTGAATATATTCAGGAAAAAACGCATACGCCCTTTTTGGCCAAGGGCATCATTGTCGAGGTTTAGCCGCTTTTCCTGTGCTTTAAAGGCGATTCGAATCTCCCTCCTGAAATCTGTTTCCTGCAATTCTGCCTTGCTTTCAAATCCTCTTCGTTGCCTTCCATCAATATATTTGTGGACGAGAGTCATCATTTATAAGTCTGCAGGTTTGTGAATTGCAGTGCCCCTGAGCTCCATTTTTCAACTCGCTTTCTTGGGAGCTGGCCGCAAGAGCGCAGGATTGCTTCAGGCCCTATTCTGGTCCCAGGCGGCAGGCTGAGCCTGTGGTTAATTCTTCTTCCTGATGGGAAAATAGAGTGACCTCTGCCTGTCCCAACACCTAGAGCTAGTCTCTCATTGGTTCCCCCTCTTCCCTTTCATCCTCAGGACAAATTGCAAGCTGTACGGAACAGGAGGTTAAAGGTGCTGATTCTCCAAGGAGGGAGATTGCTAGTAAAGCGGCTGGAATGGCGAACCCGAGCACAAGGAGATGAGAAATGAGGTGCGTTTTAGAAACCTTTCCCGATCACACGGTGTACCATCTTCTGGGTTTCTCATGCATGTTTTCGATGTAGGAAGATGCCCTTGAACCTGGAGATTTGGGACCCATTGGATGGGTACCACGCAGTATTACTTTAAAGGGTCTGCGTTTGCTCACCCAACCTCACCAAACCTCTCAGCCCCAAGAGTGTCCACCCTTATGTCTCAATCAGCTGTGGGTCTAGATATGGTCAATCCAGGTGGCATTACAGCCGCTGAACGAATTTTGTAAGAATTTCTCTCTCTTTCACTGTCTTTGTTTCACGGGTTTTTAAAAGTAATTGATTTTTATAATGGGGTTTACCTGCTTTTCACTGCTGTGATTTTGCCGCTTTACACCCACTTGACTCACTTACAGAGAGATATGAATGCATAGGTTTCAAGATTCTTACTAGTCAGATATATTCTTGGCCGGTGAATTGGGGGTGTTGAGTCCAATTCATTGAGGAAGGAGTAGGGCTTGTCTATTACATATTGGGTTTATGGAACGGTATCTGAGATAATTTGAAACCCTTGTTGTATGCATCACCCCACCTCACCTTTCCCGTTAAGCAGCCATAGTGTGTTTTCTAAACGTGTGACTCTATTCTGTTTTGTAATTCAGTTCAAGGGTAGCGGTTTTTACATTCCCTCTATAAGTCATATCTTATGATAAGTGTCTTTTTCTGTGTGACTTATTTCACTTAGAATCGTCGTACCTAAATCCAATCATCATGCTGCTACTAGCCTTATGACGTTGATTTCATGGCTGAGTGATATTCCATTGTACATAAGGACCACAACTTCTTTATCCATTTTTCTCTTTCCTGGGATATTTAAGGTGTAACGAAGTGGAGATTCTTGTCAACAGAGCAGCCCTAAACTTTGGGGTGCCTGTGTCTTGCTGATTTTTAGTTTTCCCAATTTATACGCCCATGAGTGGATGTGCCCTATGCTCCCTAAGCTGAGTTTTTTAGATGTTTCAGGACACACCGTGCACTTCTCCAGAGTGGCTGTTGGCAATTTACATCCCGCCCATCAGCGTAGCCAGGCTCCCGTTTCTCCATGGCCTGTCCTGCATTTCTGGTTTTGACACTTTATTCAGCATGGCCCTTTTGACCGATGGGAAGCGAGACTTCTTTGTAGCGCTGATTTGCCTTTCCAGGTTGCTTGGTTGGCCAAAAAGGGCGTAAGCGTTTTTCCCTGAATATATTCAGGAAAAAACGCATACGCCCTTTTTGGCCAAGGGCATCATTGTCGAGGTTTTGCCGCTTTTCCTGTGCTTTAAAGGCGATTCGAATCTCCCTCCTGAAATCTGTTTCCTGCAATTCTGCCTTGCTTTCAAATCCTCTTCATTGCCTTCCATCAATATATTTGTGGACGAGAGTCATCATTTATAAGTCTGCAGGTTTGTGAATTGCAGTGCCCCTGAGCTCCATTTTTCAACTCGGTTTCTTGGGCGCTGGCCGCAAAAGCGCAGGATTGCTTCAGGCCCTATTCTGGTCCCAGGCGGCAGGCTGAGCCTGTGGTTAATTCTTCTTCCTGATGGGAAAATAGAGTGACCTCTGCCTGTCCCAACACCTAGAGCTAGTCTCTCATTGGTTCCCCCTCTTCCCTTTCATCCTCAGGACAAATTGCAAGCTGTACGGAACAGGAGGTTTTAAAGGTGCTGATTCTCCAAGGAGGGAGATTGCTAGTAAAGCGGCTGGAATGGCGAACCCGAGCACAAGGAGATGAGAAATGAGGTGCGTTTTAGAAACCTTTCCCGATCACACGGTGTACCATCTTCTGGGTTTCTCATGCATGTTTTCGATGTAGGAAGATGCCCTTGAACCTGGAGATTTGGGACCCATGGGATGGGTACCACGCAGTATTACTTTAAAGGGTCTGCGTTTGCTCACCCAACCTCACCAAACCTCTCAGCCCCAAGAGTGTCCACCCTTATGTCTCAATCAGCTGTGGGTCTAGATATGGTCAATCCAGGTGGCATTACAGCCGCTGAACGAATTTTGTAAGAATTTCTCTCTCTTTCACTGTCTTTGTTTCACGGGTTTTTAAAAGTAATTGATTTTTATAATGGGGTTTACCTGCTTTTCACTGCTGTGATTTTGCCGCTTTACACCCACTTGACTCACTTACAGAGAGATATCAATGCATAGGTTTCAAGATTCTTACTAGTCAGATATATTCTTGGGCGGTGAATTGGGGGTGTTGAGTCCAATTCATTGAGGAAGGAGTAGGGCTTGTCTATTACATATTGGGTTTATGGAACGGTATCTGAGATAATTTGAAGCCCTTGTTGTATGCATCACCCCACCTCACCTTTCCCGTTAAGCAGCCATAGTTTGTTTTCTAAACGTGTGACTCTATTCTGTTTTGTAATTCATTTCAAGGGTAGCGGTTTTTACATTCCCTCTATAAGTCATATCTTATGATAAGTGTCTTTTTCTGTGTGACTTATTTCACTTAGAATCGTCGTACCTAAATCCAATCATCATGCTGCTACTAGCCTTATGACGTTGATTTCATGGCTGAGTGATATTCCATTGTACATAAGGTCCACAACTTCTTTATCCATTTTTCTCTTTCCTGGGATATTTAAGGTGTAACGAAGTGGAGATTCTTGTCAACAGAGGAGCCCTAACTTTGGGGTGCCTGTGTCTTGCTGATTTTTAGTTTTCCCAATTTATACGCCCATGAGTGGATGTGCCCTATGCTCCCTAAGCTGAGTTTTTTAGATGTTTCAGGACACACCGTGCACTTCTCCAGAGTGGCTGTTGGCAATTTACATCCCGCCCATCAGCGTAGCCAGGCTCCCGTTTCTCCATGGCCTGTCCTGCATTTCTGGTTTTGACACTTTATTCAGCATGGCCCTTTTGACCGATGGGAAGCGAGACTTCTTTGTAGCGCTGATTTGCCTTTCCAGGTTGCTTGGTTGGCCAAAAAGGGCGTAAGCGTTTTTCCCTGAATATATTCAGGAAAAAACGCATACGCCCTTTTTGGCCAAGGGCATCATTGTCGAGGTTTTGCCGCTTTTCCTGTGCTTTAAAGGCGATTCGAATCTCCCTCCTGAAATCTGTTTCCTGCAATTCTGCCTTGCTTTCAAATCCTCTTCGTTGCCTTCCATCAATATATTTGTGGACGAGAGTCATCATTTATAAGTCTGCAGGTTTGTGAATTGCAGTGCCCCTGAGCTCCATTTTTCAACTCGGTTTCTTGGGCGCTGGCCGCAAAAGCGCAGGATTGCTTCAGGCCCTATTCTGGTCCCAGGCGGCAGGCTGAGCCTGTGGTTAATTCTTCTTCCTGATGGGAAAATAGAGTGACCTCTGCCTGTCCCAACACCTAGAGCTAGTCTCTCATTGGTTCCCCCTCTTCCCTTTCATCCTCAGGACAAATTGCAAGCTGTACGGAACAGGAGGTTAAAGGTGCTGATTCTCCAAGGAGGGAGATTGCTAGTAAAGCGGCTGGAATGGCGAACCCGAGCACAAGGAGATGAGAAATGAGGTGCGTTTTAGAAACCTTTCCCGATCACACGGTGTACCATCTTCTGGGTTTCTCATGCATGTTTTCGATGTAGGAAGATGCCCTTGAACCTGGAGATTTGGGACCCATGGGATGGGTACCACACAGTATTACTTTAAAGGGTCTGCGTTTGCTCACCCAACCTCACCAAACCTCTCAGCCACAAGAGTGTCCACCCTTATGTCTCAATCAGCTGTGGGTCTAGATATGGTCAATCCAGGTGGCATTACAGCCGCTGAACGAATTTTGTAAGAATTTCTCTCTCTTTCACTGTCTTTGTTTCACGGGTTTTTAAAAGTAATTGATTTTTATAATGGGGTTTACCTGCTTTTCACTGCTGTGATTTTGCCGCTTTACACCCACTTGACTCACTTACAGAGAGATATCAATGCATAGGTTTCAAGATTCTTACTAGTCAGATATATTCTTGGGCGGTGAATTGGGGGTGTTGAGTCCAATTCATTGAGGAAGGAGTAGGGCTTGTCTATTACATATTGGGTTTATGGAACGGTATCTGAGATAATTTGAAGCCCTTGTTGTATGCATCACCCCACCTCACCTTTCCCGTTAAGCAGCCATAGTGTGTTTTCTAAACGTGTGACTCTATTCTGTTTTGTAATTCAGTTCAAGGGTAGCGGTTTTTACATTCCCTCTATAAGTCATATCTTATGATAAGTGTCTTTTTCTGTGTGACTTATTTCACTTAGAATCGTCGTACCTAAATCCAATCATCATGCTGCTACTAGCCTTATGACGTTGATTTCATGGCTGAGTGATATTCCATTGTACATAAGGTCCACAACTTCTTTATCCATTTTTCTCTTTCCTGGGATATTTAAGGTGTAACGAAGTGGAGATTCTTGTCAACAGAGGAGCCCTAACTTTGGGGTGCCTGTGTCTTGCTGATTTTTAGTTTTCCCAATTTATACGCCCATGAGTGGATGTGCCCTATGCTCCCTAAGCTGAGTTTTTTAGATGTTTCAGGACACACCGTGCACTTCTCCAGAGTGGCTGTTGGCAATTTACATCCCGCCCATCAGCGTAGCCAGGCTCCCGTTTCTCCATGGCCTGTCCTGCATTTCTGGTTTTGACACTTTATTCAGCATGGCCCTTTTGACCGATGGGAAGCGAGACTTCTTTGTAGCGCTGATTTGCCTTTCCAGGTTGCTTGGTTGGCCAAAAAGGGCGTAAGCGTTTTTCCCTGAATATATTCAGGAAAAAACGCATACGCCCTTTTTGGCCAAGGGCATCATTGTCGAGGTTTTGCCGCTTTTCCTGTGCTTTAAAGGCGATTCGAATCTCCCTCCTGAAATCTGTTTCCTGCAATTCTGCCTTGCTTTCAAATCCTCTTCGTTGCCTTCCATCAATATATTTGTGGACGAGAGTCATCATTTATAAGTCTGCAGGTTTGTGAATTGCAGTGCCCCTGAGCTCCATTTTTCAACTCGGTTTCTTGGGCGCTGGCCGCAAAAGCGCAGGATTGCTTCAGGCCCTATTCTGGTCCCAGGCGGCAGGCTGAGCCTGTGGTTAATTCTTCTTCCTGATGGGAAAATAGAGTGACCTCTGCCTGTCCCAACACCTAGAGCTAGTCTCTCATTGGTTCCCCCTCTTCCCTTTCATCCTCAGGACAAATTGCAAGCTGTACGGAACAGGAGGTTTTAAAGGTGCTGATTCTCCAAGGAGGGAGATTGCTAGTAAAGGGGCTGGAATGGCGAACCCGAGCACAAGGAGATGAGAAATGAGGTGCGTTTTAGAAACCTTTCCCGATCACACGGTGTACCATCTTCTGGGTTTCTCATGCATGTTTTCGATGTAGGAAGATGCCCTTGAACCTGGAGATTTGGGACCCATGGGATGGGTACCACGCAGTATTACTTTAAAGGGTCTGCGTTTGCTCACCCAACCTCACCAAACCTCTCAGCCCCAAGAGTGTCCACCCTTATGTCTCAATCAGCTGTGGGTCTAGATATGGTCAATCCAGGTGGCATTACAGCCGCTGAACGAATTTTGTAAGAATTTCTCTCTCTTTCACTGTCTTTGTTTCACGGGTTTTTAAAAGTAATTGATTTTTATAATGGGGTTTACCTGCTTTTCACTGCTGTGATTTTGCCGCTTTACACCCACTTGACTCACTTACAGAGAGATATCAATGCATAGGTTTCAAGATTCTTACTAGTCAGATATATTCTTGGGCGGTGAATTGGGGGTGTTGAGTCCAATTCATTGAGGAAGGAGTAGGGCTTGTCTATTACATATTGGGTTTATGGAACGGTATCTGAGATAATTTGAAACCCTTGTTGTATGCATCACCCCACCTCACCTTTCCCGTTAAGCAGCCATAGTGTGTTTTCTAAACGTGTGACTCTATTCTGTTTTGTAATTCAGTTCAAGGGTAGCGGTTTTTACATTCCCTCTATAAGTCATATCTTATGATAAGTGTCTTTTTCTGTGTGACTTATTTCACTTAGAATCGTCGTACCTAAATCCAATCATCATGCTGCTACTAGCCTTATGACGTTGATTTCATGGCTGAGTGATATTCCATTGTACATAAGGACCACAACTTCTTTATCCATTTTTCTCTTTCCTTGGATATTTAAGGTGTAACGAAGTGGAGATTCTTGTCAACAGAGCAGCCCTAAACTTTGGGGTGCCTGTGTCTTGCTGATTTTTAGTTTTCCCAATTTATACGCCCATGAGTGGATGTGCCCTATGCTCCCTAAGCTCAGTTTTTTAGATGTTTCAGGACACACCGTGCACTTCTCCAGAGTGGCTGTTGGCAATTTACATCCCGCCCATCAGCGTAGCCAGGCTCCCGTTTCTCCATGGCCTGTCCTGCATTTCTGGTTTTGACACTTTATTCAGCATGGCCCTTTTGACCGATGGGAAGCGAGACTTCTTTGTAGTGCTGATTTGCCTTTCCAGGTTGCTTGGTTGGCCAAAAAGGGCGTATGCGTTTTTTCCTGAATATATTCAGGAAAAAACGCATACGCCCTTTTTGGCCAAGGGCATCATTGTCGAGGTTTTGCCGCTTTTCCTGTGCTTTAAAGGCGATTCGAATCTCCCTCCTGAAATCTGTTTCCTGCAATTCTGCCTTGCTTTCAAATCCTCTTCGTTGCCTTCCCTCAATATATTTGTGGACGAGAGTCATCATTTATAAGTCTGCAGGTTTGTGAATTGCAGTGCCCCTGAGCTCCATTTTTCAACTCGCTTTCTTGGGAGCTGGCCGCAAGAGCGCAGGATTGCTTCAGGCCCTATTCTGGTCCCAGGCGGCAGGCTGAGCCTGTGGTTAATTCTTCTTCTTGAGGGGAAAATAGTGTGACCTGTGCCTGTCCCAACACCTAGAGCTAGTCTCTCATTGGTTCCCCCTCTTCCCGTTCATCCTCAGGACAAATTGCAACCTGTACGGAACAGGAGGTTAAAGGTGCTGATTCTCCAAGGAGGGAGATTGCTAGTAAAGCGGCTGGAATGGCGAACCCGAGCACAAGGAGATGAGAAATGAGGTGCGTTTTAGAAACCTTTCCCGATCACACGGTGTACCATCTTCTGGGTTTCTCATGCATGTTTTCGATGTAGGAAGATGCCCTTGAACCTGGAGATTTGGGACCCATGGGATGGGTACCACGCAGTATTACTTTAAAGGGTCTGCGTTTGCTCACCCAACCTCACCAAACCTCTCAGCCCCAAGAGTGTCCACCCTTATGTCTCAATCAGCTGTGGGTCTAGATATGGTCAATCCAGGTGGCATTACAGCCGCTGAACGAATTTTGTAAGAATTTCTCTCTCTTTCACTGTCTTTGTTTCACGGGTTTTTAAAAGTAATTGATTTTTATAATGGGGTTTACCTGCTTTTCACTGCTGTGATTTTGCCGCTTTACACCCACTTGACTCACTTACAGAGAGATATCAATGCATAGGTTTCAAGATTCTTACTAGTCAGATATATTCTTGGGCGGTGAATAGGGGGTGTTGAGTCCAATTCATTGAGGAAGGAGTCGGGCTTGTCTATTACATATTGGGTTTATGGAACGGTATCTGAGATAATTTGAAACCCTTGTTGTAGGCATCACCCCACCTCACCTTTCCCGTTAAGTAGCCATAGTGTGTTTTCTAAACGTGTGACTCTATTCTGTTGTGTAATTCAGTTCAAGGGTAGCGGTTTTTACATTCCCTCTATAAGTCATATCTTATGATAAGTGTCTTTTTCTGTGTGACTTATTTCACTTAGAATCGTCGTACCTAAATCCAATCATCATGCTGCTACTAGCCTTATGACGTTGATTTCATGGCTGAGTGATATTCCATTGTACATAAGGACCACAACTTCTTTATCCATTTTTCTCTTTCCTTGGATATTTAAGGTGTAACGAAGTGGAGATTCTTGTCAACAGAGCAGCCCTAAACTTTGGGGTGCCTGTGTCTTGCTGATTTTTAGTTTTCCCAATTTATACGCCCATGAGTGGATGTGCCCTATGCTCCCTAAGCTGAGTTTTTTAGATGTTTCAGGACACACCGTGCACTTCTCCAGAGTGGCTGTTGGCAATTTACATCCCGCCCATCAGCGTAGCCAGGCTCCCGTTTCTCCATGGCCTGTCCTGCATTTCTGGTTTTGACACTTTATTCAGCATGGCCCTTTTGACCGATGGGAAGCGAGACTTCTTTGTAGCGCTGATTTGCCTTTCCAGGTTGCTTGGTTGGCCAAAAAGGGCGTAAGCGTTTTTCCCTGAATATATTCAGGAAAAAACGCATACGCCCTTTTTGGCCAAGGGCATCATTGTCGAGGTTTTGCCGCTTTTCCTGTGCTTTAAAGGCGATTCGAATCTCCCTCCTGAAATCTGTTTCCTGCAATTCTGCCTTGCTTTCAAATCCTCTTCGTTGCCTTCCATCAATATATTTGTGGACGAGAGTCATCATTTATAAGTCTGCAGGTTTGTGAATTGCAGTGCCCCTGAGCTCCATTTTTCAACTCGGTTTCTTGGGCGCTGGCCGCAAAAGCGCAGGATTGCTTCAGGCCCTATTCTGGTCCCAGGCGGCAGGCTGAGCCTGTGGTTAATTCTTCTTCCTGATGGGAAAATAGAGTGACCTCTGCCTGTCCCAACACCTAGAGCTAGTCTCTCATTGGTTCCCCCTCTTCCCTTTCATCCTCAGGACAAATTGCAAGCTGTACGGAACAGGAGGTTAAAGGTGCTGATTCTCCAAGGAGGGAGATTGCTAGTAAAGCGGCTGGAATGGCGAACCCGAGCACAAGGAGATGAGAAATGAGGTGCGTTTTAGAAACCTTTCCCGATCACACGGTGTACCATCTTCTGGGTTTCTCATGCATGTTTTCGATGTAGGAAGATGCCCTTGAACCTGGAGATTTGGGACCCATGGGATGGGTACCACACAGTATTACTTTAAAGGGTCTGCGTTTGCTCACCCAACCTCACCAAACCTCTCAGCCACAAGAGTGTCCACCCTTATGTCTCAATCAGCTGTGGGTCTAGATATGGTCAATCCAGGTGGCATTACAGCCGCTGAACGAATTTTGTAAGAATTTCTCTCTCTTTCACTGTCTTTGTTTCACGGGTTTTTAAAAGTAATTGATTTTTATAATGGGGTTTACCTGCTTTTCACTGCTGTGATTTTGCCGCTTTACACCCACTTGACTCACTTACAGAGAGATATCAATGCATAGGTTTCAAGATTCTTACTAGTCAGATATATTCTTGGGCGGTGAATTGGGGGTGTTGAGTCCAATTCATTGAGGAAGGAGTAGGGCTTGTCTATTACATATTGGGTTTATGGAACGGTATCTGAGATAATTTGAAGCCCTTGTTGTATGCATCACCCCACCTCACCTTTCCCGTTAAGCAGCCATAGTGTGTTTTCTAAACGTGTGACTCTATTCTGTTTTGTAATTCAGTTCAAGGGTAGCGGTTTTTACATTCCCTCTATAAGTCATATCTTATGATAAGTGTCTTTTTCTGTGTGACTTATTTCACTTAGAATCGTCGTACCTAAATCCAATCATCATGCTGCTACTAGCCTTATGACGTTGATTTCATGGCTGAGTGATATTCCATTGTACATAAGGTCCACAACTTCTTTATCCATTTTTCTCTTTCCTGGGATATTTAAGGTGTAACGAAGTGGAGATTCTTGTCAACAGAGGAGCCCTAACTTTGGGGTGCCTGTGTCTTGCTGATTTTTAGTTTTCCCAATTTATACGCCCATGAGTGGATGTGCCCTATGCTCCCTAAGCTGAGTTTTTTAGATGTTTCAGGACACACCGTGCACTTCTCCAGAGTGGCTGTTGGCAATTTACATCCCGCCCATCAGCGTAGCCAGGCTCCCGTTTCTCCATGGCCTGTCCTGCATTTCTGGTTTTGACACTTTATTCAGCATGGCCCTTTTGACCGATGGGAAGCGAGACTTCTTTGTAGCGCTGATTTGCCTTTCCAGGTTGCTTGGTTGGCCAAAAAGGGCGTAAGCGTTTTTCCCTGAATATATTCAGGAAAAAACGCATACGCCCTTTTTGGCCAAGGGCATCATTGTCGAGGTTTTGCCGCTTTTCCTGTGCTTTAAAGGCGATTCGAATCTCCCTCCTGAAATCTGTTTCCTGCAATTCTGCCTTGCTTTCAAATCCTCTTCGTTGCCTTCCATCAATATATTTGTGGACGAGAGTCATCATTTATAAGTCTGCAGGTTTGTGAATTGCAGTGCCCCTGAGCTCCATTTTTCAACTCGGTTTCTTGGGCGCTGGCCGCAAAAGCGCAGGATTGCTTCAGGCCCTATTCTGGTCCCAGGCGGCAGGCTGAGCCTGTGGTTAATTCTTCTTCCTGATGGGAAAATAGAGTGACCTCTGCCTGTCCCAACACCTAGAGCTAGTCTCTCATTGGTTCCCCCTCTTCCCTTTCATCCTCAGGACAAATTGCAAGCTGTACGGAACAGGAGGTTTTAAAGGTGCTGATTCTCCAAGGAGGGAGATTGCTAGTAAAGGGGCTGGAATGGCGAACCCGAGCACAAGGAGATGAGAAATGAGGTGCGTTTTAGAAACCTTTCCCGATCACACGGTGTACCATCTTCTGGGTTTCTCATGCATGTTTTCGATGTAGGAAGATGCCCTTGAACCTGGAGATTTGGGACCCATGGGATGGGTACCACGCAGTATTACTTTAAAGGGTCTGCGTTTGCTCACCCAACCTCACCAAACCTCTCAGCCCCAAGAGTGTCCACCCTTATGTCTCAATCAGCTGTGGGTCTAGATATGGTCAATCCAGGTGGCATTACAGCCGCTGAACGAATTTTGTAAGAATTTCTCTCTCTTTCACTGTCTTTGTTTCACGGGTTTTTAAAAGTAATTGATTTTTATAATGGGGTTTACCTGCTTTTCACTGCTGTGATTTTGCCGCTTTACACCCACTTGACTCACTTACAGAGAGATATCAATGCATAGGTTTCAAGATTCTTACTAGTCAGATATATTCTTGGGCGGTGAATTGGGGGTGTTGAGTCCAATTCATTGAGGAAGGAGTAGGGCTTGTCTATTACATATTGGGTTTATGGAACGGTATCTGAGATAATTTGAAACCCTTGTTGTATGCATCACCCCACCTCACCTTTCCCGTTAAGCAGCCATAGTGTGTTTTCTAAACGTGTGACTCTATTCTGTTTTGTAATTCAGTTCAAGGGTAGCGGTTTTTACATTCCCTCTATAAGTCATATCTTATGATAAGTGTCTTTTTCTGTGTGACTTATTTCACTTAGAATCGTCGTACCTAAATCCAATCATCATGCTGCTACTAGCCTTATGACGTTGATTTCATGGCTGAGTGATATTCCATTGTACATAAGGACCACAACTTCTTTATCCATTTTTCTCTTTCCTTGGATATTTAAGGTGTAACGAAGTGGAGATTCTTGTCAACAGAGCAGCCCTAAACTTTGGGGTGCCTGTGTCTTGCTGATTTTTAGTTTTCCCAATTTATACGCCCATGAGTGGATGTGCCCTATGCTCCCTAAGCTCAGTTTTTTAGATGTTTCAGGACACACCGTGCACTTCTCCAGAGTGGCTGTTGGCAATTTACATCCCGCCCATCAGCGTAGCCAGGCTCCCGTTTCTCCATGGCCTGTCCTGCATTTCTGGTTTTGACACTTTATTCAGCATGGCCCTTTTGACCGATGGGAAGCGAGACTTCTTTGTAGTGCTGATTTGCCTTTCCAGGTTGCTTGGTTGGCCAAAAAGGGCGTATGCGTTTTTTCCTGAATATATTCAGGAAAAAACGCATACGCCCTTTTTGGCCAAGGGCATCATTGTCGAGGTTTTGCCGCTTTTCCTGTGCTTTAAAGGCGATTCGAATCTCCCTCCTGAAATCTGTTTCCTGCAATTCTGCCTTGCTTTCAAATCCTCTTCGTTGCCTTCCCTCAATATATTTGTGGACGAGAGTCATCATTTATAAGTCTGCAGGTTTGTGAATTGCAGTGCCCCTGAGCTCCATTTTTCAACTCGCTTTCTTGGGAGCTGGCCGCAAGAGCGCAGGATTGCTTCAGGCCCTATTCTGGTCCCAGGCGGCAGGCTGAGCCTGTGGTTAATTCTTCTTCTTGAGGGGAAAATAGTGTGACCTGTGCCTGTCCCAACACCTAGAGCTAGTCTCTCATTGGTTCCCCCTCTTCCCGTTCATCCTCAGGACAAATTGCAACCTGTACGGAACAGGAGGTTAAAGGTGCTGATTCTCCAAGGAGGGAGATTGCTAGTAAAGCGGCTGGAATGGCGAACCCGAGCACAAGGAGATGAGAAATGAGGTGCGTTTTAGAAACCTTTCCCGATCACACGGTGTACCATCTTCTGGGTTTCTCATGCATGTTTTCGATGTAGGAAGATGCCCTTGAACCTGGAGATTTGGGACCCATGGGATGGGTACCACGCAGTATTACTTTAAAGGGTCTGCGTTTGCTCACCCAACCTCACCAAACCTCTCAGCCCCAAGAGTGTCCACCCTTATGTCTCAATCAGCTGTGGGTCTAGATATGGTCAATCCAGGTGGCATTACAGCCGCTGAACGAATTTTGTAAGAATTTCTCTCTCTTTCACTGTCTTTGTTTCACGGGTTTTTAAAAGTAATTGATTTTTATAATGGGGTTTACCTGCTTTTCACTGCTGTGATTTTGCCGCTTTACACCCACTTGACTCACTTACAGAGAGATATCAATGCATAGGTTTCAAGATTCTTACTAGTCAGATATATTCTTGGGCGGTGAATAGGGGGTGTTGAGTCCAATTCATTGAGGAAGGAGTCGGGCTTGTCTATTACATATTGGGTTTATGGAACGGTATCTGAGATAATTTGAAACCCTTGTTGTAGGCATCACCCCACCTCACCTTTCCCGTTAAGTAGCCATAGTGTGTTTTCTAAACGTGTGACTCTATTCTGTTGTGTAATTCAGTTCAAGGGTAGCGGTTTTTACATTCCCTCTATAAGTCATATCTTATGATAAGTGTCTTTTTCTGTGTGACTTATTTCACTTAGAATCGTCGTACCTAAATCCAATCATCATGCTGCTACTAGCCTTATGACGTTGATTTCATGGCTGAGTGATATTCCATTGTACATAAGGACCACAACTTCTTTATCCATTTTTCTCTTTCCTTGGATATTTAAGGTGTAACGAAGTGGAGATTCTTGTCAACAGAGCAGCCCTAAACTTTGGGGTGCCTGTGTCTTGCTGATTTTTAGTTTTCCCAATTTATACGCCCATGAGTGGATGTGCCCTATGCTCCCTAAGCTGAGTTTTTTAGATGTTTCAGGACACACCGTGCACTTCTCCAGAGTGGCTGTTGGCAATTTACATCCCGCCCATCAGCGTAGCCAGGCTCCCGTTTCTCCATGGCCTGTCCTGCATTTCTGGTTTTGACACTTTATTCAGCATGGCCCTTTTGACCGATGGGAAGCGAGACTTCTTTGTAGCGCTGATTTGCCTTTCCAGGTTGCTTGGTTGGCCAAAAAGGGCGTAAGCGTTTTTCCCTGAATATATTCAGGAAAAAACGCATACGCCCTTTTTGGCCAAGGGCATCATTGTCGAGGTTTTGCCGCTTTTCCTGTGCTTTAAAGGCGATTCGAATCTCCCTCCTGAAATCTGTTTCCTGCAATTCTGCCTTGCTTTCAAATCCTCTTCGTTGCCTTCCATCAATATATTTGTGGACGAGAGTCATCATTTATAAGTCTGCAGGTTTGTGAATTGCAGTGCCCCTGAGCTCCATTTTTCAACTCGGTTTCTTGGGCGCTGGCCGCAAGAGCGCAGGATTGCTTCAGGCCCTATTCTGGTCCCAGGCGGCAGGCTGAGCCTGTGGTTAATTCTTCTTCCTGATGGGAAAATAGAGTGACCTCTGCCTGTCCCAACACCTAGAGCTAGTCTCTCATTGGTTCCCCCTCTTCCCTTTCATCCTCAGGACAAATTGCAAGCTGTACGGAACAGGAGGTTTTAAAGGTGCTGATTCTCCAAGGAGGGAGATTGCTAGTAAAGCGGCTGGAATGGCGAACCCGAGCACAAGGAGATGAGAAATGAGGTGCGTTTTAGAAACCTTTCCCGATCACACGGTGTACCATCTTCTGGGTTTCTCATGCATGTTTTCGATGTAGGAAGATGCCCTTGAACCTGGAGATTTGGGACCCATGGGATGGGTACCACGCAGTATTACTTTAAAGGGTCTGCGTTTGCTCACCCAACCTCACCAAACCTCTCAGCCCCAAGAGTGTCCACCCTTATGTCTCAATCAGCTGTGGGTCTAGATATGGTCAATCCAGGTGGCATTACAGCCGCTGAACGAATTTTGTAAGAATTTCTCTCTCTTTCACTGTCTTTGTTTCACGGGTTTTTAAAAGTAATTGATTTTTATAATGGGGTTTACCTGCTTTTCACTGCTGTGATTTTGCCGCTTTACACCCACTTGACTCACTTACAGAGAGATATCAATGCATAGGTTTCAAGATTCTTACTAGTCAGATATATTCTTGGGCGGTGAATTGGGGGTGTTGAGTCCAATTCATTGAGGAAGGAGTAGGGCTTGTCTATTACATATTGGGTTTATGGAACGGTATCTGAGATAATTTGAAACCCTTGTTGTATGCATCACCCCACCTCACCTTTCCCGTTAAGCAGCCATAGTGTGTTTTCTAAACGTGTGACTCTATTCTGTTTTGTAATTCAGTTCAAGGGTAGCGGTTTTTACATTCCCTCTATAAGTCATATCTTATGATAAGTGTCTTTTTCTGTGTGACTTATTTCACTTAGAATCGTCGTACCTAAATCCAATCATCATGCTGCTACTAGCCTTATGACGTTGATTTCATGGCTGAGTGATATTCCATTGTACATAAGGACCACAACTTCTTTATCCATTTTTCTCTTTCCTGGGATATTTAAGGTGTAACGAAGTGGAGATTCTTGTCAACAGAGCAGCCCTAAACTTTGGGGTGCCTGTGTCTTGCTGATTTTTAGTTTTCCCAATTTATACGCCCATGAGTGGATGTGCCCTATGCTCCCTAAGCTGAGTTTTTTAGATGTTTCAGGACACACCGTGCACTTCTCCAGAGTGGCTGTTGGCAATTTACATCCCGCCCATCAGCGTAGCCAGGCTCCCGTTTCTCCATGGCCTGTCCTGCATTTCTGGTTTTGACACTTTATTCAGCATGGCCCTTTTGACCGATGGGAAGCGAGACTTCTTTGTAGCGCTGATTTGCCTTTCCAGGTTGCTTGGTTGGCCAAAAAGGGCGTATGCGTTTTTTCCTGAATATATTCAGGAAAAAACGCATACGCCCTTTTTGGCCAAGGGCATCATTGTCGAGGTTTTGCCGCTTTTCCTGTGCTTTAAAGGCGATTCGAATCTCCCTCCTGAAATCTGTTTCCTGCAATTCTGCCTTGCTTTCAAATCCTCTTCGTTGCCTTCCCTCAATATATTTGTGGACGAGAGTCATCATTTATAAGTCTGCAGGTTTGTGAATTGCAGTGCCCCTGAGCTCCATTTTTCAACTCGCTTTCTTGGGAGCTGGCCGCAAGAGCGCAGGATTGCTTCAGGCCCTATTCTTGTCCCAGGCGGCAGGCTGAGCCTGTGGTTAATTCTTCTTCTTGAGGGGAAAATAGAGTGACCTGTGCCTGTCCCAACACCTAGAGCTAGTCTCTCATTGGTTCCCCCTCTTCCCTTTCATCCTCAGGACAAATGGCAACCTGTACGGAACAGGAGGTTAAAGGTGCTGATTCTCCAAGGAGGGAGATTGCTAGTAAAGCGGCTGGAATGGCGAACCCGAGCACAAGGAGATGAGAAATGAGGTGCGTTTTAGAAACCTTTCCTGATCACACGGTGTACCATCTTCTGGGTTTCTCATGCATGTTTTCGATGTAGGAAGATGCCCTTGAACCTGGAGATTTGGGACCCATGGAATGGGTACCACGCAGTATTACTTTAAAGGGTCTGCGTTTGCTCACCCAACCTCACCAAACCTCTCAGCCCCAAGAGTGTCCACCCTTATGTCTCAATCAGCTGTGGGTCTAGATATGGTCAATCCAGGTGGCATTACAGCCGCTGAACGAATTTTGTAAGAATTTCTCTCTCTTTCACTGTCTTTGTTTCACGGGTTTTTAAAAGTAATTGATTTTTATAATGGGGTTTACCTGCTTTTCACTGCTGTGATTTTGCCGCTTTACACCCACTTGACTCACTTACAGAGAGATATCAATGCATAGGTTTTAAGATTCTTACTAGTCAGATATATTCTTGGGCGGTGAATTGGGGGTGTTGAGTCCAATTCATTGAGGAAGGAGTAGGGCTTGTCTATTACATATTGGGTTTATGGAACGGTATCTGAGATAATTTGAAACCCTTGTTGTATGCATCACCCCACCTCACCTTTCCCGTTAAGCAGCCACAGTGTGTTTTCTAAACGTGTGACTCTATTCTGTTTTGTAATTCAGTTCAAGGGTAGCGGTTTTTACATTCCCTCTATAAGTCATATCTTATGATAAGTGTCTTTTTCTGTGTGACTTATTTCACTTAGAATCTTCGTACCTAAATCCACTCATCATGCTGCTACTAGCCTTATGACGTTGATTTCATGGCTGAGTGATATTCCATTGTACATAAGGACCACAACTTCTTTATCCATTTTTCTCTTTCCTGGGATATTTAAGGTGTAACGAAGTGGAGATTCTTGTCAACAGAGCAGCCCTAAACTTTGGGGTGCCTGTGTCTTGCTGATTTTTAGTTTTCCCAATTTATACGCCCATGAGTGGATGTGCCCTATGCTCCCTAAGCTGAGTTTTTTAGATGTTTCAGGACACACCGTGCACTTCTCCAGAGTGGCTGTTGGCAATTTACATCCCGCCCATCAGCGTAGCCAGGCTCCCGTTTCTCCATGGCCTGTCCTGCATTTCTGGTTTTGACACTTTATTCAGCATGGCCCTTTTGACCGATGGGAAGCGAGACTTCTTTGTAGCGCTGATTTGCCTTTCCAGGTTGCTTGGTTGGCCAAAAAGGGCGTATGCATTTTTTCCTGAATATATTCAGCAAAAAACGCATACGCCCTTTTTGGCCAAGGGCATCATTGTCGAGGTTTTGCCGCTTTTCCTGTGCTTTAAAGGCGATTAAAATCTCCCTCCTGAAATCTGTTTCCTGCAATTCTGCCTTGCTTTCAAATCCTCTTCGTTGCCTTCCCTCAATATATTTGTGGACGAGAGTCATCATTTATAAGTCTGCAGGTTTGTGAATTGCAGTGCCCCTGAGCTCCATTTTTCAACTCGCTTTCTTGGGCGCTGGCCGCAAAAGCGCAGGATTGCTTCAGGCCCTATTCTGGTCCCAGGCGGCAGGCTGAGCCTGTGGTTAATTCTTCTTCCTGATGGGAAAATAGAGTGACCTCTGCCTGTCCCAACACCTAGAGCTTGTCTCTCATTGGTTCCCCCTCTTCCCTTTCATCCTCAGGACAAATTGCAAGCTGTACCGAACAGGAGGTTAAAGGTGCTGATTCTCCAAGGAGGGAGATTGCTAGTAAAGCGGTTGGAATGGCGAACCCGAGCACAAGGAGATGAGAAATGAGGTGCGTTTTAGAAACCTTTCCCGATCACACGGTGTACCATCTTCTGGGTTTCTCATGCATGTTTTCGATGTAGGAAGATGCCCTTGAACCTGGAGATTTGGGACCCATGGGATGGGTACCACGCAGTATTACTTTAAAGGGTCTGCGTTTGCTCACCCAACCTCACCAAACCTCTCAGCCCCAAGAGTGTCCACCCTTATGTCTCAATCAGCTGTGGGTCTAGATATGGTCAATCCAGGTGGCATTACAGCCGCTGAACGAATTTTGTAAGAATTTCTCTCTCTTTCACTGTCTTTGTTTCACGGGTTTTTAAAAGTAATTGAGTTTTATAATGGGGTTTACCTGCTTTTCACTGCTGTGATTTTGCCGCTTTACACCCACTTGACTCACTTACAGAGAAATATCAATGCATAGGTTTCAAGATTCTTACTAGTCAGATATATTCTTTGGCGGTGGATTGGGGGTGTTGAGTGCAATTCATTGAGGAAGGAGTAGGGCTTGTCTATTACATATTGGGTTTATGGAACGGTATCTGAGATAATTTGAAACCCTTGTTGTATGCATCACCCCACCTCACCTTTCCCGTTAAGCAGCCATAGTGTGTTTTCTAAACGTGTGACTCTATTCTGTTTTGTAATTCAGTTCAAGGGTAGCGGTTTTTACATTCCCTCTATAAGTCATATCTTATGATAAGTGTCTTTTTCTGTGTGACTTATTTCACTTAGAATCTTCGTACCTAAATCCACTCATCATGCTGCTACTAGCCTTATGACGTCGATTTCATGGCTGAGTGATATTCCATTGTACATAAGGACCACAACTTCTTTATCCATTTTTCTCTTTCCTGGGATATTTAAGGTGTAACGAAGTGGAGATTCTTGTCAACAGAGCAGCCCTAAACTTTGGGGTGCCTGTGTCTTGCTGATTTTTAGTTTTCCCAGTTTATACGCCCATGAGTGGATGTGCCCTATGCTCCCTAAGCTCAGTTTTTTAGATGTTTCAGGACACACCGTGCACTTCTCCAGAGTGGCTGTTGGCAATTTACATCCCGCCCATCAGCGTAGCCAGGCTCCCGTTTCTCCATGGCCTGTCCTGCATTTCTGGTTTTGACACTTTATTCAGCATGGCCCTTTTGACCGATGGGAAGCGAGACTTCTTTGTAGCGCTGATTTGCCTTTCCAGGTTGCTTGGTTGGCCAAAAAGGGCGTATGCGTTTTTTCCTGAATATATTCAGGAAAAAACGCATACGCCCTTTTTGGCCAAGGGCATCATTGTCGAGGTTTTGCCGCTTTTCCTGTGCTTTAAAGGCGATTCGAATCTCCCTCCTGAAATCTGTTTCCTGCAATTCTGCCTTGCTTTCAAATCCTCTTCGTTGCCTTCCCTCAATATATTTGTGGACGAGAGTCATCATTTATAAGTCTGCAGGTTTGTGAATTGCAGTGCCCCTGAGCTCCATTTTTCAACTCGCTTTCTTGGGAGCTGGCCGCAAGAGCGCAGGATTGCTTCAGGCCCTATTCTTGTCCCAGGCGGCAGGCTGAGCCTGTGGTTAATTCTTCTTCTTGAGGGGAAAATAGAGTGACCTGTGCCTGTCCCAACACCTAGAGCTAGTCTCTCATTGGTTCCCCCTCTTCCCGTTCATCCTCAGGACAAATTGCAACCTGTACGGAACAGGAGGTTAAAGGTGCTGATTCTCCAAGGAGGGAGATTGCTATTAAAGCGGCTGGAATGGCGAACCCGAGCACAAGGAGATGAGAAATGAGGTGCGTTTTAGAAACCTTTCCTGATCACACGGTGTACCATCTTCTGGGTTTCTCATGCATGTTTTCGATGTAGGAAGATGCCCTTGAACCTGGAGATTTGGGACCCATGGAATGGGTACCACGCAGTATTACTTTAAAGGGTCTGCGTTTGCTCACCCAACCTCACCAAACCTCTCAGCCCCAAGAGTGTCCACCCTTATGTCTCAATCAGCTGTGGGTCTAGATATGGTCAATCCAGGTGGCATTACAGCCGCTGAACGAATTTTGTAAGAATTTCTCTCTCTTTCACTGTCTTTGTTTCACGGGTTTTTAAAAGTAATTGATTTTTATAATGGGGTTTACCTGCTTTTCACTGCTGTGATTTTGCCGCTTTACACCCACTTGACTCACTTACAGAGAGATATCAATGCATAGGTTTTAAGATTCTTACTAGTCAGATATATTCTTGGGCGGTGAATTGGGGGTGTTGAGTCCAATTCATTGAGGAAGGAGTAGGGCTTGTCTATTACATATTGGGTTTATGGAACGGTATCTGAGATAATTTGAAACCCTTGTTGTATGCATCACCCCACCTCACCTTTCCCGTTAAGCAGCCATAGTGTGTTTTCTAAACGTGTGACTCTATTCTGTTTTGTAATTCAGTTCAAGGGTAGCGGTTTTTACATTCCCTCTATAAGTCATATCTTATGATAAGTGTCTTTTTCTGTGTGACTTATTTCACTTAGAATCGTCGTACCTAAATCCAATCATCATGCTGCTACTAGCCTTATGACGTTGATTTCATGGCTGAGTGATATTCCATTGTACATAAGGACCACAACTTCTTTATCCATTTTTCTCTTTCCTGGGATATTTAAGGTGTAACGAAGTGGAGATTCTTGTCAACAGAGCAGCCCTAAACTTTGGGGTGCCTGTGTCTTGCTGATTTTTAGTTTTCCCAATTTATACGCCCATGAGTGGATGTGCCCTATGCTCCCTAAGCTGAGTTTTTTAGATGTTTCAGGACACACCGTGCACTTCTCCAGAGTGGCTGTTGGCAATTTACATCCCGCCCATCAGCGTAGCCAGGCTCCCGTTTCTCCATGGCCTGTCCTGCATTTCTGGTTTTGACACTTTATTCAGCATGGCCCTTTTGACCGATGGGAAGCGAGACTTCTTTGTAGCGCTGATTTGCCTTTCCAGGTTGCTTGGTTGGCCAAAAAGGGCGTATGCGTTTTTTCCTGAATATATTCAGGAAAAAACGCATACGCCCTTTTTGGCCAAGGGCATCATTGTCGAGGTTTTGCCGCTTTTCCTGTGCGTTAAAGGCGATTCGAATCTCCCTCCTGAAATCTGTTTCCTGCAATTCTGCCTTGCTTTCAAATCCTCTTCGTTGCCTTCCATCAATATATTTGTGGACGAGAGTCATCATTTATAAGTCTGCAGGTTTGTGAATTGCAGTGCCCCTGAGCTCCATTTTTCAACTCGCTTTCTTGGGAGCTGGCCGCAAGAGCGCAGGATTGCTTCAGGCCCTATTCTGGTCCCAGGCGGCAGGCTGAGCCTGTGGTTAATTCTTCTTCCTGAGGGGAAAATAGAGTGACCTGTGCCTGTCCCAACACCTAGAGCTAGTCTCTCATTGGTTCCCCCTCTTCCCGTTCATCCTCAGGACAAATTGCAACCTGTACGGAACAGGAGGTTAAAGGTGCTGATTCTCCAAGGAGGGAGATTGCTAGTAAAGCGGCTGGAATGGCGAACCCGAGCACAAGGAGATGAGAAATGAGGTGCGTTTTAGAAACCTTTCCCGATCACACGGTGTACCATCTTCTGGGTTTCTCATGCATGTTTTCGATGTAGGAAGATGCCCTTGAACCTGGAGATTTGGGACCCATGGGATGGGTACCACGCAGTATTACTTTAAAGGGTCTGCGTTTGCTCACCCAACCTCACCAAACCTCTCAGCCCCAAGAGTGTCCACCCTTATGTCTCAATCAGCTGTGGGTCTAGATATGGTCAATCCAGGTGGCATTACAGCCGCTGAACGAATTTTGTAAGAATTTCTCTCTCTTTCACTGTCTTTGTTTCACGGGTTTTTAAAAGTAATTGATTTTTATAATGGGGTTTACCTGCTTTTCACTGCTGTGATTTTGCCGCTTTACACCCACTTGACTCACTTACAGAGAGATATCAATGCATAGGTTTCAAGATTCTTACTAGTCAGATATATTCTTGGGCGGTGAATTGGGGGTGTTGAGTCCAATTCATTCAGGAAGGAGTAGGGCTTGTCTATTACATATTGGGTTTATGGAACGGTATCTGAGATAATTTGAAACCCTTGTTGTATGCATCACCCCACCTCACCTTTCTCGTTAAGCAGCCATAGTGTGTTTTCTAAACGTGTGACTCTATTCTGTTTTGTAATTCAGTTCAAGGGTAGCGGTTTTTACATTCCCTCTATAAGTCATATCTTATGATAAGTGTCTTTTTCTGTGTGACTTATTTCACTTAGAATCGTCGTACCTAAATCCAATCATCATGCTGCTACTAGCCTTATGACGTTGATTTCATGGCTGAGTGATATTCCATTGTACATAAGGACCACAACTTCTTTATCCATTTTTCTCTTTCCTTGGATATTTAAGGTGTAACGAAGTGGAGATTCTTGTCAACAGAGCAGCCCTAAACTTTGGGGTGCCTGTGTCTTGCTGATTTTTAGTTTTCCCAATTTATACGCCCATGAGTGGATGTGCCCTATGCTCCCTAAGCTCAGTTTTTTAGATGTTTCAGGACACACCGTGCACTTCTCCAGAGTGGCTGTTGGCAATTTACATCCCGCCCATCAGCGTAGCCAGGCTCCCGTTTCTCCATGGCCTGTCCTGCATTTCTGGTTTTGACACTTTATTCAGCATGGCCCTTTTGACCGATGGGAAGCGAGACTTCTTTGTAGCGCTGATTTGCCTTTCCAGGTTGCTTGGTTGGCCAAAAAGGGCGTATGCATTTTTTCCTGAATATATTCAGGAAAAAACGCATACGCCCTTTTTGGCCAAGGGCATCATTGTCGAGGTTTTGCCGCTTTTCCTGTGCTTTAAAGGCGATTCAAATCTCCCTCCTGAAATCTGTTTCCTGCAATTCTGCCTTGCTTTCAAATCCTCTTCGTTGCCTTCCCTCAATATATTTGTGGACGAGAGTCATCATTTATAAGTCTGCAGGTTTGTGAATTGCAGTGCCCCTGAGCTCCATTTTTCAACTCGCTTTCTTGGGCACTGGCCGCAAAAGCGCAGGATTGCTTCAGGCCCTATTCTGGTCCCAGGCGGCAGGCTGAGCCTGTGGTTAATTCTTCTTCCTGATGGGAAAATAGAGTGACCTCTGCCTGTCCCAACACCTAGAGCTTGTCTCTCATTGGTTCCCCCTCTTCCCTTTCATCCTCAGGACAAATTGCAAGCTGTACGGAACAGGAGGTTAAAGGTGCTGATTCTCCAAGGAGGGAGATTGCTAGTAAAGCGGTTGGAATGGCGAACCCGAGCACAAGGAGATGAGAAATGAGGTGCGTTTTAGAAACCTTTCCCGATCACACGGTGTACCATCTTCTGGGTTTCTCATGCATGTTTTCGATGTAGGAAGATGCCCTTGAACCTGGAGATTTGGGACCCATGGGATGGGTACCACGCAGTATTACTTTAAAGGGTCTGCGTTTGCTCACCCAACCTCACCAAACCTCTCAGCCCCAAGAGTGTCCACCCTTATGTCTCAATCAGCTGTGGGTCTAGATATGGTCAATCCAGGTGGCATTACAGCCGCTGAACGAATTTTGTAAGAATTTCTCTCTCTTTCACTGTCTTTGTTTCACGGGTTTTTAAAAGTAATTGATTTTTATAATGGGGTTTACCTGCTTTTCACTGCTGTGATTTTGCCGCTTTACACCCACTTGACTCACTTACAGAGAGATATCAATGCATAGGTTTCAAGATTCTTACTAGTCAGATATATTCTTGGGCGGTGAATTGGGGGTGTTGAGTCCAATTCATTGAGGAAGGAGTAGGGCTTGTCTATTACATATTGGGTTTATGGAACGGTATCTGAGATAATTTGAAACCCTTGTTGTATGCATCACCCCACCTCACCTTTCCCGTTAAGCAGCCATAGTTTGTTTTCTAAACGTGTGACTCTATTCTGTTTTGTAATTCAGTTCAAGGGTAGCGGTTTTTACATTCCCTCTATAAGTCATATCTTATGATAAGTGTCTTTTTCTGTGTGACTTATTTCACTTAGAATCGTCGTACCTAAATCCAATCATCATGCTGCTACTAGCCTTATGACGTTGATTTCATGGCTGAGTGATATTCCATTGTACATAAGGTCCACAACTTCTTTATCCATTTTTCTCTTTCCTGGGATATTTAAGGTGTAATGAAGTGGAGATTCTTGTCAACAGAGCAGCCCTAAACTTTGGGGTGCCTGTGTCTTGCTGATTTTTAGTTTTCCCAATTTATACGCCCATGAGTGGATGTGCCCTATGCTCCCTAAGCTCAGTTTTTTAGATGTTTCAGGACACACCGTGCACTTCTCCAGAGTGGCTGTTGGCAATTTACATCCCGCCCATAAGCGTAGCCAGGCTCCCGTTTCTCCATGGCCTGTCCTGCATTTCTGCTTTTGACACTTTATTCAGCATGGCCCTTTTGACCGATGGGAAGCGAGACTTCTTTGTAGCGCTGATTTGCCTTTCCAGGTTGCTTGGTTGGCCAAAAAGGGCGTATGCGTTTTTTCCTGAATATATTCAGGAAAAAACGCATACGCCCTTTTTGGCCAAGGGCATCATTGTCGAGGTTTTGCCGCTTTTCCTGTGCTTTAAAGGCGATTTGAATCTCCCTCCTGAAATCTGTTTCCTGCAATTCTGCCTTGCTTTCAAATCCTCTTCGTTGCCTTCCATCAATATATTTGTGGACGAGAGTCATCATTTATAAGTCTGCAGGTTTGTGAATTGCAGTGCCCCTGAGCTCCATTTTTCAACTCGCTTTCTTGGGAGCTGGCCGCAAGAGCGCAGGATTGCTTCAGGCCCTATTCTGGTCCCAGGCGGCAGGCTGAGCCTGTGGTTAATTCTTCTTCTTGAGGGGAAAATAGAGTGACCTGTGCTTGTCCCAACACCTAGAGCTAGTCTCTCATTGGTTCCCCCTCTTCCCGTCATCCTCAGGACAAATTGCAAGCTGTACGGAACAGGAGGTTAAAGGTGCTGATTCTCCAAGGAGGGAGATTGCTAGTAAAGCGGCTGGAATGGCGAACCCAAGCACAAGGAGATGAGAAATGAGGTGCGTTTTAGAAACCTTTCCCGATCACACGGTGTACCATCTTCTGGGTTTCTCATGAATGTTTTCGATGTAGAAAGATGCCCTTGAACCTGGAGATTTGGGACCCATGGGATGGGTACCACGCAGTATTACTTTATAGGGTCTGCGTTTGCTCACCCAACCTCACCAAACCTCTCAGCCCCAAGAGTGTCCACCCTTATGTCTCAATCAGCTGTGGGTCTAGATATGGTCAATCCAGGTGGCATCACAGCCCCTGAACGAATTTTGTAAGAATTTCTCTCTCTTTCACTGTCTTTGTTTCACGGGTTTTTAAAAGTAATTGATTTTTATAATGGGGTTTACCTGCTTTTCACTGCTGTGATTTTGCCGCTTTACACCCACTTGACTCACTTACAGAGAGATATCAATGCATAGGTTTTAAGATTCTTACTAGTCAGATATATTCTTGGGCGGTGAATAGGGGGTGTTGAGTCCAATTCATTGAGGAAGGAGTAGGGCTTGTCTATTACATATTGGGTTTATGGAACGGTATCTGAGCTAATTATAAAACCCTTGTTGTATGCATCACCCCACCTCACCTTTCCCATTAAGCAGCCATAGTGTGTTTTCTAAACGTGTGACTCTATTCTGTTTTGTAATTCAGTTCAAGGGTAGCGGTTTTTACATTCCCTCTATAAGTCATATCTTATGATAAGTGTCTTTTTCTGTGTGACTTATTTCACTTAGAATCTTCGTACCTAAATCCACTCATCATGCTGCTACTAGCCTTATGACGTTGATTTCATGGCTGAGTGATATTCCATTGTACATAAGGACCACAACTTCTTTATCCATTTTTCTCTTTCCTGGGATATTTAAGGTGTAACGAAGTGGAGATTCTTGTCAACAGAGCAGCCCTAAACTTTGGGGTGCCTGTGTCTTGCTGATTTTTAGTTTTCCCAATTTATACGTCCATGAGTGGATGTGCCCTATGCTCCCTAAGCTCAGTTTTTTAGATGTTTCAGGACACACCGTGCACTTCTCCAGAGTGGCTGTTGGCAATTTACATCCCGCCCATCAGCGTAGCCAGGCTCCCGTTTCTCCATGGCCTGTCCTGCATTTCTGGTTTTGACACTTTATTCAGCATGGCCCTTTTGACCGATGGGAAGCGAGACTTCTTTGTAGCGCTGATTTGCCTTTCCAGGTTGCTTGGTTGGCCAAAAAGGGCGTATGCATTTTTTCCTGAATATATTCAGGAAAAAACGCATACGCCCTTTTTGGCCAAGGGCATCATTGTCGAGGTTTTGCCGCTTTTCCTGTGCTTTAAAGGCGATTCAAATCTCCCTCCTGAAATCTGTTTCCTGCAATTCTGCCTTGCTTTCAAATCCTCTTCGTTGCCTTCCCTCAATATATTTGTGGACGAGAGTCATCATTTATAAGTCTGCAGGTTTGTGAATTGCAGTGCCCCTGAGCTCCATTTTTCAACTCGCTTTCTTGGGCACTGGCCGCAAGAGCGCAGGATTGCTTCAGGCCCTATTCTGGTCCCAGGCGGCAGGCTGAGCCTGTGGTTAATTCTTCTTCCTGATGGGAAAATAGAGTGACCTCTGCCTGTCCCAACACCTAGAGCTTGTCTCTCATTGGTTCCCCCTCTTCCCTTTCATCCTCAGGACAAATTGCAAGCTGTACGGAACAGGAGGTTAAAGGTGCTGATTCTCCAAGGAGGGAGATTGCTAGTAAAGCGGTTGGAATGGCGAACCCGAGCACAAGGAGATGAGAAATGAGGTGCGTTTTAGAAACCTTTCCCGATCACACGGTGTACCATCTTCTGGGTTTCTCATGCATGTTTTCGATGTAGGAAGATGCCCTTGAACCTGGAGATTTGGGACCCATGGGATGGGTACCACGCAGTATTACTTTAAAGGGTCTGCGTTTGCTCACCCAACCTCACCAAACCTCTCAGCCCCAAGAGTGTCCACCCTTATGTCTCAATCAGCTGTGGGTCTAGATATGGTCAATCCAGGTGGCATTACAGCCGCTGAACGAATTTTGTAAGAATTTCTCTCTCTTTCACTGTCTTTGTTTCACGGGTTTTTAAAAGTAATTGATTTTTATAATGGGGTTTACCTGCTTTTCACTGCTGTGATTTTGCCGCTTTACACCCACTTGACTCACTTACAGAGAGATATCAATGCATAGGTTTCAAGATTCTTACTAGTCAGATATATTCTTGGGCGGTGAATTGGGGGTGTTGAGTCCAATTCATTGAGGAAGGAGTAGGGCTTGTCTATTACATATTGGGTTTATGGAACGGTATCTGAGATAATTTGAAACCCTTGTTGTATGCATCACCCCACCTCACCTTTCCCGTTAAGCAGCCATAGTTTGTTTTCTAAACGTGTGACTCTATTCTGTTTTGTAATTCATTTCAAGGGTAGCGGTTTTTACATTCCCTCTATAAGTCATATCTTATGATAAGTGTCTTTTTCTGTGTGACTTATTTCACTTAGAATCGTCGTACCTAAATCCAATCATCATGCTGCTACTAGCCTTATGACGTTGATTTCATGGCTGAGTGATATTCCATTGTACATAAGGTCCACAACTTCTTTATCCATTTTTCTCTTTCCTGGGATATTTAAGGTGTAATGAAGTGGAGATTCTTGTCAACAGAGCAGCCCTAAACTTTGGGGTGCCTGTGTCTTGCTGATTTTTAGTTTTCCCAATTTATACGCCCATGAGTGGATGTGCCCTATGCTCCCTAAGCTCAGTTTTTTAGATGTTTCAGGACACACCGTGCACTTCTCCAGAGTGGCTGTTGGCAATTTACATCCCGCCCATAAGCGTAGCCAGGCTCCCGTTTCTCCATGGCCTGTCCTGCATTTCTGGTTTTGACACTTTATTCAGCATGGCCCTTTTGACCGATGGGAAGCGAGACTTCTTTGTAGCGCTGATTTGCCTTTCCAGGTTGCTTGGTTGGCCAAAAAGGGCGTAAGCGTTTTTTCCTGAATATATTCAGGAAAAAACGCATACGCCCTTTTTGGCCAAGGGCATCATTGTCGAGGTTTTGCCGCTTTTCCTGTGCTTTAAAGGCGATTCGAATCTCCCTCCTGAAATCTGTTTCCTGCAATTCTGCCTTGCTTTCAAATCCTCTTCGTTGCCTTCCATCAATATATTTGTGGACGAGAGTCATCATTTATAAGTCTGCAGGTTTGTGAATTGCAGTGCCCCTGAGCTCCATTTTTCAACTCGCTTTCTTGGGAGCTGGCCGCAAGAGCGCAGGATTGCTTCAGGCCCTATTCTGGTCCCAGGCGGCAGGCTGAGCCTGTGGTTAATTCTTCTTCCTGAGGGGAAAATAGAGTGACCTCTGCCTGTCCCAACACCTAGAGCTAGTCTCTCATTGGTTCCCCCTCTTCCCGTTCATCCTCAGGACAAATTGCAACCTGTACGGAACAGGAGGTTAAAGGTGCTGATTCTCCAAGGAGGGAGATTGCTAGTAAAGCGGCTGGAATGGCGAACCCGAGCACAAGGAGATGAGAAATGAGGTGCGTTTTAGAAACCTTTCCCGATCACACGGTGTACCATCTTCTGGGTTTCTCATGCATGTTTTCGATGTAGGAAGATGCCCTTGAACCTGGAGATTTGGGACCCATGGGCTGGGTACCACGCAGTATTACTTTAAAGGGTCTGCGTTTGCTCACCCAACCTCACCAAACCTCTCAGCCCCAAGAGTGTCCACCCTTATGTCTCAATCAGCTGTGGGTCTAGATATGGTCAATCCAGGTGGCATTACAGCCGCTGAACGAATTTTGTAAGAATTTCTCTCTCTTTCACTGTCTTTGTTTCACGGGTTTTTAAAAGTAATTGATTTTTATAATGGGGTTTACCTGCTTTTCACTGCTGTGATTTTGCCGCTTTACACCCACTTGACTCACTTACAGAGAGATATCAATGCATAGGTTTCAAGATTCTTACTAGTCAGATATATTCTTGGGCGGTGAATTGGGGGTGTTGAGTCCAATTCATTGAGGAAGGAGTAGGGCTTGTCTATTACATATTGGGTTTATGGAACGGTATCTGAGATAATTTGAAACCCTTGTTGTATGCATCACCCCACCTCACCTTTCCCGTTAAGCAGCCATAGTGTGTTTTCTAAACGTGTGACTCTATTCTGTTTTGTAATTCAGTTCAAGGGTAGCGGTTTTTACATTCCCTCTATAAGTCATATCTTATGATAAGTGTCTTTTTCTGTGTGACTTATTTCACTTAGAATCGTCGTACCTAAATCCAATCATCATGCTGCTACTAGCCTTATGACGTTGATTTCATGGCTGAGTGATATTCCATTGTACATAAGGACCACAACTTCTTTATCCATTTTTCTCTTTCCTTGGATATTTAAGGTGTAACGAAGTGGAGATTCTTGTCAACAGAGCAGCCCTAAACTTTGGGGTGCCTGTGTCTTGCTGATTTTTAATTTTCCCAATTTATACGCCCATGAGTGGATGTGCCCTATGCTCCCTAAGCTCAGTTTTTTAGATGTTTCAGGACACACCGTGCACTTCTCCAGAGTGGCTGTTGGCAATTTACATCCCGCCCATCAGCGTAGCCAGGCTCCCGTTTCTCCATGGCCTGTCCTGCATTTCTGGTTTTGACACTTTATTCAGCATGGCCCTTTTGACCGATGGGAAGCGAGACTTCTTTGTAGCGCTGATTTGCCTTTCCAGGTTGCTTGGTTGGCCAAAAAGGGCGTAAGCGTTTTTTCCTGAATATATTCAGGAAAAAACGCTTACGCCCTTTTTGGCCAAGGGCATCATTGTCGAGGTTTTGCCGCTTTTCCTGTGCTTTAAAGGCGATTCGAATCTCCCTCCTGAAATCTGTTTCCTGCAATTCTGCCTTGCTTTCAAATCCTCTTCGTTGCCTTCCCTCAATATATTTGTGGACGAGAGTCATCATTTATAAGTCTGCAGGTTTGTGAATTGCAGTGCCCCTGTGCTCCATTTTTCAACTCGCTTTCTTGGGAGCTGGCCGCAAGAGCGCAGGATTGCTTCAGGCCCTATTCTGGTCCAGGGCGGCAGGCTGAGCCTGTGGTTAATTCTTCTTCTTGAGGGGAAAATAGAGTGACCTGTGCCTGTCCCAACACCTAGAGCTAGTCTCTCATTGGTTCCCCCTCTTCCCGTTCATCCTCAGGACAAATGGCAACCTGTACGGAACAGGAGGTTAAAGGTGCTGATTCTCCAAGGAGGGAGATTGCTAGTAAAGCGGCTGGAATGGCGAACCCGAGCACAAGGAGATGAGAAATGAGGTGCGTTTTAGAAACCTTTCCTGATCACACGGTGTACCATCTTCTGGGTTTCTCATGCATGTTTTCGATGTAGGAAGATGCCCTTGAACCTGGAGATTTGGGACCCATGGAATGGGTACCACGCAGTATTACTTTAAAGGGTCTGCGTTTGCTCACCCAACCTCACCAAACCTCTCAGCCCCAAGAGTGTCCACCCTTATGTCTCAATCAGCTGTGGGTCTAGATATGGTCAATCCAGGTGGCATTACAGCCGCTGAACGAATTTTGTAAGAATTTCTCTCTCTTTCACTGTCTTTGTTTCACGGGTTTTTAAAAGTAATTGATTTTTATAATGGGGTTTACCTGCTTTTCACTGCTGTGATTTTGCCGCTTTACACCCACTTGACTCACTTACAGAGAGATATCAATGCATAGGTTTTAAGATTCTTACTAGTCAGATATATTCTTGGGCGGTGAATTGGGGGTGTTGAGTCCAATTCATTGAGGAAGGAGTAGGGCTTGTCTATTACATATTGGGTTTATGGAACGGTATCTGAGATAATTTGAAACCCTTGTTGTATGCATCACCCCACCTCACCTTTCCCGTTAAGCAGCCACAGTGTGTTTTCTAAACGTGTGACTCTATTCTGTTTTGTAATTCAGTTCAAGGGTAGCGGTTTTTACATTCCCTCTATAAGTCATATCTTATGATAAGTGTCTTTTTCTGTGTGACTTATTTCACTTAGAATCTTCGTACCTAAATCCACTCATCATGCTGCTACTAGCCTTATGACGTTGATTTCATGGCTGAGTGATATTCCATTGTACATAAGGACCACAACTTCTTTATCCATTTTTCTCTTTCCTGGGATATTTAAGGTGTAACGAAGTGGAGATTCTTGTCAACAGAGCAGCCCTAAACTTTGGGGTGCCTGTGTCTTGCTGATTTTTAGTTTTCCCAATTTATACGCCCATGAGTGGATGTGCCCTATGCTCCCTAAGCTCAGTTTTTTAGATGTTTCAGGACACACCGTGCACTTCTCCAGAGTGGCTGTTGGCAATTTACATCCCGCCCATCAGCGTAGCCAGGCTCCCGTTTCTCCATGGCCTGTCCTGCATTTCTGGTTTTGACACTTTATTCAGCATGGCCCTTTTGACCGATGGGAAGCGAGACTTCTTTGTAGCGCTGATTTGCCTTTCCAGGTTGCTTGGTTGGCCAAAAAGGGCGTATGCATTTTTTCCTGAATATATTCAGCAAAAAACGCATACGCCCTTTTTGGCCAAGGGCATCATTGTCGAGGTTTTGCCGCTTTTCCTGTGCTTTAAAGGCGATTAAAATCTCCCTCCTGAAATCTGTTTCCTGCAATTCTGCCTTGCTTTCAAATCCTCTTCGTTGCCTTCCCTCAATATATTTGTGGACGAGAGTCATCATTTATAAGTCTGCAGGTTTGTGAATTGCAGTGCCCCTGAGCTCCATTTTTCAACTCGCTTTCTTGGGCGCTGGCCGCAAAAGCGCAGGATTGCTTCAGGCCCTATTCTGGTCCCAGGCGGCAGGCTGAGCCTGTGGTTAATTCTTCTTCCTGATGGGAAAATAGAGTGACCTCTGCCTGTCCCAACACCTAGAGCTTGTCTCTCATTGGTTCCCCCTCTTCCCTTTCATCCTCAGGACAAATTGCAAGCTGTACGGAACAGGAGGTTAAAGGTGCTGATTCTCCAAGGAGGGAGATTGCTAGTAAAGCGGTTGGAATGGCGAACCCGAGCACAAGGAGATGAGAAATGAGGTGCGTTTTAGAAACCTTTCCCGATCACACGGTGTACCATCTTCTGGGTTTCTCATGCATGTTTTCGATGTAGGAAGATGCCCTTGAACCTGGAGATTTGGGACCCATGGGATGGGTACCACGCAGTATTACTTTAAAGGGTCTGCGTTTGCTCACCCAACCTCACCAAACCTCTCAGCCCCAAGAGTGTCCACCCTTATGTCTCAATCAGCTGTGGGTCTAGATATGGTCAATCCAGGTGGCATTACAGCCGCTGAACGAATTTTGTAAGAATTTCTCTCTCTTTCACTGTCTTTGTTTCACGGGTTTTTAAAAGTAATTGAGTTTTATAATGGGGTTTACCTGCTTTTCACTGCTGTGATTTTGCCGCTTTACACCCACTTGACTCACTTACAGAGAAATATCAATGCATAGGTTTCAAGATTCTTACTAGTCAGATATATTCTTTGGCGGTGGATTGGGGGTGTTGAGTGCAATTCATTGAGGAAGGAGTAGGGCTTGTCTATTACATATTGGGTTTATGGAACGGTATCTGAGATAATTTGAAACCCTTGTTGTATGCATCACCCCACCTCACCTTTCCCGTTAAGCAGCCATAGTGTGTTTTCTAAACGTGTGACTCTATTCTGTTTTGTAATTCAGTTCAAGGGTAGCGGTTTTTACATTCCCTCTATAAGTCATATCTTATGATAAGTGTCTTTTTCTGTGTGACTTATTTCACTTAGAATCTTCGTACCTAAATCCACTCATCATGCTGCTACTAGCCTTATGACGTCGATTTCATGGCTGAGTGATATTCCATTGTACATAAGGACCACAACTTCTTTATCCATTTTTCTCTTTCCTGGGATATTTAAGGTGTAACGAAGTGGAGATTCTTGTCAACAGAGCAGCCCTAAACTTTGGGGTGCCTGTGTCTTGCTGATTTTTAGTTTTCCCAGTTTATACGCCCATGAGTGGATGTGCCCTATGCTCCCTAAGCTCAGTTTTTTAGATGTTTCAGGACACACCGTGCACTTCTCCAGAGTGGCTGTTGGCAATTTACATCCCGCCCATCAGCGTAGCCAGGCTCCCGTTTCTCCATGGCCTGTCCTGCATTTCTGGTTTTGACACTTTATTCAGCATGGCCCTTTTGACCGATGGGAAGCGAGACTTCTTTGTAGCGCTGATTTGCCTTTCCAGGTTGCTTGGTTGGCCAAAAAGGGCGTATGCGTTTTTTCCTGAATATATTCAGGAAAAAACGCATACGCCCTTTTTGGCCAAGGGCATCATTGTCGAGGTTTTGCCGCTTTTCCTGTGCTTTAAAGGCGATTCGAATCTCCCTCCTGAAATCTGTTTCCTGCAATTCTGCCTTGCTTTCAAATCCTCTTCGTTGCCTTCCCTCAATATATTTGTGGACGAGAGTCATCATTTATAAGTCTGCAGGTTTGTGAATTGCAGTGCCCCTGAGCTCCATTTTTCAACTCGCTTTCTTGGGAGCTGGCCGCAAGAGCGCAGGATTGCTTCAGGCCCTATTCTTGTCCCAGGCGGCAGGCTGAGCCTGTGGTTAATTCTTCTTCTTGAGGGGAAAATAGAGTGACCTGTGCCTGTCCCAACACCTAGAGCTAGTCTCTCATTGGTTCCCCCTCTTCCCGTTCATCCTCAGGACAAATGGCAACCTGTACGGAACAGGAGGTTAAAGGTGCTGATTCTCCAAGGAGGGAGATTGCTAGTAAAGCGGCTGGAATGGCGAACCCGAGCACAAGGAGATGAGAAATGAGGTGCGTTTTAGAAACCTTTCCTGATCACACGGTGTACCATCTTCTGGGTTTCTCATGCATGTTTTCGATGTAGGAAGATGCCCTTGAACCTGGAGATTTGGGACCCATGGAATGGGTACCACGCAGTATTACTTTAAAGGGTCTGCGTTTGCTCACCCAACCTCACCAAACCTCTCAGCCCCAAGAGTGTCCACCCTTATGTCTCAATCAGCTGTGGGTCTAGATATGGTCAATCCAGGTGGCATTACAGCCGCTGAACGAATTTTGTAAGAATTTCTCTCTCTTTCACTGTCTTTGTTTCACGGGTTTTTAAAAGTAATTGATTTTTATAATGGGGTTTACCTGCTTTTCACTGCTGTGATTTTGCCGCTTTACACCCACTTGACTCACTTACAGAGAGATATCAATGCATAGGTTTTAAGATTCTTACTAGTCAGATATATTCTTGGGCGGTGAATTGGGGGTGTTGAGTCCAATTCATTGAGGAAGGAGTAGGGCTTGTCTATTACATATTGGGTTTATGGAACGGTATCTGAGATAATTTGAAACCCTTGTTGTAT
Source organism: Balaenoptera physalus (assembly GCF_965194825.1). Classification (NCBI taxonomy): domain Eukaryota; kingdom Metazoa; phylum Chordata; class Mammalia; order Artiodactyla; family Balaenopteridae; genus Balaenoptera; species Balaenoptera physalus. The sequence goes on from NC_138885.1 coordinate 26,260,951, forward strand.
GCATCACCCCACCTCACCTTTCCCGTTAAGCAGCCACAGTGTGTTTTCTAAACGTGTGACTCTATTCTGTTTTGTAATTCAGTTCAAGGGTAGCGGTTTTTACATTCCCTCTATAAGTCATATCTTATGATAAGTGTCTTTTTCTGTGTGACTTATTTCACTTAGAATCTTCGTACCTAAATCCACTCATCATGCTGCTACTAGCCTTATGACGTTGATTTCATGGCTGAGTGATATTCCATTGTACATAAGGACCACAACTTCTTTATCCATTTTTCTCTTTCCTGGGATATTTAAGGTGTAACGAAGTGGAGATTCTTGTCAACAGAGCAGCCCTAAACTTTGGGGTGCCTGTGTCTTGCTGATTTTTAGTTTTCCCAATTTATACGCCCATGAGTGGATGTGCCCTATGCTCCCTAAGCTCAGTTTTTTAGATGTTTCAGGACACACCGTGCACTTCTCCAGAGTGGCTGTTGGCAATTTACATCCCGCCCATCAGCGTAGCCAGGCTCCCGTTTCTCCATGGCCTGTCCTGCATTTCTGGTTTTGACACTTTATTCAGCATGGCCCTTTTGACCGATGGGAAGCGAGACTTCTTTGTAGCGCTGATTTGCCTTTCCAGGTTGCTTGGTTGGCCAAAAAGGGCGTATGCATTTTTTCCTGAATATATTCAGCAAAAAACGCATACGCCCTTTTTGGCCAAGGGCATCATTGTCGAGGTTTTGCCGCTTTTCCTGTGCTTTAAAGGCGATTAAAATCTCCCTCCTGAAATCTGTTTCCTGCAATTCTGCCTTGCTTTCAAATCCTCTTCGTTGCCTTCCCTCAATATATTTGTGGACGAGAGTCATCATTTATAAGTCTGCAGGTTTGTGAATTGCAGTGCCCCTGAGCTCCATTTTTCAACTCGCTTTCTTGGGCGCTGGCCGCAAAAGCGCAGGATTGCTTCAGGCCCTATTCTGGTCCCAGGCGGCAGGCTGAGCCTGTGGTTAATTCTTCTTCCTGATGGGAAAATAGAGTGACCTCTGCCTGTCCCAACACCTAGAGCTTGTCTCTCATTGGTTCCCCCTCTTCCCTTTCATCCTCAGGACAAATTGCAAGCTGTACGGAACAGGAGGTTAAAGGTGCTGATTCTCCAAGGAGGGAGATTGCTAGTAAAGCGGTTGGAATGGCGAACCCGAGCACAAGGAGATGAGAAATGAGGTGCGTTTTAGAAACCTTTCCCGATCACACGGTGTACCATCTTCTGGGTTTCTCATGCATGTTTTCGATGTAGGAAGATGCCCTTGAACCTGGAGATTTGGGACCCATGGGATGGGTACCACGCAGTATTACTTTAAAGGGTCTGCGTTTGCTCACCCAACCTCACCAAACCTCTCAGCCCCAAGAGTGTCCACCCTTATGTCTCAATCAGCTGTGGGTCTAGATATGGTCAATCCAGGTGGCATTACAGCCGCTGAACGAATTTTGTAAGAATTTCTCTCTCTTTCACTGTCTTTGTTTCACGGGTTTTTAAAAGTAATTGAGTTTTATAATGGGGTTTACCTGCTTTTCACTGCTGTGATTTTGCCGCTTTACACCCACTTGACTCACTTACAGAGAAATATCAATGCATAGGTTTCAAGATTCTTACTAGTCAGATATATTCTTTGGCGGTGGATTGGGGGTGTTGAGTGCAATTCATTGAGGAAGGAGTAGGGCTTGTCTATTACATATTGGGTTTATGGAACGGTATCTGAGATAATTTGAAACCCTTGTTGTATGCATCACCCCACCTCACCTTTCCCGTTAAGCAGCCATAGTGTGTTTTCTAAACGTGTGACTCTATTCTGTTTTGTAATTCAGTTCAAGGGTAGCGGTTTTTACATTCCCTCTATAAGTCATATCTTATGATAAGTGTCTTTTTCTGTGTGACTTATTTCACTTAGAATCTTCGTACCTAAATCCACTCATCATGCTGCTACTAGCCTTATGACGTCGATTTCATGGCTGAGTGATATTCCATTGTACATAAGGACCACAACTTCTTTATCCATTTTTCTCTTTCCTGGGATATTTAAGGTGTAACGAAGTGGAGATTCTTGTCAACAGAGCAGCCCTAAACTTTGGGGTGCCTGTGTCTTGCTGATTTTTAGTTTTCCCAGTTTATACGCCCATGAGTGGATGTGCCCTATGCTCCCTAAGCTCAGTTTTTTAGATGTTTCAGGACACACCGTGCACTTCTCCAGAGTGGCTGTTGGCAATTTACATCCCGCCCATCAGCGTAGCCAGGCTCCCGTTTCTCCATGGCCTGTCCTGCATTTCTGGTTTTGACACTTTATTCAGCATGGCCCTTTTGACCGATGGGAAGCGAGACTTCTTTGTAGCGCTGATTTGCCTTTCCAGGTTGCTTGGTTGGCCAAAAAGGGCGTATGCGTTTTTTCCTGAATATATTCAGGAAAAAACGCATACGCCCTTTTTGGCCAAGGGCATCATTGTCGAGGTTTTGCCGCTTTTCCTGTGCTTTAAAGGCGATTCGAATCTCCCTCCTGAAATCTGTTTCCTGCAATTCTGCCTTGCTTTCAAATCCTCTTCGTTGCCTTCCCTCAATATATTTGTGGACGAGAGTCATCATTTATAAGTCTGCAGGTTTGTGAATTGCAGTGCCCCTGAGCTCCATTTTTCAACTCGCTTTCTTGGGAGCTGGCCGCAAGAGCGCAGGATTGCTTCAGGCCCTATTCTTGTCCCAGGCGGCAGGCTGAGCCTGTGGTTAATTCTTCTTCTTGAGGGGAAAATAGAGTGACCTGTGCCTGTCCCAACACCTAGAGCTAGTCTCTCATTGGTTCCCCCTCTTCCCGTTCATCCTCAGGACAAATGGCAACCTGTACGGAACAGGAGGTTAAAGGTGCTGATTCTCCAAGGAGGGAGATTGCTAGTAAAGCGGCTGGAATGGCGAACCCGAGCACAAGGAGATGAGAAATGAGGTGCGTTTTAGAAACCTTTCCTGATCACACGGTGTACCATCTTCTGGGTTTCTCATGCATGTTTTCGATGTAGGAAGATGCCCTTGAACCTGGAGATTTGGGACCCATGGAATGGGTACCACGCAGTATTACTTTAAAGGGTCTGCGTTTGCTCACCCAACCTCACCAAACCTCTCAGCCCCAAGAGTGTCCACCCTTATGTCTCAATCAGCTGTGGGTCTAGATATGGTCAATCCAGGTGGCATTACAGCCGCTGAACGAATTTTGTAAGAATTTCTCTCTCTTTCACTGTCTTTGTTTCACGGGTTTTTAAAAGTAATTGATTTTTATAATGGGGTTTACCTGCTTTTCACTGCTGTGATTTTGCCGCTTTACACCCACTTGACTCACTTACAGAGAGATATCAATGCATAGGTTTTAAGATTCTTACTAGTCAGATATATTCTTGGGCGGTGAATTGGGGGTGTTGAGTCCAATTCATTGAGGAAGGAGTAGGGCTTGTCTATTACATATTGGGTTTATGGAACGGTATCTGAGATAATTTGAAACCCTTGTTGTATGCATCACCCCACCTCACCTTTCCCGTTAAGCAGCCACAGTGTGTTTTCTAAACGTGTGACTCTATTCTGTTTTGTAATTCAGTTCAAGGGTAGCGGTTTTTACATTCCCTCTATAAGTCATATCTTATGATAAGTGTCTTTTTCTGTGTGACTTATTTCACTTAGAATCTTCGTACCTAAATCCACTCATCATGCTGCTACTAGCCTTATGACGTTGATTTCATGGCTGAGTGATATTCCATTGTACATAAGGACCACAACTTCTTTATCCATTTTTCTCTTTCCTGGGATATTTAAGGTGTAACGAAGTGGAGATTCTTGTCAACAGAGCAGCCCTAAACTTTGGGGTGCCTGTGTCTTGCTGATTTTTAGTTTTCCCAATTTATACGCCCATGAGTGGATGTGCCCTATGCTCCCTAAGCTCAGTTTTTTAGATGTTTCAGGACACACCGTGCACTTCTCCAGAGTGGCTGTTGGCAATTTACATCCCGCCCATCAGCGTAGCCAGGCTCCCGTTTCTCCATGGCCTGTCCTGCATTTCTGGTTTTGACACTTTATTCAGCATGGCCCTTTTGACCGATGGGAAGCGAGACTTCTTTGTAGCGCTGATTTGCCTTTCCAGGTTGCTTGGTTGGCCAAAAAGGGCGTATGCATTTTTTCCTGAATATATTCAGCAAAAAACGCATACGCCCTTTTTGGCCAAGGGCATCATTGTCGAGGTTTTGCCGCTTTTCCTGTGCTTTAAAGGCGATTAAAATCTCCCTCCTGAAATCTGTTTCCTGCAATTCTGCCTTGCTTTCAAATCCTCTTCGTTGCCTTCCCTCAATATATTTGTGGACGAGAGTCATCATTTATAAGTCTGCAGGTTTGTGAATTGCAGTGCCCCTGAGCTCCATTTTTCAACTCGCTTTCTTGGGCGCTGGCCGCAAAAGCGCAGGATTGCTTCAGGCCCTATTCTGGTCCCAGGCGGCAGGCTGAGCCTGTGGTTAATTCTTCTTCCTGATGGGAAAATAGAGTGACCTCTGCCTGTCCCAACACCTAGAGCTTGTCTCTCATTGGTTCCCCCTCTTCCCTTTCATCCTCAGGACAAATTGCAAGCTGTACGGAACAGGAGGTTAAAGGTGCTGATTCTCCAAGGAGGGAGATTGCTAGTAAAGCGGCTGGAATGGCGAACCCAAGCACAAGGAGATGAGAAATGAAGTGCGTTTTAGAAACCTTTCCCGATCACACGGTGTACCATCTTCTGGGTTTCTCATGAATGTTTTCGATGTAGAAAGATGCCCTTGAACCTGGAGATTTGGGACCCATGGGATGGGTACCACGCAGTATTACTTTATAGGGTCTGCGTTTGCTCACCCAACCTCACCAAACCTCTCAGCCCCAAGAGTGTCCACCCTTATGTCTCAATCAGCTGTGGGTCTAGATATGGTCAATCCAGGTGGCATCACAGCCCCTGAACGAATTTTGTAAGAATTTCTCTCTCTTTCACTGTCTTTGTTTCACGGGTTTTTAAAAGTAATTGATTTTTATAATGGGGTTTACCTGCTTTTCACTGCTGTGATTTTGCCGCTTTACACCCACTTGACTCACTTACAGAGAGATATCAATGCATAGGTTTCAAGATTCTTACTAGTCAGATATATTCTTGGGCGGTGAATAGGGGGTGTTGAGTCCAATTCATTGAGGAAGGAGTAGGGCTTGTCTATTACATATTGGGTTTATGGAACGGTATCTGAGCTAATTATAAAACCCTTGTTGTATGCATCACCCCACCTCACCTTTCCCATTAAGCAGCCATAGTGTGTTTTCTAAACTTGTGACTCTATTCTGTTTTGTAATTCATTTCAAGGGTAGCGGTTTTTACATTCCCTGTATAAGTCATATCTTATGATAAGTGTCTTTTTCTGTGTGACTTATTTCACTTAGAATCGTCGTACCTAAATCCAATCATCATGCTGCTACTAGCCTTATGACGTTGATTTCATGGCTGAGTGATATTCCATTGTACATAAGGTCCACAACTTCTTTATCCATTTTTCTCTTTCCTGGGATATTTAAGGTGTAATGAAGTGGAGATTCTTGTCAACAGAGCAGCCCTAAACTTTGGGGTGCCTGTGCCTTGCTGATTTTTAGTTTTCCCAATTTATACGCCCATGAGTGGATGTGCCCTATGCTCCCTAAGCTCAGTTTTTTAGATGTTTCAGGACACACCGTGCACTTCTCCAGAGTGGCTGTTGGCAATTTACATCCCGCCCATCAGCGTAGCCAGGCTCCCGTTTCTCCATGGCCTGTCCTGCATTTCTGCTTTTGACACTTTATTCAGCATGGCCCTTTTGACCGATGGGAAGCGAGACTTCTTTGTAGCGCTGATTTGCCTTTCCAGGTTGCTTGGTTGGCCAAAAAGGGCGTAAGCGTTTTTTCCTGAATATATTCAGGAAAAAACGCTTACGCCCTTTTTGGCCAAGGGCATCATTGTCGAGGTTTTGCCGCTTTTCCTGTGCTTTAAAGGCGATTCGAATCTCCCTCCTGAAATCTGTTTCCTGCAATTCTGCCTTGCTTTCAAATCCTCTTCGTTGCCTTCCGTCAATATATTTGTGGACGAGAGTCATCATTTATAAGTCTGCAGGTTTGTGAATTGCAGTGCCCCTGAGCTCCATTTTTCAACTCGCTTTCTTGGGCGCTGGCCGCAAAAGCGCAGGATTGCTTCAGGCCCTATTCTGGTCCCAGGGGGCAGGCTGAGCCTGTGGTTAATTCTTCTTCCTGATGGGAAAATAGAGTGACCTCTGCCTGTCCCAACACCTAGAGCTAGTCCCTCATTGGTTCCCCCTCTTCCCTTTCATCCTCAGGACAAATTGCAAGCTGTACGGAACAGGAGGTTAAAGGTGCTGATTCTCCAAGGAGGGAGATTGCTAGTAAAGCGGCTGGAATGGCGAACCCAAGCACAAGGAGATGAGAAATGAAGTGCGTTTTAGAAACCTTTCCCGATCACACGGTGTACCATCTTCTGGGTTTCTCATGAATGTTTTCGATGTAGAAAGATGCCCTTGAACCTGGAGATTTGGGACCCATGGGATGGGTACCACGCAGTATTACTTTATAGGGTCTGCGTTTGCTCACCCAACCTCACCAAACCTCTCAGCCCCAAGAGTGTCCACCCTTATGTCTCAATCAGCTGTGGGTCTAGATATGGTCAATCCAGGTGGCATCACAGCCCCTGAACGAATTTTGTAAGAATTTCTCTCTCTTTCACTGTCTTTGTTTCACGGGTTTTTAAAAGTAATTGATTTTTATAATGGGGTTTACCTGCTTTTCACTGCTGTGATTTTGCCGCTTTACACCCACTTGACTCACTTACAGAGAGATATCAATGCATAGGTTTCAAGATTCTTACTAGTCAGATATATTCTTGGGCGGTGAATAGGGGGTGTTGAGTCCAATTCATTGAGGAAGGAGTAGGGCTTGTCTATTACATATTGGGTTTATGGAACGGTATCTGAGCTAATTATAAAACCCTTGTTGTATGCATCACCCCACCTCACCTTTCCCATTAAGCAGCCATAGTGTGTTTTCTAAACGTGTGACTCTATTCTGTTTTGTAATTCATTTCAAGGGTAGCGGTTTTTACATTCCCTGTATAAGTCATATCTTATGATAAGTGTCTTTTTCTGTGTGACTTATTTCACTTAGAATCGTCGTACCTAAATCCAATCATCATGCTGCTACTAGCCTTATGACGTTGATTTCATGGCTGAGTGATATTCCATTGTACATAAGGTCCACAACTTCTTTATCCATTTTTCTCTTTCCTGGGATATTTAAGGTGTAATGAAGTGGAGATTCTTGTCAACAGAGCAGCCCTAAACTTTGGGGTGCCTGTGCCTTGCTGATTTTTAGTTTTCCCAATTTATACGCCCATGAGTGGATGTGCCCTATGCTCCCTAAGCTCAGTTTTTTAGATGTTTCAGGACACACCGTGCACTTCTCCAGAGTGGCTGTTGGCAATTTACATCCCGCCCATCAGCGTAGCCAGGCTCCCGTTTCTCCATGGCCTGTCCTGCATTTCTGCTTTTGACACTTTATTCAGCATGGCCCTTTTGACCGATGGGAAGCGAGACTTCTTTGTAGCGCTGATTTGCCTTTCCAGGTTGCTTGGTTGGCCAAAAAGGGCGTAAGCGTTTTTTCCTGAATATATTCAGGAAAAAACGCTTACGCCCTTTTTGGCCAAGGGCATCATTGTCGAGGTTTTGCCGCTTTTCCTGTGCTTTAAAGGCGATTCGAATCTCCCTCCTGAAATCTGTTTCCTGCAATTCTGCCTTGCTTTCAAATCCTCTTCGTTGCCTTCCGTCAATATATTTGTGGACGAGAGTCATCATTTATAAGTCTGCAGGTTTGTGAATTGCAGTGCCCCTGAGCTCCATTTTTCAACTCGCTTTCTTGGGCGCTGGCCGCAAAAGCGCAGGATTGCTTCAGGCCCTATTCTGGTCCCAGGGGGCAGGCTGAGCCTGTGGTTAATTCTTCTTCCTGATGGGAAAATAGAGTGACCTCTGCCTGTCCCAACACCTAGAGCTAGTCCCTCATTGGTTCCCCCTCTTCCCTTTCATCCTCAGGACAAATTGCAAGCTGTACGGAACAGGAGGTTAAAGGTGCTGATTCTCCAAGGAGGGAGATTGCTAGTAAAGCGGCTGGAATGGCGAACCCAAGCACAAGGAGATGAGAAATGAAGTGCGTTTTAGAAACCTTTCCCGATCACACGGTGTACCATCTTCTGGGTTTCTCATGAATGTTTTCGATGTAGAAAGATGCCCTTGAACCTGGAGATTTGGGACCCATGGGATGGGTACCACGCAGTATTACTTTATAGGGTCTGCGTTTGCTCACCCAACCTCACCAAACCTCTCAGCCCCAAGAGTGTCCACCCTTATGTCTCAATCAGCTGTGGGTCTAGATATGGTCAATCCAGGTGGCATCACAGCCCCTGAACGAATTTTGTAAGAATTTCTCTCTCTTTCACTGTCTTTGTTTCACGGGTTTTTAAAAGTAATTGATTTTTATAATGGGGTTTACCTGCTTTTCACTGCTGTGATTTTGCCGCTTTACACCCACTTGACTCACTTACAGAGAGATATCAATGCATAGGTTTCAAGATTCTTACTAGTCAGATATATTCTTGGGCGGTGAATAGGGGGTGTTGAGTCCAATTCATTGAGGAAGGAGTAGGGCTTGTCTATTACATATTGGGTTTATGGAACGGTATCTGAGCTAATTATAAAACCCTTGTTGTATGCATCACCCCACCTCACCTTTCCCATTAAGCAGCCATAGTGTGTTTTCTAAACGTGTGACTCTATTCTGTTTTGTAATTCATTTCAAGGGTAGCGGTTTTTACATTCCCTCTATAAGTCATATCTTATGATAAGTGTCTTTTTCTGTGTGACTTATTTCACTTAGAATCGTCGTACCTAAATCCAATCATCATGCTGCTACTAGCCTTATGACGTTGATTTCATGGCTGAGTGATATTCCATTGTACATAAGGTCCACAACTTCTTTATCCATTTTTCTCTTTCCTGGGATATTTAAGGTGTAATGAAGTGGAGATTCTTGTCAACAGAGCAGCCCTAAACTTTGGGGTGCCTGTGCCTTGCTGATTTTTAGTTTTCCCAATTTATACGCCCATGAGTGGATGTGCCCTATGCTCCCTAAGCTCAGTTTTTTAGATGTTTCAGGACACACCGTGCACTTCTCCAGAGTGGCTGTTGGCAATTTACATCCCGCCCATCAGCGTAGCCAGGCTCCCGTTTCTCCATGGCCTGTCCTGCATTTCTGGTTTTGACACTTTATTCAGCATGGCCCTTTTGACCGATGGGAAGCGAGACTTCTTTGTAGCGCTGATTTGCCTTTCCAGGTTGCTTGGTTGGCCAAAAAGGGCGTATGCGTTTTTTCCTGAATATATTCAGGAAAAAACGCATACGCCCTTTTTGGCCAAGGGCATCATTGTCGAGGTTTTGCCGCTTTTCCTGTGCTTTAAAGGCGATTCGAATCTCCCTCCTGAAATCTGTTTCCTGCAATTCTGCCTTGCTTTCAAATCCTCTTCGTTGCCTTCCATCAATATATTTGTGGACGAGAGTCATCATTTATAAGTCTGCAGGTTTGTGAATTGCAGTGCCCCTGAGCTCCATTTTTCAACTCGCTTTCTTGGGAGCTGGCCGCAAGAGCGCAGGATTGCTTCAGGCCCTATTCTGGTCCCAGGCGGCAGGCTGAGCCTGTGGTTAATTCTTCTTCCTGAGGGGAAAATAGAGTGACCTGTGCCTGTCCCAACACCTAGAGCTAGTCTCTCATTGGTTCCCCCTCTTCCCGTTCATCCTCAGGACAAATTGCAACCTGTACGGAACAGGAGGTTAAAGGTGCTGATACTCCAAGGAGGGAGATTGCTAGTAAAGCGGCTGGAATGGCGAACACGAGCACAAGGAGATGAGAAATGAGGTGCGTTTTAGAAACCTTTCCCGATCACATGGTGTACCATCTTCTGGGTTTCTCATGCATGTTTTCGATGTAGGAAGATGCCCTTGAACCTGGAGATTTGGGACCCATGGGATGGGTACCACGCAGTATTACTTTAAAGGGTCTGCGTTTGCTCACCCAACCTCACCAAACCTCTCAGCCCCAAGAGTGTCCACCCTTATGTCTCAATCAGCTGTGGGTCTAGATATGGTCAATCCAGGTGGCATTACAGCCGCTGAACGAATTTTGGAAGAATTTCTCTCTCTTTCACTGTCTTTGTTTCACGGGTTTTTAAAAGTAATTGATTTTTATAATGGGGTTTACCTGCTTTTCACTGCTGTGATTTTGCCGCTTTACACCCACTTGACTCACTTACAGAGAGATATCAATGCATAGGTTTCAAGATTCTTACTAGTCAGATATATTCTTGGGCGGTGAATTGGGGGTGTTGAGTCCAATTCATTGAGGAAGGAGTAGGGCTTGTCTATTACATATTGGGTTTATGGAACGGTATCTGAGATAATTTGAAACCCTTGTTGTATGCATCACCCCACCTCACCTTTCCCGTTAAGCAGCCATAGTGTGTTTTCTAAACGTGTGACTCTATTCTGTTTTGTAATTCAGTTCAAGGGTAGCGGTTTTTACATTCCCTCTATAAGTCATATCTTATGATAAGTGTCTTTTTCTGTGTGACTTATTTCACTTAGAATCGTCGTACCTAAATCCAATCATCATGCTGCTACTAGCCTTATGACGTTGATTTCATGGCTGAGTGATATTCCATTGTACATAAGGACCACAACTTCTTTATCCATTTTTCTCTTTCCTGGGATATTTAAGGTGTAACGAAGTGGAGATTCTTGTCAACAGAGCAGCCCTAAACTTTGGGGTGCCTGTGTCTTGCTGATTTTTAGTTTTCCCAATTTATACGCCCATGAGTGGATGTGCCCTATGCTCCCTAAGCTGAGTTTTTTAGATGTTTCAGGACACACCGTGCACTTCTCCAGAGTGGCTGTTGGCAATTTACATCCCGCCCATCAGCGTAGCCAGGCTCCCGTTTCTCCATGGCCTGTCCTGCATTTCTGGTTTTGACACTTTATTCAGCATGGCCCTTTTGACCGATGGGAAGCGAGACTTCTTTGTAGCGCTGATTTGCCTTTCCAGGTTGCTTGGTTGGCCAAAAAGGGCGTATGCGTTTTTTCCTGAATATATTCAGGAAAAAACGCATACGCCCTTTTTGGCCAAGGGCATCATTGTCGAGGTTTTGCCGCTTTTCCTGTGCTTTAAAGGCGATTCGAATCTCCCTCCTGAAATCTGTTTCCTGCAATTCTGCCTTGCTTTCAAATCCTCTTCGTTGCCTTCCATCAATATATTTGTGGACGAGAGTCATCATTTATAAGTCTGCAGGTTTGTGAATTGCAGTGCCCCTGAGCTCCATTTTTCAACTCGCTTTCTTGGGAGCTGGCCGCAAGAGCGCAGGATTGCTTCAGGCCCTATTCTGGTCCCAGGCAGCAGGCTGAGCCTGTGGTTAATTCTTCTTCCTGAGGGGAAAATAGAGTGACCTGTGCCTGTCCCAACACCTAGAGCTAGTCTCTCATTGGTTCCCCCTCTTCCCGTTCATCCTCAGGACAAATTGCAACCTGTACGGAACAGGAGGTTAAAGGTGCTGATTCTCCAAGGAGGGAGATTGCTAGTAAAGCGGCTGGAATGGCGAACCCGAGCACAAGGAGATGAGAAATGAGGTGCGTTTTAGAAACCTTTCCCGATCACACGGTGTACCATCTTCTGGGTTTCTCATGCATGTTTTCGATGTAGGAAGATGCCCTTGAACCTGGAGATTTGGGACCCATGGGATGGGTACCACGCAGTATTACTTTAAAGGGTCTGCGTTTGCTCACCCAACCTCACCAAACCTCTCAGCCCCAAGAGTGTCCACCCTTATGTCTCAATCAGCTGTGGGTCTAGATATGGTCAATCCAGGTGGCATTACAGCCGCTGAACGAATTTTGTAAGAATTTCTCTCTCTTTCACTGTCTTTGTTTCACGGGTTTTTAAAAGTTATTGATTTTTATAATGGGGTTTACCTGCTTTCACTGCTGTGATTTTGCCGCTTTACACCCACTTGACTCACTTACAGAGAGATATCAATGCATAGGTTTCAAGATTCTTACTAGTCAGATATATTCTTGGGCGGTGAATTGGGGGTGTTGAGTCCAATTCATTGAGGAAGGAGTAGGGCTTGTCTATTACATATTGGGTTTATGGAACGGTATCTGAGATAATTTGAAACCCTTGTTGTATGCATCACCCCACCTCACCTTTCCCGTTAAGCAGCCATAGTGTGTTTTCTAAACTTGTGACTCTATTCTGTTTTGTAATTCAGTTCAAGGGCAGCGGTTTTTACATTCCCTCTATAAGTCATATCTTATGATAAGTGTCTTTTTCTGTGTGACTTATTTCACTTAGAATCATCGTACCTAAATCCACTCATCATGCTGCTACTAGCCTTATGACGTTGATTTCATGGCTGAGTGATATTCCATTGTACATAAGGACCACAACTTCTTTATCCATTTTTCTCTTTCCTGGGATATTTAAGGTGTAAGGAAGTGGAGATTCTTGTCAACAGAGCAGCCCTAAACTTCGGGGTGCCTGTGTCTTGCTGATTTTTAGTTTTCCCAATTTATACGCCCATGAGTGGATGTGCCCTATGCTCCCTAAGCTGAGTTTTTTAGATGTTTCAGGACACACCGTGCACTTCTCCAGAGTGGCTGTTGGCAATTTACATCCCGCCCATCAGCGTAGCCAGGCTCCCGTTTCTCCATGGCCTGTCCTGCATTTCTGGTTTTGACACTTTATTCAGCATGGCCCTTTTGACCGATGGGAAGTGAGACTTCTTTGTAGCGCTGATTTGCCTTTCCAGGTTGCTTGGTTGGCCAAAAAGGGCGTATGCGTTTTTTCCTGAATATATTCAGGAAAAAACGCATACGCCCTTTTTGGCCAAGGGCATCATTGTCGAGGTTTTGCCGCTTTTCCTGTGCTTTAAAGGCGATTCGAATCTCGCTCCTGAAATCTGTTTCCTGCAATTCTGCCTTGCTTTCAAATCCTCTTCGTTGCCTTCCATCAATATATTTGTGGACGAGAGTCATCATTTATAAGTCTGCAGGTTTGTGAATTGCAGTGCCCCTGAGCTCCATTTTTCAACTCGCTTTCTTGGGAGCTGGCCGCAAGAGCGCAGGATTGCTTCAGGCCCTATTCTGGTCCCAGGCGGCAGGCTGAGCCTGTGGTTAATTCTTCTTCTTGAGGGGAAAATAGAGTGACCTGTGCCTGTCCCAACACCTAGAGCTAGTCTCTCATTGGTTCCCCCTCTTCCCGTTCATCCTCAGGACAAATTGCAACCTGTACGGAACAGGAAGTTAAAGGTGCTGATTCTCCAAGGAGGGAGATTGCTAGTAAAGCGGCTGGAATGGCGAACCCGAGCACAAGGAGATGAGAAATGAGGTGCGTTTTAGAAACCTTTCCCGATCACACGGTGTACCATCTTCTGGGTTTCTCATGCATGTTTTCGATGTAGGAAGATGCCCTTGAACCTGGAGATTTGGGACCCATGGGATGGGTACCACGCAGTATTACTTTAAAGGGTCTGCGTTTGCTCACCCAACCTCACCAAACCTCTCAGCCCCAAGAGTGTCCACCCTTATGTCTCAATCAGCTGTGGGTCTAGATATGGTCAATCCAGGTGGCATTACAGCCGCTGAACGAATTTTGTAAGAATTTCTCTCTCTTTCACTGTCTTTGTTTCACGGGTTTTTAAAAGTAATTGATTTTTATAATGGGGTTTACCTGCTTTTCACTGCTGTGATTTTGCCGCTTTACACCCACTTGACTCACTTACAGAGAGATATCAATGCATAGGTTTCAAGATTCTTACTAGTCAGATATATTCTTGGGCGGTGAATTGGGGGTGTTGAGTCCAATTCATTGAGGAAGGAGTAGGGCTTGTCTATTACATATTGGGTTTATGGAACGGTATCTGAGATAATTTGAAACCCTTGTTGTATGCATCACCCCACCTCACCTTTCCCGTTAAGCAGCCATAGTGTGTTTTCTAAACGTGTAACTCTATTCTGTTTTGTAATTCAGTTCAAGGGTAGCGGTTTTTACATTCCCTCTATAAGTCATATCTTATGATAAGTGTCTTTTTCTGTGTGACTTATTTCACTTAGAATCTTCGTACCTAAATCCACTCATCATGCTGCTACTAGCCTTATGACGTTGATTTCATGGCTGAGTGATATTCCATTGTACATAAGGACCACAACTTCTTTATCCATTTTTCTCTTTCCTGGGATATTTAAGGTGTAACGAAGTGGAGATTCTTGTCAACAGAGCAGCCCTAAACTTTGGGGTGCCTGTGTCTTGCTGATTTTTAGTTTTCCCAATTTATACGCCCATGAGTGGATGTGCCCTATGCTCCCTAAGCTGAGTTTTTTAGATGTTTCAGGACACACCGTGCACTTCTCCAGAGTGGCTGTTGGCAATTTACATCCCGCCCATCAGCGTAGCCAGGCTCCCGTTTCTCCATGGCCTGTCCTGCATTTCTGGTTTTGACACTTTATTCAGCATGGCCCTTTTGACCGATGGGAAGCGAGACTTCTTTGTAGCGCTGATTTGCCTTTCCAGGTTGCTTGGTTGGCCAAAAAGGGCGTATGCGTTTTTTCCTGAATATATTCAGGAAAAAACGCATACGCCCTTTTTGGCCAAGGGCATCATTGTCGAGGTTTTGCCGCTTTTCCTGTGCTTTAAAGGCGATTCGAATCTCCCTCCTGAAATCTGTTTCCTGCAATTCTGCCTTGCTTTCAAATCCTCTTCGTTGCCTTCCATCAATATATTTGTGGACGAGAGTCATCATTTATAAGTCTGCAGGTTTGTGAATTGCAGTGCCCCTGAGCTCCATTTTTCAACTCGCTTTCTTGGGAGCTGGCCGCAAGAGCGCAGGATTGCTTCAGGCCCTATTCTGGTCCCAGGCAGCAGGCTGAGCCTGTGGTTAATTCTTCTTCCTGAGGGGAAAATAGAGTGACCTGTGCCTGTCCCAACACCTAGAGCTAGTCTCTCATTGGTTCCCCCTCTTCCCGTTCATCCTCAGGACAAATTGCAACCTGTACGGAACAGGAGGTTAAAGGTGCTGATTCTCCAAGGAGGGAGATTGCTAGTAAAGCGGCTGGAATGGCGAACCCGAGCACAAGGAGATGAGAAATGAGGTGCGTTTTAGAAACCTTTCCCGATCACACGGTGTACCATCTTCTGGGTTTCTCATGCATGTTTTCGATGTAGGAAGATGCCCTTGAACCTGGAGATTTGGGACCCATGGGATGGGTACCACGCAGTATTACTTTAAAGGGTCTGCGTTTGCTCACCCAACCTCACCAAACCTCTCAGCCCCAAGAGTGTCCACCCTTATGTCTCAATCAGCTGTGGGTCTAGATATGGTCAATCCAGGTGGCATTACAGCCGCTGAACGAATTTTGTAAGAATTTCTCTCTCTTTCACTGTCTTTGTTTCACGGGTTTTTAAAAGTTATTGATTTTTATAATGGGGTTTACCTGCTTTCACTGCTGTGATTTTGCCGCTTTACACCCACTTGACTCACTTACAGAGAGATATCAATGCATAGGTTTCAAGATTCTTACTAGTCAGATATATTCTTGGGCGGTGAATTGGGGGTGTTGAGTCCAATTCATTGAGGAAGGAGTAGGGCTTGTCTATTACATATTGGGTTTATGGAACGGTATCTGAGATAATTTGAAACCCTTGTTGTATGCATCACCCCACCTCACCTTTCCCGTTAAGCAGCCATAGTGTGTTTTCTAAACTTGTGACTCTATTCTGTTTTGTAATTCAGTTCAAGGGCAGCGGTTTTTACATTCCCTCTATAAGTCATATCTTATGATAAGTGTCTTTTTCTGTGTGACTTATTTCACTTAGAATCATCGTACCTAAATCCACTCATCATGCTGCTACTAGCCTTATGACGTTGATTTCATGGCTGAGTGATATTCCATTGTACATAAGGACCACAACTTCTTTATCCATTTTTCTCTTTCCTGGGATATTTAAGGTGTAAGGAAGTGGAGATTCTTGTCAACAGAGCAGCCCTAAACTTCGGGGTGCCTGTGTCTTGCTGATTTTTAGTTTTCCCAATTTATACGCCCATGAGTGGATGTGCCCTATGCTCCCTAAGCTGAGTTTTTTAGATGTTTCAGGACACACCGTGCACTTCTCCAGAGTGGCTGTTGGCAATTTACATCCCGCCCATCAGCGTAGCCAGGCTCCCGTTTCTCCATGGCCTGTCCTGCATTTCTGGTTTTGACACTTTATTCAGCATGGCCCTTTTGACCGATGGGAAGTGAGACTTCTTTGTAGCGCTGATTTGCCTTTCCAGGTTGCTTGGTTGGCCAAAAAGGGCGTATGCGTTTTTTCCTGAATATATTCAGGAAAAAACGCATACGCCCTTTTTGGCCAAGGGCATCATTGTCGAGGTTTTGCCGCTTTTCCTGTGCTTTAAAGGCGATTCGAATCTCGCTCCTGAAATCTGTTTCCTGCAATTCTGCCTTGCTTTCAAATCCTCTTCGTTGCCTTCCATCAATATATTTGTGGACGAGAGTCATCATTTATAAGTCTGCAGGTTTGTGAATTGCAGTGCCCCTGAGCTCCATTTTTCAACTCGCTTTCTTGGGAGCTGGCCGCAAGAGCGCAGGATTGCTTCAGGCCCTATTCTGGTCCCAGGCGGCAGGCTGAGCCTGTGGTTAATTCTTCTTCTTGAGGGGAAAATAGAGTGACCTGTGCCTGTCCCAACACCTAGAGCTAGTCTCTCATTGGTTCCCCCTCTTCCCGTTCATCCTCAGGACAAATTGCAACCTGTACGGAACAGGAAGTTAAAGGTGCTGATTCTCCAAGGAGGGAGATTGCTAGTAAAGCGGCTGGAATGGCGAACCCGAGCACAAGGAGATGAGAAATGAGGTGCGTTTTAGAAACCTTTCCCGATCACACGGTGTACCATCTTCTGGGTTTCTCATGCATGTTTTCGATGTAGGAAGATGCCCTTGAACCTGGAGATTTGGGACCCATGGGATGGGTACCACGCAGTATTACTTTAAAGGGTCTGCGTTTGCTCACCCAACCTCACCAAACCTCTCAGCCCCAAGAGTGTCCACCCTTATGTCTCAATCAGCTGTGGGTCTAGATATGGTCAATCCAGGTGGCATTACAGCCGCTGAACGAATTTTGTAAGAATTTCTCTCTCTTTCACTGTCTTTGTTTCACGGGTTTTTAAAAGTAATTGATTTTTATAATGGGGTTTACCTGCTTTTCACTGCTGTGATTTTGCCGCTTTACACCCACTTGACTCACTTACAGAGAGATATCAATGCATAGGTTTCAAGATTCTTACTAGTCAGATATATTCTTGGGCGGTGAATTGGGGGTGTTGAGTCCAATTCATTGAGGAAGGAGTAGGGCTTGTCTATTACATATTGGGTTTATGGAACGGTATCTGAGATAATTTGAAACCCTTGTTGTATGCATCACCCCACCTCACCTTTCCCGTTAAGCAGCCATAGTGTGTTTTCTAAACGTGTGACTCTATTCTGTTTTGTAATTCAGTTCAAGGGTAGCGGTTTTTACATTCCCTCTATAAGTCATATCTTATGATAAGTGTCTTTTTCTGTGTGACTTATTTCACTTAGAATCTTCGTACCTAAATCCACTCATCATGCTGCTACTAGCCTTATGACGTTGATTTCATGGCTGAGTGATATTCCATTGTACATAAGGACCACAACTTCTTTATCCATTTTTCTCTTTCCTGGGATATTTAAGGTGTAACGAAGTGGAGATTCTTGTCAACAGAGCAGCCCTAAACTTTGGGGTGCCTGTGTCTTGCTGATTTTTAGTTTTCCCAATTTATACGCCCATGAGTGGATGTGCCCTATGCTCCCTAAGCTGAGTTTTTTAGATGTTTCAGGACACACCGTGCACTTCTCCAGAGTGGCTGTTGGCAATTTACATCCCGCCCATCAGCGTAGCCAGGCTCCCGTTTCTCCATGGCCTGTCCTGCATTTCTGGTTTTGACACTTTATTCAGCATGGCCCTTTTGACCGATGGGAAGCGAGACTTCTTTGTAGCGCTGATTTGCCTTTCCAGGTTGCTTGGTTGGCCAAAAAGGGCGTATGCGTTTTTTCCTGAATATATTCAGGAAAAAACGCATACGCCCTTTTTGGCCAAGGGCATCATTGTCGAGGTTTTGCCGCTTTTCCTGTGCTTTAAAGGCGATTCGAATCTCGCTCCTGAAATCTGTTTCCTGCAATTCTGCCTTGCTTTCAAATCCTCTTCGTTGCCTTCCATCAATATATTTGTGGACGAGAGTCATCATTTATAAGTCTGCAGGTTTGTGAATTGCAGTGCCCCTGAGCTCCATTTTTCAAATCGCTTTCTTGGGAGCTGGCCGCAAGAGCGCAGGATTGCTTCAGGCCCTATTCTGGTCCCAGGCGGCAGGCTGAGCCTGTGGTTAATTCTTCTTCTTGAGGGGAAAATAGAGTGACCTGTGCCTGTCCCAACACCTAGAGCTAGTCTCTCATTGGTTCCCCCTCTTCCCGTTCATCCTCAGGACAAATTGCAACCTGTACGGAACAGGAAGTTAAAGGTGCTGATTCTCCAAGGAGGGAGATTGCTAGAAAAGCGGCTGGAATGGCGAACCCGAGCACAAGGAGATGAGAAATGAGGTGCGTTTTAGAAACCTTTCCCGATCACACGGTGTACCATCTTCTGGGTTTCTCATGCATGTTTTCGATGTAGGAAGATGCCCTTGAACCTGGAGATTTGGGACCCATGGGATGGGTACCACGCAGTATTACTTTAAAGGGTCTGCGTTTGCTCACCCAACCTCACCAAACCTCTCAGCCCCAAGAGTGTCCACCCTTATGTCTCAATCAGCTGTGGGTCTAGATATGGTCAATCCAGGTGGCATTACAGCCGCTGAACGAATTTTGTAAGAATTTCTCTCTCTTTCACTGTCTTTGTTTCACGGGTTTTTAAAAGTAATTGATTTTTATAATGGGGTTTACCTGCTTTTCACTGCTGTGATTTTGCCGCTTTACACCCACTTGACTCACTTACAGAGAGATATCAATGCATAGGTTTCAAGATTCTTACTAGTCAGATATATTCTTGGGCGGTGAATTGGGGGTGTTGAGTCCAATTCATTGAGGAAGGAGTAGGGCTTGTCTATTACATATTGGGTTTATGGAACGGTATCTGAGATAATTTGAAACCCTTGTTGTATGCATCACCCCACCTCACCTTTCCCGTTAAGCAGCCATAGTGTGTTTTCTAAACGTGTGACTCTATTCTGTTTTGTAATTCAGTTCAAGGGTAGCGGTTTTTACATTCCCTCTATAAGTCATATCTTATGATAAGTGTCTTTTTCTGTGTGACTTATTTCACTTAGAATCGTCGTACCTAAATCCAATCATCATGCTGCTACTAGCCTTATGACGTTGATTTCATGGCTGAGTGATATTCCATTGTACATAAGGACCACAACTTCTTTATCCATTTTTCTCTTTCCTGGGATATTTAAGGTGTAACGAAGTGGAGATTCTTGTCAACAGAGCAGCCCTAAACTTTGGGGTGCCTGTGTCTTGCTGATTTTTAGTTTTCCCAATTTATACGCCCATGAGTGGATGTGCCCTATGCTCCGTAAGCTGAGTTTTTTAGATGTTTCAGGACACACCGTGCACTTCTCCAGAGTGGCTGTTGGCAATTTACATCCCGCCCATCAGCGTAGCCAGGCTCCCGTTTCTCCATGGCCTGTCCTGCATTTCTGGTTTTGACACTTTATTCAGCATGGCCCTTTTGACCGATGGGAAGCGAGACTTCTTTGTAGCGCTGATTTGCCTTTCCAGGTTGCTTGGTTGGCCAAAAAGGGCGTATGCGTTTTTTCCTGAATATATTCAGGAAAAAACGCATACGCCCTTTTTGGCCAAGGGCATCATTGTCGAGGTTTTGCCGCTTTTCCTGTGCTTTAAAGGCGATTCGAATCTCCCTCCTGAAATCTGTTTCCTGCAATTCTGCCTTGCTTTCAAATCCTCTTCGTTGCCTTCCATCAATATATTTGTGGACGAGAGTCATCATTTATAAGTCTGCAGGTTTGTGAATTGCAGTGCCCCTGAGCTCCATTTTTCAACTCGCTTTCTTGGGAGCTGGCCGCAAGAGCGCAGGATTGCTTCAGGCCCTATTCTGGTCCCAGGCGGCAGGCTGAGCCTGTGGTTAATTCTTCTTCCTGAGGGGAAAATAGAGTGACCTGTGCCTGTCCCAACACCTAGAGCTAGTCTCTCATTGGTTCCCCCTCTTCCCGTTCATCCTCAGGACAAATTGCAACCTGTACGGAACAGGAGGTTAAAGGTGCTGATTCTCCAAGGAGGGAGATTGCTAGTAAAGCGGCTGGAATGGCAAACCCGAGCACAAGGAGATGAGAAATGAGGTGCGTTTTAGAAACCTTTCCCGATCACACGGTGTACCATCTTCTGGGTTTCTCATGCATGTTTTCGATGTAGGAAGATGCCCTTGAACCTGGAGATTTGGGACCCATGGGATGGGTACCACGCAGTATTACTTTAAAGGGTCTGCGTTTGCTCACCCAACCTCACCAAACCTCTCAGCCCCAAGAGTGTCCACCCTTATGTCTCAATCAGCTGTGGGTCTAGATATGGTCAATCCAGGTGGCATTACAGCCGCTGAACGAATTTTGTAAGAATTTCTCTCTCTTTCACTGTCTTTGTTTCACGGGTTTTTAAAAGTAATTGATTTTTATAATGGGGTTTACCTGCTTTTCACTGCTGTGATTTTGCCGCTTTACACCCACTTGACTCACTTACAGAGAGATATCAATGCATAGGTTTCAAGATTCTTACTAGTCAGATATATTCTTGGGCGGTGAATTGGGGGTGTTGAGTCCAATTCATTGAGGAAGGAGTAGGGCTTGTCTATTACATATTGGGTTTATGGAACGGTATCTGAGATAATTTGAAACCCTTGTTGTATGCATCACCCCACCTCACCTTTCCCGTTAAGCAGCCATAGTGTGTTTTCTAAACGTGTGACTCTATTCTGTTTTGTAATTCAGTTCAAGGGTAGCGGTTTTTACATTCCCTCTATAAGTCATATCTTATGATAAGTGTCTTTTTCTGTGTGACTTATTTCACTTAGAATCGTCGTACCTAAATCCACTCATCATGCTGCTACTAGCCTTATGACGTTGATTTCATGGCTGAGTGATATTCCATTGTACATAAGGACCACAACTTCTTTATCCATTTTTCTCTTTCCTGGGATATTTAAGGTGTAACGAAGTGGAGATTCTTGTCAACAGAGCAGCCCTAAACTTTGGGGTGCCTGTGTCTTGCTGATTTTTAGTTTTCCCAATTTATACGCCCATGAGTGGATGTGCCCTATGCTCCGTAAGCTGAGTTTTTTAGATGTTTCAGGACACACCGTGCACTTCTCCAGAGTGGCTGTTGGCAATTTACATCCCGCCCATCAGCGTAGCCAGGCTCCCGTTTCTCCATGGCCTGTCCTGCATTTCTGGTTTTGACACTTTATTCAGCATGGCCCTTTTGACCGATGGGAAGCGAGACTTCTTTGTAGCGCTGATTTGCCTTTCCAGGGTGCTTGGTTGGCCAAAAAGGGCGTATGCGTTTTTTCCTGAATATATTCAGGAAAAAACGCATACGCCCTTTTTGGCCAAGGGCATCATTGTCGAGGTTTAGCCGCTTTTCCTGTGCTTTAAAGGCGATTCGAATCTCGCTCCTGAAATCTGTTTCCTGCAATTCTGCCTTGCTTTCAAATCCTCTTCGTTGCCTTCCCTCAATATATTTGTGGACGAGAGTCATCATTTATAAGTCTGCAGGTTTGTGAATTGCAGTGCCCCTGAGCTCCATTTTTCAACTCGCTTTCTTGGGAGCTGGCCGCAAGAGCGCAGGATTGCTTCAGGCCCTATTCTTGTCCCAGGCGGCAGGCTGAGCCTGTGGTTAATTCTTCTTCCTGAGGGGAAAATAGAGTGACCTGTGCCTGTCCCAACACCTAGAGCTAGTCTCTCATTGGTTCCCCCTCTTCCCGTTCATCCTCAGGACAAATTGCAACCTGTACGGAACAGGAGGTTAAAGGTGCTGATTCTCCAAGGAGGGAGATTGCTAGTAAAGCGGCTGGAATGGCAAACCCGAGCACAAGGAGATGAGAAATGAGGTGCGTTTTAGAAACCTTTCCCGATCACACGGTGTACCATCTTCTGGGTTTCTCATGCATGTTTTCGATGTAGGAAGATGCCCTTGAACCTGGAGATTTGGGACCCATGGGATGGGTACCACGCAGTATTACTTTAAAGGGTCTGCGTTTGCTCACCCAACCTCACCAAACCTCTCAGCCCCAAGAGTGTCCACCCTTATGTCTCAATCAGCTGTGGGTCTAGATATGGTCAATCCAGGTGGCATTACAGCCGCTGAACGAATTTTGTAAGAATTTCTCTCTCTTTCACTGTCTTTGTTTCACGGGTTTTTAAAAGTAATTGATTTTTATAATGGGGTTTACCTGCTTTTCACTGCTGTGATTTTGCCGCTTTACACCCACTTGACTCACTTACAGAGAGATATCAATGCATAGGTTTCAAGATTCTTACTAGTCAGATATATTCTTGGGCGGTGAATTGGGGGTGTTGAGTCCAATTCATTGAGGAAGGAGTAGGGCTTGTCTATTACCTATTGGGTTTATGGAACGGTATCTGAGATAATTTGAAACCCTTGTTGTATGCATCACCCCACCTCACCTTTCCCGTTAAGCAGCCATAGTGTGTTTTCTAAACGTGTGACTCTATTCTGTTTTGTAATTCAGTTCAAGGGTAGCGGTTTTTACATTCCCTCTATAAGTCATATCTTATGATAAGTGTCTTTTTCTGTGTGACTTATTTCACTTAGAATCGTCGTACCTAAATCCACTCATCATGCTGCTACTAGCCTTATGACGTTGATTTCATGGCTGAGTGATATTCCATTGTACATAAGGACCACAACTTCTTTATCCATTTTTCTCTTTCCTGGGATATTTAAGGTGTAACGAAGTGGAGATTCTTGTCAACAGAGCAGCCCTAAACTTTGGGGTGCCTGTGTCTTGCTGATTTTTAGTTTTCCCAATTTATACGCCCATGAGTGGATGTGCCCTATGCTCCCTAAGCTGAGTTTTTTAGATGTTTCAGGACACACCGTGCACTTCTCCAGAGTGGCTGTTGGCAATTTACATCCCGCCCATCAGCGTAGCCAGGCTCCCGTTTCTCCATGGCCTGTCCTGCATTTCTGGTTTTGACACTTTATTCAGCATGGCCCTTTTGACCGATGGGAAGCGAGACTTCTTTGTAGCGCTGATTTGCCTTTCCAGGGTGCTTGGTTGGCCAAAAAGGGCGTATGCGTTTTTTCCTGAATATATTCAGGAAAAAACGCATACGCCCTTTTTGGCCAAGGGCATCATTGTCGAGGTTTAGCCGCTTTTCCTGTGCTTTAAAGGCGATTCGAATCTCGCTCCTGAAATCTGTTTCCTGCAATTCTGCCTTGCTTTCAAATCCTCTTCGTTGCCTTCCCTCAATATATTTGTGGACGAGAGTCATCATTTATAAGTCTGCAGGTTTGTGAATTGCAGTGCCCCTGAGCTCCATTTTTCAACTCGCTTTCTTGGGCGCTGGCCGCAAAAGCGCAGGATTGCTTCAGGCCCTATTCTGGTCCCAGGCGGCAGGCTGAGCCTGTGGTTAATTCTTCTTCCTGATGGGAAAATAGAGTGACCTCTGCCTGTCCCAACACCTAGAGCTTGTCTCTCATTGGTTCCCCCTCTTCCCTTTCATCCTCAGGACAAATTGCAAGCTGTACGGAACAGGAGGTTAAAGGTGCTGATTCTCCAAGGAGGGAGATTTCTAGTAAAGCGGTTGGAATGGCGAACCCGAGCACAAGGAGATGAGAAATGAGGTGCGTTTTAGAAACCTTTCCCGATCACACGGTGTACCATCTTCTGGGTTTCTCATGCATGTTTTCGATGTAGGAAGATGCCCTTGAACCTGGAGATTTGGGACCCATGGGATGGGTACCACGCAGTATTACTTTAAAGGGTCTGCGTTTGCTCACCCAACCTCACCAATCCTCTCAGCCCCAAGAGTGTCCACCCTTATGTCTCAATCAGCTGTGGGTCTAGATATGGTCAATCCAGGTGGCATTACAGCCGCTGAACGAATTTTGTAAGAATTTCTCTCTCTTTCACTGTCTTTGTTTCACGGGTTTTTAAAAGTAATTGATTTTTATAATGGGGTTTACCTGCTTTTCACTGCTGTGATTTTGCCGCTTTACACCCACTTGACTCACTTACAGAGAGATATCAATGCATAGGTTTCAAGATTCTTACTAGTCAGATATATTCTTGGGCGGTGAATTGGGGGTGTTGAGTCCAATTCATTGAGGAAGGAGTAGGGCTTGTCTATTACATATTGGGTTTATGGAACGGTATCTGAGATAATTTGAAACCCTTGTTGTATGCATCACCCCACCTCACCTTTCCCGTTAAGCAGCCATAGTGTGTTTTCTAAACGTGTGACTCTATTCTGTTTTGTAATTCAGTTCAAGGGTAGCGGTTTTTACATTCCCTCTATAAGTCATATCTTATGATAAGTGTCTTTTTCTGTGTGACTTATTTCACTTAGAATCTTCGTACCTAAATCCACTCATCATGCTGCTACTAGCCTTATGACGTTGATTTCATGGCTGAGTGATATTCCATTGTACATAAGGACCACAACTTCTTTATCCATTTTTCTCTTTCCTGGGATATTTAAGGTGTAACGAAGTGGAGATTCTTGTCAACAGAGCAGCCCTAAACTTTGGGGTGCCTGTGTCTTGCTGATTTTTAGTTTTCCCAATTTATACGCCCATGAGTGGATGTGCCCTATGCTCCCTAAGCTCAGTTTTTTAGATGTTTAAGGACACACCGTGCACTTCTCCAGAGTGGCTGTTGGCAATTTACATCCCGCCCATCAGCGTAGCCAGGCTCCCGTTTCTCCATGGCCTGTCCTGCATTTCTGGTTTTGACACTTTATTCAGCATGGCCCTTTTGACCGATGGGAAGCGAGACTTCTTTGTAGCGCTGATTTGCCTTTCCAGGTTGCTTGGTTGGCCAAAAAGGGCGTATGCGTTTTTTCCTGAATATATTCAGGAAAAAACGCATACGCCCTTTTTGGCCAAGGGCATCATTGTCGAGGTTTTGCCGCTTTTCCTGTGCTTTAAAGGCGATTCGAATCTCCCTCCTGAAATCTGTTTCCTGCAATTCTGCCTTGCTTTCAAATCCTCTTCGTTGCCTTACATCAATATATTTGTGGACGAGAGTCATCATTTATAAGTCTGCAGGTTTGTGAATTGCAGTGCCCCTGAGCTCCATTTTTCAACTCGCTTTCTTGGGCGCTGGCCGCAAAAGCGCAGGATTGCTTCAGGCCCTATTCTGGTCCCAGGCGGCAGGCTGAGCCTGTGGTTAATTCTTCTTCCTGATGGGAAAATAGAGTGACCTCTGCCTGTCCCAACACCTAGAGCTAGTCTCTCATTGGTTCCCCCTCTTCCCTTTCATCCTCAGGACAAATTGCAAGCTGTACGGAACAGGAGGTTAAAGGTGCTGATTCTCCAAGGAGGGAGATTGCTAGTAAAGCGGCTGGAATGGCGAACCCGAGCACAAGGAGATGAGAAATGAGGTGCGTTTTAGAAACCTTTCCCGATCACACGGTGTACCATCTTCTGGGTTTCTCATGCATGTTTTCGATGTAGGAAGATGCCCTTGAACCTGGAGATTTGGGACCCATGGGATGGGTACCACGCAGTATTACTTTAAAGGGTCTGCGTTTGCTCACCCAACCTCACCAAACCTCTCAGCCCCAAGAGTGTCCACCCTTATGTCTCAATCAGCTGTGGGTCTAGATATGGTCAATCCAGGTGGCATTACAGCCGCTGAACGAATTTTGTAAGTATTTCTCTCTCTTTCACTGTCTTTGTTTCACGGGTTTTTAAAAGTAATTGATTTTTATAATGGGGTTTACCTGCTTTTCACTGCTGTGATTTTGCCGCTTTACACCCACTTGACTCACTTACAGAGAGATATCAATGCATAGGTTTCAAGATTCTTACTAGTCAGATATATTCTTGGGCGGTGAATTGGGGGTGTTGAGTCCAATTCATTGAGGAAGGAGTAGGGCTTGTCTATTACATATTGGGTTTATGGAACGGTATCTGAGATAATTTGAAACCCTTGTTGTATGCATCACCCCACCTCACCTTTCCCGTTAAGCAGCCATAGTGTGTTTTCTAAACGTGTGACTCTATTCTGTTTTGTAATTCAGTTCAAGGGTAGCGGTTTTTACATTCCCTCTATAAGTCATATCTTATGATAAGTGTCTTTTTCTGTGTGACTTATTTCACTTAGAATCGTCGTACCTAAATCCAATCATCATGCTGCTACTAGCCTTATGACGTTGATTTCATGGCTGAGTGATATTCCATTGTACATAAGGACCACAACTTCTTTATCCATTTTTCTCTTTCCTGGGATATTTAAGGTGTAACGAAGTGGAGATTCTTGTCAACAGAGCAGCCCTAACTTTGGGGTGCCTGTGTCTTGCTGATTTTTAGTTTTCCCAATTTATACGCCCATGAGTGGATGTGCCCTATGCTCCCTAAGCTGAGTTTTTTAGATGTTTCAGGACACACCGTGCACTTCTCCAGAGTGGCTGTTGGCAATTTACATCCCGCCCATCAGCGTAGCCAGGCTCCCGTTTCTCCATGGCCTGTCCTGCATTTCTGGTTTTGACACTTTATTCAGCATGGCCCTTTTGACCGATGGGAAGCGAGACTTCTTTGTAGCGCTGATTTGCCTTTCCAGGTTGCTTGGTTGGCCAAAAAGGGCGTATGCGTTTTTTCCTGAATATATTCAGGAAAAAACGCATACGCCCTTTTTGGCCAAGGGCATCATTGTCGAGGTTTTGCCGCTTTTCCTGTGCTTTAAAGGCGATTAAAATCTCCCTCCTGAAATCTGTTTCCTGCAATTCTGCCTTGCTTTCAAATCCTCTTCGTTGCCTTCCCTCAATATATTTGTGGACGAGAGTCATCATTTATAAGTCTGCAGGTTTGTGAATTGCAGTGCCCCTGAGCTCCATTTTTCAACTCGCTTTCTTGGGCGCTGGCCGCAAAAGCGCAGGATTGCTTCAGGCCCTATTCTGGTCCCAGGCGGCAGGCTGAGCCTGTGGTTAATTCTTCTTCCTGATGGGAAAATAGAGTGACCTCTGCCTGTCCCAACACCTAGAGCTTGTCTCTCATTGGTTCCCCCTCTTCCCTTTCATCCTCAGGACAAATTGCAAGCTGTACGGAACAGGAGGTTAAAGGTGCTGATTCTCCAAGGAGGGAGATTTCTAGTAAAGCGGTTGGAATGGCGAACCCGAGCACAAGGAGATGAGAAATGAGGTGCGTTTTAGAAACCTTTCCCGATCACACGGTGTACCATCTTCTGGGTTTCTCATGCATGTTTTCGATGTAGGAAGATGCCCTTGAACCTGGAGATTTGGGACCCATGGGATGGGTACCACGCAGTATTACTTTAAAGGGTCTGCGTTTGCTCACCCAACCTCACCAATCCTCTCAGCCCCAAGAGTGTCCACCCTTATGTCTCAATCAGCTGTGGGTCTAGATATGGTCAATCCAGGTGGCATTACAGCCGCTGAACGAATTTTGTAAGAATTTCTCTCTCTTTCACTGTCTTTGTTTCACGGGTTTTTAAAAGTAATTGATTTTTATAATGGGGTTTACCTGCTTTTCACTGCTGTGATTTTGCCGCTTTACACCCACTTGACTCACTTACAGAGAGATATCAATGCATAGGTTTCAAGATTCTTACTAGTCAGATATATTCTTGGGCGGTGAATTGGGGGTGTTGAGTCCAATTCATTGAGGAAGGAGTAGGGCTTGTCTATTACATATTGGGTTTATGGAACGGTATCTGAGATAATTTGAAACCCTTGTTGTATGCATCACCCCACCTCACCTTTCCCGTTAAGCAGCCATAGTGTGTTTTCTAAACGTGTGACTCTATTCTGTTTTGTAATTCAGTTCAAGGGTAGCGGTTTTTACATTCCCTCTATAAGTCATATCTTATGATAAGTGTCTTTTTCTGTGTGACTTATTTCACTTAGAATCTTCGTACCTAAATCCACTCATCATGCTGCTACTAGCCTTATGACGTTGATTTCATGGCTGAGTGATATTCCATTGTACATAAGGACCACAACTTCTTTATCCATTTTTCTCTTTCCTGGGATATTTAAGGTGTAACGAAGTGGAGATTCTTGTCAACAGAGCAGCCCTAAACTTTGGGGTGCCTGTGTCTTGCTGATTTTTAGTTTTCCCAATTTATACGCCCATGAGTGGATGTGCCCTATGCTCCCTAAGCTCAGTTTTTTAGATGTTTCAGGACACACCGTGCACTTCTCCAGAGTGGCTGTTGGCAATTTACATCCCGCCCATCAGCGTAGCCAGGCTCCCGTTTCTCCATGGCCTGTCCTGCATTTCTGGTTTTGACACTTTATTCAGCATGGCCCTTTTGACCGATGGGAAGCGAGACTTCTTTGTAGCGCTGATTTGCCTTTCCAGGTTGCTTGGTTGGCCAAAAAGGGCGTAAGCGTTTTTTCCTGAATATATTCAGGAAAAAACGCATACGCCCTTTTTGGCCAAGGGCATCATTGTCGAGGTTTTGCCGCTTTTCCTGTGCTTTAAAGGCGATTCGAATTTCCCTCCTGAAATCTGTTTCCTGCAATTCTGCCTTGCTTTCAAATCCTCTTCGTTGCCTTCCATCAATATATTTGTGGACGAGAGTCATCATTTATAAGTCTGCAGGTTTGTGAATTGCAGTGCCCCTGAGCTCCATTTTTCAACTCGCTTTCTTGGGCGCTGGCCGCAAAAGCGCAGGATTGCTTCAGGCCCTATTCTGGTCCCAGGCGGCAGGCTGAGCCTGTGGTTAATTCTTCTTCCTGATGGGAAAATAGAGTGACCTCTGCCTGTCCCAACACCTAGAGCTAGTCTCTCATTGGTTCCCCCTCTTCCCTTTCATCCTCAGGACAAATTGCAAGCTGTACGGAACAGGAGGTTAAAGGTGCTGATTCTCCAAGGAGGGAGATTGCTAGTAAAGCGGCTGGAATGGCGAACCCGAGCACAAGGAGATGAGAAATGAGGTGCGTTTTAGAAACCTTTCCCGATCACACGGTGTACCATCTTCTGGGTTTCTCATGCATGTTTTCGATGTAGGAAGATGCCCTTGAACCTGGAGATTTGGGACCCATGGGATGGGTACCACGCAATATTACTTTAAAGGGTCTGCGTTTGCTCACCCAACCTCACCAAACCTCTCAGCCCCAAGAGTGTCCACCCTTATGTCTCAATCAGCTGTGGGTCTAGATATGGTCAATCCAGGTGGCATTACAGCCGCTGAACGAATTTTGTAAGTATTTCTCTCTCTTTCACTGTCTTTGTTTCACGGGTTTTTAAAAGTAATTGATTTTTATAATGGGGTTTACCTGCTTTTCACTGCTGTGATTTTGCCGCTTTACACCCACTTGACTCACTTACAGAGAGATATCAATGCATAGGTTTCAAGATTCTTACTAGTCAGATATATTCTTGGGCGGTGAATTGGGGGTGTTGAGTCCAATTCATTGAGGAAGGAGTAGGGCTTGTCTATTACATATTGGGTTTATGGAACGGTATCTGAGATAATTTGAAACCCTTGTTGTATGCATCACCCCACCTCACCTTTCCCGTTAAGCAGCCATAGTGTGTTTTCTAAACGTGTGACTCTATTCTGTTTTGTAATTCAGTTCAAGGGTAGCGGTTTTTACATTCCCTCTATAAGTCATATCTTATGATAAGTGTCTTTTTCTGTGTGACTTATTTCACTTAGAATCGTCGTACCTAAATCCACTCATCATGCTGCTACTAGCCTTATGACGTTGATTTCATGGCTGAGTGATATTCCATTGTACATAAGGACCACAACTTCTTTATCCATTTTTCTCTTTCCTGGGATATTTAAGGTGTAACGAAGTGGAGATTCTTGTCAACAGAGCAGCCCTAACTTTGGGGTGCCTGTGTCTTGCTGATTTTTAGTTTTCCCAATTTATACGCCCATGAGTGGATGTGCCCTATGCTCCCTAAGCTGAGTTTTTTAGATGTTTCAGGACACACCGTGCACTTCTCCAGAGTGGCTGTTGGCAATTTACATCCCGCCCATCAGCGTAGCCAGGCTCCCGTTTCTCCATGGCCTGTCCTGCATTTCTGGTTTTGACACTTTATTCAGCATGGCCCTTTTGACCGATGGGAAGCGAGACTTCTTTGTAGCGCTGATTTGCCTTTCCAGGTTGCTTGGTTGGCCAAAAAGGGCGTATGCGTTTTTTCCTGAATATATTCAGGAAAAAACGCATACGCCCTTTTTGGCCAAGGGCATCATTGTCGAGGTTTTGCCGCTTTTCCTGTGCTTTAAAGGCGATTCGAATCTCCCTCCTGAAATCTGTTTCCTGCAATTCTGCCTTGCTTTCAAATCCTCTTCGTTGCCTTCCCTCAATATATTTGTGGACGAGAGTCATCATTTATAAGTCTGCAGGTTTGTGAATTGCAGTGCCCCTGAGCTCCATTTTTCAACTCACTTTCTTGGGCGCTGGCCGCAAAAGCGCAGGATTGCTTCAGGCCCTATTCTGGTCCCAGGCGGCAGGCTGAGCCTGTGGTTAATTCTTCTTCCTGATGGGAAAATAGAGTGACCTCTGCCTGTCCCAACACCTAGAGCTTGTCTCTCATTGGTTCCCCCTCTTCCCTTTCATCCTCAGGACAAATTGCAAGCTGTACGGAACAGGAGGTTAAAGGTGCTGATTCTCCAAGGAGGGAGATTGCTAGTAAAGCGGTTGGAATGGCGAACCCGAGCACAAGGAGATGAGAAATGAGGTGCGTTTTAGAAACCTTTCCCGATCACACGGTGTACCATCTTCTGGGTTTCTCATGCATGTTTTCGATGTAGGAAGATGCCCTTGAACCTGGAGATTTGGGACCCATGGGATGGGTACCACGCAGTATTACTTTAAAGGGTCTGCGTTTGCTCACCCAACCTCACCAAACCTCTCAGCCCCAAGAGTGTCCACCCTTATGTCTCAATCAGCTGTGGGTCTAGATATGGTCAATCCAGGTGGCATTACAGCCGCTGAACGAATTTTGTAAGAATTTCTCTCTCTTTCACTGTCTTTGTTTCACGGGTTTTTAAAAGTAATTGATTTTTATAATGGGGTTTACCTGCTTTTCACTGCTGTGATTTTGCCGCTTTACACCCACTTGACTCACTTACAGAGAGA
This sequence comes from Balaenoptera physalus, assembly GCF_965194825.1. NCBI lineage: Eukaryota > Metazoa > Chordata > Mammalia > Artiodactyla > Balaenopteridae > Balaenoptera > Balaenoptera physalus. The sequence continues at coordinate 26,292,471 of NC_138885.1, forward strand.
TATCAATGCATAGGTTTCAAGATTCTTACTAGTCAGATATATTCTTGGGCGGTGAATTGGGGGTGTTGAGTCCAATTCATTGAGGAAGGAGTAGGGCTTGTCTATTACATATTGGGTTTATGGAACGGTATCTGAGATAATTTGAAACCCTTGTTGTATGCATCACCCCACCTCACCTTTCCCGTTAAGCAGCCATAGTGTGTTTTCTAAACGTGTGACTCTATTCTGTTTTGTAATTCAGTTCAAGGGTAGCGGTTTTTACATTCCCTCTATAAGTCATATCTTATGATAAGTGTCTTTTTCTGTGTGACTTATTTCACTTAGAATCTTCGTACCTAAATCCACTCATCATGCTGCTACTAGCCTTATGACGTTGATTTCATGGCTGAGTGATATTCCATTGTACATAAGGACCACAACTTCTTTATCCATTTTTCTCTTTCCTGGGATATTTAAGGTGTAACGAAGTGGAGATTCTTGTCAACAGAGCAGCCCTAAACTTTGGGGTGCCTGTGTCTTGCTGATTTTTAGTTTTCCCAATTTATACGCCCATGAGTGGATGTGCCCTATGCTCCCTAAGCTCAGTTTTTTAGATGTTTCAGGACACACCGTGCACTTCTCCAGAGTGGCTGTTGGCAATTTACATCCCGCCCATCAGCGTAGCAAGGCTCCCGTTTCTCCATGGCCTGTCCTGCATTTCTGGTTTTGACACTTTATTCAGCATGGCCCTTTTGACCGATGGGAAGCGAGACTTCTTTGTAGCGCTGATTTGCCTTTCCAGGTTGCTTGGTTGGCCAAAAAGGGCGTATGCGTTTTTTCCTGAATATATTCAGGAAAAAACGCATACGCCCTTTTTGGCCAAGGGCATCATTGTCGAGGTTTTGCCGCTTTTCCTGTGCTTTAAAGGCGATTCGAATCTCCCTCCTGAAATCTGTTTCCTGCAATTCTGCCTTGCTTTCAAATCCTCTTCGTTGCCTTCCCTCAATATATTTGTGGACGAGAGTCATCATTTATAAGTCTGCAGGTTTGTGAATTGCAGTGCCCCTGAGCTCCATTTTTCAACTCGCTTTCTTGGGAGCTGGCCGCAAGAGCGCAGGATTGCTTCAGGCCCTATTCTGGTCCCAGGCGGCAGGCTGAGCCTGTGGTTAATTCTTCTTCCTGATGGGAAAATAGAGTGACCTCTGCCTGTCCCAACACCTGGAGCTAGTCTCTCATTGGTTCCCCCTCTTCCCTTTCATCCTCAGGACAAATTGCAAGCTGTACCGAACAGGAGGTTAAAGGTGCTGATTCTCCAAGGAGGGAGATTGCTAGTAAAGCGGCTGGAATGGCGAACCCGAGCACAAGGAGATGAGAAATGAGGTGCGTTTTACAAACCTTTCCCGATCACACGGTGTACCATCTTCTGGGTTTCTCATGCATGTTTTCGATGTAGGAAGATGCCCTTGAACCTGGAGATTTGGGACCCATGGGATGGGTACCACGCAGTATTACTTTAAAGGGTCTGCGTTTGCTCACCCAACCTCACCAAACCTCTCAGCCCCAAGAGTGTCCACCCTTATGTCTCAATCAGCTGTGGGTCTAGATATGGTCAATCCAGGTGGCATTACAGCCGCTGAACGAATTTTGTAAGAATTTCTCTCTCTTTCACTGTCTTTGTTTCACGGGTTTTTAAAAGTAATTGATTTTTATAATGGGGTTTACCTGCTTTTCACTGCTGTGATTTTGCCGCTTTACACCCACTTGACTCACTTACAGAGAGATATCAATGCATAGGTTTCAAGATTCTTACTAGTCAGATATATTCTTGGGCGGTGAATTGGGGGTGTTGAGTCCAATTCATTGAGGAAGGAGTAGGGCTTGTCTATTACATATTGGGTTTATGGAACGGTATCTGAGATAATTTGAAACCCTTGTTGTATGCATCACCCCACCTCACCTTTCCCGTTAAGCAGCCATAGTGTGTTTTCTAAACTTGTGACTCTATTCTGTTTTGTAATTCAGTTCAAGGGTAGCGGTTTTTACATTCCCTCTATAAGTCATATCTTATGATAAGTGTCTTTTTCTGTGTGACTTACTTCACTTAGAATCGTCGTACCTAAATCCAATCATCATGCTGCTACTAGCCTTATGACGTTGATTTCATGGCTGAGTGATATTCCATTGTACATAAGGACCACAACTTCTTTATCCATTTTTCACTTTCCTGGGATATTTAATGTGTAACGAAGTGGAGATTCTTGTCAACAGAGCAGCCCTAAACTTTGGGGTGCCTGTGTCTTGCTGATTTTTAGTTTTCCCAATTTATACGCCCATGAGTGGATGTGCCCTATGCTCCCTAAGCTCAGTTTTTTAGATGTTTCAGGACACACCGTGCACTTCTCCAGAGTGGCTGTTGGCAATTTACATCCCGCCCATCAGCGTAGCCAGGCTCCCGTTTCTCCATGGCCTGTCCTGCATTTCTGGTTTTGACACTTTATTCAGCATGGCCCTTTTGACCGATGGGAAGCGAGACTTCTTTGTAGCGCTGATTTGCCTTTCCAGGTTGCTTGGTTGGCCAAAAAGGGCGTATGCGTTTTTTCCTGAATATATTCAGGAAAAAACGCATACGCCCTTTTTGGCCAAGGGCATCATTGTCGAGGTTTTGCCGCTTTTCCTGTGCTTTAAAGGCGATTCGAATCTCCCTCCTGAAATCTGTTTCCTGCAATTCTGCCTTGCTTTCAAATCCTCTTCGTTGCCTTCCCTCAATATATTTGTGGACGAGAGTCATCATTTATAAGTCTGCAGGTTTGTGAATTGCAGTGCCCCTGAGCTCCATTTTTCAACTCGCTTTCTTGGGCGCTGGCCGCAAAAGCGCAGGATTGCTTCAGGCCCTATTCTGGTCCCAGGCGGCAGGCTGAGCCTGTGGTTAATTCTTCTTCCTGATGGGAAAATAGAGTGACCTCTGCCTGTCCCAACACCTGGAGCTAGTCTCTCATTGGTTCCCCCTCTTCCCTTTCATCCTCAGGACAAATTGCAAGCTGTACCGAACAGGAGGTTAAAGGTGCTGATTCTCCAAGGAGGGAGATTGCTAGTAAAGCGGCTGGAATGGCGAACCCGAGCACAAGGAGATGAGAAATGAGGTGCGTTTTACAAACCTTTCCCGATCACACGGTGTACCATCTTCTGGGTTTCTCATGCATGTTTTCGATGTAGGAAGATGCCCTTGAACCTGGAGATTTGGGACCCATGGGATGGGTACCACGCAGTATTACTTTAAAGGGTCTGCGTTTGCTCACCCAACCTCACCAAACCTCTCAGCCCCAAGAGTGTCCACCCTTATGTCTCAATCAGCTGTGGGTCTAGATATGGTCAATCCAGGTGGCATTACAGCCGCTGAACGAATTTTGTAAGAATTTCTCTCTCTTTCACTGTCTTTGTTTCACGGGTTTTTAAAAGTAATTGATTTTTATAATGGGGTTTACCTGCTTTTCACTGCTGTGATTTTGCCGCTTTACACCCACTTGACTCACTTACAGAGAGATATCAATGCATAGGTTTCAAGATTCTTACTAGTCAGATATATTCTTGGGCGGTGAATTGGGGGTGTTGAGTCCAATTCATTGAGGAAGGAGTAGGGCTTGTCTATTACATATTGGGTTTATGGAACGGTATCTGAGATAATTTGAAACCCTTGTTGTATGCATCACCCCACCTCACCTTTCCCGTTAAGCAGCCATAGTGTGTTTTCTAAACGTGTGACTCTATTCTGTTTTGTAATTCAGTTCAAGGGTAGCGGTTTTTACATTCCCTCTATAAGTCATATCTTATGATCAGTGTCTTTTTCTGTGTGACTTATTTCACTTAGAATCTTCGTACCTAAATCCACTCATCATGCTGCTACTAGCCTTATGACGTTGATTTCATGGCTGAGTGATATTCCATTGTACATAAGGACCACAACTTCTTTATCCATTTTTCTCTTTCCTGGGATATTTAAGGTGTAACGAAGTGGAGATTCTTGTCAACAGAGCAGCCCTAAACTTTGGGGTGCCTGTGTCTTGCTGATTTTTAGTTTTCCCAATTTATACGCCCATGAGTGGATGTGCCCTATGCTCCCTAAGCTCAGTTTTTTAGATGTTTCAGGACACACCGTGCACTTCTCCAGAGTGGCTGTTGGCAATTTACATCCCGCCCATCAGCGTAGCCAGGTTCCCGTTTCTCCATGGCCTGTCCTGCATTTCTGGTTTTGACACTTTATTCAGCATGGCCCTTTTGACCGATGGGAAGCGAGACTTCTTTGTAGCGCTGATTTGCCTTTCCAGGTTGCTTGGTTGGCCAAAAAGGGCGTATGCATTTTTTCCTGAATATATTCAGGAAAAAACGCATACGCCCTTTTTGGCCAAGGGCATCATTGTCGAGGTTTAGCCGCTTTTCCTGTGCTTTAAAGGCGATTCAAATCTCCCTCCTGAAATCTGTTTCCTGCAATTCTGCCTTGCTTTCAAATCCTCTTCGTTGCCTTTCCTCAATATATTTGTGGACGAGAGTCATCATTTATAAGTCTGCAGGTTTGTGAATTGCAGTGCCCCTGAGCTCCATTTTTCAACTCGCTTTCTTGGGCGCTGGCCGCAAAAGCGCAGGATTGCTTCAGGCCCTATTCTGGTCCCAGGCGGCAGGCTGAGCCTGTGGTTAATTCTTCTTCCTGATGGGAAAATAGAGTGACCTCTGCCTGTCCCAACACCTAGAGCTTGTCTCTCATTGGTTCCCCCTCTTCCCTTTCATCCTCAGGACAAATTGCAAGCTGTACGGAACAGGAGGTTAAAGGTGCTGATTCTCCAAGGAGGGAGATTGCTAGTAAAGCGGTTGGAATGGCGAACCCGAGCACAAGGAGATGAGAAATGAGGTGCGTTTTAGAAACCTTTCCCGATCACACGGTGTACCATCTTCTGGGTTTCTCATGCATGTTTTCGATGTAGGAAGATGCCCTTGAACCTGGAGATTTGGGACCCATGGGATGGGTACCACGCAGTATTACTTTAAAGGGTCTGCGTTTGCTCACCCAACCTCACCAAACCTCTCAGCCCCAAGAGTGTCCACCCTTATGTCTCAATCAGCTGTGGGTCTAGATATGGTCAATCCAGGTGGCATTACAGCCGCTGAACGAATTTTGTAAGAATTTCTCTCTCTTTCACTGTCTTTGTTTCACGGGTTTTTAAAAGTAATTGATTTTTATAATGGGGTTTACCTGCTTTTCACTGCTGTGATTTTGCCGCTTTACACCCACTTGACTCACTTACAGAGAGATATCAATGCATAGGTTTCAAGATTCTTACTAGTCAGATATATTCTTGGGCGGTGAATTGGGGGTGTTGAGTCCAATTCATTGAGGAAGGAGTAGGGCTTGTCTATTACATATTGGGTTTATGGAACGGTATCTGAGATAATTTGAAACCCTTGTTGTATGCATCACCCCACCTCACCTTTCCCGTTAAGCAGCCATAGTGTGTTTTCTAAACTTGTGACTCTATTCTGTTTTGTAATTCAGTTCAAGGGTAGCGGTTTTTACATTCCCTCTATAAGTCATATCTTATGATAAGTGTCTTTTTCTGTGTGACTTATTTCACTTAGAATCGTCGTACCTAAATCCAATCATCATGCTGCTACTAGCCTTATGACGTTGATTTCATGGCTGAGTGATATTCCATTGTACATAAGGACCACAACTTCTTTATCCATTTTTCACTTTCCTGGGATATTTAAGGTGTAACGAAGTGGAGATTCTTGTCAACAGAGCAGCCCTAAACTTTGGGGTGCCTGTGTCTTGCTGATTTTTAGTTTTCCCAATTTATACGCCCATGAGTGGATGTGCCCTATGCTCCCTAAGCTGAGTTTTGTAGATGTTTCAGGACACACCGTGCACTTCTCCAGAGTGGCTGTTGGCAATTTACATCCCGCCCATCAGCGTAGCCAGGCTCCCGTTTCTCCATGGCCTGTCCTGCATTTCTGGTTTTGACACTTTATTCAGCATGGCCCTTTTGACCGATGGGAAGCGAGACTTCTTTGTAGCGCTGATTTGCCTTTCCAGGTTGCTTGGTTGGCCAAAAAGGGCGTATGCGTTTTTTCCTGAATATATTCAGGAAAAAACGCATACGCCCTTTTTGGCCAAGGGCATCATTGTCGAGGTTTTGCCGCTTTTCCTGTGCTTTAAAGGCGATTCGAATCTCCCTCCTGAAATCTGTTTCCTGCAATTCTGCCTTGCTTTCAAATCCTCTTCGTTGCCTTCCCTCAATATATTTGTGGACGAGAGTCATCATTTATAAGTCTGCAGGTTTGTGAATTGCAGTGCCCCTGAGCTCCATTTTTCAACTCGCTTTCTTGGGCGCTGGCCGCAAAAGCGCAGGATTGCTTCAGGCCCTATTCTGGTCCCAGGCGGCAGGCTGAGCCTGTGGTTAATTCTTCTTCCTGATGGGAAAATAGAGTGACCTGTGCCTGTCCCAACACCTGGAGCTAGTCTCTCATTGGTTCCCCCTCTTCCCTTTCATCCTCAGGACAAATTGCAAGCTGTACCGAACAGGAGGTTAAAGGTGCTGATTCTCCAAGGAGGGAGATTGCTAGTAAAGCGGCTGGAATGGCGAACCCGAGCACAAGGAGATGAGAAATGAGGTGCGTTTTACAAACCTTTCCCGATCACACGGTGTACCATCTTCTGGGTTTCTCATGCATGTTTTCGATGTAGGAAGATGCCCTTGAACCTGGAGATTTGGGACCCATGGGATGGGTACCACGCAGTATTACTTTAAAGGGTCTGCGTTTGCTCACCCAACCTCACCAAACCTCTCAGCCCCAAGAGTGTCCACCCTTATGTCTCAATCAGCTGTGGGTCTAGATATGGTCAATCCAGGTGGCATTACAGCCGCTGAACGAATTTTGTAAGTATTTCTCTCTCTTTCACTGTCTTTGTTTCACGGGTTTTTAAAAGTAATTGATTTTTATAATGGGGTTTACCTGCTTTTCACTGCTGTGATTTTGCCGCTTTACACCCACTTGACTCACTTACAGAGAGATATCAATGCATAGGTTTCAAGATTCTTACTAGTCAGATATATTCTTGGGCGGTGAATTGGGGGTGTTGAGTCCAATTCATTGAGGAAGGAGTAGGTCTTGTCTATTACATATTGGGTTTATGGAACGGTATCTGAGATAATTTGAAACCCTTGTTGTATGCATCACCCCACCTCACCTTTCCCGTTAAGCAGCCATAGTGTGTTTTCTAAACTTGTGACTCTATTCTGTTTTGTAATTCAGTTCAAGGGTAGCGGTTTTTACATTCCCTCTATAAGTCATATCTTATGATAAGTGTCTTTTTCTTTGTGACTTATTTCACTTAGTATCGTCGTACCTAAATCCAATCATCATGCTGCTACTAGCCTTATGACGTTGATTTCATGGCTGAGTGATATTCCATTGTACATAAGGACCACAACTTCTTTATCCATTTTTCTCTTTCCTGGGATATTTAAGGTGTAACGAAGTGGAGATTCTTGTCAACAGAGCAGCCCTAAACTTTGGGGTGCCTGTGTCTTGCTGATTTTTAGTTTTCCCAATTTATACGCCCATGAGTGGATGTGCCCTATGCTCCCTAAGCTCAGTTTTTTAGATGTTTCAGGACACACCGTGCACTTCTCCAGAGTGGCTGTTGGCAATTTACATCCCGCCCATCAGCGTAGCCAGGCTCCCGTTTCTCCATGGCCTGCCCTGCATTTCTGGTTTTGACACTTTATTCAGCATGGCCCTTTTGACCGATGGGAAGCGAGACTTCTTTGTAGCGCTGATTTGCCTTTCCAGGTTGCTTGGTTGGCCAAAAAGGGCGTATGCGTTTTTTCCTGAATATATTCAGGAAAAAACGCATACGCCCTTTTTGGCCAAGGGCATCATTGTCGAGGTTTTGCCGCTTTTCCTGTGCTTTAAAGGCGATTCGAATCTCCCTCCTGAAATCTGTTTCCTGCAATTCTGCCTTGCTTTCAAATCCTCTTCGTTGCCTTCCCTCAATATATTTGAGGACGAGAGTCATCATTTATAAGACTGCAGGTTTGTGAATTGCAGTGCCCCTGAGCTACATTTTTCAACTCGCTTTCTTGGGCGCTGGCCGCAAAAGCGCAGGATTGCTTCAGGCCCTATTCTGGTCCCAGGCGGCAGGCTGAGCCTGTGGTTAATTCTTCTTCCTGATGGGAAAATAGAGTGACCTCTGCCTGTCCCAACACCTGCAGCTAGTCTCTCATTGGTTCCCCCTCTTCCCTTTCATCCTCAGGACAAATTGCAAGCTGTACGGAACAGGAGGTTAAAGGTGCTGATTCTCCAAGGAGGGAGATTGCTAGTAAAGCGGCTGGAATGGCGAACCCGAGCACAAGGAGATGAGAAATGAGGTGCGTTTTAGAAACCTTTCCCGATCACACGGTGTACCATCTTCTGGGTTTCTCATGCATGTTTTCGATGTAGGAAGATGCCCTTGAACCTGGAGATTTGGGACCCATGGGATGGGTACCACGCAGTATTACTTTAAAGGGTCTGCGTTTGCTCACCCAACCTCACCAAACCTCTCAGCCCCAAGAGTGTCCACCCTTATGTCTCAATCAGCTGTGGGTCTAGATTTGGTCAATCCAGGTGGCATTACAACCGCTGAACGAATTTTGTAAGAATTTCTCTCTCTTTCACTGTCTTTGTTTCACGGGTTTTTAAAAGTAATTGATTTTTATAATGGGGTTTACCTGCTTTTCACTGCTGTGATTTTGCCGCTTTACACCCACTTGACTCACTTACAGAGAGATATCAATGCATAGGTTTCAAGATTCTTACTAGTCAGATATATTCTTGGGCGCTGAATAGGGGGTGTTGAGTCCAATTCATTGAGGAACGAGTAGGGCTTGTCTATTACATATTGGGTTTATGGAACGGTATCTGAGCTAATTTGAAACCCTTGTTGTATGCATCACCCCACCTCACCTTTCCCATTAAGCAGCCATAGTGTGTTTTCTAAACGTGTGACTCTATTCTGTTTTGTAATTCAGTTCAAGGGTAGCGGTTTTTACATTCCCTCTATAAGTCATATCTTATGATAAGTGTCTTTTTCTGTGTGACTTATTTCACTTAGAATCTTCGTACCTAAATCCACTCATCATGCTGCTACTAGCCTTATGACGTTGATTTCATGGCTGAGTGATATTCCTTTGTACATAAGGACCACAACTTCTTTATCCATTTTTCTCTTTCCTGGGATATTTAAGGTGTAACGAAGTGGAGATTCTAGTCAACAGAGCAGCCCTAAACTTTGGGGTGCCTGTGTCTTGCTGATTTTTAGTTTTCCCAATTTATACGCCCATGAGTGGATGTGCCCTATGCTCCCTAAGCTCAGTTTTTTAGATGTTTCAGGACACACCGTGCACTTCTCCAGAGTGGCTGTTGGCAATTTACATCCCGCCCATCAGCGTAGCCAGGCTCCCGTTTCTCCATGGCCTGTCCTGCATTTCTGGTTTTGACACTTTATTCAGCATGGCCCTTTTGACCGATGGGAAGCGAGACTTCTTTGTAGCGCTGATTTGCCTTTCCAGGTTGCTTGGTTGGCCAAAAAGGGCGTATGCGTTTTTTCCTGAATATATTCAGGAAAAAACGCATACGCCCTTTTTGGCCAAGGGCATCATTGTCGAGGTTTTGCCGCTTTTCCTGTGCTTTAAAGGCGATTCGAATCTCCCTCCTGAAATCTGTTTCCTGCAATTCTGCCTTGCTTTCAAATCCTCTTCGTTGCCTTCCCTCAATATATTTGTGGACGAGAGTCATCATTTATAAGTCTGCAGGTTTGTGAATTGCAGTGCCCCTGAGCTCCATTTTTCAACTCGCTTTCTTGGGCGCTGGCCGCAAAAGCGCAGGATTGCTTCAGGCCCTATTCTGGTCCCAGGCGGCAGGCTGAGCCTGTGGTTAATTCTTCTTCCTGATGGGAAAATAGAGTGACCTCTGCCTGTCCCAACACCTGGAGCTAGTCTCTCATTGGTTCCCCCTCTTCCCTTTCATCCTCAGGACAAATTGCAAGCTGTACGGAACAGGAGGTTAAAGGTGCTGATTCTCCAAGGAGGGAGATTGCTAGTAAAGCGGCTGGAATGGCGAACCCGAGCACAAGGAGATGAGAAATGAGGTGCGTTTTAGAAACCTTTCCCGATCACACGGTGTACCATCTTCTGGGTTTCTCATGCATGTTTTCGATGTAGGAAGATGCCCTTGAACCTGGAGATTTGGGACCCATGGGATGGGTACCACGCAGTATTACTTTAAAGGGTCTGCGTTTGCTCACCCAACCTCACCAAACCTCTCAGCCCCAAGAGTGTCCACCCTTATGTCTCAATCAGCTGTGGGTCTAGATATGGTCAATCCAGGTGGCATTACAGCCGCTGAACGAATTTTGTAAGAATTTCTCTCTCTTTCACTGTCTTTGTTTCACGGGTTTTTAAAAGTAATTGATTTTTATAATGGGGTTTACCTGCTTTTCACTGCTGTGATTTTGCCGCTTTACACCCACTTGACTCACTTACAGAGAGATATCAATGCATAGGTTTCAAGATTCTTACTAGTCAGATATATTCTTGGGCGGTGAATTGGGGGTGTTGAGTCCAATTCATTGAGGAAGGAGTAGGGCTTGTCTATTACATATTGGGTTTATGGAACGGTATCTGAGATAATTTGAAACCCTTGTTGTATGCATCACCCCACCTCACCTTTCCCATTAAGCAGCCATAGTGTGTTTTCTAAACGTGTGACTCTATTCTGTTTTGTAATTCAGTTCAAGGGTAGCGGTTTTTACATTCCCTCTATAAGTCATATCTTATGATAAGTGTCTTTTTCTGTGTGACTTATTTCACTTAGAATCGTCGTACCTAAATCCAATCATCATGCTGCTAGTAGCCTTATGACGTTGATTTCATGGCTGAGTGATATTCCATTGTACATAAGGACCACAACTTCTTTATCCATTTTTCTCTTTCCTTGGATATTTAAGGTGTAACGAAGTGGAGATTCTTGTCAACAGAGCAGCCCTAAACTTTGGGGTGCCTGTGTCTTGCTGATTTTTAGTTTTCCCAATTTATACGCCCATGAGTGGATGTGCCCTATGCTCCCTAAGCTGAGTTTTTTAGATGTTTCAGGACACACCGTGCACTTCTCCCGAGTGGCTGTTGGCAATTTACATCCCGCCCATCAGCGTAGCCAGGCTCCCGTTTCTCCATGGCCTGTCCTGCATTTCTGGTTTTGACACTTTATTCAGCATGGCCCTTTTGACCGATGGGAAGCGAGACTTCTTTGTAGCGCTGATTTGCCTTTCCAGGTTGCTTGGTTGGCCAAAAAGGGCGTAAGCGTTTTTTCCTGAATATATTCAGGAAAAAACGCATACGCCCTTTTTGGCAAAGGGCATCATTGTCGAGGTTTTGCCGCTTTTCCTGTGCTTTAAAGGCGATTCGAATCTCCCTCCTGAAATCTGTTTCCTGCAATTCTGCCTTGCTTTCAAATCCTCTTCGTTGCCTTCCCTCAATATATTTGTGGACGAGAGTCATCATTTATAAGTCTGCAGGTTTGTGAATTGCAGTGTCCCTGAGCTCCATTTTTCAACTCGCTTTCTTGGGAGCTGGCCGCAAAAGCGCAGGATTGCTTCAGGCCCTATTCTGGTCCCAGGCGGCAGGCTGAGCCTGTGGTTAATTCTTCTTCTTGAGGGGAAAATAGAGTGACCTGTGCCTGTCCCAACACCTACAGCTAGTCTCTCATTGGTTCCCCCTCTTCCCGTTCATCCTCAGGACAAATGGCAACCTGTAAGGAACAGGAGGTTAAAGGTGCTGATTCTCCAAGGAGGGAGATTGCTAGTAAAGCGGCTGGAATGGCGAACCCAAGCACAAGGAGATGAGAAATGAGGTGCGTTTTAGAAACCTTTCCCGATCACACGGTGTACCATCTTCTGGGTTTCTCATGAATGTTTTCGATATAGGAAGATGCCCTTGAACCTGGAGATTTGGGACCCATGGGATGGGTACCACACAGTATTACTTTAAAGGGTCTGCGTTTGCTCACCCAACCTCACCAAACCTCTCAGCCCCAAGAGTGTCCACCCTTATGTCTCAATCAGCTGTGGGTCTAGATATGGTCAATCCAGGTGGCATCACAGCCCCTGAACGAATTTTGTAAGAATTTCTCTCTCTTTCACTGTCTTTGTTTCACGGGTTTTTAAAAGTAATTGATTTTTATAATGGGGTTTACCTGCTTTTCACTGCTGTGATTTTGCCGCTTTACACCCACTTGACTCACTTACAGAGAGATATCAATGCATAGGTTTCAAGATTCTTACTAGTCAGATATATTCTTGGGCGGTGAATTGGGGGTGTTGAGTCCAATTCATTGAGGAAGGAGTAGGGCTTGTCTATTACATATTGGGTTTATGGAACGGTATCTGAGATAATTTGAAACCCTTGTTGTATGCATCACCCCACCTCACCTTTCCCATTAAGCAGCCATAGTGTGTTTTCTAAACGTGTGACTCTATTCTGTTTTGTAATTCAGTTCAAGGGTAGCGGTTTTTACATTCCCTCTATAAGTCATATCTTATGATAAGTGTCTTTTTCTGTGTGACTTATTTCACTTAGAATCGTCGTACCTAAATCCAATCATCATGCTGCTACTAGCCTTATGACGTTGATTTCATGGCTGAGTGATATTCCATTGTACATAAGGACCACAACTTCTTTATCCATTTTTCTCTTTCCTGGGATATTTAAGGTGTAACGAAGTGGAGATTCTTGTCAACAGAGCAGCCCTAAACTTTGGGGTGCCTGTGTCTTGCTGATTTTTAGTTTTCCCAATTTATACGCCCATGAGTGGATGTGCCCTATGCTCCCTAAGCTGAGTTTTTAGATGTTTCAGGACACACCGTGCACTTCTCCCGAGTGGCTGTTGGCAATTTACATCCCGCCCATCAGCGTAGCCAGGCTCCCGTTTCTCCATGGCCTGTCCTGCATTTCTGGTTTTGACACTTTATTCAGCATGGCCCTTTTGACCGATGGGAAGCGAGACTTCTTTGTAGCGCTGATTTGCCTTTCCAGGTTGCTTGGTTGGCCAAAAAGGGCGTATGCGTTTTTTCCTGAATATATTCAGGAAAAAACGCATACGCCCTTTTTGGCCAAGGGCATCATTGTCGAGGTTTTGCCGCTTTTCCTGTGCTTTAAAGGCGATTCGAATCTCCCTCCTGAAATCTGTTTCCTGCAATTCTGCCTTGCTTTCAAATCCTCTTCGTTGCCTTCCCTCAATATATTTGTGGACGAGAGTCATCATTTATAAGTCTGCAGGTTTGTGAATTGCAGTGCCCCTGAGCTCCATTTTTCAACTCGCTTTCTTGGGCGCTGGAAGCAAAAGCGCAGGATTGCTTCAGGCCCTATTCTGGTCCCAGGCGGCAGGCTGAGCCTGTGGTTAATTCTTCTTCCTGATGGGAAAATAGAGTGACCTGTGCCTGTCCCAACACCTAGAGCTAGTCTCTCATTGGTTCCCCCTCTTCCCTTTCATCCTCAGGACAAATTGCAAGCTGTACGGAACAGGAGGTTAAAGGTGCTGATTCTCCAAGGAGGGAGATTGCTAGTAAAGCGGCTGGAATGGCGAACCCGAGCACAAGGAGATGAGAAATGAGGTGCGTTTTACAAACCTTTCCCGATCACACGGTGTACCATCTTCTGGGTTTCTCATGCATGTTTTCGATGTAGGAAGATGCCCTTGAACCTGGAGATTTGGGACCCATGGGATGGGTACCACGCAGTATTACTTTAAAGGGTCTGCGTTTGCTCACCCAACCTCACCAAACCTCTCAGCCCCAAGAGTGTCCACCCTTATGTCTCAATCAGCTGTGGGTCTAGATATGGTCAATCCGGGTGGCATTACAGCCGCTGAACGAATTTTGTAAGTATTTCTCTCTCTTTCACTGTCTTTGTTTCACGGGTTTTTAAAAGTAATTGATTTTTATAATGGGGTTTACCTGCTTTTCACTGCTGTGATTTTGCCGCTTTACACCCACTTGACTCACTTACAGAGAGATATCAATGCATAGGTTTCAAGATTCTTACTAGTCAGATATATTCTTGGGCGGTGAATAGGGGGTGTTGTGTCCAATTCATTGAGGAAGGAGTAGGGCTTGTCTATTACATATTGGGTTTATGGAACGGTATCTGAGATAATTTGAAACCCTTGTTGTATGCATCACCCCACCTCACCTTTCCCGTTAAGCAGCCATAGTGTGTTTTCTAAACGTGTGACTCTATTCTGTTTTGTAATTCAGTTCAAGGGTAGCGGTTTTTACATTCCCTCTATAAGTCATATCTTATGATAAGTGTCTTTTTCTGTGTGACTTATTTCACTTAGAATCGTCGTACCTAAATCCAATCATCATGCTGCTACTAGCCTTATGACGTTGATTTCATGGCTGAGTGATATTCCATTGTACATAAGGACCACAACTTCTTTATCCATTTTTCTCTTTCCTGGGATATTTAAGGTGTAACGAAGTGGAGATTCTTGTCAACAGAGCAGCCCTAAACTTTGGGGTGCCTGTGTCTTGCTGATTTTTAGTTTTCCCAATTTATACGCCCATGAGTGGATGTGCCCTATGCTCCCTAAGCTGAGTTTTTTAGATGTTTCAGGACACACCGTGCACTTCTCCAGAGTGGCTGTTGGCAATTTACATCCCGCCCATCAGCGTAGCCAGGCTCCCGTTTCTCCATGGCCTGTCCTGCATTTCTGGTTTTGACACTTTATTCAGCATGGCCCTTTTGACCGATGGGAAGCGAGACTTCTTTGTAGCGCTGATTTGCCTTTCCAGGTTGCTTGGTTGGCCAAAAAGGGCGTATGCGTTTTTTCCTGAATATATTCAGGAAAAAACGCATACGCCCTTTTTGGCCAAGGGCATCATTGTCGAGGTTTTGCCGCTTTTCCTGTGCTTTAAAGGCGATTCGAATCTCCCTCCTGAAATCTGTTTCCTGCAATTCTGCCTTGCTTTCAAATCCTCTTCGTTGCCTTCCATCAATATATTTGTGGACGAGAGTCATCATTTATAAGTCTGCAGGTTTGTGAATTGCAGTGCCCCTGAGCTCCATTGTTCAACTCGCTTTCTTGGGAGCTGGCCGCAAGAGTGCAGGATTGCTTCAGGCCCTATTCTGGTCCCAGGCGGCAGGCTGAGCCTGTGGTTAATTCTTCTTCCTGAGGGGAAAATAGAGTGACCTGTGCCTGTCCCAACACCTAGAGCTAGTCTCTCATTGTTTCCCCCTCTTCCCGTTCATACTCAGGACAAATTGCAACCTGTACGGAACAGGAGGTTAAAGGTGCTGATTCTCCAAGGAGGGAGATTGCTAGTAAAGCAGCTGGAATGGCGAACCCGAGCACAAGGAGATGAGAAATGAGGTGCGTTTTAGAAACCTTTCCCGATCACACGGTGTACCATCTTCTGGGTTTCTCATGCATGTTTTCGATGTAGGAAGATGCCCTTGAACCTGGAGATTTGGGACCCATGGGATGGGTACCACGCAGTATTACTTTAAAGGGTCTGCGTTTGCTCACCCAACCTCACCAAACCTCTCAGCCCCAAGAGTGTCCACCCTTATGTCTCAATCAGCTGTGGGTCTAGATATGGTCAATCCAGGTGGCATTACAGCCGCTGAACGAATTTTGTAAGAATTTCTCTCTCTTTCACTGTCTTTGTTTCACGGGTTTTTAAAAGTAATTGATTTTTATAATGGGGTTTACCTGCTTTTCACTGCTGTGATTTTGCCGCTTTACACCCACTTGACTCACTTACAGAGAGATATCAATGCATAGGTTTCAAGATTCTTACTAGTCAGATATATTCTTGGGCGGTGAATTGGGGGTGTTGAGTCCAATTCATTGAGGAAGGAGTAGGGCTTGTCTATTACATATTGGGTTTATGGAACGGTATCTGAGATAATTTGAAACCCTTGTTGTATGCATCACCCCACCTCACCTTTCCCGTTAAGCAGCCATAGTGTGTTTTCTAAACGTGTGACTCTATTCTGTTTTGTAATTCAGTTCAAGGGTAGCGGTTTTTACATTCCCTCTATAAGACATATCTTATGATAAGTGTCTTTTTCTGTGTGACTTATTTCACTTAGAATCTTCGTACCTAAATCCACTCATCATGCTGCTACTAGCCTTATGACGTTGATTTCATGGCTGAGTGATATTCCATTGTACATAAGGACCACAACTTCTTTATCCATTTTTCTCTTTCCTGGGATATTTAAGGTGTAACGAAGTGGAGATTCTTGTCAACAGAGCAGCCCTAAACTTTGGGGTGCCTGTGTCTTGCTGATTTTTAGTTTTCCCAATTTATACGCCCATGAGTGGATGTGCCCTATGCTCCCTAAGCTGAGTTTTGTAGATGTTTCAGGACACACCGTGCACTTCTCCAGAGTGGCTGTTGGCAATTTACATCCCGCCCATCAGCGTAGCCAGGCTCCCGTTTCTCCATGGCCTGTCCTGCATTTCTGGTTTTGACACTTTATTCAGCATGGCCCTTTTGACCGATGGGAAGCGAGACTTCTTTGTAGCGCTGATTTGCCTTTCCAGGTTGCTTGGTTGGCCAAAAAGGGCGTATGCGTTTTTTCCTGAATATATTCAGGAAAAAACGCATACGCCCTTTTTGGCCAAGGGCATCATTGTCGAGGTTTTGCCGCTTTTCCTGTGCTTTAAAGGCGATTCGAATCTCCCTCCTGAAATCTGTTTCCTGCAATTCTGCCTTGCTTTCAAATCCTCTTCGTTGCCTTCCCTCAATATATTTGTGGACGAGAGTCATCATTTATAAGTCTGCAGGTTTGTGAATTGCAGTGCCCCTGAGCTCCATTTTTCAACTCGCTTTCTTGGGCGCTGGCCGCAAAAGCGCAGGATTGCTTCAGGCCCTATTCTGGTCCCAGGCGGCAGGCTGAGCCTGTGGTTAATTCTTCTTCCTGATGGGAAAATAGAGTGACCTGTGCCTGTCCCAACACCTGGAGCTAGTCTCTCATTGGTTCCCCCTCTTCCCTTTCATCCTCAGGACAAATTGCAAGCTGTACCGAACAGGAGGTTAAAGGTGCTGATTCTCCAAGGAGGGAGATTGCTAGTAAAGCGGCTGGAATGGCGAACCCGAGCACAAGGAGATGAGAAATGAGGTGCGTTTTACAAACCTTTCCCGATCACACGGTGTACCATCTTCTGGGTTTCTCATGCATGTTTTCGATGTAGGAAGATGCCCTTGAACCTGGAGATTTGGGACCCATGGGATGGGTACCACGCAGTATTACTTTAAAGGGTCTGCGTTTGCTCACCCAACCTCACCAAACCTCTCAGCCCCAAGAGTGTCCACCCTTATGTCTCAATCAGCTGTGGGTCTAGATATGGTCAATCCAGGTGGCATTACAGCCGCTGAACGAATTTTGTAAGTATTTCTCTCTCTTTCACTGTCTTTGTTTCACGGGTTTTTAAAAGTAATTGATTTTTATAATGGGGTTTACCTGCTTTTCACTGCTGTGATTTTGCCGCTTTACACCCACTTGACTCACTTACAGAGAGATATCAATGCATAGGTTTCAAGATTCTTACTAGTCAGATATATTCTTGGGCGGTGAATTGGGGGTGTTGAGTCCAATTCATTGAGGAAGGAGTAGGTCTTGTCTATTACATATTGGGTTTATGGAACGGTATCTGAGATAATTTGAAACCCTTGTTGTATGCATCACCCCACCTCACCTTTCCCGTTAAGCAGCCATAGTGTGTTTTCTAAACTTGTGACTCTATTCTGTTTTGTAATTCAGTTCAAGGGTAGCGGTTTTTACATTCCCTCTATAAGTCATATCTTATGATAAGTGTCTTTTTCTTTGTGACTTATTTCACTTAGTATCGTCGTACCTAAATCCAATCATCATGCTGCTACTAGCCTTATGACGTTGATTTCATGGCTGAGTGATATTCCATTGTACATAAGGACCACAACTTCTTTATCCATTTTTCTCTTTCCTGGGATATTTAAGGTGTAACGAAGTGGAGATTCTTGTCAACAGAGCAGCCCTAAACTTTGGGGTGCCTGTGTCTTGCTGATTTTTAGTTTTCCCAATTTATACGCCCATGAGTGGATGTGCCCTATGCTCCCTAAGCTCAGTTTTTTAGATGTTTCAGGACACACCGTGCACTTCTCCAGAGTGGCTGTTGGCAATTTACATCCCGCCCATCAGCGTAGCCAGGCTCCCGTTTCTCCATGGCCTGCCCTGCATTTCTGGTTTTGACACTTTATTCAGCATGGCCCTTTTGACCGATGGGAAGCGAGACTTCTTTGTAGCGCTGATTTGCCTTTCCAGGTTGCTTGGTTGGACAAAAAGGGCGTATGCGTTTTTTCCTGAATATATTCAGGAAAAAACGCATACGCCCTTTTTGGCCAAGGGCATCATTGTCGAGGTTTTGCCGCTTTTCCTGTGCTTTAAAGGCGATTCGAATCTCCCTCCTGAAATCTGTTTCCTGCAATTCTGCCTTGCTTTCAAATCCTCTTCGTTGCCTTCCCTCAATATATTTGAGGACGAGAGTCATCATTTATAAGTCTGCAGGTTTGTGAATTGCAGTGCCCCTGAGCTACATTTTTCAACTCGCTTTCTTGGGCGCTGGCCGCAAAAGCGCAGGATTGCTTCAGGCCCTATTCTGGTCCCAGGCGGCAGGCTGAGCCTGTGGTTAATTCTTCTTCCTGATGGGAAAATAGAGTGACCTCTGCCTGTCCCAACACCTGCAGCTAGTCTCTCATTGGTTCCCCCTCTTCCCTTTCATCCTCAGGACAAATTGCAAGCTGTACGGAACAGGAGGTTAAAGGTGCTGATTCTCCAAGGAGGGAGATTGCTAGTAAAGCGGCTGGAATGGCGAACCCGAGCACAAGGAGATGAGAAATGAGGTGCGTTTTAGAAACCTTTCCCGATCACACGGTGTACCATCTTCTGGGTTTCTCATGCATGTTTTCGATGTAGGAAGATGCCCTTGAACCTGGAGATTTGGGACCCATGGGATGGGTACCACGCAGTATTACTTTAAAGGGTCTGCGTTTGCTCACCCAACCTCACCAAACCTCTCAGCCCCAAGAGTGTCCACCCTTATGTCTCAATCAGCTGTGGGTCTAGATTTGGTCAATCCAGGTGGCATTACAACCGCTGAACGAATTTTGTAAGAATTTCTCTCTCTTTCACTGTCTTTGTTTCACGGGTTTTTAAAAGTAATTGATTTTTATAATGGGGTTTACCTGCTTTTCACTGCTGTGATTTTGCCGCTTTACACCCACTTGACTCACTTACAGAGAGATATCAATGCATAGGTTTCAAGATTCTTACTAGTCAGATATATTCTTGGGCGCTGAATAGGGGGTGTTGAGTCCAATTCATTGAGGAACGAGTAGGGCTTGTCTATTACATATTGGGTTTATGGAACGGTATCTGAGCTAATTTGAAACCCTTGTTGTATGCATCACCCCACCTCACCTTTCCCATTAAGCAGCCATAGTGTGTTTTCTAAACGTGTGACTCTATTCTGTTTTGTAATTCAGTTCAAGGGTAGCGGTTTTTACATTCCCTCTATAAGTCATATCTTATGATAAGTGTCTTTTTCTGTGTGACTTATTTCACTTAGAATCTTCGTACCTAAATCCACTCATCATGCTGCTACTAGCCTTATGACGTTGATTTCATGGCTGAGTGATATTCCATTGTACATAAGGACCACAACTTCTTTATCCATTTTTCTCTTTCCTGGGATATTTAAGGTGTAACGAAGTGGAGATTCTAGTCAACAGAGCAGCCCTAAACTTTGGGGTGCCTGTGTCTTGCTGATTTTTAGTTTTCCCAATTTATACGCCCATGAGTGGATGTGCCCTATGCTCCCTAAGCTCAGTTTTTTAGATGTTTCAGGACACACCGTGCACTTCTCCAGAGTGGCTGTTGGCAATTTACATCCCGCCCATCAGCGTAGCCAGGCTCCCGTTTCTCCATGGCCTGTCCTGCATTTCTGGTTTTGACACTTTATTCAGCATGGCCCTTTTGACCGATGGGAAGCGAGACTTCTTTGTAGCGCTGATTTGCCTTTCCAGGTTGCTTGGTTGGCCAAAAAGGGCGTATGCGTTTTTTCCTGAATATATTCAGGAAAAAACGCATACGCCCTTTTTGGCCAAGGGCATCATTGTCGAGGTTTTGCCGCTTTTCCTGTGCTTTAAAGGCGATTCGAATCTCCCTCCTGAAATCTGTTTCCTGCAATTCTGCCTTGCTTTCAAATCCTCTTCGTTGCCTTCCCTCAATATATTTGTGGACGAGAGTCATCATTTATAAGTCTGCAGGTTTGTGAATTGCAGTGCCCCTGAGCTCCATTTTTCAACTCGCTTTCTTGGGCGCTGGCCGCAAAAGCGCAGGATTGCTTCAGGCCCTATTCTGGTCCCAGGCGGCAGGCTGAGCCTGTGGTTAATTCTTCTTCCTGATGGGAAAATAGAGTGACCTCTGCCTGTCCCAACACCTGGAGCTAGTCTCTCATTGGTTCCCCCTCTTCCCTTTCATCCTCAGGACAAATTGCAAGCTGTACGGAACAGGAGGTTAAAGGTGCTGATTCTCCAAGGAGGGAGATTGCTAGTAAAGCGGCTGGAATGGCGAACCCGAGCACAAGGAGATGAGAAATGAGGTGCGTTTTAGAAACCTTTCCCGATCACACGGTGTACCATCTTCTGGGTTTCTCATGCATGTTTTCGATGTAGGAAGATGCCCTTGAACCTGGAGATTTGGGACCCATGGGATGGGTACCACGCAGTATTACTTTAAAGGGTCTGCGTTTGCTCACCCAACCTCACCAAACCTCTCAGCCCCAAGAGTGTCCACCCTTATGTCTCAATCAGCTGTGGGTCTAGATATGGTCAATCCAGGTGGCATTACAGCCGCTGAACGAATTTTGTAAGAATTTCTCTCTCTTTCACTGTCTTTGTTTCACGGGTTTTTAAAAGTAATTGATTTTTATAATGGGGTTTACCTGCTTTTCACTGCTGTGATTTTGCCGCTTTACACCCACTTGACTCACTTACAGAGAGATATCAATGCATAGGTTTCAAGATTCTTACTAGTCAGATATATTCTTGGGCGGTGAATTGGGGGTGTTGAGTCCAATTCATTGAGGAAGGAGTAGGGCTTGTCTATTACATATTGGGTTTATGGAACGGTATCTGAGATAATTTGAAACCCTTGTTGTATGCATCACCCCACCTCACCTTTCCCATTAAGCAGCCATAGTGTGTTTTCTAAACGTGTGACTCTATTCTGTTTTGTAATTCAGTTCAAGGGTAGCGGTTTTTACATTCCCTCTATAAGTCATATCTTATGATAAGTGTCTTTTTCTGTGTGACTTATTTCACTTAGAATCGTCGTACCTAAATCCAATCATCATGCTGCTACTAGCCTTATGACGTTGATTTCATGGCTGAGTGATATTCCATTGTACATAAGGACCACAACTTCTTTATCCATTTTTCTCTTTCCTTGGATATTTAAGGTGTAACGAAGTGGAGATTCTTGTCAACAGAGCAGCCCTAAACTTTGGGGTACCTGTGTCTTGCTGATTTTTAGTTTTCCCAATTTATACGCCCATGAGTGGATGTGCCCTATGCTCCCTAAGCTGAGTTTTTTAGATGTTTCAGGACACACCGTGCACTTCTCCCGAGTGGCTGTTGGCAATTTACATCCCGCCCATCAGCGTAGCCAGGCTCCCGTTTCTCCATGGCCTGTCCTGCATTTCTGGTTTTGACACTTTATTCAGCATGGCCCTTTTGACCGATGGGAAGCGAGACTTCTTTGTAGCGCTGATTTGCCTTTCCAGGTTGCTTGGTTGGCCAAAAAGGGCGTAAGCGTTTTTTCCTGAATATATTCAGGAAAAAACGCATACGCCCTTTTTGGCCAAGGGCATCATTGTCGAGGTTTTGCCGCTTTTCCTGTGCTTTAAAGGCGATTCGAATCTCCCTCCTGAAATCTGTTTCCTGCAATTCTGCCTTGCTTTCAAATCCTCTTCGTTGCCTTCCCTCAATATATTTGTGGACGAGAGTCATCATTTATAAGTCTGCAGGTTTGTGAATTGCAGTGTCCCTGAGCTCCATTTTTCAACTCGCTTTCTTGGGAGCTGGCCGCAAAAGCGCAGGATTGCTTCAGGCCCTATTCTGGTCCCAGGCGGCAGGCTGAGCCTGTGGTTAATTCTTCTTCTTGAGGGGAAAATAGAGTGACCTGTGCCTGTCCCAACACCTACAGCTAGTCTCTCATTGGTTCCCCCTCTTCCCGTTCATCCTCAGGACAAATGGCAAGCTGTACGGAACAGGAGGTTAAAGGTGCTGATTCTCCAAGGAGGGAGATTGCTAGTAAAGCGGTTGGAATGGCGAACCCGAGCACAAGGAGATGAGAAATGAGGTGCGTTTTAGAAACCTTTCCCGATCACACGGTGTACCATCTTCTGGGTTTCTCATGCATGTTTTCGATGTAGGAAGATGCCCTTGAACCTGGAGATTTGGGACCCATGGGATGGGTACCACGCAGTATTACTTTAAAGGGTCTGCGTTTGCTCACCCAACCTCACCAAACCTCTCAGCCCCAAGAGTGTCCACCCTTATGTCTCAATCAGCTGTGGGTCTAGATATGGTCAATCCAGGTGGCATTACAGCCGCTGAACGAATTTTGTAAGAATTTCTCTCTCTTTCACTGTCTTTGTTTCACGGGTTTTTAAAAGTAATTGATTTTTATAATGGGGTTTACCTGCTTTTCACTGCTGTGATTTTGCCGCTTTACACCCACTTGACTCACTTACAGAGAGATATCAATGCATAGGTTTCAAGATTCTTACTAGTCAGATATATTCTTGGGCGGTGAATTGGGGGTGTTGAGTCCAATTCATTGAGGAAGGAGTAGGGCTTGTCTATTACATATTGGGTTTATGGAACGGTATCTGAGATAATTTGAAACCCTTGTTGTATGCATCACCCCACCTCACCTTTCCCATTAAGCAGCCATAGTGTGTTTTCTAAACGTGTGACTCTATTCTGTTTTGTAATTCAGTTCAAGGGTAGCGGTTTTTACATTCCCTCTATAAGTCATATCTTATGATAAGTGTCTTTTTCTGTGTGACTTATTTCACTTAGAATCGTCGTACCTAAATCCAATCATCATGCTGCTACTAGCCTTATGACGTTGATTTCATGGCTGAGTGATATTCCATTGTACATAAGGACCACAACTTCTTTATCCATTTTTCTCTTTCCTGGGATATTTAAGGTGTAACGAAGTGGAGATTCTTGTCAACAGAGCAGCCCTAAACTTTGGGGTGCCTGTGTCTTGCTGATTTTTAGTTTTCCCAATTTATACGCCCATGAGTGGATGTGCCCTATGCTCCCTAAGCTGAGTTTTTTAGATGTTTCAGGACACACCGTGCACTTCTCCAGAGTGGCTGTTGGCAATTTACATCCCGCCCATCAGCGTAGCCAGGCTCCCGTTTCTCCATGGCCTGTCCTGCATTTCTGGTTTTGACACTTTATTCAGCATGGCCCTTTTGACCGATGGGAAGCGAGACTTCTTTGTAGCGCTGATTTGCCTTTCCAGGTTGCTTGGTTGGCCAAAAAGGGCGTATGCATTTTTTCCTGAATATATTCAGGAAAAAACGCATACGCCCTTTTTGGCCAAGGGCATCATTGTCGAGGTTTTGCCGCTTTTCCTGTGCTTTAAAGGCGATTCAAATCTCCCTCCTGAAATCTGTTTCCTGCAATTCTGCCTTGCTTTCAAATCCTCTTCGTTGCCTTCCCTCAATATATTTGTGGACGAGAGTCATCATTTATAAGTCTGCAGGTTTGTGAATTGCAGTGCCCCTGAGCTCCATTTTTCAACTCGCTTTCTTGGGCACTGGCCGAAAAAGCGCAGGATTGCTTCAGGCCCTATTCTGGTCCCAGGCGGCAGGCTGAGCCTGTGGTTAATTCTTCTTCCTGATGGGAAAATAGAGTGACCTCTGCCTGTCCCAACACCTAGAGCTTGTCTCTCATTGGTCCCCCCTCTTCCCTTTCATCCTCAGGACAAATTGCAAGCTGTACGGAACAGGAGGTTAAAGGTGCTGATTCTCCAAGGAGGGAGATTGCTAGTAAAGCGGTTGGAATGGCGAACCCGAGCACAAGGAGATGAGAAATGAGGTGCGTTTTAGAAACCTTTCCCGATCACACGGTGTACCATCTTCTGGGTTTCTCATGCATGTTTTCGATGTAGGAAGATGCCCTTGAACCTGGAGATTTGGGACCCATGGGATGGGTACCACGCAGTATTACTTTAAAGAGTCTGCGTTTGCTCACCCAACCTCACCAAACCTCTCAGCCCCAAGAGTGTCCACCCTTATGTCTCAATCAGCTGTGGGTCTAGATATGGTCAATCCAGGTGGCATTACAGCCGCTGAACGAATTTTGTAAGAATTTCTCTCTCTTTCACTGTCTTTGTTTCACGGGTTTTTAAAAGTAATTGATTTTTATAATGGGGTTTACCTGCTTTTCACTGCTGTGATTTTGCCGCTTTACACCCACTTGACTCACTTACAGAGAGATATCAATGCATAGGTTTCAAGATTCTTACTAGTCAGATATATTCTTGGGCGGTGAATTGGGGGTGTTGAGTCCAATTCATTGAGGAAGGAGTAGGGCTTGTCTATTACATATTGGGTTTATGGAACGGTATCTGAGATAATTTGAAACCCTTGTTGTATGCATCACCCCACCTCACCTTTCCCATTAAGCAGCCATAGTGTGTTTTCTAAACGTGTGACTCTATTCTGTTTTGTAATTCAGTTCAAGGGTAGCGGTTTTTACATTCCCTCTATAAGTCATATCTTATGATAAGTGTCTTTTTCTGTGTGACTTATTTCACTTAGAATCGTCGTACCTAAATCCAATCATCATGCTGCTACTAGCCTTATGACGTTGATTTCATGGCTGAGTGATATTCCATTGTACATAAGGACCACAACTTCTTTATCCATTTTTCTCTTTCCTGGGATATTTAAGGTGTAACGAAGTGGAGATTCTTGTCAACAGAGCAGCCCTAAACTTTGGGGTGCCTGTGTCTTGCTGATTTTTAGTTTTCCCAATTTATACGCCCATGAGTGGATGTGCCCTATGCTCCCTAAGCTGAGTTTTTAGATGTTTCAGGACACACCGTGCACTTCTCCCGAGTGGCTGTTGGCAATTTACATCCCGCCCATCAGCGTAGCCAGGCTCCCGTTTCTCCATGGCCTGTCCTGCATTTCTGGTTTTGACACTTTATTCAGCATGGCCCTTTTGACCGATGGGAAGCGAGACTTCTTTGTAGCGCTGATTTGCCTTTCCAGGTTGCTTGGTTGGCCAAAAAGGGCGTATGCGTTTTTTCCTGAATATATTCAGGAAAAAACGCATACGCCCTTTTTGGCCAAGGGCATCATTGTCGAGGTTTTGCCGCTTTTCCTGTGCTTTAAAGGCGATTCGAATCTCCCTCCTGAAATCTGTTTCCTGCAATTCTGCCTTGCTTTCAAATCCTCTTCGTTGCCTTCCCTCAATATATTTGTGGACGAGAGTCATCATTTATAAGTCTGCAGGTTTGTGAATTGCAGTGCCCCTGAGCTCCATTTTTCAACTCGCTTTCTTGGGCGCTGGAAGCAAAAGCGCAGGATTGCTTCAGGCCCTATTCTGGTCCCAGGCGGCAGGATGAGCCTGTGGTTAATTCTTCTTCCTGATGGGAAAATAGAGTGACCTCTGCCTGTCCCAACACCTAGAGCTAGTCCCTCATTGGTTCCCCCTCTTCCCTTTCATCCTCAGGACAAATTGCAAGCTGTACGGAACAGGAGGTTAAAGGTGCTGATTCTCCAAGGAGGGAGATTGCTAGTAAAGCGGCTGGAATGGCGAACCCAAGCACAAGGAGATGAGAAATGAAGTGCGTTTTAGAAACCTTTCCCGATCACACGGTGTACCATCTTCTGGGTTTCTCATGAATGTTTTCGATGTAGAAAGATGCCCTTGAACCTGGAGATTTGGGACCCATGGGATGGGTACCACGCAGTATTACTTTAAAGGGTCTGCGTTTGCTCACCCAACCTCACCAAACCTCTCAGCCCCAAGAGTGTCCACCCTTATGTCTCAATCAGCTGTGGGTCTAGATATGGTCAATCCAGGTGGCATCACAGCCCCTGAACGAATTTTGTAAGAATTTCTCTCTCTTTCACTGTCTTTGTGTCACGGGTTTTTAAAAGTAATTGATTTTTATAATGGGGTTTACCTGCTTTTCACTGCTGTGATTTTGCCGCTTTACACCCACTTGACTCACTTACAGAGAGATATCAATGCATAGGTTTCAAGATTCTTACTAGTCAGATATATTCTTGGGCGGTGAATAGGGGGTGTTGAGTCCAATTCATTGAGGAAGGAGTAGGGCTTGTCTATTACATATTGGGTTTATGGAACGGTATCTGAGCTAATTATAAAACCCTTGTTGTATGCATCACCCCACCTCACCTTTCCCATTAAGCAGCCATAGTGTGTTTTCTAAACGTGTGACTCTATTCTGTTTTGTAATTCAGTTCAAGGGTAGCGGTTTTTACATTCCCTCTATAAGTCATATCTTATGATAAGTGTCTTTTTCTGTGTGACTTATTTCACTTAGAATCTTCGTACCTAAATCCACTCATCATGCTGCTACTAGCCTTATGACGTTGATTTCATGGCTGAGTGATATTCCATTGTACATAAGGACCACAACTTCTTTATCCATTTTTCTCTTTCCTGGGATATTTAAGGTGTAACGAAGTGGAGATTCTTGTCAACAGAGCAGCCCTAAACTTTGGGGTGCCTGTGTCTTGCTGATTTTTAGTTTTCCCAATTTATACGCCCATGAGTGGATGTGCCCTATGCTCCCTAAGCTCAGTTTTTTAGATGTTTCAGGACACACCGTGCACTTCTCCAGAGTGGCTGTTGGCAATTTACATCCCGCCCATCAGCGTAGCCAGGCTCCCGTTTCTCCATGGCCTGTCCTGCATTTCTGGTTTTGACACTTTATTCAGCATGGCCCTTTTGACCGATGGGAAGCGAGACTTCTTTGTAGCGCTGATTTGCCTTTCCAGGTTGCTTGGTTGGCCAAAAAGGGCGTATGCATTT
Source organism: Balaenoptera physalus (assembly GCF_965194825.1). Taxonomy (NCBI): domain Eukaryota; kingdom Metazoa; phylum Chordata; class Mammalia; order Artiodactyla; family Balaenopteridae; genus Balaenoptera; species Balaenoptera physalus. The sequence continues at coordinate 26,319,685 of NC_138885.1, forward strand.
TTTCCTGAATATATTCAGGAAAAAACGCATACGCCCTTTTTGGCCAAGGGCATCATTGTCGAGGTTTTGCCGCTTTTCCTGTGCTTTAAAGGCGATTAAAATCTCCCTCCTGAAATCTGTTTCCTGCAATTCTGCCTTGCTTTCAAATCCTCTTCGTTGCCTTCCCTCAATATATTTGTGGACGAGAGTCATCATTTATAAGTCTGCAGGTTTGTGAATTGCAGTGCCCCTGAGCTCCATTTTTCAACTCGCTTTCTTGGGAGCTGGCCGCAAGAGCGCAGGATTGCTTCAGGCCCTATTCTGGTCCCAGGCGGCAGGCTGAGCCTGTGGTTAATTCTTCTTCCTGAGGGGAAAATAGAGTGACCTGTGCCTGTCCCAACACCTAGAGCTAGTCTCTCATTGGTTCCCCCTCTTCCCGTTCATCCTCAGGACAAATTGCAACCTGTACGGAACAGGAGGTTAAAGGTGCTGATTCTCCAAGGAGGGAGATTGCTAGTAAAGCGGCTGGAATGGCGAACCCGAGCACAAGGAGATGAGAAATGAGGTGCGTTTTAGAAACCTTTCCCGATCACACGGTGTACCATCTTCTGGGTTTCTCATGCATGTTTTCGATGTAGGAAGATGCCCTTGAACCTGGAGATTTGGGACCCATGGGATGGGTACCACGCAGTATTACTTTAAAGGGTCTGCGTTTGCTCACCCAACCTCACCAAACCTCTCAGCCCCAAGAGTGTCCACCCTTATGTCTCAATCAGCTGTGGGTCTAGATATGGTCAATCCAGGTGGCATTACAGCCGCTGAACGAATTTTGTAAGAATTTCTCTCTCTTTCACTGTCTTTGTTTCACGGGTTTTTAAAAGTAATTGATTTTTATAATGGGGTTTACCTGCTTTTCACTGCTGTGATTTTGCCGCTTTACACCCACTTGACTCACTTACAGAGAGATATCAATGCATAGGTTTCAAGATTCTTACTAGTCAGATATATTCTTGGGCGGTGAATTGGGGGTGTTGAGTCCAATTCATTGAGGAAGGAGTAGGGCTTGTCTATTACATATTGGGTTTATGGAACGGTATCTGAGATAATTTGAAACCCTTGTTGTATGCATCACCCCACCTCACCTTTCCCGTTAAGCAGCCATAGTGTGTTTTCTAAACGTGTGACTCTATTCTGTTTTGTAATTCAGTTCAAGGGTAGCGGTTTTTACATTCCCTCTATAAGTCATATCTTATGATAAGTGTCTTTTTCTGTGTGACTTATTTCACTTAGAATCGTCGTACTTAAATCCACTCATCATGCTGCTACTAGCCTTATGACGTTGATTTCATGGCTGAGTGATATTCCATTGTACATAAGGACCACAACTTCTTTATCCATTTTTCTCTTTCCTTGAATATTTAAGGTGTAACGAAGTGGAGATTCTTGTCAACAGAGCAGCCCTAAACTTTGGGGTGCCTGTGTCTTGCTGATTTTTAGTTTTCCCAATTTATACGCCCATGAGTGGATGTGCCCTATGCTCCCTAAGCTCAGTTTTTTAGATGTTTCAGGACACACCGTGCACTTCTCCAGAGTGGCTGTTGGCAATTTACATCCCGCCCATCAGCGTAGCCAGGCTCCCGTTTCTCCATGGCCTGTCCTGCATTTCTGGTTTTGACACTTTATTCAGCATGGCCCTTTTGACCGATGGGAAGCGAGACTTCTTTGTAGCGCTGATTTGCCTTTCCAGGTTGCTTGGTTGGCCAAAAAGGGCGTAAGCGTTTTTTCCTGAATATATTCAGGAAAAAACGCATACGCCCTTTTTGGCCAAGGGCATCATTGTCGAGGTTTTGCCGCTTTTCCTGTGCTTTAAAGGCGATTCGAATCTCCCTCCTGAAATCTGTTTCCTGCAATTCTGCCTTGCTTTCAAATCCTCTTCGTTGCCTTCCCTCAATATATTTGTGGACGAGAGTCATCATTTATAAGTCTGCAGGTTTGTGAATTGCAGTGCCCCTGAGCTCCATTTTTCAACTCGCTTTCTTGGGCGCTGGCCGCAAAAGCGCAGGATTGCTTCAGGCCCTATTCTGGTCCCAGGCGGCAGGCTGAGCCTGTGGTTAATTCTTCTTCCTGATGGGAAAATAGAGTGATCTCTGCCTGTCCCAACACCTAGAGCTAGTCCCTCATTGGTTCCCCCTCTTCCCGTTCATCCTCAGGACAAATTGCAAGCTGTACGGAACAGGAGGTTAAAGGTGCTGATTCTCCAAGGAGGGAGATTGCTAGTAAAGCGGCTGGAATGGCGAACCCAAGCACAAGGAGATGAGAAATGAAGTGCGTTTTAGAAACCTTTCCCGATCACACGGTGTACCATCTTCTGGGTTTCTCATGAATGTTTTCGATGTAGAAAGATGCCCTTCAACCTGGAGATTTGGGACCCATGGGATGGGTACCACGCAGTATTACTTTATAGGGTCTGCGTTTGCTCACCCAACCTCACCAAAACTCTCAGCCCCAAGAGTGTCCACCCTTATGTCTCAATCAGCTGTGGGTCTAGATATGGTCAATCCAGGTGGCATCACAGCCCCTGAACGAATTTTGTAAGAATTTCTCTCTCTTTCACTGTCTTTGTTTCACGGGTTTTTAAAAGTAATTGATTTTTATAATGGGGTTTACCTGCTTTTCACTGCTGTGATTTTGCCGCTTTACACCCACTTGACTCACTTACAGAGAGATATCAATGCATAGGTTTCAAGATTCTTACTAGTCAGATATATTCTTGGGCGGTGAATAGGGGGTGTTGAGTCCAATTCATTGAGGAAGTAGTAGGGTTTGTCTATTACATATTGGGTTTATGGAACGGTATCTGAGCTAATTATAAAACCCTTGTTGTATGCATCACCCCACCTCACCTTTCCCATTAAGCAGCCATAGTGTGTTTTCTAAACGTGTGACTCTATTCTGTTTTGTAATTCAGTTCAAGGGTAGCGGTTTTTACATTCCCTCTATAAGTCATATCTTATGATAAGTGTCTTTTTCTGTGTGACTTATTTCACTTAGAATCTTCGTACCTAAATCCACTCATCATGCTGCTACTAGCCTTATGACGTTGATTTCATGGCTGAGTGATATTCCATTGTACATAAGGACCACAACTTCTTTATCCATTTTTCTCTTTCCTGGGATATTTAAGGTGTAACGAAGTGGAGATTCTTGTCAACAGAGCAGCCCTAAACTTTGGGGTGCCTGTGTCTTGCTGATTTTTAGTTTTCCCAATTTATACGCCCATGAGTGGATGTGCCCTATGCTCCCTAAGCTCAGTTTTTTAGATGTTTCAGGACACACCGTGCACTTCTCCAGAGTGGCTGTTGGCAATTTACATCCCGCCCATCAGCGTAGCCAGGCTCCCGTTTCTCCATGGCCTGTCCTGCATTTCTGGTTTTGACACTTTATTCAGCATGGCCCTTTTGACCGATGGGAAGCGAGACTTCTTTGTAGCGCTGATTTGCCTTTCCAGGTTGCTTGGTTGGCCAAAAAGGGCGTATGCATTTTTTCCTGAATATATTCAGCAAAAAACGCATACGCCCTTTTTGGCCAAGGGCATCATTGTCGAGGTTTTGCCGCTTTTCCTGTGCTTTAAAGGCGATTAAAATCTCCCTCCTGAAATCTGTTTCCTGCAATTCTGCCTTGCTTTCAAATCCTCTTCGTTGCCTTCCCTCAATATATTTGTGGACGAGAGTCATCATTTATAAGTCTGCAGGTTTGTGAATTGCAGTGCCCCTGAGCTCCATTTTTCAACTCGCTTTCTTGGGCGCTGGCCGCAAAAGCGCAGGATTGCTTCAGGCCCTATTCTGGTCCCAGGCGGCAGGCTGAGCCTGTGGTTAATTCTTCTTCCTGATGGGAAAATAGAGTGACCTCTGCCTGTCCCAACACCTAGAGCTTGTCTCTCATTGGTTCCCCCTCTTCCCTTTCATCCTCAGGACAAATTGCAAGCTGTACGGAACAGGAGGTTAAAGGTGCTGATTCTCCAAGGAGGGAGATTGCTAGTAAAGCGGTTGGAATGGCGAACCCGAGCACAAGGAGATGAGAAATGAGGTGCGTTTTAGAAACCTTTCCCGATCACACGGTGTACCATCTTCTGGGTTTCTCATGCATGTTTTCGATGTAGGAAGATGCCCTTGAACCTGGAGATTTGGGACCCATGGGATGGGTACCACGCAGTATTACTTTAAAGGGTCTGCGTTTGCTCACCCAACCTCACCAAACCTCTCAGCCCCAAGAGTGTCCACCCTTATGTCTCAATCAGCTGTGGGTCTAGATATGGTCAATCCAGGTGGCATTACAGCCGCTGAACGAATTTTGTAAGAATTTCTCTCTCTTTCACTGTCTTTGTTTCACGGGTTTTTAAAAGTAATTGAGTTTTATAATGGGGTTTACCTGCTTTTCACTGCTGTGATTTTGCCGCTTTACACCCACTTGACTCACTTACAGAGAAATATCAATGCATAGGTTTCAAGATTCTTACTAGTCAGATATATTCTTTGGCGGTGGATTGGGGGTGTTGAGTGCAATTCATTGAGGAAGGAGTAGGGCTTGTCTATTACATATTGGGTTTATGGAACGGTATCTGAGATAATTTGAAACCCTTGTTGTATGCATCACCCCACCTCACCTTTCCCGTTAAGCAGCCATAGTGTGTTTTCTAAACGTGTGACTCTATTCTGTTTTGTAATTCAGTTCAAGGGTAGCGGTTTTTACATTCCCTCTATAAGTCATATCTTATGATAAGTGTCTTTTTCTGTGTGACTTATTTCACTTAGAATCTTCGTACCTAAATCCACTCATCATGCTGCTACTAGCCTTATGACGTCGATTTCATGGCTGAGTGATATTCCATTGTACATAAGGACCACAACTTCTTTATCCATTTTTCTCTTTCCTGGGATATTTAAGGTGTAACGAAGTGGAGATTCTTGTCAACAGAGCAGCCCTAAACTTTGGGGTGCCTGTGTCTTGCTGATTTTTAGTTTTCCCAGTTTATACGCCCATGAGTGGATGTGCCCTATGCTCCCTAAGCTCAGTTTTTTAGATGTTTCAGGACACACCGTGCACTTCTCCAGAGTGGCTGTTGGCAATTTACATCCCGCCCATCAGCGTAGCCAGGCTCCCGTTTCTCCATGGCCTGTCCTGCATTTCTGGTTTTGACACTTTATTCAGCATGGCCCTTTTGACCGATGGGAAGCGAGACTTCTTTGTAGCGCTGATTTGCCTTTCCAGGTTGCTTGGTTGGCCAAAAAGGGCGTATGCGTTTTTTCCTGAATATATTCAGGAAAAAACGCATACGCCCTTTTTGGCCAAGGGCATCATTGTCGAGGTTTTGCCGCTTTTCCTGTGCTTTAAAGGCGATTCGAATCTCCCTCCTGAAATCTGTTTCCTGCAATTCTGCCTTGCTTTCAAATCCTCTTCGTTGCCTTCCCTCAATATATTTGTGGACGAGAGTCATCATTTATAAGTCTGCAGGTTTGTGAATTGCAGTGCCCCTGAGCTCCATTTTTCAACTCGCTTTCTTGGGAGCTGGCCGCAAGAGCGCAGGATTGCTTCAGGCCCTATTCTTGTCCCAGGCGGCAGGCTGAGCCTGTGGTTAATTCTTCTTCTTGAGGGGAAAATAGAGTGACCTGTGCCTGTCCCAACACCTAGAGCTAGTCTCTCATTGGTTCCCCCTCTTCCCGTTCATCCTCAGGACAAATTGCAACCTGTACGGAACAGGAGGTTAAAGGTGCTGATTCTCCAAGGAGGGAGATTGCTATTAAAGCGGCTGGAATGGCGAACCCGAGCACAAGGAGATGAGAAATGAGGTGCGTTTTAGAAACCTTTCCTGATCACACGGTGTACCATCTTCTGGGTTTCTCATGCATGTTTTCGATGTAGGAAGATGCCCTTGAACCTGGAGATTTGGGACCCATGGAATGGGTACCACGCAGTATTACTTTAAAGGGTCTGCGTTTGCTCACCCAACCTCACCAAACCTCTCAGCCCCAAGAGTGTCCACCCTTATGTCTCAATCAGCTGTGGGTCTAGATATGGTCAATCCAGGTGGCATTACAGCCGCTGAACGAATTTTGTAAGAATTTCTCTCTCTTTCACTGTCTTTGTTTCACGGGTTTTTAAAAGTAATTGATTTTTATAATGGGGTTTACCTGCTTTTCACTGCTGTGATTTTGCCGCTTTACACCCACTTGACTCACTTACAGAGAGATATCAATGCATAGGTTTTAAGATTCTTACTAGTCAGATATATTCTTGGGCGGTGAATTGGGGGTGTTGAGTCCAATTCATTGAGGAAGGAGTAGGGCTTGTCTATTACATATTGGGTTTATGGAACGGTATCTGAGATAATTTGAAACCCTTGTTGTATGCATCACCCCACCTCACCTTTCCCGTTAAGCAGCCATAGTGTGTTTTCTAAACGTGTGACTCTATTCTGTTTTGTAATTCAGTTCAAGGGTAGCGGTTTTTACATTCCCTCTATAAGTCATATCTTATGATAAGTGTCTTTTTCTGTGTGACTTATTTCACTTAGAATCGTCGTACCTAAATCCAATCATCATGCTGCTACTAGCCTTATGACGTTGATTTCATGGCTGAGTGATATTCCATTGTACATAAGGACCACAACTTCTTTATCCATTTTTCTCTTTCCTGGGATATTTAAGGTGTAACGAAGTGGAGATTCTTGTCAACAGAGCAGCCCTAAACTTTGGGGTGCCTGTGTCTTGCTGATTTTTAGTTTTCCCAATTTATACGCCCATGAGTGGATGTGCCCTATGCTCCCTAAGCTGAGTTTTTTAGATGTTTCAGGACACACCGTGCACTTCTCCAGAGTGGCTGTTGGCAATTTACATCCCGCCCATCAGCGTAGCCAGGCTCCCGTTTCTCCATGGCCTGTCCTGCATTTCTGGTTTTGACACTTTATTCAGCATGGCCCTTTTGACCGATGGGAAGCGAGACTTCTTTGTAGCGCTGATTTGCCTTTCCAGGTTGCTTGGTTGGCCAAAAAGGGCGTATGCGTTTTTTCCTGAATATATTCAGGAAAAAACGCATACGCCCTTTTTGGCCAAGGGCATCATTGTCGAGGTTTTGCCGCTTTTCCTGTGCGTTAAAGGCGATTCGAATCTCCCTCCTGAAATCTGTTTCCTGCAATTCTGCCTTGCTTTCAAATCCTCTTCGTTGCCTTCCATCAATATATTTGTGGACGAGAGTCATCATTTATAAGTCTGCAGGTTTGTGAATTGCAGTGCCCCTGAGCTCCATTTTTCAACTCGCTTTCTTGGGAGCTGGCCGCAAGAGCGCAGGATTGCTTCAGGCCCTATTCTGGTCCCAGGCGGCAGGCTGAGCCTGTGGTTAATTCTTCTTCCTGAGGGGAAAATAGAGTGACCTGTGCCTGTCCCAACACCTAGAGCTAGTCTCTCATTGGTTCCCCCTCTTCCCGTTCATCCTCAGGACAAATTGCAACCTGTACGGAACAGGAGGTTAAAGGTGCTGATTCTCCAAGGAGGGAGATTGCTAGTAAAGGGGCTGGAATGGCGAACCCGAGCACAAGGAGATGAGAAATGAGGTGCGTTTTAGAAACCTTTCCCGATCACACGGTGTACCATCTTCTGGGTTTCTCATGCATGTTTTCGATGTAGGAAGATGCCCTTGAACCTGGAGATTTGGGACCCATGGGATGGGTACCACGCAGTATTACTTTAAAGGGTCTGCGTTTGCTCACCCAACCTCACCAAACCTCTCAGCCCCAAGAGTGTCCACCCTTATGTCTCAATCAGCTGTGGGTCTAGATATGGTCAATCCAGGTGGCATTACAGCCGCTGAACGAATTTTGTAAGTATTTCTCTCTCTTTCACTGTCTTTGTTTCACGGGTTTTTAAAAGTAATTGATTTTTATAATGGGGTTTACCTGCTTTTCACTGCTGTGATTTTGCCGCTTTACACCCACTTGACTCACTTACAGAGAGATATCAATGCATAGGTTTCAAGATTCTTACTAGTCAGATATATTCTTGGGCGGTGAATTGGGGGTGTTGAGTCCAATTCATTGAGGAAGGAGTAGGGCTTGTCTATTACATATTGGGTTTATGGAACGGTATCTGAGATAATTTGAAACCCTTGTTGTATGCATCACCCCACCTCACCTTTCCCGTTAAGCAGCCATAGTGTGTTTTCTAAACGTGTGACTCTATTCTGTTTTGTAATTCAGTTCAAGGGTAGCGGTTTTTACATTCCCTCTATAAGTCATATCTTATGATAAGTGTCTTTTTCTGTGTGACTTATTTCACTTAGAATCGTCGTACCTAAATCCAATCATCATGCTGCTACTAGCCTTATGACGTTGATTTCATGGCTGAGTGATATTCCATTGTACATAAGGACCACAACTTCTTTATCCATTTTTCTCTTTCCTGGGATATTTAAGGTGTAACGAAGTGGAGATTCTTGTCAACAGAGCAGCCCTAAACTTTGGGGTGCCTGTGTCTTGCTGATTTTTAGTTTTCCCAATTTATACGCCCATGAGTGGATGTGCCCTATGCTCCCTAAGCTGAGTTTTTTAGATGTTTCAGGACACACCGTGCACTTCTCCAGAGTGGCTGTTGGCAATTTACATCCCGCCCATCAGCGTAGCCAGGCTCCCGTTTCTCCATGGCCTGTCCTGCATTTCTGGTTTTGACACTTTATTCAGCATGGCCCTTTTGACCGATGGGAAGCGAGACTTCTTTGTAGCGCTGATTTGCCTTTCCAGGTTGCTTGGTTGGCCAAAAAGGGCGTATGCGTTTTTTCCTGAATATATTCAGGAAAAAACGCATACGCCCTTTTTGGCCAAGGGCATCATTGTCGAGGTTTTGCCGCTTTTCCTGTGCGTTAAAGGCGATTCGAATCTCCCTCCTGAAATCTGTTTCCTGCAATTCTGCCTTGCTTTCAAATCCTCTTCGTTGCCTTCCATCAATATATTTGTGGACGAGAGTCATCATTTATAAGTCTGCAGGTTTGTGAATTGCAGTGCCCCTGAGCTCCATTTTTCAACTCGCTTTCTTGGGAGCTGGCCGCAAGAGCGCAGGATTGCTTCAGGCCCTATTCTGGTCCCAGGCGGCAGGCTGAGCCTGTGGTTAATTCTTCTTCCTGAGGGGAAAATAGAGTGACCTGTGCCTGTCCCAACACCTAGAGCTAGTCTCTCATTGGTTCCCCCTCTTCCCGTTCATCCTCAGGACAAATTGCAACCTGTACGGAACAGGAGGTTAAAGGTGCTGATTCTCCAAGGAGGGAGATTGCTAGTAAAGCGGCTGGAATGGCGAACCCGAGCACAAGGAGATGAGAAATGAGGTGCGTTTTAGAAACCTTTCCCGATCACACGGTGTACCATCTTCTGGGTTTCTCATGCATGTTTTCGATGTAGGAAGATGCCCTTGAACCTGGAGATTTGGGACCCATGGGATGGGTACCACGCAGTATTACTTTAAAGGGTCTGCGTTTGCTCACCCAACCTCACCAAACCTCTCAGCCCCAAGAGTGTCCACCCTTATGTCTCAATCAGCTGTGGGTCTAGATATGGTCAATCCAGGTGGCATTACAGCCGCTGAACGAATTTTGTAAGAATTTCTCTCTCTTTCACTGTCTTTGTTTCACGGGTTTTTAAAAGTAATTGATTTTTATAATGGGGTTTACCTGCTTTTCACTGCTGTGATTTTGCCGCTTTACACCCACTTGACTCACTTACAGAGAGATATCAATGCATAGGTTTCAAGATTCTTACTAGTCAGATATATTCTTGGGCGGTGAATTGGGGGTGTTGAGTCCAATTCATTGAGGAAGGAGTAGGGCTTGTCTATTACATATTGGGTTTATGGAACGGTATCTGAGATAATTTGAAACCCTTGTTGTATGCATCACCCCACCTCACCTTTCCCGTTAAGCAGCCATAGTGTGTTTTCTAAACGTGTGACTCTATTCTGTTTTGTAATTCAGTTCAAGGGTAGCGGTTTTTACATTCCCTCTATAAGTCATATCTTATGATAAGTGTCTTTTTCTGTGTGACTTATTTCACTTAGAATCGTCGTACCTAAATCCAATCATCATGCTGCTACTAGCCTTATGACGTTGATTTCATGGCTGAGTGATATTCCATTGTACATAAGGACCACAACTTCTTTATCCATTTTTCTCTTTCCTTGGATATTTAAGGTGTAACGAAGTGGAGATTCTTGTCAACAGAGCAGCCCTAAACTTTGGGGTGCCTGTGTCTTGCTGATTTTTAGTTTTCCCAATTTATACGCCCATGAGTGGATGTGCCCTATGCTCCCTAAGCTCAGTTTTTTAGTTGTTTCAGGACACACCGTGCACTTCTCCAGAGTGGCTGTTGGCAATTTACATCCCGCCCATCAGCGTAGCCAGGCTCCCGTTTCTCCATGGCCTGTCCTGCATTTCTGGTTTTGACACTTTATTCAGCATGGCCCTTTTGACCGATGGGAAGCGAGACTTCTTTGTAGCGCTGATTTGCCTTTCCAGGTTGCTTGGTTGGCCAAAAAGGGCGTATGCATTTTTTCCTGAATATATTCAGGAAAAAACGCATACGCCCTTTTTGGCCAAGGGCATCATTGTCGAGGTTTTGCCGCTTTTCCTGTGCTTTAAAGGCGATTCAAATCTCCCTCCTGAAATCTGTTTCCTGCAATTCTGCCTTGCTTTCAAATCCTCTTCGTTGCCTTCCCTCAATATATTTGTGGACGAGAGTCATCATTTATAAGTCTGCAGGTTTGTGAATTGCAGTGCCCCTGAGCTCCATTTTTCAACTCGCTTTCTTGGGCACTGGCCGCAAAAGCGCAGGATTGCTTCAGGCCCTATTCTGGTCCCAGGCGGCAGGCTGAGCCTGTGGTTAATTCTTCTTCCTGATGGGAAAATAGAGTGACCTCTGCCTGTCCCAACACCTAGAGCTTGTCTCTCATTGGTCCCCCCTCTTCCCTTTCATCCTCAGGACAAATTGCAAGCTGTACGGAACAGGAGGTTAAAGGTGCTGATTCTCCAAGGAGGGAGATTGCTAGTAAAGCGGTTGGAATGGCGAACCCGAGCACAAGGAGATGAGAAATGAGGTGCGTTTTAGAAACCTTTCCCGATCACACGGTGTACCATCTTCTGGGTTTCTCATGCATGTTTTCGATGTAGGAAGATGCCCTTGAACCTGGAGATTTGGGACCCATGGGATGGGTACCACGCAGTATTACTTTAAAGGGTCTGCGTTTGCTCACCCAACCTCACCAAACCTCTCAGCCCCAAGAGTGTCCACCCTTATGTCTCAATCAGCTGTGGGTCTAGATATGGTCAATCCAGGTGGCATTACAGCCGCTGAACGAATTTTGTAAGTATTTCTCTCTCTTTCACTGTCTTTGTTTCACGGGTTTTTAAAAGTAATTGATTTTTATAATGGGGTTTACCTGCTTTTCACTGCTGTGATTTTGCCGCTTTACACCCACTTGACTCACTTACAGAGAGATATCAATGCATAGGTTTCAAGATTCTTACTAGTCAGATATATTCTTGGGCGGTGAATTGGGGGTGTTGAGTCCAATTCATTGAGGAAGGAGTAGGGCTTGTCTATTACATATTGGGTTTATGGAACGGTATCTGAGATAATTTGAAACCCTTGTTGTATGCATCACCCCACCTCACCTTTCCCGTTAAGCAGCCATAGTTTGTTTTCTAAACGTGTGACTCTATTCTGTTTTGTAATTCAGTTCAAGGGTAGCGGTTTTTACATTCCCTCTATAAGTCATATCTTATGATAAGTGTCTTTTTCTGTGTGACTTATTTCACTTAGAATCGTCGTACCTAAATCCAATCATCATGCTGCTACTAGCCTTATGACGTTGATTTCATGGCTGAGTGATATTCCATTGTACATAAGGTCCACAACTTCTTTATCCATTTTTCTCTTTCCTGGGATATTTAAGGTGTAATGAAGTGGAGATTCTTGTCAACAGAGCAGCCCTAAACTTTGGGGTGCCTGTGTCTTGCTGATTTTTAGTTTTCCCAATTTATACGCCCGTGAGTGGATGTGCCCTATGCTCCCTAAGCTCAGTTTTTTAGATGTTTCAGGACACACCGTGCACTTCTCCAGAGTGGCTGTTGGCAATTTACATCCCGCCCATAAGCGTAGCCAGGCTCCCGTTTCTCCATGGCCTGTCCTGCATTTCTGCTTTTGACACTTTATTCAGCATGGCCCTTTTGACCGATGGGAAGCGAGACTTCTTTGTAGCGCTGATTTGCCTTTCCAGGTTGCTTGGTTGGCCAAAAAGGGCGTATGCGTTTTTTCCTGAATATATTCAGGAAAAAACGCATACGCCCTTTTTGGCCAAGGGCATCATTGTCGAGGTTTTGCCGCTTTTCCTGTGCTTTAAAGGCGATTTGAATCTCCCTCCTGAAATCTGTTTCCTGCAATTCTGCCTTGCTTTCAAATCCTCTTCGTTGCCTTCCATCAATATATTTGTGGACGAGAGTCATCATTTATAAGTCTGCAGGTTTGTGAATTGCAGTGCCCCTGAGCTCCATTTTTCAACTCGCTTTCTTGGGAGCTGGCCGCAAGAGCGCAGGATTGCTTCAGGCCCTATTCTGGTCCCAGGCGGCAGGCTGAGCCTGTGGTTAATTCTTCTTCTTGAGGGGAAAATAGAGTGACCTGTGCTTGTCCCAACACCTAGAGCTAGTCTCTCATTGGTTCCCCCTCTTCCCGTCATCCTCAGGACAAATTGCAAGCTGTACGGAACAGGAGGTTAAAGGTGCTGATTCTCCAAGGAGGGAGATTGCTAGTAAAGCGGCTGGAATGGCGAACCCAAGCACAAGGAGATGAGAAATGAGGTGCGTTTTAGAAACCTTTCCCGATCACACGGTGTACCATCTTCTGGGTTTCTCATGAATGTTTTCGATGTAGAAAGATGCCCTTGAACCTGGAGATTTGGGACCCATGGGATGGGTACCACGCAGTATTACTTTATAGGGTCTGCGTTTGCTCACCCAACCTCACCAAACCTCTCAGCCCCAAGAGTGTCCACCCTTATGTCTCAATCAGCTGTGGGTCTAGATATGGTCAATCCAGGTGGCATCACAGCCCCTGAACGAATTTTGTAAGAATTTCTCTCTCTTTCACTGTCTTTGTTTCACGGGTTTTTAAAAGTAATTGATTTTTATAATGGGGTTTACCTGCTTTTCACTGCTGTGATTTTGCCGCTTTACACCCACTTGACTCAGTTACAGAGAGATATCAATGCATAGGTTTTAAGATTCTTACTAGTCAGATATATTCTTGGGCGGTGAATACGGGGTGTTGAGTCCAATTCATTGAGGAAGGAGTAGGGCTTGTCTATTACATATTGGGTTTATGGAACGGTATCTGAGCTAATTATAAAACCCTTGTTGTATGCATCACCCCACCTCACCTTTCCCATTAAGCAGCCATAGTGTGTTTTCTAAACGTGTGACTCTATTCTGTTTTGTAATTCAGTTCAAGGGTAGCGGTTTTTACATTCCCTCTATAAGTCATATCTTATGATAAGTGTCTTTTTCTGTGTGACTTATTTCACTTAGAATCTTCGTACCTAAATCCACTCATCATGCTGCTACTAGCCTTATGACGTTGATTTCATGGCTGAGTGATATTCCATTGTACATAAGGACCACAACTTCTTTATCCATTTTTCTCTTTCCTGGGATATTTAAGGTGTAACGAAGTGGAGATTCTTGTCAACAGAGCAGCCCTAAACTTTGGGGTGCCTGTGTCTTGCTGATTTTTAGTTTTCCCAATTTATACGCCCATGAGTGGATGTGCCCTATGCTCCCTAAGCTCAGTTTTTTAGATGTTTCAGGACACACCGTGCACTTCTCCAGAGTGGCTGTTGGCAATTTACATCCCGCCCATCAGCGTAGCCAGGCTCCCGTTTCTCCATGGCCTGTCCTGCATTTCTGGTTTTGACACTTTATTCAGCATGGCCCTTTTGACCGATGGGAAGCGAGACTTCTTTGTAGCGCTGATTTGCCTTTCCAGGTTGCTTGGTTGGCCAAAAAGGGCGTATGCATTTTTTCCTGAATATATTCAGGAAAAAACGCATACGCCCTTTTTGGCCAAGGGCATCATTGTCGAGGTTTTGCCGCTTTTCCTGTGCTTTAAAGGCGATTCAAATCTCCCTCCTGAAATCTGTTTCCTGCAATTCTGCCTTGCTTTCAAATCCTCTTCGTTGCCTTCCCTCAATATATTTGTGGACGAGAGTCATCATTTATAAGTCTGCAGGTTTGTGAATTGCAGTGCCCCTGAGCTCCATTTTTCAACTCGCTTTCTTGGGCACTGGCCGCAAAAGCGCAGGATTGCTTCAGGCCCTATTCTGGTCCCAGGCGGCAGTCTGAGCCTGTGGTTAATTCTTCTTCCTGATGGGAAAATAGAGTGACCTCTGCCTGTCCCAACACCTAGAGCTTGTCTCTCATTGGTTCCCCCTCTTCCCTTTCATCCTCAGGACAAATTGCAAGCTGTACGGAACAGGAGGTTAAAGGTGCTGATTCTCCAAGGAGGGAGATTGCTAGTAAAGCGGTTGGAATGGCGAACCCGAGCACAAGGAGATGAGAAATGAGGTGCGTTTTAGAAACCTTTCCCGATCACACGGTGTACCATCTTCTGGGTTTCTCATGCATGTTTTCGATGTAGGAAGATGCCCTTGAACCTGGAGATTTGGGACCCATGGGATGGGTACCACGCAGTATTACTTTAAAGGGTCTGCGTTTGCTCACCCAACCTCACCAAACCTCTCAGCCCCAAGAGTGTCCACCCTTATGTCTCAATCAGCTGTGGGTCTAGATATGGTCAATCCAGGTGGCATTACAGCCGCTGAACGAATTTTGTAAGAATTTCTCTCTCTTTCACTGTCTTTGTTTCACGGGTTTTTAAAAGTAATTGATTTTTATAATGGGGTTTACCTGCTTTTCACTGCTGTGATTTTGCCGCTTTACACCCACTTGACTCACTTACAGAGAGATATCAATGCATAGGTTTCAAGTTTCTTACTAGTCAGATATATTCTTGGGCGGTGAATTGGGGGTGTTGAGTCCAATTCATTGAGGAAGGAGTAGGGCTTGTCTATTACATATTGGGTTTATGGAACGGTATCTGAGATAATTTGAAACCCTTGTTGTATGCATCACCCCACCTCACCTTTCCCGTTAAGCAGCCATAGTTTGTTTTCTAAACGTGTGACTCTATTCTGTTTTGTAATTCATTTCAAGGGTAGCGGTTTTTACATTCCCTCTATAAGTCATATCTTATGATAAGTGTCTTTTTCTGTGTGACTTATTTCACTTAGAATCGTCGTACCTAAATCCAATCATCATGCTGCTACTAGCCTTATGACGTTGATTTCATGGCTGAGTGATATTCCATTGTACATAAGGTCCACAACTTCTTTATCCATTTTTCTCTTTCCTGGGATATTTAAGGTGTAATGAAGTGGAGATTCTTGTCAACAGAGCAGCCCTAAACTTTGGGGTGCCTGTGTCTTGCTGATTTTTAGTTTTCCCAATTTATACGCCCATGAGTGGATGTGCCCTATGCTCCCTAAGCTCAGTTTTTTAGATGTTTCAGGACACACCGTGCACTTCTCCAGAGTGGCTGTTGGCAATTTACATCCCGCCCATAAGCGTAGCCAGGCTCCCGTTTCTCCATGGCCTGTCCTGCATTTCTGCTTTTGACACTTTATTCAGCATGGCCCTTTTGACCGATGGGAAGCGAGACTTCTTTGTAGCGCTGATTTGCCTTTCCAGGTTGCTTGGTTGGCCAAAAAGGGCGTATGCGTTTTTTCCTGAATATATTCAGGAAAAAACGCATACGCCCTTTTTGGCCAAGGGCATCATTGTCGAGGTTTTGCCGCTTTTCCTGTGCTTTAAAGGCGATTTGAATCTCCCTCCTGAAATCTGTTTCCTGCAATTCTGCCTTGCTTTCAAATCCTCTTCGTTGCCTTCCATCAATATATTTGTGGACGAGAGTCATCATTTATAAGTCTGCAGGTTTGTGAATTGCAGTGCCCCTGAGCTCCATTTTTCAACTCGCTTTCTTGGGAGCTGGCCGCAAGAGCGCAGGATTGCTTCAGGCCCTATTCTGGTCCCAGGCGGCAGGCTGAGCCTGTGGTTAATTCTTCTTCTTGAGGGGAAAATAGAGTGACCTGTGCTTGTCCCAACACCTAGAGCTAGTCTCTCATTGGTTCCCCCTCTTCCCGTCATCCTCAGGACAAATTGGAACCTGTACGGAACAGGAGGTTAAAGGTGCTGATTCTCCAAGGAGGGAGATTGCTAGTAAAGCGGCTGGAATGGCGAACCCGAGCACAAGGAGATGAGAAATGAGGTGCGTTTTAGAAACCTTTCCCGATCACACGGTGTACCATCTTCTGGGTTTCTCATGCATGTTTTCGATGTAGGAAGATGCCCTTGAACCTGGAGATTTGGGACCCATGGAATGGGTACCACGCAGTATTACTTTAAAGGGTCTGCGTTTGCTCACCCAACCTCACCAAACCTCTCAGCCCCAAGAGTGTCCACCCTTATGTCTCAATCAGCTGTGGGTCTAGATATGGTCAATCCAGGTGGCATCACAGCCCCTGAACGAATTTTGTAAGAATTTCTCACTCTTTCACTGTCTTTGTTTCACGGGTTTTTAAAAGTAATTGATTTTTATAATGGGGTTTACCTGCTTTTCACTGCTGTGATTTTGCCGCTTTACACCCACTTGACTCACTTACAGAGAGATATCAATGCATAGGTTTCAAGATTCTTACTAGTCAGATATATTCTTGGGCGGTGAATAGGGGGTGTTGAGTCCAATTCATTGAGGAAGGAGTAGGGCTTGTCTATTACATATTGGGTTTATGGAACGGTATCTGAGATAATTTGAAACCCTTGTTGTATGCATCACCCCACCTCACCTTTCCCGTTAAGCAGCCATAGTGTGTTTTCTAAACGTGTGACTCTATTCTGTTTTGTAATTCAGTTCAAGGGTAGCGGTTTTTACATTCCCTCTATAAGTCATATCTTATGATAAGTGTCTTTTTCTGTGTGACTTATTTCACTTAGAATCGTCGTACCTAAATCCAATCATCATGCTGCTACTAGCCTTATGACGTTGATTTCATGGCTGAGTGATATTCCATTGTACATAAGGACCACAACTTCTTTATCCATTTTTCTCTTTCCTGGGATATTTAAGGTGTAACGAAGTGGAGATTCTTGTCAACAGAGCAGCCCTAAACTTTGGGGTGCCTGTGTCTTGCTGATTTTTAGTTTTCCCAATTTATACGCCCATGAGTGGATGTGCCCTATGCTCCCTAAGCTCAGTTTTTTAGATGTTTCAGGACACACCGTGCACTTCTCCAGAGTGGCTGTTGGCAATTTACATCCCGCCCATCAGCGTAGCCAGGCTCCCGTTTCTCCATGGCCTGTCCTGCATTTCTGGTTTTGACACTTTATTCAGCATGGCCCTTTTGACCGATGGGAAGCGAGACTTCTTTGTAGCGCTGATTTGCCTTTCCAGGTTGCTTGGTTGCCCAAAAAGGGCGTATGCATTTTTTCCTGAATATATTCAGGAAAAAACGCATACGCCCTTTTTGGCCAAGGGCATCATTATCGAGGTTTTGCCGCTTTTCCTGTGCTTTAAAGGCGATTCAAATCTCCCTCCTGAAATCTGTTTCCTGCAATTCTGCCTTGCTTTCAAATCCTCTTCGTTGCCTTCCCTCAATATATTTGTGGACGAGAGTCATCATTTATAAGTCTGCAGGTTTGTGAATTGCAGTGCCCCTGAGCTCCATTTTTCAACTCGCTTTCTTGGGCACTGGCCGCAAAAGCGCAGGATTGCTTCAGGCCCTATTCTGGTCCCAGGCGGCAGGCTGAGCCTGTGGTTAATTCTTCTTCCTGATGGGAAAATAGAGTGACCTCTGCCTGTCCCAACACCTAGAGCTTGTCTCTCATTGGTTCCCCCTCTTCCCTTTCATCCTCAGGACAAATTGCAAGCTGTACGGAACAGGAGGTTAAAGGTGCTGATTCTCCAAGGAGGGAGATTGCTAGTAAAGCGGTTGGAATGGCGAACCCGAGCACAAGGAGATGAGAAATGAGGTGCGTTTTAGAAACCTTTCCCGATCACACGGTGTACCATCTTCTGGGTTTCTCATGCATGTTTTCGATGTAGGAAGATGCCCTTGAACCTGGAGATTTGGGACCCATGGGATGGGTACCACGCAGTATTACTTTAAAGGGTCTGCGTTTGCTCACCCAACCTCACCAAACCTCTCAGCCCCAAGAGTGTCCACCCTTATGTCTCAATCAGCTGTGGGTCTAGATATGGTCAATCCAGGTGGCATTACAGCCGCTGAACGAATTTTGTAAGAATTTCTCTCTCTTTCACTGTCTTTGTTTCACGGGTTTTTAAAAGTAATTGATTTTTATAATGGGGTTTACCTGCTTTTCACTGCTGTGATTTTGCCGCTTTACACCCACTTGACTCACTTACAGAGAGATATCAATGCATAGGTTTCAAGTTTCTTACTAGTCAGATATATTCTTGGGCGGTGAATTGGGGGTGTTGAGTCCAATTCATTGAGGAAGGAGTAGGGCTTGTCTATTACATATTGGGTTTATGGAACGGTATCTGAGATAATTTGAAACCCTTGTTGTATGCATCACCCCACCTCACCTTTCCCGTTAAGCAGCCATAGTTTGTTTTCTAAACGTGTGACTCTATTCTGTTTTGTAATTCATTTCAAGGGTAGCGGTTTTTACATTCCCTCTATAAGTCATATCTTATGATAAGTGTCTTTTTCTGTGTGACTTATTTCACTTAGAATCGTCGTACCTAAATCCAATCATCATGCTGCTACTAGCCTTATGACGTTGATTTCATGGCTGAGTGATATTCCATTGTACATAAGGTCCACAACTTCTTTATCCATTTTTCTCTTTCCTGGGATATTTAAGGTGTAATGAAGTGGAGATTCTTGTCAACAGAGCAGCCCTAAACTTTGGGGTGCCTGTGTCTTGCTGATTTTTAGTTTTCCCAATTTATACGCCCATGAGTGGATGTGCCCTATGCTCCCTAAGCTCAGTTTTTTAGATGTTTCAGGACACACCGTGCACTTCTCCAGAGTGGCTGTTGGCAATTTACATCCCGCCCATAAGCGTAGCCAGGCTCCCGTTTCTCCATGGCCTGTCCTGCATTTCTGCTTTTGACACTTTATTCAGCATGGCCCTTTTGACCGATGGGAAGCGAGACTTCTTTGTATCGCTGATTTGCCTTTCCAGGTTGCTTGGTTGGCCAAAAAGGGCGTATGCGTTTTTTCCTGAATATATTCAGGAAAAAACGCATACGCCCTTTTTGGCCAAGGGCATCATTGTCGAGGTTTTGCCGCTTTTCCTGTGCTTTAAAGGCGATTTGAATCTCCCTCCTGAAATCTGTTTCCTGCAATTCTGCCTTGCTTTCAAATCCTCTTCGTTGCCTTCCATCAATATATTTGTGGACGAGAGTCATCATTTATAAGTCTGCAGGTTTGTGAATTGCAGTGCCCCTGAGCTCCATTTTTCAACTCGCTTTCTTGGGAGCTGGCCGCAAGAGCGCAGGATTGCTTCAGGCCCTATTCTGGTCCCAGGCGGCAGGCTGAGCCTGTGGTTAATTCTTCTTCTTGAGGGGAAAATAGAGTGACCTGTGCTTGTCCCAACACCTAGAGCTAGTCTCTCATTGGTTCCCCCTCTTCCCGTCATCCTCAGGACAAATTGCAACCTGTACGGAACAGGAGGTTAAAGGTGCTGATTCTCCAAGGAGGGAGATTGCTAGTAAAGCGGCTGGAATGGCGAACCCGAGCACAAGGAGATGAGAAATGAGGTGCGTTTTAGAAACCTTTCCCGATCACACGGTGTACCATCTTCTGGGTTTCTCATGCATGTTTTCGATGTAGGAAGATGCCCTTGAACCTGGAGATTTGGGACCCATGGAATGGGTACCACGCAGTATTACTTTAAAGGGTCTGCGTTTGCTCACCCAACCTCACCAAACCTCTCAGCCCCAAGAGTGTCCACCCTTATGTCTCAATCAGCTGTGGGTCTAGATATGGTCAATCCAGGTGGCATCACAGCCCCTGAACGAATTTTGTAAGAATTTCTCTCTCTTTCACTGTCTTTGTTTCACGGGTTTTTAAAAGTAATTGATTTTTATAATGGGGTTTACCTGCTTTTCACTGCTGTGATTTTGCCGCTTTACACCCACTTGACTCACTTACAGAGAGATATCAATGCATAGGTTTCAAGATTCTTACTAGTCAGATATATTCTTGGGCGGTGAATAGGGGGTGTTGAGTCCAATTCATTGAGGAAGGAGTAGGGCTTGTCTATTACATATTGGGTTTATGGAACGGTATCTGAGATAATTTGAAACCCTTGTTGTATGCATCACCCCACCTCACCTTTCCCGTTAAGCAGCCATAGTGTGTTTTCTAAACGTGTGACTCTATTCTGTTTTGTAATTCAGTTCAAGGGTAGCGGTTTTTACATTCCCTCTATAAGTCATATCTTATGATAAGTGTCTTTTTCTGTGTGACTTATTTCACTTAGAATCGTCGTACCTAAATCCAATCATCATGCTGCTACTAGCCTTATGACGTTGATTTCATGGCTGAGTGATATTCCATTGTACATAAGGACCACAACTTCTTTATCCATTTTTCTCTTTCCTGGGATATTTAAGGTGTAACGAAGTGGAGATTCTTGTCAACAGAGCAGCCCTAAACTTTGGGGTGCCTGTGTCTTGCTGATTTTTAGTTTTCCCAATTTATACGCCCATGAGTGGATGTGCCCTATGCTCCCTAAGCTCAGTTTTTTAGATGTTTCAGGACACACCGTGCACTTCTCCAGAGTGGCTGTTGGCAATTTACATCCCGCCCATCAGCGTAGCCAGGCTCCCGTTTCTCCATGGCCTGTCCTGCATTTCTGGTTTTGACACTTTATTCAGCATGGCCCTTTTGACCGATGGGAAGCGAGACTTCTTTGTAGCGCTGATTTGCCTTTCCAGGTTGCTTGGTTGGCCAAAAAGGACGTAAGCGTTTTTTCCTGAATATATTCAGGAAAAAACGCATACGCCCTTTTTGGCCAAGGGCATCATTGTCGAGGTTTTGCCGCTTTTCCTGTGCTTTAAAGGCGATTCGAATCTCCCTCCTGAAATCTGTTTCCTGCAATTCTGCCTTGCTTTCAAATCCTCTTCGTTGCCTTCCATCAATATATTTGTGGACGAGAGTCATCATTTATAAGTCTGCAGGTTTGTGAATTGCAGTGCCCCTGAGCTCCATTTTTCAACTCGCTTTCTTGGGAGCTGGCCGCAAGAGCGCAGGATTGCTTCAGGCCCTATTCTGGTCCCAGGCGGCAGGCTGAGCCTGTGGTTAATTCTTCTTCCTGATGGGAAAATAGAGTGACCTCTGCCTGTCCCAACACCTAGAGCTAGTCCCTCATTGGTTCCCCCTCTTCCCTTTCATCCTCAGGACAAATTGCAAGCTGTACGGAACAGGAGGTTAAAGGTGCTGATTCTCCAAGGAGGGAGATTGCTAGTAAAGCGGCTGGAATGGCGAACCCAAGCACAAGGAGATGAGAAATGAAGTGCGTTTTAGAAACCTTTCCCGATCACACGGTGTACCATCTTCTGGGTTTCTCATGAATGTTTTCGATGTAGAAAGATGCCCTTGAACCTGGAGATTTGGGACCCATGGGATGGGTACCACGCAGTATTACTTTATAGGGTCTGCGTTTGCTCACCCAACCTCACCAAACCTCTCAGCCCCAAGAGTGTCCACCCTTATGTCTCAATCAGCTGTGGGTCTAGATATGGTCAATCCAGGTGGCATCACAGCCCCTGAACGAATTTTGTAAGAATTTCTCTCTCTTTCACTGTCTTTGTTTCACGGGTTTTTAAAAGTAATTGATTTTTATAATGGGGTTTACCTGCTTTTCACTGCTGTGATTTTGCCGCTTTACACCCACTTGACTCACTTACAGAGAGATATCAATGCATAGGTTTCAAGATTCTTACTAGTCAGATATATTCTTGGGCGGTGAATAGGGGGTGTTGAGTCCAATTCATTGAGGAAGGAGTAGGGCTTGTCTATTACATATTGGGTTTATGGAACGGTATCTGAGCTAATTATAAAACCCTTGTTGTATGCATCACCCCACCTCACCTTTCCCATTAAGCAGCCATAGTGTGTTTTCTAAACGTGTGACTCTATTCTGTTTTGTAATTCATTTCAAGGGTAGCGGTTTTTACATTCCCTCTATAAGTCATATCTTATGATAAGTGTCTTTTTCTGTGTGACTTATTTCACTTAGAATCGTCGTACCTAAATCCAATCATCATGCTGCTACTAGCCTTATGACGTTGATTTCATGGCTGAGTGATATTCCATTGTACATAAGGTCCACAACTTCTTTATCCATTTTTCTCTTTCCTGGGATATTTAAGGTGTAATGAAGTGGAGATTCTTGTCAACAGAGCAGCCCTAAACTTTGGGGTGCCTGTGCCTTGCTGATTTTTAGTTTTCCCAATTTATACGCCCATGAGTGGATGTGCCCTATGCTCCCTAAGCTCAGTTTTTTAGATGTTTCAGGACACACCGTGCACTTCTCCAGAGTGGCTGTTGGCAATTTACATCCCGCCCATCAGCGTAGCCAGGCTCCCGTTTCTCCATGGCCTGTCCTGCATTTCTGCTTTTGACACTTTATTCAGCATGGCCCTTTTGACCGATGGGAAGCGAGACTTCTTTGTAGCGCTGATTTGCCTTTCCAGGTTGCTTGGTTGGCCAAAAAGGGCGTATGCGTTTTTTCCTGAATATATTCAGGAAAAAACGCATACGCCCTTTTTGGCCAAGGGCATCATTGTCGAGGTTTTGCCGCTTTTCCTGTGCTTTAAAGGCGATTCGAATCTCCCTCCTGAAATCTGTTTCCTGCAATTCTGCCTTGCTTTCAAATCCTCTTCGTTGCCTTCCATCAATATATTTGTGGACGAGAGTCATCATTTATAAGTCTGCAGGTTTGTGAATTGCAGTGCCCCTGAGCTCCATTTTTCAACTCGCTTTCTTGGGAGCTGGCCGCAAGAGCGCAGGATTGCTTCAGGCCCTATTCTGGTCCCAGGCGGCAGGCTGAGCCTGTGGTTAATTCTTCTTCCTGAGGGGTAAATAGAGTGACCTCTGCCTGTCCCAACACCTAGAGCTAGTCTCTCATTGGTTCCCCCTCTTCCCGTTCATCCTCAGGACAAATTGCAACCTGTACGGAACAGGAGGTTAAAGGTGCTGATTCTCCAAGGAGGGAGATTGCTAGTAAAGCGGCTGGAATGGCGAACCCGAGCACAAGGAGATGAGAAATGAGGTGCGTTTTAGAAACCTTTCCCGATCACACGGTGTACCATCTTCTGGGTTTCTCATGCATGTTTTCGATGTAGGAAGATGCCCTTGAACCTGGAGATTTGGGACCCATGGGATGGGTACCACGCAGTATTACTTTAAAGGGTCTGCGTTTGCTCACCCAACCTCACCAAACCTCTCAGCCCCAAGAGTGTCCACCCTTATGTCTCAATCAGCTGTGGGTCTAGATATGGTCAATCCAGGTGGCATTACAGCCGCTGAACGAATTTTGTAAGAATTTCTCTCTCTTTCACTGTCTTTGTTTCACGGGTTTTTAAAAGTAATTGATTTTTATAATGGGGTTTACCTGCTTTTCACTGCTGTGATTTTGCCGCTTTACACCCACTTGACTCACTTACAGAGAGATATCAATGCATAGGTTTCAAGATTCTTACTAGTCAGATATATTCTTGGGCGGTGAATTGGGGGTGTTGAGTCCAATTCATTGAGGAAGGAGTAGGGCTTGTCTATTACATATTGGGTTTATGGAACGGTATCTGAGATAATTTGAAACCCTTGTTGTATGCATCACCCCACCTCACCTTTCCCGTTAAGCAGCCATAGTGTGTTTTCTAAACGTGTGACTCTATTCTGTTTTGTAATTCAGTTCAAGGGTAGCGGTTTTTACATTCCCTCTATAAGTCATATCTTATGATAAGTGTCTTTTTCTGTGTGACTTATTTCACTTAGAATCGTCGTACCTAAATCCACTCATCATGCTGCTACTAGCCTTATGACGTTGATTTCATGGCTGAGTGATATTCCATTGTACATAAGGACCACAACTTCTTTATCCATTTTTCTCTTTCCTGGGATATTTAAGGTGTAACGAAGTGGAGATTCTTGTCAACAGAGCAGCCCTAAACTTTGGGGTGCCTGTGTCTCCTGATTTTTAGTTTTCCCAATTTATACGCCCATGAGTGGATGTGCCCTATGCTCCCTAAGCTGAGTTTTTTAGATGTTTCAGGACACACCGTGCACTTCTCCAGAGTGGCTGTTGGCAATTTACATCCCGCCCATCAGCGTAGCCAGGCTCCCGTTTCTCCATGGCCTGTCCTGCATTTCTGGTTTTGACACTTTATTCAGCATGGCCCTTTTGACCGATGGGAAGCGAGACTTCTTTGTAGCGCTGATTTGCCTTTCCAGGTTGCTTGGTTGGCCAAAAAGGGCGTATGCGTTTTTTCCTGAATATATTCAGGAAAAAACGCATACGCCCTTTTTGGCCAAGGGCATCATTGTCGAGGTTTTGCCGCTTTTCCTGTGCTTTAAATGCGATTCGAATCTCCCTCCTGAAATCTGTTTCCTGCAATTCTGCCTTGCTTTCAAATCCTCTTCGTTGCCTTCCATCAATATATTTGTGGACGAGAGTCATCATTTATAAGTCTGCAGGTTTGTGAATTGCAGTGCCCCTGAGCTCCATTTTTCAACTCGCTTTCTTGGGAGCTGGCCGCAAGAGCGCAGGATTGCTTCAGGCCCTATTCTGGTCCCAGGCGGCAGGCTGAGCCTGTGGTTAATTCTTCTTCCTGAGGGGAAAATAGAGTGACCTGTGCCTGTCCCAACACCTAGAGCTAGTCTCTCATTGGTTCCCCCTCTTCCCGTTCATCCTCAGGACAAATTGCAACCTGTACGGAACAGGAGGTTAAAGGTGCTGATTCTCCAAGGAGGGAGATTGCTAGTAAAGCGGCTGGAATGGCGAACCCGAGCACAAGGAGATGAGAAATGAGGTGCGTTTTAGAAACCTTTCCCGATCACACGGTGTACCATCTTCTGGGTTTCTCATGCATGTTTTCGATGTAGGAAGATGCCCTTGAACCTGGAGATTTGGGACCCATGGGATGGGTACCACGCAGTATTACTTTAAAGGGTCTGCGTTTGCTCACCCAACCTCACCAAACCTCTCAGCCCCAAGAGTGTCCACCCTTATGTCTCAATCAGCTGTGGGTCTAGATATGGTCAATCCAGGTGGCATTACAGCCGCTGAACGAATTTTGTAAGAATTTCTCTCTCTTTCACTGTCTTTGTTTCACGGGTTTTTAAAAGTTATTGATTTTTATAATGGGGTTTACCTGCTTTTCACTGCTGTGATTTTGCCGCTTTACACCCACTTGACTCACTTACAGAGAGATATCAATGCATAGGTTTCAAGATTCTTACTAGTCAGATATATTCTTGGGCGGTGAATTGGGGGTGTTGAGTCCAATTCATTGAGGAAGGAGTAGGGCTTGTCTATTACATATTGGGTTTATGGAACGGTATCTGAGATAATTTGAAACCCTTGTTGTATGCATCACCCCACCTCACCTTTCCCGTTAAGCAGCCATAGTGTGTTTTCTAAACGTGTGACTCTATTCTGTTTTGTAATTCAGTTCAAGGGTAGCGGTTTTTACATTCCCTCTATAAGTCATATCTTATGATAAGTGTCTTTTTCTGTGTGACTTATTTCACTTAGAATCGTCGTACCTAAATCCACTCATCATGCTGCTACTAGCCTTATGACGTTGATTTCATGGCTGAGTGATATTCCATTGTACATAAGGACCACAACTTCTTTATCCATTTTTCTCTTTCCTGGGATATTTAAGGTGTAACGAAGTGGAGATTCTTGTCAACAGAGCAGCCCTAAACTTTGGGGTGCCTGTGTCTCCTGATTTTTAGTTTTCCCAATTTATACGCCCATGAGTGGATGTGCCCTATGCTCCCTAAGCTGAGTTTTTTAGATGTTTCAGGACACACCGTGCACTTCTCCAGAGTGGCTGTTGGCAATTTACATCCCGCCCATCAGCGTAGCCAGGCTCCCGTTTCTCCATGGCCTGTCCTGCATTTCTGGTTTTGACACTTTATTCAGCATGGCCCTTTTGACCGATGGGAAGCGAGACTTCTTTGTAGCGCTGATTTGCCTTTCCAGGTTGCTTGGTTGGCCAAAAAGGGCGTATGCGTTTTTTCCTGAATATATTCAGGAAAAAACGCATACGCCCTTTTTGGCCAAGGGCATCATTGTCGAGGTTTTGCCGCTTTTCCTGTGCTTTAAATGCGATTCGAATCTCCCTCCTGAAATCTGTTTCCTGCAATTCTGCCTTGCTTTCAAATCCTCTTCGTTGCCTTCCATCAATATATTTGTGGACGAGAGTCATCATTTATAAGTCTGCAGGTTTGTGAATTGCAGTGCCCCTGAGCTCCATTTTTCAACTCGCTTTCTTGGGAGCTGGCCGCAAGAGCGCAGGATTGCTTCAGGCCCTATTCTGGTCCCAGGCGGCAGGCTGAGCCTGTGGTTAATTCTTCTTCCTGAGGGGAAAATAGAGTGACCTGTGCCTGTCCCAACACCTAGAGCTAGTCTCTCATTGGTTCCCCCTCTTCCCGTTCATCCTCAGGACAAATTGCAACCTGTACGGAACAGGAGGTTAAAGGTGCTGATTCTCCAAGGAGGGAGATTGCTAGTAAAGCGGCTGGAATGGCGAACCCGAGCACAAGGAGATGAGAAATGAGGTGCGTTTTAGAAACCTTTCCCGATCACACGGTGTACCATCTTCTGGGTTTCTCATGCATGTTTTCGATGTAGGAAGATGCCCTTGAACCTGGAGATTTGGGACCCATGGGATGGGTACCACGCAGTATTACTTTAAAGGGTCTGCGTTTGCTCACCCAACCTCACCAAACCTCTCAGCCCCAAGAGTGTCCACCCTTATGTCTCAATCAGCTGTGGGTCTAGATATGGTCAATCCAGGTGGCATTACAGCCGCTGAACGAATTTTGTAAGAATTTCTCTCTCTTTCACTGTCTTTGTTTCACGGGTTTTTAAAAGTTATTGATTTTTATAATGGGGTTTACCTGCTTTTCACTGCTGTGATTTTGCCGCTTTACACCCACTTGACTCACTTACAGAGAGATATCAATGCATAGGTTTCAAGATTCTTACTAGTCAGATATATTCTTGGGCGGTGAATTGGGGGTGTTGAGTCCAATTCATTGAGGAAGGAGTAGGGCTTGTCTATTACATATTGGGTTTATGGAACGGTATCTGAGATAATTTGAAACCCTTGTTGTATGCATCACCCCACCTCACCTTTCCCGTTAAGCAGCCATAGTGTGTTTTCTAAACTTGTGACTCTATTCTGTTTTGTAATTCAGTTCAAGGGCAGCGGTTTTTACATTCCCTCTATAAGTCATATCTTATGATAAGTGTCTTTTTCTGTGTTACTTATTTCACTTAGAATCGTCGTACCTAAATCCACTCATCATGCTGCTACTAGCCTTATGACGTTGATTTCATGGCTGAGTGATATTCCATTGTACATAAGGACCACAACTTCTTTATCCATTTTTCTCTTTCCTGGGATATTTAAGGTGTAACGAAGTGGAGATTCTTGTCAACAGAGCAGCCCTAAACTTTGGGGTGCCTGTGTCTTGCTGATTTTTAGTTTTCCCAATTTATACGCCCATGAGTGGATGTGCCCTATGCTCCCTAAGCTGAGTTTTTTAGATGTTTCAGGACACACCGTGCACTTCTCCAGAGTGGCTGTTGGCAATTTACATCCCGCCCATCAGCGTAGCCAGGCTCCCGTTTCTCCATGGCCTGTCCTGCATTTCTGGTTTTGACACTTTATTCAGCATGGCCCTTTTGACCGATGGGAAGCGAGACTTCTTTGTAGCGCTGATTTGCCTTTCCAGGTTGCTTGGTTGGCCAAAAAGGGCGTATGCGTTTTTTCCTGAATATATTCAGGAAAAAACGCATACGCCCTTTTTGGCCAAGGGCATCATTGTCGAGGTTTTGCCGCTTTTCCTGTGCTTTAAAGGCGATTAAAATCTCCCTCCTGAAATCTGTTTCCTGCAATTCTGCCTTGCTTTCAAATCCTCTTCGTTGCCTTCCCTCAATATATTTGTGGACGAGAGTCATCATTTATAAGTCTGCAGGTTTGTGAATTGCAGTGCCCCTGAGCTCCATTTTTCAACTCGCTTTCTTGGGCGCTGGCCGCAAAAGCGCAGGATTGCTTCAGGCCCTATTCTGGTCCCAGGCGGCAGGCTGAGCCTGTGGTTAATTCTTCTTCCTGATGGGAAAATAGAGTGACCTCTGCCTGTCCCAACACCTAGAGCTTGTCTCTCATTGGTTCCCCCTCTTCCCTTTCATCCTCAGGACAAATTGCAAGCTGTACGGAACAGGAGGTTAAAGGTGCTGATTCTCCAAGGAGGGAGATTTCTAGTAAAGCGGTTGGAATGGCGAACCCGAGCACAAGGAGATGAGAAATGAGGTGCGTTTTAGAAACCTTTCCCGATCACACGGTGTACCATCTTCTGGGTTTCTCATGCATGTTTTCGATGTAGGAAGATGCCCTTGAACCTGGAGATTTGGGACCCATGGGATGGGTACCACGCAGTATTACTTTAAAGGGTCTGCGTTTGCTCACCCAACCTCACCAAACCTCTCAGCCCCAAGAGTGTCCACCCTTATGTCTCAATCAGCTGTGGGTCTAGATATGGTCAATCCAGGTGGCATTACAGCCGCTGAACGAATTTTGTAAGAATTTCTCTCTCTTTCACTGTCTTTGTTTCACGGGTTTTTAAAAGTAATTGATTTTTATAATGGGGTTTACCTGCTTTTCACTGCTGTGATTTTGCCGCTTTACACCCACTTGACTCACTTACAGAGAGATATCAATGCATAGGTTTCAAGATTCTTACTAGTCAGATATATTCTTGGGCGGTGAATTGGGGGTGTTGAGTCCAATTCATTGAGGAAGGAGTAGGGCTTGTCTATTACATATTGGGTTTATGGAACGGTATCTGAGATAATTTGAAACCCTTGTTGTATGCATCACCCCACCTCACCTTTCCCGTTAAGCAGCCATAGTGTGTTTTCTAAACGTGTGACTCTATTCTGTTTTGTAATTCAGTTCAAGGGTAGCGGTTTTTACATTCCCTCTATAAGTCATATCTTATGATAAGTGTCTTTTTCTGTGTGACTTATTTCACTTAGAATCTTCGTACCTAAATCCACTCATCATGCTGCTACTAGCCTTATGACGTTGATTTCATGGCTGAGTGATATTCCATTGTACATAAGGACCACAACTTCTTTATCCATTTTTCTCTTTCCTGGGATATTTAAGGTGTAACGAAGTGGAGATTCTTGTCAACAGAGCAGCCCTAAACTTCGGGGTGCCTGTGTCTTGCTGATTTTTAGTTTTCCCAATTTATACGCCCATGAGTGGATGTGCCCTATGCTCCCTAAGCTGAGTTTTTTAGATGTTTCAGGACACACCGTGCACTTCTCCAGAGTGGCTGTTGGCAATTTACATCCCGCCCATCAGCGTAGCCAGGCTCCCGTTTCTCCATGGCCTGTCCTGCATTTCTGGTTTTGACACTTTATTCAGCATGGCCCTTTTGACCGATGGGAAGCGAGACTTCTTTGTAGCGCTGATTTGCCTTTCCAGGTTGCTTGGTTGGCCAAAAAGGGCGTATGCGTTTTTTCCTGAATATATTCAGGAAAAAACGCATACGCCCTTTTTGGCCAAGGGCATCATTGTCGAGGTTTTGCCGCTTTTCCTGTGCTTTAAAGGCGATTCGAATCTCGCTCCTGAAATCTGTTTCCTGCAATTCTGCCTTGCTTTCAAATCCTCTTCGTTGCCTTCCATCAATATATTTGTGGACGAGAGTCATCATTTATAAGTCTGCAGGTTTGTGAATTGCAGTGCCCCTGAGCTCCATTTTTCAACTCGCTTTCTTGGGAGCTGGCCGCAAGAGCGCAGGATTGCTTCAGGCCCTATTCTGGTCCCAGGCGGCAGGCTGAGCCTGTGGTTAATTCTTCTTCTTGAGGGGAAAATAGAGTGACCTGTGCCTGTCCCAACACCTAGAGCTAGTCTCTCATTGGTTCCCCCTCTTCCCGTTCATCCTCAGGACAAATTGCAACCTGTACGGAACAGGAAGTTAAAGGTGCTGATTCTCCAAGGAGGGAGATTGCTAGTAAAGCGGCTGGAATGGCGAACCCGAGCACAAGGAGATGAGAAATGAGGTGCGTTTTAGAAACCTTTCCCGATCACACGGTGTACCATCTTCTGGGTTTCTCATGCATGTTTTCGATGTAGGAAGATGCCCTTGAACCTGGAGATTTGGGACCCATGGGATGGGTACCACGCAGTATTACTTTAAAGGGTCTGCGTTTGCTCACCCAACCTCACCAAACCTCTCAGCCCCAAGAGTGTCCACCCTTATGTCTCAATCAGCTGTGGGTCTAGATATGGTCAATCCAGGTGGCATTACAGCCGCTGAACGAATTTTGTAAGAATTTCTCTCTCTTTCACTGTCTTTGTTTCACGGGTTTTTAAAAGTAATTGATTTTTATAATGGGGTTTACCTGCTTTTCACTGCTGTGATTTTGCCGCTTTACACCCACTTGACTCACTTACAGAGAGATATCAATGCATAGGTTTCAAGATTCTTACTAGTCAGATATATTCTTGGGCGGTGAATTGGGGGTGTTGAGTCCAATTCATTGAGGAAGGAGTAGGGCTTGTCTATTACATATTGGGTTTATGGAACGGTATCTGAGATAATTTGAAACCCTTGTTGTATGCATCACCCCACCTCACCTTTCCCGTTAAGCAGCCATAGTGTGTTTTCTAAACGTGTGACTCTATTCTGTTTTGTAATTCAGTTCAAGGGTAGCGGTTTTTACATTCCCTCTATAAGTCATATCTTATGATAAGTGTCTTTTTCTGTGTGACTTATTTCACTTAGAATCTTCGTACCTAAATCCACTCATCATGCTGCTACTAGCCTTATGACGTTGATTTCATGGCTGAGTGATATTCCATTGTACATAAGGACCACAACTTCTTTATCCATTTTTCTCTTTCCTGGGATATTTAAGGTGTAACGAAGTGGAGATTCTTGTCAACAGAGCAGCCCTAAACTTTGGGGTGCCTGTGTCTTGCTGATTTTTAGTTTTCCCAATTTATACGCCCATGAGTGGATGTGCCCTATGCTCCCTAAGCTCAGTTTTTTAGATGTTTCAGGACACACCGTGCACTTCTCCAGAGTGGCTGTTGGCAATTTACATCCCGCCCATCAGCGTAGCCAGGCTCCCGTTTCTCCATGGCCTGTCCTGCATTTCTGGTTTTGACACTTTATTCAGCATGGCCCTTTAGACCGATGGGAAGCGAGACTTCTTTGTAGCGCTGATTTGCCTTTCCAGGTTGCTTGGTTGGCCAAAAAGGGCGTATGCGTTTTTTCCTGAATATATTCAGGAAAAAACGCATACGCCCTTTTTGGCCAAGGGCATCATTGTCGAGGTTTTGCCGCTTTTCCTGTGCTTTAAAGGCGATTCGAATCTCGCTCCTGAAATCTGTTTCCTGCAATTCTGCCTTGCTTTCAAATCCTCTTCGTTGCCTTCCATCAATATATTTGTGGACGAGAGTCATCATTTATAAGTCTGCAGGTTTGTGAATTGCAGTGCCCCTGAGCTCCATTTTTCAACTCGCTTTCTTGGGAGCTGGCCGCAAGAGCGCAGGATTGCTTCAGGCCCTATTCTGGTCCCAGGCGGCAGGCTGAGCCTGTGGTTAATTCTTCTTCCTGAGGGGAAAATAGAGTGACCTGTGCCTGTCCCAACACCTAGAGCTAGTCTCTCATTGGTTCCCCCTCTTCCCGTTCATCCTCAGGACAAATTGCAACCTGTACGGAACAGGAGGTTAAAGGTGCTGATTCTCCAAGGAGGGAGATTGCTAGTAAAGCGGCTGGAATGGCGAACCCGAGCACAAGGAGATGAGAAATGAGGTGCGTTTTAGAAACCTTTCCCGATCACACGGTGTACCATCTTCTGGGTTTCTCATGCATGTTTTCGATGTAGGAAGATGCCCTTGAACCTGGAGATTTGGGACCCATGGGATGGGTACCACGCAGTATTACTTTAAAGGGTCTGCGTTTGCTCACCCAACCTCACCAAACCTCTCAGCCCCAAGAGTGTCCACCCTTATGTCTCAATCAGCTGTGGGTCTAGATATGGTCAATCCAGGTGGCATTACAGCCGCTGAACGAATTTTGTAAGAATTTCTCTCTCTTTCACTGTCTTTGTTTCACGGGTTTTTAAAAGTTATTGATTTTTATAATGGGGTTTACCTGCTTTTCACTGCTGTGATTTTGCCGCTTTACACCCACTTGACTCACTTACAGAGAGATATCAATGCATAGGTTTCAAGATTCTTACTAGTCAGATATATTCTTGGGCGGTGAATTGGGGGTGTTGAGTCCAATTCATTGAGGAAGGAGTAGGGCTTGTCTATTACATATTGGGTTTATGGAACGGTATCTGAGATAATTTGAAACCCTTGTTGTATGCATCACCCCACCTCACCTTTCCCGTTAAGCAGCCATAGTGTGTTTTCTAAACTTGTGACTCTATTCTGTTTTGTAATTCAGTTCAAGGGCAGCGGTTTTTACATTCCCTCTATAAGTCATATCTTATGATAAGTGTCTTTTTCTGTGTTACTTATTTCACTTAGAATCGTCGTACCTAAATCCACTCATCATGCTGCTACTAGCCTTATGACGTTGATTTCATGGCTGAGTGATATTCCATTGTACATAAGGACCACAACTTCTTTATCCATTTTTCTCTTTCCTGGGATATTTAAGGTGTAACGAAGTGGAGATTCTTGTCAACAGAGCAGCCCTAAACTTTGGGGTGCCTGTGTCTTGCTGATTTTTAGTTTTCCCAATTTATACGCCCATGAGTGGATGTGCCCTATGCTCCCTAAGCTGAGTTTTTTAGATGTTTCAGGACACACCGTGCACTTCTCCAGAGTGGCTGTTGGCAATTTACATCCCGCCCATCAGCGTAGCCAGGCTCCCGTTTCTCCATGGCCTGTCCTGCATTTCTGGTTTTGACACTTTATTCAGCATGGCCCTTTTGACCGATGGGAAGCGAGACTTCTTTGTAGCGCTGATTTGCCTTTCCAGGTTGCTTGGTTGGCCAAAAAGGGCGTATGCGTTTTTTCCTGAATATATTCAGGAAAAAACGCATACGCCCTTTTTGGCCAAGGGCATCATTGTCGAGGTTTTGCCGCTTTTCCTGTGCTTTAAAGGCGATTAAAATCTCCCTCCTGAAATCTGTTTCCTGCAATTCTGCCTTGCTTTCAAATCCTCTTCGTTGCCTTCCCTCAATATATTTGTGGACGAGAGTCATCATTTATAAGTCTGCAGGTTTGTGAATTGCAGTGCCCCTGAGCTCCATTTTTCAACTCGCTTTCTTGGGCGCTGGCCGCAAAAGCGCAGGATTGCTTCAGGCCCTATTCTGGTCCCAGGCGGCAGGCTGAGCCTGTGGTTAATTCTTCTTCCTGATGGGAAAATAGAGTGACCTCTGCCTGTCCCAACACCTAGAGCTTGTCTCTCATTGGTTCCCCCTCTTCCCTTTCATCCTCAGGACAAATTGCAAGCTGTACGGAACAGGAGGTTAAAGGTGCTGATTCTCCAAGGAGGGAGATTTCTAGTAAAGCGGTTGGAATGGCGAACCCGAGCACAAGGAGATGAGAAATGAGGTGCGTTTTAGAAACCTTTCCCGATCACACGGTGTACCATCTTCTGGGTTTCTCATGCATGTTTTCGATGTAGGAAGATGCCCTTGAACCTGGAGATTTGGGACCCATGGGATGGGTACCACGCAGTATTACTTTAAAGGGTCTGCGTTTGCTCACCCAACCTCACCAAACCTCTCAGCCCCAAGAGTGTCCACCCTTATGTCTCAATCAGCTGTGGGTCTAGATATGGTCAATCCAGGTGGCATTACAGCCGCTGAACGAATTTTGTAAGAATTTCTCTCTCTTTCACTGTCTTTGTTTCACGGGTTTTTAAAAGTAATTGATTTTTATAATGGGGTTTACCTGCTTTTCACTGCTGTGATTTTGCCGCTTTACACCCACTTGACTCACTTACAGAGAGATATCAATGCATAGGTTTCAAGATTCTTACTAGTCAGATATATTCTTGGGCGGTGAATTGGGGGTGTTGAGTCCAATTCATTGAGGAAGGAGTAGGGCTTGTCTATTACATATTGGGTTTATGGAACGGTATCTGAGATAATTTGAAACCCTTGTTGTATGCATCACCCCACCTCACCTTTCCCGTTAAGCAGCCATAGTGTGTTTTCTAAACGTGTGACTCTATTCTGTTTTGTAATTCAGTTCAAGGGTAGCGGTTTTTACATTCCCTCTATAAGTCATATCTTATGATAAGTGTCTTTTTCTGTGTGACTTATTTCACTTAGAATCTTCGTACCTAAATCCACTCATCATGCTGCTACTAGCCTTATGACGTTGATTTCATGGCTGAGTGATATTCCATTGTACATAAGGACCACAACTTCTTTATCCATTTTTCTCTTTCCTGGGATATTTAAGGTGTAACGAAGTGGAGATTCTTGTCAACAGAGCAGCCCTAAACTTCGGGGTGCCTGTGTCTTGCTGATTTTTAGTTTTCCCAATTTATACGCCCATGAGTGGATGTGCCCTATGCTCCCTAAGCTGAGTTTTTTAGATGTTTCAGGACACACCGTGCACTTCTCCAGAGTGGCTGTTGGCAATTTACATCCCGCCCATCAGCGTAGCCAGGCTCCCGTTTCTCCATGGCCTGTCCTGCATTTCTGGTTTTGACACTTTATTCAGCATGGCCCTTTTGACCGATGGGAAGCGAGACTTCTTTGTAGCGCTGATTTGCCTTTCCAGGTTGCTTGGTTGGCCAAAAAGGGCGTATGCGTTTTTTCCTGAATATATTCAGGAAAAAACGCATACGCCCTTTTTGGCCAAGGGCATCATTGTCGAGGTTTTGCCGCTTTTCCTGTGCTTTAAAGGCGATTCGAATCTCGCTCCTGAAATCTGTTTCCTGCAATTCTGCCTTGCTTTCAAATCCTCTTCGTTGCCTTCCATCAATATATTTGTGGACGAGAGTCATCATTTATAAGTCTGCAGGTTTGTGAATTGCAGTGCCCCTGAGCTCCATTTTTCAACTCGCTTTCTTGGGAGCTGGCCGCAAGAGCGCAGGATTGCTTCAGGCCCTATTCTGGTCCCAGGCGGCAGGCTGAGCCTGTGGTTAATTCTTCTTCTTGAGGGGAAAATAGAGTGACCTGTGCCTGTCCCAACACCTAGAGCTAGTCTCTCATTGGTTCCCCCTCTTCCCGTTCATCCTCAGGACAAATTGCAACCTGTACGGAACAGGAAGTTAAAGGTGCTGATTCTCCAAGGAGGGAGATTGCTAGTAAAGCGGCTGGAATGGCGAACCCGAGCACAAGGAGATGAGAAATGAGGTGCGTTTTAGAAACCTTTCCCGATCACACGGTGTACCATCTTCTGGGTTTCTCATGCATGTTTTCGATGTAGGAAGATGCCCTTGAACCTGGAGATTTGGGACCCATGGGATGGGTACCACGCAGTATTACTTTAAAGGGTCTGCGTTTGCTCACCCAACCTCACCAAACCTCTCAGCCCCAAGAGTGTCCACCCTTATGTCTCAATCAGCTGTGGGTCTAGATATGGTCAATCCAGGTGGCATTACAGCCGCTGAACGAATTTTGTAAGAATTTCTCTCTCTTTCACTGTCTTTGTTTCACGGGTTTTTAAAAGTAATTGATTTTTATAATGGGGTTTACCTGCTTTTCACTGCTGTGATTTTGCCGCTTTACACCCACTTGACTCACTTACAGAGAGATATCAATGCATAGGTTTCAAGATTCTTACTAGTCAGATATATTCTTGGGCGGTGAATTGGGGG
Source organism: Balaenoptera physalus (assembly GCF_965194825.1). Lineage (NCBI taxonomy): Eukaryota > Metazoa > Chordata > Mammalia > Artiodactyla > Balaenopteridae > Balaenoptera > Balaenoptera physalus. The sequence continues at coordinate 26,355,891 of NC_138885.1, forward strand.
TGTTGAGTCCAATTCATTGAGGAAGGAGTAGGGCTTGTCTATTACATATTGGGTTTATGGAACGGTATCTGAGATAATTTGAAACCCTTGTTGTATGCATCACCCCACCTCACCTTTCCCGTTAAGCAGCCATAGTGTGTTTTCTAAACGTGTGACTCTATTCTGTTTTGTAATTCAGTTCAAGGGTAGCGGTTTTTACATTCCCTCTATAAGTCATATCTTATGATAAGTGTCTTTTTCTGTGTGACTTATTTCACTTAGAATCTTCGTACCTAAATCCACTCATCATGCTGCTACTAGCCTTATGACGTTGATTTCATGGCTGAGTGATATTCCATTGTACATAAGGACCACAACTTCTTTATCCATTTTTCTCTTTCCTGGGATATTTAAGGTGTAACGAAGTGGAGATTCTTGTCAACAGAGCAGCCCTAAACTTTGGGGTGCCTGTGTCTTGCTGATTTTTAGTTTTCCCAATTTATACGCCCATGAGTGGATGTGCCCTATGCTCCCTAAGCTCAGTTTTTTAGATGTTTCAGGACACACCGTGCACTTCTCCAGAGTGGCTGTTGGCAATTTACATCCCGCCCATCAGCGTAGCCAGGCTCCCGTTTCTCCATGGCCTGTCCTGCATTTCTGGTTTTGACACTTTATTCAGCATGGCCCTTTAGACCGATGGGAAGCGAGACTTCTTTGTAGCGCTGATTTGCCTTTCCAGGTTGCTTGGTTGGCCAAAAAGGGCGTATGCGTTTTTTCCTGAATATATTCAGGAAAAAACGCATACGCCCTTTTTGGCCAAGGGCATCATTGTCGAGGTTTTGCCGCTTTTCCTGTGCTTTAAAGGCGATTCGAATCTCGCTCCTGAAATCTGTTTCCTGCAATTCTGCCTTGCTTTCAAATCCTCTTCGTTGCCTTCCATCAATATATTTGTGGACGAGAGTCATCATTTATAAGTCTGCAGGTTTGTGAATTGCAGTGCCCCTGAGCTCCATTTTTCAACTCGCTTTCTTGGGAGCTGGCCGCAAGAGCGCAGGATTGCTTCAGGCCCTATTCTGGTCCCAGGCGGCAGGCTGAGCCTGTGGTTAATTCTTCTTCTTGAGGGGAAAATAGAGTGACCTGTGCCTGTCCCAACACCTAGAGCTAGTCTCTCATTGGTTCCCCCTCTTCCCGTTCATCCTCAGGACAAATTGCAACCTGTACGGAACAGGAAGTTAAAGGTGCTGATTCTCCAAGGAGGGAGATTGCTAGTAAAGCGGCTGGAATGGCGAACCCGAGCACAAGGAGATGAGAAATGAGGTGCGTTTTAGAAACCTTTCCCGATCACACGGTGTACCATCTTCTGGGTTTCTCATGCATGTTTTCGATGTAGGAAGATGCCCTTGAACCTGGAGATTTGGGACCCATGGGATGGGTACCACGCAGTATTACTTTAAAGGGTCTGCGTTTGCTCACCCAACCTCACCAAACCTCTCAGCCCCAAGAGTGTCCACCCTTATGTCTCAATCAGCTGTGGGTCTAGATATGGTCAATCCAGGTGGCATTACAGCCGCTGAACGAATTTTGTAAGAATTTCTCTCTCTTTCACTGTCTTTGTTTCACGGGTTTTTAAAAGTAATTGATTTTTATAATGGGGTTTACCTGCTTTTCACTGCTGTGATTTTGCCGCTTTACACCCACTTGACTCACTTACAGAGAGATATCAATGCATAGGTTTCAAGATTCTTACTAGTCAGATATATTCTTGGGCGGTGAATTGGGGGTGTTGAGTCCAATTCATTGAGGAAGGAGTAGGGCTTGTCTATTACATATTGGGTTTATGGAACGGTATCTGAGATAATTTGAAACCCTTGTTGTATGCATCACCCCACCTCACCTTTCCCGTTAAGCAGCCATAGTGTGTTTTCTAAACGTGTGACTCTATTCTGTTTTGTAATTCAGTTCAAGGGTAGCGGTTTTTACATTCCCTCTATAAGTCATATCTTATGATAAGTGTCTTTTTCTGTGTGACTTATTTCACTTAGAATCTTCGTACCTAAATCCACTCATCATGCTGCTACTAGCCTTATGACGTTGATTTCATGGCTGAGTGATATTCCATTGTACATAAGGACCACAACTTCTTTATCCATTTTTCTCTTTCCTGGGATATTTAAGGTGTAACGAAGTGGAGATTCTTGTCAACAGAGCAGCCCTAAACTTTGGGGTGCCTGTGTCTTGCTGATTTTTAGTTTTCCCAATTTATACGCCCATGAGTGGATGTGCCCTATGCTCCCTAAGCTCAGTTTTTTAGATGTTTCAGGACACACCGTGCACTTCTCCAGAGTGGCTGTTGGCAATTTACATCCCGCCCATCAGCGTAGCCAGGCTCCCGTTTCTCCATGGCCTGTCCTGCATTTCTGGTTTTGACACTTTATTCAGCATGGCCCTTTAGACCGATGGGAAGCGAGACTTCTTTGTAGCGCTGATTTGCCTTTCCAGGTTGCTTGGTTGGCCAAAAAGGGCGTATGCGTTTTTTCCTGAATATATTCAGGAAAAAACGCATACGCCCTTTTTGGCCAAGGGCATCATTGTCGAGGTTTTGCCGCTTTTCCTGTGCTTTAAAGGCGATTCGAATCTCGCTCCTGAAATCTGTTTCCTGCAATTCTGCCTTGCTTTCAAATCCTCTTCGTTGCCTTCCATCAATATATTTGTGGACGAGAGTCATCATTTATAAGTCTGCAGGTTTGTGAATTGCAGTGCCCCTGAGCTCCATTTTTCAACTCGCTTTCTTGGGAGCTGGCCGCAAGAGCGCAGGATTGCTTCAGGCCCTATTCTGGTCCCAGGCGGCAGGCTGAGCCTGTGGTTAATTCTTCTTCTTGAGGGGAAAATAGAGTGACCTGTGCCTGTCCCAACACCTAGAGCTAGTCTCTCATTGGTTCCCCCTCTTCCCGTTCATCCTCAGGACAAATTGCAACCTGTACGGAACAGGAAGTTAAAGGTGCTGATTCTCCAAGGAGGGAGATTGCTAGTAAAGCGGCTGGAATGGCGAACCCGAGCACAAGGAGATGAGAAATGAGGTGCGTTTTAGAAACCTTTCCCGATCACACGGTGTACCATCTTCTGGGTTTCTCATGCATGTTTTCGATGTAGGAAGATGCCCTTGAACCTGGAGATTTGGGACCCATGGGATGGGTACCACGCAGTATTACTTTAAAGGGTCTGCGTTTGCTCACCCAACCTCACCAAACCTCTCAGCCCCAAGAGTGTCCACCCTTATGTCTCAATCAGCTGTGGGTCTAGATATGGTCAATCCAGGTGGCATTACAGCCGCTGAACGAATTTTGTAAGAATTTCTCTCTCTTTCACTGTCTTTGTTTCACGGGTTTTTAAAAGTAATTGATTTTTATAATGGGGTTTACCTGCTTTTCACTGCTGTGATTTTGCCGCTTTACACCCACTTGACTCACTTACAGAGAGATATCAATGCATAGGTTTCAAGATTCTTACTAGTCAGATATATTCTTGGGCGGTGAATTGGGGGTGTTGAGTCCAATTCATTGAGGAAGGAGTAGGGCTTGTCTATTACATATTGGGTTTATGGAACGGTATCTGAGATAATTTGAAACCCTTGTTGTATGCATCACCCCACCTCACCTTTCCCGTTAAGCAGCCATAGTGTGTTTTCTAAACGTGTGACTCTATTCTGTTTTGTAATTCAGTTCAAGGGTAGCGGTTTTTACATTCCCTCTATAAGTCATATCTTATGATAAGTGTCTTTTTCTGTGTGACTTATTTCACTTAGAATCTTCGTACCTAAATCCACTCATCATGCTGCTACTAGCCTTATGACGTTGATTTCATGGCTGAGTGATATTCCATTGTACATAAGGACCACAACTTCTTTATCCATTTTTCTCTTTCCTGGGATATTTAAGGTGTAACGAAGTGGAGATTCTTGTCAACAGAGCAGCCCTAAACTTTGGGGTGCCTGTGTCTTGCTGATTTTTAGTTTTCCCAATTTATACGCCCATGAGTGGATGTGCCCTATGCTCCCTAAGCTGAGTTTTTTAGATGTTTCAGGACACACCGTGCACTTTTCCAGAGTGGCTGTTGGCAATTTACATCCCGCCCATCAGCGTAGCCAGGCTCCCGTTTCTCCGTGGCCTGTCCTGCATTTCTGGTTTTGACACTTTATTCAGCATGGCCCTTTTGACCGATGGGAAGCGAGACTTCTTTGTAGCGCTGATTTGCCTTTCCAGGTTGCTTGGTTGGCCAAAAAGGGCGTATGCGTTTTTTCCTGAATATATTCAGGAAAAAACGCATACGCCCTTTTTGGCCAAGGGCATCATTGTCGAGGTTTTGCCGCTTTTCCTGTGCTTTAAAGGCGATTCGAATCTCGCTCCTGAAATCTGTTTCCTGCAATTCTGCCTTGCTTTCAAATCCTCTTCGTTGCCTTCCATCAATATATTTGTGGACGAGAGTCATCATTTATAAGTCTGCAGGTTTGTGAATTGCAGTGCCCCTGAGCTCCATTTTTCAACTCGCTTTCTTGGGAGCTGGCCGCAAGAGCGCAGGATTGCTTCAGGCCCTATTCTGGTCCCAGGCGGCAGGCTGAGCCTGTGGTTAATTCTTCTTCTTGAGGGGAAAATAGAGTGACCTGTGCCTGTCCCAACACCTAGAGCTAGTCTCTCATTGGTTCCCCCTCTTCCCGTTCATCCTCAGGACAAATTGCAACCTGTACGGAACAGGAAGTTAAAGGTGCTGATTCTCCAAGGAGGGAGATTGCTAGTAAAGCGGCTGGAATGGCGAACCCGAGCACAAGGAGATGAGAAATGAGGTGCGTTTTAGAAACCTTTCCCGATCACACGGTGTACCATCTTCTGGGTTTCTCATGCATGTTTTCGATGTAGGAAGATGCGCTTGAACCTGGAGATTTGGGACCCATGGGATGGGTACCACGCAGTATTACTTTAAAGGGTCTGCGTTTGCTCACCCAACCTCACCAAACCTCTCAGCCCCAAGAGTGTCCACCCTTATGTCTCAATCAGCTGTGGGTCTAGATATGGTCAATCCAGGTGGCATTACAGCCGCTGAACGAATTTTGTAAGAATTTCTCTCTCTTTCACTGTCTTTGTTTCACGGGTTTTTAAAAGTAATTGATTTTTATAATGGGGTTTACCTGCTTTTCACTGCTGTGATTTTGCCGCTTTACACCCACTTGACTCACTTACAGAGAGATATCAATGCATAGGTTTCAAGATTCTTACTAGTCAGATATATTCTTGGGCGGTGAATTGGGGGTGTTGAGTCCAATTCATTGAGGAAGGAGTAGGGCTTGTCTATTACATATTGGGTTTATGGAACGGTATCTGAGATAATTTGAAACCCTTGTTGTATGCATCACCCCACCTCACCTTTCCCGTTAAGCAGCCATAGTGTGTTTTCTAAACGTGTGACTCTATTCTGTTTTGTAATTCAGTTCAAGGGTAGCGGTTTTTACATTCCCTCTATAAGTCATATCTTATGATAAGTGTCTTTTTCTGTGTGACTTATTTCACTTAGAATCTTCGTACCTAAATCCACTCATCATGCTGCTACTAGCCTTATGACGTTGATTTCATGGCTGAGTGATATTCCATTGTACATAAGGACCACAACTTCTTTATCCATTTTTCTCTTTCCTGGGATATTTAAGGTGTAACGAAGTGGAGATTCTTGTCAACAGAGCAGCCCTAAACTTTGGGGTGCCTGTGTCTTGCTGATTTTTAGTTTTCCCAATTTATACGCCCATGAGTGGATGTGCCCTATGCTCCCTAAGCTGAGTTTTTTAGATGTTTCAGGACACACCGTGCACTTTTCCAGAGTGGCTGTTGGCAATTTACATCCCGCCCATCAGCGTAGCCAGGCTCCCGTTTCTCCGTGGCCTGTCCTGCATTTCTGGTTTTGACACTTTATTCAGCATGGCCCTTTTGACCGATGGGAAGCGAGACTTCTTTGTAGCGCTGATTTGCCTTTCCAGGTTGCTTGGTTGGCCAAAAAGGGCGTATGCGTTTTTTCCTGAATATATTCAGGAAAAAACGCATACGCCCTTTTTGGCCAAGGGCATCATTGTCGAGGTTTTGCCGCTTTTCCTGTGCTTTAAAGGCGATTCGAATCTCGCTCCTGAAATCTGTTTCCTGCAATTCTGCCTTGCTTTCAAATCCTCTTCGTTGCCTTCCATCAATATATTTGTGGACGAGAGTCATCATTTATAAGTCTGCAGGTTTGTGAATTGCAGTGCCCCTGAGCTCCATTTTTCAACTCGCTTTCTTGGGAGCTGGCCGCAAGAGCGCAGGATTGCTTCAGGCCCTATTCTGGTCCCAGGCGGCAGGCTGAGCCTGTGGTTAATTCTTCTTCTTGAGGGGAAAATAGAGTGACCTGTGCCTGTCCCAACACCTAGAGCTAGTCTCTCATTGGTTCCCCCTCTTCCCGTTCATCCTCAGGACAAATTGCAACCTGTACGGAACAGGAGGTTAAAGGTGCTGATTCTCCAAGGAGGGAGATTGCTAGTAAAGCGGCTGGAATGGCGAACCCGAGCACAAGGAGATGAGAAATGAGGTGCGTTTTAGAAACCTTTCCCGATCACACGGTGTACCATCTTCTGGGTTTCTCATGCATGTTTTCGATGTAGGAAGATGCCCTTGAACCTGGAGATTTGGGACCCATGGGATGGGTACCACGCAGTATTACTTTAAAGGGTCTGCGTTTGCTCAGCCAACCTCACCAAACCTCTCAGCCCCAAGAGTGTCCACCCTTATGTCTCAATCAGCTGTGGGTCTAGATATGGTCAATCCAGGTGGCATTACAGCCGCTGAACGAATTTTGTAAGAATTTTTCTCTCTTTCACTGTCTTTGTTTCACGGGTTTTTAAAAGTAATTGATTTTTATAATGGGGTTTACCTGCTTTTCACTGCTGTGATTTTGCCGCTTTACACCCACTTGACTCACTTACAGAGAGATATCAATGCATAGGTTTCAAGATTCTTACTAGTCAGATATATTCTTGGGCGGTGAATTGGGGGTGTTGAGTCCAATTCATTGAGGAAGGAGTAGGGCTTGTCTATTACATATTGGGTTTATGGAACGGTATCTGAGATAATTTGAAACCCTTGTTGTATGCATCACCCCACCTCACCTTTCCCGTTAAGCAGCCATAGTGTGTTTTCTAAACGTGTGACTCTATTCTGTTTTGTAATTCAGTTCAAGGGTAGCGGTTTTTACATTCCCTCTATAAGTCATATCTTATGATAAGTGTCTTTTTCTGTGTGACTTATTTCACTGAGAATCGTCGTACCTAAATCCACTCATCATGCTGCTACTAGCCTTATGACGTTGATTTCATGGCTGAGTGATATTCCATTGTACATAAGGACCACAACTTCTTTATCCATTTTTCTCTTTCCTGGGATATTTAAGGTGTAACGAAGTGGAGATTCTTGTCAACAGAGCAGCCCTAAACTTTGGGGTGCCTGTGTCTTGCTGATTTTTAGTTTACCCAATTTATACGCCCATGAGTGGATGTGCCCTATGCTCCCTAAGCTGAGTTTTTTAGATGTTTCAGGACACACCGTGCACTTCTCCAGAGTGGCTGTTGGCAATTTACATCCCGCCCATCAGCGTAGCCAGGCTCCCGTTTCTCCATGGCCTGTCCTGCATTTCTGGTTTTGACACTTTATTCAGCATGGCCCTTTTGACCGATGGGAAGCGAGACTTCTTTGTAGCACTGATTTGCCTTTCCAGGGTGCTTGGTTGGCCAAAAAGGGCGTATGCGTTTTTTCCTGAATATATTCAGGAAAAAACGCATACGCCCTTTTTGGCCAAGGGCATCATTGTCGAGGTTTAGCCGCTTTTCCTGTGCTTTAAAGGCGATTCGAATCTCCCTCCTGAAATCTGTTTCCTGCAATTCTGCCTTGCTTTCAAATCCTCTTCGTTGCCTTCCATCAATATATTTGTGGACGAGAGTCATCATTTATAAGTCTGCAGGTTTGTGAATTGCAGTGCCCCTGAGCTCCATTTTTCAACTCGCTTTCTTGGGAGCTGGCCGCAAGAGCGCAGGATTGCTTCAGGCCCTATTCTGGTCCCAGGCGGCAGGCTGAGCCTGTGGTTAATTCTTCTTCTTGAGGGGAAAATAGAGTGACCTGTGCCTGTCCCAACACCTAGAGCTAGTCTCTCATTGGTTCCCCCTCTTCCCGTTCATCCTCAGGACAAATTGCAACCTGTACGGAACAGGAGGTTAAAGGTGCTGATTCTCCAAGGAGGGAGATTGCTAGTAAAGCGGCTGGAATGGCGAACCCGAGCACAAGGAGATGAGAAATGAGGTGCGTTTTAGAAACCTTTCCCGATCACACGGTGTACCATCTTCTGGGTTTCTCATGCATGTTTTCGATGTAGGAAGATGCCCTTGAACCTGGAGATTTGGGACCCATGGGATGGGTACCACGCAGTATTACTTTAAAGGGTCTGCGTTTGCTCACCCAACCTCACCAAACCTCTCAGCCCCAAGAGTGTCCACCCTTATGTCTCAATCAGCTGTGGGTCTAGATATGGTCAATCCAGGTGGCATTACAGCCGCTGAACGAATTTTGTAAGTATTTCTCTCTCTTTCACTGTCTTTGTTTCACGGGTTTTTAAAAGTAATTGATTTTTATAATGGGGTTTACCTGCTTTTCACTGCTGTGATTTTGCCGCTTTACACCCACTTGACTCACTTACAGAGAGATATCAATGCATAGGTTTCAAGATTCTTACTAGTCAGATATATTCTTGGGCGGTGAATTGGGGGTGTTGAGTCCAATTCATTGAGGAAGGAGTAGGGCTTGTCTATTACATATTGGGTTTATGGAACGGTATCTGAGATAATTTGAAACCCTTGTTGTATGCATCACCCCACCTCACCTTTCCCGTTAAGCAGCCATAGTGTGTTTTCTAAACGTGTGACTCTATTCTGTTTTGTAATTCAGTTCAAGGGTAGCGGTTTTTACATTCCCTCTATAAGTCATATCTTATGATAAGTGTCTTTTTCTGTGTGACTTATTTCACTTAGAATCGTCGTACCTAAATCCAATCATCATGCTGCTACTAGCCTTATGACGTTGATTTCATGGCTGAGTGATATTCCATTGTACATAAGGACCACAACTTCTTTATCCATTTTTCTCTTTCCTGGGATATTTAAGGTGTAACGAAGTGGAGATTCTTGTCAACAGAGCAGCCCTAACTTTGGGGTGCCTGTGTCTTGCTGATTTTTAGTTTTCCCAATTTATACGCCCATGAGTGGATGTGCCCTATGCTCCCTAAGCTGAGTTTTTTAGATGTTTCAGGACACACCGTGCACTTCTCCAGAGTGGCTGTTGGCAATTTACATCCCGCCCATCAGCGTAGCCAGGCTCCCGTTTCTCCATGGCCTGTCCTGCATTTCTGGTTTTGACACTTTATTCAGCATGGCCCTTTTGACCGATGGGAAGCGAGACTTCTTTGTAGCGCTGATTTGCCTTTCCAGGTTGCTTGGTTGGCCAAAAAGGGCGTATGCGTTTTTTCCTGAATATATTCAGGAAAAAACGCATACGCCCTTTTTGGCCAAGGGCATCATTGTCGAGGTTTTGCCGCTTTTCCTGTGCTTTAAAGGCGATTAAAATCTCCCTCCTGAAATCTGTTTCCTGCAATTCTGCCTTGCTTTCAAATCCTCTTCGTTGCCTTCCGTCAATATATTTGTGGACGAGAGTCATCATTTATAAGTCTGCAGGTTTGTGAATTGCAGTGCCCCTGAGCTCCATTTTTCAACTCGCTTTCTTGGGCGCTGGCCGCAAAAGCGCAGGATTGCTTCAGGCCCTATTCTGGTCCCAGGCGGCAGGCTGAGCCTGTGGTTAATTCTTCTTCCTGATGGGAAAATAGAGTGACCTCTGCCTGTCCCAACACCTAGAGCTTGTCTCTCATTGGTTCCCCCTCTTCCCTTTCATCCTCAGGACAAATTGCAAGCTGTACGGAACAGGAGGTTAAAGGTGCTGATTCTCCAAGGAGGGAGATTTCTAGTAAAGCGGTTGGAATGGCGAACCCGAGCACAAGGAGATGAGAAATGAGGTGCGTTTTAGAAACCTTTCCCGATCACACGGTGTACCATCTTCTGGGTTTCTCATGCATGTTTTCGATGTAGGAAGATGCCCTTGAACCTGGAGATTTGGGACCCATGGGATGGGTACCACGCAGTATTACTTTAAAGGGTCTGCGTTTGCTCACCCAACCTCACCAAACCTCTCAGCCCCAAGAGTGTCCACCCTTATGTCTCAATCAGCTGTGGGTCTAGATATGGTCAATCCAGGTGGCATTACAGCCGCTGAACGAATTTTGTAAGAATTTCTCTCTCTTTCACTGTCTTTGTTTCATGGGTTTTTAAAAGTAATTGATTTTTATAATGGGGTTTACCTGCTTTTCACTGCTGTGATTTTGCCGCTTTACACCCACTTGACTCACTTACAGAGAGATATCAATGCATAGGTTTCAAGATTCTTACTAGTCAGATATATTCTTGGGCGGTGAATTGGGGGTGTTGAGTCCAATTCATTGAGGAAGGAGTAGGGCTTGTCTATTACATATTGGGTTTATGGAACGGTATCTGAGATAATTTGAAACCCTTGTTGTATGCATCACCCCACCTCACCTTTCCCGTTAAGCAGCCATAGTGTGTTTTCTAAACGTGTGACTCTATTCTGTTTTGTAATTCAGTTCAAGGGTAGCGGTTTTTACATTCCCTCTATAAGTCATATCTTATGATAAGTGTCTTTTTCTGTGTGACTTATTTCACTTAGAATCGTCGTACCTAAATCCAATCATCATGCTGCTACTAGCCTTATGACGTTGATTTCATGGCTGAGTGATATTCCATTGTACATAAGGACCACAACTTCTTTATCCATTTTTCTCTTTCCTGGGATATTTAAGGTGTAACGAAGTGGAGATTCTTGTCAACAGAGCAGCCCTAAACTTTGGGGTGCCTGTGTCTTGCTGATTTTTAGTTTTCCCAATTTATACGCCCATGAGTGGATGTGCCCTATGCTCCCTAAGCTGAGTTTTTTAGATGTTTCAGGACACACCGTGCACTTCTCCAGAGTGGCTGTTGGCAATTTACATCCCGCCCATCAGCGTAGCCAGGCTCCCGTTTCTCCATGGCCTGTCCTGCATTTCTGGTTTTGACACTTTATTCAGCATGGCCCTTTTGACCGATGGGAAGCGAGACTTCTTTGTAGCGCTGATTTGCCTTTCCAGGTTGCTTGGTTGGCCAAAAAGGGCGTATGCGTTTTTTCCTGAATATATTCAGGAAAAAACGCATACGCCCTTTTTGGCCAAGGGCATCATTGTCGAGGTTTTGCCGCTTTTCCTGTGCTTTAAAGGCGATTCGAATCTCCCTCCTGAAATCTGTTTCCTGCAATTCTGCCTTGCTTTCAAATCCTCTTCGTTGCCTTCCCTCAATATATTTGTGGACGAGAGTCATCATTTATAAGTCTGCAGGTTTGTGAATTGCAGTGCCCCTGAGCTCCATTTTTCAACTCGCTTTCTTGGGCGCTGGCCGCAAGAGCGCAGGATTGCTTCAGGCCCTATTCTGGTCCCAGGCGGCAGGCTGAGCCTGTGGTTAATTCTTCTTCCTGATGGGAAAATAGAGTGACCTCTGCCTGTCCCAACACCTGGAGCTAGTCTCTCATTGGTTCCCCCTCTTCCCTTTCATCCTCAGGACAAATTGCAAGCTGTACCGAACAGGAGGTTAAAGGTGCTGATTCTCCAAGGAGGGAGATTGCTAGTAAAGCGGCTGGAATGGCGAACCCGAGCACAAGGAGATGAGAAATGAGGTGCGTTTTAGAAACCTTTCCCGATCACACGGTGTACCATCTTCTGGGTTTCTCATGCATGTTTTCGATGTAGGAAGATGCCCTTGAACCTGGAGATTTGGGACCCATGGGATGGGTACCACGCAGTATTACTTTAAAGGGTCTGCGTTTGCTCACCCAACCTCACCAAACCTCTCAGCCCCAAGAGTGTCCACCCTTATGTCTCAATCAGCTGTGGGTCTAGATATGGTCAATCCAGGTGGCATTACAGCCGCTGAACGAATTTTGTAAGAATTTCTCTCTCTTTCACTGTCTTTGTTTCACGGGTTTTTAAAAGTAATTGATTTTTATAATGGGGTTTACCTGCTTTTCACTGCTGTGATTTTGCCGCTTTACACCCACTTGACTCACTTACAGAGAGATATCAATGCATAGGTTTCAAGATTCTTACTAGTCAGATATATTCTTGGGCGGTGAATTGGGGGTGTTGAGTCCAATTCATTGAGGAAGGAGTAGGGCTTGTATATTACATATTGGGTTTATGGAACGGTATCTGAGATAATTTGAAACCCTTGTTGTATGCATCACCCCACCTCACCTTTCCCGTTTAGCAGCCATAGTGTGTTTTCTAAACGTGTGACTCTATTCTGTTTTGTAATTCAGTTCAAGGGTAGCGGTTTTTACATTCCCTCTATAAGTCATATCTTATGATAAGTGTCTTTTTCTGTGTGACTTATTTCACTTAGAATCGTCGTGCCTAAATCCAATCATCATGCTGCTACTAGCCTTATGACGTTGATTTCATGGCTGAGTGATATTCCATTGTACATAAGGACCACAACTTCTTTATCCATTTTTCTCTTTCCTGGGATATTTAAGGTGTAACGAAGTGGAGATTCTTGTCAACAGAGCAGCCCTAAACTTTGGGGTGCCTGTGTCTTGCTGATTTTTAGTTTTCCCAATTTATACGCCCATGAGTGGATGTGCCCTATGCTCCCTAAGCTGAGTTTTGTAGATGTTTCAGGACACACCGTGCACTTCTCCAGAGTGGCTGTTGGCAATTTACATCCCGCCCATCAGCGTAGCCAGGCTCCCGTTTCTCCATGGCCTGTCCTGCATTTCTGGTTTTGACACTTTATTCAGCATGGCCCTTTTGACCGATGGGAAGCGAGACTTCTTTGTAGCGCTGATTTGCCTTTCCAGGTTGCTTGGTTGGCCAAAAAGGGCGTATGCGTTTTTTCCTGAATATATTCAGGAAAAAACGCATACGCCCTTTTTGGCCAAGGGCATCATTGTCGAGGTTTTGCCGCTTTTCCTGTGCTTTAAAGGCGATTCGAATCTCCCTCCTGAAATCTGTTTCCTGCAATTCTGCCTTGCTTTCAAATCCTCTTCGTTGCCTTCCCTCAATATATTTGTGGACGAGAGTCATCATTTATAAGTCTGCAGGTTTGTGAATTGCAGTGCCCCTGAGCTCCATTTTTCAACTCGCTTTCTTGGGCGCTGGCCGCAAAAGCGCAGGATTGCTTCAGGCCCTATTCTGGTCCCAGGCGGCAGGCTGAGCCTGTGGTTAATTCTTCTTCCTGATGGGAAAATAGAGTGACCTCTGCCTGTCCCAACACCTGGAGCTAGTCTCTCATTGGTTCCCCCTCTTCCCTTTCATCCTCAGGACAAATTGCAAGCTGTACCGAACAGGAGGTTAAAGGTGCTGATTCTCCAAGGAGGGAGATTGCTAGTAAAGCGGCTGGAATGGCGAACCCGAGCACAAGGAGATGAGAAATGAGGTGCGTTTTACAAACATTTCCCGATCACACGGTGTACCATCTTCTGGGTTTCTCATGCATGTTTTCGATGTAGGAAGATGCCCTTGAACCTGGAGATTTGGGACCCATGGGATGGGTACCACGCAGTATTACTTTAAAGGGTCTGCGTTTGCTCACCCAACCTCACCAAACCTCTCAGCCCCAAGAGTGTCCACCCTTATGTCTCAATCAGCTGTGGGTCTAGATATGGTCAATCCAGGTGGCATTACAGCCGCTGAACGAATTTTGTAAGAATTTCTCTCTCTTTCACTGTCTTTGTTTCACGGGTTTTTAAAAGTAATTGATTTTTATAATGGGGTTTACCTGCTTTTCACTGCTGTGATTTTGCCGCTTTACACCCACTTGACTCACTTACAGAGAGATATCAATGCATAGGTTTCAAGATTCTTACTAGTCAGATATATTCTTGGGCGGTGAATTGGGGGTGTTGAGTCCAATTCATTGAGGAAGGAGTAGGGCTTGTCTATTACATATTGGGTTTATGGAACGGTATCTGAGATAATTTGAAACCCTTGTTGTATGCATCACCCCACCTCACCTTTCCCGTTAAGCAGCCATAGTGTGTTTTCTAAACGTGTGACTCTATTCTGTTTTGTAATTCAGTTCAAGGGTAGCGGTTTTTACATTCCCTCTATAAGTCATATCTTATGATAAGTGTCTTTTTCTGTGTGACTTATTTCACTTAGAATCTTCGTACCTAAATCCACTCATCATGCTGCTACTAGCCTTATGACGTTGATTTCATGGCTGAGTGATATTCCATTGTACATAAGGACCACAACTTCTTTATCCATTTTTCTCTTTCCTGGGATATTTAAGGTGTAACGAAGTGGAGATTCTTGTCAACAGAGCAGCCCTAAACTTTGGGGTGCCTGTGTCTTGCTGATTTTTAGTTTTCCCAATTAATACGCCCATGAGTGGATGTGCCCTATGCTCCCTAAGCTCAGTTTTTTAGATGTTTCAGGACACACCGTGCACTTCTCCAGAGTGGCTGTTGGCAATTTACATCCCGCCCATCAGCGTAGCCAGGCTCCCGTTTCTCCATGGCCTGTCCTGCATTTCTGGTTTTGACACTTTATTCAGCATGGCCCTTTTGACCGATGGGAAGCGAGACTTCTTTGTAGCGCTGATTTGCCTTTCCAGGTTGCTTGGTTGGCCAAAAAGGGCGTATGCGTTTTTTCCTGAATATATTCAGGAAAAAACGCATACGCCCTTTTTGGCCAAGGGCATCATTGTCGAGGTTTAGCCGCTTTTCCTGTGCTTTAAAGGCGGTTCGAATCTCCCTCCTGAAATCTGTTTCCTGCAATTCTGCCTTGCTTTCAAATCCTCTTCGTTGCCTTTCCTCAATATATTTGTGGACGAGAGTCATCATTTATAAGTCTGCAGGTTTGTGAATTGCAGTGCCCCTGAGCTCCATTTTTCAACTCGCTTTCTTGGGCGCTGGCCGCAAAAGCGCAGGATTGCTTCAGGCCCTATTCTGGTCCCAGGCGGCAGGCTGAGCCTGTGGTTAATTCTTCTTCCTGATGGGAAAATAGAGTGACCTCTGCCTGTCCCAACACCTAGAGCTTGTCTCTCATTGGTTCCCCCTCTTCCCTTTCATCCTCAGGACAAATTGCAAGCTGTACGGAACAGGAGGTTAAAGGTGCTGATTCTCCAAGGAGGGAGATTGCTAGTAAAGCGGTTGGAATGGCGAACCCGAGCACAAGGAGATGAGAAATGAGGTGCGTTTTAGAAACCTTTCCCGATCACACGGTGTACCATCTTCTGGGTTTCTCATGCATGTTTTCGATGTAGGAAGATGCCCTTGAACCTGGAGATTTGGGACCCATGGGATGGGTACCACGCAGTATTACTTTAAAGGGTCTGCGTTTGCTCACCCAACCTCACCAAACCTCTCAGCCCCAAGAGTGTCCACCCTTATGTCTCAATCAGCTGTGGGTCTAGATATGGTCAATCCAGGTGGCATTACAGCCGCTGAACGAATTTTGTAAGAATTTCTCTCTCTTTCACTGTCTTTGTTTCACGGGTTTTTAAAAGTAATTGATTTTTATAATGGGGTTTACCTGCTTTTCACTGCTGTGATTTTGCCGCTTTACACCCACTTGACTCACTTACAGAGAGATATCAATGCATAGGTTTCAAGATTCTTACTAGTCAGATATATTCTTGGGCGGTGAATTGGGGGTGTTGAGTCCAATTCATTGAGGAAGGAGTAGGGCTTGTCTATTACATATTGGGTTTATGGAACGGTATCTGAGATAATTTGAAACCCTTGTTGTATGCATCACCCCACCTCACCTTTCCCGTTAAGCAGCCATAGTGTGTTTTCTAAACGTGTGACTCTATTCTGTTTTGTAATTCAGTTCAAGGGTAGCGGTTTTTACATTCCCTCTATAAGTCATATCTTATGATAAGTGTCTTTTTCTGTGTGACTTATTTCACTTAGAATCGTCGTACCTAAATCCAATCATCATGCTGCTACTAGCCTTATGACGTTGATTTCATGGCTGATTGATATTCCATTGTACATAAGGACCACAACTTCTTTATCCATTTTTCTCTTTCCTGGGATATTTAAGGTGTAACGAAGTGGAGATTCTTGTCAACAGAGCAGCCCTAAACTTTGGGGTGCCTGTGTCTTGCTGATTTTTAGTTTTCCCAATTTATACGCCCATGAGTGGATGTGCCCTATGCTCCCTAAGCTGAGTTTTTTAGATGTTTCAGGACACACCGTGCACTTCTCCAGAGTGGCTGTTGGCAATTTACATCCCGCCCATCAGCGTAGCCAGGCTCCCGTTTCTCCATGGCCTGTCCTGCATTTCTGGTTTTGACACTTTATTCAGCATGGCCCTTTTGACCGATGGGAAGCGAGACTTCTTTGTAGCGCTGATTTGCCTTTCCAGGTTGCTTGGTTGGCCAAAAAGGGCGTATGCGTTTTTTCCTGAATATATTCAGGAAAAAACGCATACGCCCTTTTTGGCCAAGGGCATCATTGTCGAGGTTTTGCCGCTTTTCCTGTGCTTTAAAGGCGATTCGAATCTCCCTCCTGAAATCTGTTTCCTGCAATTCTGCCTTGCTTTCAAATCCTCTTCGTTGCCTTCCCTCAATATATTTGTGGACGAGAGTCATCATTTATAAGTCTGCAGGTTTGTGAATTGCAGTGCCCCTGAGCTCCATTTTTCAACTCGCTTTCTTGGGCGCTGGCCGCAAGAGCGCAGGATTGCTTCAGGCCCTATTCTGGTCCCAGGCGGCAGGCTGAGCCTGTGGTTAATTCTTCTTCCTGATGGGAAAATAGAGTGACCTCTGCCTGTCCCAACACCTGGAGCTAGTCTCTCATTGGTTCCCCCTCTTCCCTTTCATCCTCAGGACAAATTGCAAGCTGTACCGAACAGGAGGTTAAAGGTGCTGATTCTCCAAGGAGGGAGATTGCTAGTAAAGCGGCTGGAATGGCGAACCCGAGCACAAGGAGATGAGAAATGAGGTGCGTTTTAGAAACCTTTCCCGATCACACGGTGTACCATCTTCTGGGTTTCTCATGCATGTTTTCGATGTAGGAAGATGCCCTTGAACCTGGAGATTTGGGACCCATGGGATGGGTACCACGCAGTATTACTTTAAAGGGTCTGCGTTTGCTCACCCAACCTCACCAAACCTCTCAGCCCCAAGAGTGTCCACCCTTATGTCTCAATCAGCTGTGGGTCTAGATATGGTCAATCCAGGTGGCATTACAGCCGCTGAACGAATTTTGTAAGAATTTCTCTCTCTTTCACTGTCTTTGTTTCACGGGTTTTTAAAAGTAATTGATTTTTATAATGGGGTTTACCTGCTTTTCACTGCTGTGATTTTGCCGCTTTACACCCACTTGACTCACTTACAGAGAGATATCAATGCATAGGTTTCAAGATTCTTACTAGTCAGATATATTCTTGGGCGGTGAATTGGGGGTGTTGAGTCCAATTCATTGAAGAAGGAGTAGGGCTTGTATATTACATATTGGGTTTATGGAACGGTATCTGAGATAATTTGAAACCCTTGTTGTATGCATCACCCCACCTCACCTTTCCCGTTTAGCAGCCATAGTGTGTTTTCTAAACATGTGACTCTATTCTGTTTTGTAATTCAGTTCAAGGGTAGCGGTTTTTACATTCCCTCTATAAGTCATATCTTATGATAAGTGTCTTTTTCTGTGTGACTTATTTCACTTAGAATCGTCGTGCCTAAATCCAATCATCATGCTGCTACTAGCCTTATGACGTTGATTTCATGGCTGAGTGATATTCCATTGTACATAAGGACCACAACTTCTTTATCCATTTTTCACTTTCCTGGGATATTTAAGGTGTAACGAAGTGGAGATTCTTGTCAACAGAGCAGCCCTAAACTTTGGGGTGCCTGTGTCTTGCTGATTTTTAGTTTTCCCAATTTATACGCCCATGAGTGGATGTGCCCTATGCTCCCTAAGCTCAGTTTTTTAGATGTTTCAGGACACACCGTGCACTTCTCCAGAGTGGCTGTTGGCAATTTACATCCCGCCCATCAGCGTAGCCAGGCTCCCGTTTCTCCATGGCCTGTCCTGCATTTCTGGTTTTGACACTTTATTCAGCATGGCCCTTTTGACCGATGGGAAGCGAGACTTCTTTGTAGCGCTGATTTGCCTTTCCAGGTTGCTTGGTTGGCCAAAAAGGGCGTATGCGTTTTTTCCTGAATATATTCAGGAAAAAACGCATACGCCCTTTTTGGCCAAGGGCATCATTGTCGAGGTTTTGCCGCTTTTCCTGTGCTTTAAAGGCGATTCGAATCTCCCTCCTGAAATCTGTTTCCTGCAATTCTGCCTTGCTTTCAAATCCTCTTCGTTGCCTTCCCTCAATATATTTGTGGACGAGAGTCATCATTTATAAGTCTGCAGGTTTGTGAATTGCAGTGCCCCTGAGCTCCATTTTTCAACTCGCTTTCTTGGGCGCTGGCCGCAAGAGCGCAGGATTGCTTCAGGCCCTATTCTGGTCCCAGGCGGCAGGCTGAGCCTGTGGTTAATTCTTCTTCCTGATGGGAAAATAGAGTGACCTCTGCCTGTCCCAACACCTGGAGCTAGTCTCTCATTGGTTCCCCCTCTTCCCTTTCATCCTCAGGACAAATTGCAAGCTGTACCGAACAGGAGGTTAAAGGTGCTGATTCTCCAAGGAGGGAGATTGCTAGTAAAGCGGCTGGAATGGCGAACCCGAGCACAAGGAGATGAGAAATGAGGTGCGTTTTAGAAACCTTTCCCGATCACACGGTGTACCATCTTCTGGGTTTCTCATGCATGTTTTCGATGTAGGAAGATGCCCTTGAACCTGGAGATTTGGGACCCATGGGATGGGTACCACGCAGTATTACTTTAAAGGGTCTGCGTTTGCTCACCCAACCTCACCAAACCTCTCAGCCCCAAGAGTGTCCACCCTTATGTCTCAATCAGCTGTGGGTCTAGATATGGTCAATCCAGGTGGCATTACAGCCGCTGAACGAATTTTGTAAGAATTTCTCTCTCTTTCACTGTCTTTGTTTCACGGGTTTTTAAAAGTAATTGATTTTTATAATGGGGTTTACCTGCTTTTCACTGCTGTGATTTTGCCGCTTTACACCCACTTGACTCACTTACAGAGAGATATCAATGCATAGGTTTCAAGATTCTTACTAGTCAGATATATTCTTGGGCGGTGAATTGGGGGTGTTGAGTCCAATTCATTGAGGAAGGAGTAGGGCTTGTATATTACATATTGGGTTTATGGAACGGTATCTGAGATAATTTGAAACCCTTGTTGTATGCATCACCCCACCTCACCTTTCCCGTTTAGCAGCCATAGTGTGTTTTCTAAACGTGTGACTCTATTCTGTTTTGTAATTCAGTTCAAGGGTAGCGGTTTTTACATTCCCTCTATAAGTCATATCTTATGATAAGTGTCTTTTTCTGTGTGACTTATTTCACTTAGAATCGTCGTGCCTAAATCCAATCATCATGCTGCTACTAGCCTTATGACGTTGATTTCATGGCTGAGTGATATTCCATTGTACATAAGGACCACAACTTCTTTATCCATTTTTCTCTTTCCTGGGATATTTAAGGTGTAACGAAGTGGAGATTCTTGTCAACAGAGCAGCCCTAAACTTTGGGGTGCCTGTGTCTTGCTGATTTTTAGTTTTCCCAATTTATACGCCCATGAGTGGATGTGCCCTATGCTCCCTAAGCTGAGTTTTGTAGATGTTTCAGGACACACCGTGCACTTCTCCAGAGTGGCTGTTGGCAATTTACATCCCGCCCATCAGCGTAGCCAGGCTCCCGTTTCTCCATCGCCTGTCCTGCATTTCTGGTTTTGACACTTTATTCAGCATGGCCCTTTTGACCGATGGGAAGCGAGACTTCTTTGTAGCGCTGATTTGCCTTTCCAGGTTGCTTGGTTGGCCAAAAAGGGCGTATGCGTTTTTTCCTGAATATATTCAGGAAAAAACGCATACGCCCTTTTTGGCCAAGGGCATCATTGTCGAGGTTTTGCCGCTTTTCCTGTGCTTTAAAGGCGATTCGAATCTCCCTCCTGAAATCTGTTTCCTGCAATTCTGCCTTGCTTTCAAATCCTCTTCGTTGCCTTCCCTCAATATATTTGTGGACGAGAGTCATCATTTATAAGTCTGCAGGTTTGTGAATTGCAGTGCCCCTGAGCTCCATTTTTCAACTCGCTTTCTTGGGCGCTGGCCGCAAAAGCGCAGGATTGCTTCAGGCCCTATTCTGGTCCCAGGCGGCAGGCTGAGCCTGTGGTTAATTCTTCTTCCTGATGGGAAAATAGAGTGACCTCTGCCTGTCCCAACACCTGGAGCTAGTCTCTCATTGGTTCCCCCTCTTCCCTTTCATCCTCAGGACAAATTGCAAGCTGTACCGAACAGGAGGTTAAAGGTGCTGATTCTCCAAGGAGGGAGATTGCTAGTAAAGCGGCTGGAATGGCGAACCCGAGCACAAGGAGATGAGAAATGAGGTGCGTTTTACAAACATTTCCCGATCACACGGTGTACCATCTTCTGGGTTTCTCATGCATGTTTTCGATGTAGGAAGATGCCCTTGAACCTGGAGATTTGGGACCCATGGGATGGGTACCACGCAGTATTACTTTAAAGGGTCTGCGTTTGCTCACCCAACCTCACCAAACCTCTCAGCCCCAAGAGTGTCCACCCTTATGTCTCAATCAGCTGTGGGTCTAGATATGGTCAATCCAGGTGGCATTACAGCCGCTGAACGAATTTTGTAAGAATTTCTCTCTCTTTCACTGTCTTTGTTTCACGGGTTTTTAAAAGTAATTGATTTTTATAATGGGGTTTACCTGCTTTTCACTGCTGTGATTTTGCCGCTTTACACCCACTTGACTCACTTACAGAGAGATATCAATGCATAGGTTTCAAGATTCTTACTAGTCAGATATATTCTTGGGCGGTGAATTGGGGGTGTTGAGTCCAATTCATTGAGGAAGGAGTAGGGCTTGTCTATTACATATTGGGTTTATGGAACGGTATCTGAGATAATTTGAAACCCTTGTTGTATGCATCACCCCACCTCACCTTTCCCGTTAAGCAGCCATAGTGTGTTTTCTAAACGTGTGACTCTATTCTGTTTTGTAATTCAGTTCAAGGGTAGCGGTTTTTACATTCCCTCTATAAGTCATATCTTATGATAAGTGTCTTTTTCTGTGTGACTTATTTCACTTAGAATCTTCGTACCTAAATCCACTCATCATGCTGCTACTAGCCTTATGACGTTGATTTCATGGCTGAGTGATATTCCATTGTACATAAGGACCACAACTTCTTTATCCATTTTTCTCTTTCCTGGGATATTTAAGGTGTAACGAAGTGGAGATTCTTGTCAACAGAGCAGCCCTAAACTTTGGGGTGCCTGTGTCTTGCTGATTTTTAGTTTTCCCAATTAATACGCCCATGAGTGGATGTGCCCTATGCTCCCTAAGCTCAGTTTTTTAGATGTTTCAGGACACACCGTGCACTTCTCCAGAGTGGCTGTTGGCAATTTACATCCCGCCCATCAGCGTAGCCAGGCTCCCGTTTCTCCATGGCCTGTCCTGCATTTCTGGTTTTGACACTTTATTCAGCATGGCCCTTTTGACCGATGGGAAGCGAGACTTCTTTGTAGCGCTGATTTGCCTTTCCAGGTTGCTTGGTTGGCCAAAAAGGGCGTATGCGTTTTTTCCTGAATATATTCAGGAAAAAACGCATACGCCCTTTTTGGCCAAGGGCATCATTGTCGAGGTTTAGCCGCTTTTCCTGTGCTTTAAAGGCGGTTCGAATCTCCCTCCTGAAATCTGTTTCCTGCAATTCTGCCTTGCTTTCAAATCCTCTTCGTTGCCTTTCCTCAATATATTTGTGGACGAGAGTCATCATTTATAAGTCTGCAGGTTTGTGAATTGCAGTGCCCCTGAGCTCCATTTTTCAACTCGCTTTCTTGGGCGCTGGCCGCAAAAGCGCAGGATTGCTTCAGGCCCTATTCTGGTCCCAGGCGGCAGGCTGAGCCTGTGGTTAATTCTTCTTCCTGATGGGAAAATAGAGTGACCTCTGCCTGTCCCAACACCTAGAGCTTGTCTCTCATTGGTTCCCCCTCTTCCCTTTCATCCTCAGGACAAATTGCAAGCTGTACGGAACAGGAGGTTAAAGGTGCTGATTCTCCAAGGAGGGAGATTGCTAGTAAAGCGGTTGGAATGGCGAACCCGAGCACAAGGAGATGAGAAATGAGGTGCGTTTTAGAAACCTTTCCCGATCACACGGTGTACCATCTTCTGGGTTTCTCATGCATGTTTTCGATGTAGGAAGATGCCCTTGAACCTGGAGATTTGGGACCCATGGGATGGGTACCACGCAGTATTACTTTAAAGGGTCTGCGTTTGCTCACCCAACCTCACCAAACCTCTCAGCCCCAAGAGTGTCCACCCTTATGTCTCAATCAGCTGTGGGTCTAGATATGGTCAATCCAGGTGGCATTACAGCCGCTGAACGAATTTTGTAAGAATTTCTCTCTCTTTCACTGTCTTTGTTTCACGGGTTTTTAAAAGTAATTGATTTTTATAATGGGGTTTACCTGCTTTTCACTGCTGTGATTTTGCCGCTTTACACCCACTTGACTCACTTACAGAGAGATATCAATGCATAGGTTTCAAGATTCTTACTAGTCAGATATATTCTTGGGCGGTGAATTGGGGGTGTTGAGTCCAATTCATTGAGGAAGGAGTAGGGCTTGTCTATTACATATTGGGTTTATGGAACGGTATCTGAGATAATTTGAAACCCTTGTTGTATGCATCACCCCACCTCACCTTTCCCGTTAAGCAGCCATAGTGTGTTTTCTAAACGTGTGACTCTATTCTGTTTTGTAATTCAGTTCAAGGGTAGCGGTTTTTACATTCCCTCTATAAGTCATATCTTATGATAAGTGTCTTTTTCTGTGTGACTTATTTCACTTAGAATCGTCGTACCTAAATCCAATCATCATGCTGCTACTAGCCTTATGACGTTGATTTCATGGCTGATTGATATTCCATTGTACATAAGGACCACAACTTCTTTATCCATTTTTCTCTTTCCTGGGATATTTAAGGTGTAACGAAGTGGAGATTCTTGTCAACAGAGCAGCCCTAAACTTTGGGGTGCCTGTGTCTTGCTGATTTTTAGTTTTCCCAATTTATACGCCCATGAGTGGATGTGCCCTATGCTCCCTAAGCTGAGTTTTTTAGATGTTTCAGGACACACCGTGCACTTCTCCAGAGTGGCTGTTGGCAATTTACATCCCGCCCATCAGCGTAGCCAGGCTCCCGTTTCTCCATGGCCTGTCCTGCATTTCTGGTTTTGACACTTTATTCAGCATGGCCCTTTTGACCGATGGGAAGCGAGACTTCTTTGTAGCGCTGATTTGCCTTTCCAGGTTGCTTGGTTGGCCAAAAAGGGCGTATGCGTTTTTTCCTGAATATATTCAGGAAAAAACGCATACGCCCTTTTTGGCCAAGGGCATCATTGTCGAGGTTTTGCCGCTTTTCCTGTGCTTTAAAGGCGATTCGAATCTCCCTCCTGAAATCTGTTTCCTGCAATTCTGCCTTGCTTTCAAATCCTCTTCGTTGCCTTCCCTCAATATATTTGTGGACGAGAGTCATCATTTATAAGTCTGCAGGTTTGTGAATTGCAGTGCCCCTGAGCTCCATTTTTCAACTCGCTTTCTTGGGCGCTGGCCGCAAGAGCGCAGGATTGCTTCAGGCCCTATTCTGGTCCCAGGCGGCAGGCTGAGCCTGTGGTTAATTCTTCTTCCTGATGGGAAAATAGAGTGACCTCTGCCTGTCCCAACACCTGGAGCTAGTCTCTCATTGGTTCCCCCTCTTCCCTTTCATCCTCAGGACAAATTGCAAGCTGTACCGAACAGGAGGTTAAAGGTGCTGATTCTCCAAGGAGGGAGATTGCTAGTAAAGCGGCTGGAATGGCGAACCCGAGCACAAGGAGATGAGAAATGAGGTGCGTTTTAGAAACCTTTCCCGATCACACGGTGTACCATCTTCTGGGTTTCTCATCCATGTTTTCGATGTAGGAAGATGCCCTTGAACCTGGAGATTTGGGACCCATGGGATGGGTACCACGCAGTATTACTTTAAAGGGTCTGCATTTGCTCACCCAACCTCACCAAACCTCTCAGCCCCAAGAGTGTCCACCCTTATGTCTCAATCAGCTGTGGGTCTAGATATGGTCAATCCAGGTGGCATTACAGCCGCTGAACGAATTTTGTAAGAATTTCTCTCTCTTTCACTGTCTTTGTTTCACGGGTTTTTAAAAGTAATTGATTTTTATAATGGGGTTTACCTGCTTTTCACTGCTGTGATTTTGCCGCTTTACACCCACTTGACTCACTTACAGAGAGATATCAATGCATAGGTTTCAAGATTCTTACTAGTCAGATATATTCTTGGGCGGTGAATTGGGGGTGTTGAGTCCAATTCATTGAGGAAGGAGTAGGGCTTGTATATTACATATTGGGTTTATGGAACGGTATCTGAGATAATTTGAAACCCTTGTTGTATGCATCACCCCACCTCACCTTTCCCGTTTAGCAGCCATAGTGTGTTTTCTAAACGTGTGACTCTATTCTGTTTTGTAATTCAGTTCAAGGGTAGCGGTTTTTACATTCCCTCTATAAGTCATATCTTATGATAAGTGTCTTTTTCTGTGTGACTTATTTCACTTAGAATCGTCGTGCCTAAATCCAATCATCATGCTGCTACTAGCCTTATGACGTTGATTTCATGGCTGAGTGATATTCCATTGTACATAAGGACCACAACTTCTTTATCCATTTTTCACTTTCCTGGGATATTTAAGGTGTAACGAAGTGGAGATTCTTGTCAACAGAGCAGCCCTAAACTTTGGGGTGCCTGTGTCTTGCTGATTTTTAGTTTTCCCAATTTATACGCCCATGAGTGGATGTGCCCTATGCTCCCTAAGCTCAGTTTTTTAGATGTTTCAGGACACACCGTGCACTTCTCCAGAGTGGCTGTTGGCAATTTACATCCCGCCCATCAGCGTAGCCAGGCTCCCGTTTCTCCATGGCCTGTCCTGCATTTCTGGTTTTGACACTTTATTCAGCATGGCCCTTTTGACCGATGGGAAGCGAGACTTCTTTGTAGCGCTGATTTGCCTTTCCAGGTTGCTTGGTTGGCCAAAAAGGGCGTATGCGTTTTTTCCTGAATATATTCAGGAAAAAACGCATACGCCCTTTTTGGCCAAGGGCATCATTGTCGAGGTTTTGCCGCTTTTCCTGTGCTTTAAAGGCGATTCGAATCTCCCTCCTGAAATCTGTTTCCTGCAATTCTGCCTTGCTTTCAAATCCTCTTCGTTGCCTTCCCTCAATATATTTGTGGACGAGAGTCATCATTTATAAGTCTGCAGGTTTGTGAATTGCAGTGCCCCTGAGCTCCATTTTTCAACTCGCTTTCTTGGGCGCTGGAAGCAAAAGCGCAGGATTGCTTCAGGCCCTATTCTGGTCCCAGGCGGCAGGCTGAGCCTGTGGTTAATTCTTCTTCCTGATGGGAAAATAGAGTGACCTGTGCCTGTCCCAACACCTAGAGCTAGTCTCTCATTGGTTCCCCCTCTTCCCTTTCATCCTCAGGACAAATTGCAAGCTGTACGGAACAGGAGGTTAAAGGTGCTGATTCTCCAAGGAGGGAGATTGCTAGTAAAGCGGCTGGAATGGCGAACCCGAGCACAAGGAGATGAGAAATGAGGTGCGTTTTAGAAACCTTTCCCGATCACACGGTGTACCATCTTCTGGGTTTCTCATGCATGTTTTCGATGTAGGAAGATGCCCTTGAACCTGGAGATTTGGGACCCATGGGATGGGTACCACGCAGTATTACTTTAAAGGGTCTGCGTTTGCTCACCCAACCTCACCAAACCTCTCAGCCCCAAGAGTGTCCACCCTTATGTCTCAATCAGCTGTGGGTCTAGATATGGTCAATCCGGGTGGCATTACAGCCGCTGAACGAATTTTGTAAGTATTTCTCTCTCTTTCACTGTCTTTGTTTCACGGGTTTTTAAAAGTAATTGATTTTTATAATGGGGTTTACCTGCTTTTCACTGCTGTGATTTTGCCGCTTTACACCCACTTGACTCACTTACAGAGAGATATCAATGCATAGGTTTCAAGATTCTTACTAGTCAGATATATTCTTGGGCGGTGAATAGGGGGTGTTGTGTCCAATTCATTGAGCAAGGAGTAGGTCTTGTCTATTACATATTGGGTTTATGGAACGGTATCTGAGCTAATTTGAAACCCTTGTTTTATGCATCACCCCACCTCACCTTTCCCGTTAAGCAGCCATAGTGTGTTTTCTAAACATGTGACTCTATTCTGTTTTGTAATTCAGTTCAAGGGTAGCGGTTTGTACATTCCCTCTATAAGTGATATCTTATGATAAGTGTCTTTTTCTGTGTGACTTATTTCACTTAGAATCGTCGTACCTAAATCCACTCATCATGCTGCTACTAGCCTTATGACGTTGATTTCATGGCTGAGTGATATTCCATTGTACATAAGGACCACAACTTCTTTATCCATTTTTCTTTTTCCTGGGATATTTAAGGTGTAACGAAGTGGAGGTTCTTGTCAACAGAGCAGCCCTAAACTTTGGGGTGCCTGTGTCTTGCTGATTTTTAGTTTTCCCAATTTATACGCCCATGAGTGGAAGTGCCCTATGCTCCCTAAGCTGAGTTTTTTAGATGTTTCAGGACACACCGTGCACTTCTCCAGAGTGGCTGTTGGCAATTTACATCCCGCCCATCAGCGTAGCCAGGCTCCCGTTTCTCCATGGCCTGTCCTGCATTTCTGGTTTTGACACTTTAATCAGCATGGCCCTTTTGACCGATAGGAAGCGAGACTTCTTTGTAGCGCTGATTTGCCTTTCCAGGTTGCTTGGTTGGCCAAAAAGGGCGTATGCGTTTTTTCCTGAATATATTCAGGAAAAAACGCATACGCCCTTTTAGGCCAAGGGCATCATTGTCGAGGTTTTGCCGCTTTTCCTGTGCTTTAAAGGCGATTCGAATCTCCCTCCTGAAATCTGTTTCCTGCAATTCTGCCTTGCTTTCAAATCCTCTTCGTTGCCTTCCCTCAATATATTCGTGTTCGAGAGTCATCATTTATAAGTCTGCAGGTTTCTGAATTGCAGTGCCCCTGAGCTCCATTTTTCAACTCGCTTTCTTGGGAGCTGGCCGCAAAAGCGCAGGATTGCTTCAGGCCCTATTCTGGTCCCGGGCGGCAGGCTGAGCCTATGGTTAATTCTTCTTCCTGATGGGAAAATAGAGTGACCTGTGCCTTTCCCAACACCTAGAGCTAGTCTCTCATTGGTTCCCCCTCTTCCCGGTCATCCTCAGGACAAACTGCAACCAGTACGGAACAGGAGGTTAAAGGTGCTGATTCTCCAAGGAGGGAGATTGCTAGTAAAGCGGCTGGAATGGCGAACCTGAGCACAAGGAGATGAGAAATGAGGTGCGTTTTAGAAACCTTTCCCGATCACACGGTGTACCATCTTCTGGGTTTCTCATGCATGTTTTCGATGTAGGAAGATGCCCTTTAACCTGGAGATTTGGGACCCATGGGATGGGTACCACGCAGTATTACTTTAAAGGGTCTGCGTTTGCTCACCCAACCTCACCAAACCTCTCAGCCCCAAGAGTGTCCACCCTTATGTCTCAATCAGCTGTGGGTCTAAATATGGTCAATCCAGGTGGCATCACAGCCCCTGAACGACTTTTGTAAGAATTTCTCTCTCTTTCACTGTCTTTGTTTCACGGGTTTTTAAAAGTAATTGATTTTTATAATGGGGTTTACCTGCTTTTCACTGCTGTGATTTTGCCGCTTTACACCCACTTGACTCACTTACAGAGAGATATCAATGCATAGGTTTCAAGATTCTTAGTAGTCAGATATATTCTTGAGCGGTGAATAGGGTGTGTTGAGTCCAATTCATTGAGCAAGGAGTAGGTCTTGTCTATTACATATTGGGTTTATGGAACGGTATCTGAGCTAATTTGAAACCCTTGTTTTATGCATCACCCCACCTCACCTTTCCCGTTAAGCAGACATAGTGTGTTTTCTAAACATGTGACTCTATTCTGTTTTGTAATTCAGTTCAAGGGTAGCGGTTTGTACATTCCCTCTATAAGTGATATCTTATGATAAGTGTCTTTTTCTGTGTGACTTATTTCACTTAGAATCGTCGTACCTAAATCCACTCATCATGCTGCTACTAGCCTTATGACGTTGATTTCATGGCTGAGTGACATTCCATTGTACATAAGGACCACAACTTCTTTATCCATTTTTCTCTTTCCTGGGATATTTAATGTGTAACGAAGTGGAGGTTCTTGTCAACAGAGCAGCCCGAAACTTTGGGGTGCCTGTGTCTTGCTGATGTTTAATTTTCCCAATTTATACGCCCATGAGTGGAAGTGCCCTATGCTCCCTAAGCTGAGTTTTTTTGATGTTTCAGGACACACCGTGCACTTCTCCAGAGTGGCTGTTGGCAATTTACATCCCGCCCATCAGCGTAGCCAGGCTCCCGTTTCTTCATGGCCTGTCCTGCATTTCTGGTTTTGACACTTTATTCAGCATGGCCCTTTTGACCGATGGGAAGCGAGACTTCTTTGTAACGCTGATGTGCCTTTCCAGGTTGCTTGGTTGGCCAAAAAGGGCGTATGCGTTTTTTCCTGAATATATTCAGGAAAAAACGCATACGCCCTTTTTGTCCAAGGGCATCATTGTCGAGGTTTTGCCGCTTTTCCTGTGCTTTAAAGGCGATTCGAATCTCCCTCCTGAAATCTGTTTCCTGCAATTCTGCCTTGCTTTCAAATCCTCTTCGTTGCCTTCCCTCAATATATTTGTGGACGAGAGTCATCATTTATAAGTCTGCAGGTTTGTGAATTGCAGTGCCCCTGAGCTCCATTTTTCAACTCGCTTTCTTGGGAGCTGGCCGCAAAAGCGCAGGAGTGCTTCAGGTCCTATTCTCGTCCCAGGCGGCAGGCTGAGCCTGTGGTTAATTCTTCTTCCTGATGGGAAATTAGAGTGACCTGTGCCTGTCCCAACACCTAGAGTTGGTCTCTCATTGGTTCCCCCTCTTTCCGTTCATCCTCAGGACAAATTGCAACCTGTTCGGAACAGGAGGTTAAAGGTGCTGATTCTCCAAGGAGGGAGATTGCTAGTAAAGCGGCTGGAATGGCGAACCCGAGAACAAGGAGATGAGAAATGAGGTGCGTTTTAGAAACCTTTCCCGATCACACGGTGTACCATCTTCTGGGTTTCTCATGCATGTTTTCGATGTAGGAAGATGCCCTTGAACCTGGAGATTTGGGACCCATGGGATGGGTACCACGCAGTATTACTTTAAAGGGTCTGCGTTTGCTCACCCAACCTCACCAAACCTCTCAGCCCCAAGAGTGTCCACCGTTATGTCTCAATCAGCTGTGGGTCTAGATATGGTCAATCCAGGTGGCATCACAACCCCTGAACGACTTTTGTAAGAATTTCTCTCTCTTTCACTGTCTTTGTTTCACGGGTTTTTATAAGTAATTGATTTTTATAATGGGGTTTACCTGCTTTTCACTGCTGTGATTTTGCCGCTTTACACCCTCTTGACCCACTTACAGAGAGTTATCAATACATAGGTTTTAAGATTCTTACTAGTCAGATATATTCTTGGGCGGTGAATAGGGGGTGTTGAGTCCAATTCATTGAGCAAGGAGTAGGGCTTGTCTGTTACATATTGGGTTTATGGAACGGTATCTGAGCTAATTTGAAACCCTTGTTTTATGCATCACCCCACCTCACCTTTCCCGTTAAGCAGCCATAGAGTGTTTTCTAAACGTGTGACTCTATTCTGTTTTGTATTTCAGTTCAAGGGTAGCGGTTTTTACATTCCCTCTATAAGTGATATCTTATGACAAGTGTCTTTTTCTGTGTGACTTATTTCACTTAGAATCGTCGTACCTAAATCCACTCATCATGCTGCTACTAGCCTTATGACGTTGATTTCATTGCTGAGTGATATTCCATTGTACATAAGGACCACAAATTCTTTATCCATTTTTCTCTTTCCTGGGATATTTAAGGTGTAACGAAGTGGAGGTTCTTGTCAACAGAGCAGCCCTAAACATTGGGGTGCCTGTGTCTTGCTGATTTTTAGTTTTCCCAATTTATACGCCCATGAGTGGATGTGCCCTATGCTCCCTAAGCTGAGTTTTTTAGATGTTTCAGGACACACCGTGCAGTTCTCCAGAGTGGCTGTTGGCAATTTACACCCCGCCCATCAGCGCAGCCAGGCTCCCCTTTCTGCATGGCCTGTCCTGCATTTCTGGTTTTGAAACTTTATTCTGCATGGCCCTTTTGACCGATGGGAAGCGAGACTTCTTTGTAGCGCTGATTTGCCTTTCCAGGTTGCTTGGTTGGCCAAAAAGGGCGTATGCGTTTTTTCCTGAATATATTCAGGAAAAAACGCATACGCCCTTTTTGGCCAAGGGCATCATTGTCGAGGTTTTGCCGCTTTTCCTGTGCTTTAAAGGCGATTCGAATCTCCCTCCTGAAATCTGTTTCCTGCAATTCTGCCTTGCTTTCAAATCCTCTTCGTTGCCTTCCCTCAATATATTCGTGTTCGAGAGTCATCATTTATAAGTCTGCAGGTTTCTGAATTGCAATGCCCCTGAGCTCCATTTTTCAACTCGCTTTCTTGGGAGCTGGCCGCAAAAGCGCAGGATTGCTTCAGGCCCTATTCTGGTCCCGGGCGGCAGGCTGAGCCTATGGTTAATTCTTCTTCCTGATGGGAAAATGGAGTGACCTGTGCCTTTCCCAACACCTAGAGCTAGTCTCTCATTGGTTCCCCCTCTTCCCGGTCATCCTCAGGACAAACTGCAACCAGTACGGAACAGGAGGTTAAAGGTGCTGATTCTCCAAGGAGGGAGATTGCTAGTAAAGCGGCTGGAATGGCGAACCTGAGCACAAGGAGATGAGAAATGAGGTGCGTTTTAGAAACCTTTCCCGATCACACGGTGTACCATCTTCTGGGTTTCTCATGCATGTTTTCGATGTAGGAAGATGCCCTTTAACCTGGAGATTTGGGACCCATGGGATGGGTACCACGCAGTATTACTTTAAAGGGTCTGCGTTTGCTCACCCAACCTCACCAAACCTCTCAGCCCCAAGAGTGTCCACCCTTATGTCTCAATCAGCTGTGGGTCTAAATATGGTCAATCCAGGTGGCATCACAGCCCCTGAACGACTTTTGTAAGAATTTCTCTCTCTTTCACTGTCTTTGTTTCACGGGTTTTTAAAAGTAATTGATTTTTATAATGGGGTTTACCTGCTTTTCACTGCTGTGATTTTGCCGCTTTACACCCACTTGACTCACTTACAGAGAGATATCAATGCATAGGTTTCAAGATTCTTAATAGTCAGATATATTCTTGAGCGGTGAATAGGGTGTGTTGAGTCCAATTCATTGAGCAAGGAGTAGGTCTTGTCTATTACATATTGGGTTTATGGAACGGTATCTGAGCTAATTTGAAACCCTTGTTTTATGCATCACCCCACCTCACCTTTCCCGTTAAGCAGCCATAGTGTGTTTTCTAAACATGTGACTCTATTCTGTTTTGTAATTCAGTTCAAGGGTAGCGGTTTGTACATTCCCTCTATAAGTGATATCTTATGATAAGTGTCTTTTTCTGTGTGACTTATTTCACTTAGAATCGTCGTACCTAAATCCACTCATCATGCTGCTACTAGCCTTATGACGTTGATTTCATGGCTGAGTGACATTCCATTGTACATAAGGACCACAACTTCTTTATCCATTTTTCTCTTTCCTGGGATATTTAATGTGTAACGAAGTGGAGGTTCTTGTCAACAGAGCAGCCCGAAACTTTGGGGTGCCTGTGTCTTGCTGATGTTTAATTTTCCCAATTTATACGCCCATGAGTGGAAGTGCCCTATGCTCCCTAAGCTGAGTTTTTTTGATGTTTCAGGACACACCGTGCACTTCTCCAGAGTGGCTGTTGGCAATTTACATCCCGCCCATCAGCGTAGCCAGGCTCCCGTTTCTTCATGGCCTGTCCTGCATTTCTGGTTTTGACACTTTATTCAGCATGGCCCTTTTGACCGATGGGAAGCGAGACTTCTTTGTAACGCTGATGTGCCTTTCCAGGTTGCTTGGTTGGCCAAAAAGGGCGTATGCGTTTTTTCCTGAATATATTCAGTAAAAAACGCATACGCCCTTTTTGTCCAAGGGCATCATTGTCGAGGTTTTGCCGCTTTTCCTGTGCTTTAAAGGCGATTCGAATCTCCCTCCTGAAATCTGTTTCCTGCAATTCTGCCTTGCTTTCAAATCCTCTTCGTTGCCTTCCCTCAATATATTTGTGGACGAGAGTCATCATTTATAAGTCTGCAGGTTTGTGAATTGCAGTGCCCCTGAGCTCCATTTTTCAACTCGCTTTCTTGGGAGCTGGCCGCAAAAGCGCAGGAGTGCTTCAGGTCCTATTCTCGTCCCAGGCGGCAGGCTGAGCCTGTGGTTAATTCTTCTTCCTGATGGGAAATTAGAGTGACCTGTGCCTGTCCCAACACCTAGAGTTGGTCTCTCATTGGTTCCCCCTCTTTCCGTTCATCCTCAGGACAAATTGCAACCTGTTCGGAACAGGAGGTTAAAGGTGCTGATTCTCCAAGGAGGGAGATTGCTAGTAAAGCGGCTGGAATGGCGAACCCGAGAACAAGGAGATGAGAAATGAGGTGCGTTTTAGAAACCTTTCCCGATCACACGGTGTACCATCTTCTGGGTTTCTCATGCATGTTTTCGATGTAGGAAGATGCCCTTGAACCTGGAGATTTGGGACCCATGGGATGGGTACCACGCAGTATTACTTTAAAGGGTCTGCGTTTGCTCACCCAACCTCACCAAACCTCTCAGCCCCAAGAGTGTCCACCGTTATGTCTCAATCAGCTGTGGGTCTAGATATGGTCAATCCAGGTGGCATCACAACCCCTGAACGACTTTTGTAAGAATTTCTCTCTCTTTCACTGTCTTTGTTTCACGGGTTTTTATAAGTAATTGATTTTTATAATGGGGTTTACCTGCTTTTCACTGCTGTGATTTTGCCGCTTTACACCCTCTTGACCCACTTACAGAGAGTTATCAATACATAGGTTTTAAGATTCTTACTAGTCAGATATATTCTTGGGCGGTGAATAGGGGGTGTTGAGTCCAATTCATTGAGCAAGGAGTAGGGCTTGTCTGTTACATATTGGGTTTATGGAACGGTATCTGAGCTAATTTGAAACCCTTGTTTTATGCATCACCCCACCTCACCTTTCCCGTTAAGCAGCCATAGTGTGTTTTCTAAACGTGTGACTCTATTCTGTTTTGTATTTCAGTTCAAGGGTAGCGGTTTTTACATTCCCTCTATAAGTGATATCTTATGACAAGTGTCTTTTTCTGTGTGACTTATTTCACTTAGAATCGTCGTACCTAAATCCACTCATCATGCTGCTACTAGCCTTATGACGTTGATTTCATTGCTGAGTGATATTCCATTGTACATAAGGACCACAAATTCTTTATCCATTTTTCTCTTTCCTGGGATATTTAAGGTGTAACGAAGTGGAGGTTCTTGTCAACAGAGCAGCCCTAAACATTGGGGTGCCTGTGTCTTGCTGATTTTTAGTTTTCCCAATTTATACGCCCATGAGTGGATGTGCCCTATGCTCCCTAAGCTGAGTTTTTTAGATGTTTCAGGACACACCGTGCAGTTCTCCAGAGTGGCTGTTGGCAATTTACACCCCGCCCATCAGCGCAGCCAGGCTCCCCTTTCTGCATGGCCTGTCCTGCATTTCTGGTTTTGAAACTTTATTCTGCATGGCCCTTTTGACCGATGGGAAGCGAGACTTCTTTGTAGCGCTGATTTGCCTTTCCAGGTTGCTTGGTTGGCCAAAAAGGGCGTATGCGTTTTTTCCTGAATATATTCAGGAAAAAACGCATACGCCCTTTTTGGCCAAGGGCATCATTGTCGAGGTTTTGCCGCTTTTCCTGTGCTTTAAAGGCGATTCGAATCTCCCTCCTGAAATCTGTTTCCTGCAATTCTGCCTTGCTTTCAAATCCTCTTCGTTGCCTTCCCTCAATATATTCGTGTTCGAGAGTCATCATTTATAAGTCTGCAGGTTTCTGAATTGCAATGCCCCTGAGCTCCATTTTTCAACTCGCTTTCTTGGGAGCTGGCCGCAAAAGCGCAGGATTGCTTCAGGCCCTATTCTGGTCCCGGGCGGCAGGCTGAGCCTATGGTTAATTCTTCTTCCTGATGGGAAAATGGAGTGACCTGTGCCTTTCCCAACACCTAGAGCTAGTCTCTCATTGGTTCCCCCTCTTCCCGGTCATCCTCAGGACAAACTGCAACCAGTACGGAACAGGAGGTTAAAGGTGCTGATTCTCCAAGGAGGGAGATTGCTAGTAAAGCGGCTGGAATGGCGAACCTGAGCACAAGGAGATGAGAAATGAGGTGCGTTTTAGAAACCTTTCCCGATCACACGGTGTACCATCTTCTGGGTTTCTCATGCATGTTTTCGATGTAGGAAGATGCCCTTTAACCTGGAGATTTGGGACCCATGGGATGGGTACCACGCAGTATTACTTTAAAGGGTCTGCGTTTGCTCACCCAACCTCACCAAACCTCTCAGCCCCAAGAGTGTCCACCCTTATGTCTCAATCAGCTGTGGGTCTAAATATGGTCAATCCAGGTGGCATCACAGCCCCTGAACGACTTTTGTAAGAATTTCTCTCTCTTTCACTGTCTTTGTTTCACGGGTTTTTAAAAGTAATTGATTTTTATAATGGGGTTTACCTGCTTTTCACTGCTGTGATTTTGCCGCTTTACACCCACTTGACTCACTTACAGAGAGATATCAATGCATAGGTTTCAAGATTCTTAATAGTCAGATATATTCTTGAGCGGTGAATAGGGTGTGTTGAGTCCAATTCATTGAGCAAGGAGTAGGTCTTGTCTATTACATATTGGGTTTATGGAACGGTATCTGAGCTAATTTGAAACCCTTGTTTTATGCATCACCCCACCTCACCTTTCCCGTTAAGCAGCCATAGTGTGTTTTCTAAACATGTGACTCTATTCTGTTTTGTAATTCAGTTCAAGGGTAGCGGTTTGTACATTCCCTCTATAAGTGATATCTTATGATAAGTGTCTTTTTCTGTGTGACTTATTTCACTTAGAATCGTCGTACCTAAATCCACTCATCATGCTGCTACTAGCCTTATGACGTTGATTTCATGGCTGAGTGACATTCCATTGTACATAAGGACCACAACTTCTTTATCCATTTTTCTCTTTCCTGGGATATTTAATGTGTAACGAAGTGGAGGTTCTTGTCAACAGAGCAGCCCGAAACTTTGGGGTGCCTGTGTCTTGCTGATGTTTAATTTTCCCAATTTATACGCCCATGAGTGGAAGTGCCCTATGCTCCCTAAGCTGAGTTTTTTTGATGTTTCAGGACACACCGTGCACTTCTCCAGAGTGGCTGTTGGCAATTTACATCCCGCCCATCAGCGTAGCCAGGCTCCCGTTTCTTCATGGCCTGTCCTGCATTTCTGGTTTTGACACTTTATTCAGCATGGCCCTTTTGACCGATGGGAAGCGAGACTTCTTTGTAACGCTGATGTGCCTTTCCAGGTTGCTTGGTTGGCCAAAAAGGGCGTATGCGTTTTTTCCTGAATATATTCAGGAAAAAACGCATACGCCCTTTTTGTCCAAGGGCATCATTGTCGAGGTTTTGCCGCTTTTCCTGTGCTTTAAAGGCGTTTCGAATCTCCCTCCTGAAATCTGTTTCCTGCAATTCTGCCTTGCTTTCAAATCCTCTTCGTTGCCTTCCCTCAATATATTTGTGGACGAGAGACATCATTTATAAGTCTGCAGGTTTGTGAATTGCAGTGCCCCTGAGCTCCATTTTTCAACTCGCTTTCTTGGGTGCTGGCCGCAAAAGCGCAGGATTGCTTCAGGCCCTATTCTCGTCCCAGGCGGCAGGCTGAGCCTGTGGTTAATTCTTCTTCCTGATGGGAAAATAGAGTGACCTGTGCCTGTCCCAACACCTAGAGCTAGTCTCTCATTGGTTCCCCCTCTTCCCGTTCATCCTCAGGACAAATTGCAACCTGTACGGAACAGGAGGTTAAAGGTGCTGATTCTCCAAGGAGGGAGATTGCTAGTAAAGCGGCTGGAATGGCGAACCCGAGCACAAGGAGATGAGAAATGAGGTGCGTTTTAGAAACCTTTCCCGATCACACGGTGTACCATCTTCTGGGTTTCTCATGCATGTTTTCGATGTAGGAAGATGCCCTTGAACCTGGAGATTTGGGACCCATGGGATGGGTACCACGCAGTATTACTTTACAGGGTCTGCGTTTGCTCACCCAACCTCACCAAACCTCTCAGCCCCAAGAGTGTCCACCCTTATGTCTCAATCAGCTGTGGGTCTAGATATGGTCAATCCAGGTGGCATCACAGCCCCTGAACGACTTTTGTAAGAATTTCTCTCTCTTTCACTATCTTTGTTTCACGGGTTTTAAAGAGTAATTGATTTTTATAATGGGGTTTACCTGCTTTTCATTGCTGTGTTTTTGCCGCTTTACACCCACTTGACTCACTTACAGAGAGATATCAATGCATAGGTTTTAAGATTCTTACTAGTCAGATATATTCTTGGGCGGTGAATAGGGGGTGCTGAGTCCAATTCCTTGAGCAAGGAGTAGGTCTTGTCTATTACATATTGGGTTTATGGAACGGTATCTGAGCTAATTTGAAACCCTTGTTTTATGCATCACCCCACCTCACCTTTCCCGTTAAGCAGCCATAGTGTGTTTTCTAAACGTGTGACTCTATTCTGTTTTGTAATTCAGTTCAAGGGTAGCGGTTTTTACATTCCCTCTATAAGTGATATCTTATGACAAGTGTCTTTTTCTGTGTGACTTATTTCACTTAGAATCGTCGCACCTAAATCCACTCATCATGCCGCTACTAGCCTTATGACGTTGATTTCATGGCTGAGTGATATTCCATTGTACATAAGGACCACAATTTCTTTATCCATTTTTCTCTTTCCTGGGATATTTAAGGTGTAACGAAGTGGAGGTTGTTGTCAACAGAGCAGCCCTAAACGTTGGGGTGCCTGTGTCTTGCTGATTTTTAGTTTTCCCAATTTATACGCCCATGAGTAGAAGTGCCCTAAGGTCCCTAAGCTGAGTATTTTAGATGTTTCAGGACACACCGTGCACTTCTCCAGAGTGGCTGTTGGCAATTTACATCCCGCCCATCAGCGTAGCCAGGCTCCCGTTTCTCCATGGCCTGTCCTGAATTTCTGGTTTTGACACTTTATTCAGCATGGCCCTTCTGACCGATGGGAAGCGAGATTCTTTGTAGCGCTGATTTGCCTTTCTAGGTTGC
Source organism: Balaenoptera physalus (assembly GCF_965194825.1). Lineage (NCBI taxonomy): Eukaryota > Metazoa > Chordata > Mammalia > Artiodactyla > Balaenopteridae > Balaenoptera > Balaenoptera physalus. The sequence continues at coordinate 26,393,572 of NC_138885.1, forward strand.
TTGATTGGCAAAAAAGGGCGTATGCGTTTTTTCCTGAAGATATTCAGGAAAAAACGCATACGCCCTTTTTGGCCAAGGGCATCATTGTCGAGGTTTTGCCGCTTTTCCTGTGCTTTAAAGGCGATTCGAATCTCCCTCCTGAAATCTGTTTCCTGCAATTCTGCCTTGCTTTCAAATCCTCTTCGTTGCCTTCCCTCAATATATTTGTGGACGAGAGTCATCATTTATAAGTCTGCAGGTTTGTGAATTGCAGTGCCCCTGAGCTCCATTTTTCAACTCGCTTTCTTGGGAGCTGGCCGCAAAAGCGAAAGATTGCTTCAGGCCCTATTCTGGTCCCGGGCGGCAGGCTGTGCCTGTGGTTAATTCTTCTTCCTGATGGGAAAATAGAGTGACCTGTGCCTGTCCCAACACCTAGAGCTAGTCTCTCATTGGTTCCCCCTCTTCCCGTTCATCCTCAGGACAAATTGCAACCTGTACAGAACAGGAGGTTAAAGGTGCTGATTCTCCAAGGAGGGAGATTGCTAGTAAAGCGGCTGGAATGGCGAACCCGAGCACAAGGAGATGAGAAATGAGGTGCGTTTTAGAAACCTTTCCCGATCACACGGTGTACCATCTTCTGGGTTTCTCATGCATGTTTTCGATGTAGGAAGATGCCCTTGAACCTGGAGATTTGGGACCCATGGGATGGGTACCACGCACTATTACTTTAAAGGGTCTGCGTTTTCTCACCCAACCTCACCAAACCTCTCAGCCCCAAGAGTGTCCACCCTTATGTCTCAATCAGCTGTGGGTCTAGATATGGCCAATCCAGGTGGCATCACAGCCCCTAAACGAATTTTGTAAGAATTTCTCTCTCTTTCACTGTCTATGTTTCATGGGTTTTAAAAAGTAATTGATTTTTATAATGGGGTTTACCTGCTTTTCACTGCTGTGTTTTTGCCGCTTTACACCCACTTGACTCACTTACAGAGAGATATCAATGCATAGGTTTTAAGATTCTTACTAGTCAGATATATTCTTGGGCGGTGAATAGGGGGTGCTGAGTCCAATTCCTTGAGCAAGGAGTAGGGCTTGTCTATTACATATTGGGTTTATGGAACGGTATCTGAGATAATTTGAAACCCTTGTTGTATGCATCACCCCACCTCACCTTTCCCGTTAAGCAGCCATAGTGTGTTTTCTAAACGTGTGACTCTATTCTGTTTTGTAATTCAGTTCAAGGGTAGCGTTTTTACATTCCCTCTATAAGTCATATCTTATGATAAGTGTCTTTTTCTGTGTGACTTATTTCACTTAGAATCGTCGTACCTAAATCCAATCATCATGCTGCTACTAGCCTTATGACGTTGATTTCATGGCTGAGTGATATTCCATTGTACATAAGGACCACAACTTCTTTTTTTTTTTTTTTTTTTTAGTTATTTCTGAGATATACATTTTAAAGTAATAACTAGGATTATTACTTATAACATTATACCAGAACATATAAGATTTTCAGAAATTTCATGTAATGTCTGAAACATTTATATTAACATATTTCCATACATATTTCCATACAAATACAAATATAAGATTTTTATAAATTTCATGTAATGTCTGAAACATTTATACTAACATATTTTCATACATATTTCCATACAAATACAAATATAAGATTTTTAGAAATTTCATGTAATGTCTGAAACATTTATATTAACATATTTCCATACAACTAATCCAATGAAAGTTTAGTATTAGTTGTTTTGTTTGTTTTTTTATACTGCAGGTTCTTATTAGGCATCATTTTTATACACATCAGTGTATACATGTGAATCCCAATCTCCCAATTCAGCACACCACCATCCCCACCTCACCTCATATTGGGTTTATGGAACGGTATTTGAGATAATTTGAAACTTTTGTTTTATGCATCACCCCACCTCACCTTTCCCTTTAAGCAGCCATAGTGTGTTTTCTAAACGTGTGACTCTATTCTGTTTTGTAATTCAGTTCAAGGGTAGCGGTTTTTACATTCCATCTATAAGTCATATCTTATGATAAGTGTCTTTTTCTGTGTGACTTATTTCACTTAGAATCGTCGTACCTAAATCCACTCATCATGCTGCTACTAGCCTTATGACGTTGATTTCATGGCTGAGTGATATTCCATTGTACATAAGGACCACAACTTCTTTATACATTTTTCTCTTTCCTGGGATATTTAAGGTGTAACGAAGTGGAGGTTCTTATCAACAGAGCAGCCCTAAATTTTGGGGTGCCTGTGTCTTGCTGATTTTTAGTTTTCCCAATTTATACGCCCATGAGTGGATATGCCCTATGCTCCCTAAGCTGAGTTTTGTAGATGTTCCAGGACACACCGTGCACTTCTCCAGAGTGGCTGTTGGCAATTTACATCCCGCCCATCAGCGTAGCCAGGCTCCCGTTTCTCCATGGCCTGTCCTGCATTTCTGGTTTTGACACTTTATTCAGCATGGCCCTTTTGACCGATGGGAAGCGAGACTCCTTTGTAGCGCTGATTTGCCTTTCCAGGTTGCTTGGTTGGCCAAAAAGGGCGTATGCGTTTTTTCCTGAATATATTCAGGAAAAAACGCATACGCCCTTTTTGGCCAAGGGCATCATTGTCGAGGTTTTGCCGCTTTTCCTGTGCTTTAAAGTCGATTCGAATCTCCCTCCTGAAATCTGTTTCCTGCAATTCTGCCTTGCTTTCAAATCCTCTTCGTTGCCTTCCCTCAATATATTTGTGGACGAGAGTCATCATTTATAAGTCTGCAGGTTTGTGAATTGCAGTGCCCCTGAGCTCCATTTTTCAACTCGCTTTCTTGGGCGCTAGCCGCAAAAGCGCAGGATTGCTTCAGGCCCTATTCTGGTCCCGGGCGGCAGGCTGAGCCTGTGGTTAATTCTTCTTCCTGATGGGAAAATAGAGTGACCTGTGCCTGTCCCAACACCTAGATCTAGTCTCTCATTGGTTCCCCCTCTTCCCGTTCATCCTCAGGACAAATTGCAACCTGTACGGAACAGGAGGTTAAAGGTGCTGATTCTCCAAGGAGGGAGATTGCTAGTAAAGCGGCTGGAATGGCGAACCCGAGCACAAGGAGATGAGAAATGAGGTGCGTTTTAGAAACCTTTCCCGATCACACGGTGTACCATCTTCTGGGTTTCTCATGCATGTTTTCGATGTAGGAAGATGCCCTTGGATCCTGGAGATTTGGGACCCATGGGATGGGTACCACGCAGTATTACTTTAAAGGGTCTGCGTTTGCTCACCCAACCTCACCAAACCTCTCAGCCCCAAGAGTGTCCACCCTTATGTCTCAATCAGCTGTGGGTCTAGATATGGTCAATCCAGGTGGCATCACATCCCCTGAACGACTTTTGTAAGAATTTCTCTCTCTTTCACTGTCTTTGTTTCATGGCTTTTTAAAAGTAATTGATTTTTATAATGGGGTTTACCTGCTTTTCACTGCTGTGTTTTTGCCGCTTTACACCCTCTTGACTCACTTACAGAGAGGTATCAATGCATAGGTTTTAAGATTCTTACTAGTCAGATATATTCTTGGGCGGTGAATAGGGGGTGCTGAGTCCAATTCCTTGAGCAAGGAGTAGGTCGTGTCTATTACATATTGGGTTTATGGAACGGTATCTGAGCTAATTTGAAACCCTTGTTTTATGCATCACCCCACCTCACCTTTACCGTTAAGCAGCCATAGTGTGTTTTCTAAACGTGTGACTCTATTCTGTTTTGTAATTCAGTTCAAGGGTAGCGGTTTGTACATTCCCTCTATAAGTGATATCTTATGATAAGTGTCTTTTTCTGTGTGACTTATTTCACTTAGAATCGTCGTACCTAAATCCACTCATCTTGCTGCTACTAGCCTTATGACGTTGATTTCATGGCTGAGTGATATTCCATTGTACATAAGGACCACAACTTGTTTATCCATTTTTCTCTTTCCTGGGATATTTAAGGTGTAACGAAGTGGAGGTTCTTGTCAACAGAGCAGCCCTAAACTTTGGGGTGCCTCTTTCTTGCTGATTTTTAGTTTTCCCAATTTATACGCCCATGAGTGGAAGTGCCTTATGCTCCCTAAGCTGAGTTTTTTAGATGTTTCAGGACACACCGTGCACTTCTCCAGAGTGGCTGTTGTCAATTTACATCCCGCCCATCAGCGTAGCCAGGCTCCCGTTTCTCCATGGCCTGTCCTGCATTTCTGGGTTTGACACTTTATTCAGCATGGCCCTTTTGACCGATGGGAAGCGAGACTTCTTTGTAGCGCTGATTTGCATTTCCAGGTTGCTTGGTTGGCCAAAAAGGGCGTATGCGTTTTTTCCTGAATATATTCAGGAAAATACGCATTCGCCCTTTTTGGCCAAGGGCATCATTGTCGAGGTTTTGCCGCTTTTCCTGTGCTTTAAAGGCGATTCGAATCTCCCTCCTGAAATCTGTTTCCTGCAATTCTGCCTTGCTTTCAAATCCTCTTCGTTGCCTTCCCTCAATATATTTGTGGACGAGAGTCATCATTTATAAGTCTGCAGGTTTGTGAATTGCAGTGCCCCTGAGCTCCATTTTTCAACTCGCTTTATTGGGAGCTGGCCGCGAAAGCGCAAGATTGCTTCAGGCCCTATTCTGGTCCCGGGCGGCAGGCTGAGCCTGTGGTTAATTCTTCTTCCTGATGGGAAAATAGAGTGACCTGTGCCTGTCCCAACACCTAGAGCTAGTCTCTCATTGGTTCCCCCTCTTCCCGTTCATCCTCAGGACAAATTGCAACCTGTACGGAACAGGAGGTTAAAGGTGCTGATTCTCCAAGGAGGGAGATTGCTAGTAAAGCGGCTGGAATGGCGAACCCGAGCACAAGGAGATGAGAAATGAGGTGCGTTTTAGAAACCTTTCCCGATCACACGGTGTACCATCTTCTGGGTTTCTCATGCATGTTTTCGATGTAGGAAGATGCCCTTGAACCTGGAGATTTGGGACCCATGGGATGGGTACCACGCAGTATTACTTTAAAGGGTCTGCGTTTGCTCACCCAACCTCACCAAACCTCTCAGCCCCAAGAGTGTCCACCCTTATGTCTCAATCAGCTGTGGGTCTAGATATGGTCAATCCAGGTGGCATCACATCCCCTGAACGACTTTTGTAAGAATTTCTCTCTCTTTCACTGTCTTTGTTTCACGGCTTTTTAAAAGTAATTGATTTTTATAATGGGGTTTACCTGCTTTTCACTGCTGTGTTTTTGCCGCTTTACACCCTCTTGACTCACTTACAGAGAGATATCAATGCATAGGTTTTAAGATTCTTACTAGTCAGATATATTCTTGGGCGGTGAATAGGGGGTGCTGAGTCCAATTCCTTGAGCAAGGAGTAGGTCGTGTCTATTACATATTGGGTTTATGGAACGGTATCTGAGCTAATTTGAAACCCTTGTTTTATGCATCACCCCACCTCACCTTTACCGTTAAGCAGCCATAGTGTGTTTTCTAAACGTGTGACTCTATTCTGTTTTGTAATTCAGTTCAAGGGTAGCGGTTTGTACATTCCCTCTATAAGTGATATCTTATGATAAGTGTCTTTTTCTGTGTGACTTATTTCACTTAGAATCGTCGTACCTAAATCCACTCATCATGCTGCTACTAGCCTTATGACGTTGATTTCATGGCTGAGTGATATTCCATTGTACATAAGGACCACAACTTCTTTATCCATTTTTCTCTTTCCTGAGATATTTAAGGTGTAACGAAGTGGAGATTCTTGTCAACAGAGCAGCCCTAAACTTTGGGGTGCCTGTGTCTTGCTGATTTTTAGTTTTCCCAATTTATACGCCCATGAGTGGATGTGCCCTATGCTCCCTAAGCTCAGTTTTTTAGATGTTTCAGGACACACCGTGCACTTCTCCAGAGTGGCTGTTGGTAATTTACATCTCGCCCATCAGCGTAGCCAGGCTCCCGTTTCTCCATTGCCTGTCCTGCATTTCTGGTTTTGACACTTTATTCAGCATGGCCCTTTTGACCGATGGGAAGCGAGACTTCTTTGTAGCGCTGATTTGCCTTTCCAGGTTGCTCGGTTGGCCAAAAAGGGCGTATGCGTTTTTTCCTGAATATATTCAGGAAAAAACGCATACGCCCTTTTTGGCCAAGGGCATCATTGTCGAGGTTTTGCCGCTTTTCCTGTGCTTTAAAGGCGATTCGAATCTCCCTCCTGAAATCTGTTTCCTGCAATTCTGCCTTGCTTTCAAATCCTCTTCGTTTCCTTCCATCAATATATTTGTGGACGAGAGTCATCATTTATAAGTCTGCAGGTTTGTGAATTGCAGTGCCCCTGAGCTCCATTTTTCAACTCGCTTTCTTGGGAGCTGGCCGCAAAAGCGCAGAATTGCTTCAGGCCCTATTCTGGTCCCAGGCGGCAGGCTGAGCCTGTGGTAAATTCTTCTTCCTGAGGGGAAAATAGAGTGACCTGTGCCTGTCCCAACACCTAGAGCTAGTCTCAAATTTGCTCCCCCTCTTCCCGTTCATCCTCAGGACAAATTTCAACCTGTACGGAACAGGAGGTTAAAGGTGCTGATTCTCCAAGGAGGGAGATTGCTAGTAAAGCGGCTGGAATGGCCAACCCAAGCACAAGGAGATGAGAAATGAGGTGCGTTTTAGAAACCTTTCCCGATCACACGGTGTACCATCTTCTGGGTTTCTCATGAATGTTTTCGATGTACGAAGATGCCCTTGAACCTGGAGATTTGGGACCCATGGGATGGGTACCACACTGTATTACTTTATAGGGTCTGCGTTTGCTCACCCAACCTCACCAAACCTCTCAGCCCCAAGAGTGTCCACCCGTATGTCTCAATCAGCTGTGGGTCTAGATATGGTCAATCCAGGTGGCATCACAGCCCCTGAACGAATTTTGTAAGAATTTCTCTCTCTTTCACTGTCTTTGTTTCACGGGTTTTTAAAAGTAATTGATTTTTATAATGGGGTTTACCTGCTTTTCACTGCTGTGATTTTGCCGCTTTACACCCACTTGACTCACTTACAGAGAGATATCAATGCATAGGTTTCAAGATTCTTACTAGTCAGATATATTCTTGGGCGGTGAATAGGGGGTGTTGAGTCCAATTCATTGAGGAAGGAGTAGGGCTTGTCTATTACATATTGGATTTATGGAACGGTATCTGAGCTAATTTGAAACCCTTGTTGTATGCATCACCCCACCTCACCTTTCCCATTAAGCAGCCATAGTGTGTTTTCTAAACATGTGACTCTATTCTGTTTTGTAATTCAGTTCAAGGGTAGCGGTTTTTACATTCCCTCTATAAGTCATATCTTATGATAAGTGTCTTTTTCTGTGTGACTTATTTCACTTAGAATCGTCGTACCTAAATCCACTCATCATGCTGCTACTAGCCTTATGACGTTGATTTCATGGCTGAGTGATATTCCATTGTACATAAGGACCACAACTTCTTTATCCATTTTTCTCTTTCCTGGGATATTTAAGGTGTAACGAAGTGGAGATTCTTGTCAACAGAGCAGCCCTAAACTTTGGGGTGCCTGTGTCTTGCTGATTTTTAGTTTTCCCAATTTATATGCCCATGAGTGGATGTGCCCTATGCTCCCTAAGCTGAGTTTTTTAGATGTTTCAGGACACACCGTGCACTTCTCCAGAGTGGCTGTTGGCAATTTACATCCCGCCCATCAGCGTAGCCAGGCTCCCGTTTCTCCATGGCCTGTCCTGCATTTCTGGTTTTGACACTTTATTCAGCATGGCCCTTTTGACCGATGGGAAGCGAGACTTCTTTGTAGCGCTGATTTGCCTTTCCAGGTTGCTTGGTTGGCCAAAAAGGGCGTATGCGTTTTTTCCTGAATATATTCAGGAAAAAACGCATACGCCCTTTCTGGCCAAGGGCATCATTGTCGAGGTTTTGCCGCTTTTCCTGTGCTTTAAAGGCGATTCGAATCTCCCTCCTGAAATCTATTTCCTGCAATTCTGCCTTGCTTTCAAATCCTCTTCGTTGCCTTCCCTCAATATATTTGTGGACGAGAGTCATCATTTATAAGTCTGCAGGTTTGTGAATTGCAGTGCCCCTGAGCTCCATTTTTCAACTCGCTTTCTTGGGCGCTGGCCGCAAAAGCGCAGGATTGCTTCAGGCCCTATTCTGGTCCCAGGCGGCAGGCTGAGCCTGTGGTTAATTCTTCTTCCTGATGGGAAAATAGAGTGACCTCTGCATGTCCCAACACCTAGAGCTAGTCTCTCATTGGTTCCCCCTCTTGCCTTTCGTCCTCAGGACAAATTGCAAGCTGTACGGAACAGGAGGTTAAAGGTGCTGATTCTCTAAGGAGGGAGATTGCTAGTAAAGCGGCTGGAATGGCGAACCCGAGCACAAGGAGATTAGAAATGAGGTGCGTTTTAGAAACCTTTCCCGATCACACGGTGTACCATCTTCTGGGTTTCTCATGCATGTTTTCGATGTAGGAAGATGCCCTTGAACCTGGAGATTTGGGACCCATGGGATGGGTACCACGCAGTATTACTTTAAAGGGTCTGCGTTTGCTCACCCAACCTCACCAAACCTCTCAGCCCCAAGAGTGTCCACCCTTATGTCTCAATCAGCTGTGGGTCTAGATATGGTCAATCCAGGTGGCATTACAGCCGCTGAACGAATTTTGTAAGAATTTCTCTCTCTTTCACTGTCTTTGTTTCATGGGTTTTTAAAAGTAATTGATTTTTATAATGGGGTTTACCTGCTTTTCACTGCTGTGATTTTGCCGCTTTACACCTACTTGACTCACTTACAGAGAGATATCAATGCATAGGTTTGAAGATTCTTACTAGTCAGATATATTCTTGGACGGTGAATTGGGGGTGTTGAGTCCAATTCATTGAGGAAGGAGTAGGGCTTGGCTATTACATATTGGGTTTATGGAACGGTATCTGAGATAATTTGAAACCCTTGTTTTATGCATCACCCCACCTCACGTTTCCCGTTAAGCAGCCATAGTGTGTTTTCTAAACGTGTGACTCTATTCTGTTTTGTAATTCAGTTCAAGGGTCTCGGTTTTTACATTCCCTCTATAAGTCATATCTTATGATAAGTGTCTTTCTCTGTGTGACTTATTTCACCTAGAATCGTCGTACCTAAATCCACTCATCATGCTGCTACTAGCCTTATGACGTTGATTTCATGGCTGAGTGATATTCCATTGTACATAAGGACCACAACTTCTTTATCCATTTTTCTCTTTCCTGGGATATTTAAGGTGTAACGAAGTGGAGGTTCTTGTCAACAGAGCAGCCCTAAACTTTGGGGTGCCTGTGTCTTGCTGATTTTTAGTTTCCCCAATTTATACGCCCATGAGTGGATGTGCCCTATGCTCCCTAAGCTCAGTTTTTTAGATGTTTCAGGACACACCGTGCACTTCTCCAGAGTGGCTGTTGGCAATTTACATCCCGCCCATCAGCGTAGCCAGGCTCCCGTTTCTCCATGGCCTGTCCTTCATTTCTGGTTTTGACACTTTATTCAGCATGGCCCTTTTGACCGATGGGAAGCGAGACATCTTTGTAGCGCTGATTTGCCTTTCCAGGTTGCTTGGTTGGCCAAAAGGGCGTATGCGTTTTTAACTGAATATATTCAGGAAAAAACGCATACGCCCTTTTTGGCCAAGGGCATCATTGTCGAGGTTTTGCCGCTTTTCCTGTGCTTTAAAGGCGATTCGAATCTCCCTCCTGAAATCTGTTTCCTGCAATTCTGCCTTGCTTTCAAATCCTCTTCGTTGCCTTCCATCAATATATTTGTGGACGAGAGTCATCATTTATAAGTCTGCAGGTTTGTGAATTGCAGTGCCCCTGAGCTCCATTTTTCAACTCGCTTTCTTGGGAGCTGGCCGCAAAAGCGCAGGATTGGTTCAGGCCCTATTCTGGTCCAAGGCGGCAGGCTGAGCCTGTGGTTAATTCTTCTTCCTGATGGGAAAATAGAGTGACCTGTGCCTGTCCCAACACCTAGAGCTAGTCTCTCATTGGTTCCCCCTCTTCCCGTTCATCCTCAGGACAAATTGCAACCTGTACGGAACAGGAGGTTAAAGGTGCTGATTCTCCAAGGACGGAGATTGCTAGTAAAGCGGCTGGAATGGCGAAACCGAGCACAAGGAGATGAGAAATGAGGTGTGTTTTAGAAACCTTTCCCGATCACACTGTGTACCATCTTCTGGGTTTCTCATGCATGTTTTCGATGTAGGAAGATGCCCTTGAACCTGGAGATTTGGGACCCATGGGATGGGTACCATGCAGTATTACTTTAAAGGGTCTACGTTTGCTCACCCAACCTCACGAAACCTCTCAGTCCCAAGAGTGTCCACCCTTATGTCTCAATCAGCTGTGGGTCTAGATATGGTCAATCCAGGTGGTATCACAGCCCCTGAACGAATTTTGTAAGAATTTCTCTCTCTTTCACTGTCTTTGTTTCACGGGTTTTTAAAAGTAATTGATTTTTATAATGGGGTTTACCTGCATTTCACTGCTGTGATTTTGCCGCTTTAAACCCACTTGACTCACTTACAGAGAGATATCAATGCATAGGTTTTAAGATTCTTACTAGTCAGATATATTCTTGGGCGGTGAATAGGGGGTGTTGTGTCCAATTCATTGAGCAAGGAGTAGGTCTTGTCTATTACATATTGGGTTTATGGAACGGCATCTGAGCTAATTTGAAACCCTTGTTTTATGCATCACCCCACCTCGCCTTTCCCGTTAAGCAGCCATAGTGTGTTTTCTAAACGTGTGACTCTATTCTGTTTTGTAATTCAGTTCAAGGGTAGCGGTTTGTACATTCCCTCTATAAGTGATATCTTATGATAAGTGTCTTTTTCTGTGTGACTTATTTCACTTAGAATCGTCGTACCTAATTCCACTCATCTTGCTGCTACTAGCCTTATGACGTTATTTTCATGGCTGAGTGATATTCCATTGTACATAAGGACCAGAACTTCTTTATCCATTTTTCTCTTTCCTGGGATATTTAAGGTGTAACCAAGTGGAGGTTGTTGTCAACAGAGCAGCTCTAAACTTTGGGGTGCCTGTGTCTTGCTGATTTTTAGTTTTCCCAATTTATACGCCCATGAGTGGAAGTGCCCTATGCTCCCTAAGCTGTGTTTTTTAGATGTTTCAGGACACACCGTGCACTTCTCCAGAGTGGCTGTTGGCAATTTACATCCCGCCCATCAGCGTAGCCAGGCTCCCGTTTCTCCATGGCCTGTCCTGCATTTCTGGTTTTGACACTTTATTCAGCATGGCCCTTTTGACCGATGGGAAGCAAGACTTCTTTGTAGCGCTGATTTGCCTTTCCAGGTTGCTTGGTGGGCCAAAAAGGGCGTATGCGTTTTTTCCTGAATATATTCAGGAAAAAACGCATACGCCCTTTTTGGCCAAGGGCATTATTGTCGAGGTTTTGCCGCTTTTCCTGTGCTTTAAAGGCGATTCAAATCTCCCTCCTGAAATCTGTTTCCTGCAATTCTGCCTTGCTTTCAAATCCTCTTCGTTGCCTTCCCTCAATATATTTGTGGACGAGAGTCATCATTTATAAGTCTGCAGGTTTGTGAATTGCAGTGCCCCTGAGCTCCATTTTTCACCTCGCTTTCTTGGGAGCTGACCGCAAAAGCGCAGGATTGCTTCAGGCCCTAATCTGGTCCCAAGCGGCAGGGTGAGCCTGTGGTTAATTCTTCTTCCTGATGGGAAAATAGAGTGACCTGTGCCTGTCCCAACACCTAGAGCTAGTCTCTCATTGGTTCCCCCTCTTCCCGTTCATCCTCAGGACAAATTGCAACCTGTACGGAACAGGAGGTTAAAGGTGCTGATTCTCCAAGGACGGAGATTGCTAGTAAAGCGGCTGGAATGGCGAAACCGAGCACAAGGAGATGAGAAATGAGGTGTGTTTTAGAAACCTTTCCCGATCACACTGTGTACCATCTTCTGGGTTTCTCATGCATGTTTTCGATGTAGGAAGATGCCCTTGAACCTGGAGATTTGGGACCCATGGGATGGGTACCATGCAGTATTACTTTAAAGGGTCTACGTTTGCTCACCCAACCTCACGAAACCTCTCAGTCCCAAGAGTGTCCACCCTTATGTCTCAATCAGCTGTGGGTCTAGATATGGTCAATCCAGGTGGTATCACAGCCCCTGAACGAATTTTGTAAGAATTTCTCTCTCTTTCACTGTCTTTGTTTCACGGGTTTTTAAAAGTAATTGATTTTTATAATGGGGTTTACCTGCATTTCACTGCTGTGATTTTGCCGCTTTAAACCCACTTGACTCACTTACAGAGAGATATCAATGCATAGGTTTTAAGATTCTTACTAGTCAGATATATTCTTGGGCGGTGAATAGGGGGTGTTGTGTCCAATTCATTGAGCAAGGAGTAGGTCTTGTCTATTACATATTGGGTTTATGGAACGGCATCTGAGCTAATTTGAAACCCTTGTTTTATGCATCACCCCACCTCGCCTTTCCCGTTAAGCAGCCATAGTGTGTTTTCTAAACGTGTGACTCTATTCTGTTTTGTAATTCAGTTCAAGGGTAGCGGTTTGTACATTCCCTCTATAAGTGATATCTTATGATAAGTGTCTTTTTCTGTGTGACTTATTTCACTTAGAATCGTCGTACCTAATTCCACTCATCTTGCTGCTACTAGCCTTATGACGTTATTTTCATGGCTGAGTGATATTCCATTGTACATAAGGACCAGAACTTCTTTATCCATTTTTCTCTTTCCTGGGATATTTAAGGTGTAACGAAGTGGAGGTTGTTGTCAACAGAGCAGCTCTAAACTTTGGGGTGCCTGTGTCTTGCTGATTTTTAGTTTTCCCAATTTATACGCCCATGAGTGGAAGTGCCCTATGCTCCCTAAGCTGTGTTTTTTAGATGTTTCAGGACACACCGTGCACTTCTCCAGAGTGGCTGTTGGCAATTTACATCCCGCCCATCAGCGTAGCCAGGCTCCCGTTTCTCCATGGCCTGTCCTGCATTTCTGGTTTTGACACTTTATTCAGCATGGCCCTTTTGACCGATGGGAAGCAAGACTTCTTTGTAGCGCTGATTTGCCTTTCCAGGTTTCTTGGTGGGCCAAAAAGGGCGTATGCGTTTTTTCCTGAATATATTCAGGAAAAAACGCATACGCCCTTTTTGGCCAAGGGCATTATTGTCGAGGTTTTGCCGCTTTTCCTGTGCTTTAAAGGCGATTCAAATCTCCCTCCTGAAATCTGTTTCCTGCAATTCTGCCTTGCTTTCAAATCCTCTTCGTTGCCTTCCCTCAATATATTTGTGGACGAGAGTCATCATTTATAAGTCTGCAGGTTTGTGAATTGCAGTGCCCCTGAGCTCCATTTTTCACCTCGCTTTCTTGGGAGCTGACCGCAAAAGCGCAGGATTGCTTCAGGCCCTAATCTGGTCCCAAGCGGCAGGGTGAGCCTGTGGTTAATTCTTCTTCCTGATGGGAAAATAGAGTGACCTGTGCCTGTCCCAACACCTAGAGCTAGTCTCTCATTGGTTCCCCCTCTTCCCGTTCATCCTCAGGACAAACTGCAACCTGTACGGAACAGGAGGTTAAAGGTGCTGATTCTCCAAGGAGGGAGATTGCTAGTAAAGCGGCTGGAATGGCGAACCCGAGCACAAGGAGATGAGAAATGATGTGCGTTTTACAAACCTTTCCCGATCACACGGTGTACCATCTTCTGGGTTTCTCATGCATGTTTTCGATGTAGGAAGATGCCCTTCAACCTGGAGATTTGGGACCCATGGGATGGGTACCACGCAGTATTACTTTAAAGGGTCTGCGTTTGCTCACCCAACCTCACCAAACCTCTCAGCCCCAAGAGTGTCCACCCTTATGTCTCAATCAGCTGTGGGTCTAGATATGGTCAATCCAGGTGGCATCACAGCCCCTGAACGACTTTTGTAAGAATTTCTCTCTCTTTCACTGTCTTTGTTTCACGGGTTTTTAAAAGTAATTGATTTTTATAATGGGGTTTACCTGCTTTTAACTGCTGTGATTTTGCCGCTTTACACCCACTTGACTCACTTACAGAGAGATATCAATGCATAGGTTTTAAGATTCTTACTAGTCAGATATATTCTTGGGTGGTGAATAGGGGGTGTTGAGTCCAATTCATTGAGCAAGGAGTAGGTCTTGTCTATTACATATTGGGTTTATGGAACGGTATCTGAGCTAATTTGAAACCTTTGTTTTATGCATCACCCCACCTCACCTTTCCCGTTAAGCAGCCATAGTGTGTTTTCTAAACATGTGACTCTATTCTGTTTTGTAATTCAGTTCAAGGGTAGCGGTTTGTACATTCCCTCTATAAGTGATATCTTATGATAAGTGTCTTTTTCTGTGTGACTTATTTCACTTAGAATCGTCGTACCTAAATCCACTCATCTTGCTGCTACTAGCCTTATGACGTTGATTTCATGGCTGAGTGATATTCCATTGTACATAAGGACCACAACTTCTTTATCCATTTTTCTCTTTCCTGGGATATTTAAGGTGTAACTAAGTGGAGGTTCTTGTCAACAGAGCAGCCCTAAACTTTGGGGTGCCTCTGTCTTGATGATTTTTAGTTTTCCCAATTTATACGCCCATGAGTGGAAGTGCCTTATGCTCCCTAAGCTGAGTTTTTTAAATGTTTCAGGACACACCGTGCACTTCTCCAGAGTGGCTGTTGTCAATTTACATCCCGCCCATCAGCGTAGCCAGGCTCCCGTTTCTCCATGGCCTGTCCTGCATTTCTGGGTTTGACACTTTATTCAGCATGGCCCTTTTGACCGATGGGAAGCGAGACTTCTTTGTAGCGCTGATTTGCATTTCCAGGTTGCTTGGTTGGCCAAAAAGGGCGTATGCGTTTTTTCCTGAATATATTCAGGAAAATACGCATTCGCCCTTTTTGGCCAAGGGCATCATTGTCGAGGTTTTGCCGCTTTTCCTGTGCTTTAAAGGCGATTCGAATCTCCCTCCTGAAATCTGTTTCCTGCAATTCTGCCTTGCTTTCAAATCCTCTTCGTTGCCTTCCCTCAATATATTTGTGGACGAGAGTCATCATTTATAAGTCTGCAGGTTTGTGAATTGCAGTGCCCCTGAGCTCCATTTTTCAACTCGCTTTCTTGGGAGCTGGCCGCGAAAGCGCAGGATTGCTTCAGGCCCTATTCTGGTCCCGGGCGGCAGGCTGAGCCTGTGGTTAATTCTTCTTCCTGATGGGAAAATAGAGTGACCTGTGCCTGTCCCAAAACCTAGAGCTAGTCTCTCATTGGTTCCCACTCTTCCCGTTCATCCTCAGGACAAATTGCAACCTGTACGGAACAGGAGGTTAAAGGTGCTGATTCTCCAAGGAGGGAGATTGCTAGTAAAGCGGCTGGAATGGCGAACCCGAGCACAAGGAGATGAGAAATGAGGTGCGTTTTACAAACCTTTCCCGATCACACGGTGTACCATCTTCTGGTTTCTCATGCATGTTTTCGATGTTGGAAGATGCCCTTGAACCTTGAGATTTGGGACCCATGGGATGGGTACCACGCAGAATTACTTTAAAGGGTCTGCGTTTGCTCACCCAAACTCACCAAACCTCTCAGCGCCAAGAGTGTCCACCCTTATGTCTCAATCAGCTGTGGGTCTAGATATGGTCAATCCAGGTGGCATCACAGCCCCTGAACGAATTTTTTAAGAATTTCTCTCTCTTTCACTGTCTTTGTTTCACGGGTTTTTAAAAGTAATTGATTTGTATAATGGGGTTTACCTGCTTTTCACTGCTGTGATTTTGCCGCTTTACACCCACTTGACTCACTTACAGAGAGATATCAATGCATAGGTTTGAAGATTCTTACTAGTCAGATATATCCTTGGGCAGTGATTAGGGGGTGTTGAGTCCAATTCATTGAGCAAGGAGTAAGTCTTGTCTATTACATATTGGGTTTATGGAACGGTATCTGAGCTAATTTGAAACCCTTGTTTTATGCATCACCCCACCTCACCTTCCCCGTTAAGCAGCCATAGTGTGTTTTCTAAACGTGTGACTCTATTCTGTTTTGTAATTCAGTTCAAGGGTAGCGGTTTGTACATTCCCTCTATAAGTGATATCTTATGATAAGTGTCTTTTTCTCTGTGACTTATTTCACTTAGAATCGTCATACCTAAATCCACTCATCATGCTGCTACTAGCCTTATGACGTTGATTTCATGGCTGAGTGATATTCCATTGTACATAAGGACCACAACTTCTTTATACATTTTTCTCTTTCCTGGGATATTTAAGGTGTAACGAAGTGGAGGTTCTTGTCAACAGAGCAGCCCTAAACTTTGGGGTGCCTGTGTCTTGCTGATTTTTAGTAGTCCTAATTTATACGCCCATGAGTGAAAGTGCCCTATGCTCCCTAAGCTGAGTTTTTTAGATGTTTCAGGACACACCGTGCACTTCTCCAGAGTGGCTGTTGGCAATTTACATCCCGCCCATCAGCGTAGCAAGGCTCCCGTTTCTCCATGGCCTGTCCAGCATTTCTGTTTTTGACACTTTATTCAACATTGCCCTTTTGACCGATGGGAAGCGAGACTTCTTTGTAGCGCTGATTTGCCTTTCCAGGTTGCTTGGTTGGCCAAAAAGGGCGTATGCGTTTTTTCCTGAATATATTCAGGAAAAAACGCATACGCCCTTTTTGGCCAAGGGCATCATTGTCGAGGTTTTGCCGCTTTTCCTGTGCTTTAAAGGCGATTCGAATCTCCCTCCTGAAATCTGTTTCCTGCAATTCTGCCTTGCTTTCAAATCCTCTTCGTTGCCTTCCCTCAATATATTTGTGGACGAGAGTCATCATTTATAAGTCTGCAGGTTTGTTAATTGCAGTGCCCCTGAGCTCCATTTTTCAACTCGCTTTCTTGGGAGCTGGCCGCAAAAGTGCAGGATTGCTTCAGGCCCTATTCTGGTCCCGGGCGGCAGGCTGAGCCTGTGGTTAATTCTTCTTCCTGATGGGAAAATAGAGTGACCTGTGCCTGTCCCAACACCTAGAGCTAGTCTCTCATTGGTTCCCCCTCTTCCCGTTCATCCTCAGGACAAATTGCAACCTGTACGGAACAGGAGGTTAAAGGTGCTGATTCTCCAAGGACGGAGATTGCTAGTAAAGCGGCTGGAATGGCGAACCCGAGCACAAGGAGATGAGAAATGAGGTGTGTTTTAGAAACCTTTCCCGATCACACTGTGTACCATCTTCTGGGTTTCTCATGCATGTTTTCGATGTAGGAAGATGCCCTTGAACCTGGAGATTTGGGACCCATGGGATGGGTACCATGCAGTATTACTTTAAAGGGTCTACGTTTGCTCACCCAACCTCACGAAACCTCTCAGTCCCAAGAGTGTCCACCCTTATGTCTCAATCAGCTGTGGGTCTAGATATGGTCAATCCAGGTGGTATCACAGCCCCTGAACGAATTTTGTAAGAATTTCTCTCTCTTTCACTGTCTTTGTTTCACGGGTTTTTAAAAGTAATTGATTTTTATAATGGGGTTTACCTGCTTTTCACTGCTGTGATTTTGCCGCTTTAAACCCACTTGACTCACTTACAGAGAGATATCAATGCATAGGTTTTAAGATTCTTACTAGTCAGATATATTCTTGGGCGGTGAATAGGGGGTGTTGTGTCCAATTCATTGAGCAAGGAGTAGGTCTTGTCTATTACATATTGGGTTTATGGAACGGCATCTGAGCTAATTTGAAACCCTTGTTTTATGCATCACCCCACCTCGCCTTTCCCGTTAAGCAGCCATAGTGTGTTTTCTAAACGTGTGACTCTATTCTGTTTTGTAATTCAGTTCAAGGGTAGCGGTTTGTACATTCCCTCTATAAGTGATATCTTATGATAAGTGTCTTTTTCTGTGTGACTTATTTCACTTAGAATCGTCGTACCTAATTCCACTCATCTTGCTGCTACTAGCCTTATGACGTTATTTTCATGGCTGAGTGATATTCCATTGTACATAAGGACCAGAACTTCTTTATCCATTTTTCTCTTTCCTGGGATATTTAAGGTGTAACGAAGTGGAGGTTGTTGTCAACAGAGCAGCTCTAAACTTTGGGGTGCCTGTGTCTTGCTGATTTTTAGTTTTCCCAATTTATACGCCCATGAGTGGAAGTGCCCTATGCTCCCTAAGCTGTGTTTTTTAGATGTTTCAGGACACACCGTGCACTTCTCCAGAGTGGCTGTTGGCAATTTACATCCCGCCCATCAGCGTAGCCAGGCTCCCGTTTCTCCATGGCCTGTCCTGCATTTCTGGTTTTGACACTTTATTCAGCATGGCCCTTTTGACCGATGGGAAGCAAGACTTCTTTGTAGCGCTGATTTGCCTTTCCAGGTTGCTTGGTGGGCCAAAAAGGGCGTATGCGTTTTTTCCTGAATATATTCAGGAAAAAACGCATACGCCCTTTTTGGCCAAGGGCATTATTGTCGACGTTTTGCCGCTTTTCCTGTGCTTTAAAGGCGATTCAAATCTCCCTCCTGAAATCTGTTTCCTGCAATTCTGCCTTGCTTTCAAATCCTCTTCGTTGCCTTCCCTCAATATATTTGTGGACGAGAGTCATCATTTATAAGTCTGCAGGTTTGTGAATTGCAGTGCCCCTGAGCTCCATTTTTCACCTCGCTTTCTTGGGAGCTGACCGCAAAAGCGCAGGATTGCTTCAGGCCCTAATCTGGTCCCAAGCGGCAGGGTGAGCCTGTGGTTAATTCTTCTTCCTGATGGGAAAATAGAGTGACCTGTGCCTGTCCCAACACCTAGAGCTAGTCTCTCATTGGTTCCCCCTCTTCCCGTTCATCCTCAGGACAAACTGCAACCTGTACGGAACAGGAGGTTAAAGGTGCTGATTCTCCAAGGAGGGAGATTGCTAGTAAAGCGGCTGGAATGGCGAACCCGAGCACAAGGAGATGAGAAATGAGGTGCGTTTTAGAAACCTTTCCCGATCACACGGTGTACCATCTTCTGGGTTTCTCATGCATGTTTTCGATGTAGGAAGATGCCCTTGAATCCTGGAGATTTGGGACCCATGGGATGGGTACCACGCAGTATTACTTTAAAGGGTCTGCGTTTGCTCACCCAACCTCACCAAACCTCTCAGCCCCAAGAGTGTCCACCCTTATGTCTCAATCAGCTGTGGGTCTAGATATGGTCAATCCAGGTGGCATCACATCCCCTGAACGACTTTTGTAAGAATTTCTCTCTCTTTCACTGTCTTTGTTTCACGGCTTTTTAAAAGTAATTGATTTTTATAATGGGGTTTACCTGCTTTTCACTGCTGTGTTTTTGCCGCTTTACACCCTCTTGACTCACTTACAGAGAGATATCAATGCATAGGTTTTAAGATTCTTACTAGTCAGATATATTCTTGGGCGGTGAATAGGGGGTGCTGAGTCCAATTCCTTGAGCAAGGAGTAGGTCGTGTCTATTACATATTGGGTTTATGGAACGGTATCTGAGCTAATTTGAAACCCTTGTTTTATGCATCACCCCACCTCACCTTTACCGTTAAGCAGCCATAGTGTGTTTTCTAAACGTGTGACTCTATTCTGTTTTGTAATTCAGTTCAAGGGTAGCGGTTTGTACATTCCCTCTATAAGTGATATCTTATGATAAGTGTCTTTTTCTGTGTGACTTATTTCACTTAGAATCGTCGTACCTAAATCCACTCATCATGCTGCTACTAGCCTTATGACGTTGATTTCATGGCTGAGTGATATTCCATTGTACATAAGGACCACAACTTCTTTATCCATTTTTCTCTTTCCTGAGATATTTAAGGTGTAACGAAGTGGAGATTCTTGTCAACAGAGCAGCCCTAAACTTTGGGGTGCCTGTGTCTTGCTGATTTTTAGTTTTCCCAATTTATACGCCCATGAGTGGATGTGCCCTATGCTCCCTAAGCTCAGTTTTTTAGATGTTTCAGGACACACCGTGCACTTCTCCAGAGTGGCTGTTGGTAATTTACATCTCGCCCATCAGCGTAGCCAGGCTCCCGTTTCTCCATTGCCTGTCCTGCATTTCTGGTTTTGACACTTTATTCAGCATGGCCCTTTTGACCGATGGGAAGCGAGACTTCTTTGTAGCGCTGATTTGCCTTTCCAGGTTGCTCGGTTGGCCAAAAAGGGCGTATGCGTTTTTTCCTGAATATATTCAGGAAAAAACGCATACGCCCTTTTTGGCCAAGGGCATCATTGTCGAGGTTTTGCCGCTTTTCCTGTGCTTTAAAGGCGATTCGAATCTCCCTCCTGAAATCTGTTTCCTGCAATTCTGCCTTGCTTTCAAATCCTCTTCGTTTCCTTCCATCAATATATTTGTGGACGAGAGTCATCATTTATAAGTCTGCAGGTTTGTGAATTGCAGTGCCCCTGAGCTCCATTTTTCAACTCGCTTTCTTGGGAGCTGGCCGCAAAAGCGCAGAATTGCTTCAGGCCCTATTCTGGTCCCAGGCGGCAGGCTGAGCCTGTGGTAAATTCTTCTTCCTGAGGGGAAAATAGAGTGACCTGTGCCTGTCCCAACACCTAGAGCTAGTCTCAAATTTGCTCCCCCTCTTCCCGTTCATCCTCAGGACAAATTTCAACCTGTACGGAACAGGAGGTTAAAGGTGCTGATTCTCCAAGGAGGGAGATTGCTAGTAAAGCGGCTGGAATGGCCAACCCAAGCACAAGGAGATGAGAAATGAGGTGCGTTTTAGAAACCTTTCCCGATCACACGGTGTACCATCTTCTGGGTTTCTCATGAATGTTTTCGATGTACGAAGATGCCCTTGAACCTGGAGATTTGGGACCCATGGGATGGGTACCACACTGTATTACTTTATAGGGTCTGCGTTTGCTCACCCAACCTCACCAAACCTCTCAGCCCCAAGAGTGTCCACCCGTATGTCTCAATCAGCTGTGGGTCTAGATATGGTCAATCCAGGTGGCATCACAGCCCCTGAACGAATTTTGTAAGAATTTCTCTCTCTTTCACTGTCTTTGTTTCACGGGTTTTTAAAAGTAATTGATTTTTATAATGGGGTTTACCTGCTTTTCACTGCTGTGATTTTGCCGCTTTACACCCACTTGACTCACTTACAGAGAGATATCAATGCATAGGTTTCAAGATTCTTACTAGTCAGATATATTCTTGGGCGGTGAATAGGGGGTGTTGAGTCCAATTCATTGAGGAAGGAGTAGGGCTTGTCTATTACATATTGGATTTATGGAACGGTATCTGAGCTAATTTGAAACCCTTGTTGTAGGCATCACCCCACCTCACCTTTCCCATTAAGCAGCCATAGTGTGTTTTCTAAACATGTGACTCTATTCTGTTTTGTAATTCAGTTCAAGGGTAGCGGTTTTTACATTCCCTCTATAAGTCATATCTTATGATAAGTGTCTTTTTCTGTGTGACTTATTTCACTTAGAATCGTCGTACCTAAATCCACTCATCATGCTGCTACTAGCCTTATGACGTTGATTTCATGGCTGAGTGATATTCCATTGTACATAAGGACCACAACTTCTTTATCCATTTTTCTCTTTCCTGGGATATTTAAGGTGTAACGAAGTGGAGATTCTTGTCAACAGAGCAGCCCTAAACTTTGGGGTGCCTGTGTCTTGCTGATTTTTAGTTTTCCCAATTTATATGCCCATGAGTGGATGTGCCCTATGCTCCCTAAGCTGAGTTTTTTAGATGTTTCAGGACACACCGTGCACTTCTCCAGAGTGGCTGTTGGCAATTTACATCCCGCCCATCAGCGTAGCCAGGCTCCCGTTTCTCCATGGCCTGTCCTGCATTTCTGGTTTTGACACTTTATTCAGCATGGCCCTTTTGACCGATGGGAAGCGAGACTTCTTTGTAGCGCTGATTTGCCTTTCCAGGTTGCTTGGTTGGCCAAAAAGGGCGTATGCGTTTTTTCCTGAATATATTCAGGAAAAAACGCATACGCCCTTTCTGGCCAAGGGCATCATTGTCGAGGTTTTGCCGCTTTTCCTGTGCTTTAAAGGCGATTCGAATCTCCCTCCTGAAATCTATTTCCTGCAATTCTGCCTTGCTTTCAAATCCTCTTCGTTGCCTTCCCTCAATATATTTGTGGACGAGAGTCATCATTTATAAGTCTGCAGGTTTGTGAATTGCAGTGCCCCTGAGCTCCATTTTTCAACTCGCTTTCTTGGGCGCTGGCCGCAAAAGCGCAGGATTGCTTCAGGCCCTATTCTGGTCCCAGGCGGCAGGCTGAGCCTGTGGTTAATTCTTCTTCCTGATGGGAAAATAGAGTGACCTCTGCATGTCCCAACACCTAGAGCTAGTCTCTCATTGGTTCCCCCTCTTGCCTTTCGTCCTCAGGACAAATTGCAAGCTGTACGGAACAGGAGGTTAAAGGTGCTGATTCTCTAAGGAGGGAGATTGCTAGTAAAGCGGCTGGAATGGCGAACCCGAGCACAAGGAGATTAGAAATGAGGTGCGTTTTAGAAACCTTTCCCGATCACACGGTGTACCATCTTCTGGGTTTCTCATGCATGTTTTCGATGTAGGAAGATGCCCTTGAACCTGGAGATTTGGGACCCATGGGATGGGTACCACGCAGTATTACTTTAAAGGGTCTGCGTTTGCTCACCCAACCTCACCAAACCTCTCAGCCCCAAGAGTGTCCACCCTTATGTCTCAATCAGCTGTGGGTCTAGATATGGTCAATCCAGGTGGCATTACAGCCGCTGAACGAATTTTGTAAGAATTTCTCTCTCTTTCACTGTCTTTGTTTCATGGGTTTTTAAAAGTAATTGATTTTTATAATGGGGTTTACCTGCTTTTCACTGCTGTGATTTTGCCGCTTTACACCTACTTGACTCACTTACAGAGAGATATCAATGCATAGGTTTGAAGATTCTTACTAGTCAGATATATTCTTGGACGGTGAATTGGGGGTGTTGAGTCCAATTCATTGAGGAAGGAGTAGGGCTTGGCTATTACATATTGGATTTATGGAACGGTATCTGAGATAATTTGAAACCCTTGTTTTATGCATCACCCCACCTCACGTTTCCCGTTAAGCAGCCATAGTGTGTTTTCTAAACGTGTGACTCTATTCTGTTTTGTAATTCAGTTCAAGGGTCTCGGTTTTTACATTCCCTCTATAAGTCATATCTTATGATAAGTGTCTTTCTCTGTGTGACTTATTTCACCTAGAATCGTCGTACCTAAATCCACTCATCATGCTGCTACTAGCCTTATGACGTTGATTTCATGGCTGAGTGATATTCCATTGTACATAAGGACCACAACTTCTTTATCCATTTTTCTCTTTCCTGGGATATTTAAGGTGTAACGAAGTGGAGGTTCTTGTCAACAGAGCAGCCCTAAACTTTGGGGTGCCTGTGTCTTGCTGATTTTTAGTTTTCCCAATTTATACGCCCATGAGTGGATGTGCCCTATGCTCCCTAAGCTCAGTTTTTTAGATGTTTCAGGACACACCGTGCACTTCTCCAGAGTGGCTGTTGGCAATTTACATCCCGCCCATCAGCGTAGCCAGGCTCCCGTTTCTCCATGGCCTGTCCTTCATTTCTGGTTTTGACACTTTATTCAGCATGGCCCTTTTGACCGATGGGAAGCGAGACATCTTTGTAGCGCTGATTTGCCTTTCCAGGTTGCTTGGTTGGCCAAAAGGGCGTATGCGTTTTTAACTGAATATATTCAGGAAAAAACGCATACGCCCTTTTTGGCCAAGGGCATTATTGTCGAGGTTTTGCCGCTTTTCCTGTGCTTTAAAGGCGATTCAAATCTCCCTCCTGAAATCTGTTTCCTGCAATTCTGCCTTGCTTTCAAATCCTCTTCGTTGCCTTCCCTCAATATATTTGTGGACGAGAGTCATCATTTATAAGTCTGCAGGTTTGTGAATTGCAGTGCCCCTGAGCTCCATTTTTCACCTCGCTTTCTTGGGAGCTGACCGCAAAAGCGCAGGATTGCTTCAGGCCCTAATCTGGTCCCAAGCGGCAGGGTGAGCCTGTGGTTAATTCTTCTTCCTGATGGGAAAATAGAGTGACCTGTGCCTGTCCCAACACCTAGAGCTAGTCTCTCATTGGTTCCCCCTCTTCCCGTTCATCCTCAGGACAAACTGCAACCTGTACGGAACAGGAGGTTAAAGGTGCTGATTCTCCAAGGAGGGAGATTGCTAGTAAAGCGGCTGGAATGGCGAACCCGAGCACAAGGAGATGAGAAATGATGTGCGTTTTACAAACCTTTCCCGATCACACGGTGTACCATCTTCTGGGTTTCTCATGCATGTTTTCGATGTAGGAAGATGCCCTTCAACCTGGAGATTTGGGACCCATGGGATGGGTACCACGCAGTATTACTTTAAAGGGTCTGCGTTTGCTCACCCAACCTCACCAAACCTCTCAGCCCCAAGAGTGTCCACCCTTATGTCTCAATCAGCTGTGGGTCTAGATATGGTCAATCCAGGTGGCATCACAGCCCCTGAACGACTTTTGTAAGAATTTCTCTCTCTTTCACTGTCTTTGTTTCACGGGTTTTTAAAAGTAATTGATTTTTATAATGGGGTTTACCTGCTTTTAACTGCTGTGATTTTGCCGCTTTACACCCACTTGACTCACTTACAGAGAGATATCAATGCATAGGTTTTAAGATTCTTACTAGTCAGATATATTCTTGGGTGGTGAATAGGGGGTGTTGAGTCCAATTCATTGAGCAAGGAGTAGGTCTTGTCTATTACATATTGGGTTTATGGAACGGTATCTGAGCTAATTTGAAACCTTTGTTTTATGCATCACCCCACCTCACCTTTCCCGTTAAGCAGCCATAGTGTGTTTTCTAAACATGTGACTCTATTCTGTTTTGTAATTCAGTTCAAGGGTAGCGGTTTGTACATTCCCTCTATAAGTGATATCTTATGATAAGTGTCTTTTTCTGTGTGACTTATTTCACTTAGAATCGTCGTACCTAAATCCACTCATCATGCTGCTACTAGCCTTATGACGTTGATTTCATGGCTGAGTGATATTCCATTGTACATAAGGACCACAACTTCTTTATCCATTTTTCTCTTTCCTGGGATATTTAAGGTGTAACGAAGTGGAGGTTCTTGTCAACAGAGCAGCCCTAAACTTTCGGGTGCCTGTGTCTTGCTGATTTTTAGTAGTCCCAATTTATACGCCCATGAGTGAAAGTGCCCTATGCTCCCTAAGCTGAGTTTTTTAGATGTTTCAGAACACACCGTGCACTTCTCCAGAGTGGCTGTTGGCAATTTACATCCCGCCCATCAGCGTAGCCAGGCTCCCGTTTCTCCATGTCCTGTCCTGCAGTTCTGGTTTTGACACTTTATTCAGCATGGCCCTTTTGACCGATGGGAAGCGAGACTTCTTTGTAGCGCTGATTTGCCTTTCCAGGTTGCTTGGTTGGCCAAAAAGGGCGTATGCGTTTTTTCCTGAATATATTCAGGAAAAAACGCATACGCCCTTTTTGGCCAAGGGCATCATTGTCGAGGTTTTGCCGCTTTTCCTGTGCTTTAAAGGCGATTCGAATCTCCCTCCTGAAATCTGTTTCCTGCAATTCTGCCTTGCTTTCAAATCCTCTTCGTTGCCTTCCCTCAATATATTTGTGGACGAGAGTCATCATTTATAAGTCTGCAGGTTTGTGAATTGCAGTGCCCCTGAGCTCCATTTTTCAACTCGCTTTCTTGGGAGCTGGCCGCAAAAGCGCAGGAGTGCTTCAGGCCCTCTTCTGGTCCCGGGCGGCAGGCTGAGCCTGTGGTTAATTCTTCTTCCTGATGGGAAAATAGAGTGACCTGTGCCTGTCCCAACACCTAGAGCTAGTCTCTCATTGGTTCCCCCTCTTCCCGTTCATCCTCTGGACAAATTGCAACCTGTACGGAACAGGAGATTAAAGGTGCTGATTCTCCAAGGACGGAGATTGTTAGTAAAGCGGCTGGAATGGCGAACCCGAGCACAAGGAGATGAGAAATGAGGTGCGTTTTGAAAACCTTTCCCGATCACACGGTGTACCATCTTCTGGGTTTCTAATGCATGTTTTCGATGTAGGAAGATGCCCTTGAACCTGGAGATTTGGGACCCATGGGATGGGTACCACGCAGTATTACTTTAAAGGGTCTGTGTTTTCTCACCCAACCTCACCAAACCTCTCAGCCCCAATAGTGTCCACACTTATGTCTCAATCAGCTGTGGGTCTAGATATGGCCAATCCAGGTGGCATCACAGCCCCTGAACGAATTTTGTAAGAATTTCTCTCTCTTTCACTGTCTTTGTTTCACGGCTTTTTAAAAGTAATTGATTTTTATAATGGGGTTTACCTGCTTTTCACTGCTGTGTTTTTGCCGCTTTACACCCTCTTGACTCAATTACAGAGAGATATCAATGCATAGGTTTTAAGATTCTTACTAGTCAGATATATTCTTGGGCGGTGAATAGGGGGTGCTGAGTCCAATTCCTTGAGCAAGGAGTAGGTCGTGTCTATTACATATTGGGTTTATGGAACGGTATCTGAGCTAATTTGAAACCCTTGTTTTATGCATCACCCCACCTCACCTTTACCGTTAAGCAGCCATAGTGTGTTTTCTAAACGTGTGACTCTATTCTGTTTTGTAATTCAGTTCAAGGGTAGCGGTTTGTACATTCCCTCTATAAGTGATATCTTATGATAAGTGTCTTTTTCTGTGTGACTTATTTCACTTAGAATCGTCGTACCTAAATCCACTCATCTTGCTGCTACTAGCCTTATGACGTTGATTTCATGGCTGAGTGATATTCCATTGTACATAAGGACCACAACTTCTTTATCCATTTTTCTCTTTCCTGGGATATTTAAGGTGTAACGAAGTGGAGGTTCTTGTCAACAGAGCAGCCCTAAACTTTGGGGTGCCTCTGTCTTGCTGATTTTTAGTTTTCCCAATTTATACGCCCATGAGTGGAAGTGCCTTATGCTCCCTAAGCTGAGTTTTTTAAATGTTTCAGGACACACCGTGCACTTCTCCAGAGTGGCTGTTGTCAATTTACATCCCGCCCATCAGCGTAGCCAGGCTCCCGTTTCTCCATGGCCTGTCCTGCATTTCTGGGTTTGACACTTTATTCAGCATGGCCCTTTTGACCGATGGGAAGCGAGACTTCTTTGTAGCGCTGATTTGCATTTCCAGGTTGCTTGGTTGGCCAAAAAGGGCGTATGCGTTTTTTCCTGAATATATTCAGGAAAATACGCATTCGCCCTTTTTGGCCAAGGGCATCATTGTCGAGGTTTTGCCGCTTTTCCTGTGCTTTAAAGGCGATTCGAATCTCCCTCCTGAAATCTGTTTCCTGCAATTCTGCCTTGCTTTCAAATCCTCTTCGTTGCCTTCCCTCAATATATTTGTGGACGAGAGTCATCATTTATAAGTCTGCAGGTTTGTGAATTGCAGTGCCCCTGAGCTCCATTTTTCAACTCGCTTTCTTGGGAGCTGGCCGCGAAAGCGCAGGATTGCTTCAGGCCCTATTCTGGTCCCGGGCGGCAGGCTGAGCCTGTGGTTAATTCTTCTTCCTGATGGGAAAATAGAGTGACCTGTGCCTGTCCCAAAACCTAGAGCTAGTCTCTCATTGGTTCCCACTCTTCCCGTTCATCCTCAGGACAAATTGCAACCTGTACGGAACAGGAGGTTAAAGGTGCTGATTCTCCAAGGAGGGAGATTGCTAGTAAAGCGGCTGGAATGGCGAACCCGAGCACAAGGAGATGAGAAATGAGGTGCGTTTTACAAACCTTTCCCGATCACACGGTGTACCATCTTCTGGTTTCTCATGCATGTTTTCGATGTTGGAAGATGCCCTTGAACCTTGAGATTTGGGACCCATGGGATGGGTACCACGCAGAATTACTTTAAAGGGTCTGCGTTTGCTCACCCAAACTCACCAAACCTCTCAGCGCCAAGAGTGTCCACCCTTATGTCTCAATCAGCTGTGGGTCTAGATATGGTCAATCCAGGTGGCATCACAGCCCCTGAACGAATTTTTTAAGAATTTCTCTCTCTTTCACTGTCTTTGTTTCACGGGTTTTTAAAAGTAATTGATTTGTATAATGGGGTTTACCTGCTTTTCACTGCTGTGATTTTGCCGCTTTACACCCACTTGACTCACTTACAGAGAGATATCAATGCATAGGTTTGAAGATTCTTACTAGTCAGATATATCCTTGGGCAGTGATTAGGGGGTGTTGAGTCCAATTCATTGAGCAAGGAGTAGGTCTTGTCTATTACATATTGGGTTTATGGAACGGTATCTGAGCTAATTTGAAACCCTTGTTTTATGCATCACCCCACCTCACCTTCCCCGTTAAGCAGCCATAGTGTGTTTTCTAAACGTGTGACTCTATTCTGTTTTGTAATTCAGTTCAAGGGTAGCGGTTTGTACATTCCCTCTATAAGTGATATCTTATGATAAGTGTCTTTTTCTCTGTGACTTATTTCACTTAGAATCGTCATACCTAAATCCACTCATCATGCTGCTACTAGCCTTATGACGTTGATTTCATGGCTGAGTGATATTCCATTGTACATAAGGACCACAACTTCTTTATACATTTTTCTCTTTCCTGGGATATTTAAGGTGTAACGAAGTGGAGGTTCTTGTCAACAGAGCAGCCCTAAACTTTGGGGTGCCTGTGTCTTGCTGATTTTTAGTAGTCCTAATTTATACGCCCATGAGTGAAAGTGCCCTATGCTCCCTAAGCTGAGTTTTTTAGATGTTTCAGGACACACCGTGCACTTCTCCAGAGTGGCTGTTGGCAATTTACATCCCGCCCATCAGCGTAGCAAGGCTCCCGTTTCTCCATGGCCTGTCCAGCATTTCTGTTTTTGACACTTTATTCAACATTGCCCTTTTGACCGATGGGAAGCGAGACTTCTTTGTAGCGCTGATTTGCCTTTCCAGGTTGCTTGGTTGGCCAAAAAGGGCGTATGCGTTTTTTCCTGAATATATTCAGGAAAAAACGCATACGCCCTTTTTGGCCAAGGGCATCATTGTCGAGGTTTTGCCGCTTTTCCTGTGCTTTAAAGGCGATTCGAATCTCCCTCCTGAAATCTGTTTCCTGCAATTCTGCCTTGCTTTCAAATCCTCTTCGTTGCCTTCCCTCAATATATTTGTGGACGAGAGTCATCATTTATAAGTCTGCAGGTTTGTTAATTGCAGTGCCCCTGAGCTCCATTTTTCAACTCGCTTTCTTGGGAGCTGGCCGCAAAAGTGCAGGATTGCTTCAGGCCCTATTCTGGTCCCGGGCGGCAGGCTGAGCCTGTGGTTAATTCTTCTTCCTGATGGGAAAATAGAGTGACCTGTGCCTGTCCCAACACCTAGAGCTAGTCTCTCATTGGTTCCCCCTCTTCCCGTTCATCCTCAGGACAAATTGCAACCTGTACGGAACAGGAGGTTAAAGGTGCTGATTCTCCAAGGACGGAGATTGCTAGTAAAGCGGCTGGAATGGCGAACCCGAGCACAAGGAGATGAGAAATGAGGTGTGTTTTAGAAACCTTTCCCGATCACACTGTGTACCATCTTCTGGGTTTCTCATGCATGTTTTCGATGTAGGAAGATGCCCTTGAACCTGGAGATTTGGGACCCATGGGATGGGTACCATGCAGTATTACTTTAAAGGGTCTACGTTTGCTCACCCAACCTCACGAAACCTCTCAGTCCCAAGAGTGTCCACCCTTATGTCTCAATCAGCTGTGGGTCTAGATATGGTCAATCCAGGTGGTATCACAGCCCCTGAACGAATTTTGTAAGAATTTCTCTCTCTTTCACTGTCTTTGTTTCACGGGTTTTTAAAAGTAATTGATTTTTATAATGGGGTTTACCTGCTTTTCACTGCTGTGATTTTGCCGCTTTAAACCCACTTGACTCACTTACAGAGAGATATCAATGCATAGGTTTTAAGATTCTTACTAGTCAGATATATTCTTGGGCGGTGAATAGGGGGTGTTGTGTCCAATTCATTGAGCAAGGAGTAGGTCTTGTCTATTACATATTGGGTTTATGGAACGGCATCTGAGCTAATTTGAAACCCTTGTTTTATGCATCACCCCACCTCGCCTTTCCCGTTAAGCAGCCATAGTGTGTTTTCTAAACGTGTGACTCTATTCTGTTTTGTAATTCAGTTCAAGGGTAGCGGTTTGTACATTCCCTCTATAAGTGATATCTTATGATAAGTGTCTTTTTCTGTGTGACTTATTTCACTTAGAATCGTCGTACCTAATTCCACTCATCTTGCTGCTACTAGCCTTATGACGTTATTTTCATGGCTGAGTGATATTCCATTGTACATAAGGACCAGAACTTCTTTATCCATTTTTCTCTTTCCTGGGATATTTAAGGTGTAACGAAGTGGAGGTTGTTGTCAACAGAGCAGCTCTAAACTTTGGGGTGCCTGTGTCTTGCTGATTTTTAGTTTTCCCAATTTATACGCCCATGAGTGGAAGTGCCCTATGCTCCCTAAGCTGTGTTTTTTAGATGTTTCAGGACACACCGTGCACTTCTCCAGAGTGGCTGTTGGCAATTTACATCCCGCCCATCAGCGTAGCCAGGCTCCCGTTTCTCCATGGCCTGTCCTGCATTTCTGGTTTTGACACTTTATTCAGCATGGCCCTTTTGACCGATGGGAAGCAAGACTTCTTTGTAGCGCTGATTTGCCTTTCCAGGTTGCTTGGTGGGCCAAAAAGGGCGTATGCGTTTTTTCCTGAATATATTCAGGAAAAAACGCATACGCCCTTTTTGGCCAAGGGCATTATTGTCGACGTTTTGCCGCTTTTCCTGTGCTTTAAAGGCGATTCAAATCTCCCTCCTGAAATCTGTTTCCTGCAATTCTGCCTTGCTTTCAAATCCTCTTCGTTGCCTTCCCTCAATATATTTGTGGACGAGAGTCATCATTTATAAGTCTGCAGGTTTGTGAATTGCAGTGCCCCTGAGCTCCATTTTTCACCTCGCTTTCTTGGGAGCTGACCGCAAAAGCGCAGGATTGCTTCAGGCCCTAATCTGGTCCCAAGCGGCAGGGTGAGCCTGTGGTTAATTCTTCTTCCTGATGGGAAAATAGAGTGACCTGTGCCTGTCCCAACACCTAGAGCTAGTCTCTCATTGGTTCCCCCTCTTCCCGTTCATCCTCAGGACAAACTGCAACCTGTACGGAACAGGAGGTTAAAGGTGCTGATTCTCCAAGGAGGGAGATTGCTAGTAAAGCGGCTGGAATGGCGAACCCGAGCACAAGGAGATGAGAAATGATGTGCGTTTTAGAAACCTTTCCCGATCACACGGTGTACCATCTTCTGGGTTTCTCATGCATGTTTTCGATGTAGGAAGATGCCCTTGAACCTGGAGATTTGGGACCCATGGGATGGGTACCACGCAGTATTACTTTAAAGGGTCTGCGTTTGCTCACCCAACCTCACCAAACCTCTCAGCCCCAAGAGTGTCCACCCTTATGTCTCAATCAGCTGTGGGTCTAGATATGGTCAATCCAGGTGGCATCACAGCCCCTGAACGAATTTTGTAAGAATTTCTCTCTCTTTCACTGTCTTTGTTTCACGGGTTTTTAAAAGTAATTGATTTTTATAATGGGGTTTACCTGCTTTTAACTGCTGTGATTTTGCCGCTTTACACCCACTTGACTCACTTACAGAAAGATATCAATGCATAGGTTTTAAGATTCCTACTAGTCAGATATATTCTTGGGCGGTGAATAGGGGGTGTTGAGTCCAATTCATTGAGCAAGGAGTAGGTCTTGTCTATTATGTATTGGGTTTATGGAACGGTATCTGAGATAATTTGAAACCCTTGTTTTATGCATCACCCCACCTCACCTTTCCCGTTAAGAAGCCATAGTGTGTTTTCTAAACGTGTGACTCTATTCTGTTTTGTAATTCAGTTCAAGGGTAGCGGTTTGTACATTCCCTCTATAAGTGATATCTTATGATAAGTGTCTTTTTCTGTGTGACTTATTTCACTTAGAATCGTCGTACCTAAATCCACTCATCATGCTGCTACTAGCCTTATGACGTTGATTTCATGGCTGAGTGATATTCCATTGTACATAAGGACCACAACTTCTTTATCCATTTTTCTCTTTCCTGGGATATTTAAGGTGTAACGAAGTGGAGGTTCTTGTCAACAGAGCAGCCCTAAACTTTCGGGTGCCTGTGTCTTGCTGATTTTTAGTAGTCCCAATTTATACGCCCATGAGTGAAAGTGCCCTATGCTCCCTAAGCTGAGTTTTTTAGATGTTTCAGAACACACCGTGCACTTCTCCAGAGTGGCTGTTGGCAATTAAATCCCGCCCATCCGCGTAGCCAGGCTCCCGTTTCTCCATGGCCTGTCCTGCATTTCTGGTTTTGACACTTTATTCAGCATGGCCCCTTTGACCGATGGGAAGCGAGACTTCTTTGTAGCGCTGATTTGCCTTTCCAGGTTGCTTGGTTGGCCAAAAAGGGCGTATGCGTTTTTTCCTGAATATATTCAGGAAAAAACGCATACGCCCTTTATGGCCAAGGGCATCATTGTCGAGGTTTTGCCGCTTTTCCTGTGCTTTAAAGGCGATTCGAATCTCCCTCCTGAAATCTGTTTCCTGCAATTCTGCCTTGCTTTCAAATCCTCTTCGTTGCCTTCCCTCAATATATTCGTGGACGAGAGTCATCATTTATAAGTCTGCAGGTTTGTGAATTGCAGTGCCCCTGAGCTCCATTTTTCAACTCGCTTTGTTGGGCGCTGGCCGCAAAAGCGCAGGATTGCTTCAGGCCCTATTCTGGTCCCGGGCGGCAGGGTGAGCCTGTGGTTAATTCTTCTTCCTGATGGGAAAATACAGTGACCTGTGCCTGTCCCAACACCTAGAGCTAGTCTCTCATTGGTTCCCCCTCTTCCCGTTCATCCTCAGGACAAATTGCAACCTGTACAGAACAGGAGGTTAAAGGTGCTGATTCTCCAAGGAGGGAGATTGCTAATAAAGCGGCTGGAATGGCGAACCCGAGTACAAGGAGATGAGAAATGAGGTGTGTCTTAGAAACCTTTCCCGATCACACGGTGTACCATCTTCTGGGTTTCTCATGCATGTTTTCGATGTAGGAAGATGCCCTTGAACCTGGAGATTTGGGACCCATGGGATGGGTACCACGCAGTATTACTTTAAAGGGTCTGCGTTTGCTCACCCAACCTCACCAAACCTCTCAGCCCCAAGAGTGTCCACCCTTATGTCTCAATCAGCTGTGGGTCTAGATATGGCCAATCCAGGTGGCCTCACAGCCCCTGAACGAATTTTGTAAGAATTTCTCTCTCTTTCACTGTCTTTGTTTCACGGGTTTTTAAAAGTAATTGATTTTTATAATGGGGTTTACCTGCTTTTCACTGCTGTGTTTTTGCCGCTTTACACCCTCTTGACTCACTTACAGAGAGATATCAATGCATAGGTTTTAAGATTCTTACTAGTCAGATATATTCTTGGGCGGTGAATAGGGGGTGCTGAGTCCAATTCCTTGAGCAAGGAGTAGGTCGTGTCTATTACATATTGGGTTTATGGAACGGTATCTGAGATAATTTGAAACCCTTGTTTTATGCATCACCCCACCTCACCTTTCCCGTTAAGCAGCCATAGTGTGTTTTCTAAACGTGTGACTCTATTCTGTTTTGTAATTCAGTTCAAGGGTAGCGGTTTTTACATTCCCTCTATAAGTCATATCTTATGATAAGTGTCTTTTTCTGAGTGACTTATTTCACTTAGAATCATCGTACCTAAATCCACTCATCATGCTGCTACTAGCCTTATGACGTTGATTTCATGGCTGAGTGATATTCCATTGTACATAAGGACCACAATTTCTTTATCCATTTTTCTCTTTCCTGGGATATTTAAGGTGTAACGAAGTGGAGGTTGTTGTCAACAGAGTAGCCCTAAACTTTGGGGTGCCTGTGTCTTGCTGATTTTTAGTTTTCCCAATTTATACGCCCATGAGTGGAAGTGCCCTATGCTCCCTAAGCTGAGTTTTTTAGATGTTTCAGGACACACCGTGCACTTCTCCAGAGTGGCTGTTGGCAATTTACATCCCGCCCATCAGCGTAGCCAGGCTCCCGTTTCTCCATGGCCTGTCCTGCATTTCTGGTTTTGACACTTTATTCAGCATGGCCCTTTTGACCGATGGGAAGCGAGACTTCTTTGTAGCGCTGATTTGCCTTTCCAGGTTGCTTGGTGGGCCAAAAAGGGCATTATTGTCGAGGTTTTGAGGCTTTTCCTGTGCTTTAAAGGCGTTTCGAATCTCCCTCCTGAAATCTGTTTCCTGCAATTCTGCCTTGCTTTCAAATCCTCTTCGTTGCCTTCCCTCAATATATTTGTGGACGAGAGACATCATTTATAAGTCTGCAGGTTTGTGAATTGCAGTGCCCCTGAGCTCCATTTTTCAACTCGCTTTCTTGGGTGCTGGCCGCAAAAGCGCAGGATTGCTTCAGGCCCTATTCTCGTCCCAGGCGGCAGGCTGAGCCTGTGGTTAATTCTTCTTCCTGATGGGAAAATAGAGTGACCTGTGCCTGTCCCAACACCTAGAGCTAGTCTCTCATTGGTTCCCCCTCTTCCCGTTCATCCTCAGGACAAATTGCAACCTGTACGGAACAGGAGGTTAAAGGTGTTGATTCTCCAAGGAGGGAGATTGCTAGTAAAGCGGCTTGAATGGCGAACTCGAGCACAAGGAGATGAGAAATGAGGTGCGTTTTAGAAACCTTTCCCGATCACATGGTGTACCATCTTCTGGGTTTCTCATGAATGTTTTCGATGTAGGAAGATGCCCTTGAACCTGGAGATTTGGGACCCATGGGATGGGGACCACGCAGTATTACTTTAAAGGGTCTGCGTTTGCTCACCAAACCTCACCAAACCTCTCAGCCCCAAGAGTGTCCACCCTTATGTCTCAATCAGCTGTGGGTCTAGATATGGCCAATCCAGGTGGCATCACAGCCCCTGAACGAATTTTGTAAGAATTTCTCTCTCTTTCACTGTCTTTGTTACACGAGTTTTTAAAAGTAATTGATTTTTATAATGGGGTTTACCTGCTTTTCACTGCTGTGATTTTGCCGTTTTACACCCACTTGACCCACTTACAGAGAGTTATCAATACATAGGTTGTAAGATTCTTACTAGTCAGATATATTCTTGGGCGGTGAATAGGGGGTGTTGAGTCCAATTCATTGAGCAAGGAGTAGGGCTTGTCTATTACATATTGGGTTTATGGAACGGTATCTGAGCTAATTTGAAACCCTTGTTTTATGCATCACCCCACCTCACCTTTCCCGTTAAGCAGCCATAGTGTGTTTTCTAAACGTGTGACTCTATTCTGTTTTGTAATTCAGTTCAAGGGTAGCGGTTTTTACATTCCATCTATAAGTGATATCTTATGACAAGTGTCTTTTTCTGTGTGACTTATTTCACTTAGAATCGTCGTACCTAAATCCACTCATCATGCTGCTACTAGCCTTATGACGTTGATTTCATAGCTGAGTGATATTCCATTGTACATAAGGACCACAACTTCTTTATCCATTTTTCTCTTTCCTGGGATATTTAAGGTGTAACCAAGTGGAGATTCTTGTCAACAGAGCAGCCCTAAACTTTGGGGTGCCTGTGTCTTGCTGATTTTTAGTTTTCCCAATTTATACGCCCATGAGTGGATGTGCCCTACGCTCCCTAAGCTCAGTTTTTTAGATGTTTCAGGACACACCGTGCACTTCTCCAGAGTGGCTGTTGGCAATTTACATCCCGCCCATCAGCGTAGCCCGGCTCCCGTTTCTCCATGGCCGGTCCTGCATTTCTGGTTTTGACACTTTATTCAGCATGGCCCTTTTGACCGATGGGAAGTGAGACTTCTTTGTAGCGCTGATTTACCTTTCTAGGTTGCTTGGTTGGCCAAAAAGGGCGTATGCGTTTTTTCCTGAATATATTCAGGAAAAAACGCATACGCCCTTTTAGGCCAAGGGCATCATTGTCGAGGTTTTGCCGCTTTTCCTGTGCTTTAAAGGCGATTCGAATCTCCCTCCTGAAATCTGTTTCCTGCAATTCTGCCTTGCTTTCAAATCCTCTTCGTTGCCTTCCCTCAATATATTTGTGGACGAGAGTCATCATTTATAAGTCTGCAGGTTTGTGAATTGCAGTGCCCCTGAGCTCCATTTTTCAACTCGCTTTCTTGGGAGCTGGCCGCAAAAGCGAAGGATTGCTTCAGGCCATATTCTGGTCCCGGGCGGCAGGCTGAGCCTGTGGTTAAATCTTCTTCCTGATGGGAAAATAGAGTGACCTGTGCCTGTCCCAACACCTAGAGCTAGTCTCAAATTTGCTCCCCCTCTTCCCGTTCATCCTCAGGACAAATTTCAACCTGTACGGAACAGGAGGTTAAAGGTGCTGATTCTCCAAGGAGGGAGATTGCTAGTAAAGCGGCTGGAATGGCCAACCCAAGCACAAGGAGATGAGAAATGAGGTGCGTTTTAGAAACCTTTCCCGATCACACGGTGTACCATCTTCTGGGTTTCTCATGAATGTTTTCGATGTACGAAGATGCCCTTGAACCTGGAGATTTGGGACCCATGGGATGGGTACCACACTGTATTACTTTATAGGGTCTGCGTTTGCTCACCCAACCTCACCAAACCTCTCAGCCCCAAGAGTGTCCACCCGTATGTCTCAATCAGCTGTGGGTCTAGATATGGTCAATCCAGGTGGCATCACAGCCCCTGAACGAATTTTGTAAGAATTTCTCTCTCTTTCACTGTCTTTGTTTCACGGGTTTTTAAAAGTAATTGATTTTTTATAATGGGGTTTACCTGCTTTTCACTGCTGTGATTTTCCCGCTTTACACCCACTTGACTCACTTACAGAGAGATATCAATGCATAGGTTTCAAGATTCTTACTAGTCAGATATATTCTTGGGCGGTGAATAGGGGGTGTTGAGTCCAATTCATTGAGGAAGGAGTAGGGCTTGTCTATTACATATTGGATTTATGGAACGGTATCTGAGCTAATTTGAAACCCTTGTTGTATGCATCACCCCACCTCACCTTTCCCATTAAGCAGCCATAGTGTGTTTTCTAAACATGTGACTCTATTCTGTTTTGTAATTCAGTTCAAGGGTAGCGGTTTTTACATTCCCTCTATAAGTCATATCTTATGATAAGTGTCTTTTTCTGTGTGACTTATTTCACTTAGAATCGTCGTACCTAAATCCAATCATCATGCTGCTACTAGCCTTATGACGTTGATTTCATGGCTGAGTGATATTCCATTGTACATAAGGACCACAACTTCTTTATCCATTTTTCTCTTTCCTGGGATATTTAAGGTGTAACGAAGTGGAGATTCTTGTCAACAGAGCAGCCCTAAACTTTGGGGTGCCTGTGTCTTGCTGATTTTTAGTTTTCCCAATTTATATGCCCATGAGTGGATGTGCCCTATGCTCCCTAAGCTGAGTTTTGTAGATGTTTCAGGACACACCGTGCACTTCTCCAGAGTGGCTGTTGGCAATTTACATCCCGCCCATCAGCGTAGCCAGGCTCCCGTTTCTCCATGGCCTGTCCTGCATTTCTGGTTTTGACACTTTATTCAGCATGGCCCTTTTGACCGATGGGAAGCGAGACTTCTTTGTAGCGCTGATTTGCCTTTCCAGGTTGCTTGGTTGGCCAAAAAGGGCGTATGCGTTTTTTCCTGAATATATTCAGGAAAAAACGCATACGCCCTTTCTGGCCAAGGGCATCATTGTCGAGGTTTTGCCGCTTTTCCTGTGCTTTAAAGGCGATTCGAATCTCCCTCCTGAAATCTATTTCCTGCAATTCTGCCTTGCTTTCAAATCCTCTTCGTTGCCTTCCCTCAATATATTTGTGGACGAGAGTCATCATTTATAAGTCTGCAGGTTTGTGAATTGCAGTGCCCCTGAGCTCCATTTTTCAACTCGCTTTCTTGGGCGCTGGCCGCAAAAGCGCAGGATTGCTTCAGGCCCTATTCTGGTCCCAGGCGGCAGGCTGAGCCTGTGGTTAATTCTTCTTCCTGATGGGAAAATAGAGTGACCTCTGCATGTCCCAACACCTAGAGCTAGTCTCTCATTGGTTCCCCTTCTTGCCTTTCGTCCTCAGGACAAATTGCAAGCTGTACGGAACAGGAGGTTAAAGGTGCTGATTCTCTAAGGAGGGAGATTGCTAGTAAAGCGGCTGGAATGGCGAACCCGAGCACAAGGAGATGAGAAATGAGGTGCGTTTTAGAAACCTTTCCCGATCACACGGTGTACCATCTTCTGGGTTTCTCATGCATGTTTTCGATGTAGGAAGATGCCCTTGAACCTGGAGATTTGGGACCCATGGGATGGGTACCACGCAGTATTACTTTAAAGGGTCTGCGTTTGCTCACCCAACCTCACCAAACCTCTCAGCCCCAAGAGTGTCCACCCTTATGTCTCAATCAGCTGTGGGTCTAGATATGGTCAATCCAGGTGGCATTACAGCCGCTGAACGAATTTTGTAAGAATTTCTCTCTCTTTCACTGTCTTTGTTTCATGGGTTTTTAAAAGTAATTGATTTTTATAATGGGGTTTACCTGCTTTTCACTGCTGTGATTTTGCCGCTTTACACCTACTTGACTCACTTACAGAGAGATATCAATGCATAGGCTTGAAGATTCTTACTAGTCAGATATATTCTTGGACGGTGAATTGGGGGTGTTGAGTCCAATTCATTGAGGAAGGAGTAGGGCTTGGCTATTACATATTGGGTTTATGGAACGGTATCTGAGATAATTTGAAACCCTTGTTTTATGCATCACCCCACCTCACGTTTCCCGTTAAGCAGCCATAGTGTGTTTTCTAAACGTGTGACTCTATTCTGTTTTGTAATTCAGTTCAAGGGTCTCGGTTTTTACATTCCCTCTATAAGTCATATCTTATGATAAGTGTCTTTCTCTGTGTGACTTATTTCACCTAGAATCGTCGTACCTAAATCCACTCATCATGCTGCTACTAGCCTTATGACGTTGATTTCATGGCTGAGTGATATTCCATTGTACATAAGGACCACAACTTCTTTATCCATTTTTCTCTTTCCTGGGATATTTAAGGTGTAACGAAGTGGAGGTTCTTGTCAACAGAGCAGCCCTAAACTTTGGGGTGCCTGTGTCTTGCTGATTTTTAGTTTTCCCAATTTATACGCCCATGAGTGGATGTGCCCTATGCTCCCTAAGCTCAGTTTTTTAGATGTTTCAGGACACACCGTGCACTTCTCCAGAGTGGCTGTTGGCAATTTACATCCCGCCCATCAGCGTAGCCAGGCTCCCGTTTCTCCATGGCCTGTCCTTCATTTCTGGTTTTGACAGTTTATTCAGCATGGCCCTTTTGACCGATGGGAAGCGAGACATCTTTGTAGCGCTGATTTGCCTTTCCAGGTTGCTTGGTTGGCCAAAAGGGCGTATGCGTTTTTAACTAAATATATTCAGGAAAAAACGCATACGCCCTTTTTGGCCAAGGGCATCATTGTCGAGGTTTTGCCGCTTTTCCTGTGCTTTAAAGGCGATTCGAATCTCCCTCCTGAAATCTGTTTCCTGCAATTCTGCCTTGCTTTCAAATCCTCTTCGTTGCCTTCCATCAATATATTTGTGGACGAGAGTCATCATTTATAAGTCTGCAGGTTTGTGAATTGCAGTGCCCCTGAGCTCCATTTTTCAACTCGCTTTCTTGGGAGCTGGCCGCAAAAGCGCAGGATTGGTTCAGGCCCTATTCTGGTCCAAGGCGGCAGGCTGAGCCTGTGGTTAATTCTTCTTCCTGATGGGAAAATAGAGTGACCTGTGCCTGTCCCAACACCTAGATCTAGTCTCTCATTGGTTCCCCCTCTTCCCGTTCATCCTCAGGACAAATTGCAACCTGTACGGAACAGGAGGTTAAAGGTGCTGATTCTCCAAGGACGGAGATTGCTAGTAAAGCGGCTGGAATGGCGAACCCGAGCACAAGGAGATGAGAAATGAGGTGTGTTTTAGAAACCTTTCCCGATCACACTGTGTACCATCTTCTGGGTTTCTCATGCATGTTTTCGATGTAGGAAGATGCCCTTGAACCTGGAGATTTGGGACCCATGGGATGGGTACCATGCAGTATTACTTTAAAGGGTCTACGTTTGCTCACCCAACCTCACGAAACCTCTCAGTCCCAAGAGTGTCCACCCTTATGTCTCAATCAGCTGTGGGTCTAGATATGGTCAATCCAGGTGGTATCACAGCCCCTGAACGAATTTTGTAAGAATTTCTCTCTCTTTCACTGTCTTTGTTTCACGGGTTTTTAAAAGTAATTGATTTTTATAATGGGGTTTACCTGCTTTTCACTGCTGTGATTTTGCCGCTTTAAACCCACTTGACTCACTTACAGAGAGATATCAATGCATAGGTTTTAAGATTCTTACTAGTCAGATATATTCTTGGGCGGTGAATAGGGGGTGTTGTGTCCAATTCATTGAGCAAGGAGTAGGTCTTGTCTATTACATATTGGGTTTATGGAACGGCATCTGAGCTAATTTGAAACCCTTGTTTTATGCATCACCCCACCTCGCCTTTCCCGTTAAGCAGCCATAGTGTGTTTTCTAAACGTGTGACTCTATTCTGTTTTGTAATTCAGTTCAAGGGTAGCGGTTTGTACATTCCCTCTATAAGTGATATCTTATGATAAGTGTCTTTTTCTGTGTGACTTATTTCACTTAGAATCGTCGTACCTAATTCCACTCATCTTGCTGCTACTAGCCTTATGACGTTATTTTCATGGCTGAGTGATATTCCATTGTACATAAGGACCAGAACTTCTTTATCCATTTTTCTCTTTCCTGGGATATTTAAGGTGTAACGAAGTGGAGGTTGTTGTCAACAGAGCAGCTCTAAACTTTGGGGTGCCTGTGTCTTGCTGATTTTTAGTTTTCCCAATTTATACGCCCATGAGTGGAAGTGCCCTATGCTCCCTAAGCTGTGTTTTTTAGATGTTTCAGGACACACCGTGCACTTCTCCAGAGTGGCTGTTGGCAATTTACATCCCGCCCATCAGCGTAGCCAGGCTCCCGTTTCTCCATGGCCTGTCCTGCATTTCTGGTTTTGACACTTTATTCAGCATGGCCCTTTTGACCGATGGGAAGCAAGACTTCTTTGTAGCGCTGATTTGCCTTTCCAGGTTGCTTGGTGGGCCAAAAAGGGCGTATGCGTTTTTTCCTGAATATATTCAGGAAAAAACGCATACGCCCTTTTTGGCCAAGGGCATTATTGTCGAGGTTTTGCCGCTTTTCCTGTGCTTTAAAGGCGATTCAAATCTCCCTCCTGAAATCTGTTTCCTGCAATTCTGCCTTGCTTTCAAATCCTCTTCGTTGCCTTCCCTCAATATATTTGTGGACGAGAGTCATCATTTATAAGTCTGCAGGTTTGTGAATTGCAGTGCCCCTGAGCTCCATTTTTCACCTCGCTTTCTTGGGAGCTGACCGCAAAAGCGCAGGATTGCTTCAGGCCCTAATCTGGTCCCAAGCGGCAGGGTGAGCCTGTGGTTAATTCTTCTTCCTGATGGGAAAATAGAGTGACCTGTGCCTGTCCCAACACCTAGAGCTAGTCTCTCATTGGTTCCCCCTCTTCCCGTTCATCCTCAGGACAAACTGCAACCTGTACGGAACAGGAGGTTAAAGGTGCTGATTCTCCAAGGAGGGAGATTGCTAGTAAAGCGGCTGGAATGGCGAACCCGAGCACAAGGAGATGAGAAATGATGTGCGTTTTAGAAACCTTTCCCGATCACACGGTGTACCATCTTCTGGGTTTCTCATGCATGTTTTCGATGTAGGAAGATGCCCTTCAACCTGGAGATTTGGGACCCATGGGATGGGTACCACGCAGTATTACTTTAAAGGGTCTGCGTTTGCTCACCCAACCTCACCAAACCTCTCAGCCCCAAGAGTGTCCACCCTTATGTCTCAATCAGCTGTGGGTCTAGATATGGTCAATCCAGGTGGCATCACAGCCCCTGAACGACTTTTGTAAGAATTTCTCTCTCTTTCACTGTCTTTGTTTCACGGGTTTTTAAAAGTAATTGATTTTTATAATGGGGTTTACCTGCTTTTAACTGCTGTGATTTTGCCGCTTTACACCCACTTGACTCACTTACAGAGAGATATCAATGCATAGGTTTTAAGATTCTTACTAGTCAGATATATTCTTGGGTGGTGAATAGGGGGTGTTGAGTCCAATTCATTGAGCAAGGAGTAGGTCTTGTCTATTACATATTGGGTTTATGGAACGGTATCTGAGCTAATTTGAAACCTTTGTTTTATGCATCACCCCACCTCACCTTTCCCGTTAAGCAGCCATAGTGTGTTTTCTAAACATGTGACTCTATTCTGTTTTGTAATTCAGTTCAAGGGTAGCGGTTTGTACATTCCCTCTATAAGTGATATCTTATGATAAGTGTCTTTTTCTGTGTGACTTATTTCACTTAGAATCGTCGTACCTAAATCCACTCATCATGCTGCTACTAGCCTTATGACGTTGATTTCATGGCTGAGTGATATTCCATTGTACATAAGGACCACAACTTCTTTATCCATTTTTCTCTTTCCTGGGATATTTAAGGTGTAACGAAGTGGAGGTTCTTGTCAACAGAGCAGCCCTAAACTTTCGGGTGCCTGTGTCTTGCTGATTTTTAGTAGTCCCAATTTATACGCCCATGAGTGAAAGTGCCCTATGCTCCCTAAGCTGAGTTTTTTAGATGTTTCAGAACACACCGTGCACTTCTCCAGAGTGGCTGTTGGCAATTTACATCCCGCCCATCAGCGTAGCCAGGCTCCCGTTTCTCCATGGCCTGTCCTGCACTTCTGGTTTTGACACTTTATTCAGCATGGCCCTTTTGACCGATGGGAAGCGAGACTTCTTTGTAGCGCTGATTTGCCTTTCCAGGTTGCTTGGTTGGCCAAAAAGGGCGTATGCGTTTTTTCCTGAATATATTCAGGAAAAAACGCATACGCCCTTTTTGGCCAAGGGCATCATTGTCGAGGTTTTTCCGCTTTTCCTGTGCTTTAAAGGCGATTCGAATCTCCCTCCTGAAATCTGTTTCCTGCAATTCTGCCTTGCTTTCAAATCCTCTTCGTTGCCTTCCCTCAATATATTTGTGGACGAGAGTCATCATTTATAAGTCTGCAGGTTTGTGAATTGCAGTGCCCCTGAGCTCCATTTTTCAACTCGCTTTCTTGGGAGCTGGCCGCAAAAGCGCAGGAGTGCTTCAGGCCCTCTTCTGGTCCCGGGCGGCAGGCTGAGCCTGTGGTTAATTCTTCTTCCTGATGGGAAAATAGAGTGACCTCTGCCTGTCCCAACACCTAGAGCTAGTCTCTCATTGGTTCCCCCTCTTCCCGTTCATCCTCTGGACAAA
The DNA here is from genome assembly GCF_965194825.1 of Balaenoptera physalus. Taxonomy (NCBI): domain Eukaryota; kingdom Metazoa; phylum Chordata; class Mammalia; order Artiodactyla; family Balaenopteridae; genus Balaenoptera; species Balaenoptera physalus. Next base: position 26,436,986 of record NC_138885.1, read on the forward strand.
TTGCAACCTGTACGGAACAGGAGATTAAAGGTGCTGATTCTCCAAGGACGGAGATTGTTAGTAAAGCGGCTGGAATGGCGAACCCGAGCACAAGGAGATGAGAAATGAGGTGCGTTTTGAAAACCTTTCCCGATCACACGGTGTACCATCTTCTGGGTTTCTAATGCATGTTTTCGATGTAGGAAGATGCCCTTGAACCTGGAGATTTGGGACCCATGGGATGGGTACCACGCAGTATTACTTTAAAGGGTCTGTGTTTTCTCACCCAACCTCACCAAACCTCTCAGCCCCAATAGTGTCCACACTTATGTCTCAATCAGCTGTGGGTCTAGATATGGCCAATCCAGGTGGCATCACAGCCCCTGAACGAATTTTGTAAGAATTTCTCTCTCTTTCACTGTCTTTGTTTCACGGGTTTTTAAAAGTAATTGATTTTTATAATGGGGTTTACCTGCTTTTCACTGCTGTGATTTTGCCGCTTTACACCCTCTTGACCCACTTACAGAGAGTTATCAATACATAGGTTTTAAGATTCTTACTAGTCAGATATATTCTTGGGCGGTGAATAGGGGGTGTTGAGTCCAATTCATTGAGCAAGGAGTAGGGCTTGTCTATTACATATTGGGTTTATGGAACGGTATCTGAGCTAATTTGAAACCCTTGTTTTATGCATCACCCCACCTCACCTTTCCCGTTAAGCAGCCATAGTGTGTTTTCTAAACGTGTGACTCTATTCTGTTTTGTATTTCAGTTCAAGGGTAGCGGTTTTTACATTCCCTCTATAGGTGATATCTTATGACAAGTGTCTTTTTCTGTGTGACTTATTTCACTTAGAATCGTCGTACCTAAATCCACTCATCATGCTGCTACTAGCCTTATGACGTTGATTTCATTGCTGAGTGATATTCCATTGTACATAAGGACCACAACTTCTTTATCCATTTTTCTCTTTCCTGGGATATTTAAGGTGTAACGAAGTGGAGGTTCTTGTCAACAGAGCAGCCCTAAACTTTGGGGTGCCTGTGTCTTGCTGATTTTTAGTTTTCCCAATTTATACGCCCATGAGTGGATGTGCCCTATGCTCCCTAAGCTGAGTTTTTTAGATGTTTCAGGACACACCGTGCAGTTCTCCAGAGTGGCTGTTGGCAATTTACATCCCGCCCATCAGCGTAGCCAGGCTCCCCTTTCTCCATGGCCTGTCCTGCATTTCTGGTTTTGAAACTTTATTCTGCATGGCCCTTTTGACCGATGGGAAGCGAGACTTCTTTGTAACGCTGATTTGCCTTTCCAGGTTGCTTGGTTGGCCAAAAAGGGCGTATGCGTTTTTTCCTGAATATATTCAGGAAAAAACGCATACGCCCTTTTTGGACAAGGGCATCATTGTCGAGGTTTTTGCCGCTTTTCCTGTGCTTTAAAGGCGATTCGAATCTCCCTCCTGAAATCTGTTTCCTGCAATTCTGCCTTGCTTTCAAATCCTCTTCGTTGCCTTCACTCAATATATTTGTGGACGAGAGTCATCATTTATAAGTCTGCAGGTTTGTGAATTGCAGTGACCCTGAGCTCCATTTTTCAACTCGCTTTCTTTGAAGCTGGCCGCAAAAGCGCAGGATTGTTTCAGGCCCTATTCTGGTCCCAGGCGGCAGGCTGAGCCTGTGGTTAATTCTTCTTCCTGATGGGAAAATAGAGTGACCTGTGCCTGTCCCAACACCTGGAGCTAGTCTCTCATTGGTTCCCCCTCATCCCGTTCATCCTCAGGACAAACTGCAACCTGTACGGAACAGGAGGTTAAAGGTGCTGTTTCTCCAAGGAGGGAGATTTCTAATAAAGCGGCTGGAATGGCGAACCCGAGCACAAGGAGATGAGAAATGATGTGCGTTTTAGAAACCTTTCCCGATCACACGGTGTACCATCTTCTGGGTTTCTCATGCATGTTTTCGATGTAGGAAGATGCCCTTCAACCTGGAGATTTGGGACCCATGGGATGGGTACCACGCAGTATTACTTTAAAGGGTCTGCGTTTGCTCACCCAACCTCACCAAACCTCTCAGCCCCAAGAGTGTCCACCCTTATGTCTCAATCAGCTGTGGGTCTAGATATGGTCAATCCAGGTGGCATCACAGCCCCTGAACGACTTTTGTAAGAATTTCTCTCTCTTTCACTGTCTTTGTTTCACGGGTTTTTAAAAGTAATTGATTTTTATAATGGGGTTTACCTGCTTTTAACTGCTGTGATTTTGCCGCTTTACACCCACTTGACTCACTTACAGAGAGATATCAATGCATAGGTTTTAAGATTCTTACTAGTCAGATATATTCTTGGGTGGTGAATAGGGGGTGTTGAGTCCAATTCATTGAGCAAGGGGTAGGTCTTGTCTATTACATATTGGGTTTATGGAACGGTATCTGAGCTAATTTGAAACCTTTGTTTTATGCATCACCCCACCTCACCTTTCCCGTTAAGCAGCCATAGTGTGTTTTCTAAACATGTGACTCTATTCTGTTTTGTAATTCAGTTCAAGGGTAGCGGTTTGTACATTCCCTCTATAAGTGATATCTTATGATAAGTGTCTTTTTCTGTGTGACTTATTTCACTTAGAATCGTCGTACCTAAATCCACTCATCATGCTGCTACTAGCCTTATGACGTTGATTTCATGGCTGAGTGATATTCCATTGTACATAAGGACCACAACTTCTTTATCCATTTTTCTCTTTCCTGGGATATTTAAGGTGTAACGAAGTGGAGGTTCTTGTCAACAGAGCAGCCCTAAACTTTCGGGTGCCTGTGTCTTGCTGATTTTTAGTAGTCCCAATTTATACGCCCATGAGTGAAAGTGCCCTATGCTCCCTAAGCTGAGTTTTTTAGATGTTTCAGAACACACCGTGCACTTCTCCAGAGTGGCTGTTGGCAATTTACATCCCGCCCATCAGCGTAGCCAGGCTCCCGTTTCTCCATGGCCTGTCCTGCACTTCTGGTTTTGACACTTTATTCAGCATGGCCCTTTTGACCGATGGGAAGCGAGACTTCTTTGTAGCGCTGATTTGCCTTTCCAGGTTGCTTGGTTGGCCAAAAATGGCGTATGCGTTTTTTCCTGAATATATTCAGGAAAAAACGCATACGCCCTTTTTGGCCAAGGGCATCATTGTCGAGGTTTTGCCGCTTTTCCTGTGCTTTAAAGGCGATTCGAATCTCCCTCCTGAAATCTGTTTCCTGCAATTCTGCCTTGCTTTCAAATCCTCTTCGTTGCCTTCCCTCAATATATTTGTGGACGAGAGTCATCATTTATAAGTCTGCAGGTTTGTGAATTGCAGTGCCCCTGAGCTCCATTTTTCAACTCGCTTTCTTGGGAGCTGGCCGCAAAAGCGCAGGAGTGCTTCAGGCCCTCTTCTGGTCCCGGGCGGCAGGCTGAGCCTGTGGTTAATTCTTCTTCCTGATGGGAAAATAGAGTGACCTGTGCCTGTCCCAACACCTAGAGCTAGTCTCTCATTGGTTCCCCCTCTTCCCGTTCATCCTCAGGACAAATTGCAACCTGTACGGAACAGGAGATTAAAGGTGCTGATTCTCCAAGGACGGAGATTGTTAGTAAAGCGGCTGGAATGGCGAACCCGAGCACAAGGAGATGAGAAATGAGGTGCGTTTTGAAAACCTTTCCCGATCACACGGTGTACCATCTTCTGGGTTTCTAATGCATGTTTTCGATGTAGGAAGATGCCCTTGAACCTGGAGATTTGGGACCCATGGGATGGGTACCACGCAGTATTACTTTAAAGGGTCTGTGTTTTCTCACCCAACCTCACCAAACCTCTCAGCCCCAATAGTGTCCACACTTATGTCTCAATCAGCTGTGGGTCTAGATATGGCCAATCCAGGTGGCATCACAGCCCCTGAACGAATTTTGTAAGAATTTCTCTCTCTTTCACTGTCTTTGTTTCACGGGTTTTTAAAAGTAATTGATTTTTATAATGGGGTTTACCTGCTTTTCACTGCTGTGATTTTGCCGCTTTACACCCTCTTGACCCACTTACAGAGAGTTATCAATACATAGGTTTTAAGATTCTTACTAGTCAGATATATTCTTGGGCGGTGAATAGGGGGTGTTGAGTCCAATTCATTGAGCAAGGAGTAGGGCTTGTCTATTACATATTGGGTTTATGGAACGGTATCTGAGCTAATTTGAAACCCTTGTTTTATGCATCACCCCACCTCACCTTTCCCGTTAAGCAGCCATAGTGTGTTTTCTAAACGTGTGACTCTATTCTGTTTTGTATTTCAGTTCAAGGGTAGCGGTTTTTACATTCCCTCTATAGGTGATATCTTATGACAAGTGTCTTTTTCTGTGTGACTTATTTCACTTAGAATCGTCGTACCTAAATCCACTCATCATGCTGCTACTAGCCTTATGACGTTGATTTCATTGCTGAGTGATATTCCATTGTACATAAGGACCACAACTTCTTTATCCATTTTTCTCTTTCCTGGGATATTTAAGGTGTAACGAAGTGGAGGTTCTTGTCAACAGAGCAGCCCTAAACTTTGGGGTGCCTGTGTCTTGCTGATTTTTAGTTTTCCCAATTTATACGCCCATGAGTGGATGTGCCCTATGCTCCCTAAGCTGAGTTTTTTAGATGTTTCAGGACACACCGTGCAGTTCTCCAGAGTGGCTGTTGGCAATTTACATCCCGCCCATCAGCGTAGCCAGGCTCCCCTTTCTCCATGGCCTGTCCTGCATTTCTGGTTTTGAAACTTTATTCTGCATGGCCCTTTTGACCGATGGGAAGCGAGACTTCTTTGTAACGCTGATTTGCCTTTCCAGGTTGCTTGGTTGGCCAAAAAGGGCGTATGCGTTTTTTCCTGAATATATTCAGGAAAAAACGCATACGCCCTTTTTGGACAAGGGCATCATTGTCGAGGTTTTTGCCGCTTTTCCTGTGCTTTAAAGGCGATTCGAATCTCCCTCCTGAAATCTGTTTCCTGCAATTCTGCCTTGCTTTCAAATCCTCTTCGTTGCCTTCACTCAATATATTTGTGGACGAGAGTCATCATTTATAAGTCTGCAGGTTTGTGAATTGCAGTGACCCTGAGCTCCATTTTTCAACTCGCTTTCTTTGAAGCTGGCCGCAAAAGCGCAGGATTGTTTCAGGCCCTATTCTGGTCCCAGGCGGCAGGCTGAGCCTGTGGTTAATTCTTCTTCCTGATGGGAAAATAGAGTGACCTGTGCCTGTCCCAACACCTGGAGCTAGTCTCTCATTGGTTCCCCCTCTTCCCGTTCATCCTCAGGACAAATTGCAACCTGTACGGAACAGGAGGTTAAAGGTGCTGTTTCTCCAAGGAGGGAGATTTCTAATAAAGCGGCTGGAATGGCGAACCCGAGCACAAGGAGATGAGAAATGATGTGCGTTTTAGAAACCTTTCCCGATCACACGGTGTACCATCTTCTGGGTTTCTCATGCATGTTTTCGATGTAGGAAGATGCCCTTCAACCTGGAGATTTGGGACCCATGGGATGGGTACCACGCAGTATTACTTTAAAGGGTCTGCGTTTGCTCACCCAACCTCACCAAACCTCTCAGCCCCAAGAGTGTCCACCCTTATGTCTCAATCAGCTGTGGGTCTAGATATGGTCAATCCAGGTGGCATCACAGCCCCTGAACGACCTTTGTAAGAATTTCTCTCTCTTTCACTGTCTTTGTTTCACGGGTTTTTAAAAGTAATTGATTTTTATAATGGGGTTTACCTGCTTTTAACTGCTGTGATTTTGCCGCTTTACACCCACTTGACTCACTTACAGAGAGATATCAATGCATAGGTTTTAAGATTCTTACTAGTCAGATATATTCTTGGGTGGTGAATAGGGGGTGTTGAGTCCAATTCATTGAGCAAGGAGTAGGTCTTGTCTATTACATATTGGGTTTATGGAACGGTATCTGAGCTAATTTGAAACCTTTGTTTTATGCATCACCCCACCTCACCTTTCCCGTTAAGCAGCCATAGTGTGTTTTCTAAACATGTGACTCTATTCTGTTTTGTAATTCAGTTCAAGGGTAGCGGTTTGTACATTCCCTCTATAAGTGATATCTTATGATAAGTGTCTTTTTCTGTGTGACTTATTTCACTTAGAATCGTCGTACCTAAATCCACTCATCATGCTGCTACTAGCCTTATGACGTTGATTTCATGGCTGAGTGATATTCCATTGTACATAAGGACCACAACTTCTTTATCCATTTTTCTCTTTCCTGGGATATTTAAGGTGTAACGAAGTGGAGGTTCTTGTCAACAGAGCAGCCCTAAACTTTCGGGTGCCTGTGTCTTGCTGATTTTTAGTAGTCCCAATTTATACGCCCATGAGTGAAAGTGCCCTATGCTCCCTAAGCTGAGTTTTTTAGATGTTTCAGAACACACCGTGCACTTCTCCAGAGTGGCTGTTGGCAATTTACATCCCGCCCATCAGCGTAGCCAGGCTCCCGTTTCTCCATGGCCTGTCCTGCACTTCTGGTTTTGACACTTTATTCAGCATGGCCCTTTTGACCGATGGGAAGCGAGACTTCTTTGTAGCGCTGATTTGCCTTTCCAGGTTGCTTGGTTGGCCAAAAATGGCGTATGCGTTTTTTCCTGAATATATTCAGGAAAAAACGCATACGCCCTTTTTGGCCAAGGGCATCATTGTCGAGGTTTTGCCGCTTTTCCTGTGCTTTAAAGGCGATTCGAATCTCCCTCCTGAAATCTGTTTCCTGCAATTCTGCCTTGCTTTCAAATCCTCTTCGTTGCCTTCCCTCAATATATTTGTGGACGAGAGTCATCATTTATAAGTCTGCAGGTTTGTGAATTGCAGTGCCCCTGAGCTCCATTTTTCAACTCGCTTTCTTGGGAGCTGGCCGCGAAAGCGCAGGATTGCTTCAGGCCCTATTCTGGTCCCGGGCGGCAGGCTGAGCCTGTGGTTAATTCTTCTTCCTGATGGGAAAATAGAGTGACCTGTGCCTGTCCCAAAACCTAGAGCTAGTCTCTCATTGGTTCCCACTCTTCCCGTTCATCCTCAGGACAAATTGCAACCTGTACGGAACAGGAGGTTAAAGGTGCTGATTCTCCAAGGAGGGAGATTGCTAGTAAAGCGGCTGGAATGGCGAACCCGAGCACAAGGAGATGAGAAATGAGGTGCGTTTTGAAAACCTTTCCCGATCACACGGTGTACCATCTTCTGGTTTCTCATGCATGTTTTCGATGTTGGAAGATGCCCTTGAACCTTGAGATTTGGGACCCATGGGATGGGTACCACGCAGAATTACTTTAAAGGGTCTGCGTTTGCTCACCCAAACTCACCAAACCTCTCAGCGCCAAGAGTGTCCACCCTTATGTCTCAATCAGCTGTGGGTCTAGATATGGTCAATCCAGGTGGCATCACAGCCCCTGAACGAATTTTTTAAGAATTTCTCTCTCTTTCACTGTCTTTGTTTCACGGGTTTTTAAAAGTAATTGATTTGTATAATGGGGTTTACCTGCTTTTCACTGCTGTGATTTTGCCGCTTTACACCCACTTGACTCACTTACAGAGAGATATCAATGCATAGGTTTGAAGATTCTTACTAGTCAGATATATCCTTGGGCAGTGCTTAGGGGGTGTTGAGTCCAATTCATTGAGCAAGGAGTAGGTCTTGTCTATTACATATTGGGTTTATGGAACGGTATCTGAGCTAATTTGAAACCCTTGTTTTATGCATCACCCCACCTCACCTTTCCCGTTAAGCAGCCATAGTGTGTTTTCTAAACGTGTGACTCTATTCTGTTTTGTATTTCAGTTCAAGGGTAGCGGTTTTTACATTCCCTCTATAGGTGATATCTTATGACAAGTGTCTTTTTCTGTGTGACTTATTTCACTTAGAATCGTCGTACCTAAATCCACTCATCATGCTGCTACTAGCCTTATGACGTTGATTTCATTGCTGAGTGATATTCCATTGTACATAAGGACCACAACTTCTTTATCCATTTTTCTCTTTCCTGGGATATTTAAGGTGTAACGAAGTGGAGGTTCTTGTCAACAGAGCAGCCCTAAACTTTGGGGTGCCTGTGTCTTGCTGATTTTTAGTTTTCCCAATTTATACGCCCATGAGTGGATGTGCCCTATGCTCCCTAAGCTGAGTTTTTTAGATGTTTCAGGACACACCGTGCAGTTCTCCAGAGTGGCTGTTGGCAATTTACATCCCGCCCATCAGCGTAGCCAGGCTCCCCTTTCTCCATGGCCTGTCCTGCATTTCTGGTTTTGAAACTTTATTCTGCATGGCCCTTTTGACCGATGGGAAGCGAGACTTCTTTGTAACGCTGATTTGCCTTTCCAGGTTGCTTGGTTGGCCAAAAAGGGCGTATGCGTTTTTTCCTGAATATATTCAGGAAAAAACGCATACGCCCTTTTTGGACAAGGGCATCATTGTCGAGGTTTTTGCCGCTTTTCCTGTGCTTTAAAGGCGATTCGAATCTCCCTCCTGAAATCTGTTTCCTGCAATTCTGCCTTGCTTTCAAATCCTCTTCGTTGCCTTCACTCAATATATTTGTGGACGAGAGTCATCATTTATAAGTCTGCAGGTTTGTGAATTGCAGTGACCCTGAGCTCCATTTTTCAACTCGCTTTCTTTGAAGCTGGCCGCAAAAGCGCAGGATTGTTTCAGGCCCTATTCTGGTCCCAGGCGGCAGGCTGAGCCTGTGGTTAATTCTTCTTCCTGATGGGAAAATAGAGTGACCTGTGCCTGTCCCAACACCTGGAGCTAGTCTCTCATTGGTTCCCCCTCTTCCCGTTCATCCTCAGGACAAATTGCAACCTGTACGGAACAGGAGGTTAAAGGTGCTGTTTCTCCAAGGAGGGAGATTTCTAATAAAGCGGCTGGAATGGCGAACCCGAGCACAAGGAGATGAGAAATGATGTGCGTTTTAGAAACCTTTCCCGATCACACGGTGTACCATCTTCTGGGTTTCTCATGCATGTTTTCGATGTAGGAAGATGCCCTTCAACCTGGAGATTTGGGACCCATGGGATGGGTACCACGCAGTATTACTTTAAAGGGTCTGCGTTTGCTCACCCAACCTCACCAAACCTCTCAGCCCCAAGAGTGTCCACCCTTATGTCTCAATCAGCTGTGGGTCTAGATATGGTCAATCCAGGTGGCATCACAGCCCCTGAACGACTTTTGTAAGAATTTCTCTCTCTTTCACTGTCTTTGTTTCACGGGTTTTTAAAAGTAATTGATTTTTATAATGGGGTTTACCTGCTTTTCACTGCTGTGATTTTGCCGCTTTAAACCCACTTGACTCACTTACAGAGAGATATCAATGCATAGGTTTTAAGATTCTTACTAGTCAGATATATTCTTGGGCGGTGAATAGGGGGTGTTGTGTCCAATTCATTGAGCAAGGAGTAGGTCTTGTCTATTACATATTGGGTTTATGGAACGGCATCTGAACTAATTTGAAACCCTTGTTTTATGCATCACCCCACCTCGCCTTTCCCGTTAAGCAGCCATAGTGTGTTTTCTAAACGTGTGACTCTATTCTGTTTTGTAATTCAGTTCAAGGGTAGCGGTTTGTACATTCCCTCTATAAGTGATATCTTATGATAAGTGTCTTTTTCTGTGTGACTTATTTCACTTAGAATCGTCGTACCTAATTCCACTCATCTTGCTGCTACTAGCCTTATGACGTTATTTTCATGGCTGAGTGATATTCCATTGTACATAAGGACCAGAACTTCTTTATCCATTTTTCTCTTTCCTGGGATATTTAAGGTGTAACGAAGTGGAGGTTGTTGTCAACAGAGCAGCTCTAAACTTTGGGGTGCCTGTGTCTTGCTGATTTTTAGTTTTCCCAATTTATACGCCCATGAGTGGAAGTGCCCTATGCTCCATAAGCTGTGTTTTTTAGATGTTTCAGGACACACCGTGCACTTCTCCAGAGTGGCTGTTGGCAATTTACATCCCGCCCATCAGCGTAGCCAGGCTCCCGTTTCTCCATGGCCTGTCCTGCATTTCTGGTTTTGACACTTTATTCAGCATGGCCCTTTTGACCGATGGGAAGCAAGACTTCTTTGTAGCGCTGATTTGCCTTTCCAGGTTGCTTGGTGGGCCAAAAAGGGCGTATGCGTTTTTTCCTGAATATATTCAGGAAAAAACGCATACGCCCTTTTTGGCCAAGGGCATTATTGTCGAGGTTTTGCCGCTTTTCCTGTGCTTTAAAGGCGATTCAAATCTCCCTCCTGAAATCTGTTTCCTGCAATTCTGCCTTGCTTTCAAATCCTCTTCGTTGCCTTCCCTCAATATATTTGTGGACGAGAGTCATCATTTATAAGTCTGCAGGTTTGTGAATTGCAGTGCCCCTGAGCTCCATTTTTCACCTCGCTTTCTTGGGAGCTGACCGCAAAAGCGCAGGATTGCTTCAGGCCCTAATCTGGTCCCAAGCGGCAGGGTGAGCCTGTGGTTAATTCTTCTTCCTGATGGGAAAATAGAGTGACCTGTGCCTGTCCCAACACCTAGAGCTAGTCTCTCATTGGTTCCCCCTCTTCCCGTTCATCCTCAGGACAAACTGCAACCTGTACGGAACAGGAGGTTAAAGGTGCTGATTCTCCAAGGAGGGAGATTGCTAGTAAAGCGGCTGGAATGGCGAACCCGAGCACAAGGAGATGAGAAATGATGTGCGTTTTAGAAACCTTTCCCGATCACACGGTGTACCATCTTCTGGGTTTCTCATGCATGTTTTCGATGTAGGAAGATGCCCTTCAACCTGGAGATTTGGGACCCATGGGATGGGTACCACGCAGTATTACTTTAAAGGGTCTGCGTTTGCTCACCCAACCTCACCAAACCTCTCAGCCCCAAGAGTGTCCACCCTTATGTCTCAATCAGCTGTGGGTCTAGATATGGTCAATCCAGGTGGCATCACAGCCCCTGAACGACTTTTGTAAGAATTTCTCTCTCTTTCACTGTCTTTGTTTCACGGGTTTTTAAAAGTAATTGATTTTTATAATGGGGTTTACCTGCTTTTAACTGCTGTGATTTTGCCGCTTTACACCCACTTGACTCACTTACAGAGAGATATCAATGCATAGGTTTTAAGATTCTTACTAGTCAGATATATTCTTGGGTGGTGAATAGGGGGTGTTGAGTCCAATTCATTGAGCAAGGAGTAGGTCTTGTCTATTACATATTGGGTTTATGGAACGGTATCTGAGCTAATTTGAAACCTTTGTTTTATGCATCACCCCACCTCACCTTTCCCGTTAAGCAGCCATAGTGTGTTTTCTAAACATGTGACTCTATTCTGTTTTGTAATTCAGTTCAAGGGTAGCGGTTTGTACATTCCCTCTATAAGTGATATCTTATGATAAGTGTCTTTTTCTGTGTGACTTATTTCACTTAGAATCGTCGTACCTAAATCCACTCATCATGCTGCTACTAGCCTTATGACGTTGATTTCATGGCTGAGTGATATTCCATTGTACATAAGGACCACAACTTCTTTATCCATTTTTCTCTTTCCTGGGATATTTAAGGTGTAACGAAGTGGAGGTTCTTGTCAACAGAGCAGCCCTAAACTTTCGGGTGCCTGTGTCTTGCTGATTTTTAGTAGTCCCAATTTATACGCCCATGAGTGAAAGTGCCCTATGCTCCCTAAGCTGAGTTTTTTAGATGTTTCAGAACACACCGTGCACTTCTCCAGAGTGGCTGTTGGCAATTTACATCCCGCCCATCAGCGTAGCCAGGCTCCTGTTTCTCCATGGCCTGTCCTGCACTTCTGGTTTTGACACTTTATTCAGCATGGCCCTTTTGACCGATGGGAAGCGAGACTTCTTTGTAGCGCTGATTTGCCTTTCCAGGTTGCTTGGTGGGCCAAAAAGGGCATTATTGTCGAGGTTTTGAGGCTTTTCCTGTGCTTTAAAGGCGTTTCGAATCTCCCTCCTGAAATCTGTTTCCTGCAATTCTGCCTTGCTTTCAAATCCTCTTCGTTGCCTTCCCTCAATATATTTGTGGACGAGAGACATCATTTATAAGTCTGCAGGTTTGTGAATTGCAGTGCCCCTGAGCTCCATTTTTCAACTCGCTTTCTTGGGTGCTGGCCGCAAAAGCGCAGGATTGCTTCAGGCCCTATTCTCGTCCCAGGCGGCAGGCTGAGCCTGTGGTTAATTTTTCTTCCTGATGGGAAAATAGAGTGACCTGTGCCTGTCCCAACACCTAGAGCTAGTCTCTCATTGGTTCCCCCTCTTCCCGTTCATCCTCAGGACAAATTGCAACCTGTACGGAACAGGAGGTTAAAGGTGTTGATTCTCCAAGGAGGGAGATTGCTAGTAAAGCGGCTTGAATGGCGAACTCGAGCACAAGGAGATGAGAAATGAGGTGCGTTTTAGAAACCTTTCCCGATCACATGGTGTACCATCTTCTGGGTTTCTCATGAATGTTTTCGATGTAGGAAGATGCCCTTGAACCTGGAGATTTGGGACCCATGGGATGGGGACCACGCAGTATTACTTTAAAGGGTCTGCGTTTGCTCACCAAACCTCACCAAACCTCTCAGCCCCAAGAGTGTCCACCCTTATGTCTCAATCAGCTGTGGGTCTAGATATGGCCAATCCAGGTGGCATCACAGCCCCTGAACGAATTTTGTAAGAATTTCTCTCTCTTTCACTGTCTTTGTTACACGAGTTTTTAAAAGTAATTGATTTTTATAATGGGGTTTACCTGCTTTTCACTGCTGTGATTTTGCCGTTTTACACCCACTTGACCCACTTACAGAGAGTTATCAATACATAGGTTGTAAGATTCTTACTAGTCAGATATATTCTTAGGCGGTGAATAGGGGGTGTTGAGTCCAATTCATTGAGCAAGGAGTAGGGCTTGTCTATTACATATTGGGTTTATGGAACGGTATCTGAGCTAATTTGAAACCCTTGTTTTATGCATCACCCCACCTCACCTTTCCCGTTAAGCAGCCATAGTGTGTTTTCTAAACGTGTGACTCTATTCTGTTTTGTAATTCAGTTCAAGGGTAGCGGTTTTTACATTCCATCTATAAGTGATATCTTATGACAAGTGTCTTTTTCTGTGTGACTTATTTCACTTAGAATCGTCGTACCTAAATCCACTCATCATGCTGCTACTAGCCTTATGACGTTGATTTCATAGCTGAGTGATATTCCATTGTACATAAGGACCACAACTTCTTTATCCATTTTTCTCTTTCCTGGGATATTTAAGGTGTAACCAAGTGGAGATTCTTGTCAAAAGAGCAGCCCTAAACTTTGGGGTGCCTGTGTCTTGCTGATTTTTAGTTTTCCCAATTTATACGCCCATGAGTGGATGTGCCCTACGCTCCCTAAGCTCAGTTTTTTAGATGTTTCAGGACACACCGTGCACTTCTCCAGAGTGGCTGTTGGCAATTTACATCCCGCCCATCAGCGTAGCCAGGCTCCCGTTTCTCCATGGCCTGTCCTGCATTTCTGGTTTTGACACTTTATTCAGCATGGCCCTTTTGACCGATGGGAAGCGAGACTTCTTTGTAGCGCTGATTTGCCTTTCCAGGTTGCTTGGTGGGCCAAAAAGGGCATTATTGTCGAGGTTTTGAGGCTTTTCCTGTGCTTTAAAGGCGTTTCGAATCTCCCTCCTGAAATCTGTTTCCTGCAATTCTGCCTTGCTTTCAAATCCTCTTCGTTGCCTTCCCTCAATATATTTGTGGACGAGAGACATCATTTATAAGTCTGCAGGTTTGTGAATTGCAGTGCCCCTGAGCTCCATTTTTCAACTCGCTTTCTTGGGTGCTGGCCGCAAAAGCGCAGGATTGCTTCAGGCCCTATTCTCGTCCCAGGCGGCAGGCTGAGCCTGTGGTTAATTTTTCTTCCTGATGGGAAAATAGAGTGACCTGTGCCTGTCCCAACACCTAGAGCTAGTCTCTCATTGGTTCCCCCTCTTCCCGTTCATCCTCAGGACAAATTGCAACCTGTACGGAACAGGAGGTTAAAGGTGTTGATTCTCCAAGGAGGGAGATTGCTAGTAAAGCGGCTTGAATGGCGAACTCGAGCACAAGGAGATGAGAAATGAGGTGCGTTTTAGAAACCTTTCCCGATCACATGGTGTACCATCTTCTGGGTTTCTCATGAATGTTTTCGATGTAGGAAGATGCCCTTGAACCTGGAGATTTGGGACCCATGGGATGGGGACCACGCAGTATTACTTTAAAGGGTCTGCGTTTGCTCACCAAACCTCACCAAACCTCTCAGCCCCAAGAGTGTCCACCCTTATGTCTCAATCAGCTGTGGGTCTAGATATGGCCAATCCAGGTGGCATCACAGCCCCTGAACGAATTTTGTAAGAATTTCTCTCTCTTTCACTGTCTTTGTTACACGAGTTTTTAAAAGTAATTGATTTTTATAATGGGGTTTACCTGCTTTTCACTGCTGTGATTTTGCCGTTTTACACCCACTTGACCCACTTACAGAGAGTTATCAATACATAGGTTGTAAGATTCTTACTAGTCAGATATATTCTTAGGCGGTGAATAGGGGGTGTTGAGTCCAATTCATTGAGCAAGGAGTAGGGCTTGTCTATTACATATTGGGTTTATGGAACGGTATCTGAGCTAATTTGAAACCCTTGTTTTATGCATCACCCCACCTCACCTTTCCCGTTAAGCAGCCATAGTGTGTTTTCTAAACGTGTGACTCTATTCTGTTTTGTAATTCAGTTCAAGGGTAGCGGTTTTTACATTCCATCTATAAGTGATATCTTATGACAAGTGTCTTTTTCTGTGTGACTTATTTCACTTAGAATCGTCGTACCTAAATCCACTCATCATGCTGCTACTAGCCTTATGACGTTGATTTCATAGCTGAGTGATATTCCATTGTACATAAGGACCACAACTTCTTTATCCATTTTTCTCTTTCCTGGGATATTTAAGGTGTAACCAAGTGGAGATTCTTGTCAAAAGAGCAGCCCTAAACTTTGGGGTGCCTGTGTCTTGCTGATTTTTAGTTTTCCCAATTTATACGCCCATGAGTGGATGTGCCCTACGCTCCCTAAGCTCAGTTTTTTAGATGTTTCAGGACACACCGTGCACTTCTCCAGAGTGGCTGTTGGCAATTTACATCCCGCCCATCAGCGTAGCCCGGCTCCCGTTTCTCCATGGCTTGTCCTGCATTTCTGGTTTTGACACTTTATTCAGCATGGCCCTTTTGACCGATGGGAAGTGAGACTTCTTTGTAGCGCTGATTTACCTTTCTAGGTTGCTTGGTTGGCCAAAAAGGGCGTATGCGTTTTTTCCTGAATATATTCAGGAAAAAACGCATACGCCCTTTTTGGCCAAGGGCATCATTGTCGAGGTTTTGCCGCTTTTCCTGTGCTTTAAAGGCGATTCGAATCTCCCTCCTGAAATCTGTTTCCTGCAATTCTGCCTTGCTTTCAAATCCTCTTCGTTGCCTTCCCTCAATATATTTGTGGACGAGAGTCATCATTTATAAGTCTGCAGGTTTGTGAATTGCAGTGCCCCTGAGCTCCATTTTTCAACTCGCTTTCTTGGGAGCTGGCCGCAAAAGCGAAGGATTGCTTCAGGCCCTATTCTGGTCCCGGGCGGCAGGCTGAGCCTGTGGTTAAATCTTCTTCCTGATGGGAAAATAGAGTGACCTGTGCCTGTCCCAACACCTAGAGCTAGTCTCTCATTGGTTCCCCCTCTTCCCGTTCATCCTCAGGACAAATTGCAACCTGTACAGAACAGGAGGTTAAAGGTGCTGATTCTCCAAGGAGGGAGATTCCTAGTAAAGCGGCTGGAATGGCGAACCCGAGCACAAGGAAATGAGAAATGAGGTGTGTCTTAGAAACCTTTCCCGATCACACGGTGTACCATCTTCTGGGTTTCTCATGCATGTTTTCGATGTAGGAAGATGCCCTTGAACCTGGAGATTTGGGACCCATGGGATGGGTACCACGCAGTATTACTTTAAAGGGTCTGCGTTTGCTCACCCAACCTCACCAAACCTCTCAGCCCCAAGAGTGTCCACCCTTATGTCTTAATCAGCTGTGTGTCTAGATATGGCCAATCCAGGTGGCATCACAGCCCCTAAACGAATTTTGTAAGAATTTCTCTCTCTTTCACTGTCTTTGTTTCACGGGTTTTAAAAAGTAATTGATTTTTATAATGGGGTTTACCTGCTTTTCACTGCTGTGTTTTTGCCGCTTTACACCCACTTGACTCACTTACAGAGAGATATCAATGCATAGGTTTTAAGATTCTTACTAGTCAGATATATTCTTGGGCGGTGAATAGGGGGTGCTGAGTCCAATTCCTTGAGCAAGGAGTAGGTCTTGTCTATTACATATTGGGTTTATGGAACGGTATCTGAGATAATTTGAAACCCTTGTTTTATGCATCACCCCACCTCACCTTTCCCGTTAAGCAGCCATAGTGTGTTTTCTAAACGTGTGACTCTATTCTGTTTTGTAATTCAGTTCAAGGGTCTCGGTTTTTACATTCCCTCTATAAGTCATATTTTATGATAAGTGTCTTTTTCTGTGTGACTTATTTCACTTAGAATCGTCGTACCTAAATCCACTCATCATGCTGCTACTAGCCTTATGACGTTGATTTCATGGCTGAGTGATATTCCATTGTACATAAGGACCACAACTTCTTTATCCATTTTTCTCTTTCCTGGGATATTTAAGGTGTAACCAAGTGGAGGTTCTTGTCAACAGAGCAGCCCTAAACTTTGGGGTGCCTGTGTCTTGCTGATTTTTAGTTTTCCCAATTTATACGCCCATGAGTGGATGTGCCCTATGCTCCCTAAGCTCAGTTTTTTAGATGTTTCAGGACACACCGTGCACTTCTCCAGAGTGGCTGTTGGCAATTTACATCCCGCCCATCAGCGTAGCCCGGCTCCCGTTTCTCCATGGCCTGTCCTGCATTTCTGGTTTTGACACTTTATTCAGCATGGCCCTTTTGACCGATGGGAAGTGAGACTTTTTTGTAGCGCTGATTTGCCTTTCTAGGTTGCTTGGTTGGCCAAAAAGGGCGTATGCGTTTTTTCCTGAATATATTCAGGAAAAAACGCATACGCCCTTTTTGGCCAAGGGCATCATTGTCGAGGTTTTGCCGCTTTTCCTGTGCTGTAAAGGCGATTCGAATCTCCCTCCTGAAATCTGTTTCCTGCAATTCTGCCTTGCTTTCAAATCCTCTTCGTTGCCTTCCCTCAATATATTTGTGGACGAGAGTCATCATTTATAAGTCTGCAGGTTTGTGAATTGCAGTGCCCCTGAGCTCCATTTTTCAACTCGCTTTCTTGGGAGCTGGCCGCAAAAGCGAAGGATTGCTTCAGGCCCTATTCTGGTCCCGGGCTGCAGGCTGAGCCTGTGGTTAAATCTTCTTCCTGATGGGAAAATAGAGTGACCTGTGCCTGTCCCAACACCTAGAGCTAGTCTCTCATTGGTTCCCCCTCTTCCCGTTCATCCTCAGGACAAATTTCAACCTGTACGGAACAGGAGGTTAAAGGTGCTGATTCTCCAAGGAGGGAGATTGCTAGTAAAGCGGCTGGAATGGCGAACCCGAGCACAAGGAGATGAGAAATGAGGTGCGTTTTAGAAACCTTTCCCGATCACACGGTGTACCATCTTCTGGGTTTCTCATGCATGTTTTCGATGTAGGAAGATGCCCTTGAACCTGGAGATTTGGGACCCATGGGATGGGTACCACGCAGTATTACTTTAAAGGGTCTGCGTTTGCTCACCCAACCTCACCAAACATCTCAGCCCCAAGAGTGTCCACCCTTATGTCTCAATCAGCTGTGGGTCTAGATATGGCCAATCCAGGTGGCATCACAGCCCCTGAACGACTTTTTAAGAATTTCTCTCTCTTTCACTGTCTTTGTTTCACGGGTTTTTAAAAGTAATTGATATTTATAATGGGGTTTACCTGCTTTTCACTGCTGTGATTTTGCCGCTTTACACCCACTTGACTCACTTACAGAGAGATATCAATGCATCGGTTTCAAGATTCTTACTAGTCAGATATATTCTTGGGCTGTGAATTGGGGGTGTTGAGTCCAATTCATTGAGGAAGGAGTAGGTCTTGTCTATTACATATTGGGTTTATGGAACGGTATCTGAGGTAATTTGAAACCCTTGTTGTATGCATCACCCCACCTCACCTTTCCCGTTAAGCAGCCATAGTGTGTTTTCTAAACTTGTGACTCTATTCTGTTTTGTAATTCAGTTCAAGGGTAGCGGTTTTTACATTCCCTGTATAAGTCATATCTTATGATAAGTGTCTTTTTCTGTGTGACTTATTTCACTTAGAATCGTCGTACCTAAATCCACTCATCATGCTGCTACTAGCCTTATGACGTTGATTTCATGGCTGAGTGATATTCCATTGTACATAAGGACCACAACTTCTTTATCCATTTTTCTCTTTCCTGAGATATTTAAGGTGTAACGAAGTGGAGATTCTTGTCAACAGAGCAGCCCTAAACTTTGGGGTG
Organism: Balaenoptera physalus; assembly: GCF_965194825.1. Taxonomy (NCBI): domain Eukaryota; kingdom Metazoa; phylum Chordata; class Mammalia; order Artiodactyla; family Balaenopteridae; genus Balaenoptera; species Balaenoptera physalus. The sequence continues at coordinate 26,455,484 of NC_138885.1, forward strand.
CCTGTGTCTTGCTGATTTTTAGTTTTCCCAATTTATACGCCCATGAGTGGATGTGCCCTATGCTCCCTAAGCTCAGTTTTTTAGATGTTTCAGGACACACCGTGCACTTCTCCAGAGTGGCTGTTGGTAATTTACATCTCGCCCATCAGCGTAGCCAGGCTCCCGTTTCTCCATTGCCTGTCCTGCATTTCTGGTTTTGACACTTTATTCAGCATGGCCCTTTTGACCGATGGGAAGCGAGACTTCTTTGTAGCGCTGATTTGCCTTTCCAGGTTGCTCGGTTGGCCAAAAAGGGCGTATGCGTTTTTTCCTGAATATATTCAGGAAAAAACGCATACGCCCTTTTTGGCCAAGGGCATCATTGTCGAGGTTTTGCCGCTTTTCCTGTGCTTTAAAGGCGATTCGAATCTCCCTCCTGAAATCTGTTTCCTGCAATTCTGCCTTGCTTTCAAATCCTCTTCGTTGCCTTCCCTCAATATATTTGTGGACGAGAGTCATCATTTATAAGTCTGCAGGTTTGTGAATTGCAGTGCCCCTGAGCTCCATTTTTCAACTCGCTTTCTTGGGAGCTGGCCGCAAAAGCGCAGGAGTGCTTCAGGCCCTCTTCTGGTCCCGGGCGGCAGGCTGAGCCTGTGGTTAATTCTTCTTCCTGATGGGAAAATAGAGTGACCTGTGCCTGTCCCAACACCTAGAGCTAGTCTCTCATTGGTTCCCCCTCTTCCCGTTCATCCTCTGGACAAATTGCAACCTGTACGGAACAGGAGATTAAAGGTGCTGATTCTCCAAGGACGGAGATTGTTAGTAAAGCGGCTGGAATGGCGAACCCGAGCACAAGGAGATGAGAAATGAGGTGCGTTTTGAAAACCTTTCCCGATCACACGGTGTACCATCTTCTGGGTTTCTAATGCATGTTTTCGATGTAGGAAGATGCCCTTGAACCTGGAGATTTGGGACCCATGGGATGGGTACCACGCAGTATTACTTTAAAGGGTCTGTGTTTTCTCACCCAACCTCACCAAACCTCTCAGCCCCAATAGTGTCCACACTTATGTCTCAATCAGCTGTGGGTCTAGATATGGCCAATCCAGGTGGCATCACAGCCCCTGAACGAATTTTGTAAGAATTTCTCTCTCTTTCACTGTCTTTGTTTCACGGGTTTTTAAAAGTAATTGATTTTTATAATGGGGTTTACCTGCTTTTCACTGCTGTGATTTTGCCGCTTTACACCCTCTTGACCCACTTACAGAGAGTTATCAATACATAGGTTTTAAGATTCTTACTAGTCAGATATATTCTTGGGCGGTGAATAGGGGGTGTTGAGTCCAATTCATTGAGCAAGGAGTAGGGCTTGTCTATTACATATTGGGTTTATGGAACGGTATCTGAGCTAATTTGAAACCCTTGTTTTATGCATCACCCCACCTCACCTTTCCCGTTAAGCAGCCATAGTGTGTTTTCTAAACGTGTGACTCTATTCTGTTTTGTATTTCAGTTCAAGGGTAGCGGTTTTTACATTCCCTCTATAGGTGATATCTTATGACAAGTGTCTTTTTCTGTGTGACTTATTTCACTTAGAATCGTCGTACCTAAATCCACTCATCATGCTGCTACTAGCCTTATGACGTTGATTTCATTGCTGAGTGATATTCCATTGTACATAAGGACCACAACTTCTTTATCCATTTTTCTCTTTCCTGGGATATTTAAGGTGTAACGAAGTGGAGGTTCTTGTCAACAGAGCAGCCCTAAACTTTGGGGTGCCTGTGTCTTGCTGATTTTTAGTTTTCCCAATTTATACGCCCATGAGTGGATGTGCCCTATGCTCCCTAAGCTGAGTTTTTTAGATGTTTCAGGACACACCGTGCAGTTCTCCAGAGTGGCTGTTGGCAATTTACATCCCGCCCATCAGCGTAGCCAGGCTCCCCTTTCTCCATGGCCTGTCCTGCATTTCTGGTTTTGAAACTTTATTCTGCATGGCCCTTTTGACCGATGGGAAGCGAGACTTCTTTGTAACGCTGATTTGCCTTTCCAGGTTGCTTGGTTGGCCAAAAAGGGCGTATGCGTTTTTTCCTGAATATATTCAGGAAAAAACGCATACGCCCTTTTTGGACAAGGGCATCATTGTCGAGGTTTTTGCCGCTTTTCCTGTGCTTTAAAGGCGATTCGAATCTCCCTCCTGAAATCTGTTTCCTGCAATTCTGCCTTGCTTTCAAATCCTCTTCGTTGCCTTCACTCAATATATTTGTGGACGAGAGTCATCATTTATAAGTCTGCAGGTTTGTGAATTGCAGTGACCCTGAGCTCCATTTTTCAACTCGCTTTCTTTGAAGCTGGCCGCAAAAGCGCAGGATTGTTTCAGGCCCTATTCTGGTCCCAGGCGGCAGGCTGAGCCTGTGGTTAATTCTTCTTCCTGATGGGAAAATAGAGTGACCTGTGCCTGTCCCAACACCTGGAGCTAGTCTCTCATTGGTTCCCCCTCTTCCCGTTCATCCTCAGGACAAATTGCAACCTGTACGGAACAGGAGGTTAAAGGTGCTGTTTCTCCAAGGAGGGAGATTTCTAATAAAGCGGCTGGAATGGCGAACCCGAGCACAAGGAGATGAGAAATGATGTGCGTTTTAGAAACCTTTCCCGATCACACGGTGTACCATCTTCTGGGTTTCTCATGCATGTTTTCGATGTAGGAAGATGCCCTTCAACCTGGAGATTTGGGACCCATGGGATGGGTACCACGCAGTATTACTTTAAAGGGTCTGCGTTTGCTCACCCAACCTCACCAAACCTCTCAGCCCCAAGAGTGTCCACCCTTATGTCTCAATCAGCTGTGGGTCTAGATATGGTCAATCCAGGTGGCATCACAGCCCCTGAACGACTTTTGTAAGAATTTCTCTCTCTTTCACTGTCTTTGTTTCACGGGTTTTTAAAAGTAATTGATTTTTATAATGGGGTTTACCTGCTTTTAACTGCTGTGATTTTGCCGCTTTACACCCACTTGACTCACTTACAGAGAGATATCAATGCATAGGTTTTAAGATTCTTACTAGTCAGATATATTCTTGGGTGGTGAATAGGGGGTGCTGAGTCCAATTCCTTGAGCAAGGAGTAGGTCGTGTCTATTACATATTGGGTTTATGGAACGGTATCTGAGATAATTTGAAACCCTTGTTTTATGCATCACCCCACCTCACCTTTCCCGTTAAGCAGCCATAGTGTGTTTTCTAAACGTGTGACTCTATTCTGTTTTGTAATTCAGTTCAAGGGTAGCGGTTTTTACATTCCCTCTATAAGTCATATCTTATGATAAGTGTCTTTTTCTGAGTGACTTATTTCACTTAGAATCATCGTACCTAAATCCACTCATCATGCTGCTACTAGCCTTATGACGTTGATTTCATGGCTGAGTGATATTCCATTGTACATAAGGACCACAATTTCTTTATCCATTTTTCTCTTTCCTGGGATATTTAAGGTGTAACGAAGTGGAGGTTGTTGTCAACAGAGTAGCCCTAAACTTTGGGGTGCCTGTGTCTTGCTGATTTTTAGTTTTCCCAATTTATACGCCCATGAGTGGAAGTGCCCTATGCTCCCTAAGCTGAGTTTTTTAGATGTTTCAGGACACACCGTGCACTTCTCCAGAGTGGCTGTTGGCAATTTACATCCCGCCCATCAGCGTAGCCAGGCTCCCGTTTCTCCATGGCCTGTCCTGCATTTCTGGTTTTGACACTTTATTCAGCATGGCCCTTTTGACCGATGGGAAGCGAGACTTCTTTGTAGCGCTGATTTGCCTTTCCAGGTTGCTTGGTGGGCCAAAAAGGGCATTATTGTCGAGGTTTTGAGGCTTTTCCTGTGCTTTAAAGGCGTTTCGAATCTCCCTCCTGAAATCTGTTTCCTGCAATTCTGCCTTGCTTTCAAATCCTCTTCGTTGCCTTCCCTCAATATATTTGTGGACGAGAGACATCATTTATAAGTCTGCAGGTTTGTGAATTGCAGTGCCCCTGAGCTCCATTTTTCAACTCGCTTTCTTGGGTGCTGGCCGCAAAAGCGCAGGATTGCTTCAGGCCCTATTCTCGTCCCAGGCGGCAGGCTGAGCCTGTGGTTAATTCTTCTTCCTGATGGGAAAATAGAGTGACCTGTGCCTGTCCCAACACCTAGAGCTAGTCTCTCATTGGTTCCCCCTCTTCCCGTTCATCCTCAGGACAAATTGCAACCTGTACGGAACAGGAGGTTAAAGGTGTTGATTCTCCAAGGAGGGAGATTGCTAGTAAAGCGGCTTGAATGGCGAACTCGAGCACAAGGAGATGAGAAATGAGGTGCGTTTTAGAAACCTTTCCCGATCACATGGTGTACCATCTTCTGGGTTTCTCATGAATGTTTTCGATGTAGGAAGATGCCCTTGAACCTGGAGATTTGGGACCCATGGGATGGGGACCACGCAGTATTACTTTAAAGGGTCTGCGTTTGCTCACCAAACCTCACCAAACCTCTCAGCCCCAAGAGTGTCCACCCTTATGTCTCAATCAGCTGTGGGTCTAGATATGGCCAATCCAGGTGGCATCACAGCCCCTGAACGAATTTTGTAAGAATTTCTCTCTCTTTCACTGTCTTTGTTACACGAGTTTTTAAAAGTAATTGATTTTTATAATGGGGTTTACCTGCTTTTCACTGCTGTGATTTTGCCGTTTTACACCCACTTGACCCACTTACAGAGAGTTATCAATACATAGGTTGTAAGATTCTTACTAGTCAGATATATTCTTGGGCGGTGAATAGGGGGTGTTGAGTCCAATTCATTGAGCAAGGAGTAGGGCTTGTCTATTACATATTGGGTTTATGGAACGGTATCTGAGCTAATTTGAAACCCTTGTTTTATGCATCACCCCACCTCACCTTTCCCGTTAAGCAGCCATAGTGTGTTTTCTAAACGTGTGACTCTATTCTGTTTTGTAATTCAGTTCAAGGGTAGCGGTTTTTACATTCCATCTATAAGTGATATCTTATGACAAGTGTCTTTTTCTGTGTGACTTATTTCACTTAGAATCGTCGTACCTAAATCCACTCATCATGCTGCTACTAGCCTTATGACGTTGATTTCATAGCTGAGTGATATTCCATTGTACATAAGGACCACAACTTCTTTATCCATTTTTCTCTTTCCTGGGATATTTAAGGTGTAACCAAGTGGAGATTCTTGTCAACAGAGCAGCCCTAAACTTTGGGGTGCCTGTGTCTTGCTGATTTTTAGTTTTCCCAATTTATACGCCCATGAGTGGATGTGCCCTACGCTCCCTAAGCTCAGTTTTTTAGATGTTTCAGGACACACCGTGCACTTCTCCAGAGTGGCTGTTGGCAATTTACATCCCGCCCATCAGCGTAGCCCGGCTCCCGTTTCTCCATGGCCTGTCCTGCATTTCTGGTTTTGACACTTTATTCAGCATGGCCCTTTTGACCGATGGGAAGTGAGACTTCTTTGTAGCGCTGATTTACCTTTCTAGGTTGCTTGGTTGGCCAAAAAGGGCGTATGCGTTTTTTCCTGAATATATTCAGGAAAAAACGCATACGCCCTTTTTGGCCAAGGGCATCATTGTCGAGGTTTTGCCGCTTTTCCTGTGCTGTAAAGGCGATTCGAATCTCCCTCCTGAAATCTGTTTCCTTCAATTCTGCCTTGCTTTCAAATCCTCTTCGTTGCCTTCCCTCAATATATTTGTGGACGAGAGTCATCATTTATAAGTCTGCAGGTTTGTGAATTGCAGTGCCCCTGAGCTCCATTTTTCAACTCGCTTTCTTGGGAGCTGGCCGCAAAAGCGAAGGATTGCTTCAGGCCCTATTCTGGTCCCGGGCTGCAGGCTGAGCCTGTGGTTAATTCTTCTTCCTGATGGGAAAATAGAGTGACCTGTGCCTGTCCCAACACCTAGAGCTAGTCTCTCATTGGTTCCCCCTCTTCCCGTTCATCCTCAGGACAAATTGCAACCTGTACAGAACAGGAGGTTAAAGGTGCTGATTCTCCAAGGAGGGAGATTGCTAGTAAAGCGGCTGGAATGGCGAACCCGAGCACAAGGAAATGAGAAATGAGGTGTGTCTTAGAAACCTTTCCCGATCACACGGTGTACCATCTTCTGGGTTTCTCATGCATGTTTTCGATGTACGAAGATGCCCTTGAACCTGGAGATTTGGGACGCATGGGATGGGTACCACACAGTATTACTTTATAGGGTCTGCGTTTGCTCACCCAACCTCACCAAACCTCTCAGCCCCAAGAGTGTCCACCCATATGTCTCAATCAGCTGTGGGTCTAGATATGGTCAATCCAGGTGGCATCACAGCCCCTGAACGAATTTTGTAAGAATTTCTCTCTCTTTCACTGTCTTTGTTTCACGGGTTTTTAAAAGTAATTGATTTTTATAATGGGGTTTACCTGCTTTTCACTGCTGTGATTTTGCCGCTTTAAACCCACTTGACTCACTTACAGAGAGATATCAATGCATAGGTTTTAAGATTCTTACTAGTCAGATATATTCTTGGGCGGTGAATAGGGGGTGTTGTGTCCAATTCATTGAGCAAGGAGTAGGTCTTGTCTATTACATATTGGGTTTATGTAACGGCATCTGAGCTAATTTGAAACCCTTGTTTTATGCATCACCCCACCTCGCCTTTCCCGTTAAGCAGCCATAGTGTGTTTTCTAAACGTGTGACTCTATTCTGTTTTGTAATTCAGTTCAAGGGTAGCGGTTTGTACATTCCCTCTATAAGTGATATCTTATGATAAGTGTCTTTTTCTGTGTGACTTATTTCACTTAGAATCGTCGTACCTAATTCCACTCATCTTGCTGCTACTAGCCTTATGACGTTATTTTCATGGCTGAGTGATATTCCATTGTACATAAGGACCAGAACTTCTTTATCCATTTTTCTCTTTCCTGGGATATTTAAGGTGTAACGAAGTGGAGGTTGTTGTCAACAGAGCAGCTCTAAACTTTGGGGTGCCTGTGTCTTGCTGATTTTTAGTTTTCCCAATTTATACGCCCATGAGTGGAAGTGCCCTATGCTCCCTAAGCTGTGTTTTTTAGATGTTTCAGGACACACCGTGCACTTCTCCAGAGTGGCTGTTGGCAATTTACATCCCGCCCATCAGCGTAGCCAGGCTCCCGTTTCTCCATGGCCTGTCCTGCATTTCTGGTTTTGACACTTTATTCAGCATGGCCCTTTTGACCGATGGGAAGCAAGACTTCTTTGTAGCGCTGATTTGCCTTTCCAGGTTGCTTGGTGGGCCAAAAAGGGCGTATGCGTTTTTTCCTGAATATATTCAGGAAAAAACGCATACGCCCTTTTTGGCCAAGGGCATTATTGTCGAGGTTTTGCCGCTTTTCCTGTGCTTTAAAGGCGATTCAAATCTCCCTCCTGAAATCTGTTTCCTGCAATTCTGCCTTGCTTTCAAATCCTCTTCGTTGCCTTCCCTCAATATATTTGTGGACGAGAGTCATCATTTATAAGTCTGCAGGTTTGTGAATTGCAGTGCCCCTGAGCTCCATTTTTCACCTCGCTTTCTTGGGAGCTGACCGCAAAAGCGCAGGATTGCTTCAGGCCCTAATCTGGTCCCAAGCGGCAGGGTGAGCCTGTGGTTAATTCTTCTTCCTGATGGGAAAATAGAGTGACCTGTGCCTGTCCCAACACCTAGAGCTAGTCTCTCATTGGTTCCCCCTCTTCCCGTTCATCCTCAGGACAAACTGCAACCTGTACGGAACAGGAGGTTAAAGGTGCTGATTCTCCAAGGAGGGAGATTGCTAGTAAAGCGGCTGGAATGGCGAACCCGAGCACAAGGAGATGAGAAATGATGTGCGTTTTAGAAACCTTTCCCGATCACACGGTGTACCATCTTCTGGGTTTCTCATGCATGTTTTCGATGTAGGAAGATGCCCTTCAACCTGGAGATTTGGGACCCATGGGATGGGTACCACGCAGTATTACTTTAAAGGGTCTGCGTTTGCTCACCCAACCTCACCAAACCTCTCAGCCCCAAGAGTGTCCACCCTTATGTCTCAATCAGCTGTGGGTCTAGATATGGTCAATCCAGGTGGCATCACAGCCCCTGAACGACTTTTGTAAGAATTTCTCTCTCTTTCACTGTCTTTGTTTCACGGGTTTTTAAAAGTAATTGATTTTTATAATGGGGTTTACCTGCTTTTAACTGCTGTGATTTTGCCGCTTTACACCCACTTGACTCACTTACAGAGAGATATCAATGCATAGGTTTTAAGATTCTTACTAGTCAGATATATTCTTGGGTGGTGAATAGGGGGTGTTGAGTCCAATTCATTGAGCAAGGAGTAGGTCTTGTCTATTACATATTGGGTTTATGGAACGGTATCTGAGCTAATTTGAAACCTTTGTTTTATGCATCACCCCACCTCACCTTTCCCGTTAAGCAGCCATAGTGTGTTTTCTAAACATGTGACTCTATTCTGTTTTGTAATTCAGTTCAAGGGTAGCGGTTTGTACATTCCCTCTATAAGTGATATCTTATGATAAGTGTCTTTTTCTGTGTGACTTATTTCACTTAGAATCGTCGTACCTAAATCCACTCATCATGCTGCTACTAGCCTTATGACGTTGATTTCATGGCTGAGTGATATTCCATTGTACATAAGGACCACAACTTCTTTATCCATTTTTCTCTTTCCTGGGATATTTAAGGTGTAACGAAGTGGAGGTTCTTGTCAACAGAGCAGCCCTAAACTTTCGGGTGCCTGTGTCTTGCTGATTTTTAGTAGTCCCAATTTATACGCCCATGAGTGGAAGTGCCCTATGCTCCCTAAGCTGAGTTTTTTAGATGTTTCAGGACACACCGTGCACTTCTCCAGAGTGGCTGTTGGCAATTTACATCCCGCCCATCAGCGTAGCCAGGCTCCCGTTTCTCCATGGCCTGTCCTGCATTTCTGGTTTTGACACTTTATTCAGCATGGCCCTTTTGACCGATGGGAAGCGAGACTTCTTTGTAGCGCTGATTTGCCTTTCCAGGTTGCTTGGTGGGCCAAAAAGGGCATTATTGTCGAGGTTTTGAGGCTTTTCCTGTGCTTTAAAGGCGTTTCGAATCTCCCTCCTGAAATCTGTTTCCTGCAATTCTGCCTTGCTTTCAAATCCTCTTCGTTGCCTTCCCTCAATATATTTGTGGACGAGAGACATCATTTATAAGTCTGCAGGTTTGTGAATTGCAGTGCCCCTGAGCTCCATTTTTCAACTCGCTTTCTTGGGTGCTGGCCGCAAAAGCGCAGGATTGCTTCAGGCCCTATTCTCGTCCCAGGCGGCAGGCTGAGCCTGTGGTTAATTCTTCTTCCTGATGGGAAAATAGAGTGACCTGTGCCTGTCCCAACACCTAGAGCTAGTCTCTCATTGGTTCCCCCTCTTCCCGTTCATCCTCAGGACAAATTGCAACCTGTACGGAACAGGAGGTTAAAGGTGTTGATTCTCCAAGGAGGGAGATTGCTAGTAAAGCGGCTTGAATGGCGAACTCGAGCACAAGGAGATGAGAAATGAGGTGCGTTTTAGAAACCTTTCCCGATCACATGGTGTACCATCTTCTGGGTTTCTCATGAATGTTTTCGATGTAGGAAGATGCCCTTGAACCTGGAGATTTGGGACCCATGGGATGGGGACCACGCAGTATTACTTTAAAGGGTCTGCGTTTGCTCACCAAACCTCACCAAACCTCTCAGCCCCAAGAGTGTCCACCCTTATGTCTCAATCAGCTGTGGGTCTAGATATGGCCAATCCAGGTGGCATCACAGCCCCTGAACGAATTTTGTAAGAATTTCTCTCTCTTTCACTGTCTTTGTTACACGAGTTTTTAAAAGTAATTGATTTTTATAATGGGGTTTACCTGCTTTTCACTGCTGTGATTTTGCCGTTTTACACCCACTTGACCCACTTACAGAGAGTTATCAATACATAGGTTGTAAGATTCTTACTAGTCAGATATATTCTTGGGCGGTGAATAGGGGGTGTTGAGTCCAATTCATTGAGCAAGGAGTAGGGCTTGTCTATTACATATTGGGTTTATGGAACGGTATCTGAGCTAATTTGAAACCCTTGTTTTATGCATCACCCCACCTCACCTTTCCCGTTAAGCAGCCATAGTGTGTTTTCTAAACGTGTGACTCTATTCTGTTTTGTAATTCAGTTCAAGGGTAGCGGTTTTTACATTCCATCTATAAGTGATATCTTATGACAAGTGTCTTTTTCTGTGTGACTTATTTCACTTAGAATCGTCGTACCTAAATCCACTCATCATGCTGCTACTAGCCTTATGACGTTGATTTCATAGCTGAGTGATATTCCATTGTACATAAGGACCACAACTTCTTTATCCATTTTTCTCTTTCCTGGGATATTTAAGGTGTAACCAAGTGGAGATTCTTGTCAACAGAGCAGCCCTAAACTTTGGGGTGCCTGTGTCTTGCTGATTTTTAGTTTTCCCAATTTATACGCCCATGAGTGGATGTGCCCTACGCTCCCTAAGCTCAGTTTTTTAGATGTTTCAGGACACACCGTGCACTTCTCCAGAGTGGCTGTTGGCAATTTACATCCCGCCCATCAGCGTAGCCCGGCTCCCGTTTCTCCATGGCCTGTCCTGCATTTCTGGTTTTGACACTTTATTCAGCATGGCCCTTTTGACCGATGGGAAGTGAGACTTCTTTGTAGCGCTGATTTACCTTTCTAGGTTGCTTGGTTGGCCAAAAAGGGCGTATGCGTTTTTTCCTGAATATATTCAGGAAAAAACGCATACGCCCTTTTTGGCCAAGGGCATCATTGTCGAGGTTTTGCCGCTTTTCCTGTGCTGTAAAGGCGATTCGAATCTCCCTCCTGAAATCTGTTTCCTTCAATTCTGCCTTGCTTTCAAATCCTCTTCGTTGCCTTCCCTCAATATATTTGTGGACGAGAGTCATCATTTATAAGTCTGCAGGTTTGTGAATTGCAGTGCCCCTGAGCTCCATTTTTCAACTCGCTTTCTTGGGAGCTGGCCGCAAAAGCGAAGGATTGCTTCAGGCCCTATTCTGGTCCCGGGCTGCAGGCTGAGCCTGTGGTTAATTCTTCTTCCTGATGGGAAAATAGAGTGACCTGTGCCTGTCCCAACACCTAGAGCTAGTCTCTCATTGGTTCCCCCTCTTCCCGTTCATCCTCAGGACAAATTGCAACCTGTACAGAACAGGAGGTTAAAGGTGCTGATTCTCCAAGGAGGGAGATTGCTAGTAAAGCGGCTGGAATGGCGAACCCGAGCACAAGGAAATGAGAAATGAGGTGTGTCTTAGAAACCTTTCCCGATCACACGGTGTACCATCTTCTGGGTTTCTCATGCATGTTTTCGATGTACGAAGATGCCCTTGAACCTGGAGATTTGGGACGCATGGGATGGGTACCACACAGTATTACTTTATAGGGTCTGCGTTTGCTCACCCAACCTCACCAAACCTCTCAGCCCCAAGAGTGTCCACCCATATGTCTCAATCAGCTGTGGGTCTAGATATGGTCAATCCAGGTGGCATCACAGCCCCTGAACGAATTTTGTAAGAATTTCTCTCTCTTTCACTGTCTTTGTTTCACGGGTTTTTAAAAGTAATTGATTTTTATAATGGGGTTTACCTGCTTTTCACTGCTGTGATTTTGCCGCTTTAAACCCACTTGACTCACTTACAGAGAGATATCAATGCATAGGTTTTAAGATTCTTACTAGTCAGATATATTCTTGGGCGGTGAATAGGGGGTGTTGTGTCCAATTCATTGAGCAAGGAGTAGGTCTTGTCTATTACATATTGGGTTTATGTAACGGCATCTGAGCTAATTTGAAACCCTTGTTTTATGCATCACCCCACCTCGCCTTTCCCGTTAAGCAGCCATAGTGTGTTTTCTAAACGTGTGACTCTATTCTGTTTTGTAATTCAGTTCAAGGGTAGCGGTTTGTACATTCCCTCTATAAGTGATATCTTATGATAAGTGTCTTTTTCTGTGTGACTTATTTCACTTAGAATCGTCGTACCTAATTCCACTCATCTTGCTGCTACTAGCCTTATGACGTTATTTTCATGGCTGAGTGATATTCCATTGTACATAAGGACCAGAACTTCTTTATCCATTTTTCTCTTTCCTGGGATATTTAAGGTGTAACGAAGTGGAGGTTGTTGTCAACAGAGCAGCTCTAAACTTTGGGGTGCCTGTGTCTTGCTGATTTTTAGTTTTCCCAATTTATACGCCCATGAGTGGAAGTGCCCTATGCTCCCTAAGCTGTGTTTTTTAGATGTTTCAGGACACACCGTGCACTTCTCCAGAGTGGCTGTTGGCAATTTACATCCCGCCCATCAGCGTAGCCAGGCTCCCGTTTCTCCATGGCCTGTCCTGCATTTCTGGTTTTGACACTTTATTCAGCATGGCCCTTTTGACCGATGGGAAGCAAGACTTCTTTGTAGCGCTGATTTGCCTTTCCAGGTTGCTTGGTGGGCCAAAAAGGGCGTATGCGTTTTTTCCTGAATATATTCAGGAAAAAACGCATACGCCCTTTTTGGCCAAGGGCATTATTGTCGAGGTTTTGCCGCTTTTCCTGTGCTTTAAAGGCGATTCAAATCTCCCTCCTGAAATCTGTTTCCTGCAATTCTGCCTTGCTTTCAAATCCTCTTCGTTGCCTTCCCTCAATATATTTGTGGACGAGAGTCATCATTTATAAGTCTGCAGGTTTGTGAATTGCAGTGCCCCTGAGCTCCATTTTTCACCTCGCTTTCTTGGGAGCTGACCGCAAAAGCGCAGGATTGCTTCAGGCCCTAATCTGGTCCCAAGCGGCAGGGTGAGCCTGTGGTTAATTCTTCTTCCTGATGGGAAAATAGAGTGACCTGTGCCTGTCCCAACACCTAGAGCTAGTCTCTCATTGGTTCCCCCTCTTCCCGTTCATCCTCAGGACAAACTGCAACCTGTACGGAACAGGAGGTTAAAGGTGCTGATTCTCCAAGGAGGGAGATTGCTAGTAAAGCGGCTGGAATGGCGAACCCGAGCACAAGGAGATGAGAAATGATGTGCGTTTTAGAAACCTTTCCCGATCACACGGTGTACCATCTTCTGGGTTTCTCATGCATGTTTTCGATGTAGGAAGATGCCCTTCAACCTGGAGATTTGGGACCCATGGGATGGGTACCACGCAGTATTACTTTAAAGGGTCTGCGTTTGCTCACCCAACCTCACCAAACCTCTCAGCCCCAAGAGTGTCCACCCTTATGTCTCAATCAGCTGTGGGTCTAGATATGGTCAATCCAGGTGGCATCACAGCCCCTGAACGACTTTTGTAAGAATTTCTCTCTCTTTCACTGTCTTTGTTTCACGGGTTTTTAAAAGTAATTGATTTTTATAATGGGGTTTACCTGCTTTTAACTGCTGTGATTTTGCCGCTTTACACCCACTTGACTCACTTACAGAGAGATATCAATGCATAGGTTTTAAGATTCTTACTAGTCAGATATATTCTTGGGTGGTGAATAGGGGGTGTTGAGTCCAATTCATTGAGCAAGGAGTAGGTCTTGTCTATTACATATTGGGTTTATGGAACGGTATCTGAGCTAATTTGAAACCTTTGTTTTATGCATCACCCCACCTCACCTTTCCCGTTAAGCAGCCATAGTGTGTTTTCTAAACATGTGACTCTATTCTGTTTTGTAATTCAGTTCAAGGGTAGCGGTTTGTACATTCCCTCTATAAGTGATATCTTATGATAAGTGTCTTTTTCTGTGTGACTTATTTCACTTAGAATCGTCGTACCTAAATCCACTCATCATGCTGCTACTAGCCTTATGACGTTGATTTCATGGCTGAGTGATATTCCATTGTACATAAGGACCACAACTTCTTTATCCATTTTTCTCTTTCCTGGGATATTTAAGGTGTAACGAAGTGGAGGTTCTTGTCAACAGAGCAGCCCTAAACTTTCGGGTGCCTGTGTCTTGCTGATTTTTAGTAGTCCCAATTTATACGCCCATGAGTGAAAGTGCCCTATGCTCCCTAAGCTGAGTTTTTTAGATGTTTCAGAACACACCGTGCACTTCTCCAGAGTGGCTGTTGGCAATTTACATCCCGCCCATCAGCGTAGCCAGGCTCCCGTTTCTCCATGGCCTGTCCTGCACTTCTGGTTTTGACACTTTATTCAGCATGGCCCTTTTGACCGATGGGAAGCGAGACTTCTTTGTAGCGCTGATTTGCCTTTCCAGGTTGCTTGGTTGGCCAAAAAGGGCGTATGCGTTTTTTCCTGAATATATTCAGGAAAAAACGCATACGCCCTTTTTGGCCAAGGGCATCATTGTCGAGGTTTTGCCGCTTTTCCTGTGCTTTAAAGGCGATTCGAATCTCCCTCCTGAAATCTGTTTCCTGCAATTCTGCCTTGCTTTCAAATCCTCTTCGTTGCCTTCCCTCAATATATTTGTGGACGAGAGTCATCATTTATAAGTCTGCAGGTTTGTGAATTGCAGTGCCCCTGAGCTCCATTTTTCAACTCGCTTTCTTGGGAGCTGGCCGCAAAAGCGCAGGAGTGCTTCAGGCCCTCTTCTGGTCCCGGGCGGCAGGCTGAGCCTGTGGTTAATTCTTCTTCCTGATGGGAAAATAGAGTGACCTGTGCCTGTCCCAACACCTAGAGCTAGTCTCTCATTGGTTCCCCCTCTTCCCGTTCATCCTCTGGACAAATTGCAACCTGTACGGAACAGGAGATTAAAGGTGCTGATTCTCCAAGGACGGAGATTGTTAGTAAAGCGGCTGGAATGGCGAACCCGAGCACAAGGAGATGAGAAATGAGGTGCGTTTTGAAAACCTTTCCCGATCACACGGTGTACCATCTTCTGGGTTTCTAATGCATGTTTTCGATGTAGGAAGATGCCCTTGAACCTGGAGATTTGGGACCCATGGGATGGGTACCACGCAGTATTACTTTAAAGGGTCTGTGTTTTCTCAGCCAACCTCACCAAACCTCTCAGCCCCAATAGTGTCCACACTTATGTCTCAATCAGCTGTGGGTCTAGATATGGCCAATCCAGGTGGCATCACAGCCCCTGAACGAATTTTGTAAGAATTTCTCTCTCTTTCACTGTCTTTGTTTCACGGGTTTTTAAAAGTAATTGATTTTTATAATGGGGTTTACCTGCTTTTCACTGCTGTGATTTTGCCGCTTCACACCCTCTTGACCCACTTACAGAGAGTTATCAATACATAGGTTTTAAGATTCTTACTAGTCAGATATATTCTTGGGCGGTGAATAGGGGGTGTTGAGTCCAATTCATTGAGCAAGGAGTAGGGCTTGTCTATTACATATTGGGTTTATGGAACGGTATCTGAGCTAATTTGAAACCCTTGTTTTATGCATCACCCCACCTCACCTTTCCCGTTAAGCAGCCATAGTGTGTTTTCTAAACGTGTGACTCTATTCTGTTTTGTATTTCAGTTCAAGGGTAGCGGTTTTTACATTCCCTCTATAGGTGATATCTTATGACAAGTGTCTTTTTCTGTGTGACTTATTTCACTTAGAATCGTCGTACCTAAATCCACTCATCATGCTGCTACTAGCCTTATGACGTTGATTTCATTGCTGAGTGATATTCCATTGTACATAAGGACCACAACTTCTTTATCCATTTTTCTCTTTCCTGGGATATTTAAGGTGTAACGAAGTGGAGGTTCTTGTCAACAGAGCAGCCCTAAACTTTGGGGTGCCTGTGTCTTGCTGATTTTTAGTTTTCCCAATTTATACGCCCATGAGTGGATGTGCCCTATGCTCCCTAAGCTGAGTTTTTTAGATGTTTCAGGACACACCGTGCAGTTCTCCAGAGTGGCTGTTGGCAATTTACATCCCGCCCATCAGCGTAGCGAGGCTCCCCTTTCTCCATGGCCTGTCCTGCATTTCTGGTTTTGAAACTTTATTCTGCATGGCCCTTTTGACCGATGGGAAGCGAGACTTCTTTGTAACGCTGATTTGCCTTTCCAGGTTGCTTGGTTGGCCAAAAAGGGCGTATGCGTTTTTTCCTGAATATATTCAGGAAAAAACGCATACGCCCTTTTTGGACAAGGGCATCATTGTCGAGGTTTTTGCCGCTTTTCCTGTGCTTTAAAGGCGATTCGAATCTCCCTCCTGAAATCTGTTTCCTGCAATTCTGCCTTGCTTTCAAATCCTCTTCGTTGCCTTCACTCAATATATTTGTGGACGAGAGTCATCATTTATAAGTCTGCAGGTTTGTGAATTGCAGTGACCCTGAGCTCCATTTTTCAACTCGATTTCTTGGAAGCTGGCCGCAAAAGCGCAGGATTGTTTCAGGCCCTATTCTGGTCCCAGGCGGCAGGCTGAGCCTGTGGTTAATTCTTCTTCCTGATGGGAAAATAGAGTGACCTGTGCCTGTCCCAACACCTGGAGCTAGTCTCTCATTGGTTCCCCCTCTTCCCGTTCATCCTCAGGACAAATTGCAACCTGTACGGAACAGGAGGTTAAAGGTGCTGTTTCTCCAAGGAGGGAGATTTCTAATAAAGCGGCTGGAATGGCGAACCCTAGCACAAGGAGATGAGAAATGAGGTGCGTTTTAGAAACCTTTCCCGATCACACGGTGTACCATCTTGTGGTTTCTCATGCATGTTTTCGATGTAGGAAGATGCCCTTGAACCTGGAGATTTGGGACCCATGGGATGGGTACCACGCAGTATTACTTTAAAGGGTCTGCGTTTGCTCACCCAACCTCACCAAACCTCTCAGCCCCAAGAGTGTCCACCCTTATGTCTCAATCAGCTGTGGGTCTAGATATGGTCAATCCAGGTGGCATCACAGCCCCTGAACGAATTTTGTAAGAATTTCTCTCTCTTTCACTGTCTTTGTTTCACGGGTTTTTAAAAGTAATTGATTTTTATAATGGGGTTTACCTGCTTTTAACTGCTGTGATTTTGCCGCTTTACACCCACTTGACTCACTTACAGAAAGATATCAATGCATAGGTTTTAAGATTCCTACTAGTCAGATATATTCTTGGGCGGTGAATAGGGGGTGTTGAGTCCAATTCATTGAGCAAGGAGTAGGTCTTGTCTATTACGTATTGGGTTTATGGAACGGTATCTGAGATAATTTGAAACCCTTGTTTTATGCATCACCCCACCTCACCTTTCCCGTTAAGAAGCCATAGTGTGTTTTCTAAACGTGTGACTCTATTCTGTTTTGTAATTCAGTTCAAGGGTAGCGGTTTTTACATTCCCTCTATAAGTGATATCTTATGATAAGTGTCTTTTTCTGTGTGACTTATTTCACTTAGAATCGTCGTACCTAAATCCACTCATCATGCTGCTACTAGCCTTATGACGTTGATTTCATGGCTGAGTGATATTCCATTGTACATAAGGACCACAACTTCTTTATCCATTTTTCTCTTTCCTGGGATATTTAAGGTGTAACGAAGTAGAGGTTCTTGTCAACAGAGCAGCCCTAAACTTTTCGGTGCCTGTGTTTTGCTGATTTTTAGTTTTCCCAATTTATACGCCCATGAGTGGAAGTGCCCTATGCTCCCTAAACTGAGTTTTTTAGATGTTTCAGGACACACCGTGCACTTCTCCAGAGTGGCTGCTGGCAATTTACATCCCGCCCATCAGCGTAGCCAGGCTCCCGTTTCTCCATGGCCTGTCCTGCATTTCTGGTTTTGACACTTTATTCAGCATGGCCCTTTTGACCGATGGGAAGCGAGACTTCTTTGTAGCGCTGATTTGCCTTTCCAGGTTGCTTGGTTGGCCAAAAAGGGCGTATGCGTTTTTTCCTGAATATATTCAGGAAAAAATGCATACGCCCTTTTTGGCCAAGGGCATCATTGTCGAGGTTTTGCCGCTTTTCCTGTGCTTTAAAGGCGATTCGAATCTCCCTCCTGAAATCTGTTTCCTGCAATTCTGCCTTGCTTTCAAATCCTCTTCGTTGCCTTCCCTCAATATATTTGTGGACGAGAGTCATCATTTATAAGTCTGCAGGTTTCTGAATTGCAGTGCCCCTGAGCTCCATAATTCAACTCGCTTTCTTGGGAGCTGGCCGCAAAAGCGCAGGATTGCTTCAGGCCCTATTCTGGTCCCGGGCGGCAGGCTGAGCCTGTGGTTAATTCTTCTTCCTGATGGGAAAATAGAGTGACCTGTGCCTGTCCCAACACCTAGAGATAGTCTCTCATTGGTTCCCCCTCTTCCCGTTCATCCTCAGGACAAATTGCAACCTGTACGGAACAGGAGGTTAAAGGTGCTGATTCTCCAAGGACGGAGATTGTTAGTAAAGCAGCTGGAATGGCGAACCCGAGCACAAGGAGATGAGAAATGAGGTGCGTTTAAAACCTTTCCCGATCACACGGTGTACCATCTTCTGCGTTTCTCATGCATGTTTTCGATGTAGGAAGATGCCCTTGAACCTGGAGATTTGGGACCCATGGAATGGGTACCATGCAGTATTACTTTAAAGGGTCTGCGTTTGCTCACCCAACCTCACCAAACCTCTCAGCGCCAAGAGTGTCCACCCTTATGTCTCAATCAGCTGTGGGTCTAGATATGGTCAATCCAGGTGGCATCACAGCCCCTGAACGACTTTTGTAAGAATTTCTCTCTCTTTCACTGTCTTTGTTTCACGGGTTTTTAAAAGTAATTGATTTTTATAATGGGGTTTACCTGCTTTTCACTGCTGTGTTTTTGCCGCTTTACACCCTCTTGACTCACTTACAGAGAGATATCAATGCATAGGTTTTAAGATTCTTACTAGTCAGATATATTCTTGGGCGGTGAATAGGGGGTGCTGAGTCCAATTCCTTGAGCAAGGAGTAGGTCGTGTCTATTACATATTGGGTTTATGGAACGGTATCTGAGATAATTTGAAACCCTTGTTTTATGCATCACCCCACCTCACCTTTCCCGTTAAGCAGCCATAGTGTGTTTTCTAAACGTGTGACTCTATTCTGTTTTGTAATTCAGTTCAAGGGTAGCGGTTTTTACATTCCCTCTATAAGTCATATCTTATGATAAGTGTCTTTTTCTGAGTGACTTATTTCACTTAGAATCATCGTACCTAAATCCACTCATCATGCTGCTACTAGCCTTATGACGTTGATTTCATGGCTGAGTGATATTCCATTGTACATAAGGACCACAACTTCTTTATCCATTTTTCTCTTTCCTGAGATATTTAAGGTGTAATGAAGTGGAGATTCTTGTCAACAGAGCAGCCCTAAACTTTGGGGTGCCTGTGTCTTGCTGATTTTTAGTTTTCTCAATTTATATGCCCATGAGTGGATGTGCCCTATGCTCCCTAAGCTGAGTTTTTTAGATGTTTCAGGACACACCGTGCACTTCTCCAGAGTGGCTGTTGGCAATTAAATCCCGCCCATCAGCGTAGCCAGGCTCCCGTTTCTCCATGGCCTGTCCTGCATTTCTGGTTTTGACACTTTATTCAGCATGGCCCTTTTGACCGATGGGAAGCGAGACTTCTTTGTAGCGCTGATTTGCCTTTCCAGGTTGCTTGGTTGGCCAAAAAGGGCGTATGCGTTTTTTCCTGAATATATTCAGGAAAAAACGCATACGCCCTTTATGGCCAAGGGCATCATTGTCGAGGTTTTGCCGCTTTTCCTGTGCTTTAAAGGCGATTCGAATCTCCCTCCTGAAATCTGTTTCCTGCAATTCTGCCTTGCTTTCAAATCCTCTTCGTTGCCTTCCCTCAATATATTCGTGGACGAGAGTCATCATTTATAAGTCTGCAGGTTTGTGAATTGCAGTGCCCCTGAGCTCCATTTTTCAACTCGCTTTGTTGGGCGCTGGCCGCAAAAGCGCAGGATTGCTTCAGGCCCTATTCTGGTCCCGGGCGGCAGGGTGAGCCTGTGGTTAATTCTTCTTCCTGATGGGAAAATACAGTGACCTGTGCCTGTCCCAACACCTAGAGCTAGTCTCTCATTGGTTCCCCCTCTTCCCGTTCATCCTCAGGACAAATTGCAACCTGTACGGAACAGGAGGTTAAAGGTGCTGATTCTCCAAGGAGGGAGATTGCTAATAAAACGGCTGGAATGGCGAACCCGAGTACAAGGAGATGAGAAATGAGGTGTGTCTTAGAAACCTTTCCCGATCACACGGTGTACCATCTTCTGGGTTTCTCATGCATGTTTTCGATGTAGGAAGATGCCCTTGAACCTGGAGATTTGGGACCCATGGGATGGGTACCACGCAGTATTACTTTAAAGGGTCTGCGTTTGCTCACCCAACCTCACCAAACCTCTCAGCCCCAAGAGTGTCCACCCTTATGTCTCAATCAGCTGTGGGTCTAGATATGGCCAATCCAGGTGGCCTCACAGCCCCTGAACGAATTTTGTAAGAATTTCTCTCTCTTTCACTGTCTTTGTTTCACGGGTTTTTAAAAGTAATTGATTTTTATAATGGGGTTTACCTGCTTTTCACTGCTGTGTTTTTGCCGCTTTACACCCTCTTGACTCACTTACAGAGAGATATCAATGCATAGGTTTTAAGATTCTTACTAGTCAGATATATTCTTGGGCGGTGAATAGGGGGTGCTGAGTCCAATTCCTTGAGCAAGGAGTAGGTCGTGTCTATTACATATTGGGTTTATGGAACGGTATCTGAGATAATTTGAAACCCTTGTTTTATGCATCACCCCACCTCACCTTTCCCGTTAAGCAGCCATAGTGTGTTTTCTAAACGTGTGACTCTATTCTGTTTTGTAATTCAGTTCAAGGGTAGCGGTTTTTACATTCCCTCTATAAGTCATATCTTATGATAAGTGTCTTTTTCTGAGTGACTTATTTCACTTAGAATCATCGTACCTAAATCCACTCATCATGCTGCTACTAGCCTTATGACGTTGATTTCATGGCTGAGTGATATTCCATTGTACATAAGGACCACAATTTCTTTATCCATTTTTCTCTTTCCTGGGATATTTAAGGTGTAACGAAGTGGAGGTTGTTGTCAACAGAGTAGCCCTAAACTTTGGGGTGCCTGTGTCTTGCTGATTTTTAGTTTTCCCAATTTATACGCCCATGAGTGGAAGTGCCCTATGCTCCCTAAGCTGAGTTTTTTAGATGTTTCAGGACACACCGTGCACTTCTCCAGAGTGGCTGTTGGCAATTTACATCCCGCCCATCAGCGTAGCCAGGCTCCCGTTTCTCCATGGCCTGTCCTGCATTTCTGGTTTTGACACTTTATTCAGCATGGCCCTTTTGACCGATGGGAAGCGAGACTTCTTTGTAGCGCTGATTTGCCTTTCCAGGTTGCTTGGTGGGCCAAAAAGGGCATTATTGTCGAGGTTTTGAGGCTTTTCCTGTGCTTTAAAGGCGTTTCGAATCTCCCTCCTGAAATCTGTTTCCTGCAATTCTGCCTTGCTTTCAAATCCTCTTCGTTGCCTTCCCTCAATATATTTGTGGACGAGAGACATCATTTATAAGTCTGCAGGTTTGTGAATTGCAGTGCCCCTGAGCTCCATTTTTCAACTCGCTTTCTTGGGTGCTGGCCGCAAAAGCGCAGGATTGCTTCAGGCCCTATTCTCGTCCCAGGCGGCAGGCTGAGCCTGTGGTTAATTCTTCTTCCTGATGGGAAAATAGAGTGACCTGTGCCTGTCCCAACACCTAGAGCTAGTCTCTCATTGGTTCCCCCTCTTCCCGTTCATCCTCAGGACAAATTGCAACCTGTACGGAACAGGAGGTTAAAGGTGTTGATTCTCCAAGGAGGGAGATTGCTAGTAAAGCGGCTTGAATGGCGAACTCGAGCACAAGGAGATGAGAAATGAGGTGCGTTTTAGAAACCTTTCCCGATCACATGGTGTACCATCTTCTGGGTTTCTCATGAATGTTTTCGATGTAGGAAGATGCCCTTGAACCTGGAGATTTGGGACCCATGGGATGGGGACCACGCAGTATTACTTTAAAGGGTCTGCGTTTGCTCACCAAACCTCACCAAACCTCTCAGCCCCAAGAGTGTCCACCCTTATGTCTCAATCAGCTGTGGGTCTAGATATGGCCAATCCAGGTGGCATCACAGCCCCTGAACGAATTTTGTAAGAATTTCTCTCTCTTTCACTGTCTTTGTTACACGAGTTTTTAAAAGTAATTGATTTTTATAATGGGGTTTACCTGCTTTTCACTGCTGTGATTTTGCCGTTTTACACCCACTTGACCCACTTACAGAGAGTTATCAATACATAGGTTGTAAGATTCTTACTAGTCAGATATATTCTTGGGCGGTGAATAGGGGGTGTTGAGTCCAATTCATTGAGCAAGGAGTAGGGCTTGTCTATTACATATTGGGTTTATGGAACGGTATCTGAGCTAATTTGAAACCCTTGTTTTATGCATCACCCCACCTCACCTTTCCCGTTAAGCAGCCATAGTGTGTTTTCTAAACGTGTGACTCTATTCTGTTTTGTAATTCAGTTCAAGGGTAGCGGTTTTTACATTCCATCTATAAGTGATATCTTATGACAAGTGTCTTTTTCTGTGTGACTTATTTCACTTAGAATCGTCGTACCTAAATCCACTCATCATGCTGCTACTAGCCTTATGACGTTGATTTCATGGCTGAGTGATATTCCATTGTACATAAGGACCACAACTTCTTTATCCATTTTTCTCTTTCCTGGGATATTTAAGGTGTAACCAAGTGGAGGTTCTTGTCAACAGAGCAGCCCTAAACTTTGGGGTGCCTGTGTCTTGCTGATTTTTAGTTTTCCCAATTTATACGCCCATGAGTGGATGTGCCCTATGCTCCCTAAGCTCAGTTTTTTAGATGTTTCAGGACACACCGTGCACTTCTCCAGAGTGGCTGTTGGCAATTTACATCCCGCCCATCAGCGTAGCCCGGCTCCCGTTTCTCCATGGCCTGTCCTGCATTTCTGGTTTTGACACTTTATTCAGCATGGCCCTTTTGACCGATGGGAAGTGAGACTTTTTTGTAGCGCTGATTTGCCTTTCTAGGTTGCTTGGTTGGCCAAAAAGGGCGTATGCGTTTTTTCCTGAATATATTCAGGAAAAAACGCATACGCCCTTTTTGGCCAAGGGCATCATTGTCGAGGTTTTGCCGCTTTTCCTGTGCTGTAAAGGCGATTCGAATCTCCCTCCTGAAATCTGTTTCCTGCAATTCTGCCTTGCTTTCAAATCCTCTTCGTTGCCTTCCCTCAATATATTTGTGGACGAGAGTCATCATTTATAAGTCTGCAGGTTTGTGAATTGCAGTGCCCCTGAGCTCCATTTTTCAACTCGCTTTCTTGGGAGCTGGCCGCAAAAGCGAAGGATTGCTTCAGGCCCTATTCTGGTCCCGGGCTGCAGGCTGAGCCTGTGGTTAAATCTTCTTGCTGATGGGAAAATAGAGTGACCTGTGCCTGTCCCAACACCTAGAGCTAGTCTCTCATTGGTTCCCCCTCTTCCCGTTCATCCTCAGGACAAATTTCAACCTGTACGGAACAGGAGGTTAAAGGTGCTGATTCTCCAAGGAGGGAGATTGCTAGTAAAGCGGCTGGAATGGCGAACCCGAGCACAAGGAGATGAGAAATGAGGTGCGTTTTAGAAACCTTTCCCGATCACACGGTGTACCATCTTCTGGGTTTCTCATGCATGTTTTCGATGTAGGAAGATGCCCTTGAACCTGGAGATTTGGGACCCATGGGATGGGTACCACGCAGTATTACTTTAAAGGGTCTGCGTTTGCTCACCCAACCTCACCAAACATCTCAGCCCCAAGAGTGTCCACCCTTATGTCTCAATCAGCTGTGGGTCTAGATATGGCCAATCCAGGTGGCATCACAGCCCCTGAACGACTTTTTAAGAATTTCTCTCTCTTTCACTGTCTTTGTTTCACGGGTTTTTAAAAGTAATTGATATTTATAATGGGGTTTACCTGCTTTTCACTGCTGTGATTTTGCCGCTTTACACCCACTTGACTCACTTACAGAGAGATATCAATGTATCGGTTTCAAGATTCTTACTAGTCAGATATATTCTTGGGCTGTGAATTGGGGGTGTTGAGTCCAATTCATTGAGGAAGGAGTAGGTCTTGTCTATTACATATTGGGTTTATGGAACGGTATCTGAGGTAATTTGAAACCCTTGTTGTATGCATCACCCCACCTCACCTTTCCCGTTAAGCATCCATAGTGTGTTTTCTAAACTTGTGACTCTATTCTGTTTTGTAATTCAGTTCAAGGGTAGCGGTTTTTACATTCCCTCTATAAGTCATATCTTATGATAAGTGTCTTTTTCTGTGTGACTTATTTCACTTAGAATCGTCGTACCTAAATCCACTCATCATGCTGCTACTAGCCTTATGACGTTGATTTCATGGTTGAGTGATATTCCATTGTACATAAGGACCACAACTTCTTTATCCATTTTTCTCTTTCCTGGGATATTTAAGGTGAAACGAAGTGGAGATTCTTGTCAACAGAGCATCCCTAAACTTTGGGGTGCCTGTGTCTTGCTGATTTTTAGTTTTCCCAATTTATACGCCCATGAGTGGATGTGCCCTATGCTCCCTAAGCTCAGTTTTTTAGATGGTTCAGGACACACCGTGCACTTCTCCAGAGTGGCTGTTGGCAATTTACATCCCGCCCATCAGCGTAGCCAGGCTCCCGTTTCTCCATGGCCTGTCCTGCATTTCTGGTTTTGACACTTTATTCAGCATGGCCCTTTTGACCGATGGGAAGCGAGACTTCTTTGTAGCGCTGATTTGCCTTTCCAGGTTGCTCGGTTGGCCAAAAAGGGCGTATGCGTGTTTTCCTGAATATATTCAGGAAAACACGCATACGCCCTTTTTGG
The DNA here is from genome assembly GCF_965194825.1 of Balaenoptera physalus. Taxonomy (NCBI): domain Eukaryota; kingdom Metazoa; phylum Chordata; class Mammalia; order Artiodactyla; family Balaenopteridae; genus Balaenoptera; species Balaenoptera physalus. The sequence continues at coordinate 26,480,287 of NC_138885.1, forward strand.
CCAAGGGCATCATTGTCGAGGTTTTGCCGCTTTTCCTGTGCTTTAAAGGCGATTCGAATCTCCCTCCTGAAATCTGTTTCCTGCAATTCTGCCTTGCTTTCAAATCCTCTTCGTTTCCTTCCATCAATATATTTGTGGACGAGAGTCATCATTTATAAGTCTGCAGGTTTGTGAATTGCAGTGACCCTGAGCTCCATTTTTCAACTCGCTTTCTTGGGAGCTGGCCGCAAAAGCGCAGGATTGCTTCAGGCCCTATTCTGGTCCCAGGCGGCAGGCTGAGCCTGTGGTTAATTCTTCTTCCTGAGGGGAAAATAGAGTGACCTGTGCCTGTCCCAACACCTAGAGCTAGTCTCAAATTTGCTCCCCCTCTTCCCGTTCATCCTCAGGACAAATTTCAACCTGTACGGAACAGGAGGTTAAAGGTGCTGATTCTCCAAGGAGGGAGATTGCTAGTAAAGCGGCTGGAATGGCGAACCCAAGCACAAGGAGATGAGAAATGAAGTGCGTTTTAGAAACCTTTCCCGATCACACGGTGTACCATCTTCTGGGTTTCTCATGCATGTTTTCGATGTAGGAAGATGCCCTTGAACCTGGAGATTTGGGACCCATGGGATGGGTACCACGCAGTATTACTTTAAAGGGTCTGCGTTTGCTCACCCAACCTCACCAAACCTCTCAGCCCCAAGAGTGTCCACCCTTATGTCTCAATCAGCTGTGGGTCTAGATATGGCCAATCCAGGTGGCCTCACAGCCCCTGAACGAATTTTGTAAGAATTTCTCTCTCTTTCACTGTCTTTGTTTCACGGGTTTTTAAAAGTAATTGATTTTTATAATGGGGTTTACCTGCTTTTCACTGCTGTGTTTTTGCCGCTTTACACCCTCTTGACTCACTTACAGAGAGATATCAATGCATAGGTTTTAAGATTCTTACTAGTCAGATATATTCTTGGGCGGTGAATAGGGGGTGCTGAGTCCAATTCCTTGAGCAAGGAGTAGGTCGTGTCTATTACATATTGGGTTTATGGAACGGTATCTGAGATAATTTGAAACCCTTGTTTTATGCATCACCCCACCTCACCTTTCCCGTTAAGCAGCCATAGTGTGTTTTCTAAACGTGTGACTCTATTCTGTTTTGTAATTCAGTTCAAGGGTAGCGGTTTTTACATTCCCTCTATAAGTCATATCTTATGATAAGTGTCTTTTTCTGAGTGACTTATTTCACTTAGAATCATCGTACCTAAATCCACTCATCATGCTGCTACTAGCCTTATGACGTTGATTTCATGGCTGAGTGATATTCCATTGTACATAAGGACCACAATTTCTTTATCCATTTTTCTCTTTCCTGGGATATTTAAGGTGTAACGAAGTGGAGGTTGTTGTCAACAGAGTAGCCCTAAACTTTGGGGTGCCTGTGTCTTGCTGATTTTTAGTTTTCCCAATTTATACGCCCATGAGTGGAAGTGCCCTATGCTCCCTAAGCTGAGTTTTTTAGATGTTTCAGGACACACCGTGCACTTCTCCAGAGTGGCTGTTGGCAATTTACATCCCGCCCATCAGCGTAGCCAGGCTCCCGTTTCTCCATGGCCTGTCCTGCATTTCTGGTTTTGACACTTTATTCAGCATGGCCCTTTTGACCGATGGGAAGCGAGACTTCTTTGTAGCGCTGATTTGCCTTTCCAGGTTGCTTGGTGGGCCAAAAAGGGCATTATTGTCGAGGTTTTGAGGCTTTTCCTGTGCTTTAAAGGCGTTTCGAATCTCCCTCCTGAAATCTGTTTCCTGCAATTCTGCCTTGCTTTCAAATCCTCTTCGTTGCCTTCCCTCAATATATTTGTGGACGAGAGACATCATTTATAAGTCTGCAGGTTTGTGAATTGCAGTGCCCCTGAGCTCCATTTTTCAACTCGCTTTCTTGGGTGCTGGCCGCAAAAGCGCAGGATTGCTTCAGGCCCTATTCTCGTCCCTGGCGGCAGGCTGAGCCTGTGGTTAATTCTTCTTCCTGATGGGAAAATAGAGTGACCTGTGCCTGTCCCAACACCTAGAGCTAGTCTCTCATTGGTTCCCCCTCTTCCCGTTCATCCTCAGGACAAATTGCAACCTGTACGGAACAGGAGGTTAAAGGTGTTGACTCTCCAAGGAGGGAGATTGCTAGTAAAGCGGCTTGAATGGCGAACTCGAGCACAAGGAGATGAGAAATGAGGTGCGTTTTAGAAACCTTTCCCGATCACATGGTGTACCATCTTCTGGGTTTCTCATGAATGTTTTCGATGTAGGAAGATGCCCTTGAACCTGGAGATTTGGGACCCATGGGATGGGGACCACGCAGTATTACTTTAAAGGGTCTGCGTTTGCTCACCAAACCTCACCAAACCTCTCAGCCCCAAGAGTGTCCACCCTTATGTCTCAATCAGCTGTGGGTCTAGATATGGCCAATCCAGGTGACATCACAGCCCCTGAACGAATTTTGTAAGAATTTCTCTCTCTTTCACTGTCTTTGTTACACGAGTTTTTAAAAGTAATTGATTTTTATAATGGGGTTTACCTGCTTTTCACTGCTGTGATTTTGCCGTTTTACACCCACTTGACCCACTTACAGAGAGTTATCAATACATAGGTTGTAAGATTCTTACTAGTCAGATATATTCTTGGGCGGTGAATAGGGGGTGTTGAGTCCAATTCATTGAGCAAGGAGTAGGGCTTGTCTATTACATATTGGGTTTATGGAACGGTATCTGAGCTAATTTGAAACCCTTGTTTTATGCATCACCCCACCTCACCTTTCCCGTTAAGCAGCCATAGTGTGTTTTCTAAACGTGTGACTCTATTCTGTTTTGTAATTCAGTTCAAGGGTAGCGGTTTTTACATTCCATCTATAAGTGATATCTTATGACAAGTGTCTTTTTCTGTGTGACTTATTTCACTTAGAATCGTCGTACCTAAATCCACTCATCATGCTGCTACTAGCCTTATGACGTTGATTTCATAGCTGAGTGATATTCCATTGTACATAAGGACCACAACTTCTTTATCCATTTTTCTCTTTCCTGGGATATTTAAGGTGTAACCAAGTGGAGATTCTTGTCAAAAGAGCAGCCCTAAACTTTGGGGTGCCTGTGTCTTGCTGATTTTTAGTTTTCCCAATTTATACGCCCATGAGTGGATGTGCCCTACGCTCCCTAAGCTCAGTTTTTTAGATGTTTCAGGACACACCGTGCACTTCTCCAGAGTGGCTGTTGGCAATTTACATCCCGCCCATCAGCGTAGCCCGGCTCCCGTTTCTCCATGGCCTGTCCTGCATTTCTGGTTTTGACACTTTATTCAGCATGGCCCTTTTGACCGATGGGAAGTGAGACTTCTTTGTAGCGCTGATTTACCTTTCTAGGTTGCTTGGTTGGCCAAAAAGGGCGTATGCGTTTTTTCCTGAATATATTCAGGAAAAAACGCATACGCCCTTTTTGGCCAAGGGCATCATTGTCGAGGTTTTGCCGCTTTTCCTGTGCTTTAAAGGCGATTCGAATCTCCCTCCTGAAATCTGTTTCCTGCAATTCTGCCTTGCTTTCAAATCCTCTTCGTTGCCTTCCCTCAATATATTTGTGGACGAGAGTCATCATTTATAAGTCTGCAGGTTTGTGAATTGCAGTGCCCCTGAGCTCCATTTTTCAACTCGCTTTCTTGGGAGCTGGCCGCAAAAGCGAAGGATTGCTTCAGGCCCTATTCTGGTCCCGGGCGGCAGGCTGAGCCTGTGGTTAAATCTTCTTCCTGATGGGAAAATAGAGTGACCTGTGCCTGTCCCAACACCTAGAGCTAGTCTCTCATTGGTTCCCCCTCTTCCCGTTCATCCTCAGGACAAATTTCAACCTGTACGGAACAGGAGGTTAAAGGTGCTGATTCTCCAAGGAGGGAGATTGCTAGTAAAGCGGCTGGAATGGCGAACCCGAGCACAAGGAGATGAGAAATGAGGTGCGTTTTAGAAACCTTTCCCGATCACACGGTGTACCATCTTCTGGGTTTCTCATGCATGTTTTCGATGTAGGAAGATGCCCTTGAACCTGGAGATTTGGGACCCATGGGATGGGTACCACGCAGTATTACTTTAAAGGGTCTGCGTTTGCTCACCCAACCTCACCAAACATCTCAGCCCCAAGAGTGTCCACCCTTATGTCTCAATCAGCTGTGGGTCTAGATATGGCCAATCCAGGTGGCATCACAGCCCCTGAACGAATTTTGTAAGAATTTCTCTCTCTTTCACTGTCTTTGTTTCACGGGTTTTTAAAAGTAATTGATTTTTATAATGGGGTTTACCTGCTTTTCACTGCTGTGATTTTGCCGTTTTACACCCACTTGACTCACTTACAGAGAGATATCAATGCATCGGTTTCAAGATTCTTACTAGTCAGATATATTCTTGGGCTGTGAATTGGGGGTGTTGAGTCCAATTCATTGAGGAAGGAGTAGGGCTTGTCTATTACATATTGGGTTTATGGAACGGTATCTGAGGTAATTTGAAACCCTTGTTGTATGCATCACCCCACCTCACCTTTCCCGTTAAGCAGCCATAGTGTGTTTTCTAAACTTGTGACTCTATTCTGTTTTGTAATTCAGTTCAAGGGTAGCGGTTTTTACATTCCCTGTATAAGTCATATCTTATGATAAGTGTCTTTTTCTGTGTGACTTATTTCACTTAGAATCGTCGTACCTAAATCCACTCATCATGCTGCTACTAGCCTTATGACGTTGATTTCATGGCTGAGTGATATTCCATTGTACATAAGGACCACAACTTCTTTATCCATTTTTCTCTTTCCTGAGATATTTAAGGTGTAACGAAGTGGAGATTCTTGTCAACAGAGCAGCCCTAAACTTTGGGGTGCCTGTGTCTTGCTGATTTTTAGTTTTCCCAATTTATACGCCCATGAGTGGATGTGCCCTATGCTCCCTAAGCTCAGTTTTTTAGATGTTTCAGGACACACCGTGCACTTCTCCAGAGTGGCTGTTGGTAATTTACATCTCGCCCATCAGCGTAGCCAGGCTCCCGTTTCTCCATTGCCTGTCCTGCATTTCTGGTTTTGACACTTTATTCAGCATGGCCCTTTTGACCGATGGGAAGCGAGACTTCTTTGTAGCGCTGATTTGCCTTTCCAGGTTGCTCGGTTGGCCAAAAAGGGCGTATGCGTTTTTTCCTGAATATATTCAGGAAAAAACGCATACGCCCTTTTTGGCCAAGGGCATCATTGTCGAGGTTTTGCCGCTTTTCCTGTGCTTTAAAGGCGATTCGAATCTCCCTCCTGAAATCTGTTTCCTGCAATTCTGCCTTGCTTTCAAATCCTCTTCGTTTCCTTCCATCAATATATTTGTGGACGAGAGTCATCATTTATAAGTCTGCAGGTTTGTGAATTGCAGTGCCCCTGAGCTCCATTTTTCAACTCGCTTTCTTGGGAGCTGGCCGCAAAAGCGCAGAATTGCTTCAGGCCCTATTCTGGTCCCAGGCGGCAGGCTGAGCCTGTGGTAAATTCTTCTTCCTGAGGGGAAAATAGAGTGACCTGTGCCTGTCCCAACACCTAGAGCTAGTCTCTCATTGGTTCCCCCTCTTGCCTTTCGTCCTCTGGACAAATTGCAACCTGTACGGAACAGGAGATTAAAGGTGCTGATTCTCCAAGGACGGAGATTGTTAGTAAAGCTCCTGGAATGGCGAACCCGAGCACAAGGAGATGAGAAATGAGGTGCGTTTTGAAAACCTTTCCCGATCACACGGTGTACCATCTTCTGGGTTTCTAATGCATGTTTTCGATGTAGGAAGATGCCCTTGAACCTGGAGATTTGGGACCCATGGGATTGGTACCACGCAGTATTACTTTAAAGGGTCTGTGTTTTCTCACCCAACCTCACCAAACCTCTCAGCCCCAATAGTGTCCACACTTATGTCTCAATCAGCTGTGGATCTAGATATGGCCAATCCAGGTGGCATCACAGCCCCTGAACGAATTTTGTAAGAATTTCTCTCTCTTTCACTGTCTTTGTTTCACGGGTTTTTAAAAGTAATTGATTTTTATAATGGGGTTTACCTGCTTTTCACTGCTGTGATTTTGCCGCTTTACACCCTCTTGACCCACTTACAGAGAGTTATCAATACATAGGTTTTAAGATTCTTACTAGTCAGATATATTCTTGGGCGGTGAATAGGGGGTGTTGAGTCCAATTCATTGAGCAAGGAGTAGGGCTTGTCTATTACATATTGGGTTTATGGAACGGTATCTGAGCTAATTTGAAACCCTTGTTTTATGCATCACCCCACCTCACCTTTCCCGTTAAGCAGCCATAGTGTGTTTTCTAAACGTGTGACTCTATTCTGTTTTGTATTTCAGTTCAAGGGTAGCGGTTTTTACATTCCCTCTATAGGTGATATCTTATGACAAGTGTCTTTTTCTGTGTGACTTATTTCACTTAGAATCGTCGTACCTAAATCCACTCATCATGCTGCTACTAGCCTTATGACGTTGATTTCATAGCTGAGTGATATTCCATTGTACATAAGGACCACAACTTCTTTATCCATTTTTCTCTTTCCTGGGATATTTAAGGTGTAACCAAGTGGAGATTCTTGTCAAAAGAGCAGCCCTAAACTTTGGGGTGCCTGTGTCTTGCTGATTTTTAGTTTTCCCAATTTATACGCCCATGAGTGGATGTGCCCTACGCTCCCTAAGCTCAGTTTTTTAGATGTTTCAGGACACACCGTGCACTTCTCCAGAGTGGCTGTTGGCAATTTACATCCCGCCCATCAGCGTAGCCCGGCTCCCGTTTCTCCATGGCCTGTCCTGCATTTCTGGTTTTGACACTTTATTCAGCATGGCCCTTTTGACCGATGGGAAGTGAGACTTCTTTGTAGCGCTGATTTACCTTTCTAGGTTGCTTGGTTGGCCAAAAAGGGCGTATGCGTTTTTTCCTGAATATATTCAGGAAAAAACGCATACGCCCTTTTTGGCCAAGGGCATCATTGTCGAGGTTTTGCCGCTTTTCCTGTGCTTTAAAGGCGATTCGAATCTCCCTCCTGAAATCTGTTTCCTGCAATTCTGCCTTGCTTTCAAATCCTCTTCGTTGCCTTCCCTCAATATATTTGTGGACGAGAGTCATCATTTATAAGTCTGCAGGTTTGTGAATTGCAGTGCCCCTGAGCTCCATTTTTCAACTCGCTTTCTTGGGAGCTGGCCGCAAAAGCGAAGGATTGCTTCAGGCCCTATTCTGGTCCCGGGCGGCAGGCTGAGCCTGTGGTTAAATCTTCTTCCTGATGGGAAAATAGAGTGACCTGTGCCTGTCCCAACACCTAGAGCTAGTCTCTCATTGGTTCCCCCTCTTCCCGTTCATCCTCAGGACAAATTGCAACCTGTACAGAACAGGAGGTTAAAGGTGCTGATTCTCCAAGGAGGGAGATTCCTAGTAAAGCGGCTGGAATGGCGAACCCGAGCACAAGGAAATGAGAAATGAGGTGTGTCTTAGAAACCTTTCCCGATCACACGGTGTACCATCTTCTGGGTTTCTCATGCATGTTTTCGATGTAGGAAGATGCCCTTGAACCTGGAGATTTGGGACCCATGGGATGGGTACCACGCAGTATTACTTTAAAGGGTCTGCGTTTGCTCACCCAACCTCACCAAACCTCTCAGCCCCAAGAGTGTCCACCCTTATGTCTTAATCAGCTGTGGGTCTAGATATGGCCAATCCAGGTGGCATCACAGCCCCTAAACGAATTTTGTAAGAATTTCTCTCTCTTTCACTGTCTTTGTTTCACGGGTTTTAAAAAGTAATTGATTTTTATAATGGGGTTTACCTGCTTTTCACTGCTGTGTTTTTGCCGCTTTACACCCACTTGACTCACTTACAGAGAGATATCAATGCATAGGTTTTAAGATTCTTACTAGTCAGATATATTCTTGGGCGGTGAATAGGGGGTGCTGAGTCCAATTCCTTGAGCAAGGAGTAGGTCTTGTCTATTACATATTGGGTTTATGGAACGGTATCTGAGATAATTTGAAACCCTTGTTTTATGCATCACCCCACCTCACCTTTCCCGTTAAGCAGCCATAGTGTGTTTTCTAAACGTGTGACTCTATTCTGTTTTGTAATTCAGTTCAAGGGTCTCGGTTTTTACATTCCCTCTATAAGTCATATTTTATGATAAGTGTCTTTTTCTGTGTGACTTATTTCACTTAGAATCGTCGTACCTAAATCCACTCATCATGCTGCTACTAGCCTTATGACGTTGATTTCATGGCTGAGTGATATTCCATTGTACATAAGGACCACAACTTCTTTATCCATTTTTCTCTTTCCTGGGATATTTAAGGTGTAACCAAGTGGAGGTTCTTGTCAACAGAGCAGCCCTAAACTTTGGGGTGCCTGTGTCTTGCTGATTTTTAGTTTTCCCAATTTATACGCCCATGAGTGGATGTGCCCTATGCTCCCTAAGCTCAGTTTTTTAGATGTTTCAGGACACACCGTGCACTTCTCCAGAGTGGCTGTTGGCAATTTACATCCCGCCCATCAGCGTAGCCCGGCTCCCGTTTCTCCATGGCCTGTCCTGCATTTCTGGTTTTGACACTTTATTCAGCATGGCCCTTTTGACCGATGGGAAGTGAGACTTTTTTGTAGCGCTGATTTGCCTTTCTAGGTTGCTTGGTTGGCCAAAAAGGGCGTATGCGTTTTTTCCTGAATATATTCAGGAAAAAACGCATACGCCCTTTTTGGCCAAGGGCATCATTGTCGAGGTTTTGCCGCTTTTCCTGTGCTGTAAAGGCGATTCGAATCTCCCTCCTGAAATCTGTTTCCTGCAATTCTGCCTTGCTTTCAAATCCTCTTCGTTGCCTTCCCTCAATATATTTGTGGACGAGAGTCATCATTTATAAGTCTGCAGGTTTGTGAATTGCAGTGCCCCTGAGCTCCATTTTTCAACTCGCTTTCTTGGGAGCTGGCCGCAAAAGCGAAGGATTGCTTCAGGCCCTATTCTGGTCCCGGGCTGCAGGCTGAGCCTGTGGTTAAATCTTCTTCCTGATGGGAAAATAGAGTGACCTGTGCCTGTCCCAACACCTAGAGCTAGTCTCTCATTGGTTCCCCCTCTTCCCGTTCATCCTCAGGACAAATTTCAACCTGTACGGAACAGGAGGTTAAAGGTGCTGATTCTCCAAGGAGGGAGATTGCTAGTAAAGCGGCTGGAATGGCGAACCCGAGCACAAGGAGATGAGAAATGAGGTGCGTTTTAGAAACCTTTCCCGATCACACGGTGTACCATCTTCTGGGTTTCTCATGCATGTTTTCGATGTAGGAAGATGCCCTTGAACCTGGAGATTTGGGACCCATGGGATGGGTACCACGCAGTATTACTTTAAAGGGTCTGCGTTTGCTCACCCAACCTCACCAAACATCTCAGCCCCAAGAGTGTCCACCCTTATGTCTCAATCAGCTGTGGGTCTAGATATGGCCAATCCAGGTGGCATCACAGCCCCTGAACGACTTTTTAAGAATTTCTCTCTCTTTCACTGTCTTTGTTTCACGGGTTTTTAAAAGTAATTGATATTTATAATGGGGTTTACCTGCTTTTCACTGCTGTGATTTTGCCGCTTTACACCCACTTGACTCACTTACAGAGAGATATCAATGCATCGGTTTCAAGATTCTTACTAGTCAGATATATTCTTGGGCTGTGAATTGGGGGTGTTGAGTCCAATTCATTGAGGAAGGAGTAGGTCTTGTCTATTACATATTGGGTTTATGGAACGGTATCTGAGGTAATTTGAAACCCTTGTTGTATGCATCACCCCACCTCACCTTTCCCGTTAAGCATCCATAGTGTGTTTTCTAAACTTGTGACTCTATTCTGTTTTGTAATTCAGTTCAAGGGTAGCGGTTTTTACATTCCCTCTATAAGTCATATCTTATGATAAGTATCTTTTTCTGTGTGACTTATTTCACTTAGAATCGTCGTACCTAAATCCACTCATCATGCTGCTACTAGCCTTATGACGTTGATTTCATGGTTGAGTGATATTCCATTGTACATAAGGACCACAACTTCTTTATCCATTTTTCTCTTTCCTGAGATATTTAAGGTGTAACGAAGTGGAGATTCTTGTCAACAGAGCAGCCCTAAACTTTGGGGTGCCTGTGTCTTGCTGATTTTTAGTTTTCCCAATTTATACGCCCATGAGTGGATGTGCCCTATGCTCCCTAAGCTCAGTTTTTTAGATGGTTCAGGACACACCGTGCACTTCTCCAGAGTGGCTGTTGGCAATTTACATCCCGCCCATCAGCGTAGCCCGGCTCCCGTTTCTCCATGGCCTGTCCTGCATTTCTGGTTTTGACACTTTATTCAGCATGGCCCTTTTGACCGATGGGAAGTGAGACTTCTTTGTAGCGCTGATTTACCTTTCTAGGTTGCTTGGTTGGCCAAAAAGGGCGTATGCGTTTTTTCCTGAATATATTCAGGAAAAAACGCATACGCCCTTTTTGGCCAAGGGCATCATTGTCGAGGTTTTGCCGCTTTTCCTGTGCTTTAAAGGCGATTCGAATCTCCCTCCTGAAATCTGTTTCCTGCAATTCTGCCTTGCTTTCAAATCCTCTTCGTTGCCTTCCCTCAATATATTTGTGGACGAGAGTCATCATTTATAAGTCTGCAGGTTTGTGAATTGCAGTGCCCCTGAGCTCCATTTTTCAACTCGCTTTCTTGGGAGCTGGCCGCAAAAGCGAAGGATTGCTTCAGGCCCTATTCTGGTCCCGGGCGGCAGGCTGAGCCTGTGGTTAAATCTTCTTCCTGATGGGAAAATAGAGTGACCTGTGCCTGTCCCAACACCTAGAGCTAGTCTCTCATTGGTTCCCCCTCTTCCCGTTCATCCTCAGGACAAATTGCAACCTGTACAGAACAGGAGGTTAAAGGTGCTGATTCTCCAAGGAGGGAGATTCCTAGTAAAGCGGCTGGAATGGCGAACCCGAGCACAAGGAAATGAGAAATGAGGTGTGTCTTAGAAACCTTTCCCGATCACACGGTGTACCATCTTCTGGGTTTCTCATGCATGTTTTCGATGTAGGAAGATGCCCTTGAACCTGGAGATTTGGGACCCATGGGATGGGTACCACGCAGTATTACTTTAAAGGGTCTGCGTTTGCTCACCCAACCTCACCAAACCTCTCAGCCCCAAGAGTGTCCACCCTTATGTCTTAATCAGCTGTGGGTCTAGATATGGCCAATCCAGGTGGCATCACAGCCCCTAAACGAATTTTGTAAGAATTTCTCTCTCTTTCACTGTCTTTGTTTCACGGGTTTTAAAAAGTAATTGATTTTTATAATGGGGTTTACCTGCTTTTCACTGCTGTGTTTTTGCCGCTTTACACCCACTTGACTCACTTACAGAGAGATATCAATGCATAGGTTTTAAGATTCTTACTAGTCAGATATATTCTTGGGCGGTGAATAGGGGGTGCTGAGTCCAATTCCTTGAGCAAGGAGTAGGTCTTGTCTATTACATATTGGGTTTATGGAACGGTATCTGAGATAATTTGAAACCCTTGTTTTATGCATCACCCCACCTCACCTTTCCCGTTAAGCAGCCATAGTGTGTTTTCTAAACGTGTGACTCTATTCTGTTTTGTATTTCAGTTCAAGGGTCTCGGTTTTTACATTCCCTCTATAAGTCATATTTTATGATAAGTGTCTTTTTCTGTGTGACTTATTTCACTTAGAATCGTCGTACCTAAATCCACTCATCATGCTGCTACTAGCCTTATGACGTTGATTTCATGGCTGAGTGATATTCCATTGTACATAAGGACCACAACTTCTTTATCCATTTTTCTCTTTCCTGGGATATTTAAGGTGTAACCAAGTGGAGGTTCTTGTCAACAGAGCAGCCCTAAACTTTGGGGTGCCTGTGTCTTGCTGATTTTTAGTTTTCCCAATTTATACGCCCATGAGTGGATGTGCCCTATGCTCCCTAAGCTCAGTTTTTTAGATGTTTCAGGACACACCGTGCACTTCTCCAGAGTGGCTGTTGGCAATTTACATCCCGCCCATCAGCGTAGCCCGGCTCCCGTTTCTCCATGGCCTGTCCTGCATTTCTGGTTTTGACACTTTATTCAGCATGGCCCTTTTGACCGATGGGAAGTGAGACTTTTTTGTAGCGCTGATTTGCCTTTCTAGGTTGCTTGGTTGGCCAAAAAGGGCGTATGCGTTTTTTCCTGAATATATTCAGGAAAAAACGCATACGCCCTTTTTGGCCAAGGGCATCATTGTCGAGGTTTTGCCGCTTTTCCTGTGCTGTAAAGGCGATTCGAATCTCCCTCCTGAAATCTGTTTCCTGCAATTCTGCCTTGCTTTCAAATCCTCTTCGTTGCCTTCCCTCAATATATTTGTGGACGAGAGTCATCATTTATAAGTCTGCAGGTTTGTGAATTGCAGTGCCCCTGAGCTCCATTTTTCAACTCGCTTTCTTGGGAGCTGGCCGCAAAAGCGAAGGATTGCTTCAGGCCCTATTCTGGTCCCGGGCTGCAGGCTGAGCCTGTGGTTAAATCTTCTTCCTGATGGGAAAATAGAGTGACCTCTGCCTGTCCCAACACCTAGAGCTAGTCTCTCATTGGTTCCCCCTCTTCCCTTTCATCCTCAGGACAAATTGCAAGCTGTACGGAACAGGAGGTTAAAGGTGCTGATTCTCCAAGGAGGGAGATTGCTAGTAAAGCGGCTGGAATGGCGAACCCGAGCACAAGGAGATGAGAAATGAGGTGCGTTTTAGAAACCTTTCCCGATCACACGGTGTACCATCTTCTGGGTTTCTCATGCATGTTTTCGATGTAGGAAGATGCCCTTGAACCTGGAGATTTGGGACCCATGGGATGGGTACCACGCAGTATTACTTTAAAGGGTCTGCGTTTGCTCACCCAACCTCACCAAACATCTCAGCCCCAAGAGTGTCCACCCTTATGTCTCAATCAGCTGTGGGTCTAGATATGGCCAATCCAGGTGGCATCACAGCCCCTGAACGAATTTTGTAAGAATTTCTCTCTCTTTCACTGTCTTTGTTTCACGGGTTTTTAAAAGTAATTGATTTTTATAATGGGGTTTACCTGCTTTTCACTGCTGTGATTTTGCCGTTTTACACCCACTTGACTCACTTACAGAGAGATATCAATGCATCGGTTTCAAGATTCTTACTAGTCAGATATATTCTTGGGCTGTGAATTGGGGGTGTTGAGTCCAATTCATTGAGGAAGGAGTAGGGCTTGTCTATTACATATTGGGTTTATGGAACGGTATCTGAGGTAATTTGAAACCCTTGTTGTATGCATCACCCCACCTCACCTTTCCCGTTAAGCAGCCATAGTGTGTTTTCTAAACTTGTGACTCTATTCTGTTTTGTAATTCAGTTCAAGGGTAGCGGTTTTTACATTCCCTGTATAAGTCATATCTTATGATAAGTGTCTTTTTCTGTGTGACTTATTTCACTTAGAATCGTCGTACCTAAATCCACTCATCATGCTGCTACTAGCCTTATGACGTTGATTTCATGGCTGAGTGATATTCCATTGTACATAAGGACCACAACTTCTTTATCCATTTTTCTCTTTCCTGGGATATTTAAGGTGTAACGAAGTGGAGATTCTTGTCAACAGAGCAGCCCTAAACTTTGGGGTGCCTGTGTCTTGCTGATTTTTAGTTTTCCCAATTTATACGCCCATGAGTGGATGTGCCCTATGCTCCCTAAGCTCAGTTTTTTAGATGTTTCAGGACACACCGTGCACTTCTCCAGAGTGGCTGTTGGTAATTTACATCTCGCCCATCAGCGTAGCCAGGCTCCCGTTTCTCCATTGCCTGTCCTGCATTTCTGGTTTTGACACTTTATTCAGCATGGCCCTTTTGACCGATGGGAAGCGAGACTTCTTTGTAGCGCTGATTTGCCTTTCCAGGTTGCTCGGTTGGCCAAAAAGGGCGTATGCGTTTTTTCCTGAATATATTCAGGAAAAAACGCATACGCCCTTTTTGGCCAAGGGCATCATTGTCGAGGTTTTGCCGCTTTTCCTGTGCTTTAAAGGCGATTCGAATCTCCCTCCTGAAATCTGTTTCCTGCAATTCTGCCTTGCTTTCAAATCCTCTTCGTTTCCTTCCATCAATATATTTGTGGACGAGAGTCATCATTTATAAGTCTGCAGGTTTGTGAATTGCAGTGCCCCTGAGCTCCATTTTTCAACTCGCTTTCTTGGGAGCTGGCCGCAAAAGCGCAGAATTGCTTCAGGCCCTATTCTGGTCCCAGGCGGCAGGCTGAGCCTGTGGTAAATTCTTCTTCCTGAGGGGAAAATAGAGTGACCTGTGCCTGTCCCAACACCTAGAGCTAGTCTCTCATTGGTTCCCCCTCTTGCCTTTCGTCCTCTGGACAAATTGCAACCTGTACGGAACAGGAGATTAAAGGTGCTGATTCTCCAAGGACGGAGATTGTTAGTAAAGCGGCTGGAATGGCGAACCCGAGCACAAGGAGATGAGAAATGAGGTGCGTTTTGAAAACCTTTCCCGATCACACGGTGTACCATCTTCTGGGTTTCTAATGCATGTTTTCGATGTAGGAAGATGCCCTTGAACCTGGAGATTTGGGACCCATGGGATTGGTACCACGCAGTATTACTTTAAAGGGTCTGTGTTTTCTCACCCAACCTCACCAAACCTCTCAGCCCCAATAGTGTCCACACTTATGTCTCAATCAGCTGTGGATCTAGATATGGCCAATCCAGGTGGCATCACAGCCCCTGAACGAATTTTGTAAGAATTTCTCTCTCTTTCACTGTCTTTGTTTCACGGGTTTTTAAAAGTAATTGATTTTTATAATGGGGTTTACCTGCTTTTCACTGCTGTGATTTTTCCGCTTTACACCCTCTTGACCCACTTACAGAGAGTTATCAATACATAGGTTTTAAGATTCTTACTAGTCAGATATATTCTTGGGCGGTGAATAGGGGGTGTTGAGTCCAATTCATTGAGCAAGGAGTAGGGCTTGTCTATTACATATTGGGTTTATGGAACGGTATCTGAGCTAATTTGAAACCCTTGTTTTATGCATCACCCCACCTCACCTTTCCCGTTAAGCAGCCATAGTGTGTTTTCTAAACGTGTGACTCTATTCTGTTTTGTATTTCAGTTCAAGGGTAGCGGTTTTTACATTCCCTCTATAGGTGATATCTTATGACAAGTGTCTTTTTCTGTGTGACTTATTTCACTTAGAATCGTCGTACCTAAATCCACTCATCATGCTGCTACTAGCCTTATGACGTTGATTTCATTGCTGAGTGATATTCCATTGTACATAAGGACCACAACTTCTTTATCCATTTTTCTCTTTCCTGGGATATTTAAGGTGTAACGAAGTGGAGATTCTTGTCAACAGAGCAGCCCTAAACTTTGGGGTGCCTGTGTCTTGCTGATTTTTAGTTTTCCCAATTTATACGCCCATGAGTGGATGTGCCCTATGCTCCCTAAGCTCAGTTTTTTAGATGTTTCAGGACACACCGTGCAGTTCTCCAGAGTGGCTGTTGGCAATTTACATCCCGCCCATCAGCGTAGCCAGGCTCCCCTTTCTCCATGGCCTGTCCTGCATTTCTGGTTTTGAAACTTTATTCTGCATGGCCCTTTTGACCGATGGGAAGCGAGACTTCTTTGTAACGCTGATTTGCCTTTCCAGGTTGCTTGGTTGGCCAAAAAGGGCGTATGCGTTTTTTCCTGAATATATTCAGGAAAAAACGCATACGCCCTTTTTGGACAAGGGCATCATTGTCGAGGTTTTTGCCGCTTTTCCTCTGCTTTAAAGGCGATTCGAATCTCCCTCCTGAAATCTGTTTCCTGCAATTCTGCCTTGCTTTCAAATCCTCTTCGTTGCCTTCACTCAATATATTTGTGGACGAGAGTCATCATTTATAAGTCTGCAGGTTTGTGAATTGCAGTGACCCTGAGCTCCATTTTTCAACTCGCTTTCTTTGAAGCTGGCCGCAAAAGCGCAGGATTGTTTCAGGCCCTATTTTGGTCCCAGGCGGCAGGCTGAGCCTGTGGTTAATTCTTCTTCCTGATGGGAAAATAGAGTGACCTGTGCCTGTCCCAACACCTGGAGCTAGTCTCTCATTGGTTCCCCCTCTTCCCGTTCATCCTCAGGACAAATTGCAACCTGTACGGAACAGGAGGTTAAAGGTGCTGTTTCTCCAAGGAGGGAGATTTCTAATAAAGCGGCTGGAATGGCGAACCCGAGCACAAGGAGATGAGAAATGATGTGCGTTTTAGAAACCTTTCCCGATCACACGGTGTACCATCTTCAGGGTTTCTCATGCATGTTTTCGATGTAGGAAGATGCCCTTCAACCTGGAGATTTGGGACCCATGGGATGGGTACCACGCAGTATTACTTTAAAGGGTCTGCGTTTGCTCACCCAACCTCACCAAACCTCTCAGCCCCAAGAGTGTCCACCCTTATGTCTCAATCAGCTGTGGGTCTAGATATGGTCAATCCAGGTGGCATCACAGCCCCTGAACGACTTTTGTAAGAATTTCTCTCTCTTTCACTGTCTTTGTTTCACGGGTTTTTAAAAGTAATTGATTTTTATAATGGGGTTTACCTGCTTTTAACTGCTGTGATTTTGCCGCTTTACACCCACTTGACTCACTTACAGAGAGATATCAATGCATAGGTTTTAAGATTCTTACTAGTCAGATATATTCTTGGGTGGTGAATAGGGGGTGTTGAGTCCAATTCATTGAGCAAGGAGTAGGTCTTGTCTATTACATATTGGGTTTATGGAACGGTATCTGAGCTAATTTGAAACCTTTGTTTTATGCATCACCCCACCTCACCTTTCCCGTTAAGCAGCCATAGTGTGTTTTCTAAACATGTGACTCTATTCTGTTTTGTAATTCAGTTCAAGGGTAGCGGTTTGTACATTCCCTCTATAAGTGATATCTTATGATAAGTGTCTTTTTCTGTGTGACTTATTTCACTTAGAATCGTCGTACCTAAATCCACTCATCATGCTGCTACTAGCCTTATGACGTTGATTTCATGGCTGAGTGATATTCCATTGTACATAAGGACCACAACTTCTTTATCCATTTTTCTCTTTCCTGGGATATTTAAGGTGTAACGAAGTGGAGGTTCTTGTCAACAGAGCAGCCCTAAACTTTCGGATGCCTGTGTCTTGCTGATTTTTAGTAGTCCCAATTTATACGCCCATGAGTGAAAGTGCCCTATGCTCCCTAAGCTGAGTTTTTTAGATGTTTCAGAACACACCGTGCACTTCTCCAGAGTGGCTGTTGGCAATTTACATCCCGCCCATCAGCGTAGCCAGGCTCCCGTTTCTCCATGGCCTGTCCTGCACTTCTGGTTTTGACACTTTATTCAGCATGGCCCTTTTGACCGATGGGAAGCGAGACTTCTTTGTAGCGCTGATTTGCCTTTCCAGGTTGCTTGGTTGGCCAAAAAGGGCGTATGCGTTTTTTCCTGAATATATTCAGGAAAAAACGCATACGCCCTTTTTGGCCAAGGGCATCATTGTCGAGGTTTTGCCGCTTTTCCTGTGCTTTAAAGGCGATTCGAATCTCCCTCCTGAAATCTGTTTCCTGCAATTCTGCCTTGCTTTCAAATCCTCTTCGTTGCCTTCCCTCAATATATTTGTGGACGAGAGTCATCATTTATAAGTCTGCAGGTTTGTGAATTGCAGTGCCCCTGAGCTCCATTTTTCAACTCGCTTTCTTGGGAGCTGGCCGCAAAAGCGCAGGAGTGCTTCAGGCCCTCTTCTGGTCCCGGGCGGCAGGCTGAGCCTGTGGTTAATTCTTCTTCCTGATGGGAAAATAGAGTGACCTGTGCCTGTCCCAACACCTAGAGCTAGTCTCTCATTGGTTCCCCCTCTTCCCGTTCATCCTCTGGACAAATTGCAACCTGTACGGAACAGGAGATTAAAGGTGCTGATTCTCCAAGGACGGAGATTGTTAGTAAAGCGGCTGGAATGGCGAACCCGAGCACAAGGAGATGAGAAATGAGGTGCGTTTTGAAAACCTTTCCCGATCACACGGTGTACCATCTTCTGGGTTTCTAATGCATGTTTTCGATGTAGGAAGATGCCCTTGAACCTGGAGATTTGGGACCCATGGGATGGGTACCACGCAGTATTACTTTAAAGGGTCTGTGTTTTCTCACCCAACCTCACCAAACCTCTCAGCCCCAATAGTGTCCACACTTATGTCTCAATCAGCTGTGGGTCTAGATATGGCCAATCCAGGTGGCATCACAGCCCCTGAACGAATTTTGTAAGAATTTCTCTCTCTTTCACTGTCTTTGTTTCACGGGTTTTTAAAAGTAATTGATTTTTATAATGGGGTTTACCTGCTTTTCACTGCTGTGATTTTGCCGCTTTACACCCTCTTGACCCACTTACAGAGAGTTATCAATACATAGGTTTTAAGATTCTTACTAGTCAGATATATTCTTGGGCGGTGAATAGGGGGTGTTGAGTCCAATTCATTGAGCAAGGAGTAGGGCTTGTCTATTACATATTGGGTTTATGGAACGGTATCTGAGCTAATTTGAAACCCTTGTTTTATGCATCACCCCACCTCACCTTTCCCGTTAAGCAGCCATAGTGTGTTTTCTAAACGTGTGACTCTATTCTGTTTTGTATTTCAGTTCAAGGGTAGCGGTTTTTACATTCCCTCTATAGGTGATATCTTATGACAAGTGTCTTTTTCTGTGTGACTTATTTCACTTAGAATCGTCGTACCTAAATCCACTCATCATGCTGCTACTAGCCTTATGACGTTGATTTCATTGCTGAGTGATATTCCATTGTACATAAGGACCACAACTTCTTTATCCATTTTTCTCTTTCCTGGGATATTTAAGGTGTAACGAAGTGGAGGTTCTTGTCAACAGAGCAGCCCTAAACTTTGGGGTGCCTGTGTCTTGCTGATTTTTAGTTTTCCCAATTTATACGCCCATGAGTGGATGTGCCCTATGCTCCCTAAGCTGAGTTTTTTAGATGTTTCAGGACACACCGTGCAGTTCTCCAGAGTGGCTGTTGGCAATTTACATCCCGCCCATCAGCGTAGCCAGGCTCCCCTTTCTCCATGGCCTGTCCTGCATTTCTGGTTTTGAAACTTTATTCTGCATGGCCCTTTTGACCGATGGGAAGCGAGACTTCTTTGTAACGCTGATTTGTCTTTCCAGGTTGCTTGGTTGGCCAAAAAGGGCGTATGCGTTTTTTCCTGAATATATTCAGGAAAAAACGCATACGCCCTTTTTGGACAAGGGCATCATTGTCGAGGTTTTTGCCGCTTTTCCTGTGCTTTAAAGGCGATTCGAATCTCCCTCCTGAAATCTGTTTCCTGCAATTCTGCCTTGCTTTCAAATCCTCTTCGTTGCCTTCACTCAATATATTTGTGGACGAGAGTCATCATTTATAAGTCTGCAGGTTTGTGAATTGCAGTGCCCCTGAGCTCCATTTTTCAACTCGCTTTCTTGGGAGCTGGCCGCAAAAGCGCAGGATTGCTTCAGGCCCTATTCTGGTCCCAGGCGGCAGGCTGAGCCTGTGGTTAATTCTTCTTCCTGAGGGGAAAATAGAGTGACCTGTGCCTGTCCCAACACCTAGAGCTAGTCTCAAATTTGCTCCCCCTCTTCCCGTTCATCCTCAGGACAAATTTCAACCTGTACGGAACAGGAGGTTAAAGGTGCTGATTCTCCAAGGAGGGAGATTGCTAGTAAAGCGGCTGGAATGGCCAACCCAAGCACAAGGAGATGAGAAATGAGGTGCGTTTTAGAAACCTTTCCCGATCACACTGTGTACCATCTTCTGGGTTTCTCATGAATGTTTTCGATGTACGAAGATGCCCTTGAACCTGGAGATTTGGGACCCATGGGATGGGTACCACACAGTATTACTTTATAGGGTCTGCGTTTGCTCACCCAACCTCACCAAACCTCTCAGCCCCAAGAGTGTCCACCCATATGTCTCAATCAGCTGTGGGTCTAGATATGGTCAATCCAGGTGGCATCACAGCCCCTGAACGAATTTTGTAAGAATTTCTCTCTCTTTCACTGTCTTTGTTTCACGGGTTTTTAAAAGTAATTGATTTTTATAATGGGGTTTACCTGCTTTTCACTGCTGTGATTTTGCCGTTTTACACCCACTTGACTCACTTACAGACAGATATCAATGCATCGGTTTCAAGATTCTTACTAGTCAGATATATTCTTGGGCTGTGAATTGGGGGTGTTGAGTCCAATTCATTGAGGAAGGAGTAGGGCTTGTCTATTACATATTGGGTTTATGGAACGGTATCTGAGGTAATTTGAAACCCTTGTTGTATGCATCACCCCACCTCACCTTTCCCGTTAAGCAGCCATAGTTTGTTTTCTAAACTTGTGACTCTATTCTGTTTTGTAATTCAGTTCAAGGGTAGCGGTTTTTACATTCCCTGTATAAGTCATATCTTATGATAAGTGTCTTTTTCTGTGTGACTTATTTCACTTAGAATCGTCGTACCTAAATCCACTCATCATGCTGCTACTAGCCTTATGACGTTGATTTCATGGCTGAGTGATATTCCATTGTACATAAGGACCACAACTTCTTTATCCATTTTTCTCTTTCCTGAGATATTTAAGGTGTAACGAAGTGGAGATTCTTGTCAACAGAGCAGCCCTAAACTTTGGGGTGCCTGTGTCTTGCTGATTTTTAGTTTTCCCAATTTATACGCCCATGAGTGGATGTGCCCTATGCTCCCTAAGCTCAGTTTTTTAGATGTTTCAGGACACACCGTGCACTTCTCCAGAGTGGCTGTTGGTAATTTACATCTCGCCCATCAGCGTAGCCAGGCTCCCGTTTCTCCATTGCCTGTCCTGCATTTCTGGTTTTGACACTTTATTCAGCATGGCCCTTTTGACCGATGGGAAGCGAGACTTCTTTGTAGCGCTGATTTGCCTTTCCAGGTTGCTCGGTTGGCCAAAAAGGGCGTATGCGTTTTTTCCTGAATATATTCAGGAAAAAACGCATACGCCCTTTTTGGCCAAGGGCATCATTGTCGAGGTTTTGCCGCTTTTCCTGTGCTTTAAAGGCGATTCGAATCTCCCTCCTGAAATCTGTTTACTGCAATTCTGCCTTGCTTTCAAATCCTCTTCGTTTCCTTCCATCAATATATTTGTGGACGAGAGTCATCATTTATAAGTCTGCAGGTTTGTGAATTGCAGTGCCCCTGAGCTCCATTTTTCAACTCGCTTTCTTTGAAGCTGGCCGCAAAAGCGCAGGATTGTTTCAGGCCCTATTCTGGTCCCAGGCGGCAGGCTGAGCCTGTGGTTAATTCTTCTTCCTGATGGGAAAATAGAGTGACCTGTGCCTGTCCCAACACCTGGAGCTAGTCTCTCATTGGTTCCCCCTCTTCCCGTTCATCCTCAGGACAAATTGCAACCTGTACGGAACAGGAGGTTAAAGGTGCTGTTTCTCCAAGGAGGGAGATTTCTAATAAAGCGGCTGGAATGGCGAACCCGAGCACAAGGAGATGAGAAATGATGTGCGTTTTAGAAACCTTTCCCGATCACACGGTGTACCATCTTCTGGGTTTCTCATGCATGTTTTCGATGTAGGAAGATGCCCTTCAACCTGGAGATTTGGGACCCATGGGATGGGTACCACGCAGTATTACTTTAAAGGGTCTGCGTTTGCTCACCCAACCTCACCAAACCTCTCAGCCCCAAGAGTGTCCACCCTTATGTCTCAATCAGCTGTGGGTCTAGATATGGTCAATCCAGGTGGCATCACAGCCCCTGAACGACTTTTGTAAGAATTTCTCTCTCTTTCACTGTCTTTGTTTCACGGGTTTTTAAAAGTAATTGATTTTTATAATGGGGTTTACCTGCTTTTAACTGCTGTGATTTTGCCGCTTTACACCCACTTGACTCACTTACAGAGAGATATCAATGCATAGGTTTTAAGATTCTTACTAGTCAGATATATTCTTGGGCGGTGAATAGGGGGTGCTGAGTCCAATTCCTTGAGCAAGGAGTAGGTCGTGTCTATTACATATTGGGTTTATGGAACGGTATCTGAGATAATTTGAAACCCTTGTTTTATGCATCACCCCACCTCACCTTTCCCGTTAAGCAGCCATAGTGTGTTTTCTAAACGTGTGACTCTATTCTGTTTTGTAATTCAGTTCAAGGGTAGCGGTTTTTACATTCCCTCTATAAGTCATATCTTATGATAAGTGTCTTTTTCTGAGTGACTTATTTCACTTAGAATCATCGTACCTAAATCCACTCATCATGCTGCTACTAGCCTTATGACGTTGATTTCATGGCTGAGTGATATTCCATTGTACATAAGGACCACAATTTCTTTATCCATTTTTCTCTTTCCTGGGATATTTAAGGTGTAACGAAGTGGAGGTTGTTGTCAACAGAGTAGCCCTAAACTTTGGGGTGCCTGTGTCTTGCTGATTTTTAGTTTTCCCAATTTATACGCCCATGAGTGGAAGTGCCCTATGCTCCCTAAGCTGAGTTTTTTAGATGTTTCAGGACACACCGTGCACTTCTCCAGAGTGGCTGTTGGCAATTTACATCCCGCCCATCAGCGTAGCCAGGCTCCCGTTTCTCCATGGCCTGTCCTGCATTTCTGGTTTTGACACTTTATTCAGCATGGCCCTTTTGACCGATGGGAAGCGAGACTTCTTTGTAGCGCTGATTTGCCTTTCCAGGTTGCTTGGTGGGCCAAAAAGGGCATTATTGTCGAGGTTTTGAGGCTTTTCCTGTGCTTTAAAGGCGTTTCGAATCTCCCTCCTGAAATCTGTTTCCTGCAATTCTGCCTTGCTTTCAAATCCTCTTCGTTGCCTTCCCTCAATATATTTGTGGACGAGAGACATCATTTATAAGTCTGCAGGTTTGTGAATTGCAGTGCCCCTGAGCTCCATTTTTCAACTCGCTTTCTTGGGTGCTGGCCGCAAAAGCGCAGGATTGCTTCAGGCCCTATTCTCGTCCCAGGCGGCAGGCTGAGCCTGTGGTTAATTCTTCTTCCTGATGGGAAAATAGAGTGACCTGTGCCTGTCCCAACACCTAGAGCTAGTCTCTCATTGGTTCCCCCTCTTCCCGTTCATCCTCAGGACAAATTGCAACCTGTACGGAACAGGAGGTTAAAGGTGTTGATTCTCCAAGGAGGGAGATTGCTAGTAAAGCGGCTTGAATGGCGAACTCGAGCACAAGGAGATGAGAAATGAGGTGCGTTTTAGAAACCTTTCCCGATCACATGGTGTACCATCTTCTGGGTTTCTCATGAATGTTTTCGATGTAGGAAGATGCCCTTGAACCTGGAGATTTGGGACCCATGGGATGGGGACCACGCAGTATTACTTTAAAGGGTCTGCGTTTGCTCACCAAACCTCACCAAACCTCTCAGCCCCAAGAGTGTCCACCCTTATGTCTCAATCAGCTGTGGGTCTAGATATGGCCAATCCAGGTGGCATCACAGCCCCTGAACGAATTTTGTAAGAATTTCTCTCTCTTTCACTGTCTTTGTTACACGAGTTTTTAAAAGTAATTGATTTTTATAATGGGGTTTACCTGCTTTTCACTGCTGTGATTTTGCCGTTTTACACCCACTTGACCCACTTACAGAGAGTTATCAATACATAGGTTGTAAGATTCTTACTAGTCAGATATATTCTTGGGCGGTGAATAGGGGGTGTTGAGTCCAATTCATTGAGCAAGGAGTAGGGCTTGTCTATTACATATTGGGTTTATGGAACGGTATCTGAGCTAATTTGAAACCCTTGTTTTATGCATCACCCCACCTCACCTTTCCCGTTAAGCAGCCATAGTGTGTTTTCTAAACGTGTGACTCTATTCTGTTTTGTAATTCAGTTCAAGGGTAGCGGTTTTTACATTCCATCTATAAGTGATATCTTATGACAAGTGTCTTTTTCTGTGTGACTTATTTCACTTAGAATCGTCGTACCTAAATCCACTCATCATGCTGCTACTAGCCTTATGACGTTGATTTCATAGCTGAGTGATATTCCATTGTACATAAGGACCACAACTTCTTTATCCATTTTTCTCTTTCCTGGGATATTTAAGGTGTAACCAAGTGGAGATTCTTGTCAACAGAGCAGCCCTAAACTTTGGGGTACCTGTGTCTTGCTGATTTTTAGTTTTCCCAATTTATACGCCCATGAGTGGATGTGCCCTACGCTCCCTAAGCTCAGTTTTTTAGATGTTTCAGGACACACCGTGCACTTCTCCAGAGTGGCTGTTGGCAATTTCCATCCCGCCCATCAGCGTAGCCCGGCTCCCGTTTCTCCATGGCCTGTCCTGCATTTCTGGTTTTGACACTTTATTCAGCATGGCCCTTTTGACCGATGGGAAGTGAGACTTCTTTGTAGCGCTGATTTACCTTTCTAGGTTGCTTGGTTGGCCAAAAAGGGCGTATGCGTTTTTTCCTGAATATATTCAGGAAAAAACGCATACGCCCTTTTTGGCCAAGGGCATCATTGTCGAGGTTTTGCCGCTTTTCCTGTGCTGTAAAGGCGATTCGAATCTCCCTCCTGAAATCTGTTTCCTGCAATTCTGCCTTGCTTTCAAATCCTCTTCGTTGCCTTCCCTCAATATATTTGTGGACGAGAGTCATCATTTATAAGTCTGCAGGTTTGTGAATTGCAGTGCCCCTGAGCTCCATTTTTCAACTCGCTTTCTTGGGAGCTGGCCGCAAAAGCGAAGGATTGCTTCAGGCCCTATTCTGGTCCCGGGCTGCAGGCTGAGCCTGTGGTTAATTCTTCTTCCTGATGGGAAAATAGAGTGACCTGTGCCTGTCCCAACACCTAGAGCTAGTCTCTCATTGGTTCCCCCTCTTCCCGTTCATCCTCAGGACAAATTGCAACCTGTACAGAACAGGAGGTTAAAGGTGCTGATTCTCCAAGGAGGGAGATTGCTAGTAAAGCGGCTGGAATGGCGAACCCGAGCACAAGGAAATGAGAAATGAGGTGTGTCTTAGAAACCTTTCCCGATCACACGGTGTACCATCTTCTGGGTTTCTCATGCATGTTTTCGATGTAGGAAGATGCCCTTGAACCTGGAGATTTGGGACCCATGGGATGGGTACCACGCAGTATTACTTTAAAGGGTCTGCGTTTGCTCACCCAACCTCACCAAACCTCTCAGCCCCAAGAGTGTCCACCCTTATGTCTTAATCAGCTGTGGGTCTAGATATGGCCAATCCAGGTGGCATCACAGCCCCTGAACGACTTTTTAAGAATTTCTCTCTCTTTCACTGTCTTTGTTTCACGGGTTTTTAAAAGTAATTGATATTTATAATGGGGTTTACGTGCTTTTCACTGCTGTGATTTTGCCGCTTTACACCCACTTGACTCACTTACAGAGAGATATCAATGCATCGGTTTCAAGATTCTTACTAGTCAGATATATTCTTGGGCTGTGAATTGGGGGTGTTGAGTCCAATTCATTGAGGAAGGAGTAGGTCTTGTCTATTACATATTGGGTTTATGGAACGGTATCTGAGGTAATTTGAAACCCTTGTTGTATGCATCACCCCACCTCACCTTTCCCGTTAAGCAGCCATAGTGTGTTTTCTAAACTTGTGACTCTATTCTGTTTTGTAATTCAGTTCAAGGGTAGCGGTTTTTACATTCCCTCTATAAGTCATATCTTATGATAAGTGTCTTTTTCTGTGTGACTTATTTCACTTAGAATCGTCGTACCTAAATCCACTCATCATGCTGCTACTAGCCTTATGACGTTGATTTCATGGTTGAGTGATATTCCATTGTACATAAGGACCACAACTTCTTTATCCATTTTTCTCTTTCCTGGGATATTTAAGGTGAAACGAAGTGGAGATTCTTGTCAACAGAGCATCCCTAAACTTTGGGGTGCCTGTGTGTTGCTGATTTTTAGTTTTCCCAATTTATACGCCCATGAGTGGATGTGCCCTATGCTCCCTAAGCTCAGTTTTTTAGATGGTTCAGGACACACCGTGCACTTCTCCAGAGTGGCTGTTGGCAATTTACATCCCGCCCATCAGCGTAGCCAGGCTCCCGTTTCTCCATGGCCTGTCCTGCATTTCTGGTTTTGACACTTTATTCAGCATGGCCCTTTTGACCGATGGGAAGCGAGACTTCTTTGTAGCGCTGATTTGCCTTTCCAGGTTGCTCGGTTGGCCAAAAAGGGCGTATGCGTGTTTTCCTGAATATATTCAGGAAAAAACGCATACGCCCTTTTTGGCCAAGGGCATCATTGTCGAGGTTTTGCCGCTTTTCCTGTGCTTTAAAGGCGATTCGAATCTCCCTCCTGAAATCTGTTTCCTGCAATTCTGCCTTGCTTTCAAATCCTCTTCGTTTCCTTCCATCAATATATTTGTGGACGAGAGTCATCATTTATAAGTCTGCAGGTTTGTGAATTGCAGTGCCCCTGAGCTCCATTTTTCAACTCGCTTTCTTGGGAGCTGGCCGCAAAAGCGCAGGATTGCTTCAGGCCCTATTCTGGACCCAGGCGGCAGGCTGAGCCTGTGGTTAATTCTTCTTCCTGAGGGGAAAATAGAGTGACCTGTGCCTGTCCCAACACCTAGAGCTAGTCTCAAATTTGCTCCCCCTCTTCCCGTTCATCCTCAGGACAAATTTCAACCTGTACGGAACAGGAGGTTAAAGGTGCTGATTCTCCAAGGAGGGAGATTGCTAGTAAAGCGGCTGGAATGGCCAACCCAAGCGCAAGGAGATGAGAAATGAGGTGCGTTTTAGAAACCTTTCCCGATCACACGGTGTACCATCTTCTGGGTTTCTCATGAATGTTTTCGATGTACGAAGATGCCCTTGAACCTGGAGATTTGGGACCCATGGGATGGGTACCACACAGTATTACTTTATAGGGTCTGCGTTTGCTCACCCAACCTCACCAAACCTCTCAGCCCCAAGAGTGTCCACCCATATGTCTCAATCAGCTGTGGGTCTAGATATGGTCAATCCAGGTGGCATCACAGCCCCTGAACGAATTTTGTAAGAATTTCTCTCTCTTTCACTGTCTTTGTTTCACGGGTTTTTAAAAGTAATT
Organism: Balaenoptera physalus; assembly: GCF_965194825.1. NCBI lineage: Eukaryota > Metazoa > Chordata > Mammalia > Artiodactyla > Balaenopteridae > Balaenoptera > Balaenoptera physalus. The sequence continues at coordinate 26,507,387 of NC_138885.1, forward strand.
GATTTTTATAATGGGGTTTACCTGCTTTTCACTGCTGTGATTTTGCCGCTTTACACCCACTTGACTCACTTACAGAGAGATATCAATGCATCGGTTTCAAGATTCTTACTAGTCAGATATATTCTTGGGCTGTGAATTGGGGGTGTTGAGTCCAATTCATTGAGGAAGGAGTAGGGCTTGTCTATTACATATTGGGTTTATGGAACGGTATCTGAGGTAATTTGAAACCCTTGTTGTATGCATCACCCCACCTCACCTTTCCCGTTAAGCAGCCATAGTGTGTTTTCTAAACTTGTGACTCTATTCTGTTTTGTAATTCAGTTCAAGGGTAGCGGTTTTTACATTCCCTGTATAAGTCATATCTTATGATAAGTGTCTTTTTCTGTGTGACTTATTTCACTTAGAATCGTCGTACCTAAATCCACTCATCATGCTGCTACTAGCCTTATGACGTTGATTTCATGGCTGAGTGATATTCCATTGTACATAAGGACCACAACTTCTTTATCCATTTTTCTCTTTCCTGGGATATTTAAGGTGTAACGAAGTGGAGATTCTTGTCAACAGAGCAGCCCTAAACTTTGGGGTGCCTGTGTCTTGCTGATTTTTAGTTTTCCCAATTTATACGCCCATGAGTGGATGTGCCCTATGCTCCCTAAGCTCAGTTTTTTAGATGTTTCAGGACACACCGTGCACTTCTCCAGAGTGGCTGTTGGTAATTTACATCTCGCCCATCAGCGTAGCCAGGCTCCCGTTTCTCCATTGCCTGTCCTGCATATCTGGTTTTGACACTTTATTCAGCATGGCCCTTTTGACCGATGGGAAGCGAGACTTCTTTGTAGCGCTGATTTGCCTTTCCAGGTTGCTCGGTTGGCCAAAAAGGGCGTATGCGTTTTTTCCTGAATATATTCAGGAAAAAACGCATACGCCCTTTTTGGCCAAGGGCATCATTGTCGAGGTTTTGCCGCTTTTCCTGTGCTTTAAAGGCGATTCGAATCTCCCTCCTGAAATCTGTTTCCTGCAATTCTGCCTTGCTTTCAAATCCTCTTCGTTTCCTTCCATCAATATATTTGTGGACGAGAGTCATCATTTATAAGTCTGCAGGTTTGTGAATTGCAGTGCCCCTGAGCTCCATTTTTCAACTCGCTTTCTTGGGAGCTGGCCGCAAAAGCGCAGGATTGGTTCAGGCCCTATTCTGGTCCCAGGCGGCAGGCTGAGCCTGTGGTAAATTCTTCTTCCTGAGGGGAAAATAGAGTGACCTGTGCCTGTCCCAACACCTAGAGCTAGTCTCAAATTTGCTCCCCCTCTTCCCGTTCATCCTCAGGACAAATTTCAACCTGTACGGAACAGGAGGTTAAAGGTGCTGATTCTCCAAGGAGGGAGATTGCTAGTAAAGTGGCTGGAATGGCCAACCCAAGCACAAGGAGATGAGAAATGAGGTGCGTTTTAGAAACCTTTCCCGATCACACGGTGTACCATCTTCTGGGTTTCTCATGAATGTTTTCGATGTACGAAGATGCCCTTGAACCTGGAGATTTGGGACCCATGGGATGGGTACCACACTGTATTACTTAATAGGGTCTGCGTTTGCTCACCCAACCTCACCAAACCTCTCAGCCCCAAGAGTGTCCACCCTTATGTCTCAATCAGCTGTGGGTCTAGATATGGTCAATCCAGGTGGCATTACAGCCGCTGAACGAATTTTGTAAGAATTTCTCTCTCTTTCACTGTCTTTGTTTCATGGGTTTTTAAAAGTAATTGATTTTTATAATGGGGTTTACCTGCTTTTCACTGCTGTGATTTTGCCGCTTTACACCTACTTGACTCACTTACAGAGAGATATCAATGCATAGGTTTGAAGATTCTTACTAGTCAGATATATTCTTGGACGGTGAATTGGGGGTGTTGAGTCCAATTCATTGAGGAAGGAGTAGGGCTTGGCTATTACATATTGGGTTTATGGAACGGTATCTGAGATAATTTGAAACCCTTGTTTTATGCATCACCCCACCTCACGTTTCCCGTTAAGCAGCCATAGTGTGTTTTCTAAACGTGTGACTCTATTCTGTTTTGTAATTCAGTTCAAGGGTCTCGGTTTTTACATTCCCTCTATAAGTCATATCTTATGATAAGTGTCTTTCTCTGTGTGACTTATTTCACTTAGAATCGTCGTACCTAAATCCACTCATCATGCTGCTACTAGCCTTATGACGTTGATTTCATGGCTGAGTGATATTCCATTGTACATAAGGACCACAACTTCTTTATCCATTTTTCTCTTTCCTGGGATATTTAAGGTGTAACGAAGTGGAGGTTCTTGTCAACAGAGCAGCCCTAAACTTTGGGGTGCCTGTGTCTTGCTGATTTTTAGTTTTCCCAATTTATACGCCTATGAGTGGATGTGCCCTATGCTCCCTAAGCTCAGTTTTTTAGATGTTTCAGGACACACCGTGCACTTCTCCAGAGTGGCTGTTGGCAATTTACATCCCGCCCATCAGCGTAGCCAGGCTCCCGTTTCTCCATGGCCTGTCCTGCATTTCTGGTTTTGACACTTTATTCAGCATGGCCCTTTTGACCGATGGGAAGCGAGACATCTTTGTAGCGCTGATTTGCCTTTCCAGGTTGCTTGGTTGGCCAAAAGGGCGTATGCGTTTTTAACTGAATATATTCAGGAAAAAACGCATACGCCCTTTTTGGCCAAGGGCATCATTGTCGAGGTTTTGCCGCTTTTCCTGTGCTTTAAAGGCGATTCGAATCTCCCTCCTGAAATCTGTTTCCTGCAATTCTGCCTTGCTTTCAAATCCTCTTCGTTGCCTTCCATCAATATATTTGTGGACGAGAGTCATCATTTATAAGTCTGCAGGTTTGTGAATTGCAGTGCCCCTGAGCTCCATTTTTCAACTCGCTTTCTTGGGAGCTGGCCGCAAAAGCGCAGGATTGGTTCAGGCCCTATTCTGGTCCAAGGCGGCAGGCTGAGCCTGTGGTTAATTCTTCTTCCTGATGGGAAAATAGAGTGGCCTGTGCCTGTCCCAACACCTATAGCTATTCTCTCATTGGGTCCCCCTCTTCCCGTTCATCCTCAGGACAAATTCCAACCTGTACGGAACAGGAGGTTAAAGGTGCTGATTCTCCAAGGAGGGAGATTGCTAGTAAAGCGGCTGGAATGGCGAACCCAAGCACAAGGAGATGAGAAATGAGGTGCGTTTTAGAAACCTTTCCCGATCACACGGTGTACCATCTTCTGGGTTTCTCATGAATGTTTTCGATGTAGGAAGATGCCCTTGAACCTGGAGATTTGGGACCCATGGGATGGGTACCACGCAGTATTACTTTATAGGGTCTGCGTTTGCTCACCCAACCTCACCAAACCTCTCAGCCCCAAGAGAGTCCACCCTTATGTCTCAATCAGCTGTGGGTCTAGATATGGTCAATCCAGGTGGCATCACAGCCCCTGAACGAATTTTGTAAGAATTTCTCTCTCTTTCACTGTCTTTGTTTCACGGGTTTTTAAAAGTAATTGATTTTTATAATGGGGTTTACCTGCTTTTCACTGCTGTGATTTTGCCGCTTTACACCCACTTGACTCACTTACAGAGAGATATCAATGCATAGGTTTCAAGATTCTTACTAGTCAGATATATTCTTGGGCGGTGAATAAGGGGTGTTGAGTCCAATTCATTGAGGAAGGAGTAGGGCTTGTCTATTACATATTGGGTTTATGGAACGGTATCTCAGCTAATTTGAAACCCTTGTTGTATGCATCACCCCACCTCACCTTTCCCATTAAGCAGCCATAGTGTGTTTTCTAAACGTGTGACTCTATTCTGTTTTGTAATTCAGTTCAAGGGTAGCGGTTTTTACATTCCCTCTATAAGTCATATCTTATGATAAGTGTCTTTTTCTGTGTGACTTATTTCACTTAGAATCTTCGTACCTAAATCCACTCATCATGCTGCTACTAGCCTTATGACGTTGATTTCATGGCTGAGTGATATTCCATTGTACATAAGGACCACAACTTCTTTATCCATTTTTCTCTTTCCTGGGATATTTAAGGTGTAACGAAGTGGAGATTCTTGTCAACAGAGCAGCCCTAAACTTTGGGGTGCCTGTGTCTTGCTGATTTTTAGTTTTCCCAATTTATACGCCCATGAGTGGATGTGACCTATGCTCCCTAAGCTCAGTTTTTTAGATGTTTCAGGACACACCGTGCACTTCTCCAGAGTGGCTGTTGGCAATTTACATCCCGCCCATCAGCGTAGCCAGGCTCCCGTTTCTCCATGGCCTGTCCTGCATTTCTGGTTTTGACACTTTATTCAGCATGGCCCTTTTGACCGATGGGAAGCGAGACTTCTTTGTAGCGCTGATTTGCCTTTCCAGGTTGCTTGGTTGGCCAAAAAGGGCGTATGCGTTTTTTCCTGAATATATTCAGGAAAAAACGCATACGCCCTTTTTGGCCAAGGGCATCATTGTCGAGGTTTTGCCGCTTTTCCTGTGCTTTAAAGGCGATTCGAATCTCCCTCCTGAAATCTGTTTCCTGCAATTCTGCCTTGCTTTCAAATCCTCTTCGTTGCCTTCCCTCAATATATTTGTGGACGAGAGTCATCATTTATAAGTCTGCAGGTTTGTGAATTGCAGTGCCCCTGAGCTCCATTTTTCAACTCGCTTTCTTGGGAGCTGGCCGCAAAAGCGCAGGATTGCTTCAGGCCCTATTCTGGTCCAAGGCGGCAGGCTGAGCCTGTGGTTAATTCTTCTTCTTGAGGGGAAAATAGAGTGACCTGTGCCTGTCCCAACACCTAGAGCTAGTCTCTCTTTGGTTCCCCCTCTTCCCGTTCATCCTCAGGACAAATTGCAACCTGTACGGAACAGGAGGTTAAAGGTGCTGATTCTCCAAGGAGGGAGATTGCTAGTAAAGCGGCTGGAATGGCGAACCCAAGCACAAGGAGATGAGAAATGAGGTGCGTTTTAGAAACCTTTCCCGATCACACGGTGTACCATCTTCTGGGTTTCTCATGAATGTTTTCGATGTAGGAAGATGCCCTTGAACCTGGAGATTTGGGACCCATGGGATGGGTACCACACAGTATTACTTTATAGGGTCTGCGTTTGCTCACCCAACCTCACCAAACCTCTCAGCCCCAAGAGTGTCCACTCTTATGTCTCAATCAGCTGTGGGTCTAGATATGGTCAATCCAGGTGGCATCACAGCCCCTGAACGAATTTTGTAAGAATTTCTCTCTCTTTCACTGTCTTTGTTTCACGGGTTTTTAAAAGTAATTGATTTTTATAATGGGGTTTACCTGCTTTTCACTGCTGTGATTTTGCCGCTTTACACCCACTTGACTCACTTACAGAGAGATATCAATGCATAGGTTTCAAGATTCTTACTAGTCAGATATATTCTTGGGCGGTGAATAGGGGGTGTTGAGTCCAATTCATTGAGGAAGGAGTAGGGCTTGTCTATTACATATTGGGTTTATGGAACGGTATCTGAGCTAATTTGAAACCCTTGTTGTATGCATCACCCCACCTCACCTTTCCCATTAAGCAGCCGTAGTGTGTTTTCTAAACGTGTGACTCTATTCTGTTTTGTAATTCAGTTCAAGGGTAGCGGTTTTTACATTCCCTCTATAAGTCATATCTTATGATAAGTGTCTTTTTCTGTGTGACTTATTTCACTTAGAATCTTCGTACCTAAATCCACTCATCATGCTGCTACTAGCCTTATGACGTTGATTTCATGGCTGAGTGATATTCCATTGTACATAAGGACCACAACTTCTTTATCCATTTTTCTCTTTCCTGGGATATTTAAGGTGTAACGAAGTGGAGATTCTTGTCAACAGAGCAGCCCTAAACTTTGGGGTGCCTGTGTCTTGCTGATTTTTAGTTTTCCCAATTTATACGCCTATGAGTGGATGTGCCCTATGCTCCCTAAGCTGAGTTTTTTAGATGTTTCAGGACACACCGTGCAATTCTCCAGAGTGGCTGTTGGCAATTTACATCCCGCCCATCAGCGTAGCCAGGCTCCCGTTTCTCCATGGCCTGTCCTGCATTTCTGGTTTTGAAACTTTATTCTGCATGGCCCTTTTGACCGATGGGAAGCGAGACTTCTTTGTAGTGCTGATTTGCCTTTCCAGGTTGCTTGGTTGGCCAAAAAGGGCGTATGCGTTTTTTCCTGAATATATTCAGGAAAAAACGCATACGCCCTTTTTGGCCAAGGGCATCATTGTCGAGGTTTTGCCGCTTTTCCTGTGCTTTAAAGGCGATTCGAATCTCCCTCCTGAAATCTGTTTCCTGCAATTCTGCCTTGCTTTCAAATCCTCTTCGTTGCCTTCCATCAATATATTTGTGGACGAGAGTCATCATTTATAAGTCTGCAGGTTTGTGAATTGCAGTGCCCCTGAGCTCCATTTTTCAACTCGCTTTCTTGGGAGCTGGCCGCAAAAGCGCAGGATTGCTTCAGGCCCTATTCTGGTCCAAGGCGGCAGGCTGAGCCTGTGGTTAATTCTTCTTCTTGAGGGGAAAATAGAGTGACCTGTGCCTGTCCCAACACCTAGAGCTAGTCTCTCATTGGTTCCCCCTCTTCCCGTTCATCCTCAGGACAAATTGCAACCTGTACGGAACAGGAGGTTAAAGGTGCTGATTCTCCAAGGAGGGAGATTGCTAGTAAAGCGGCTGGAATGGCGAACCCAAGCACAAGGAGATGACAATTGAGGTGCGTTTTAGAAACCTTTCCCGATCACACGGTGTACCATCTTCTGGGTTTCTCATGAATGTTTTCGATGTAGGAAGATGCCCTTGAACCTGGAGATTTGGGACCCATGGGATGGGTACCACACAGTATTACTTTATAGGGTCTGCGTTTGCTCACCCAACCTCACCAAACCTCTCAGCCCCAAGAGTGTCCACTCTTATGTCTCAATCAGCTGTGGGTCTAGATATGGTCAATCCAGGTGGCATCACAGCCCCTGAACGAATTTTGTAAGAATTTCTCTCTCTTTCACTGTCTTTGTTTCACGGGTTTTTAAAAGTAATTGATTTTTATAATGGGGTTTACCTGCTTTTCACTGCTGTGATTTTGCCGCTTTACACCCACTTGACTCACTTACAGAGAGATATCAATGCATAGGTTTCAAGATTCTTACTAGTCAGATATATTCTTGGGCGGTGAATAGGGGGTGTTGAGTCCAATTCATTGAGGAAGGAGTAGGGCTTGTCTATTACATATTGGGTTTATGGAACGGTATCTGAGCTAATTTGAAACCCTTGTTGTATGCATCACCCCACCTCACCTTTCCCATTAAGCAGCCGTAGTGTGTTTTCTAAACGTGTGACTCTATTCTGTTTTGTAATTCAGTTCAAGGGTAGCGGTTTTTACATTCCCTCTATAAGTCATATCTTATGATAAGTGTCTTTTTCTGTGTGACTTATTTCACTTAGAATCTTCGTACCTAAATCCACTCATCATGCTGCTACTAGCCTTATGACGTTGATTTCATGGCTGAGTGATATTCCATTGTACATAAGGACCACAACTTCTTTATCCATTTTTCTCTTTCCTGGGATATTTAAGGTGTAACGAAGTGGAGATTCTTGTCAACAGAGCAGCCCTAAACTTTGGGGTGCCTGTGTCTTGCTGATTTTTAGTTTTCCCAATTTATACGCCCATGAGTGGATGTGACCTATGCTCCCTAAGCTCAGTTTTTTAGATGTTTCAGGACACACCGTGCACTTCTCCAGAGTGGCTGTTGGCAATTTACATCCCGCCCATCAGCGTAGCCAGGCTCCCGTTTCTCCGTGGCCTGTCCTGCATTTCTGGTTTTGATACTTTATTCAGCATGGCCCTTTTGACCGATGGGAAGCGAGACTTCTTTGTAGCGCTGATTTGCCTTTCCAGGTTGCTTGGTTGGCCAAAAAGGGCGTATGCGTTTTTTCCTGAATATATTCAGGAAAAAACGCATACGCCCTTTTTGGCCAAGGGCATCATTGTCGAGGTTTTGCCGCTTTTCCTGTGCTTTAAAGGCGATTCGAATCTCCCTCCTGAAATCTGTTTCCTGCAATTCTGCCTTGCTTTCAAATCCTCTTCGTTGCCTTCCCTCAATATATTTGTGGACGAGAGTCATCATTTATAAGTCTGCAGGTTTGTGAATTGCAGTGCCCCTGAGCTCCATTTTTCAACTCGCTTTCTTGGGAGCTGGCCGCAAAAGCGCAGGATTGCTTCAGGCCCTATTCTGGTCCAAGGCGGCAGGCTGAGCCTGTGGTTAATTCTTCTTCTTGAGGGGAAAATAGAGTGACCTGTGCCTGTCCCAACACCTAGAGCTAGTCTCTCTTTGGTTCCCCCTCTTCCCGTTCATCCTCAGGACAAATTGCAACCTGTACGGAACAGGAGGTTAAAGGTGCTGATTCTCCAAGGAGGGAGATTGCTAGTAAAGCGGCTGGAATGGCGAACCCAAGCACAAGGAGATGAGAAATGAGGTGCGTTTTAGAAACCTTTCCCGATCACACGGTGTACCATCTTCTGGGTTTCTCATGAATGTTTTCGATGTAGGAAGATGCCCTTGAACCTGGAGATTTGGGACCCATGGGATGGGTACCACACAGTATTACTTTATAGGGTCTGCGTTTGCTCACCCAACCTCACCAAACCTCTCAGCCCCAAGAGTGTCCACTCTTATGTCTCAATCAGCTGTGGGTCTAGATATGGTCAATCCAGGTGGCATCACAGCCCCTGAACGAATTTTGTAAGAATTTCTCTCTCTTTCACTGTCTTTGTTTCACGGGTTTTTAAAAGTAATTGATTTTTATAATGGGGTTTACCTGCTTTTCACTGCTGTGATTTTGCCGCTTTACACCCACTTGACTCACTTACAGAGAGATATCAATGCATAGGTTTCAAGATTCTTACTAGTCAGATATATTCTTGGGCGGTGAATAGGGGGTGTTGAGTCCAATTCATTGAGGAAGGAGTAGGGCTTGTCTATTACATATTGGGTTTATGGAACGGTATCTGAGCTAATTTGAAACCCTTGTTGTATGCATCACCCCACCTCACCTTTCCCATTAAGCAGCCATAGTGTGTTTTCTAAACGTGTGACTCTATTCTGTTTTGTAATTCAGTTCAAGGGTAGCGGTTTTTACATTCCCTCTATAAGTCATATCTTATGATAAGTGTCTTTTTCTGTGTGACTTATTTCACTTAGAATCTTCGTACCTAAATCCACTCATCATGCTGCTACTAGCCTTATGACGTTGATTTCATGGCTGAGTGATATTCCATTGTACATAAGGACCACAACTTCTTTATCCATTTTTCTCTTTCCTGGGATATTTAAGGTGTAACGAAGTGGAGATTCTTGTCAACAGAGCAGCCCTAAACATTGGGGTGCCTGTGTCTTGCTGATTTTTAGTTTTCCCAATTTATACGCCCATGAGTGGATGTGACCTATGCTCCCTAAGCTCAGTTTTTTAGATGTTTCAGGACACACCGTGCACTTCTCCAGAGTGGCTGTTGGCAATTTACATCCCGCCCATCAGCGTAGCCAGGCTCCCGTTTCTCCATGGCCTGTCCTGCATTTCTGGTTATGACACTTTATTCAGCATGGCCCTTTTGACCGATGGGAAGCGAGACTTCTTTGTAGCGCTGATTTGCCTTTCCAGGTTGCTTGGTTGGCCAAAAAGGGCGTATGCGTTTTTTCCTGAATATATTCAGGAAAAAACGCATACGCCCTTTTTGGCCAAGGGCATCATTGTCGAGGTTTTGCCGCTTTTCCTGTGCTTTAAAGGCGATTCGAATCTCCCTCCTGAAATCTGTTTCCTGCAATTCTGCCTTGCTTTCAAATCCTCTTCGTTGCCTTCCATCAATATATTTGTGGACGAGAGTCATCATTTATAAGTCTGCAGGTTTGTGAATTGCAGTGCCCCTGAGCTCCATTTTTCAACTCGCTTTCTTGGGAGCTGGCCGCAAAAGCGCAGGATTGCTTCAGGCCCTATTCTGGTCCAAGGCGGCAGGCTGAGCCTGTGGTTAATTCTTCTTCTTGAGGGGAAAATAGAGTGACCTGTGCCTGTCCCAACACCTAGAGCTAGTCTCTCATTTGTTCCCCCTCTTCCCGTTCATCCTCAGGACAAATTGCAACCTGTACGGAACAGGAGGTTAAAGGTGCTGATTCTCCAAGGAGGGAGATTGCTAGTAAAGCGGCTGGAATGGCGAACCCAAGCACAAGGAGATGAGAAATGAGGTGCGTTTTAGAAACCTTTCCCGATCACACGGTGTACCATCTTCTGGGTTTCTCATGAATGTTTTCGATGTAGGAAGATGCCCTTGAACCTGGAGATTTGGGACCCATGGGATGGGTACCACACAGTATTACTTTATAGGGTCTGCGTTTGCTCACCCAACCTCACCAAACCTCTCAGCCCCAAGAGTGTCCACTCTTATGTCTCAATCAGCTGTGGGTCTAGATATGGTCAATCCAGGTGGCATCACAGCCCCTGAACGAATTTTGTAAGAATTTCTCTCTCTTTCACTGTCTTTGTTTCACGGGTTTTTAAAAGTAATTGATTTTTATAATGGGGTTTACCTGCTTTTCACTGCTGTGATTTTGCCGCTTTACACCCACTTGACTCACTTACAGAGAGATATCAATGCATAGGTTTCAAGATTCTTACTAGTCAGATATATTCTTGGGCGGTGAATAGGGGGTGTTGAGTCCAATTCATTGAGGAAGGAGTAGGGCTTGTCTATTACATATTGGGTTTATGGAACGGTATCTGAGCTAATTTGAAACCCTTGTTGTATGCATCACCCCACCTCACCTTTCCCATTAAGCAGCCGTAGTGTGTTTTCTAAACGTGTGACTCTATTCTGTTTTGTAATTCAGTTCAAGGGTAGCGGTTTTTACATTCCCTCTATAAGTCATATCTTATGATAAGTGTCTTTTTCTGTGTGACTTATTTCACTTAGAATCTTCGTACCTAAATCCACTCATCATGCTGCTACTAGCCTTATGACGTTGATTTCATGGCTGAGTGATATTCCATTGTACATAAGGACCACAACTTCTTTATCCATTTTTCTCTTTCCTGGGATATTTAAGGTGTAACGAAGTGGAGATTCTTGTCAACAGAGCAGCCCTAAACTTTGGGGTGCCTGTGTCTTGCTGATTTTTAGTTTTCCCAATTTATACGCCTATGAGTGGATGTGCCCTATGCTCCCTAAGCTGAGTTTTTTAGATGTTTCAGGACACACCGTGCAATTCTCCAGAGTGGCTGTTGGCAATTTACATCCCGCCCATCAGCGTAGCCAGGCTCCCGTTTCTCCATGGCCTGTCCTGCATTTCTGGTTTTGAAACTTTATTCTGCATGGCCCTTTTGACCGATGGGAAGCGAGACTTCTTTGTAGTGCTGATTTGCCTTTCCAGGTTGCTTGGTTGGCCAAAAAGGGCGTATGCGTTTTTTCCTGAATATATTCAGGAAAAAACGCATACGCCCTTTTTGGCCAAGGGCATCATTGTCGAGGTTTTGCCGCTTTTCCTGTGCTTTAAAGGCGATTCGAATCTCCCTCCTGAAATCTGTTTCCTGCAATTCTGCCTTGCTTTCAAATCCTCTTCGTTGCCTTCCATCAATATATTTGTGGACGAGAGTCATCATTTATAAGTCTGCAGGTTTGTGAATTGCAGTGCCCCTGAGCTCCATTTTTCAACTCGCTTTCTTGGGAGCTGGCCGCAAAAGCGCAGGATTGCTTCAGGCCCTATTCTGGTCCAAGGCGGCAGGCTGAGCCTGTGGTTAATTCTTCTTCTTGAGGGGAAAATAGAGTGACCTGTGCCTGTCCCAACACCTAGAGCTAGTCTCTCATTGGTTCCCCCTCTTCCCGTTCATCCTCAGGACAAATTGCAACCTGTACGGAACAGGAGGTTAAAGGTGCTGATTCTCCAAGGAGGGAGATTGCTAGTAAAGCGGCTGGAATGGCGAACCCAAGCACAAGGAGATGACAATTGAGGTGCGTTTTAGAAACCTTTCCCGATCACACGGTGTACCATCTTCTGGGTTTCTCATGAATGTTTTCGATGTAGGAAGATGCCCCTGAACCTGGAGATTTGGGACCCATGGGATGGGTACCACACAGTATTACTTTATAGGGTCTGCGTTTGCTCACCCAACCTCACCAAACCTCTCAGCCCCAAGAGTGTCCACCCGTATGTCTCAATTAGCTGTGGGTCTAGATAAGGTCAATCCAGGTGGCATCACAGCCCCTGAACGAATTTTGTAAGAATTTCTCTCTCTTTCACTGTCTTTGTTTCACGGGTTTTTAAAAGTAATTGATTTTTATAATGGGGTTTACCTGCTTTTCACTGCTGTGATTTTGCCGCTTTACACCCACTTGACTCACTTACAGAGAGATATCAATGCATAGGTTTCAAGATTCTTACTAGTCAGATATATTCTTGGGCGGTGAATTGGGGGTGTTGAGTCCAATTCATTGAGGAAGGAGTAGGGCTTGTCTATTACATATTGGGTTTATGGAACGGTATCTGAGATAATTTGAAACCCTTGTTGTATGCATCACCCCACCTCGCCTTTCCCGTTAAGCAGCCATAGTGTGTTTTCTAAACGTGTGACTCTATTCTGTTTTGTAATTCAGTTCAAGGGTAGCGGTTTTTACATTCCCTCTATAAGTCATATCTTATGATAAGTGTCTTTTTCTGTGTGACTTATTTCACTTAGAATCGTCGTACCTAAATCCAATCATCATGCTGCTACTAGCCTTATGACGTTGATTTCATGGCTGAGTGATATTCCATTGTACATAAGGACCACAACTTCTTTATCCATTTTTCTCTTTCCTGGGATATTTAAGGTGTAACGAAGTGGAGATTCTTGTCAACAGAGCAGCCCTAAACTTTGGGGTGCCTGTGTCTTGCTGATTTTTAGTTTTCCCAATTTATACGCCTATGAGTGGATGTGCCCTATGCTCCCTAAGCTGAGTTTTTTAGATGGTTCAGGACACACCGTGCACTTCTCCAGAGTGGCTGTTGGCAATTTACATCCCGCCCATCAGCGTAGCCAGGCTCCCGTTTCTCCATGGCCTGTCCTGCATTTCTGGTTTTGACACTTTATTCAGCATGGCCCTTTTGACCGATGGGAAGCGAGACTTCTTTGTAGCGCTGATTTGCCTTTCCAGGTTGCTTGGTTGGCCAAAAAGGGCGTATGCGTTTTTTCCTGAATATATTCAGGAAAAAACGCATACGCCCTTTTTGGCCAAGGGCATCATTGTCGAGGTTTTGCCGCTTTTCCTGTGCTTTAAAGGCGATTCGAATCTCCCTCCTGAAATCTGTTTCCTGCAATTCTGCCTTGCTTTCAAATCCTCTTCGTTGCCTTCCATCAATATATTTGTGGACGAGAGTCATCATTTATAAGTCTGCAGGTTTGTGAATTGCAGTGCCCCTGAGCTCCATTTTTCAACTCGCTTTCTTGGGAGCTGGCCGCAAAAGCGCAGGATTTCTTCAGGCCCTATTCTGGTCCAAGGCGGCAGGCTGAGCCTGTGGTTAATTCTTCTTCTTGAGGGGAAAATAGAGTGACCTGTGCCTGTCCCAACACCTAGAGCTAGTCTCTCATTGGTTCCCCCTCTTCCCGTTCATCCTCAGGACAAATTGCAACCTGTACGGAACAGGAGGTTAAAGGTGCTGATTCTCCAAGGAGGGAGATTGCTAGTAAAGCGGCTGGAATGGCGAACCCAAGCACAAGGAGATGACAATTGAGGTGCGTTTTAGAAACCTTTCCCGATCACACGGTGTACCATCTTCTGGGTTTCTCATGAATGTTTTCGATGTAGGAAGATGCCCTTGAACCTGGAGATTTGGGACCCATGGGATGGGTACCACACAGTATTACTTTATAGGGTCTGCGTTTGCTCACCCAACCTCACCAAACCTCTCAGCCCCAAGAGTGTCCACCCGTATGTCTCAATTAGCTGTGGGTCTAGATAAGGTCAATCCAGGTGGCATCACAGCCCCTGAACGAATTTTGTAAGAATTTCTCTCTCTTTCACTGTCTTTGTTTCACGGGTTTTTAAAAGTAATTGATTTTTATAATGGGGTTTACCTGCTTTTCACTGCTGTGATTTTGCCGCTTTACACCCACTTGACTCACTTACAGAGAGATATCAATGCATAGGTTTCAAGATTCTTACTAGTCAGATATATTCTTGGGCGGTGAATTGGGGGTGTTGAGTCCAATTCATTGAGGAAGGAGTAGGGCTTGTCTATTACATATTGGGTTTATGGAACGGTATCTGAGATAATTTGAAACCCTTGTTGTATGCATCACCCCACCTCGCCTTTCCCGTTAAGCAGCCATAGTGTGTTTTCTAAACGTGTGACTCTATTCTGTTTTGTAATTCAGTTCAAGGGTAGCGGTTTTTACATTCCCTCTATAAGTCATATCTTATGATAAGTGTCTTTTTCTGTGTGACTTATTTCACTTAGAATCGTCGTACCTAAATCCAATCATCATGCTGCTACTAGCCTTATGACGTTGATTTCATGGCTGAGTGATATTCCATTGTACATAAGGACCACAACTTCTTTATCCATTTTTCTCTTTCCTGGGATATTTAAGGTGTAACGAAGTGGAGATTCTTGTCAACAGAGCAGCCCTAAACTTTGGGGTGCCTGTGTCTTGCTGATTTTTAGTTTTCCCAATTTATACGCCTATGAGTGGATGTGCCCTATGCTCCCTAAGCTGAGTTTTTTAGATGTTTCAGGACACACCGTGCACTTCTCCAGAGTGGCTGTTGGCAATTTACATCCCGCCCATCAGCGTAGCCAGGCTCCCGTTTCTCCATGGCCTGTCCTGCATTTCTGGTTTTGACACTTTATTCAGCATGGCCCTTTTGACCGATGGGAAGCGAGACTTCTTTGTAGCGCTGATTTGCCTTTCCAGGTTGCTTGGTTGGCCAAAAAGGGCGTATGCGTTTTTTCCTGAATATATTCAGGAAAAAACGCATACGCCCTTTTTGGCCAAGGGCATCATTGTCGAGGTTTTGCCGCTTTTCCTGTGCTTTAAAGGCGATTCGAATCTCCCTCCTGAAATCTGTTTCCTGCAATTCTGCCTTGCTTTCAAATCCTCTTCGTTGCCTTCCATCAATATATTTGTGGACGAGAGTCATCATTTATAAGTCTGCAGGTTTGTGAATTGCAGTGCCCCTGAGCTCCATTTTTCAACTCGCTTTCTTGGGAGCTGGCCGCAAAAGCGCAGGATTGCTTCAGGCCCTATTCTGGTCCAAGGCGGCAGGCTGAGCCTGTGGTTAATTCTTCTTCTTGAGGGGAAAATAGAGTGACCTGTGCCTGTCCCAACACCTAGAGCTAGTCTCTCATTGGTTCCCCCTCTTCCCGTTCATCCTCAGGACAAATTGCAACCTGTACGGAACAGGAGGTTAAAGGTGCTGATTCTCCAAGGAGGGAGATTGCTAGTAAAGCGGCTGGAATGGCGAACCCAAGCACAAGGAGATGACAATTGAGGTGCGTTTTAGAAACCTTTCCCGATCACACGGTGTACCATCTTCTGGGTTTCTCATGAATGTTTTCGATGTAGGAAGATGCCCTTGAACCTGGAGATTTGGGACCCATGGGATGGGTACCACACAGTATTACTTTATAGGGTCTGCGTTTGCTCACCCAACCTCACCAAACCTCTCAGCCCCAAGAGTGTCCACCCGTATGTCTCAATTAGCTGTGGGTCTAGATAAGGTCAATCCAGGTGGCATCACAGCCCCTGAACGAATTTTGTAAGAATTTCTCTCTCTTTCACTGTCTTTGTTTCACGGGTTTTTAAAAGTAATTGATTTTTATAATGGGGTTTACCTGCTTTTCACTGCTGTGATTTTGCCGCTTTACACCCACTTGACTCACTTACAGAGAGATATCAATGCATAGGTTTCAAGATTCTTACTAGTCAGATATATTCTTGGGCGGTGAATTGGGGGTGTTGAGTCCAATTCATTGAGGAAGGAGTAGGGCTTGTCTATTACATATTGGGTTTATGGAACGGTATCTGAGATAATTTGAAACCCTTGTTGTATGCATCACCCCACCTCGCCTTTCCCGTTAAGCAGCCATAGTGTGTTTTCTAAACGTGTGACTCTATTCTGTTTTGTAATTCAGTTCAAGGGTAGCGGTTTTTACATTCCCTCTATAAGTCATATCTTATGATAAGTGTCTTTTTCTGTGTGACTTATTTCACTTAGAATCGTCGTACCTAAATCCAATCATCATGCTGCTACTAGCCTTATGACGTTGATTTCATGGCTGAGTGATATTCCATTGTACATAAGGACCACAACTTCTTTATCCATTTTTCTCTTTCCTGGGATATTTAAGGTGTAACGAAGTGGAGATTCTTGTCAACAGAGCAGCCCTAAACTTTGGGGTGCCTGTGTCTTGCTGATTTTTAGTTTTCCCAATTTATACGCCTATGAGTGGATGTGCCCTATGCTCCCTAAGCTCAGTTTTTTAGATGTTTCAGGACACACCGTGCACTTCTCCAGAGTGGCTGTTGGCAATTTACATCCCGCCCATCAGCGTAGCCAGGCTCCCGTTTCTCCATGGCCTGTCCTGCATTTCTGGTTTTGACACTTTATTCAGCATGGCCCTTTTGACCGATGGGAAGCGAGACTTCTTTGTAGCGCTGATTTGCCTTTCCAGGTTGCTTGGTTGGCCAAAAAGGGCGTATGCGTTTTTTCCTGAATATATTCAGGAAAAAACGCATACGCCCTTTTTGGCCAAGGGCATCATTGTCGAGGTTTTGCCGCTTTTCCTGTGCTTTAAAGGCGATTCGAATCTCCCTCCTGAAATCTGTTTCCTGCAATTCTGCCTTGCTTTCAAATCCTCTTCGTTTCCTTCCATCAATATATTTGTGGACGAGAGTCATCATTTATAAGTCTGCAGGTTTGTGAATTGCAGTGCCCCTGAGCTCCATTTTTCAACTCGCTTTCTTGGGAGCTGGCCGCAAAAGCGCAGGATTGCTTCAGGCCCTATTCTGGTCCAAGGCGGCAGGCTGAGCCTGTGGTTAATTCTTCTTCTTGAGGGGAAAATAGAGTGACCTGTGCCTGTCCCAACACCTAGAGCTAGTCTCTCATTGGTTCCCCCTCTTCCCGTTCATCCTCAGGACAAATTGCAACCTGTACGGAACAGGAGGTTAAAGGTGCTGATTCTCCAAGGAGGGAGATTGCTAGTAAAGCGGCTGGAATGGCGAACCCAAGCACAAGGAGATGACAATTGAGGTGCGTTTTAGAAACCTTTCCCGATCACACGGTGTACCATCTTCTGGGTTTCTCATGAATGTTTTCGATGTAGGAAGATGCCCTTGAACCTGGAGATTTGGGACCCATGGGATGGGTACCACACAGTATTACTTTATAGGGTCTGCGTTTGCTCACCCAACCTCACCAAACCTCTCAGCCCCAAGAGTGTCCACCCTTATGTCTCAATTAGCTGTGGGTCTAGATATGGTCAAACCAGGTGGCATCACAGCCCCTGAACGAATTTTGTAAGAATTTCTCTCTCTTTCACTGTCTTTGTTTCACGGGTTTTTAAAAGTAATTGATTTTTATAATGGGGTTTACCTGCTTTTCACTGCTGTGATTTTGCCGCTTTACACCCACTTGACTCACTTACAGAGAGATATCAATGCATAGGTTTCAAGATTCTTACTAGTCAGATATATTCTTGGGCGGTGAATAGGGGGTGTTGAGTCCAATTCATTGAGGAAGGAGTAGGGCTTGTCTATTACATATTGGGTTTATGGAACGGTATCTGAGCTAATTTGAAACCCTTGTTGTATGCATCACCCCACCTCACCTTTCCCGTTAAGCAGCCATAGTGTGTTTTCTAAACGTGTGACTCTATTCTGTTTTGTAATTCAGTTCAAGGGTAGCGGTTTTTACATTCCCTCTATAAGTGATATCTTATGATAAGTGTCTTTTACTGTGTGACTTATTTCACTTAGAATCGTCGTACCTAAATCCACTCATCATGCTGCTACTAGCCTTATGACGTTGATTTCATGGCTGAGTGATATTCCATTGTACATAAGGACCACAACTTCTTTATCCATTTTTCTCTTTCCTGGGATATTTAAGGTGTAACGAAGTGGAGGTTCTTGTCAACAGAGCAGCCCTAAACTTTGGGGTGCCTGTGTCTTGCTGATTTTTAGTTTTCCCAATTTATACGCCCATGAGTGGAAGTGCCCTATGCTCCCTAAGCTGAGTTTTTTAGATGTTTCAGGACACACCGTGCACTTCTCCAGAGTGGCTGTTGGCAATTTACATCCCGCCCATCAGCGTAGCCAGGCTCCCGTTTCTCCATGGCCTGTCCTGCATTTCTGGTTTTGACACTTTATTCAGCATGGCCCTTTTGACCGATGGGAAGCGAGACTTCTTTGTAGCGCTGATTTGCCTTTCCAGGTTGCTCGGTTGGCCAAAAAGGGCGTATGCGTTTTTTCCTGAATATATTCAGGAAAAAACGCATACGCCCTTTTTGGCCAAGGGCATCATTGTCGAGGTTTTGCCGCTTTTCCTGTGCTTTAAAGGCGATTCGAATCTCCCTCCTGAAATCTGTTTCCTGCAATTCTGCCTTGCTTTCAAATCCTCTTCGTTGCCTTCCTTCAATATATTTGTGGACGAGAGTCTACATTTATAAGTCTGCAGGTTTGTGAATTGCAGTGCCCCTGAGCTCCATTTTTCAACTCGCTTTCTTGGGAGCTGGCCGCAAAAGCGCAGGAGTGCTTCAGGTCCTATTCTCGTCCCAGGCGGCAGGCTGAGCCTGTGGTTAATTCTTCTTCTTGAGGGGAAATTAGAGTGACCTGTGCCTGTCCCAACACCTAGAGCTAGTCTCTCATTGGTTCCCCCTCTTTCCGTTCATCCTCAGGACAAATTGCAACCTGTACGGAACAGGAGGTTAAAGGTGCTGATTCTCCAAGGAGGGAGATTGCTAGTAAAGCGGCTGGAATGGCGAACCCGAGAACAGGGAGATGAGAAATGAGGTGCGTTTTAGAAACCTTTCCCGATCACACGGTGTCCCATATTCTGGGTTTCTCATGCATGTTTTCGATGTAGGAAGATGCCCTTGAACCTGGAGATTTGGGACCCATGGGATGGGTACCACGCAGTATTACTTTAAAGAGTCTGCGTTTGCTCACCCAACCTCACCAAACCTCTCAGCCCCAAGAGTGTCCACCGTTAAGTCTCAATCAGCTGTGGGTCTAGATATGGTCAATCCAGGTGGCATCACAGCCCCTGAACGACTTGTGTAAGAATTTCTCTCTCTTTCACTGTCTTTGTTTCACGGGTTTTTAAAAGTAATTGATTTTTATAATGGGGTTTACCTGCTTTTCACTGCTGTGATTTTGCCGCTTTACACCCACTTGACTCACTTACAGAGAGATATCAATGCATAGGTTTCAAGATTCTTACTAGTCAGATATATTCTTGAGCGGTGAATAGGGGGTGTTGAGTCCAATTCATTGAGCAAGGAGTAGGGCTTGTCTATTACATATTGGGTTTATGGAACGGTATCTGAGATAATTTGAAACCCTTGTTTTATGCATCACCCCACCTCACCTTTCCCGTTAAGCAGCCATAGTGTGTTTTCTAAACGTGTGACTCTATTCTGTTTTGTAATTCAGTTCAAGGGTAGCGGTTTTTACATTCCCTCTATAAGTCATATCTTATGATAAGTGTCTTTTTCTGTGTGACTTATTTCACTTAGAATCGTCGTACCTAAATCCACTCATCATGCTGCTACTAGCCTTATGACGTTGATTTCATGGCTGAGTGATATTCCATTGTACATAAGGACCACAACTTCTTTATCCATTTTTCTCTTTCCTGGGATATTTAAGGTGTAACGAAGTGGAGGTTCTTGTCAACAGGGCAGCCCTAAACTTTGGGGTGACTGTGTCTTGCTGATTTTTAGTTTTCCCAATTTATACGCCCATGAGTGGAGGTGCCCTATGCTCCCTAAGCTGAGTTTTTAGATGTTTCAGGACACACCGTGCACTTCTCCAGAGTGGCTGTTGGCAATTTACATCCCGCCCATCAGCGTAGCCAGGCTCCCGTTTCTCCATGGCCTGTCCTGCATTTCTGGTTTTGACACTTTATTCAGCATGGCCCTTTTGACCGATGGGAAGCGAGACTTCTTTGTAGCGCTGATTTGCCTTTCCAGGTTGCTTGGTTGGCCAAAAAGGGCGTATGCGTTTTTTCCTGAATATATTCAGGAAAAAACGCATACGCCCTTTTTGGCCAAGGGCATCATTGTCGAGGTTTTGCTGCTTTTCCTGTGCTTTAAAGGCGATTCGAATCTCCCTCCTGAAATCTGTTTCCTGCAATTCTGCCTTGCTTTCAAATCCTCTTCGTTGCCTTCCCTCAATATATTTGTGGACGAGAGTCTACATTTATAAGTCTGCAGGTTTGTGAATTGCAGTGCCCCTGAGCTCCATTTTTCAACCCGCTTTCTTGGGAGCTGGCCGCAAAAGCGCAGGAGTGCTTCAGGTCCTATTCTCGTCCCAGGCGGCAGGCTGAGCGTGTGGTTAATTCTTCTTCCTGATGGGAAATTAGAGTGACCTGTGCCTGTCCCAACACCTAGAGCTAGTCTCTCATTGGTTCCCCCTCTTTCCGTTCATCCTCAGGACAAATTGCAACATGTACGGAACAGGATGTTAAAGGTGCTGATTCTCCAAGGAAGGAGATTGCTAGTAAAGCGGCTGGAATGGCGAACCCGAGAACAAGGAGATGAGAAATGAGGTGCGTTGTAGAAACCTTTCCCGATCACACGGTGTACCATATTCTGGGTTTCTCATGCATGTTTTCGATGTAGGAAGATGCCCTTGAACCTGGAGATTTGGGACCCATGGGATGGGTACCACGCAGTATTACTTTAAAGAGTCTGCGTTTGCTCACCCAACCTCACCAAACCTCTCAGCCCCAAGAGTGTCCACCGTTATGTCTCAATCAGCTGTGGGTCTAGCTATGGTCAATCCAGGTGGCATCACAGCCCCTGAACGACTTGTGTAAGAATTTCTCTCTCTTTCACTGTCTTTGTTTCACGGGTTTTTAAAAGTAATTGATTTTTATAATGGGGTTTACCTGCTTTTCACTGCTGTGATTTTGCCGCTTTACACCCACTTGACTCACTTACAGAGAGATATCAATGCATAGGTTTCAAGATTCTTACTAGTCAGATATATTCTTGAGCGGTGAATAGGGGGTGTTGAGTCCAATTCATTGAGCAAGGAGTAGGGCTTCTCTATTACATATTGGGTTTATGGAACGGTATCTGAGATAATTTGAAACCCTTGTTTGATGCATCACCCCACCTCACCTTTCCCTTTAAGCAGCCATAGTGTGTTTTCTAAACGTGTGACTCTATTCTGTTTTGTAATTCAGTTCAAGGGTAGCGGTTTTTACATTCCCTCTATAAGTGATATCTTATGATAAGTGTCTTTTTCTGTGTGACTTATTTCACTTAGAATCGTGGTACCTAAATCCACTCATCATGCTGCTACTAGCCTTATGACGTTGATTTCATGGCTGAGTGATATTCCATTGTACATAAGGACCACAACTTCTTTATCCATTTTTCTCTTTCCTGGGATATTTAAGGTTTAACGAAGTGGAGGTTCTTATCAACAGAGGAGCCCTAAATTTTGGGGTGCCTGTGTCTTGCTGATTTTTAGTTTTCCCAATTTATACGCCCATGAGTGGATGTGCCCTATGCTCCCTAAGCTGAGTTTTGTAGATGTTCCAGTAGACACCGTGCACTTCTCCAGAGTGGCTGTTGGCAATTTACATCCCGCCCATCAGCGTAGCCAGGCTCCCGTTTCTCCATGGCCTGTCCTGCATTTCTGGTTTTGACACTTTATTCAGCATGGCCCTTTTGACCGATGGGAAGCGAGACTTCTTTGTAGCGCTGATTTGCCTTTCCAGGTTGCTTGTTTGGCCAAAAAGGGCGTATGCGTTTTTTCCTGAATATATTCAGGAAAAAACGCATACGCCCTTTTTGGCCAAGGGCATCATTGTCGAGGTTTTGCCGCTTTTCCTGTGCTTTAAAGGCGATTCGAATCTCCCTCCTGAAATCTGTTTCCTGCAATTCTGCCTTGCTTTCAAATCCTCTTCGTTGCCTTCCCTCAATATATTTGTGGACGAGAGTCTACATTTATAAGTCTGCAGGTTTGTGAATTGCAATGCCCCTGAGCTCCATTTTTCAACTCGCTTTCTTAGGAGCTGGCCGCAAAAGCGCAGGAGTGCTTCAGGTCCTATTCTCGTCCCAGGCGGCAGGCTGAGCCTGTGGTTAATTCTTCTTCCTGATGGGAAATTAGAGTGACCTGTGCCTGTCCCAACACCTAGAGCTAGTCTCTCATTGGTTCCCCCTCTTTCCGTTCATCCTCAGGACAAATTGCAACCTGTACGGAACAGGAGGTTAAAGGTGCTGATTCTCCAAGGAGGGAGATTGCTAGTAAAGCGGCTGGAATGGCGAACCCGAGAACAGGGAGATGAGAAATGAGGTGCGTTTTAGAAACCTTTCCCGATCACACGGTGTACCATCTTCTGGGTTTCTCATGCATGTTTTCGATGTAGGAAGATGCCCTTGAACCTGGAGATTTGGGACCCATGGGATGGGTACCACGCAGTATTACTTTAAAGAGTCTGCGTTTGCTCACCCAACCTCACCAAACCTCTCAGCCCCAAGAGTGTCCACCCTTATGTCTCAATTAGATGTGGGTCTAGATATGGTCAATCCAGGTGGCATGACAGCCCCTGAACGAATTTTGTAAGAATTTCTCTCTCTTTCACTGTCTTTGTTTCACGTGTTTTTTAAAGTAATTGATTTTTATAATGGGGTTTACCTGCTTTTCACTGCTGTGATTTTGCCGCTTTACACCCACTTGACTCACTTATAGACAGATATCAATGCATAGGTTTCAAGCTTCTTACTGGTCAGATATATTCTTGGGCGTTGAATAGGGGGTGTTGAGTCCAATTCATTGAGCAAGGAGTAGGGCTTGTCTATTACATATTGGGTTTATGGAACGGTATCTGAGATAATTTGAAACCCTTGTTTTATGCATCACCCCACCTCACCTTTCCCGTTAAGCAGCCATAGTGTGTTTTCTAAACGTGTGACTCTATTCTGTTTTGTAATTCAGTTCAAGGGTAGCGGTTTTTACATTCCCTCTATAAGTGATATCTTATGATAAGTGTCTTTTTCTGTGTGACTTATTTCACTTAGAATCGTCGTACCTAAATCCACTCATCATGCTGCTACTAGCCTTATGACGTTGATTTCATGGCTGAGTGATATTCCATTGTACATAAGGACCACAACTTCTTTATCCATTTTTCTCTTTCCTGGGATATTTAAGGTGTAACGAAGTGGAGGTTCTTGTCAACAGAGCAGCCCAAAACTTTGGGGTGCCTGTGTCTTTCTGATTTTTAGTAGTCCCAATTTATACGCCCATGAGTGAAAGTGCCCTATGCTCCCTAAGCTGAGTTTTTTAGATTTTTCAGGACACACCGTGCACTTCTCCAGAGTGGCTGTTGGCAATTTACATCCCGCCCATCAGCGTAGCAAGGCACCCGTTACTCCATGGCCTGTCCTGCATTTCTGGTTTTGACACTTTATTCAGCATTGCCCTTTTGACCGATGGGAAGCGAGACTTCTTTGTACCGCTGATTTGCCTTTCCAGGTTGCTTGGTTGGCCAAAAACGGCATCATTGTCGAGGTTTTGCCGCTTTTCCTGTGCTTTAAAGGCGATTCGAATCTCCCTCCTGAAATCTGTTTCCTGCAATTCTGCCTTGCTTTCAAATCCTCTTCGTTGCCTTCCCTCAATATATTTGTGGACGAGAGTCATCATTTATAAGTCTGCAGGTTTGTGAATTGCAGTGCCCCTGAGCTCCATTTTTCAACTCGCTTTCTTGGGAGCTGGCCGCAAGAGCGCAGGATTGCTTCAGGCCCTATTCTGGTCCCAGGCGGCAGGCTGAGCCTGTGGTTAATTCTTCTTCCTGAGGGGAAAATAGAGTGACCTGTGCCTGTCCCAACACCTAGAGCTAGTCTCTCTTTGATTCCCCCTCTTCCCGTTCATCCTCAGGACAAATTGCAACCTGTACGGAACAGGAGGTTAAAGGTGCTGATTCTCCAAGGAGGGAGATTGCTAGTAAAGCGGCTGGAATGGCGAACCCGAGCACAAGGAGATGAGAAATGAGGTGCGTTTTAGAAACCTTTCCCGATCACACGGTGTACCATCTTCTGGGTTTCTCATGAATGTTTTCGATGTAGGAAGATGCCCTTGAACCTGGAGATTTGGGACCCATGGGATGGGTACCACGCAGTATTACTTTATAGGGTCTGCGTTTGCTCACCCAACCTCACCAAACCTCTCAGCCCCAAGAGTGTCCACCCTTATGTCTCAATCAGCTGTGGGTCTAGATATGGTCAATCCAGGTGGCATTACAGCCGCTGAACGAATTTTGTAAGAATTTCTCTCTCTTTCACTGTCTTTGTTTCACGGGTTTTTAAAAGTAATTGATTTTTATAATGGGGTTTACCTGCTTTTCACTGCTGTGATTTTGCCGCTTTACACCCACTTGACTCACTTACAGAGAGATATCAATGCATAGGTTTCAAGATTCTTACTAGTCAGATATATTCTTGGCGGTGAATAGGGGGTGTTGAGTCCAATTCATTGAGCAAGGAGTAGGGCTTGTCTATTACATATTGGGTTTATGGAACGGTATCTGAGCTAATTTGAAACCCTTGCTGTATGCATCACCCCACCTCACCTTTCCCGTTAAGCAGCCATAGTGTGTTTTCTAAACGTGTGACTCTATTCTGTTTTGTAATTCAGTTCAAGGGTAGCGGTTTTTACATTCCCTCTATAAGTCTTATCTTATGTTAAGTGTCTTTTTCTGTGTGACTTATTTCACTTAGAATCGTCGTACCTAAATCCACTCATCATGCTGCTACTAGCCTTATGACGTTGATTTCATGGCTGAGTGATATTCCATTGTACATAAGGACCACAATTTCTTTATCCATTTTTCTCTTTCCTGGGATATTTAAGGTGTAACGAAGTGGAGGTTGTTGTCAACAGAGCAGCCCTAAACTTTGGGGTGCCTGTGTCTTGCTGATTTTTAGTTTTCCCAATTTATACGCCCATGAGTGGAAGTGCCCTATGCTCCCTAAGCTGAGTTTTTTAGATGTTTCAGGACACACCGTGCACTTCTCCAGAGTGGCTGTTGGCAATTTACATCCCGCCCATCAGCGTAGCCAGGCTCCCGTTTCTCCATGGCCTGTCCTGCATTTCTGGTTTTGACACTTTATTCAGCATGGCCCTTTTGACCGATGGGAAGCGAGACTTCTTTGTAGCGCTGATTTGCCTTTCCAGGTTGCTTGGTGGGCCAAAAAGGGCCTATGCGTTTTTTCCTGAATATATTCAGGAAAAAACGCATAGGCCCTTTTTGGCCAAGGGCATCATTGTCGAGGTTTTGCCGCTTTTCCTGTGCTTTAAAGGCGTTTCGAATCTCCCTCCTTAAATCTGTTTCCTGCAATTCTGCCTTGCTTTCAAATCCTCTTCGTTGCCTTCCGTCAATATATTTGTGGACGAGAGTCATCATTTATAAGTCTGCAGGTTTGTGAATTGCAGTGCCCCTGAGCTCCATTTTTCAACTCGCTTTCTTGGGAGCTGGCCGCAAAAGCGCAGGATTGCTTCACGCCCTATTCTCGTCCCAGAAGGCAGGCTGAGCCTGTGGTTAATTCTTCTTCCTGATGGGAAAATAGAGTGACCTGTGCCGGTCCCAACACCTAGAGCTAGTCTCTCATTGGTTCCCCCTCTTCCCGTTCATCCTCAGGACGAATTGCAACCTGTACGGAACAGGAGGTTAAAGGTGCTGATTCTCCAAGGAGGGAGATTGCTAATAAAGCGGCTGGAATGGCGACCCGAGCACAAGGAGATGAGAAATGAGGTGTGTCTTAGAAACCTTTCCCGATCACACGGTGTACCATCTTCTGGGTTTCTAATGCATGTTTTCGATGTAGGAAGATGCCCTTGAACCTGGAGATTTGGGAACCATGGGATGGGTACCACGCAGTATTACTTTAAAGGGTCTGCGTTTGCTCACCCAACCTCACCAAACCTCTCAGCCCCAAGAGTGTCCACCCTTATGTCTCAATCAGCTGTGAGTCTAGATATGGCCAATCCAGGTCTCATCACAGCCCCTGAACGAATTTTGTAAGAATTTCTCTCTCTTTCACTGTCTTTGTTTCACGGCTTTTTAAAAGTAATTGATTTTTATAATGGGGTTTACCTGCTTTTCACTGCTGTGATTTTGCCGCTTTACACCCACTTGACCCACTTACAGAGAGTTATCAATACATAGGTTTTAAGATTCTTACTAGTCAGATATATTCTTGGGCGGTGAATAGGGGGTGTTGAGTCCAATTCATTGAGCAAGGAGTAGGGCTTGTCTATTACTTATTGGGTTTATGGAACGGTATCTGAGCTAATTTGAAACCCTTGTTTTATTCATCACCCCACCTCACCTTTCCCGTTAAGCAGCCATAGTGTGTTTTCTAAACGTGTGACTCTATTCTGTTTTGTAATTCAGTTCAAGGGTAGCGGTTTTTACATTCCCTCTATAAGTGATATCTTATGACAAGTGTCTTTTTTTGTGTGACTTATTTCACTTAGAATCGTCGTACCTAAATCCACTCATCATGCTGCTACTAGCCTTATGACGTTGATTTCATGGCTGAGTGATATTCCATTGTACATAAGGACCACAACTTCTTTATCCATTTTTCTCTTTCCTGGGATATTTAAGGTGTAACGAAGTGGAGGTTCTTGTCAACAGAGCAGCCCAAAACTTTGGGGTGCCTGTGTCTTTCTGATTTTTAGTAGTCCCAATTTATACGCCCATGAGTGAAAGTGCCCTATGCTCCCTAAGCTGAGTTTTTTAGATGTTTCAGGACACACCGTGCACTTCTCCAGAGTGGCTGTTGGCAATTTACATCCCGCCCATCAGCGTAGCCAGGCTCCCGTTTCTCCATGGCCTGTCCTGCATTTCTGGTTTTGACACTTTATTCAGCATGGCCCTTTTGACCGATGGGAAGCGAGACTTCTTTGTAGCGCTGATTTGCCTTTCCAGGTTGCTTGGTGGGCCAAAAAGGGCCTATGCGTTTTTTCCTGAATATATTCAGGAAAAAACGCATAGGCCCTTTTTGGCCAAGGGCATCATTGTCGAGGTTTTGCCGCTTTTCCTGTGCTTTAAAGGCGTTTCGAATCTCCCTCCTTAAATCTGTTTCCTGCAATTCTGCCTTGCTTTCAAATCCTCTTCGTTGCCTTCCGTCAATATATTTGTGGACGAGAGTCATCATTTATAAGTCTGCAGGTTTGTGAATTGCAGTGCCCCTGAGCTCCATTTTTCAACTCGCTTTCTTGGGAGCTGGCCGCAAAAGCGCAGGATTGCTTCACGCCCTATTCTCGTCCCAGAAGGCAGGCTGAGCCTGTGGTTAATTCTTCTTCCTGATGGGAAAATAGAGTGACCTGTGCCTGTCCCAACACCTAGAGCTAGTCTCTCATTGGTTCCCCCTCTTCCCGTTCATCCTCAGGACGAATTGCAACCTGTACGGAACAGGAGGTTAAAGGTGCTGATTCTCCAAGGAGGGAGATTGCTAATAAAGCGGCTGGAATGGCGAACCCGAGCACAAGGAGATGAGAAATGAGGTGTGTCTTAGAAACCTTTCCCGATCACACGGTGTACCATCTTCTGGGTTTCTCATGCATGTTTTCGATGTAGGAAGATGCCCTTGAACCTGGAGATTTGGGAACCATGGGATGGGTACCACGCAGTATTACTTTAAAGGGTCTGCGTTTGCTCACCCAACCTCACCAAACCTCTCAGCCCCAAGAGTGTCCACCCTTATGTCTCAATCAGCTGTGGGTCTAGATATGGTCAATCCAGGTGGCATCACAGCCCCTGAACGAATTTTGTAAGAATTTCTCTCTCTTTCACTGTCTTTCTTTCACGGGTTTTTAAAAGTAATTGATTTTTATAATGGGGTTTACCTGCTTTTCACTGCTGTGTTTTTGCCGCTTTACACCCACGTGACTCACTTACAGAGAGATATCAATGCATAGGTTTTAAGATTCTTACTAGTCAGATATATTCTTGGGCGGTGAATAGGGGGTGTTGAGTCCAATTCATTGAGCAAGGAGTAGGTCTTGTCTATTACATATTGGGTTTATGGAACGGTATCTGAGATAATTTGAAACCCTTGTTTTATGCATCACCCCACCTCACCTTTCCCGTTAAGCAGCCATAGTGTGTATTCTAAACGTGTGACTCTATTCTGTTTTGTATTTCAGTTCAAGGGTAGCGGTTTTTACATTCCCTCTATAAGTGATATCTTATGACAAGTGTCTTTTTCTGTGTGACTTATTTCACTTAGAATCGTCGTACCTAAATCCAATCATCATGCTGCTACTAGCCTTATGACGTTGATTTCATGGCTGAGTGATATTCCATTGTACATAAGGACCACAACTTCTTTATCCATTTTTCTCTTTCCTGGGATATTTAAGGTGTAACGAAGTGGAGGTGCTTGTCAACAGAGCAGCCCTAAACTTTGGGGTGCCTGTGTCTTGCTGATTTTTAGTTTTCCCAATTTATACGCCCATGAGTGGAAGTGCCCTATGCTCCCTAAGCTCATTTTTTTAGATGTTTCAGGACACACCGTGCACTTCTCCAGAGTGGCTGTTGGCAATTTACATCCCGCCCATCAGCGTAGCCAGGCTCCCGTTTCTCCATGGCCTCTCTTGCATTTCTGGTTTTGACACTTTATTCAGCATGGCCCTTTTGACCGATGGGAAGCGAGACTTCCTTGTAGCGCTGATTTGCCTTTCCAGGTTGCTTGGTTCGCCAAAAAGGGCGTATGGGTTTTTTCCTGAATATATTCAGGAAAAAACGCATACGCCCCTTTTGGTCAAGGGCATCATTGTCGAGGTTTTGCCGCTTTTCCTGTGCATTAAAGGCGATTCGAATCTCCCTCCTGAAATCTGTTTCCTGCAATTCTGCCTTGCTTTCAAATCCTCTTCGTTGCCTTCCCTCAATATATTTGTGGACTAGAGTCATCATTTATAAGTCTTCAGGTTTATGAATTGCAGTGCCCCTGAGCTCCATTTTTCAACTCGCTTTCTTGGGAGCTGGCCGCAAAAGCGCAGGATTGCTTCAGGCCCTATTCTGGTCCCAGGCGGCAGGCTGAGCCTGTGGTTAATTCTTCTTCCTGATGGTAAAATAGAGTGACCTGTACCTGTCCCAACACCTAGAGCTAGTCTCTCATTGGTTCTCCCTCTTCCCGTTCATCATCAGGACAAATTGCAAGCTGTACGGAACAGGAGGTTAAAGGTGCTGATTCTCCAAGGAGGGAGATTGCTAGTAAAGCGGCTGGAATGGCGAACCCGAGCACAAGGAGATGAGAAATGAGGTGCGTTTTAGAAACCTTTCCCGATCACACGGTGTACCATCTTCTGGGTTTCTCATGCATGTTTTCGAGGTAGGAAGATGCCCTTGAACCTGGAGATTTGGGACCCATGGGATGGGTACCATGCAGTATTAATATAAAGGGTCTGCGTTTCCTCACCCAACCTCACCAAACCTCTCAGCCGCAAAAGTGTCCACCCTTATGTCTCAATCAGCTGTGGGTCTAGATATGGTCAATCCAGGTGGCATCACAGCCCCTGAACGAATTTTGTAAGAATTTCTCTCTCTTTCACTGTCTTTGTTTCACGGGTTTTTAAAAGTAATTGATTTTTATAATGGGGTTTACCTGCTTTTCACTGCTGTGATTTTGCCGCTTTACACCCACTTGACTCACTTACAGAGAGATATCAATGCATAGGTTTCAAGATTCTTACTAGTCAGATATATTCTTGGGCGGTGAATTGGGGGTGTTGAGTCCAATTCATTGAGGAAGGAGTAGGGCTTGTCTATTACATATTGGGTTTATGGAACGGTATCTGAGCTAATTTGAAACCTTTGTTTTATGCATCACCCCACCTCACCTTTCCCGTTAAGCAGCCATAGTGTGTTTTCTAAACGTGTGACTCTATTCTGTTTTGTAATTAAGTTCAAGGGTCTCGGTTTTTACATTCCCTCTATAAGTCATATTTTATGATAAGTGTCTTTTTCTGTGTGACTTATTTCACTTAGAATCGTCGTACCTAAATCCACTCATCATGCTGCTACTAGCCTTATGACGTTGATTTCATGGCTGAGTGATATTCCATTGTACATAAGGACCACAACTTCTTTATCCATTTTTCTCTTTCCTGGGATATTTAAGGTGTAACGAAGTGGAGGTTCTTGTCGACAGAGCAGCCCTAAACTTTGGGGTGCCTGTGTCTTGCTGATTTTTGTTTTCCCAATTTATATGCCCATGAGTGGCAGTGCCCTATGCCCTCTAAGCTGAGTTTTTTTAGATGTTTCAGGACACACCGTACACTTCTCCAGAGTGGCTGTTGGCAATTTACATCCCGCCCATCAGCGTAGCCAGGCTCCCATTTCTCCATGGCCTGTCCTGCATTTCTGGTTTTGACACTTTATTCAGCATTGCCCTTTTGACCGATGGGAAGCGAGACTTCTTTGTACCGCTGATTTGCCTTTCCAGGTTGCTTGGTTGGCCAAAAACGGCATCATTGTCGAGGTTTTGCCGCTTTTCCTGTGCTTTAAAGGCGATTCGAATCTCCCTCCTGAAATCTGTTTCCTGCAATTCTGCCTTGCTTTCAAATCCTCTTCGTTGCCTTCCCTCAATATATTTGTGGACGAGAGTCTACATTTATAAGTCTGCAGGTTTGTGAATTGCAATGCCCCTGAGCTCCATTTTTCAACTCGCTTTCTTAGGAGCTGGCCGCAAAAGCGCAGGAGTGCTTCAGGTCCTATTCTCGTCCCAGGCGGCAGGCTGAGCCTGTGGTTAATTCTTCTTCCTGATGGGAAATTAGAGTGACCTGTGCCTGTCCCAACACCTAGAGCTAGTCTCTCATTGGTTCCCCCTCTTTCCGTTCATCCTCAGGACAAATTGCAACCTGTACGGAACAGGAGGTTAAAGGTGCTGATTCTCCAAGGAGGGAGATTGCTAGTAAAGCGGCTGGAATGGCGAACCCGAGAACAGGGAGATGAGAAATGAGGTGCGTTTTAGAAACCTTTCCCGATCACACGGTGTACCATCTTCTGGGTTTCTCATGCATGTTTTCGATGTAGGAAGATGCCCTTGAACCTGGAGATTTGGGACCCATGGGATGGGTACCACGCAGTATTACTTTAAAGAGTCTGCGTTTGCTCACCCAACCTCACCAAACCTCTCAGCCCCAAGAGTGTCCACCCTTATGTCTCAATTAGATGTGGGTCTAGATATGGTCAATCCAGGTGGCATGACAGCCCCTGAACGAATTTTGTAAGAATTTCTCTCTCTTTCACTGTCTTTGTTTCACGTGTTTTTTAAAGTAATTGATTTTTATAATGGGGTTTACCTGCTTTTCACTGCTGTGATTTTGCCGCTTTACACCCACTTGACTCACTTATAGACAGATATCAATGCATAGGTTTCAAGCTTCTTACTGGTCAGATATATTCTTGGGCGTTGAATAGGGGGTGTTGAGTCCAATTCATTGAGCAAGGAGTAGGGCTTGTCTATTACATATTGGGTTTATGGAACGGTATCTGAGATAATTTGAAACCCTTGTTTTATGCATCACCCCACCTCACCTTTCCCGTTAAGCAGCCATAGTGTGTTTTCTAAACGTGTGACTCTATTCTGTTTTGTAATTCAGTTCAAGGGTAGCGGTTTTTACATTCCCTCTATAAGTGATATCTTATGATAAGTGTCTTTTTCTGTGTGACTTATTTCACTTAGAATCGTCGTACCTAAATCCACTCATCATGCTGCTACTAGCCTTATGACGTTGATTTCATGGCTGAGTGATATTCCATTGTACATAAGGACCACAACTTCTTTATCCATTTTTCTCTTTCCTGGGATATTTAAGGTGTAACGAAGTGGAGGTTCTTGTCAACAGAGCAGCCCAAAACTTTGGGGTGCCTGTGTCTTTCTGATTTTTAGTAGTCCCAATTTATACGCCCATGAGTGAAAGTGCCCTATGCTCCCTAAGCTGAGTTTTTTAGATTTTTCAGGACACACCGTGCACTTCTCCAGAGTGGCTGTTGGCAATTTACATCCCGCCCATCAGCGTAGCAAGGCACCCGTTACTCCATGGCCTGTCCTGCATTTCTGGTTTTGACACTTTATTCAGCATTGCCCTTTTGACCGATGGGAAGCGAGACTTCTTTGTACCGCTGATTTGCCTTTCCAGGTTGCTTGGTTGGCCAAAAACGGCATCATTGTCGAGGTTTTGCCGCTTTTCCTGTGCTTTAAAGGCGATTCGAATCTCCCTCCTGAAATCTGTTTCCTGCAATTCTGCCTTGCTTTCAAATCCTCTTCGTTGCCTTCCCTCAATATATTTGTGGACGAGAGTCATCATTTATAAGTCTGCAGGTTTGTGAATTGCAGTGCCCCTGAGCTCCATTTTTCAACTCGCTTTCTTGGGAGCTGGCCGCAAGAGCGCAGGATTGCTTCAGGCCCTATTCTGGTCCCAGGCGGCAGGCTGAGCCTGTGGTTAATTCTTCTTCCTGAGGGGAAAATAGAGTGACCTGTGCCTGTCCCAACACCTAGAGCTAGTCTCTCTTTGATTCCCCCTCTTCCCGTTCATCCTCAGGACAAATTGCAACCTGTACGGAACAGGAGGTTAAAGGTGCTGATTCTCCAAGGAGGGAGATTGCTAGTAAAGCGGCTGGAATGGCGAACCCGAGCACAAGGAGATGAGAAATGAGGTGCGTTTTAGAAACCTTTCCCGATCACACGGTGTACCATCTTCTGGGTTTCTCATGAATGTTTTCGATGTAGGAAGATGCCCTTGAACCTGGAGATTTGGGACCCATGGGATGGGTACCACGCAGTATTACTTTATAGGGTCTGCGTTTGCTCACCCAACCTCACCAAACCTCTCAGCCCCAAGAGTGTCCACCCTTATGTCTCAATCAGCTGTGGGTCTAGATATGGTCAATCCAGGTGGCATTACAGCCGCTGAACGAATTTTGTAAGAATTTCTCTCTCTTTCACTGTCTTTGTTTCACGGGTTTTTAAAAGTAATTGATTTTTATAATGGGGTTTACCTGCTTTTCACTGCTGTGATTTTGCCGCTTTACACCCACTTGACTCACTTACAGAGAGATATCAATGCATAGGTTTCAAGATTCTTACTAGTCAGATATATTCTTGGCGGTGAATAGGGGGTGTTGAGTCCAATTCATTGAGCAAGGAGTAGGGCTTGTCTATTACATATTGGGTTTATGGAACGGTATCTGAGCTAATTTGAAACCCTTGCTGTATGCATCACCCCACCTCACCTTTCCCGTTAAGCAGCCATAGTGTGTTTTCTAAACGTGTGACTCTATTCTGTTTTGTAATTCAGTTCAAGGGTAGCGGTTTTTACATTCCCTCTATAAGTCTTATCTTATGTTAAGTGTCTTTTTCTGTGTGACTTATTTCACTTAGAATCGTCGTACCTAAATCCACTCATCATGCTGCTACTAGCCTTATGACGTTGATTTCATGGCTGAGTGATATTCCATTGTACATAAGGACCACAATTTCTTTATCCATTTTTCTCTTTCCTGGGATATTTAAGGTGTAACGAAGTGGAGGTTGTTGTCAACAGAGCAGCCCTAAACTTTGGGGTGCCTGTGTCTTGCTGATTTTTAGTTTTCCCAATTTATACGCCCATGAGTGGAAGTGCCCTATGCTCCCTAAGCTGAGTTTTTTAGATGTTTCAGGACACACCGTGCACTTCTCCAGAGTGGCTGTTGGCAATTTACATCCCGCCCATCAGCGTAGCCAGGCTCCCGTTTCTCCATGGCCTGTCCTGCATTTCTGGTTTTGACACTTTATTCAGCATGGCCCTTTTGACCGATGGGAAGCGAGACTTCTTTGTAGCGCTGATTTGCCTTTCCAGGTTGCTTGGTGGGCCAAAAAGGGCCTATGCGTTTTTTCCTGAATATATTCAGGAAAAAACGCATAGGACCTTTTTGGCCAAGGGCATCATTGTCGAGGTTTTGCCGCTTTTCCTGTGCTTTAAAGGCGTTTCGAATCTCCCTCCTTAAATCTGTTTCCTGCAATTCTGCCTTGCTTTCAAATCCTCTTCGTTGCCTTCCGTCAATATATTTGTGGACGAGAGTCATCATTTATAAGTCTGCAGGTTTGTGAATTGCAGTGCCCCTGAGCTCCATTTTTCAACTCGCTTTCTTGGGAGCTGGCCGCAAAAGCGCAGGATTGCTTCACGCCCTATTCTGGTCCCAGGCGGCAGGCTGAGCCTGTGGTTAATTCTTCTTCCTGATGGGAAAATAGAGTGACCTGTGCCGGTCCCAACACCTAGAGCTAGTCTCTCATTGGTTCCCCCTCTTCCCGTTCATCCTCAGGACGAATTGCAACCTGTACGGAACAGGAGGTTAAAGGTGCTGATTCTCCAAGGAGGGAGATTGCTAATAAAGCGGCTGGAATGGCGACCCGAGCACAAGGAGATGAGAAATGAGGTGTGTCTTAGAAACCTTTCCCGATCACACGGTGTACCATCTTCTGGGTTTCTAATGCATGTTTTCGATGTAGGAAGATGCCCTTGAACCTGGAGATTTGGGAACCATGGGATGGGTACCACGCAGTATTACTTTAAAGGGTCTGCGTTTGCTCACCCAACCTCACCAAACCTCTCAGCCCCAAGAGTGTCCACCCTTATGTCTCAATCAGCTGTGAGTCTAGATATGGCCAATCCAGGTCTCATCACAGCCCCTGAACGAATTTTGTAAGAATTTCTCTCTCTTTCACTGTCTTTGTTTCACGGCTTTTTAAAAGTAATTGATTTTTATAATGGGGTTTACCTGCTTTTCACTGCTGTGATTTTGCCGCTTTACACCCACTTGACCCACTTACAGAGAGTTATCAATACATAGGTTTTAAGATTCTTACTAGTCAGATATATTCTTGGGCGGTGAATAGGGGGTGTTGAGTCCAATTCATTGAGCAAGGAGTAGGGCTTGTCTATTACTTATTGGGTTTATGGAACGGTATCTGAGCTAATTTGAAACCCTTGTTTTATTCATCACCCCACCTCACCTTTCCCGTTAAGCAGCCATAGTGTGTTTTCTAAACGTGTGACTCTATTCTGTTTTGTAATTCAGTTCAAGGGTAGCGGTTTTTACATTCCCTCTATAAGTGATATCTTATGACAAGTGTCTTTTTTTGTGTGACTTATTTCACTTAGAATCGTCGTACCTAAATCCACTCATCATGCTGCTACTAGCCTTATGACGTTGATTTCATGGCTGAGTGATATTCCATTGTACATAAGGACCACAACTTCTTTATCCATTTTTCTCTTTCCTGGGATATTTAAGGTGTAACGAAGTGGAGGTTCTTGTCAACAGAGCAGCCCAAAACTTTGGGGTGCCTGTGTCTTTCTGATTTTTAGTAGTCCCAATTTATACGCCCATGAGTGAAAGTGCCCTATGCTCCCTAAGCTGAGTTTTTTAGATGTTTCAGGACACACCGTGCACTTCTCCAGAGTGGCTGTTGGCAATTTACATCCCGCCCATCAGCGTAGCCAGGCTCCCGTTTCTCCATGGCCTGTCCTGCATTTCTGGTTTTGACACTTTATTCAGCATGGCCCTTTTGACCGATGGGAAGCGAGACTTCTTTGTAGCGCTGATTTGCCTTTCCAGGTTGCTTGGTGGGCCAAAAAGGGCCTATGCGTTTTTTCCTGAATATATTCAGGAAAAAACGCATAGGCCCTTTTTGGCCAAGGGCATCATTGTCGAGGTTTTGCCGCTTTTCCTGTGCTTTAAAGGCGTTTCGAATCTCCCTCCTTAAATCTGTTTCCTGCAATTCTGCCTTGCTTTCAAATCCTCTTCGTTGCCTTCCGTCAATATATTTGTGGACGAGAGTCATCATTTATAAGTCTGCAGGTTTGTGAATTGCAGTGCCCCTGAGCTCCATTTTTCAACTCGCTTTCTTGGGAGCTGGCCGCAAAAGCGCAGGATTGCTTCACGCCCTATTCTCGTCCCAGAAGGCAGGCTGAGCCTGTGGTTAATTCTTCTTCCTGATGGGAAAATAGAGTGACCTGTGCCTGTCCCAACACCTAGAGCTAGTCTCTCATTGGTTCCCCCTCTTCCCGTTCATCCTCAGGACGAATTGCAACCTGTACGGAACAGGAGGTTAAAGGTGCTGATTCTCCAAGGAGGGAGATTGCTAATAAAGCGGCTGGAATGGCGAACCCGAGCACAAGGAGATGAGAAATGAGGTGTGTCTTAGAAACCTTTCCCGATCACACGGTGTACCATCTTCTGGGTTTCTCATGCATGTTTTCGATGTAGGAAGATGCCCTTGAACCTGGAGATTTGGGAACCATGGGATGGGTACCACGCAGTATTACTTTAAAGGGTCTGCGTTTGCTCACCCAACCTCACCAAACCTCTCAGCCCCAAGAGTGTCCACCCTTATGTCTCAATCAGCTGTGGGTCTAGATATGGTCAATCCAGGTGGCATCACAGCCCCTGAACGAATTTTGTAAGAATTTCTCTCTCTTTCACTGTCTTTCTTTCACGGGTTTTTAAAAGTAATTGATTTTTATAATGGGGTTTACCTGCTTTTCACTGCTGTGTTTTTGCCGCTTTACACCCACGTGACTCACTTACAGAGAGATATCAATGCATAGGTTTTAAGATTCTTACTAGTCAGATATATTCTTGGGCGGTGAATAGGGGGTGTTGAGTCCAATTCATTGAGCAAGGAGTAGGTCTTGTCTATTACATATTGGGTTTATGGAACGGTATCTGAGATAATTTGAAACCCTTGTTTTATGCATCACCCCACCTCACCTTTCCCGTTAAGCAGCCATAGTGTGTATTCTAAACGTGTGACTCTATTCTGTTTTGTATTTCAGTTCAAGGGTAGCGGTTTTTACATTCCCTCTATAAGTGATATCTTATGACAAGTGTCTTTTTCTGTGTGACTTATTTCACTTAGAATCGTCGTACCTAAATCCAATCATCATGCTGCTACTAGCCTTATGACGTTGATTTCATGGCTGAGTGATATTCCATTGTACATAAGGACCACAACTTCTTTATCCATTTTTCTCTTTCCTGGGATATTTAAGGTGTAACGAAGTGGAGGTGCTTGTCAACAGAGCAGCCCTAAACTTTGGGGTGCCTGTGTCTTGCTGATTTTTAGTTTTCCCAATTTATACGCCCATGAGTGGAAGTGCCCTATGCTCCCTAAGCTCATTTTTTTAGATGTTTCAGGACACACCGTGCACTTCTCCAGAGTGGCTGTTGGCAATTTACATCCCGCCCATCAGCGTAGCCAGGCTCCCGTTTCTCCATGGCCTCTCTTGCATTTCTGGTTTTGACACTTTATTCAGCATGGCCCTTTTGACCGATGGGAAGCGAGACTTCCTTGTAGCGCTGATTTGCCTTTCCAGGTTGCTTGGTTCGCCAAAAAGGGCGTATGGGTTTTTTCCTGAATATATTCAGGAAAAAACGCATACGCCCCTTTTGGTCAAGGGCATCATTGTCGAGGTTTTGCCGCTTTTCCTGTGCATTAAAGGCGATTCGAATCTCCCTCCTGAAATCTGTTTCCTGCAATTCTGCCTTGCTTTCAAATCCTCTTCGTTGCCTTCCCTCAATATATTTGTGGACTAGAGTCATCATTTATAAGTCTTCAGGTTTATGAATTGCAGTGCCCCTGAGCTCCATTTTTCAACTCGCTTTCTTGGGAGCTGGCCGCAAAAGCGCAGGATTGCTTCAGGCCCTATTCTGGTCCCAGGCGGCAGGCTGAGCCTGTGGTTAATTCTTCTTCCTGATGGTAAAATAGAGTGACCTGTACCTGTCCCAACACCTAGAGCTAGTCTCTCATTGGTTCTCCCTCTTCCCGTTCATCATCAGGACAAATTGCAAGCTGTACGGAACAGGAGGTTAAAGGTGCTGATTCTCCAAGGAGGGAGATTGCTAGTAAAGCGGCTGGAATGGCGAACCCGAGCACAAGGAGATGAGAAATGAGGTGCGTTTTAGAAACCTTTCCCGATCACACGGTGTACCATCTTCTGGGTTTCTCATGCATGTTTTCGAGGTAGGAAGATGCCCTTGAACCTGGAGATTTGGGACCCATGGGATGGGTACCATGCAGTATTAATATAAAGGGTCTGCGTTTCCTCACCCAACCTCACCAAACCTCTCAGCCGCAAAAGTGTCCACCCTTATGTCTCAATCAGCTGTGGGTCTAGATATGGTCAATCCAGGTGGCATCACAACACCTGAACGAATTTTGTAAGAATTTCTCTCTCTTTCACTGTCTTTGTTTCACGGGTTTTTAAAAGTAATTGATTTTTATAATGGGGTTTACCTGCTTTTCACTGCTGTGATTTTGCCGCTTTACACCCACTTGACTCACTTACAGAGAGATATCAATGCATAGGTTTCAAGATTCTTACTAGTCAGATATATTCTTGGGCGGTGAATTGGGGGTGTTGAGTCCAATTCATTGAGGAAGGAGTAGGGCTTGTCTATTACATATTGGGTTTATGGAACGGTATCTGAGCTAATTTGAAACCTTTGTTTTATGCATCACCCCACCTCACCTTTCCCGTTAAGCAGCCATAGTGTGTTTTCTAAACGTGTGACTCTATTCTGTTTTGTAATTAAGTTCAAGGGTCTCGGTTTTTACATTCCCTCTATAAGTCATATTTTATGATAAGTGTCTTTTTCTGTGTGACTTATTTCACTTAGAATCGTCGTACCTAAATCCACTCATCATGCTGCTACTAGCCTTATGACGTTGATTTCATGGCTGAGTGATATTCCATTGTACATAAGGACCACAACTTCTTTATCCATTTTTCTCTTTCCTGGGATATTTAAGGTGTAACGAAGTGGAGGTTCTTGTCGACAGAGCAGCCCTAAACTTTGGGGTGCCTGTGTCTTGCTGATTTTTGTTTTCCCAATTTATATGCCCATGAGTGGCAGTGCCCTATGCCCTCTAAGCTGAGTTTTTTTAGATGTTTCAGGACACACCGTACACTTCTCCAGAGTGGCTGTTGGCAATTTACATCCCGCCCATCAGCGTAGCCAGGCTCCCATTTCTCCATGGCCTGTCCTGCATTTCTGGTTTTGACACTTTATTCAGCATTGCCCTTTTGACCGATGGGAAGCGAGACTTCTTTGTACCGCTGATTTGCCTTTCCAGGTTGCTTGGTTGGCCAAAAACGGCATCATTGTCGAGGTTTTGCCGCTTTTCCTGTGCTTTAAAGGCGATTCGAATCTCCCTCCTGAAATCTGTTTCCTGCAATTCTGCCTTGCTTTCAAATCCTCTTCGTTGCCTTCCCTCAATATATTTGTGGACGAGAGTCATCATTTATAAGTCTGCAGGTTTGTGAATTGCAGTGCCCCTGAGCT
The DNA here is from genome assembly GCF_965194825.1 of Balaenoptera physalus. Taxonomy (NCBI): domain Eukaryota; kingdom Metazoa; phylum Chordata; class Mammalia; order Artiodactyla; family Balaenopteridae; genus Balaenoptera; species Balaenoptera physalus. Next base: position 26,546,988 of record NC_138885.1, read on the forward strand.
CCATTTTTCAACTCGCTTTCTTGGGAGCTGGCCGCAAGAGCGCAGGATTGCTTCAGGCCCTATTCTGGTCCCAGGCGGCAGGCTGAGCCTGTGGTTAATTCTTCTTCCTGAGGGGAAAATAGAGTGACCTGTGCCTGTCCCAACACCTAGAGCTAGTCTCTCTTTGATTCCCCCTCTTCCCGTTCATCCTCAGGACAAATTGCAACCTGTACGGAACAGGAGGTTAAAGGTGCTGATTCTCCAAGGAGGGAGATTGCTAGTAAAGCGGCTGGAATGGCGAACCCGAGCACAAGGAGATGAGAAATGAGGTGCGTTTTAGAAACCTTTACCGATCACACGGTGTACCATCTTCTGGGTTTCTCATGAATGTTTTCGATGTAGGAAGATGCCCTTGAACCTGGAGATTTGGGACCCATGGGATGGGTACCACGCAGTATTACTTTATAGGGTCTGCGTTTCCTCACCCAACCTCACCAAACCTCTCAGCCCCAAGAGTGTCCACCCTTATGTCTCAATCAGCTGTGGGTCTAGATATGGTCAATCCAGGTGGCATTACAGCCGCTGAACGAATTTTGTAAGAATTTCTCTCTCTTTCACTGTCTTTGTTTCACGGGTTTTTAAAAGTAATTGATTTTTATAATGGGGTTTACCTGCTTTTCACTGCTGTGATTTTGCCGCTTTACACCCACTTGACTCACTTACAGAGAGATATCAATGCATAGGTTTCAAGATTCTTACTAGTCAGATATATTCTTGGCGGTGAATAGGGGGTGTTGAGTCCAATTCATTGAGCAAGGAGTAGGGCTTGTCTATTACATATTGGGTTTATGGAACGGTATCTGAGCTAATTTGAAACCCTTGCTGTATGCATCACCCCACCTCACCTTTCCCGTTAAGCAGCCATAGTGTGTTTTCTAAACGTGTGCCTCTATTCTGTTTTGTAATTCAGTTCAAGGGTAGCGGTTTTTACATTCCCTCTATAAGTCTTATCTTATGTTAAGTGTCTTTTTCTGTGTGACTTATTTCACTTAGAATCGTCGTACCTAAATCCACTCATCATGCTGCTACTAGCCTTATGACGTTGATTTCATGGCTGAGTGATATTCCATTGTACATAAGGACCACAATTTCTTTATCCATTTTTCTCTTTCCTGGGATATTTAAGGTGTAACGAAGTGGAGGTTGTTGTCAACAGAGCAGCCCTAAACTTTGGGGTGCCTGTGTCTTGCTGATTTTTAGTTTTCCCAATTTATACGCCCATGAGTGGAAGTGCCCTATGCTCCCTAAGCTGAGTTTTTTAGATGTTTCAGGACACACCGTGCACTTCTCCAGAGTGGCTGTTGGCAATTTACATCCCGCCCATCAGCGTAGCCAGGCTCCCGTTTCTCCATGGCCTGTCCTGCATTTCTGGTTTTGACACTTTATTCAGCATGGCCCTTTTGACCGATGGGAAGCGAGACTTCTTTGTAGCGCTGATTTGCCTTTCCAGGTTGCTTGGTGGGCCAAAAAGGGCCTATGCGTTTTTTCCTGAATATATTCAGGAAAAAACGCATAGGCCCTTTTTGGCCAAGGGCATCATTGTCGAGGTTTTGCCGCTTTTCCTGTGCTTTAAAGGCGTTTCGAATCTCCCTCCTTAAATCTGTTTCCTGCAATTCTGCCTTGCTTTCAAATCCTCTTCGTTGCCTTCCGTCAATATATTTGTGGACGAGAGTCATCATTTATAAGTCTGCAGGTTTGTGAATTGCAGTGCCCCTGAGCTCCATTTTTCAACTCGCTTTCTTGGGAGCTGGCCGCAAAAGCGCAGGATTGCTTCACGCCCTATTCTCGTCCCAGAAGGCAGGCTGAGCCTGTGGTTAATTCTTCTTCCTGATGGGAAAATAGAGTGACCTGTGCCGGTCCCAACACCTAGAGCTAGTCTCTCATTGGTTCCCCCTCTTCCCGTTCATCCTCAGGACGAATTGCAACCTGTACGGAACAGGAGGTTAAAGGTGCTGATTCTCCAAGGAGGGAGATTGCTAATAAAGCGGCTGGAATGGCGACCCGAGCACAAGGAGATGAGAAATGAGGTGTGTCTTAGAAACCTTTCCCGATCACACGGTGTACCATCTTCTGGGTTTCTAATGCATGTTTTCGATGTAGGAAGATGCTCTTGAACCTGGAGATTTGGGAACCATGGGATGGGTACCACGCAGTATTACTTTAAAGGGTCTGCGTTTGCTCACCCAACCTCACCAAACCTCTCAGCCCCAAGAGTGTCCACCCTTATGTCTCAATCAGCTGTGAGTCTAGATATGGCCAATCCAGGTCTCATCACAGCCCCTGAACGAATTTTGTAAGAATTTCTCTCTCTTTCACTGTCTTTGTTTCACGGCTTTTTAAAAGTAATTGATTTTTATAATGGGGTTTACCTGCTTTTCACTGCTGTGATTTTGCCGCTTTACACCCACTTGACCCACTTACAGAGAGTTATCAATACATAGGTTTTAAGATTCTTACTAGTCAGATATATTCTTGGGCGGTGAATAGGGGGTGTTGAGTCCAATTCATTGAGCAAGGAGTAGGGCTTGTCTATTACTTATTGGGTTTATGGAACGGTATCTGAGCTAATTTGAAACCCTTGTTTTATTCATCACCCCACCTCACCTTTCCCGTTAAGCAGCCATAGTGTGTTTTCTAAACGTGTGACTCTATTCTGTTTTGTAATTCAGTTCAAGGGTAGCGGTTTTTACATTCCCTCTATAAGTGATATCTTATGACAAGTGTCTTTTTTTGTGTGACTTATTTCACTTAGAATCGTCGTACCTAAATCCACTCATCATGCTGCTACTAGCCTTATGACGTTGATTTCATGGCTGAGTGATATTCCATTGTACATAAGGACCACAACTTCTTTATCCATTTTTCTCTTTCCTGGGATATTTAAGGTGTAACGAAGTGGAGGTTCTTGTCAACAGAGCAGCCCAAAACTTTGGGGTGCCTGTGTCTTTCTGATTTTTAGTAGTCCCAATTTATACGCCCATGAGTGAAAGTGCCCTATGCTCCCTAAGCTGAGTTTTTTAGATGTTTCAGGACACACCGTGCACTTCTCCAGAGTGGCTGTTGGCAATTTACATCCCGCCCATCAGCGTAGCCAGGCTCCCGTTTCTCCATGGCCTGTCCTGCATTTCTGGTTTTGACACTTTATTCAGCATGGCCCTTTTGACCGATGGGAAGCGAGACTTCTTTGTAGCGCTGATTTGCCTTTCCAGGTTGCTTGGTGGGCCAAAAAGGGCCTATGCGTTTTTTCCTGAATATATTCAGGAAAAAACGCATAGGCCCTTTTTGGCCAAGGGCATCATTGTCGAGGTTTTGCCGCTTTTCCTGTGCTTTAAAGGCGTTTCGAATCTCCCTCCTTAAATCTGTTTCCTGCAATTCTGCCTTGCTTTCAAATCCTCTTCGTTGCCTTCCGTCAATATATTTGTGGACGAGAGTCATCATTTATAAGTCTGCAGGTTTGTGAATTGCAGTGCCCCTGAGCTCCATTTTTCAACTCGCTTTCTTGGGAGCTGGCCGCAAAAGCGCAGGATTGCTTCACGCCCTATTCTCGTCCCAGAAGGCAGGCTGAGCCTGTGGTTAATTCTTCTTCCTGATGGGAAAATAGAGTGACCTGTGCCTGTCCCAACACCTAGAGCTAGTCTCTCATTGGTTCCCCCTCTTCCCGTTCATCCTCAGGACGAATTGCAACCTGTACGGAACAGGAGGTTAAAGGTGCTGATTCTCCAAGGAGGGAGATTGCTAATAAAGCGGCTGGAATGGCGAACCCGAGCACAAGGAGATGAGAAATGAGGTGTGTCTTAGAAACCTTTCCCGATCACACGGTGTACCATCTTCTGGGTTTCTCATGCATGTTTTCGATGTAGGAAGATGCCCTTGAACCTGGAGATTTGGGAACCATGGGATGGGTACCACGCAGTATTACTTTAAAGGGTCTGCGTTTGCTCACCCAACCTCACCAAACCTCTCAGCCCCAAGAGTGTCCACCCTTATGTCTCAATCAGCTGTGGGTCTAGATATGGTCAATCCAGGTGGCATCACAGCCCCTGAACGAATTTTGTAAGAATTTCTCTCTCTTTCACTGTCTTTCTTTCACGGGTTTTTAAAAGTAATTGATTTTTATAATGGGGTTTACCTGCTTTTCACTGCTGTGTTTTTGCCGCTTTACACCCACGTGACTCACTTACAGAGAGATATCAATGCATAGGTTTTAAGATTCTTACTAGTCAGATATATTCTTGGGCGGTGAATAGGGGGTGTTGAGTCCAATTCATTGAGCAAGGAGTAGGTCTTGTCTATTACATATTGGGTTTATGGAACGGTATCTGAGATAATTTGAAACCCTTGTTTTATGCATCACCCCACCTCACCTTTCCCGTTAAGCAGCCATAGTGTGTATTCTAAACGTGTGACTCTATTCTGTTTTGTATTTCAGTTCAAGGGTAGCGGTTTTTACATTCCCTCTATAAGTGATATCTTATGACAAGTGTCTTTTTCTGTGTGACTTATTTCACTTAGAATCGTCGTACCTAAATCCAATCATCATGCTGCTACTAGCCTTATGACGTTGATTTCATGGCTGAGTGATATTCCATTGTACATAAGGACCACAACTTCTTTATCCATTTTTCTCTTTTCTGGGATATTTAAGGTGTAACGAAGTGGAGGTGCTTGTCAACAGAGCAGCCCTAAACTTTGGGGTGCCTGTGTCTTGCTGATTTTTAGTTTTCCCAATTTATACGCCCATGAGTGGAAGTGCCCTATGCTCCCTAAGCTCATTTTTTTAGATGTTTCAGGACACACCGTGCACTTCTCCAGAGTGGCTGTTGGCAATTTACATCCCGCCCATCAGCGTAGCCAGGCTCCCGTTTCTCCATGGCCTCTCTTGCATTTCTGGTTTTGACACGTTATTCAGCATGGCCCTTTTGACCGATGGGAAGCGAGACTTCCTTGTAGCGCTGATTTGCCTTTCCAGGTTGCTTGGTTCGCCAAAAAGGGCGTATGGGTTTTTTCCTGAATATATTCAGGAAAAAACGCATACGCCCCTTTTGGTCAAGGGCATCATTGTCGAGGTTTTGCCGCTTTTCCTGTGCATTAAAGGCGATTCGAATCTCCCTCCTGAAATCTGTTTCCTGCAATTCTGCCTTGCTTTCAAATCCTCTTCGTTGCCTTCCCTCAATATATTTGTGGACTAGAGTCATCATTTATAAGTCTTCAGGTTTATGAATTGCAGTGCCCCTGAGCTCCATTTTTCAACTCGCTTTCTTGGGAGCTGGCCGCAAAAGCGCAGGATTGCTTCAGGCCCTATTCTGGTCCCAGGCGGCAGGCTGAGCCTGTGGTTAATTCTTCTTCCTGATGGTAAAATAGAGTGACCTGTACCTGTCCCAACACCTAGAGCTAGTCTCTCATTGGTTCTCCCTCTTCCCGTTCATCATCAGGACAAATTGCAAGCTGTACGGAACAGGAGGTTAAAGGTGCTGATTCTCCAAGGAGGGAGATTGCTAGTAAAGCGGCTGGAATGGCGAACCCGAGCACAAGGAGATGAGAAATGAGGTGCGTTTTAGAAACCTTTCCCGATCACACGGTGTACCATCTTCTGGGTTTCTCATGCATGTTTTCGAGGTAGGAAGATGCCCTTGAACCTGGAGATTTGGGACCCATGGGATGGGTACCATGCAGTATTAATATAAAGGGTCTGCGTTTCCTCACCCAACCTCACCAAACCTCTCAGCCGCAAAAGTGTCCACCCTTATGTCTCAATCAGCTGTGGGTCTAGATATGGTCAATCCAGGTGGCATCACAGCCCCTGAACGAATTTTGTAAGAATTTCTCTCTCTTTCACTGTCTTTGTTTCACGGGTTTTTAAAAGTAATTGATTTTTATAATGGGGTTTACCTGCTTTTCACTGCTGTGATTTTGCCGCTTTACACCCACTTGACTCACTTACAGAGAGATATCAATGCATAGGTTTCAAGATTCTTACTAGTCAGATATATTCTTGGGCGGTGAATTGGGGGTGTTGAGTCCAATTCATTGAGGAAGGAGTAGGGCTTGTCTATTACATATTGGGTTTATGGAACGGTATCTGAGCTAATTTGAAACCTTTGTTTTATGCATCACCCCACCTCACCTTTCCCGTTAAGCAGCCATAGTGTGTTTTCTAAACGTGTGACTCTATTCTGTTTTGTAATTAAGTTCAAGGGTCTCGGTTTTTACATTCCCTCTATAAGTCATATTTTATGATAAGTGTCTTTTTCTGTGTGACTTATTTCACTTAGAATCGTCGTACCTAAATCCACTCATCATGCTGCTACTAGCCTTATGACGTTGATTTCATGGCTGAGTGATATTCCATTGTACATAAGGACCACAACTTCTTTATCCATTTTTCTCTTTCCTGGGATATTTAAGGTGTAACGAAGTGGAGGTTCTTGTCGACAGAGCAGCCCTAAACTTTGGGGTGCCTGTGTCTTGCTGATTTTTGTTTTCCCAATTTATATGCCCATGAGTGGCAGTGCCCTATGCCCTCTAAGCTGAGTTTTTTTAGATGTTTCAGGACACACCGTACACTTCTCCAGAGTGGCTGTTGGCAATTTACATCCCGCCCATCAGCGTAGCCAGGCTCCCATTTCTCCATGGCCTGTCCTGCCTTTCTGGTTTTGACACTTTATGCAGCATGGCCCTTTTGACCGATGGGAAGCGAGACTTCTTTGTAGCGCTGATTTGCCTTTCCAGGTTGCTTGGTTGGCCAAAAAGGGCGTATGCGTTTTTTCCTGAATATATTCAGGAAAAAACGCATACGCCCTTTTTGGCCAAGGGCATCATTGTCGAGGTTTTGCCGCTTTTCCTGTGCTTTAAAGGCGATTCGAATCTCCCTCCTGAAATCTGTTTCCTGCAATTCTGCCTTGCTTTCAAATCCTCTTCGTTGCCTTCCCTCAATATATTTTTGGACGAGAGTCATCATTTATAAGTCTGCAGGTTTGTGAATTGCAGTGCCCCTGAGCTCCATTTTTCAACTCGCTTTCTTAGGAGCTGGCCGCAAAAGCGCAGGATTGCTTCAGGCCCTATTCTTGTCCCGGGCAGCAGGCTGAGCCTGCGGTTAATTCTTCTTACTGAATGGAAAATAGAGAGACCTGTGCCTTTCCCAAAACCTAGAGCTAGTCTCTCATTGGTTCCCCCTCTTCCCGTTCATCCTCAGGACAAATTGCAACCTGTACGGAACAGGAAGTTAAAGGTGCTGATTCTCCAAGGAGGGAGATTGCTAGTAAAGTGGCTGGAATGGCGAACACGAGCACAAGGAGTTGAGAAATGAGGTGCGTTTTAGAAACCTTTCCCGATCACACGGTGTACCATCTTCTGGGTTTCTCATGCATGTTTTCGACGTAGGAAGATGCCCTTGAACCTGCAGATTTGGGACCCATGGGATGGGTACCACGCAGTATTACTTTAAAGGGTCTGCGTTTGCTCACCCAACCTCACCAAACCTCTCAGCCCCAAGAGTGTCCACCCTTATGTCTCAATCAGGTGTGGGTCTATATATGGTCAATCCAGGTGGCATCACAGCCCCTGAACGAATTTTGTAAGAATTTCTCTCTCTTTCACTGTCTTTGTTTCACGGGTTTTTAAAAGTAATTGATTTTTATAATGGGGTTTAGCTGCTTTTCACTGCTGTGTTTTTGCCGCTTTACACCCACTTGACTCACTTACAGAGAGATATCAATGCATAGGTTTTAAGATTCTAACTAGTCAGGTATATTCTTGGGCGGGGAATAGGGGGTGTTGAGTCCAATTCACTGAGCAAGGAGTAGGTCTTGTCTATTACCTATTGGCTTTATGGAACGGTATCTTAGCTAATTTGAAACCATTGTTTTATGCATCACCCCACCTCACCTTTCCCGTTAAGCAGCCATAGTGTGTTTTCTAAACGTGTGACCCTGCTCTGATTTGTAATTCAGTTCAAGGGTAGCGGTTTTTATATTCCCTCTATAAGTGATATCTTATGATAAGTATCTTTTTCTGTGTGACTTATTTCACTTAGAATCGTCCTACCGAAATCCACTCATCATGCTGCTACTAGCCTTATGACGTTGATTTCATGGCTGAGTGATATTCCATTGTACGTAAGGACCACAACTTCTTTATCCATTTTTCTCTTTCCTGGGATATTTAAGGTGTAACGAAGTGGAGGTTCTTGTCGACAGAGCAGCCCTAAATTTTGGGGTGCCTGTGTCTTACTGATTTTTGTTTTCCCAATTTATATGCCCATGAGTGGATGTGCCCTATGCCCTCTAAGCTGAGTTTTTTTAGATGATTCAGGACACACCGTACACTTCTCCAGAGTGGCTGTTGGCAATTTACATCCCGCCCATCAGCGTAGCCAGGCTCCCATTTCTCCATGGCCTGTCCTGCCTTTCTGGTTTTGACACTTTATGCAGCATGGCCCTTTTGACCGATGGGAAGCGAGACTTCTTTGTAGCGCTGATTTGCCTTTCCAGGTTGCTTGGTTGGCCAAAAAGGGCGTATGCGTTTTTTCCTGAATATATTCAGGAAAAAACGCATACGCCCTTTTTGGCCAAGGGCATCATTGTCGAGGTTTTGCCGCTTTTCCTGTGCTTTAAAGGCGATTCGAATCTCCCTCCTGAAATCTGTTTCCTGCAATTCTGCCTTGCTTTCAAATCCTCTTCGTTGCCTTCCCTCAATATATTTTTGGACGAGAGTCATCATTTATATGTCTGCATGTTTGTGAATTGCAGTGCCCCTGAGCTCCATTTTTCAACTCGCTTTCTTGGGAGCTGGCCGCAAAAGCGCAGGATTGCTTCAGGCCCTATTCTTGTCCCGGGCGGCAGGCTGAGCCTGCGGTTAATTCTTCTTACTGAATGGAAAATAGAGAGACCTGTGCCATTCCCAAAACCTAGAGCTAGTCTCTCATTGGTTCCCCCTCTTCCCGTTCATCCTCAGGACAAATTGCAACCTGTACGGAACAGGAAGTTAAAGGTGCTGATTCTCCAAGGAGGGAGATTGCTAGTAAAGTGGCTGGAATGGCGAACACGAGCACAAGGAGTTGAGAAATGAGGTGCGTTTTAGAAACCTTTCTCAATCACACGGTGTACCATCTTCTGGGTTTCTCATGCATGTTTTCGATGTAGGAAGATGCCCTTGAACCTGGAGATTTGGGACCCATGGGATGGGTACCATGCAGTATTAATATAAAGGGTCTGCGTTTCCTCACCCAACCTCACCAAACCTCTCAGCCGCAAAAGTGTCCACCCTTATGTCTCAATCAGCTGTGGGTCTAGATATGGTCAATCCAGGTGGCATCACAGCCCCTGAACGAATTTTGTAAGAATTTCTCTCTCTTTCACTGTCTTTGTTTCACGGGTTTTTAAAAGTAATTGATTTTTATAATGGGGTTTAGCTGCTTTTCACTGCTGTGTTTTTGCCGCTTTACACCCACTTGACTCACTTACAGAGAGATATCAATGCATAGGTTTTAAGATTCTTACTAGTCAGGTATATTCTTGGGCTGGGAATAGGGGGTGTTGAGTCCAATTCACTGAGCAAGGAGTAGGTCTTGTCTATTACCTATTGGCTTTATGGAACGGTATCTTAGCTAATTTGAAACCCTTGTTTTATGCATCACCCCACCTCACCTTTCCCGTTAAGCAGCCATAGTGTGTTTTCTAAACGTGTGACCCTGCTCTGATTTGTAATTCAGTTCAAGGGTAGCGGTTTTTATATTCCCTCTATAAGTGATATCTTATGATAAGTATCTTTTTCTGTGTGACTTATTTCACTTAGAATCGTCCTACCTAAATCCACTCATCTTGCTGCTACTAGCCTTATGACGTTGATTTCATGGCTGAGTGATATTCCATTGTACATAAGGACCACAACTTCTTTATCCATTTTTCTCTTTCCTGGGATATTTAAGGTGTAACGAAGTGGAGGTTCTTGTCAACAGAGCAGCCCTAAACTTTGGGGTGCCTGTGTCTTGCTGATTTTTAGTTTTCCCAATTTATACGCCCATGAGTGGAAGTGCCCTATGCTCCCTAAGCTGAGTTTTTTAGATGTTTCAGGACACACCGTGCACTTCTCCAGAGTGGCTGTTGGCAATTTACATCCCGCCCATCAGCGTAGCCAGGCTCCCGTTTCTCCATGGCCTCTCTTGCATTTCTGGTTTTGACACTTTATTCAGCATGGCCCTTTTGACCGATGGGAAGCGAGACTTCTTTGTAGCGCTGATTTGCCTTTCCAGGTTGCTTGGTTGGCCAAAAAGGGCGTATGCGTTTTTTCCTGAATATATTCAGGAAAAAACGCATACGCCCTTTTTGGTCAAGGGCATCATTGTCGAGGTTTTGCCGCTTTTCCTGTGCATTAAAGGCGATTCGAATCTCCCTCCTGAAATCTGTTTCCTGCAATTCTGCCTTGCTTTCAAATCCTCTTCGTTGTTTTCCCTCAATATATTTGTGGACTAGAGTCATCATTTATAAGTCTGCAGGTTTGTGAATTGCAGTGCCTCTGAGCTCCATTTTTCAACTCGCTTTCTTGGGAGCTGGCCGCAAAAGCACAGGATTGCTTCAGGCCCTATTCTGGTCCCAGGCGGCAGGCTGAGCCTGTGGTTAATTCTTCTTCCTCATGGGAAAATAGAGTAGCATGTGCCTGTCCCAACACCTAGAGCTAGTCTCTCTTTGGTTCCCACTCTTCCCATTCATCCTCAGGACAAATTGCAACCTGTACGGAACAGGAGGTTAAAGGTGCTGATTCTCCAAGGAGGGAGGTTGCTAGTAAAGTGGCTGGAATGGCTATCCCGAGCAGTAGGAGATGAGAAATGAGGTGCGTTTTAGAATCCTTTCCCGATCACACCGTGTATCATCTTCTGGGTTTCTCATGCATGTTTTCGATGTAGGAAGATGCCCTTGAACCTGGAGATTTGGGACCCGTGGGATGGGTACCACGCAGTATTACTTTAAAGGGTCTGCGTCTGCTCACCCAACCTCACTAATCCTCTCTGCCCCAAGAGTGTCCAGCCTTATGTGTAACCCAGCCGTGGGTCTAGATATGGTCAATCCAGGTTGCTTCACTGCCCCTGAACGAAATTTTTACTAATTTCTCTCTCTTTCATTTTATTTGTTGGGTTTTTTTTGTAATTTATTTTTAGATTGGGGTTTAGCTGATTTTCACTGCTGTGTTTATGCTGCTTTACACCCACTTGACTCACTTACAGAGAGATATCAATACATAGGTTTTAAGATTCTTACTAGTCAGATATATTCTTGTGCCGTGAATAGGGAGTGTTGAGTCCAGTTCTCTGAGCAAGGGGTAGGACTTGTCTATTACATATTGGGTATATGGAACCGTGTCTGAGCTAATTTGAAACCCTTGTTTTATGCATCACCCCACCTCACCTTTCCCGTTAAGCAGCCATAGTGTGTTTTCTAAACATGTGACTCTGTTCTGTTTTGTAATTCAGTTCAAGTGTAGCTGTTTTTACATTCCCTGTATAAGTGATATCTTATGATAAGTATCTTTTTCTGTGTGACTTATTTCACTTAGAAACATTGTACTTGAATCCACTCATCATGCTGCTATTAACCGTATGACATTGATTTCATGGCTGAGTGGTATTCCATTGTACATATTAGCACAACTTCTTTATCCATTTTTCTCTATCCTGGCATATTAATGGTGTACTGAAATGGAGGTTCTTGTAAACAGAGCAGCCCTAAACTTTGGGGTACCTGTGTCTTTTTGATTTTTATTTTTCCCAGTTTATACGCCCATGAGTGGAAGTGCCCTATGCTCTCTAGCTGTGTTTTTTAGATGTTTTAGGAAACACCATACACTTCTCCAGAGTGGCCGTTGGCAAATTACATCCCGCCCATCAGCCTAACAAGGCTCCCTTTTCTCCCTGGCCTGTCCTGCATTTCTGGGTTTTACACTCTTTTAGAATGGCCCTTTTGAACCCTGGGAAGTGAGACTTCTTTGTAGTGCTCATTTGCATTTCTGGCTTGCTTGGTTGGTGAAAAAAGGCGTATGCCTTTTTTCCTGAGTATATTCAGGAAAAAATGTGTTCGCCCTCTTTGGCCAAGGGCATCATTGTCGACGTTTTACCGCTTTTCATGTGCTTTAAAGGCGATTCGAATCTACCTCCTGAAATTTGTTTCCTGCAATTCTGCCTTGCTTTCAAATCGTCTTTGTTGCCTTCCCTCAATATATTTTTGGACGAGAGTGATCATTTATAATTCTGCATGTTTGTGAATTGCAGTGCCCCTGAGCTCCATTTTTAAACTCGCTTTTTTGTGAGCTGGCTGCAAAACCGCAGGATTCCTTTAGGCCTTATACTGGTTCCGTGGGGCAGGCTGAGCCTGTGTTTAATTCTTCTTTCTGATTTGAAATTAGAGTGACCTGTGCCTGTCTGAACATCTAGGGCTTGTCTCTCATTGTTTCTCCTCCTTCCCCTTCATCCTCTGGACAAATTCCAAAGTCTGTGCAACAGGATGTTGAAGGTGCTGACATCCTCAAGTGTGGAGAATGTTAGGAAAGAGGCTGGAGGGGTTAACCCGACATCCAGGGGATTAGGAGATGAGGTGCCTTTTCCAAAATCTTCCTGATCCAACCGTGTACCATCTTCTGGGTGTCACAGGCATGTTTTAGCTGTAGGAAAGCTCCCATGTATGTAAGGAGAACACCAGGGATTTTTTCAAATCAGTGTCTCCCCGAACCCCAATCTTGGGAATTTTTAAGCTACTGGTACATGTATGTTCATTAAGGGACTGGGCTGTAGGCAGAGTCCGAACTTTAGAGGATTGAAGTCTTCATGGTCAGAAACGCTCACCATCGGCCTCCTTTAGTTTCCATTTTATCTGTAGTTGATAGATGATGTCGATATAGATATCTATTGTTTTTCAGATTATTTCCCCTTAGGGGTTATTACAAAATATTGAGTATAGTTCCCTGTGCTATACAGCAGTTTCTTGTTGATGATATATTTTATACATAGCAGTGTGTATATGTTAATCCGAAACTGTTAATTTATCCCTCCTCCCACCTTTCCCCTTTGGTAATAAAAAAATACAAGATTTTATACTTCTCAGAAATCTAGGAGCTGAAAGAGAGGTATCATTTTCAATGGAAAATCATTCAAAACAAGATTGAAACTTCAGCCAAGATTAGTAGATCCACATCCTTGGAAAGAAATCACTGCATTTCTCTAATGTTGACCTGACAAATACGACAAACCCCTCCACTGAACTTGCTTATAATAAAGTGATGGAAATATCAAATGGAAGTGTTAGAAATACCTTATTTTACACGAGCCTTATACACTGCTCTATGTTAACTACAGTTTGGCTCACACATCTGTTCATTGAAGTTACAATATTTGGCTCACACATATGTTCATTGAAGTTACAATATTTGGCTCACACATCTGTTCATTGAAGTTACAATGTTCTCAAATTCTGTTACTGATCCTGCAGAGTCGGCCCCAACAAGGGTCCCCCTGCCCAGTGTCATTGGAGCCAACAGATCGAGACTGAGTTTGGTTCAGAAGCAAAGGAAAACTTTATATTTTGATCAGAGAATGGAGAGGTGAGAGCGTGCGCTCCCCCGCGGGCTGTGGGCCGGGCTGCTGTGTAGGGATCCCGTCAGCGTCAGCAGGAGGGATGGGGCGGAGCTCTCGAGGTCTGGGTTGGCTGGAGCTCAGGCTCTATGTGGCGGAGTCTGCACAGGGCCCCGAGAGCTGAGGTGTCGGCCCAGCCATTTTGCACTAGGAAATCGGGTCTGAAGTGCCAGGTGTGGGACCTCTGCCTGTGGAAACCTAGGAACAAGTGAAATTAGAAAAAGCACAAAGGAAAAAAAGGTTAGACTTTATTTTATTGCCCAGATTCTATTTTTATCTCCCAGGAATTTTTAATGGGCTTTGCCGGTGACAAACCCCTCCTCTGCCTCTTGTCCCATTCCACATTCTTGGGGCGCTGAGGGTGCAGACACCTCTTCTGTAAATGCTTCGTGCTGAGTTGGGTATCCTCATACCCGGGGGGAGGGGCAGGACTTCTCCCCAGCAGCCTCCAGGTGAGGTTGATTGTCCCGAGGCCTCCTCCCTCACTGCTCGTCTGCTTGAGCACCAGCGTTGGAAGTTTTATAGATTCTAATGACCTTTAAGGGTCCAGGAAAGAGATGCACAGGGACGCTGGGGGGGCCGGTTTTACCCTGCTCCACATTGGTTCGGCCCCCTTAGGCTGACGGTTTCTGCCAGCCTAGATGCTCTGACCAGTAGTCTGTGCTTTCTTCAGTTAGGCCACTGAATTAACGTACAAACAGCACCAGGTTTCAGAGCCCTGCCTGCTCAACTCCCAGACAGTCCAGGGCCGGTGGTGATCCAGGACCATGATGGCCACTCAGTCACCGCCCTTTTGAAGTAACCAGGAGTACATCTGGTCTCATTGGCCGCCGTCACCGTGGTGTCTGTAGGCTTTTCTATGGTGGCAGCGTTATTTACGGGTCCCCTGCCAGGTTTATTAGCTCCGCTCTGGGTGCAGTAAGTCCTGCAAGCAATAGTCTGTTCCTTTGGGGCACACTCTTGTGGTTTTCTGAGAGAAGCTCCAGGTCAAGTGATGGTCACATGAGTCGTCATGGGGGCCTTTTGTCCCAGGTTGTCTCTCTGGAGGTTGGAGTTGGAGGGCCTCCTCACTCGAGGTCATTGTGCCCACGGAGCGATCCCTGCAACTTCAGGGCATGGTGGGTGTTTAGGATCACCAAGTGGCGTCCTTTACCCTTAGGAGGGAGCTGGCCTTGCGGGCTGCTCATTTCCAGGTTTTTAGATACCCCCAGTATCCTGGTCGGATGGGGTGGCTGGCCAATGCCTGGAGGGCATTCTTGCGTTGTTCCATTTCAAGTGGTCCCAGTTTTGACACTAAAACTCCAAGGGCGATTCGCCTTCGAACAGGAATGTAAAGGTCAAAGGGTTTAGCTAAATTAGGGAGGTCCAGGGCAAGGGTCTGAATTGACTGCTCTTTCCATTCTTGAAAGGCCGCTTCTGGATTCTATTCAAAAGGATCATCATCTTTTCCTTTCAGTGTTTCATATAGAGGCCCAGGTATTAGACTGTAGTTAGGGATCCAGATGCAGCAAACCCCAGTCTCCCCAGGAACCCCTAAGCTGTCTTCTAGTTTTAGGAAGGGTGAGGCTGCAAATGGCTTCTTCCCTTTCCTGGGATGGGCTTCTCCGATCTTCTGTGAGAATGAAGCCCAGGCAGGTCACCTTAGTCTGTGATATTTGAGCCTTTTTCTTGGACACCTTCTATCTTTTATTGGCTAGGTAGTCCAGAGGCCTCCTTAGTAGGGCTGGCGATCAGAATGTCGTCTGCATATTTTTTTAAAAGTTATTTATTTATTATTTATGGCTGTGTTGTGTCTTTGTTTCTGTGCGAGGGCTTTCTCTAGTTGCGGCAAGCGGGAGCCACTCTTCATCGCGGTGCGCGGGCCTCTCACTATCGCAGCCTCTCTTATTGTGGAGCACAGGCTCCAGAAGCGCAGGCTCAGTAATTGTGGCTCATGGGCCTAGTTGCTCCGCGGCATATGGGATCTTCTCAGACCAGGGCTCGAACCTGTGTCCCCTGCATTGCCAGGCAGATTCTCAACCACTGCGCCACCAGGGAAGCCCAGAATGTCGTCTGCATATTGAAGGAGGGTTCACTTCTCCAGAGGTAGATCTTTTAGGGTTTTAGCTAACGTTTCCCCAAAGATGGTGTGGGAATTTTTGAACCCCTGGGGCAGGACGGCCAAGCAGTATTGTTTTTGTTGTATGTTGAGTCCTGCCACTCACAGCCAAAATTTCTTGTGACTCTGGGACTAATGGAATACAGAAAAAGGCATCATTGAAGTCTAATACAGAATACCATGTCCTGGTGGATGGTAGAATGGCCAGCAGGGTGTAGGAATTAGGAACTACTGGATGTATATCCTCTGTGGCTTCACTGACTGTCCTGGCGTCCTTTACCAGGTCCCCAGCAGCCCACGGGGCTCTCATGGTCAGGCCCCTCCCAGGATATGGAGCTCACCTGTGCAGGTAGCCAGCAGCCCACGGGGCTCTCGTGGTTAGGCCCCTCCCAGGATATGGAGCTCACCTGTGCAGGTACCCCGCAGCCCATGGGGCTCTCATTGTCAGGCCCCTCCCAGGATATGGAGCTCACCTGGGCAGGTACCCAGCAGCCCACGGGGCTCTCGTGGTCAGGCCCCTCCCAGGATATGGAGCTCACCTGGGCAGGTACCCAGCAGCTCACGGGGCTCTCGTGGGCAGGCCCCTACCAGGATATGGAGCTCACCTGGGCAGGTACCCAGCAGCTCACGGGGCTCTCGTGGGCAGGCCCCTCCCTGGATATGGAGCTCCCTTGGACAGGTACCCCGGCAGAGCTGGGCACACAGGAACCGTGCACATAGCCCTCATTGCAGAGCACCGCCAGCACACCTGTCGCTCAGAGCTGACACAGAGCACCTCAGAGCAGGGCTTGAACTAACAAACAGCAGCTCCGACATGTCTGTGACCCTAGGCTTCACTCTGTGCAGCCTCCCTCCACCTGGTCTTCCAGGGGCTTCCACTGCAGCCGGGGCACCAGGCATCTGTCTCCACCCACCAACCCTCCTCTCCCTGACTCCTGGGTTCCTCTCATTAGGAGAGGGTCTTCTTGAAGTTGTCTTCCACTCATGGACCAGATAAAATGATTAGAAAACAAGCCAGGGCTGCCACCCCTTGTCTATCCTGACTCTCGGGACCCTACACCTGTTCCTTGGATCTGGCCGGTGCAGCAAGGCCCATTATCTGCAACTCTGAGCCCCTGAGGGGCGAGGATTGGCTGACCTGGGCAGCCTGACCTGGCCGGCCAGCCCTTCCCAGGTGTGCCTGGGTTGAGGTCAATATAAACACCCCTCCAGGCAGCAAAAGCCTCTGCAGCTGTGCCTGACGCCATATTCTCTGCCCCGTCAGCAGTCTCGGGGTTGTGCTGGTGGGAGGGAGTAGGGCCCAGGGCTCTATGAGTGGCCCCGTGTGAGTGGGGCTCTGCTGGACTTTCTGCAGGAGTTGCCGGGCTGCCACCTGCTAAAGAAGACGATGTGTCACCCATACCTGCTGCTGGAATTTCTCCCCGGGCAGAGGTGAGGAAGGAAAAAAGCAGTGGGGACCGGGACAGGAGGGGTACCTCAGTCAGGGAAATGGAAAGCTTCCAGAAGAGCGCCTGGGGCCAGGACCATCCTGGCTGACCTACAGGCACCAAGTCGGCCTGCGTGCTGTCGCTGGTGTGACTCCAAGCCCTTTCCTCTAGGCTTTAAAGTCTTTGCACACATTCAGGTGTTTTACCTGGGAAGGGTGGGAAAAGTTCAGCAGCAGCTGGCCTGAGGCTCAGCTCACGTTTACTCAGAGACACCTCCTCACGGTCCCCCAGCTTTGCAATGAGGACGCTCCTTGCGGGGGAGCTGCTGGCTGCATGGGAGACGATTCCCCACCTCTGACTAACTTCAGAATGTTTACCACTGGAGCAAGTGCCCTGATAGGGTTTTCCTCTGTATGACCAGTGGGTTCTGTTTTTTTTTCTTTTTTGGTTCAAGGTAGGTTTTATTCCTCTTTTTGTATTTATAGATATAAGCATGGGAATAATTCATTCATATAAATACGTCTATGGGAAGGACAGAACGTTTTTTTGTGTTTTATGTTTTTAAATATTATTTTATAATTTTTAAATTTTATTTTATTCATTTTTTTATACAGCAGGCTCTTATTGGTTATCTATTTTATACATATAAGTGTATATATGTCAATCCCAGGCTCGCAATTCATCCCACCACCACCACCCTGCCACTTTCCCCCCTTGGTGACCATACATTTGTTCTCTACATCTGTGTCTCTATTTCTGCCTTGCAAACCGGTTCATCTGTACCATTTTTCTAGGTTCCACATGTATGCGTTAATATACGATATTTGTTTTTCTTTTTCTGACTTACTTCACTCTGTATGACAGTCTCTAGATCTATCCATGTCTTTACAAGTGACCCAATTTCATTCCTTTTTATGACTGAGTAATATTCCATTTTATATATGTACCACATATTTTCCATTTGTCTATCTATGGGCATTTAGGTTGCTTCCATGACCTGGCTATTGTAAATAGTGCTGCAATGAACATTGTGGTGAATGTGTCTTTTTGAATTATGGTTTTCTCTGGGTATATGCCCAGTAGTGGGATTGCTGGGTCATATGGTAATTCTATTTTTAGTTTTTTAAGGAACCTCCATACTGTTCTCCATAGTGACTGTATCAATTTACATTCCCACAAATAGTGTAAGAGGGTTCCCTTTTCTCCACACCCTCTCCAGCATTTGTTGTTTGTAGATTTTCTGATGATGCCCATTCTAACTTGTGTGAGGTGATACCTCATTGTAGTTTTGGTTTATATTTCTCTAATAATTAGTGATGTTGAGCAGCTTTTCATGGGCTTCATGGCCATCTGTATGTCTTCTTGGGACAAATGTCTATTTACCTCATCTGCCCATTTTTGGATTGGGTTGTTTGTTTTTTTACTGTTGAGCTGCATGTGCTGTTTATATATATTGGAGATTAATCCTTTGTCCATTGATTCGTTTGCAAATATTTTCTCCCATTCTGAGGTTGTCTTTTCGTCTTGTTTGTAGTTTCCTTTGCTTTGCAAAAGCTTTTAGGTTTCATTTGCTCCCATTTGTTTATTTTTGTTTTTTATTCCATTACTCTAGTAGGTGGATCAAAAAAGATCTTGTTGTGATTTTTGTCAAAGAGTATTCTTCCTATGTTTTCCTCTAAGAGTTTTATAGTGTCCGGTCTTACATTTCGGTCTCTAATCCATTTTGAGTTTATTTTTTGTGTATGGTGTTAGGGAGTGTTCTAATTTCATTCTTTTACATGTAGTTGTCCATTTTTCCCAGCACCACTTATGGAAGAGACTGTCTTTTCTCCATTGTATATCCTTGCCTCCTTTGTCATAGATTAGTGGACCATAGGTGTGTAGGTTTATCTCTGGGCTTTCTTTTTTTTTCCTTTTACATCTTTATTGGAGTATCATTACTTTACAATTGTGTGTTAGTTTCTGCTGTATAAAAAAGTGAATCAGCTATATGTATACATATAACAACATATCCACTCCCTCTTGCACCTCCCTCTCACTCCCTTATCCCACCCCTTTAGGTGGTCACAAAGCACCGAGCTGATCTCCCTGTGCTATGTGGCTGCTTCCCAGTAGCTATCAATTTTACATTTGGTAGTGTATATATGTCCATACCACTCTCTCACTTTGTCCCAGCTTACACTTCCCCCTCCCCGTGTCCTCAAGTCCTTTCTCTACGTCGGTGTCCTTAATCCTTTCCTGCCCCTAGGTTTTTCATAAACTTTTTTTCTTTTAGATTCCATATATATGTGTTAGCATACGGTATTTGTTTTTCTCTTTCTGACTTACTTCACTCTGTAGGACAGACTCTAGATCCATCCACCTCACTACAAATAACTCAGTTTTGTTTCTTTTTATGGCTGAATAATGTTCCATTGTATATATGTGCCACATCTTCTTTATCCAGTTATCTGTTGATGGACACTTAGGTTGCTTCCATGTCCTGGCTATTGTAAATAGAGCTACAATGAACATTGTGGTACATGACTCTTTTTGAATTATGGTTTTCTCAGGGTAAATGTCCAGTAGTGGGATTGCTGGGTTGTACGGTTGTTCTATTTTTAGTTTTCAAGGAACCCCCATACCGTTCTCCCTAGTGGCTATATCAATTTACATACCCACCAACAGTGCAAGAGGGTTCCCTTTTCTCCAATAAATGCCTCTCCAGCATTTATTGTTTGTAGATTTTTTGATGATGGCCATTCTGACTGGTGTGAGGTGATACCTCATTGTAGTTTTGATTTGCATTTCTCTAATAATTAGTGATGTTCAACATCCTTTCATGTGTTTGTTGGCAACCTGTATATCTTCTTTGGAGAAATGTCTATTTAGGTCTTCTGCCCATTTTTGGATTGGGTTGTTTGGTTTTGTGATATTGAGCTACAGGAGCTGCTTTTTGGAGGTTAATCCTTTGCCATTTGCTTCATTTGAAAATATTTTCTCCCATTCTGATGGTTGTCTTTTCATCTTGCTTTTGTTTTCCTTTGCTGTGCAAAAGATTTTAAATTTCATTAAGTCCCATTTTTTTTATTTCTGTTTATATTTCCATTTCTCTAGGAGGTGGGTCAAAAAGGATCTTGCTGTGATTTATGTCATAGACTGTTCTGCTTATGTTTTCCTCTAAGAGTTTTATAGTGGCTGGTCTTACATTTAGGTCTCTAATCCATTTTGAGTTTATTTTTGTCTATGGTGTTAGGGAGTGTTCTAATTTCATTCTTTTACATGTAGTTGTCCAGTTTTCCCAGCACCACTTACTGAAGACACTGTCTTTTCTCCATTGTATACCCTTGCCTCCTTTGTCATAGATTAGTGGACCATAGGTACGTGGGTTTATCTCTGTGCTTTCTATCCTGTTCTATTGATCTATATTTCTGTTTTTGTGCCACTACCATATTATCTTGATTACTGTAGCTTTGTAATATCGTCTGAAGTCTGGAAGTCTGATTCCTCCAGCTCTTTTTTTTTCCCCTCAAGACTGCTTTGGCTATCCGGGGTCTTTTGTGTCTCCCTACAAATTTTAAGATTTTTTTTTCTAGTTCTGTAGAAAATACCATTGGTAATTTGATAGGGATTGCATTGAATCTGTAGATTGCTTTGGGTAGTATAGTCATTTTCACAATATTGATTCTTCTAATCCAAGAACATGGTATATGTCTCCATCTGTTTATATCAACTTTGATTTCTTTCATCAGTGTCTTATAGTTTTCTGAGTACAGGTCTTTTACTTCCTTAAGTAGGTTTATTCCTAGGTGTTTTATTTTTGTTGCAGTGGTAATGGGATTGTTTCCTTAATTTCTCTTTCTGTTCTTTCATTGTTAGTGTATAGGAATGCAAGCAATTTCTGTGCATTAATTTTGTATCCTGCAACTTTACCAAATTCATTGATTAGCTCCAGTGGTTTTCTGGTGGCATCTTTAGGATTCTCTATCTATGATATGATGTCATTTGCAAACAGTGACAATTTTACTTCTTCTTTTCCTTTTTGTATTTCTTTTATTTCTTTTTCTTCTCTGATTGCCATGGCTAGGACTTCCAAAACTATGTTGAATAGTAGTGGTGAGAGTGGACATCCTCGTCTTGTTCCTGATCTTAGAGGAAACGTTTTCAGTTTTTCACCGTTGAGAATGATGTTTGCTGCGGGTTTGTCATATATGGCCTTTATTATGTTGAGGTAGTTTCCCTCTATGCCCACAATCTGCAGAGTTTTTATCGTAAATGGGTGTTGAATTTTCTCAAAATCTTTTCCTGCATCTATTGAGATGATCATATGGTTTTATTCTACAATTTGTTAATATGGTGTATCACATTGATTTGTGTATATTGAAGAATCCTTGCATCCCTGGGATAAAACCCACTTGATCATGGTGTTTGATCCTTTTAATGTGTTGTTCGATTCTGTTTGCTAGTATTTTGTTGAGGATTTTTACAACTATATTCATCAGTGATATTGGTGTATAATTTTCTTTCCTTGTAGTATCTTTGTCTGGTTTTGGTATCAGGGTGACGGTGGTCTCATAGAATGAGTTTGGGAGTGTTCCTTCCCCTGCAATTGTTTTGAAGAATTTGAGAAGGTTGGGTGTTAGCTCTTCTCTAAATGTTTGACAGAATTCACCTGTGATGCCATCTGGTTCTGGACTTTTGTTTGTTGGAAGATTTTTAATCACACTTTCAATTTCATTGCTTGTGATAGGTTTGTTCATATTTTCTATTTCTTCCTGGTTCAGTCTTGGAAGGTTATCCCTTTCTAAGAATTTGCCCATTTCTTCCAGGTTGTCCATTTTATTGGCATAGAGTTGCTTGTAGTAGTCTCTTAGGAGGCTTTGTATTCCTGTGGTGTCTGTTGTAACTTCTCCTTTTTCACTTCTAATTTTGTTGATTTGATTCCTCTCCCTCTTTTTCTTGAGTCTGGCTAAAGGTTTATCATTTTTGTTTATCTTCTCAAAGAACCAGCTTTTAGTTTTATTGATCTTTGCTTTCATTTTCTTTGCTTCTATTTCATTTATTTCTGCTTTGATCTTTATGATTTCTTTCATTCTACTAACTTTTGGTTTTGTTCTTCTTTCTCTAGTTCCTCTAGGTGTAAGGTTAGATTGTTTATTTGAGATTTTTCCTGTTTCTTGAGGTAGGCTCGTATTGCTATAAACTTCTCTCTTAGAACTGCTTTTGCTGCATCCCATAGGTTTTGGATCATCGTGTGTTTCTTGTCATTTGTCTCTAGGTAGTTTTTGATTTCCTCTTTTATTTCTTCAGTGATCACTTGGTTATTTAGTAACGTATTGTTTAGCCTTCATGTGTTTGTGTTTTTTACGGTTTTGTCCCTGTTATTGATTTCTAATCTCATAGCATTGTGGTCGGAACAGCTGCTTGATATGATTTCAGTTTTCTTAAATTTACTGAGGCTTTATTTGTGACCCAAGATGTGATCTATCCTGGAGAATGTTCCATGTGCAGTTGAGAAGAACGTGTAATCTGCTGTTTTTGGATGGAATGTCCTATAAATATCAATTAACTATATCTGGTCTATTGTGTCATTTAAAGCTTGTGTTTCCTTATTAATTTTCTGTCTGGATGATCTCCACTGGTGTAAGTGAGCTGTTAAAGTCCCCTGCTATTATTGTGTTACTGTTGATTTCCTCTTTTATAGCTGTTAGCAGTTGCCTTATGTATTGAGGTGCTCCTATGTTGGGCACATATATATTTATAATTGTTATATCTTCTTCTTGGATTGATCCCTTGACCATTATGTAGTGACTTTCCTTGTCTCTTGTAACATTCTTTATTTTAAAGTCTATTTTATCTGCTATGAGTATTGCTACTCCAGCTTTCTTTTGATTTTCATTTGCATAGAATATATTTTTCCATCGCCTCACTTTCAGTCTGTATGTGTCCCTAGGTCTGAAATGGGTCTCTTGTAGACAGCATATATATGGGTCTTGTTTTTGGATCCATTCAGGGAGCCTGTGTCTTTTGGTTGGAACATTTAGTCCATTCACGTTTAAGGTAATTATTGATATGTATGTTCCTATTACTATTTTCTTAATTGTTATGGGTTTGTCTTGGTGGGTCCTTTTCTTCTCTTGTGTTTCCCACTTAGAGAAGTTCCTTTAGCATTTGGTGTAGAGCTGGTTTCATGGTGTTGAATTCTCTTAGCTTTTGCTTGTCTGTAGGGCTTATGATTTCTCTGTCAAATCTGAATGAGATCCTTGCTGGTTGGAGTACTCTTGGTTGTAGGTACTTCCCTTTCATCACTTTAAATTTATGCCACTCCCTTCTGGCTTGTAGATTTTCTGCTGAGAAATCAGCTGTTATCCTTATGGGATTTCCCTTGTATGTTATTTGTCATTTTTCCCTTGTTGTTTTTAATAATTTTTCTTTGTCTTCAATTTTTGTCAATTTGGTTACTATGTGTCTTGGCATTTTTCTCCTTTGATTTATCCTGACCTGGACTCTCTGCACTTCCTGGACTTGGGTGGCTATTTCTTTTCCCATGCTAGGGAAGTTTTCGACTATAATCTCTTCAAATGTATTCTTGGGTCCTTTCTCTCTCTCTTCTCCTTCTGGGACCCCTATGATGTGAATGTTGTTGCGTTTAATGTTGTCCCAGAGGACTCTTAGGGTGTCTTCATTTATTTTCATTCTTTTTCTTTATTCTGTTCCATGGCAGTGATTTCCACCTTTCTGTCTTCCAGGTCACTTATCCGTTCTTCTGCCACAGTTATTCTGCTACTGATTCCTGCTGGTGTATTTTTCATTTCAGTTATTATATGGTTCACCTCTGTTTGTTTGTTCTTTAATTCTTCTAGGTGTTTGCTCCTTAATTCTTCTAGGTCTTTGTTAAGCATTTCTTGCATCTTCTCGATCTTTGCCTCCATTCTTTAGCCAAGGTCTTGGATCATGTTCACTATCATTATTCTGAATTCTTTTTCTGGAAGGTTCCGTATCTCCACCTCATTTCGTTTTTTTTTTCCTAGGGTTTTATCTTGTTCCTTAATCTGGTATAAAGTCCTCTGCCTTTTCATTTTGTCTATCTTTCTGTGAATGTGGTTTTCCTTCCACAGGCTGCAGAATTGTAGTTCTTCTTGCTTCTGCTGTCTGCTCTCCAGTGGATGAGTCTATCTTAGAGGCTTGTGCAAGCTTCCTGATGGGAGGGACTGGTGGTGGGTAGAGCTGGGTGTTGCTTTGGTGGGCAAAGCTTTAATCTGCTTGTCTGCAGATTAAATAAAACTTTAATAAAAAGTTTAATCCACTTATCTGCTGATGCATGGGGCTGGGTTCCCTCCCTGTTGGTAGTTTCGCCTGAGGTGACCCAGCACTGGAGCCTAACTTGCTCTTGGTGGGGTTAATGGCGGACTCTGGGAGGGCTCACACCAAGGAGTATTTCCCAGAACTTCTGCTGCCAGTGTCGTTGTCCTCATGGTGAGCCACAGCCACAGCTACCACCTGCCTCTGCAGGAGACCCTCTAAAACTATCAGGTAGTTCTGGTCATTCTCCTATGGGGTCACTGCTCCTTCCCCTGGGTTCTGATGTGCTCACTACTTTGTGTGTGCCCTCCACGAGTGGAGTATCTAAGTGGAGTTGAGACTCTGAGACTCTGCGTGGAGTCGCACAGACTCTGGGTCCTGTGAAGCTTCGATGCTTTGTGGTTCTAGAAATCCTATAGGAGACGGTCCACAGCAGGTGAAGCTATTGCTGTCAGTTGAGGTGGTGAAGCCAAAGATCTGCAGTTCCGACTAGAGGTGCCGATGTACATACAGTACAAAATCATCTCATGTGAATGTAGTTCAGGCATGTTTAAGATGAATGGAGCCATGTTAATGCCTACCATATTCTATCTTGAGCTTCTCCTCAGGGACCCCCTCCTCAGTTCCTGAGGCTCCTGTAAGTCATGTACAGGGGACTGGAGAGTGGGCTCTGTCCAATCTTAGCCCTGAGTTACCCTGTGTGTATCTTAGGATACTTTGTATTTCTGTGGGGTCTGTTGTAACATCATCTCTTTCATTTCAGATTTATTTGGGCCCTCTCTTTTTAAAAAAACATACTACTGTTGTCTTTTATTCTTTACAGAAGTTTAATAAGTGTTTGATCTACCTTGACTTACTCTATGTATACTTTTTGCAGTGAGATTTTTACTTTTCTTTGTTTTCTTGTTACTATCAATAATTAGTGAGACTTCTTTTAAGCTACCTTCAACATTGATTATAAAGCTGCTTTATTAGTGATGACAGAGCCTTAATGGAAGTCATGTTCTGGTTGTAAATTAGAATGCAATGTGCCAGCAAAAAGCCCCTTAAGTTTATTTCTCATTACTTCTTGTTCTTTTTTTAATTTAATTTTTATTTTTTATCAGAGCAAATTTGATTACAATGTTTTGTTTGTTCTAGGTGTGCAAGATGTGGTTCTTTCACACATATACATATATCTATTCTTCTTTGGATCATTTTCCCAAGTAGGTTATGATACAATGTTGAGTAATCTTCTTTCGGTATTACGTAGGTCTTTGGTGATTACACATTTCACATTTGTTTCTATATCTATGTTAACCCCAATATCCTAATGTATCCAATCCTCACACCTTTCCATTTGGTGAACCATAAGTTAGTTTAGTGAATCTGTGATTGCATTTCTCTGTGGAAATATCTTCATTGGTATCAATTTTTAGCTAAGATCTATAAGTGATATTATAGGATATGTGTCTTTTGCTTTCTGACTTAGTACAATTTGCCTGATTGCCTCAAGAATCATACATGGTGCTGCAAATGGCATTGTTTTATTTTTTTCCCTGGCTAATATTCCATCTGTACGTGTGCCAGTTCCTCTTTGGCCATGCAACTCTTGATGGACTTTTTGGTTGCCTCCATGTCTTGGCTATTGTAATCCTGCTGCAATACACATTTGCTTCCTGTGTCTTTCCAGTTCTATCTTCTTATGTTATAGTCCAAGGAGTGGGCTTGCTGTATCATATGGTAAGTCAGTGTGTACGTTTTAAAGGCACCACCATTCAGTTCTCATTAGTGGCTCTTTCCAGGTTACGTCCAACTTAAAGTTGAGGGTATGCATTTCTCCAAAACACCTTCAGTATTTATTGTTTGTACTTTTCTTGCTGAGGGTTATTCTGATAGGTGTGAGCTGATACCCTTTGTGGTTGAATTTGCATGTATCCCATAATCTGTTGAAATTGAGCTTGAAAGCATGTCCTTTTTATTTATCAAACAGTGATTACAGCTTAGTTCTTCAAGGTGTTTTCTTAAAGTATGTGTCACATTTTGAAAATTTTTGGCCATTACCTCCCTCGAGACATTTTGAGGGCAGTTTTCATTTACAGCCCTGCATTACTTGTTCATATGAAGTGACCATTAGCACAGGCTTTAAAGCTGCTTTTGCACGTAACGGCCAGAGGGCGGCAGCCTTTCTACGTTCCCCACTCTTGTAACTAGGGAAACAGACCTTCCGGCCTGTGGTGTTCCTCGGTTATAAATTAGAGTGCAATGTGCCCGGATAAACCCACAAATGCTGATGTCTCCTTACTTTTGTTTGTTTTTTTTTAAATTTAATTTATATTTAGTATTGGAGTAATATTCCATTGTGTACATGGACCACTTCTTCTTGGTGCATTCCTCGGTTGATGGACATTTTCATTGCTTCCAAGTGTTGGCTATGGTAAATATTGCTGGAGTGAAGGATTGCCCGCCTGTGACTTTTTGATTCTCATTTTCTCAGGTGATAGGTCCAGCAGTGGTTTTGATTGATTGACTGGTAGCTCAATGTTTCCCTTTTCAAAGCACCTACATTGTGTTTTCATTAGTGACTCTTTACATGCCCCCCCTTACAACCGAGGGTACGCATTTCTCCACATTCCCTTCAGCATTTATTTTTTGCAGCATTTTTGCTAATGGCCATTCAGACTGCTGTGAGCTGATAGGTATTTGTAATATGGGTATGCATGTCGTTAAATATTCTAAAATTCATCATTTTTCCACGCCTTTTTCTTTTCTGTTAAAAGAAAAAAGAAAAAAAAAGTGTGAGTACAATATTCGTCTTGAAAGTGTCTTCCTGGAACGTTGCCCTCTTTTGAATTTTTTGGTCAATTTTCAACCCCAGGATTGTTTTGAAATGTAGGTGTCATTTACAGGCCTGCAATGAGTGTGAATATTTAGGGACCATTAGCACTAGGTTTAATCTGCTGTTGTTCGAAACGGCCACAAAGCAGCAGCATTTCTCCATTACCAAATCTGGTTACTAGGGCAGCAGAGCCGTTCTGGAAGTCGTTTTCCTAGGTTGTAAATTTCAATGGAATGGGCTGGAAAACGCCCCATAAGTTTATGTCTGATTACTTCTTTTTCATTGTTTTAATTTTTGAAATCAGGGTAATCATTAGAATGTTGTTTGTCCAAGGTGTACACACTCTGGTTCATTTACACATTATTTATATCTATTTATGTAGAGATCCTCTTCCCATGTAAATTATTACGGAGTGTTCTGTAGACCTCCCTTGTTATATGGTCGGTCTTTTTGTAATATGTATATAATATGTATTTGGATCATATACATATCATATAGTAACACGAATCTTCATTTATCCATTCCCCCCACCTTTCCCTTTAGATGAGCAAAGTTGGTTTTCTAAGTTTGTGAGTGTATTTCTCTGTGAATTGTGTTCATTTGTGTCATTTATTAGATAACGCCTATAAGTGATATCATAGGATATAAGTCTTTTGCTTTCCGACTTACCTCATGATTTGTGATTATCTCCAGACTCATTTGTGGTGCCTCAAAGAGCAGGGTTTCATTCTTTTCCATGGCTAATATTCCATTGTGTACCTGGACCACTTATTCTATATCCATTCACTTGTTGATGGACATTTTTATCGCTTCACTGCCTTGGCTATTGTGAATAATGCTGCACTGCAGCTTTTGCAACCTGTGTCTTCTCGATACTTGTCTTCTCAGGTGAGAGGTCCAATGGTGCACCTGCTGGATTGAATGGTACCTAAATTTTTACTTTTAAACGAAGCTCTTTTCTGTTCTCATTACTGGCTATTAACCACTTTGCATCTCACCAGCAGCTAGAGGATAAACAATTCTCTACAACCGCATCAGCATTTATGGTTTGTAGAGTTTTTGCTGATGGTCAATCGACTGGTGTGATTGGAAACCCTTTTGTTGATTAGATTGCATGAGTCTAATAATTCCTGAGGTTGAGCCTTAATCCTTTCTCCTTTTTTTTAAAGACAGTGAGTAATACTTACCTCTTCGTAGTATTTTATTGAAAAATTTGCCTGTATTAAATTTTTTTGTCCGTTCCCTACCTCAGCACAATTTTTGACGGCAGGTGTCCTTTACAGCCCTGAGTCCTTGTGAATTTTAAGTGACCATTAGCTGTGGGTTTAAAGCCGCTCTTGCGGGAAACGGCCACAAGGCGGCAGCATTTCTCCTTTACCAAATCTGGTTACTATGGCAACAGAGCCTTACTGGAAGTGGTGGTCTAGGTTGCAAATTAGAATGGAATGTTCGAGGAAAAAGCCCTTTAAGTTTATGTCTCATTACTTCTTGTTCGTATTTTTAAGTTAATTTTTATTTTTTGTCACAGCAAACTTGATTACAATGTTTTGTTTGTCCTAGGTGTGCAAGATGTGGTTCTTTCACACATATACATATATCTATTCTTCTTCGGATCCTTTTCCCATGTAGGTTATGACACAATGTAGAGTAGTCTTCTCTTGGTATTCTGTAGGTCTTTGGTGATTATATATTTCACATGTGTTTGTATGTCTCTGTTAACCTCAATATGGTAATGTATCCAATCCTCACACCTTTCCATCTGGTGAACCATAAGTTTTTTAATGAATCTGTGATTGCCTTTCTCTGTGGAAATATCTTCGTTTGTATCAATTTTTAGGTAACACCTATATCTGATATGATAGGATATGTGTCTTTCACTTTCTCACTTACTACAAGTTGTGTGATTACCTCTAGACTCATCTATGGTGCTGCAAATGGCATTGTTTCATTTTTTCACTAGCTCATATTCCATCTGTACATGTAGCAGTTCTTCTTTGTCCACGCATTTGTCAGTGGACTTTTTGGTTACTTCCATATCTTGGCTATTGTAATAGTATGCATTGCAGATTTGCCTGCCTGTGTCTTTCCAATTCTGTCTTCGTCGGTTATAGGTCCAGGAATAGGTCTGCTAGGTCATATGGTAGCTCAGTGTTTACCTTTTAAAGGTACCTCCATTCTGTTATCATTAGTGGCTCTTTCCAGGTTACGTCCCACTTAAAGTTGAGGGTATGCATTTCTCCACAGCACCTTCAGCATTTATTATTTGTAGTTTTTGCTGATGGTTATTCTGACGGGTGTGAGCTGACACCTCTTTACGGTTGAATTTGCATGTGTCTCATATTCCGTTGCAATTGAGCTTTAAGGCAAGTCATTTTTATTTTTCAAGCTGTAATTACAGCTTAGTTCTTCAAAGTGCTTTCTTAAAGTATGTGTCAAATTTTGAAATGTTTTGGCCATTACCTCCCTCAAGACATTTTGAGGGCAGGTTTCATTTTTAGCCCTACAGTAATTGTTCATATGAAGTGATCATTAGCACAGGCTTTAAACTGCTTTTGCAGGTAACGGCCACAGGGCTACTACCTTTCTACATTCCCCACGCTGATACTAGGCAAACAGACTTTACGGCCAGTGGTGTTCCTCGGTTGTAAATTAGAGTAGAATGTGCCCAGATAAACACACAAAAGCTGATGTCTCCTTACTTTTGTTGGATTTTTAAATTTAATTTATATTTATTATTGGAGTTAATATTCTATTTTGTACATGGACCACTTCTTGGTGCATTCCTCTGTTGATGGACATTTTCATTGCTTCCAAGTGTTGCCTATGGTGAATATTGCTGGAGTGCAGGATTGCCAGCCTGTGACTTTTTGATTCTCATTTTCTCTGGTGATAGGCCCAGCTGTGGGTCTGATTGATGGACTGGTCACTCAGTGTTTACTTTTTCAAAGCACCTCCAATGTGTTTTTATTAGTGGCTTTTACAACGTCCCCCTTAGAACCGAGGGTACGCATTTCTCCACAATCGCTTCAGCATTTATTGTTTGCACAATTTTTGCTGATGGCCATTCTGACTGCTGTGATCTGATAGGTATTTGTAATTTGGGTTTGCATATCTTTCAAAATTCCTAAGATTCATCATTTTTCCACATCTTTTTCTTTTATCAAAAGAAAAATCTGTGAGCACAATATACCTCTTGAAATTATCTTCTTCGAAGTTTGCCCTCTTTTGAATTTTTTGTTCGATTTTTGACCCCAGAATTTTTTTGGAGGGCAGGTGTCATTTACAGAACTGCCAGTTGGTGAATATTTAGTGACCGTTTGCAATGGGTTTAAAGCTGCTGTTGTGGGAAACGGCCAAAAGGAGGCAGCCATTCCCCAATCTAGGTACTAGGGCAGCAGAGCCTTTCTGGAAGTCGTTGTCTTAGGTTGTAAATTAGAATGGAGTTTGCCAGGTGAAATCCCCATAAGTTTATGTCTCATTAGTTCTTATTCGTTTTTTTTTCCAAACACACACACTGTATTTTATTTTTATAAGAGATAAATAGACTGACATCAAGCATTGTACATGGATGATCACAACAAAAGCAACAATGATTGCAATTACGAAACATGAAACACACTCATACTATGTCAAAATATTGACATTCAGTCCAGTAATCCTTCACTGTAGCAGCTGCTTTACTTTGCAGTGAAAATTGATTTGTATATTCTTTGCCTCTGAGTCCTTGTGGGATTTTTTTTAATTCAAACAGAAAGTAACAAAAATTATACTTATCGTCATCAGTTCACTCAGTCCCATGTAATTAATTTTTTTTTCATCTTGATCTTTTGTTAGCACTTTTATGAGTTCATTAGTTTTATCATTAGAGTTCTGAAAATGCTTATTTATTCAGTTCAGCAGTACAGTAGAGTTACCAGAAACCTGTACTTGTCAGAGTCTTTTCCATGAATTTCCTGAAGATGAAACCCTTTTATAGGAACATATTTGCAAAAGCATCAGAGTACACCCAGAACTGTCTGTAAATGACAAAAGACTTAAAAATGACCACGGTTAAAGATTTGATGAAAGTTTATAATAATGCAGTTGACAAGAAAATTAGTTATTTCTGAGATATACATTTTAAAGTAATAACTAGGATTATGAATTATAACATTATACCAGAACATATAAGATTTTTAGAAATTTCATGTAATGTCTGAAATATTTATATTAACATATTTCCATACAAAAAAACGAATGAAAGTTTAGTAATAGTTGTTTTGTTTGTTTTTGTATACTGCAGGTTCTTATCAGTCATCAATTTTATATACATCAGTGTATACATGTCAATCCCAATCGCCCAATTCAGGACGACACCATCCCCACCCCACCACATTTTGCCCCCCGTGGTGTCCATCTGTCTGCGCTCTACATCTGTGTCTCAACTTCTGCCCTGCAAACTGGCTCATCTGTACCAATTTTCTAGGTTCCACGTACCTGCGTTAATATACGATATTTGTTTTTCTCTTTCTGACTTACTTCACTCTGTATGACAGTCTCTAGATCCATCCACGTCACAACAAATGACTCAATTTGGTTCCTTTTTGTGGCTGAGAAATATTCCATTCTATACATGTACCACAACTTCTTTATCCATTCGTCTGTTGATGGGCATTTAGGTTGCTTCCATGACCAGGCTATTGTAAATAGTGCTGTAATAAACATTCGGGTGCATGTGTATTTTTGAATTATGGTTTTCTGTGGGTGTATAACCAGTAGTGGGATTGCTGGGTCATATGGTAGCTCAATGTTCACATTTTTAAGGCACCTCCATTCTGTTCTCTTTAGTGGCTCTTTCCAAGTTACATCCCACTTAAAGTTCAGGGTATGCATTCCTCCACAACACCTTCAGCATTTAATGTTTGTAGTTTTCTTGCTGACGGTTATTTTGACAAGTGTGAGCTGCTACCTCTTTGTGGTTGAATTCACATGTGCCTCATAATCCGTTGAAATTGAGCTTTAAGGCATGTCCTTTTTATTTTTCAAGCTGTGATTACCCCTTAGTTCTTCAAAGTGTTCTCTTAAAGTATGTGTCACATTTTGAAATGTTTTGGCCATTACCTCCCTCAAGACATTTTGAGGGCAGGTTTCATTTACAGTCCTGCAGTACTTGTTCCTAGGAAATGACCATTAGCACAGGCTTTAAAGGTGCTTTTACAGGTAACTGCCAGAGGGTGGCAGCCTTTCTATGTTCCCCACCCTGGTACTTATGGAAAAACCCTTGCGTCCTGTGGTGTTTCTCGGTTATAAATTAGAGTGGAGTGTGCCCGGACAAACCCACACAAGCTGATGTCTCCTTACTTTTGTTGCTTTTTTAAATTTAATTTTTATTTTTTATTGGAGTAATTTTCCACTGTGTACGTGGACCACTTCTACTTTGTGCATTCCTCGGTTGATGGACATTTTCATTGCTTCCAAGTGTTGGCTGTGGTAAATATTGTTGGAGTGCAGGATTGCCAGCCTGTGACTTTTTTTTTTTAATATTTATTTATTTATTTATTTATTTATTTATTTATTTATTAATTTATTTATGGCTGTGTTGGATCTTCGTTTGTGCGCGAGGGCTTTCTGTAGTTGCGGCGAGCGGGGGCCACTCTTCATCGTGGTGCGTGGGTCTCTCACTATCGCGGCCTCTCTTGTTGCGGAGCACAGGCTCCATGCGCGCCGGCTCAGTGGTTGTGGCTCACGGGCCCAGTTGCTCCGCGGCATGTGGGATCTTCCCAGACCGGGGCTCGAACCCGTGTGCCCTGCATTGGCAGGCAGACTCTCAACCACTGCACCACCAGGGAAGCCCTAAGCCTGTGACTTTTTGATTCTCATTTTCTCAGGTGATAGGCCCAGCAGTGGGTGTGATAGATTGACTGGTAGCACCGTGTTACCCTTTTCAAAGCACCTTCTTTGTGTTTTCATTAGTGGCTCTTACCACGTCCCCCTTAGAATCGAGGGTACGCATTTCTCCACAATCGCTTCAGCATTTATTGTTTGCAGCATTTATGCTAATGGTCCTTCTGGCTGGTGTGAGCTGATAGGTTTTTGTACTTTGGGTTTGCATGTCTTTGAAAATTCATAAAACTCATCATTTTTCTCCGCCGTTTTCTTTTCTGCTAAAAAAAGGAAACAGTTGGGAGTACAATATAACTCTTGAAATTGTCTTCTTGGAAGCTTGCCCTCTGTTAAATTTTTTGGTCGATTTTCGAGCCCAGAATTTTTTTAGAGAGCAGGTCTCATTTCCCGAACTGCAAGTGTGGTGCATATTTAGTGACCTTTAGCAATGGGTTAAAAGCTGCTGTTGTGGGAAGTGGCCTCAAGCAGGCAGCATTCCTCCATTCCCAAATCTGGGTAGTAGGGCAGCAGAGCCTTTCTAGAAGTCGTGTTCCTAGGTTGTAAATTATATTGGAATGTGCATGGAGAAACCCCCATAAGTTTATGTCTCATTATTTCTTCTTGGTTTTAAAATTTTTTTTAATTGGGGTAAAGCTTAGAATATTGTTTGTCCGAGGTGTACACAATCTGGTTCATTTGTACATTTTATATGTCTATTCAAGTACAGATCTCCTTCCCATGTAAAATGTTACAGAGGGTTCCGCACACCTCCCTTCTATATGGTAGGTCTTTTTGAGATATGTATATAATATGTGTTTGTATACATATAGTAACACTAACCTTAAATTATCCACTCCCCCCACCTTTCCTTTTAGATGAGCATAGTTTGTTTTCTAAATCTGTGAGTGTCTTTCTCTGTGGAAATATGTTCATTTGTGTCAATTATTAGATAACGCCTATAAGTGATATCATAGAATATAGGTCTTATGCTTTCGGACTTACCTCATGTTTCGTGATTATCTCCTGAATCATTTGTGGTGCCTCAAGGAACAATGGTTCACTGTTTTCCATGGCTAATATTCCATTGTGTACATGGACCACTTCTTCTTTATCTATTCACCTGTTGTTGGAAATTTTGATTCCTTCACTGTCTTGGCTATTGTGAATAAGGCTGCACTGAAGCTTTTGCGGCCTGTGTCTTTTCGATTCTTGTCTTCTCCGGTGAGAGGTCCAATGGTGCGCCTGCTGGATTGAATGGTACCTCCATTTTTACTTTTAAACACAGCTCCTTTCTGTTCTCATTATTGGCCGTTACCCCTTTACGTCTAACCAGCAGGTAGAGGGTACACAGTTCTCTAAATCCCCGTCAGCATTTATTGTTTGTAGACTTTTTGCTGATGGTCAGTCGACTGGTGTAAGTTGAAACTTTTTGTAGATTAGATTTCATGGGTCTAACACTCTCTGAGGTTGAGCTTTTATCCATTTTCCTTTTTTTTAAAAGAGCGTGAGTAAAACGTTAATATTCATACTCCCTTCTGGAAACATTGGCCTGTTTTGAAATTTTTGTCCATTCCCTACTTCAGCACTATTTTTTAGGGCAGGTGTCCTTTACAGCCCTGAGTCCTTGTGAATGTTATGTGACCATTAGCTGTGAGTTTAAAGCTGCTCTTGCAGGAAACGGCCACAAGGTGGCATTATTTCTCCTTTACCAAATTTGGTAACTGGGGAAACAGAGCCTTAATGGAAGTGGTGTTCTAGGTTGTAAATTAGAATGGAATGTGCCAGGAAAAAGCCCTTTATGTTTATGTCTCATTACTTGTTGTTCATATTTATAATTTACTTTTTATTTTTTATCCAAGCAAATTTGATTACAATGGTTTGTTTGTTCTAGGTGTGCAAATGTGGTTCTTTCACACATATACGTGTATCTATTCTTCCTCGCATCCTTTTCCCGTATAGGTTATGACACAATGTTGAGTAGTCTTCTCCTGGTCTTCCGTACGTCTTTGGTGATTATATATTTCACATGGTTTGTATATCTCTGTTAACCCCAATATGGTAAATTATCCAATCCTCATCCCTTTCTATTTGATGAACCATAAGTATTTTAATGAATCTGTGATTGCCTTTCTCTGTGGAAATATCTTCATTAGTATCAATTTTTATGTAACTCCTAAAAGTGATATGATAGGATATGTGTCTTTTACTTTCTCACTTACTACAGGTGGTGTGATTACGTCTAGACTATCTATGGTGCTGCAAATGGCATTGTTTCATTTTTTTCACTAGCGAATATTCCATCTATACATGGAGGAGTTCTTCTTTGTCCACCCATCTGTTGGTGGACCTTTTGGTTACCTCCATATCTTGGCTATTGTAATACTGTGCAATGCAGATTTGCCTGCCTGTGTCTTTCCAATTCTCTCTTCTTAGATTATAGGTCGAGGAGTGGGCCTGCTGGATCATATGGTAGCTCAATGTTCACCTTTTTAAGGCACCTCCATTCTGTTCTCATTTGTGGCCCTTTCCAAGTTACGTCCCCCTTGAAGTTGAGGGTATGCATTTCTCCACAACAGCTTCAGCGTTTATTGTTTGTAGTTTTCTTGCTGATGGTTTTTCTGACAAGTGTGAGCTGATACCTCTTTTTGGTTGAATTCTCATGTGCCTCATAATCCGTTGAAACTGAGCTTTAAGGCATATCCTTTTTATTTTTCAAGCTGTGATTACCCCTTAGTTCTTCAAAGTGTTCTCTTAAAGTATGTGTCACATTTTGAAATGTTTTGGCCATTACCTCCCTCAAGACATATTGAGGGCATGTTTCATTTACAGTCCTGCATTACTCCTTCCTATGAAATGACCATTAGCACAGGCCTTAAAGCTGTTTTTGCAGGTAACTGCCAGAGGGTCGCAGCCTTTCTATGTTCCCCACCCTGGTAACTAGGGAAATGCCCTTGCGGCCTGTGGTGTTTCTCGGTTATAAATTAGAGTGGAGTGTGTCCGGACAAACCCACACAAGCTGATGTCTCTTTACTTTTGTTGGATTTTTAAATTTAATTTTTATTTTTTATTGGAGTAATTTTCCACTGTGTACGTGGACCACATCTACTTTGTGCATTCCTCGGTTGATAGACATTTTCATTGCTTCCAAGTGTTGGCTATGGTCAGTATTGTTGGAGTGCAGGATTGCCAGCCTGTGACTTTTTTTTTTAATATTTATTTATTTATTTATTTATTTATTTTTGGCTGTGTTGGATCTTCGTTTGTGTGCGAGGGCTTTCTGTAGTTGCGGCGAGCGGGGGCCACTCTTCATCGCGGTGCGTGGGTCTCTCACTATCGCGGCCTCTCTTTTTGCGGAGCACAGGCTCTCGGCGCGCAGGCTCAGTGGTTGTGGCTCACGGGCCCAGTTCCTCCGCGGCATGTGGGATCTTCCCAGACTGGGGCTCGAACCCGTGTGCCCTGCATTGGCAGGCAGACTCTCAACCACTGCACCACCAGGGAAGCCCCAAGCCTGTGACTTTTTGATTCTCATTTTCTCAGGTGATAGGCCCAGCAGTGGGTGTGATTGATTGGCTGGTAGCACCGTGTTACCCTTATCAAAGCACCTTCTTTGTGTTTTCATTAGTGGCTCTTACCACGTCCCCCTTAGAATCGAGGGTACGCATTTCTCCACAATCGCTTCAGCATTTATTGTTTGCAGCATTAATGCTAATGGCCCTTCTGGCTGGTGTGAGCTGATAGGTTTTTGTACTTTGGCTTTGCATGTCTTTGAAAATTCATAAAACTCATCATTTTTCTCCACCGTTTTCTTTTCTGTTAAAAAAAGGAAACAGTCGGGAGTACAATATAACTCTTGAAATTGTCTTCTTGGAAGCTCGCCCTCTGTTAAATTTTTTGGTCGATTTTCCAGCCCAGAAATTTTTTAGAGAGCAGGTGTCATTTACCGAACTGCAAGTTTGTTGAATATTTAGTGACCTTTAGCAATGGGTTAAAAGTTGCTGTTGTGGGAATTGGCCTCAAGCAGGCAGCATTCCTCCATTCCCGAACCTGGGTACTAGGCCAGCAGAGCCTTGCTGGAAGTCGTGTTCCTAGGTTGTAAATTATATTGGAATGTGCATGGAGAAACCACCATACGTTTATGTCTCATTATTTCTTCTTGGTTTTAAAAATTATTTTAATTGGGGTAAAGCTTAGAATATTGTTTGTCCGAGGTGTACACAACCTGGTTCATTTATACATTATATATGTCTATTCAAGTACAGATCCCCTTCCCATGTAAAATGTTACAGAGCGTTCCGCACACCTCCCTTCTATATGGTAGGTCTTTTTGAGATATGTATATAATATGTGTTTGTATACATATAGTAACACTAACCTTAAATTATCCACTCCCCCCACCTTTCCTTTTAGATGAGCATAGTTTGTTTTCTAAATCTGTGAGTGTCTTTCTCTGTGGAAATATGTTCATTTGTGTCAATTATTAGATAACGCCTATAAGTGATATCATAGAATATAGGTCTTATGCTTTCGGACTTACCTCATGTTTCGTGATTATCTCCTGAATCATTTGTGGTGCCTCAAGGAACAATGGTTCACTGTTTTCCATGGCTAATATTCCATTGTGTACATGGACCACTTCTTCTTTATCTATTCACCTGTTGTTGGAAATTTTGATTCCTTCACTGTCTTGGCTATTGTGAATAAGGCTGCACTGAAGCTTTTGCGGCCTGTGTCTTCTCGATTCTTGTCTTCTCCGGTGAGAGGTCCAATGGTGCGCCTGCTGGATTGAATGGTACCTCCATTTTTACTTTTAAACACAGCTCCTTTCTGTTCTCATTATTGGCCGTTACCCCTTTACGTCTCACCAGCAGGTAGAGGGTACACAGTTCTCTAAATCCCCGTCAGCATTTATTGTTTGTAGACTTTTTGCTGATGGTCAGTCGACTGGTGTAAGTTGAAACTTTTTGTAGATTAGATTTCATGGGTCTAACACTCTCTGAGGTTGAGCTTTTATCCATTTTCCTTTTTTTTAAAAGAGCGTGAGTAAAACGTTAATATTCATACTCCCTTCTGGAAACATTGGCCTGTTTTGAAATTTTTGTCCATTCCCTACTTCAGCACTATTTTTTAGGGCAGGTGTCCTTTACAGCCCTGAGTCCTTGTGAATGTTATGTGACCATTAGCTGTGAGTTTAAAGCTGCTCTTGCAGGAAACGGCCACAAGGTGGCATTATTTCTCCTTTACCAAATTTGGTAACTGGGGAAACAGAGCCTTAATGGAAGTGGTGTTCTAGGTTGTAAATTAGAATGGAATGTGCCAGGAAAAAGCCCTTTATGTTTATGTCTCATTACTTGTTGTTCATATTTATAATTTACTTTTTATTTTTTATCCAAGCAAATTTGATTACAATGGTTTGTTTGTTCTAGGTGTGCAAATGTGGTTCTTTCACACATATACGTGTATCTATTCTTCCTCGCATCCTTTTCCCGTATAGGTTATGACACAATGTTGAGTAGTCTTCTCCTGGTCTTCCGTACGTCTTTGGTGATTATATATTTCACATGGTTTGTATATCTCTGTTAACCCCAATATGGTAAATTATCCAATCCTCATCCCTTTCTATTTGATGAACCATAAGTATTTTAATGAATCTGTGATTGCCTTTCTCTGTGGAAATATCTTCATTAGTATCAATTTTTATGTAACTCCTAAAAGTGATATGATAGGATATGTGTCTTTTACTTTCTCACTTACTACAGGTGGTGTGATTACGTCTAGACTATCTATGGTGCTGCAAATGGCATTGTTTCATTTTTTTCACTAGCGAATATTCCATCTATACATGGAGGAGTTCTTCTTTGTCCACCCATCTGTTGGTGGACCTTTTGGTTACCTCCATATCTTGGCTATTGTAATACTGTGCAATGCAGATTTGCCTGCCTGTGTCTTTCCAATTCTCTCTTCTTAGATTATAGGTCGAGGAGTGGGCCTGCTGGATCATATGGTAGCTCAATGTTCACCTTTTTAAGGCACCTCCATTCTGTTCTCATTTGTGGCCCTTTCCAAGTTACGTCCCCCTTGAAGTTGAGGGTATGCATTTCTCCACAACAGCTTCAGCATTTATTGTTTGTAGTTTTCTTGCTGATGGTTTTTCTGACAAGTGTGAGCTGATACCTCTTTTTGGTTGAATTCTCATGTGCCTCATAATCCGTTGAAACTGAGCTTTAAGGCATATCCTTTTTATTTTTCAAGCTGTGATTACCCCTTAGTTCTTCAAAGTGTTCTCTTAAAGTATGTGTCACATTTTGAAATGTTTTGGCCATTACCTCCCTCAAGACATATTGAGGGCATGTTTCATTTACAGTCCTGCATTACTCCTTCCTATGAAATGACCATTAGCACAGGCCTTAAAGCTGTTTTTGCAGGTAACTGCCAGAGGGTCGCAGCCTTTCTATGTTCCCCACCCTGGTAACTAGGGAAATGCCCTTGCGGCCTGTGGTGTTTCTCGGTTATAAATTAGAGTGGAGTGTGTCCGGACAAACCCACACAAGCTGATGTCTCTTTACTTTTGTTGGATTTTTAAATTTAATTTTTATTTTTTATTGGAGTAATTTTCCACTGTGTACGTGGACCACATCTACTTTGTGCATTCCTCGGTTGATAGACATTTTCATTGCTTCCAAGTGTTGGCTATGGTCAGTATTGTTGGAGTGCAGGATTGCCAGCCTGTGACTTTTTTTTTAATATTTATTTATTTATTTATTTATTTATTTTTGGCTGTGTTGGATCTTCGTTTGTGTGCGAGGGCTTTCTGTAGTTGCGGCGAGCGGGGGCCACTCTTCATCGCGGTGCGTGGGTCTCTCACTATCGCGGCCTCTCTTTTTGCGGAGCACAGGCTCTCGGCGCGCAGGCTCAGTGGTTGTGGCTCACGGGCCCAGTTCCTCCGCGGCATGTGGGATCTTCCCAGACTGGGGCTCGAACCCGTGTGCCCTGCATTGGCAGGCAGACTCTCAACCACTGCACCACCAGGGAAGCCCCAAGCCTGTGACTTTTTGATTCTCATTTTCTCAGGTGATAGGCCCAGCAGTGGGTGTGATTGATTGACTGGTAGCACCGTGTTACCCTTATCAAAGCACCTTCTTTGTGTTTTCATTAGTGGCTCTTACCACGTCCCCCTTAGAATCGAGGGTACGCATTTCTCCACAATCGCTTCAGCATTTATTGTTTGCAGCATTAATGCTAATGGCCCTTCTGGCTGGTGTGAGCTGATAGGTTTTTGTACTTTGGCTTTGCATGTCTTTGAAAATTCATAAAACTCATCATTTTTCTCCACCGTTTTCTTTTCTGTTAAAAAAAGGAAACAGTCGGGAGTACAATATAACTCTTGAAATTGTCTTCTTGGAAGCTCGCCCTCTGTTAAATTTTTTGGTCGATTTTCCAGCCCAGAAATTTTTTAGAGAGCAGGTGTCATTTACCGAACTGCAAGTTTGTTGAATATTTAGTGACCTTTAGCAATGGGTTAAAAGTTGCTGTTGTGGGAATTGGCCTCAAGCAGGCAGCATTCCTCCATTCCCGAACCTGGGTACTAGGCCAGCAGAGCCTTGCTGGAAGTCGTGTTCCTAGGTTGTAAATTATATTGGAATGTGCATGGAGAAACCACCATACGTTTATGTCTCATTATTTCTTCTTGGTTTTAAAAATTATTTTAATTGGGGTAAAGCTTAGAATATTGTTTGTCCGAGGTGTACACAACCTGGTTCATTTATACATTATATATGTCTATTCAAGTACAGATCCCCTTCCCATGTAAAATGTTACAGAGCGTTCCGCACACCTCCCTTCTATATGGTAGGTCTTTTTGAGATATGTATATAATATGTGTTTGTATACATATAGTAACACTAACCTTAAATTATCCACTCCCCCCACCTTTCCTTTTAGATGAGCATAGTTTGTTTTCTAAATCTGTGAGTGTCTTTCTCTGTGGAAATATGTTCATTTGTGTCAATTATTAGATAACGCCTATAAGTGATATCATAGAATATAGGTCTTATGCTTTCGGACTTACCTCATGTTTCGTGATTATCTCCTGAATCATTTGTGGTGCCTCAAGGAACAATGGTTCACTGTTTTCCATGGCTAATATTCCATTGTGTACATGGACCACTTCTTCTTTATCTATTCACCTGTTGTTGGAAATTTTGATTCCTTCACTGTCTTGGCTATTGTGAATAAGGCTGCACTGAAGCTTTTGCGGCCTGTGTCTTCTCGATTCTTGTCTTCTCCGGTGAGAGGTCCAATGGTGCGCCTGCTGGATTGAATGGTACCTCCATTTTTACTTTTAAACACAGCTCCTTTCTGTTCTCATTATTGGCCGTTACCCCTTTACGTCTCACCAGCAGGTAGAGGGTACACAGTTCTCTAAATCCCCGTCAGCATTTATTGTTTGTAGACTTTTTGCTGATGGTCAGTCGACTGGTGTAAGTTGAAACTTTTTGTAGATTAGATTTCATGGGTCTAACACTCTCTGAGGTTGAGCTTTTATCCATTTTCCTTTTTTTTAAAAGAGCGTGAGTAAAACGTTAATATTCATACTCCCTTCTGGAAACATTGGCCTGTTTTGAAATTTTTGTCCATTCCCTACTTCAGCACTATTTTTTAGGGCAGGTGTCCTTTACAGCCCTGAGTCCTTGTGAATGTTATGTGACCATTAGCTGTGAGTTTAAAGCTGCTCTTGCAGGAAACGGCCACAAGGTGGCATTATTTCTCCTTTACCAAATTTGGTAACTGGGGAAACAGAGCCTTAATGGAAGTGGTGTTCTAGGTTGTAAATTAGAATGGAATGTGCCAGGAAAAAGCCCTTTATGTTTATGTCTCATTACTTGTTGTTCATATTTATAATTTACTTTTTATTTTTTATCCAAGCAAATTTGATTACAATGGTTTGTTTGTTCTAGGTGTGCAAATGTGGTTCTTTCACACATATACGTGTATCTATTCTTCCTCGCATCCTTTTCCCGTATAGGTTATGACACAATGTTGAGTAGTCTTCTCCTGGTCTTCCGTACGTCTTTGGTGATTATATATTTCACATGGTTTGTATATCTCTGTTAACCCCAATATGGTAAATTATCCAATCCTCATCCCTTTCTATTTGATGAACCATAAGTATTTTAATGAATCTGTGATTGCCTTTCTCTGTGGAAATATCTTCATTAGTATCAATTTTTATGTAACTCCTAAAAGTGATATGATAGGATATGTGTCTTTTACTTTCTCACTTACTACAGGTGGTGTGATTACGTCTAGACTATCTATGGTGCTGCAAATGGCATTGTTTCATTTTTTTCACTAGCGAATATTCCATCTATACATGGAGGAGTTCTTCTTTGTCCACCCATCTGTTGGTGGACCTTTTGGTTACCTCCATATCTTGGCTATTGTAATACTGTGCAATGCAGATTTGCCTGCCTGTGTCTTTCCAATTCTCTCTTCTTAGATTATAGGTCGAGGAGTGGGCCTGCTGGATCATATGGTAGCTCAATGTTCACCTTTTTAAGGCACCTCCATTCTGTTCTCATTTGTGGCCCTTTCCAAGTTACGTCCCCCTTGAAGTTGAGGGTATGCATTTCTCCACAACAGCTTCAGCATTTATTGTTTGTAGTTTTCTTGCTGATGGTTTTTCTGACAAGTGTGAGCTGATACCTCTTTTTGGTTGAATTCTCATGTGCCTCATAATCCGTTGAAACTGAGCTTTAAGGCATATCCTTTTTATTTTTCAAGCTGTGATTACCCCTTAGTTCTTCAAAGTGTTCTCTTAAAGTATGTGTCACATTTTGAAATGTTTTGGCCATTACCTCCCTCAAGACATATTGAGGGCATGTTTCATTTACAGTCCTGCATTACTCCTTCCTATGAAATGACCATTAGCACAGGCCTTAAAGCTGTTTTTGCAGGTAACTGCCAGAGGGTCGCAGCCTTTCTATGTTCCCCACCCTGGTAACTAGGGAAATGCCCTTGCGGCCTGTGGTGTTTCTCGGTTATAAATTAGAGTGGAGTGTGTCCGGACAAACCCACACAAGCTGATGTCTCTTTACTTTTGTTGGATTTTTAAATTTAATTTTTATTTTTTATTGGAGTAATTTTCCACTGTGTACGTGGACCACATCTACTTTGTGCATTCCTCGGTTGATAGACATTTTCATTGCTTCCAAGTGTTGGCTATGGTCAGTATTGTTGGAGTGCAGGATTGCCAGCCTGTGACTT
The DNA here is from genome assembly GCF_965194825.1 of Balaenoptera physalus. Taxonomy (NCBI): domain Eukaryota; kingdom Metazoa; phylum Chordata; class Mammalia; order Artiodactyla; family Balaenopteridae; genus Balaenoptera; species Balaenoptera physalus. Next base: position 26,590,391 of record NC_138885.1, read on the forward strand.
TTTTTTTAATATTTATTTATTTATTTATTTATTTATTTTTGGCTGTGTTGGATCTTCGTTTGTGTGCGAGGGCTTTCTGTAGTTGCGGCGAGCGGGGGCCACTCTTCATCGCGGTGCGTGGGTCTCTCACTATCGCGGCCTCTCTTTTTGCGGAGCACAGGCTCTCGGCGCGCAGGCTCAGTGGTTGTGGCTCACGGGCCCAGTTCCTCCGCGGCATGTGGGATCTTCCCAGACTGGGGCTCGAACCCGTGTGCCCTGCATTGGCAGGCAGACTCTCAACCACTGCACCACCAGGGAAGCCCCAAGCCTGTGACTTTTTGATTCTCATTTTCTCAGGTGATAGGCCCAGCAGTGGGTGTGATTGATTGACTGGTAGCACCGTGTTACCCTTATCAAAGCACCTTCTTTGTGTTTTCATTAGTGGCTCTTACCACGTCCCCCTTAGAATCGAGGGTACGCATTTCTCCACAATCGCTTCAGCATTTATTGTTTGCAGCATTAATGCTAATGGCCCTTCTGGCTGGTGTGAGCTGATAGGTTTTTGTACTTTGGCTTTGCATGTCTTTGAAAATTCATAAAACTCATCATTTTTCTCCACCGTTTTCTTTTCTGTTAAAAAAAGGAAACAGTCGGGAGTACAATATAACTCTTGAAATTGTCTTCTTGGAAGCTCGCCCTCTGTTAAATTTTTTGGTCGATTTTCCAGCCCAGAAATTTTTTAGAGAGCAGGTGTCATTTACCGAACTGCAAGTTTGTTGAATATTTAGTGACCTTTAGCAATGGGTTAAAAGTTGCTGTTGTGGGAATTGGCCTCAAGCAGGCAGCATTCCTCCATTCCCGAACCTGGGTACTAGGCCAGCAGAGCCTTGCTGGAAGTCGTGTTCCTAGGTTGTAAATTATATTGGAATGTGCATGGAGAAACCACCATACGTTTATGTCTCATTATTTCTTCTTGGTTTTAAAAATTATTTTAATTGGGGTAAAGCTTAGAATATTGTTTGTCCGAGGTGTACACAACCTGGTTCATTTATACATTATATATGTCTATTCAAGTACAGATCCCCTTCCCATGTAAAATGTTACAGAGCGTTCCGCACACCTCCCTTCTATATGGTAGGTCTTTTTGAGATATGTATATAATATGTGTTTGTATACATATAGTAACACTAACCTTAAATTATCCACTCCCCCCACCTTTCCTTTTAGATGAGCATAGTTTGTTTTCTAAATCTGTGAGTGTCTTTCTCTGTGGAAATATGTTCATTTGTGTCAATTATTAGATAACGCCTATAAGTGATATCATAGAATATAGGTCTTATGCTTTCGGACTTACCTCATGTTTCGTGATTATCTCCTGAATCATTTGTGGTGCCTCAAGGAACAATGGTTCACTGTTTTCCATGGCTAATATTCCATTGTGTACATGGACCACTTCTTCTTTATCTATTCACCTGTTGTTGGAAATTTTGATTCCTTCACTGTCTTGGCTATTGTGAATAAGGCTGCACTGAAGCTTTTGCGGCCTGTGTCTTCTCGATTCTTGTCTTCTCCGGTGAGAGGTCCAATGGTGCGCCTGCTGGATTGAATGGTACCTCCATTTTTACTTTTAAACACAGCTCCTTTCTGTTCTCATTATTGGCCGTTACCCCTTTACGTCTCACCAGCAGGTAGAGGGTACACAGTTCTCTAAATCCCCGTCAGCATTTATTGTTTGTAGACTTTTTGCTGATGGTCAGTCGACTGGTGTAAGTTGAAACTTTTTGTAGATTAGATTTCATGGGTCTAACACTCTCTGAGGTTGAGCTTTTATCCATTTTCCTTTTTTTTAAAAGAGCGTGAGTAAAACGTTAATATTCATACTCCCTTCTGGAAACATTGGCCTGTTTTGAAATTTTTGTCCATTCCCTACTTCAGCACTATTTTTTAGGGCAGGTGTCCTTTACAGCCCTGAGTCCTTGTGAATGTTATGTGACCATTAGCTGTGAGTTTAAAGCTGCTCTTGCAGGAAACGGCCACAAGGTGGCATTATTTCTCCTTTACCAAATTTGGTAACTGGGGAAACAGAGCCTTAATGGAAGTGGTGTTCTAGGTTGTAAATTAGAATGGAATGTGCCAGGAAAAAGCCCTTTATGTTTATGTCTCATTACTTGTTGTTCATATTTATAATTTACTTTTTATTTTTTATCCAAGCAAATTTGATTACAATGGTTTGTTTGTTCTAGGTGTGCAAATGTGGTTCTTTCACACATATACGTGTATCTATTCTTCCTCGCATCCTTTTCCCGTATAGGTTATGACACAATGTTGAGTAGTCTTCTCCTGGTCTTCCGTACGTCTTTGGTGATTATATATTTCACATGGTTTGTATATCTCTGTTAACCCCAATATGGTAAATTATCCAATCCTCATCCCTTTCTATTTGATGAACCATAAGTATTTTAATGAATCTGTGATTGCCTTTCTCTGTGGAAATATCTTCATTAGTATCAATTTTTATGTAAATCCTAAAAGTGATATGATAGGATATGTGTCTTTTACTTTCTCACTTACTACAGGTGGTGTGATTACGTCTAGACTATCTATGGTGCTGCAAATGGCATTGTTTCATTTTTTTCACTAGCGAATATTCCATCTATACATGGAGGAGTTCTTCTTTGTCCACCCATCTGTTGGTGGACCTTTTGGTTACCTCCATATCTTGGCTATTGTAATACTGTGCAATGCAGATTTGCCTGCCTGTGTCTTTCCAATTCTCTCTTCTTAGATTATAGGTCGAGGAGTGGGCCTGCTGGATCATATGGTAGCTCAATGTTTACCTTTTTAAGGCACCTCCATTCTGTTCTCATTTGTGGCCCTTTCCAAGTTACGTCCCCCTTGAAGTTGAGGGTATGCATTTCTCCACAACAGCTTCAGCATTTATTGTTTGTAGTTTTCTTGCTGATGGTTTTTCTGACAAGTGTGAGCTGATACCTCTTTTTGGTTGAATTCTCATGTGCCTCATAATCCGTTGAAACTGAGCTTTAAGGCATATCCTTTTTATTTTTCAAGCTGTGATTACCCCTTAGTTCTTCAAAGTGTTCTCTTAAAGTATGTGTCACATTTTGAAATGTTTTGGCCATTACCTCCCTCAAGACATATTGAGGGCATGTTTCATTTACAGTCCTGCATTACTCCTTCCTATGAAATGACCATTAGCACAGGCCTTAAAGCTGTTTTTGCAGGTAACTGCCAGAGGGTCGCAGCCTTTCTATGTTCCCCACCCTGGTAACTAGGGAAATGCCCTTGCGGCCTGTGGTGTTTCTCGGTTATAAATTAGAGTGGAGTGTGTCCGGACAAACCCACACAAGCTGATGTCTCTTTACTTTTGTTGGATTTTTAAATTTAATTTTTATTTTTTATTGGAGTAATTTTCCACTGTGTACGTGGACCACATCTACTTTGTGCATTCCTCGGTTGATAGACATTTTCATTGCTTCCAAGTGTTGGCTATGGTCAGTATTGTTGGAGTGCAGGATTGCCAGCCTGTGACTTTTTTTTTTTAATATTTATTTATTTATTTATTTATTTATTTTTGGCTGTGTTGGATCTTCGTTTGTGTGCGAGGGCTTTCTGTAGTTGCGGCGAGCGGGGGCCACTCTTCATCGCGGTGCGTGGGTCTCTCACTATCGCGGCCTCTCTTTTTGCGGAGCACAGGCTCTCGGCGCGCAGGCTCAGTGGTTGTGGCTCACGGGCCCAGTTCCTCCGCGGCATGTGGGATCTTCCCAGACTGGGGCTCGAACCCGTGTGCCCTGCATTGGCAGGCAGACTCTCAACCACTGCACCACCAGGGAAGCCCCAAGCCTGTGACTTTTTGATTCTCATTTTCTCAGGTGATAGGCCCAGCAGTGGGTGTGATTGATTGACTGGTAGCACCGTGTTACCCTTATCAAAGCACCTTCTTTGTGTTTTCATTAGTGGCTCTTACCACGTCCCCCTTAGAATCGAGGGTACGCATTTCTCCACAATCGCTTCAGCATTTATTGTTTGCAGCATTAATGCTAATGGCCCTTCTGGCTGGTGTGAGCTGATAGGTTTTTGTACTTTGGCTTTGCATGTCTTTGAAAATTCATAAAACTCATCATTTTTCTCCACCGTTTTCTTTTCTGTTAAAAAAAGGAAACAGTCGGGAGTACAATATAACTCTTGAAATTGTCTTCTTGGAAGCTCGCCCTCTGTTAAATTTTTTGGTCGATTTTCCAGCCCAGAAATTTTTTAGAGAGCAGGTGTCATTTACCGAACTGCAAGTTTGTTGAATATTTAGTGACCTTTAGCAATGGGTTAAAAGTTGCTGTTGTGGGAATTGGCCTCAAGCAGGCAGCATTCCTCCATTCCCGAACCTGGGTACTAGGCCAGCAGAGCCTTGCTGGAAGTCGTGTTCCTAGGTTGTAAATTATATTGGAATGTGCATGGAGAAACCACCATACGTTTATGTCTCATTATTTCTTCTTGGTTTTAAAAATTATTTTAATTGGGGTAAAGCTTAGAATATTGTTTGTCCGAGGTGTACACAACCTGGTTCATTTATACATTATATATGTCTATTCAAGTACAGATCCCCTTCCCATGTAAAATGTTACAGAGCGTTCCGCACACCTCCCTTCTATATGGTCGGTCTTTTTGAGATATGTATATAATATATGTTTGTATACATATAGTAACACTAACCTTAATTTATCCACTCCCCCCACCTTTCCTTTTAGATGAGCATAGTTTGTTTTCTACGTCTGTGAGTGTCTTTCTCTGTGGAAATATATTCATTTGTGTCAGTTATTAGATAACGCCTATAAGTGATATCATAGAATATAGGTCTTTTGCTTTCGGACTTACCTCATGTTTCGTGATTATCTCCAGACTCATTTGTGGTGCCTCAAAGAACAATGGTTCATTGTTTTCCATGGCTAATATTCCATTGTGTACATGGACCACTTCTTCTTTATCCATTCACCTGTTGTTGGACATTTTGATTCCTTCACTGTCTTGGCTATTGTGAATAAGGCTGCACTGAAGCTTTTGCGGCCTGTGTCTTCTCGATTCTTGTCTTCTCCGGTGAGAGGTCCAATGGTGCGCCTGCTGGATTGAATGGTACCTCCATTTTTACTTTTAAACACAGCTCCTTTCTGTTCTCATTATTGGCCGTTACCCCTTTACGTCTCACCAGCAGTTAGAGGGTACACAGTTCTCTAAATCCCCGTCAGCATTTATTGTTTGTAGACTTTTTGCTGATGGTCAGTCGACTGGTGTTAGTTGAAACTTTTTGTAGATTAGATTTCATGGGTCTAACACTCTCTGAGGTTGAGCTTTTATCCATTTTCCTTTTTTTTAAAAGAGCGTGAGTAAAACGTTAATATTCATACTCCCTTCTGGAAACATTGGCCTGTTTTGAAATTTTTGTCCATTCCCTACTTCAGCACTATTTTTTAGGGCAGGTGTCCTTTACAGCCCTGAGTCCTTGTGAATGTTATGTGACCATTAGCTGTGAGTTTAAAGCTGCTCTTGCAGGAAACGGCCACAAGGTGGCATCATTTCTCCTTTACCAAATTTGGTAACTGGGGAAACAGAGCCTTAATGGAAGTGGTGTTCTAGGTTGTAAATTAGAATGGAATGTGCGAGGAAAAAGCCCTTTATGTTTATGTCTCATTACTTGTTGTTCATATTTATAATTTACTTTTTATTTTTTATCCAAGCAAATTTGATTACAATGGTTTGTTTGTTCTAGGTGTGCAAATGTGGTTCTTTCACACATATACGTGTATCTATTCTTCCTCGCATCCTTTTCCCATATAGGTTATGACACAATGTTGAGTAGTCTTCTCCTGGTCTTCCGTACGTCTTTGGTGATTATATATTTCTCATGGTTTGTATATCTCTGTTAACCCCAATATGGTAAATTATCCAATCCTCATCCCTTTCTATTTGATGAACCATAAGTTTTTTAATGAATCTGTGATTGCCTTTCTCTGTGGAAATATCTTCATTAGTATCAATTTTTATGTAACTCCTAAAAGTGATATGATAGGATATGTGTCTTTTACTTTCTCACTTACTACAGGTGGTGTGATTACGTCTAGACTCATCTATGGTGCTGCAAATGGCATTGTTTCATTTTTTCACTAGCGAATATTCCATCTATACATGGAGGAGCTCTTCTTTGTCCACCCATCTGTTGGTGGACTTTTTGGTTACCTCCATATCTTGGCTATTGTAATACTGTGCAATGCAGATTTGCCTGCCTGTGTCTTTCCAATTCTCTCTTCTTAGATTATAGGTCGAGGAGTGGGCCTGCTGGATCATATGGTAGCTCAATGTTTACCTTTTTAAGGCACCTCCATTCTGTTCTCATTTGTGGCCCTTTCCAAGTTACGTCCCCCTTGAAGTTGAGGGTATGCATTTCTCCACAACAGCTTCAGCATTTATTGTTTGTAGTTTTCTTGCTGATGGTTTTTCTGACAAGTGTGAGCTGATACCTCTTTTTGGTTGAATTCGCATGTGCCTCATAATCCGTTGAAACTGAGCTTTAAGGCATATCCTTTTTATTTTTCAAGCTGTGATTACCCCTTAGTTCTTCAAAGTGTTCTCTTAAAGTATGTGTCACATTTTGAAATGTTTTGGCCATTACCTCCCTCAAGACATATTGAGGGCATGTTTCATTTACAGTCCTGCATTACTCCTTCCTATGAAATGACCATTAGCACAGGCCTTAAAGCTGTTTTTGCAGGTAACTGCCAGAGGGTCGCAGCCTTTCTATGTTCCCCACCCTGGTAACTAGGGAAATGCCCTTGCGGCCTGTGGTGTTTCTCGGTTATAAATTAGAGTGGAGTGTGTCCGGACAAACCCACACAAGCTGATGTCTCTTTACTTTTGTTGGATTTTTAAATTTAATTTTTATTTTTTATTGGAGTAATTTTCCACTGTGTACGTGGACCACATCTACTTTGTGCATTCCTCGGTTGATAGACATTTTCATTGCTTCCAAGTGTTGGCTATGGTCAGTATTGTTGGAGTGCAGGATTGCCAGCCTGTGACTTTTTTTTTTTAATATTTATTTATTTATTTATTTATTTATTTTTGGCTGTGTTGGATCTTCGTTTGTGTGCGACGGCTTTCTGTAGTTGCGGCGAGCGGGGGCCACTCTTCATCGCGGTGCGTGGGTCTCTCACTATCGCGGCCTCTCTTTTTGCGGAGCACAGGCTCTCGGCGCGCAGACTCAGTGGTTGTGGCTCACGGGCCCAGTTCCTCCGCGGCATGTGGGATCTTCCCAGACCGGGGCTCGAACCCGTGTGCCCTGCATTGGCAGGCAGACTCTCAACCACTGCACCACCAGGGAAGCCCCAAGCCTGTGACTTTTTGATTCTCATTTTCTCAGGTGATAGGCCCAGCAGTGGGTGTGATTGATTGACTGGTAGCACCGTGTTACCCTTATCAAAGCACCTTCTTTGTGTTTTCATTAGTGGCTCTTACCACGTCCCCCTTAGAATCGAGGGTACGCATTTCTCCACAATCGCTTCAGCATTTATTGTTTGCAGCATTAATGCTAATGGCCCTTCTGGCTGGTGTGAGCTGATAGGTTTTTGTACTTTGGGTTTGCATGTCTTTGAAAATTCATAAAACTCATCATTTTTCTCCACCGTTTTCTTTTCTGTTAAAAAAAGGAAACAGTCGGGAGTACAATATAACTCTTGAAATTGTCTTCTTGGAAGCTCGCCCTCTGTTAAATTTTTTGGTCGATTTTCCAGCCCAGAAATTTTTTAGAGAGCAGGTGTCATTTACCGAACTGCAAGTTTGTTGAATATTTAGTGACCTTTAGCAATGGGTTAAAAGTTGCTGTTGTGGGAATTGGCCTCAAGCAGGCAGCATTCCTCCATTCCCGAACCTGGGTACTAGGACAGCAGAGCCTTGCTGGAAGTCGTGTTCCTAGGTTGTAAATTATATTGGAATGTGCATGGAGAAACCACCATACGTTTATGTCTCATTATTTCTTCTTGGTTTTAAAAATTATTTTAATTGGGGTAAAGCTTAGAATATTGTTTGTCCGAGGTGTACACAACCTGGTTCATTTATACATTATATATGTCTATTCAAGTACAGATCCCCTTCCCATGTAAAATGTTACAGAGCGTTCCGCACACCTCCCTTCTATATGGTCGGTCTTTTTGAGATATGTATATAATATGTGTTTGTATACATATAGTAACACTAACCTTAATTTATCCACTCCCCCCACCTTTCCTTTTAGATGAGCATAGTTTGTTTTCTACGTCTGTGAGTGTCTTTCTCTGTGGAAATATATTCATTTGTGTCAGTTATTAGATAACGCCTATAAGTGATATCATAGAATATAGGTCTTTTGCTTTCGGACTTACCTCATGTTTCGTGATTATCTCCAGACTCATTTGTGGTGCCTCAAAGAACAATGGTTCATTGTTTTCCAAGGCTAATATTCCATTGTGTACATGGACCACTTCTTCTTTATCCATTCACCTGTTGTTGGACATTTTGATTCCTTCACTGTCTTGGCTATTGTGAATAAGGCTGCACTGAAGCTTTTGCGGCTTGTGTCTTCTCGATTCTTGTCTTCTCCGGTGAGAGATCCAATGGTGCGCCTGCTGGATTGAATGGTACCTCCATTTTTACTTTTAAACACAGCTCCTTTCTGTTCTCATTATTGGCCGTTACCCCTTTACGTCTCACCAGCAGGTAGAGGGTACACAGTTCTCTAAAACCCCGTCAGCATTTATTGTTTGTAGACTTTTTGCTGATGGTCAGTCGACTGGTGTAAGTTGAAACTTTTTGTAGATTAGATTGCATGGGCCTAACACTCCCTGAGGTTGAGCTTTTATCCATTTTCCTTTGTTTTAAAAGAGCGTGAGTAAAACGTTAATATTCATACTCTCTTCTGGAAACATTTGCCTGTTTTGAAATTTTTGTCCATTCCCTACTTCAGCACAATTTTTTAGGGCAGGTGTCCTTTACAGCCCTGAGTCCTTGTGAATGTTAAGTGACCATTAGCTGTGAGTTTAAAGCTGCTCTTGCAGGAAACGGCCACAAGGTGGCATCATTTCTCCTTTACCAAATTTGGTAACTGGGGAAACAGAGCCTTAATGGAAGTGGTGTTCTAGGTTGTAAATTAGAATGGAATGTGCCAGGAAAAAGCCCTTTATGTTCATGTCTCATTACTTGTTGTTCATATTTATAATTTACTTTTTATTTTTTATCCAAGCAAATTTGATTACAATGGTTTGTTTGTTCTAGGTGTGCAAATGTGGTTCTTTCACACATATACGTGTATCTATTCTTCCTCGCATCCTTTTCCCATATAGGTTATGACACAATGTTGAGTAGTCTTCTCCTGGTCTTCCGTACGTCTTTGGTGATTATATATTTCACATGGTTTGTATATCTCTGTTAACCCCAATATGGTAAATTATCCAATCCTCATCCCTTTCTATTTGATGAACCATAAGTTTTTTAATGAATCTGTGATTGCCTTTCTCTGTGGAAATATCTTCATTAGTATCAATTTTTATGTAACTCCTAAAAGTGATATGATAGGATATGTGTCTTTTACTTTCTCACTTACTACAGGTGGTGTGATTACGTCTAGACTCATCTATGGTGCTGCAAATGGCATTGTTTCATTTTTTTCACTAGCGAATATTCCATCTATACATGGAGGAGCTCTTCTTTGTCCACCCATCTGTTGGTGGACTTTTTGGTTACCTCCATATCTTGGCTATTGTAATACTGTGCAATGCAGATTTGCCTGCCTGTGTCTTTCCAATTCTCTCTTCTTAGATTATAGGTCGAGGAGTGGGCCTGCTGGATCATATGGTAGCTCAATGTTTACCTTTTTAAGGCACCTCCATTCTGTTCTCATTTGTGGCCCTTTCCAAGTTACGTCCCCCTTGAAGTTGAGGGTATGCATTTCTCCACAACAGTTTCAGCATTTATTGTTTGTAGTTTTCTTGCTGATGGTTTTTCTGACAAGTGTGAGCTGATACCTCTTTTTGGTTGAATTCTCATGTGCCTCATAATCCGTTGAAACTGAGCTTTAAGGCATATCCTTTTTATTTTTCAAGCTGTGATTACCCCTTAGTTCTTCAAAGTGTTCTCTTAAAGTATGTGTCACATTTTGAAATGTTTTGGCCATTACCTCCCTCAAGACATATTGAGGGCATGTTTCATTTACAGTCCTGCATTACTCCTTCCTATGAAATGACCATTAGCACAGGCCTTAAAGCTGTTTTTGCAGGTAACTGCCAGAGGGTCGCAGCCTTTCTATGTTCCCCACCCTGGTAACTAGGGAAATGCCCTTGCGGCCTGTGGTGTTTCTCGGTTATAAATTAGAGTGGAGTGTGTCCGGACAAACCCACACAAGCTGATGTCTCTTTACTTTTGTTGGATTTTTAAATTTAATTTTTATTTTTTATTGGAGTAATTTTCCACTGTGTACGTGGACCACATCTACTTTGTGCATTCCTCGGTTGATAGACATTTTCATTGCTTCCAAGTGTTGGCTATGGTCAGTATTGTTGGAGTGCAGGATTGCCAGCCTGTGACTTTTTTTTTTTAATATTTATTTATTTATTTATTTATTTATTTTTGGCTGTGTTGGATCTTCGTTTGTGTGTGACGGCTTTCTGTAGTTGCGGCGAGCGGGGGCCACTCTTCATCGCGGTGCGTGGGTCTCTCACTATCGCGGCCTCTCTTTTTGCGGAGCACAGGCTCTCGGCGCGCAGGCTCAGTGGTTGTGGCTCACGGGCCCAGTTCCTCCGCGGCATGTGGGATCTTCCCAGACCGGGGCTCGAACCCGTGTGCCCTGCATTGGCAGGCAGACTCTCAACCACTGCACCACCAGGGAAGCCCCAAGCCTGTGACTTTTTGATTCTCATTTTCTCAGGTGATAGGCCCAGCAGTGGGTGTGATTGATTGACTGGTAGCACCGTGTTACCCTTATCAAAGCACCTTCTTTGTGTTTTCATTAGTGGCTCTTACCACGTCCCCCTTAGAATCGAGGGTACGCATTTCTCCACAATCGCTTCAGCATTTATTGTTTGCAGCATTAATGCTAATGGCCCTTCTGGCTGGTGTGAGCTGATAGGTTTTTGTACTTTGGGTTTGCATGTCTTTGAAAATTCATAAAACTCATCATTTTTCTCCACCGTTTTCTTTTCTGCTAAAAAAAGGAAACAGTTGGGAGTACAATATAACTCTTGAAATTGTCTTCTTCGAAGCTCGCCCTCTGTTAAATTTTTTGGTCGATTTTCCAGCCCAGAATTTTTTTAGAGAGCAGGTGTCATTTACCGAACTGCAAGTTTGTTGAATATTTAGTGACCTTTAGCAATGGGTTAAAAGCTGCTGTTGTAGGAATTGGCCTCAAGCAGGCAGCATTCCTCCATTCCCGAACCTGGGTACTAGGACAGCAGAGCCTTGCTGGAAGTCGTGTTCCTAGGTTGTAAATTATATTGGAATGTGCATGGAGAAACCACCATACGTTTATGTCTCATTATTTCTTCTTGGTTTTAAAAATTATTTTAATTGGGGTAAAGCTTAGAATATTGTTTGTCCGAGGTGTACACAACCTGGTTCATTTATACATTATATATGTCTATTCAAGTACAGATCCCCTTCCCATGTAAAATGTTACAGAGCGTTCCGCACACCTCCCTTCTATATGGTCGGTCTTTTTGAGATATGTATATAATATGTGTTTGTATACATATAGTAACACTAACCTTAATTTATCCACTCCCCCCACCTTTCCTTTCAGATGAGCATAGTTTGTTTTCTAAGTCTGTGAGTGTCTTTCTCTGTGGAAATATATTCATTTGTGTCAGTTATTAGATAACGCCTATAAGTGATATCATAGAATATAGGTCTTTTGCTTTCGGACTTACCTCATGTTTCGTGATTATCTACAGACTCATTTGTGGTGCCTCAAAGAACAATGGTTCATTGTTTTCCATGGCTAATATTCCATTGTGTACATGGACCACTTCTTCTTTATCCATTCACCTGTTGTTGGACATTTTGATTCCTTCACTGTCTTGGCTATTGTGAATAAGGCTGCACTGAAGCTTTTGCGGCCTGTGTCTTCTCGTTTCTTGTCTTCTCCGGTGAGAGGTCCAATGGTGCGCCTGCTGGATTGAATGGTACCTCCATTTTTACTTTTAAACACAGCTCCTTTCTGTTCTCATTATTGGCCGTTACCCCTTTACGTCTCACCAGCAGGTAGAGGGTACTCAGTTCTCTAAAACCCCGTCAGCATTTATTGTTTGTAGACTTTTTGCTGATGGTCAGTCGACTGGTGTAAGTTGAAACTTTTTGTAGATTAGATTGCATGGGTCTAACACTCCCTGAGGTTGAGCTTTTATCCATTTTCCTTTTTTTTAAAAGAGCGTGAGTAAAACGTTAATATTCATACTCTCTTCTGGAAACATTTGCCTGCTTTGAATTTTTTGTCCATTCCCTACTTCAGCACAATTTTTTAGGGCAGGTGTCCTTTACAGCCCTGAGTCCTTGTGCATGTTAAGTGACCATTAGCTGTGAGTTTAAAGCTGCTCTTGCAGGAATCGGCCACAAGGTGGCATCATTTCTCCTTTACCAAATTTGGTAACTGGGGAAACAGAGCCTTACTGGAAGTGGTGTTCTAGGTTGTAAATTAGAATGGAATGTGCCAGGAAAAACCCTTTATATTTATGTCTCATTACTTCTTGTTCTTATTTATAATTTACTTTTTATTTTTTTATCCAAGCAAATTTGATTACAATGGTTTGTTTGTTCTAGGCGTGCAAATGTGGTTGTTTCACACATATACGTGTATCTATTCTTCCTCGCATCCTTTTCCCATATAGGTTATGACACAATGTTGAGTAGTCTTCTCCTGGTCTTCCGTACGTCTTTGGTGATTATATATTTCACATGGTTTGTATATCTCTGTTAACCCCAATATGGTAATGTATCCAATCCTCATCCCTTTCTATTTGGTGAACCATAAGTTTTTTAATGAATCTGTGATTGCCTTTCTCTGTGGAAATATCTTCATTGGTATCAATTTTTAAGTAACTCCTAAAAGTAATATGATAGGATATGTGTCTTTTACTTTCTCACTTACTACAGGTGGTGTGATTACGTCTAGACTCATCTATGGTGCTGCAAATGGCATTGTTTCATTTTTTTCACTAGCGAATATTCCATCTATACATGGAGGAGTTCTTCTTTGTCCACCCATCTGTTGGTGGACTTTTTGGTTACCTCCATATCTTGGCTATTGTAATACTGTGCAATGCAGATTTGCCTGCCTGTGTCTTTCCAATTCTCTCTTCTTAGATTATAGGTCGAGGAGTGGGCCTGCTGGATCATATGGTAGCTCAATGTTTACCTTTTTAAGGCACCTCCATTCTGTTCTCATTTGTGGCCCTTTCCAAGTTACGTCCCCCTTGAAGTTGAGGGTATGCATTTCTCCACAACAGCTTCAGCATTTATTGTTTGTAGTTTTCTTGCTGATGGTTTTTCTGACAAGTGTGAGCTGATACCTCTTTTTGGTTGAATTCTCATGTGCCTCATAATCCGTTGAAACTGAGCTTTAAGGCATATCCTTTTTATTTTTCAAGCTGTGATTACCCCTTAGTTCTTCAAAGTGTTCTCTTAAAGTATGTGTCACATTTTGAAATGTTTTGGCCATTACCTCCCTCAAGACATATTGAGGGCATGTTTCATTTACAGTCCTGCATTACTCCTTCCTATGAAATGACCATTAGCACAGGCCTTAAAGCTGTTTTTGCAGGTAACTGCCAGAGGGTCGCAGCCTTTCTATGTTCCCCACCCTGGTAACTAGGGAAATGCCCTTGCGGCCTGTGGTGTTTCTCGGTTATAAATTAGAGTGGAGTGTGTCCGGACAAACCCACACAAGCTGATGTCTCTTTACTTTTGTTGGATTTTTAAATTTAATTTTTATTTTTTATTGGAGTAATTTTCCACTGTGTACGTGGACCACATCTACTTTGTGCATTCCTCGGTTGATAGACATTTTCATTGCTTCCAAGTGTTGGCTATGGTCAGTATTGTTGGAGTGCAGGATTGCCAGCCTGTGACTTTTTTTTTTAATATTTATTTATTTATTTATTTATTTATTTTTGGCTGTGTTGGATCTTCGTTTGTGTGCGACGGCTTTCTGTAGTTGCGGCGAGCGGGGGCCACTCTTCATCGCGGTGCGTGGGTCTCTCACTATCGCGGCCTCTCTTTTTGCGGAGCACAGGCTCTCGGCGCGCAGGCTCAGTGGTTGTGGCTCACGGGCCCAGTTCCTCCGCGGCATGTGGGATCTTCCCAGACCGGGGCTCGAACCCGTGTGCCCTGCATTGGCAGGCAGACTCTCAACCACTGCACCACCAGGGAAGCCCCAAGCCTGTGACTTTTTGATTCTCATTTTCTCAGGTGATAGGCCCAGCAGTGGGTGTGATTGATTGACTGGTAGCACCGTGTTACCCTTATCAAAGCACCTTCTTTGTGTTTTCATTAGTGGCTCTTACCACGTCCCCCTTAGAATCGAGGGTACGCATTTCTCCACAATCGCTTCAGCATTTATTGTTTGCAGCATTAATGCTAATGGCCCTTCTGGCTGGTGTGAGCTGATAGGTTTTTGTACTTTGGGTTTGCATGTCTTTGAAAATTCATAAAACTCATCATTTTTCTCCACCGTTTTCTTTTCTGCTAAAAAAAGGAAACAGTTGGGAGTACAATATAACTCTTGAAATTGTCTTCTTCGAAGCTCGCCCTCTGTTAAATTTTTTGGTCGATTTTCCAGCCCAGAATTTTTTTAGAGAGCAGGTGTCATTTACCGAACTGCAAGTTTGTTGAATATTTAGTGACCTTTAGCAATGGGTTAAAAGCTGCTGTTGTAGGAATTGGCCTCAAGCAGGCAGCATTCCTCCATTCCCGAACCTGGGTACTAGGACAGCAGAGCCTTGCTGGAAGTCGTGTTCCTAGGTTGTAAATTATATTGGAATGTGCATGGAGAAACCACCATACGTTTATGTCTCATTATTTCTTCTTGGTTTTAAAAATTATTTTAATTGGGGTAAAGCTTAGAATATTGTTTGTCCGAGGTGTACACAACCTGGTTCATTTATACATTATATATGTCTATTCAAGTACAGATCCCCTTCCCATGTAAAATGTTACAGAGCGTTCCGCACACCTCCCTTCTATATGGTCGGTCTTTTTGAGATATGTATATAATATGTGTTTGTATACATATAGTAACACTAACCTTAATTTATCCACTCCCCCCACCTTTCCTTTCAGATGAGCATAGTTTGTTTTCTAAGTCTGTGAGTGTCTTTCTCTGTGGAAATATATTCATTTGTGTCAGTTATTAGATAACGCCTATAAGTGATATCATAGAATATAGGTCTTTTGCTTTCGGACTTACCTCATGTTTCGTGATTATCTACAGACTCATTTGTGGTGCCTCAAAGAACAATGGTTCATTGTTTTCCATGGCTAATATTCCATTGTGTACATGGACCACTTCTTCTTTATCCATTCACCTGTTGTTGGACATTTTGATTCCTTCACTGTCTTGGCTATTGTGAATAAGGCTGCACTGAAGCTTTTGCGGCCTGTGTCTTCTCGTTTCTTGTCTTCTCCGGTGAGAGGTCCAATGGTGCGCCTGCTGGATTGAATGGTACCTCCATTTTTACTTTTAAACACAGCTCCTTTCTGTTCTCATTATTGGCCGTTACCCCTTTACGTCTCACCAGCAGGTAGAGGGTACTCAGTTCTCTAAAACCCCGTCAGCATTTATTGTTTGTAGACTTTTTGCTGATGGTCAGTCGACTGGTGTAAGTTGAAACTTTTTGTAGATTAGATTGCATGGGTCTAACACTCCCTGAGGTTGAGCTTTTATCCATTTTCCTTTTTTTTAAAAGAGCGTGAGTAAAACGTTAATATTCATACTCTCTTCTGGAAACATTTGCCTGCTTTGAATTTTTTGTCCATTCCCTACTTCAGCACAATTTTTTAGGGCAGGTGTCCTTTACAGCCCTGAGTCCTTGTGCATGTTAAGTGACCATTAGCTGTGAGTTTAAAGCTGCTCTTGCAGGAATCGGCCACAAGGTGGCATCATTTCTCCTTTACCAAATTTGGTAACTGGGGAAACAGAGCCTTACTGGAAGTGGTGTTCTAGGTTGTAAATTAGAATGGAATGTGCCAGGAAAAACCCTTTATATTTATGTCTCATTACTTCTTGTTCTTATTTATAATTTACTTTTTATTTTTTTATCCAAGCAAATTTGATTACAATGGTTTGTTTGTTCTAGGCGTGCAAATGTGGTTGTTTCACACATATACGTGTATCTATTCTTCCTCGCATCCTTTTCCCATATAGGTTATGACACAATGTTGAGTAGTCTTCTCCTGGTCTTCCGTACGTCTTTGGTGATTATATATTTCACATGGTTTGTATATCTCTGTTAACCCCAATATGGTAATGTATCCAATCCTCATCCCTTTCTATTTGGTGAACCATAAGTTTTTTAATGAATCTGTGATTGCCTTTCTCTGTGGAAATATCTTCATTGGTATCAATTTTTAAGTAACTCCTAAAAGTAATATGATAGGATATGTGTCTTTTACTTTCTCACTTACTACAGGTGGTGTGATTACGTCTAGACTCATCTATGGTGCTGCAAATGGCATTGTTTCATTTTTTTCACTAGCGAATATTCCATCTATACATGGAGGAGTTCTTCTTTGTCCACCCATCTGTTGGTGGACTTTTTGGTTACCTCCATATCTTGGCTATTGTAATACTGTGCAATGCAGATTTGCCTGCCTGTGTCTTTCCAATTCTCTCTTCTTAGATTATAGGTCGAGGAGTGGGCCTGCTGGATCATATGGTAGCTCAATGTTTACCTTTTTAAGGCACCTCCATTCTGTTCTCATTTGTGGCCCTTTCCAAGTTACGTCCCCCTTGAAGTTGAGGGTATGCATTTCTCCACAACAGTTTCAGCATTTATTGTTTGTAGTTTTCTTGCTGATGGTTTTTCTGACAAGTGTGAGCTGATACCTCTTTTTGGTTGAATTCTCATGTGCCTCATAATCCGTTGAAACTGAGCTTTAAGGCATATCCTTTTTATTTTTCAAGCTGTGATTACCCCTTAGTTCTTCAAAGTGTTCTCTTAAAGTATGTGTCACATTTTGAAATGTTTTGGCCATTACCTCCCTCAAGACATATTGAGGGCATGTTTCATTTACAGTCCTGCATTACTCCTTCCTATGAAATGACCATTAGCACAGGCCTTAAAGCTGTTTTTGCAGGTAACTGCCAGAGGGTCGCAGCCTTTCTATGTTCCCCACCCTGGTAACTAGGGAAATGCCCTTGCGGCCTGTGGTGTTTCTCGGTTATAAATTAGAGTGGAGTGTGTCCGGACAAACCCACACAAGCTGATGTCTCTTTACTTTTGTTGGATTTTTAAATTTAATTTTTATTTTTTATTGGAGTAATTTTCCACTGTGTACGTGGACCACATCTACTTTGTGCATTCCTCGGTTGATAGACATTTTCATTGCTTCCAAGTGTTGGCTATGGTCAGTATTGTTGGAGTGCAGGATTGCCAGCCTGTGACTTTTTTTTTTTAATATTTATTTATTTATTTATTTATTTATTTTTGGCTGTGTTGGATCTTCGTTTGTGTGCGACGGCTTTCTGTAGTTGCGGCGAGCGGGGGCCACTCTTCATCGCGGTGCGTGGGTCTCTCACTATCGCGGCCTCTCTTTTTGCGGAGCACAGGCTCTCGGCGCGCAGGCTCAGTGGTTGTGGCTCACGGGCCCAGTTCCTCCGCGGCATGTGGGATCTTCCCAGACCGGGGCTCGAACCCGTGTGCCCTGCATTGGCAGGCAGACTCTCAACCACTGCACCACCAGGGAAGCCCCAAGCCTGTGACTTTTTGATTCTCATTTTCTCAGGTGATAGGCCCAGCAGTGGGTGTGATTGATTGACTGGTAGCACCGTGTTACCCTTATCAAAGCACCTTCTTTGTGTTTTCATTAGTGGCTCTTACCACGTCCCCCTTAGAATCGAGGGTACGCATTTCTCCACAATCGCTTCAGCATTTATTGTTTGCAGCATTAATGCTAATGGCCCTTCTGGCTGGTGTGAGCTGATAGGTTTTTGTACTTTGGGTTTGCATGTCTTTGAAAATTCATAAAACTCATCATTTTTCTCCACCGTTTTCTTTTCTGCTAAAAAAAGGAAACAGTTGGGAGTACAATATAACTCTTGAAATTGTCTTCTTCGAAGCTCGCCCTCTGTTAAATTTTTTGGTCGATTTTCCAGCCCAGAATTTTTTTAGAGAGCAGGTGTCATTTACCGAACTGCAAGTTTGTTGAATATTTAGTGACCTTTAGCAATGGGTTAAAAGCTGCTGTTGTAGGAATTGGCCTCAAGCAGGCAGCATTCCTCCATTCCCGAACCTGGGTACTAGGACAGCAGAGCCTTGCTGGAAGTCGTGTTCCTAGGTTGTAAATTATATTGGAATGTGCATGGAGAAACCACCATACGTTTATGTCTCATTATTTCTTCTTGGTTTTAAAAATTATTTTAATTGGGGTAAAGCTTAGAATATTGTTTGTCCGAGGTGTACACAACCTGGTTCATTTATACATTATATATGTCTATTCAAGTACAGATCCCCTTCCCATGTAAAATGTTACAGAGCGTTCCGCACACCTCCCTTCTATATGGTCGGTCTTTTTGAGATATGTATATAATATGTGTTTGTATACATATAGTAACACTAACCTTAATTTATCCACTCCCCCCACCTTTCCTTTCAGATGAGCATAGTTTGTTTTCTAAGTCTGTGAGTGTCTTTCTCTGTGGAAATATATTCATTTGTGTCAGTTATTAGATAACGCCTATAAGTGATATCATAGAATATAGGTCTTTTGCTTTCGGACTTACCTCATGTTTCGTGATTATCTACAGACTCATTTGTGGTGCCTCAAAGAACAATGGTTCATTGTTTTCCATGGCTAATATTCCATTGTGTACATGGACCACTTCTTCTTTATCCATTCACCTGTTGTTGGACATTTTGATTCCTTCACTGTCTTGGCTATTGTGAATAAGGCTGCACTGAAGCTTTTGCGGCCTGTGTCTTCTCGTTTCTTGTCTTCTCCGGTGAGAGGTCCAATGGTGCGCCTGCTGGATTGAATGGTACCTCCATTTTTACTTTTAAACACAGCTCCTTTCTGTTCTCATTATTGGCCGTTACCCCTTTACGTCTCACCAGCAGGTAGAGGGTACTCAGTTCTCTAAAACCCCGTCAGCATTTATTGTTTGTAGACTTTTTGCTGATGGTCAGTCGACTGGTGTAAGTTGAAACTTTTTGTAGATTAGATTGCATGGGTCTAACACTCCCTGAGGTTGAGCTTTTATCCATTTTCCTTTTTTTTAAAAGAGCGTGAGTAAAACGTTAATATTCATACTCTCTTCTGGAAACATTTGCCTGCTTTGAATTTTTTGTCCATTCCCTACTTCAGCACAATTTTTTAGGGCAGGTGTCCTTTACAGCCCTGAGTCCTTGTGCATGTTAAGTGACCATTAGCTGTGAGTTTAAAGCTGCTCTTGCAGGAATCGGCCACAAGGTGGCATCATTTCTCCTTTACCAAATTTGGTAACTGGGGAAACAGAGCCTTACTGGAAGTGGTGTTCTAGGTTGTAAATTAGAATGGAATGTGCCAGGAAAAACCCTTTATATTTATGTCTCATTACTTCTTGTTCTTATTTATAATTTACTTTTTATTTTTTTATCCAAGCAAATTTGATTACAATGGTTTGTTTGTTCTAGGCGTGCAAATGTGGTTGTTTCACACATATACGTGTATCTATTCTTCCTCGCATCCTTTTCCCATATAGGTTATGACACAATGTTGAGTAGTCTTCTCCTGGTCTTCCGTACGTCTTTGGTGATTATATATTTCACATGGTTTGTATATCTCTGTTAACCCCAATATGGTAATGTATCCAATCCTCATCCCTTTCTATTTGGTGAACCATAAGTTTTTTAATGAATCTGTGATTGCCTTTCTCTGTGGAAATATCTTCATTGGTATCAATTTTTAAGTAACTCCTAAAAGTAATATGATAGGATATGTGTCTTTTACTTTCTCACTTACTACAGGTGGTGTGATTACGTCTAGACTCATCTATGGTGCTGCAAATGGCATTGTTTCATTTTTTTCACTAGCGAATATTCCATCTATACATGGAGGAGTTCTTCTTTGTCCACCCATCTGTTGGTGGACTTTTTGGTTACCTCCATATCTTGGCTATTGTAATACTGTGCAATGCAGATTTGCCTGCCTGTGTCTTTCCAATTCTCTCTTCTTAGATTATAGGTCGAGGAGTGGGCCTGCTGGATCATATGGTAGCTCAATGTTTACCTTTTTAAGGCACCTCCATTCTGTTCTCATTTGTGGCCCTTTCCAAGTTACGTCCCCCTTGAAGTTGAGGGTATGCATTTCTCCACAACAGCTTCAGCATTTATTGTTTGTAGTTTTCTTGCTGATGGTTTTTCTGACAAGTGTGAGCTGATACCTCTTTTTGGTTGAATTCTCATGTGCCTCATAATCCGTTGAAACTGAGCTTTAAGGCATATCCTTTTTATTTTTCAAGCTGTGATTACCCCTTAGTTCTTCAAAGTGTTCTCTTAAAGTATGTGTCACATTTTGAAATGTTTTGGCCATTACCTCCCTCAAGACATATTGAGGGCATGTTTCATTTACAGTCCTGCATTACTCCTTCCTATGAAATGACCATTAGCACAGGCCTTAAAGCTGTTTTTGCAGGTAACTGCCAGAGGGTCGCAGCCTTTCTATGTTCCCCACCC
This sequence comes from Balaenoptera physalus, assembly GCF_965194825.1. Taxonomy (NCBI): domain Eukaryota; kingdom Metazoa; phylum Chordata; class Mammalia; order Artiodactyla; family Balaenopteridae; genus Balaenoptera; species Balaenoptera physalus. The sequence goes on from NC_138885.1 coordinate 26,611,321, forward strand.
TGGTAACTAGGGAAATGCCCTTGCGGCCTGTGGTGTTTCTCGGTTATAAATTAGAGTGGAGTGTGTCCGGACAAACCCACACAAGCTGATGTCTCTTTACTTTTGTTGGATTTTTAAATTTAATTTTTATTTTTTATTGGAGTAATTTTCCACTGTGTACGTGGACCACATCTACTTTGTGCATTCCTCGGTTGATAGACATTTTCATTGCTTCCAAGTGTTGGCTATGGTCAGTATTGTTGGAGTGCAGGATTGCCAGCCTGTGACTTTTTTTTTTAATATTTATTTATTTATTTATTTATTTATTTTTGGCTGTGTTGGATCTTCGTTTGTGTGCGACGGCTTTCTGTAGTTGCGGCGAGCGGGGGCCACTCTTCATCGCGGTGCGTGGGTCTCTCACTATCGCGGCCTCTCTTTTTGCGGAGCACAGGCTCTCGGCGCGCAGGCTCAGTGGTTGTGGCTCACGGGCCCAGTTCCTCCGCGGCATGTGGGATCTTCCCAGACCGGGGCTCGAACCCGTGTGCCCTGCATTGGCAGGCAGACTCTCAACCACTGCACCACCAGGGAAGCCCCAAGCCTGTGACTTTTTGATTCTCATTTTCTCAGGTGATAGGCCCAGCAGTGGGTGTGATTGATTGACTGGTAGCACCGTGTTACCCTTATCAAAGCACCTTCTTTGTGTTTTCATTAGTGGCTCTTACCACGTCCCCCTTAGAATCGAGGGTACGCATTTCTCCACAATCGCTTCAGCATTTATTGTTTGCAGCATTAATGCTAATGGCCCTTCTGGCTGGTGTGAGCTGATAGGTTTTTGTACTTTGGGTTTGCATGTCTTTGAAAATTCATAAAACTCATCATTTTTCTCCACCGTTTTCTTTTCTGCTAAAAAAAGGAAACAGTTGGGAGTACAATATAACTCTTGAAATTGTCTTCTTCGAAGCTCGCCCTCTGTTAAATTTTTTGGTCGATTTTCCAGCCCAGAATTTTTTTAGAGAGCAGGTGTCATTTACCGAACTGCAAGTTTGTTGAATATTTAGTGACCTTTAGCAATGGGTTAAAAGCTGCTGTTGTAGGAATTGGCCTCAAGCAGGCAGCATTCCTCCATTCCCGAACCTGGGTACTAGGACAGCAGAGCCTTGCTGGAAGTCGTGTTCCTAGGTTGTAAATTATATTGGAATGTGCATGGAGAAACCACCATACGTTTATGTCTCATTATTTCTTCTTGGTTTTAAAAATTATTTTAATTGGGGTAAAGCTTAGAATATTGTTTGTCCGAGGTGTACACAACCTGGTTCATTTATACATTATATATGTCTATTCAAGTACAGATCCCCTTCCCATGTAAAATGTTACAGAGCGTTCCGCACACCTCCCTTCTATATGGTCGGTCTTTTTGAGATATGTATATAATATGTGTTTGTATACATATAGTAACACTAACCTTAATTTATCCACTCCCCCCACCTTTCCTTTCAGATGAGCATAGTTTGTTTTCTAAGTCTGTGAGTGTCTTTCTCTGTGGAAATATATTCATTTGTGTCAGTTATTAGATAACGCCTATAAGTGATATCATAGAATATAGGTCTTTTGCTTTCGGACTTACCTCATGTTTCGTGATTATCTACAGACTCATTTGTGGTGCCTCAAAGAACAATGGTTCATTGTTTTCCATGGCTAATATTCCATTGTGTACATGGACCACTTCTTCTTTATCCATTCACCTGTTGTTGGACATTTTGATTCCTTCACTGTCTTGGCTATTGTGAATAAGGCTGCACTGAAGCTTTTGCGGCCTGTGTCTTCTCGTTTCTTGTCTTCTCCGGTGAGAGGTCCAATGGTGCGCCTGCTGGATTGAATGGTACCTCCATTTTTACTTTTAAACACAGCTCCTTTCTGTTCTCATTATTGGCCGTTACCCCTTTACGTCTCACCAGCAGGTAGAGGGTACTCAGTTCTCTAAAACCCCGTCAGCATTTATTGTTTGTAGACTTTTTGCTGATGGTCAGTCGACTGGTGTAAGTTGAAACTTTTTGTAGATTAGATTGCATGGGTCTAACACTCCCTGAGGTTGAGCTTTTATCCATTTTCCTTTTTTTTAAAAGAGCGTGAGTAAAACGTTAATATTCATACTCTCTTCTGGAAACATTTGCCTGCTTTGAATTTTTTGTCCATTCCCTACTTCAGCACAATTTTTTAGGGCAGGTGTCCTTTACAGCCCTGAGTCCTTGTGCATGTTAAGTGACCATTAGCTGTGAGTTTAAAGCTGCTCTTGCAGGAATCGGCCACAAGGTGGCATCATTTCTCCTTTACCAAATTTGGTAACTGGGGAAACAGAGCCTTACTGGAAGTGGTGTTCTAGGTTGTAAATTAGAATGGAATGTGCCAGGAAAAACCCTTTATATTTATGTCTCATTACTTCTTGTTCTTATTTATAATTTACTTTTTATTTTTTTATCCAAGCAAATTTGATTACAATGGTTTGTTTGTTCTAGGCGTGCAAATGTGGTTGTTTCACACATATACGTGTATCTATTCTTCCTCGCATCCTTTTCCCATATAGGTTATGACACAATGTTGAGTAGTCTTCTCCTGGTCTTCCGTACGTCTTTGGTGATTATATATTTCACATGGTTTGTATATCTCTGTTAACCCCAATATGGTAATGTATCCAATCCTCATCCCTTTCTATTTGGTGAACCATAAGTTTTTTAATGAATCTGTGATTGCCTTTCTCTGTGGAAATATCTTCATTGGTATCAATTTTTAAGTAACTCCTAAAAGTAATATGATAGGATATGTGTCTTTTACTTTCTCACTTACTACAGGTGGTGTGATTACGTCTAGACTCATCTATGGTGCTGCAAATGGCATTGTTTCATTTTTTTCACTAGCGAATATTCCATCTATACATGGAGGAGTTCTTCTTTGTCCACCCATCTGTTGGTGGACTTTTTGGTTACCTCCATATCTTGGCTATTGTAATACTGTGCAATGCAGATTTGCCTGCCTGTGTCTTTCCAATTCTCTCTTCTTAGATTATAGGTCGAGGAGTGGGCCTGCTGGATCATATGGTAGCTCAATGTTTACCTTTTTAAGGCACCTCCATTCTGTTCTCATTTGTGGCCCTTTCCAAGTTACGTCCCCCTTGAAGTTGAGGGTATGCATTTCTCCACAACAGCTTCAGCATTTATTGTTTGTAGTTTTCTTGCTGATGGTTTTTCTGACAAGTGTGAGCTGATACCTCTTTTTGGTTGAATTCTCATGTGCCTCATAATCCGTTGAAACTGAGCTTTAAGGCATATCCTTTTTATTTTTCAAGCTGTGATTACCCCTTAGTTCTTCAAAGTGTTCTCTTAAAGTATGTGTCACATTTTGAAATGTTTTGGCCATTACCTCCCTCAAGACATATTGAGGGCATGTTTCATTTACAGTCCTGCATTACTCCTTCCTATGAAATGACCATTAGCACAGGCCTTAAAGCTGTTTTTGCAGGTAACTGCCAGAGGGTCGCAGCCTTTCTATGTTCCCCACCCTGGTAACTAGGGAAATGCCCTTGCGGCCTGTGGTGTTTCTCGGTTATAAATTAGAGTGGAGTGTGTCCGGACAAACCCACACAAGCTGATGTCTCTTTACTTTTGTTGGATTTTTAAATTTAATTTTTATTTTTTATTGGAGTAATTTTCCACTGTGTACGTGGACCACATCTACTTTGTGCATTCCTCGGTTGATAGACATTTTCATTGCTTCCAAGTGTTGGCTATGGTCAGTATTGTTGGAGTGCAGGATTGCCAGCCTGTGACTTTTTTTTTTAATATTTATTTATTTATTTATTTATTTATTTTTGGCTGTGTTGGATCTTCGTTTGTGTGCGAGGGCTTTCTGTAGTTGCGGCGAGCGGGGGCCACTCTTCATCGCGGTGCGTGGGTCTCTCACTATCGCGGCCTCTCTTTTTGCGGAGCACAGGCTCTCGGCGCGCAGGCTCAGTGGTTGTGGCTCACGGGCCCAGTTCCTCCGCGGCATGTGGGATCTTCCCAGACCGGGGCTCGAACCCGTGTGCCCTGCATTGGCAGGCAGACTCTCAACCACTGCACCACCAGGGAAGCCCCAAGCCTGTGACTTTTTGATTCTCATTTTCTCAGGTGATAGGCCCAGCAGTGGGTGTGATTGATTGACTGGTAGCACCGTGTTACCCTTATCAAAGCACCTTCTTTGTGTTTTCATTAGTGGCTCTTACCACGTCCCCCTTAGAATCGAGGGTACGCATTTCTCCACAATCGCTTCAGCATTTATTGTTTGCAGCATTAATGCTAATGGCCCTTCTGGCTGGTGTGAGCTGATAGGTTTTTGTACTTTGGGTTTGCATGTCTTTGAAAATTCATAAAACTCATCATTTTTCTCCACCGTTTTCTTTTCTGTTAAAAAAAGGAAACAGTCGGGAGTACAATATAACTCTTGAAATTGTCTTCTTGGAAGCTCGCCCTCTGTTAAATTTTTTGGTCGATTTTCCAGCCCAGAAATTTTTTAGAGAGCAGGTGTCATTTACCGAACTGCAAGTTTGTTGAATATTTAGTGACCTTTAGCAATGGGTTAAAAGTTGCTGTTGTGGGAATTGGCCTCAAGCAGGCAGCATTCCTCCATTCCCGAACCTGGGTACTAGGACAGCAGAGCCTTGCTGGAAGTCGTGTTCCTAGGTTGTAAATTATATTGGAATGTGCATGGAGAAACCACCATACGTTTATGTCTCATTATTTCTTCTTGGTTTTAAAAATTATTTTAATTGGGGTAAAGTTTAGAATATTGTTTTTCCGAGGTGTACACAACCTGGTTCATTTATACATTATATATGTCTATTCAAGTACAGATCCCCTTCCCATGTAAAATGTTACAGAGCGTTCCGCACACCTCCCTTCTATATGGTCGGTCTTTTTGAGATATGTATATAATATGTGTTTGTATACATATAGTAACACTAACCTTAATTTATCCACTCCCCCCACCTTTCCTTTTAGATGAGCATAGTTTGTTTTCTACGTCTGTGAGTGTCTTTCTCTGTGGAAATATATTCATTTGTGTCAGTTATTAGATAACGCCTATAAGTGATATCATAGAATATAGGTCTTTTGCTTTCGGACTTACCTCATGTTTCGTGATTATCTCCAGACTCATTTGTGGTGCCTCAAAGAACAATGGTTCATTGTTTTCCAAGGCTAATATTCCATTGTGTACATGGACCACTTCTTCTTTATCCATTCACCTGTTGTTGGACATTTTGATTCCTTCACTGTCTTGGCTATTGTGAATAAGGCTGCACTGAAGCTTTTGCGGCTTGTGTCTTCTCGATTCTTGTCTTCTCCGGTGAGAGATCCAATGGTGCGCCTGCTGGATTGAATGGTACCTCCATTTTTACTTTTAAACACAGCTCCTTTCTGTTCTCATTATTGGCCGTTACCCCTTTACGTCTCACCAGCAGGTAGAGGGTACACAGTTCTCTAAAACCCCGTCAGCATTTATTGTTTGTAGACTTTTTGCTGATGGTCAGTCGACTGGTGTAAGTTGAAACTTTTTGTAGATTAGATTGCATGGGCCTAACACTCCCTGAGGTTGAGCTTTTATCCATTTTCCTTTGTTTTAAAAGAGCGTGAGTAAAACGTTAATATTCATACTCTCTTCTGGAAACATTTGCCTGTTTTGAAATTTTTGTCCATTCCCTACTTCAGCACAATTTTTTAGGGCAGGTGTCCTTTACAGCCCTGAGTCCTTGTGCATGTTAAGTGACCATTAGCTGTGAGTTTAAAGCTGCTCTTGCAGGAAACGGCCACAAGGTGGCATCATTTCTCCTTTACCAAATTTGGTAACTGGGGAAACAGAGCCTTAATGGAAGTGGTGTTCTAGGTTGTAAATTAGAATGGAATGTGCCAGGAAAAAGCCCTTTATGTTTATGTCTCATTACTTGTTGTTCATATTTATAATTTACTTTTTATTTTTTATCCAAGCAAATTTGATTACAATGGTTTGTTTGTTCTAGGTGTGCAAATGTGGTTCTTTCACACATATACGTGTATCTATTCTTCCTCGCATCCTTTTCCCATATAGGTTATGACACAATGTTGAGTAGTCTTCTCCTGGTCTTCCGTACGTCTTTGGTGATTATATATTTCACATGGTTTGTATATCTCTGTTAACCCCAATATGGTAAATTATCCAATCCTCATCCCTTTCTATTTGATGAACCATAAGTTTTTTAATGAATCTGTGATTGCCTTTCTCTGTGGAAATATCTTCATTAGTATCAATTTTTATGTAACTCCTAAAAGTGATATGATAGGATATGTGTCTTTTACTTTCTCACTTACTACAGGTGGTGTGATTACGTCTAGACTCATCTATGGTGCTGCAAATGGCATTGTTTCATTTTTTTCACTAGCGAATATTCCAGCTATACATGGAGGAGCTCTTCTTTGTCCACCCATCTGTTGGTGGACTTTTTGGTTACCTCCATATCTTGGCTATTGTAATACTGTGCAATGCAGATTTGCCTGCCTGTGTCTTTCCAATTCTCTCTTCTTAGATTATAGGTCGAGGAGTGGGCCTGCTGGATCATATGGTAGCTCAATGTTTACCTTTTTAAGGCACCTCCATTCTGTTCTCATTTGTGGCCCTTTCCAAGTTACGTCCCCCTTGAAGTTGAGGGTATGCATTTCTCCACAACAGCTTCAGCATTTATTGTTTGTAGTTTTCTTGCTGATGGTTTTTCTGACAAGTGTGAGCTGATACCTCTTTTTGGTTGAATTCTCATGTGCCTCATAATCCGTTGAAACTGAGCTTTAAGGCATATCCTTTTTATTTTTCAAGCTGTGATTACCCCTTAGTTCTTCAAAGTGTTCTCTTAAAGTATGTGTCACATTTTGAAATGTTTTGGCCATTACCTCCCTCAAGACATATTGAGGGCATGTTTCATTTACAGTCCTGCATTACTCCTTCCTATGAAATGACCATTAGCACAGGCCTTAAAGCTGTTTTTGCAGGTAACTGCCAGAGGGTCGCAGCCTTTCTATGTTCCCCACCCTGGTAACTAGGGAAATGCCCTTGCGGCCTGTGGTGTTTCTCGGTTATAAATTAGAGTGGAGTGTGTCCGGACAAACCCACACAAGCTGATGTCTCTTTACTTTTGTTGGATTTTTAAATTTAATTTTTATTTTTTATTGGAGTAATTTTCCACTGTGTACGTGGACCACATCTACTTTGTGCATTCCTCGGTTGATAGACATTTTCATTGCTTCCAAGTGTTGGCTATGGTCAGTATTGTTGGAGTGCAGGATTGCCAGCCTGTGACTTTTTTTTTTTAATATTTATTTATTTATTTATTTATTTATTTTTGGCTGTGTTGGATCTTCGTTTGTGTGCGACGGCTTTCTGTAGTTGCGGCGAGCGGGGGCCACTCTTCATCGCGGTGCGTGGGTCTCTCACTATCGCGGCCTCTCTTTTTGCGGAGCACAGGCTCTCGGCGCGCAGGCTCAGTGGTTGTGGCTCACGGGCCCAGTTCCTCCGCGGCATGTGGGATCTTCCCAGACCGGGGCTCGAACCCGTGTGCCCTGCATTGGCAGGCAGACTCTCAACCACTGCACCACCAGGGAAGCCCCAAGCCTGTGACTTTTTGATTCTCATTTTCTCAGGTGATAGGCCCAGCAGTGGGTGTGATTGATTGACTGGTAGCACCGTGTTACCCTTATCAAAGCACCTTCTTTGTGTTTTCATTAGTGGCTCTTACCACGTCCCCCTTAGAATCGAGGGTACGCATTTCTCCACAATCGCTTCAGCATTTATTGTTTGCAGCATTAATGCTAATGGCCCTTCTGGCTGGTGTGAGCTGATAGGTTTTTGTACTTTGGGTTTGCATGTCTTTGAAAATTCATAAAACTCATCATTTTTCTCCACCGTTTTCTTTTCTGCTAAAAAAAGGAAACAGTTGGGAGTACAATATAACTCTTGAAATTGTCTTCTTCGAAGCTCGCCCTCTGTTAAATTTTTTGGTCGATTTTCCAGCCCAGAATTTTTTTAGAGAGCAGGTGTCATTTACCGAACTGCAAGTTTGTTGAATATTTAGTGACCTTTAGCAATGGGTTAAAAGCTGCTGTTGTAGGAATTGGCCTCAAGCAGGCAGCATTCCTCCATTCCCGAACCTGGGTACTAGGACAGCAGAGCCTTGCTGGAAGTCGTGTTCCTAGGTTGTAAATTATATTGGAATGTGCATGGAGAAACCACCATACGTTTATGTCTCATTATTTCTTCTTGGTTTTAAAAATTATTTTAATTGGGGTAAAGCTTAGAATATTGTTTGTCCGAGGTGTACACAACCTGGTTCATTTATACATTATATATGTCTATTCAAGTACAGATCCCCTTCCCATGTAAAATGTTACAGAGCGTTCCGCACACCTCCCTTCTATATGGTCGGTCTTTTTGAGATATGTATATAATATGTGTTTGTATACATATAGTAACACTAACCTTAATTTATCCACTCCCCCCACCTTTCCTTTCAGATGAGCATAGTTTGTTTTCTAATTCTGTGAGTGTCTTTCTCTGTGGAAATATATTCATTTGTGTCAGTTATTAGATAACGCCTATAAGTGATATCATAGAATATAGGTCTTTTGCTTTCGGACTTACCTCATGTTTCGTGATTATCTACAGACTCATTTGTGGTGCCTCAAAGAACAATGGTTCATTGTTTTCCATGGCTAATATTCCATTGTGTACATGGACCACTTCTTCTTTATCCATTCACCTGTTGTTGGACATTTTGATTCCTTCACTGTCTTGGCTATTGTGAATAAGGCTGCACTGAAGCTTTTGCGGCCTGTGTCTTCTCGTTTCTTGTCTTCTCCGGTGAGAGGTCCAATGGTGCGCCTGCTGGATTGAATGGTACCTCCATTTTTACTTTTAAACACAGCTCCTTTCTGTTCTCATTATTGGCCGTTACCCCTTTACGTCTCACCAGCAGGTAGAGGGTACTCAGTTCTCTAAAACCCCGTCAGCATTTATTGTTTGTAGACTTTTTGCTGATGGTCAGTCGACTGGTGTAAGTTGAAACTTTTTGTAGATTAGATTGCATGGGTCTAACACTCCCTGAGGTTGAGCTTTTATCCATTTTCCTTTTTTTTAAAAGAGCGTGAGTAAAACGTTAATATTCATACTCTCTTCTGGAAACATTTGCCTGCTTTGAATTTTTTGTCCATTCCCTACTTCAGCACAATTTTTTAGGGCAGGTGTCCTTTACAGCCCTGAGTCCTTGTGCATGTTAAGTGACCATTAGCTGTGAGTTTAAAGCTGCTCTTGCAGGAATCGGCCACAAGGTGGCATCATTTCTCCTTTACCAAATTTGGTAACTGGGGAAACAGAGCCTTACTGGAAGTGGTGTTCTAGGTTGTAAATTAGAATGGAATGTGCCAGGAAAAAGCCCTTTATGTTTATGTCTCATTACTTGTTGTTCATATTTATAATTTACTTTTTATTTTTTATCCAAGCAAATTTGATTACAATGGTTTGTTTGTTCTAGGTGTGCAAATGTGGTTCTTTCACACATATACGTGTATCTATTCTTCCTCGCATCCTTTTCCCATATAGGTTATGACACAATGTTGAGTAGTCTTCTCCTGGTCTTCCGTACGTCTTTGGTGATTATATATTTCACATGGTTTGTATATCTCTGTTAACCCCAATATGGTAATGTATCCAATCCTCATCCCTTTCTATTTGGTGAACCATAAGTTTTTTAATGAATCTGTGATTGCCTTTCTCTGTGGAAATATCTTCATTGGTATCAATTTTTAAGTAACTCCTAAAAGTAATATGATAGGACATGTGTCTTTTACTTTCTCACTTACTACAGGTGGTGTGATTACGTCTAGACTCATCTATGGTGCTGCAAATGGCATTGTTTCATTTTTTTCACTAGCGAATATTCCATCTATACATGGAGGAGTTCTTCTTTGTCCACCCATCTGTTGGTGGACTTTTTGGTTACCTCCATATCTTGGCTATTGTAATACTGTGCAATGCAGATTTGCCTGCCTGTGTCTTTCCAATTCTCTCTTCTTAGATTATAGGTCGAGGAGTGGGCCTGCTGGATCATATGGTAGCTCAATGTTTACCTTTTTAAGGCACCTCCATTCTGTTCTCATTTGTGGCCCTTTCCAAGTTACGTCCCCCTTGAAGTTGAGGGTATGCATTTCTCCACAACAGCTTCAGCATTTATTGTTTGTAGTTTTCTTGCTGATGGTTTTTCTGACAAGTGTGAGCTGATACCTCTTTTTGGTTGAATTCTCATGTGCCTCATAATCCGTTGAAACTGAGCTTTAAGGCATATCCTTTTTATTTTTCAAGCTGTGATTACCCCTTAGTTCTTCAAAGTGTTCTCTTAAAGTATGTGTCACATTTTGAAATGTTTTGGCCATTACCTCCCTCAAGACATATTGAGGGCATGTTTCATTTACAGTCCTGCATTACTCCTTCCTATGAAATGACCATTAGCACAGGCCTTAAAGCTGTTTTTGCAGGTAACTGCCAGAGGGTCGCAGCCTTTCTATGTTCCCCACCCTGGTAACTAGGGAAATGCCCTTGCGGCCTGTGGTGTTTCTCGGTTATAAATTAGAGTGGAGTGTGTCCGGACAAACCCACACAAGCTGATGTCTCTTTACTTTTGTTGGATTTTTAAATTTAATTTTTATTTTTTATTGGAGTAATTTTCCACTGTGTACGTGGACCACATCTACTTTGTGCATTCCTCGGTTGATAGACATTTTCATTGCTTCCAAGTGTTGGCTATGGTCAGTATTGTTGGAGTGCAGGATTGCCAGCCTGTGACTTTTTTTTTTTAATATTTATTTATTTATTTATTTATTTATTTTTGGCTGTGTTGGATCTTCGTTTGTGTGCGAGGGCTTTCTGTAGTTGCGGCGAGCGGGGGCCACTCTTCATCGCGGTGCGTGGGTCTCTCACTATCGCGGCCTCTCTTTTTGCGGAGCACAGGCTCTCGGCGCGCAGGCTCAGTGGTTGTGGCTCACGGGCCCAGTTCCTCCGCGGCATGTGGGATCTTCCCAGACCGGGGCTCGAACCCGTGTGCCCTGCATTGGCAGGCAGACTCTCAACCACTGCACCACCAGGGAAGCCCCAAGCCTGTGACTTTTTGATTCTCATTTTCTCAGGTGATAGGCCCAGCAGTGGGTGTGATTGATTGACTGGTAGCACCGTGTTACCCTTATCAAAGCACCTTCTTTGTGTTTTCATTAGTGGCTCTTACCACGTCCCCCTTAGAATCGAGGGTACGCATTTCTCCACAATCGCTTCAGCATTTATTGTTTGCAGCATTAATGCTAATGGCCCTTCTGGCTGGTGTGAGCTGATAGGTTTTTGTACTTTGGGTTTGCATGTCTTTGAAAATTCATAAAACTCATCATTTTTCTCCACCGTTTTCTTTTCTGCTAAAAAAAGGAAACAGTTGGGAGTACAATATAACTCTTGAAATTGTCTTCTTCGAAGCTCGCCCTCTGTTAAATTTTTTGGTCGATTTTCCAGCCCAGAATTTTTTTAGAGAGCAGGTGTCATTTACCGAACTGCAAGTTTGTTGAATATTTAGTGACCTTTAGCAATGGGTTAAAAGCTGCTGTTGTAGGAATTGGCCTCAAGCAGGCAGCATTCCTCCATTCCCGAACCTGGGTACTAGGACAGCAGAGCCTTGCTGGAAGTCGTGTTCCTAGGTTGTAAATTATATTGGAATGTGCATGGAGAAACCACCATACGTTTATGTCTCATTATTTCTTCTTGGTTTTAAAAATTATTTTAATTGGGGTAAAGCTTAGAATATTGTTTGTCCGAGGTGTACACAACCTGGTTCATTTATACATTATATATGTCTATTCAAGTACAGATCCCCTTCCCATGTAAAATGTTACAGAGCGTTCCGCACACCTCCCTTCTATATGGTCGGTCTTTTTGAGATATGTATATAATATGTGTTTGTATACATATAGTAACACTAACCTTAATTTATCCACTCCCCCCACCTTTCCTTTCAGATGAGCATAGTTTGTTTTCTAAGTCTGTGAGTGTCTTTCTCTGTGGAAATATATTCATTTGTGTCAGTTATTAGATAACGCCTATAAGTGATATCATAGAATATAGGTCTTTTGCTTTCGGACTTACCTCATGTTTCGTGATTATCTACAGACTCATTTGTGGTGCCTCAAAGAACAATGGTTCATTGTTTTCCATGGCTAATATTCCATTGTGTACATGGACCACTTCTTCTTTATCCATTCACCTGTTGTTGGACATTTTGATTCCTTCACTGTCTTGGCTATTGTGAATAAGGCTGCACTGAAGCTTTTGCGGCCTGTGTCTTCTCGTTTCTTGTCTTCTCCGGTGAGAGGTCCAATGGTGCGCCTGCTGGATTGAATGGTACCTCCATTTTTACTTTTAAACACAGCTCCTTTCTGTTCTCATTATTGGCCGTTACCCCTTTACGTCTCACCAGCAGGTAGAGGGTACTCAGTTCTCTAAAACCCCGTCAGCATTTATTGTTTGTAGACTTTTTGCTGATGGTCAGTCGACTGGTGTAAGTTGAAACTTTTTGTAGATTAGATTGCATGGGTCTAACACTCCCTGAGGTTGAGCTTTTATCCATTTTCCTTTTTTTTAAAAGAGCGTGAGTAAAACGTTAATATTCATACTCTCTTCTGGAAACATTTGCCTGCTTTGAATTTTTTGTCCATTCCCTACTTCAGCACAATTTTTTAGGGCAGGTGTCCTTTACAGCCCTGAGTCCTTGTGCATGTTAAGTGACCATTAGCTGTGAGTTTAAAGCTGCTCTTGCAGGAATCGGCCACAAGGTGGCATCATTTCTCCTTTACCAAATTTGGTAACTGGGGAAACAGAGCCTTACTGGAAGTGGTGTTCTAGGTTGTAAATTAGAATGGAATGTGCCAGGAAAAACCCTTTATATTTATGTCTCATTACTTCTTGTTCTTATTTATAATTTACTTTTTATTTTTTTATCCAAGCAAATTTGATTACAATGGTTTGTTTGTTCTAGGCGTGCAAATGTGGTTGTTTCACACATATACGTGTATCTATTCTTCCTCGCATCCTTTTCCCATATAGGTTATGACACAATGTTGAGTAGTCTTCTCCTGGTCTTCCGTACGTCTTTGGTGATTATATATTTCACATGGTTTGTATATCTCTGTTAACCCCAATATGGTAATGTATCCAATCCTCATCCCTTTCTATTTGGTGAACCATAAGTTTTTTAATGAATCTGTGATTGCCTTTCTCTGTGGAAATATCTTCATTGGTATCAATTTTTAAGTAACTCCTAAAAGTAATATGATAGGATATGTGTCTTTTACTTTCTCACTTACTACAGGTGGTGTGATTACGTCTAGACTCATCTATGGTGCTGCAAATGGCATTGTTTCATTTTTTTCACTAGCGAATATTCCATCTATACATGGAGGAGTTCTTCTTTGTCCACCCATCTGTTGGTGGACTTTTTGGTTACCTCCATATCTTGGCTATTGTAATACTGTGCAATGCAGATTTGCCTGCCTGTGTCTTTCCAATTCTCTCTTCTTAGATTATAGGTCGAGGAGTGGGCCTGCTGGATCATATGGTAGCTCAATGTTTACCTTTTTAAGGCACCTCCATTCTGTTCTCATTTGTGGCCCTTTCCAAGTTACGTCCCCCTTGAAGTTGAGGGTATGCATTTCTCCACAACAGCTTCAGCATTTATTGTTTGTAGTTTTCTTGCTGATGGTTTTTCTGACAAGTGTGAGCTGATACCTCTTTTTGGTTGAATTCTCATGTGCCTCATAATCCGTTGAAACTGAGCTTTAAGGCATATCCTTTTTATTTTTCAAGCTGTGATTACCCCTTAGTTCTTCAAAGTGTTCTCTTAAAGTATGTGTCACATTTTGAAATGTTTTGGCCATTACCTCCCTCAAGACATATTGAGGGCATGTTTCATTTACAGTCCTGCATTACTCCTTCCTATGAAATGACCATTAGCACAGGCCTTAAAGCTGTTTTTGCAGGTAACTGCCAGAGGGTCGCAGCCTTTCTATGTTCCCCACCCTGGTAACTAGGGAAATGCCCTTGCGGCCTGTGGTGTTTCTCGGTTATAAATTAGAGTGGAGTGTGTCCGGACAAACCCACACAAGCTGATGTCTCTTTACTTTTGTTGGATTTTTAAATTTAATTTTTATTTTTTATTGGAGTAATTTTCCACTGTGTACGTGGACCACATCTACTTTGTGCATTCCTCGGTTGATAGACATTTTCATTGCTTCCAAGTGTTGGCTATGGTCAGTATTGTTGGAGTGCAGGATTGCCAGCCTGTGACTTTTTTTTTTTAATATTTATTTATTTATTTATTTATTTATTTTTGGCTGTGTTGGATCTTCCTTTGTGTGCGACGGCTTTCTGTAGTTGCGGCGAGCGGGGGCCACTCTTCATCGCGGTGCGTGGGTCTCTCACTATCGCGGCCTCTCTTTTTGCGGAGCACAGGCTCTCGGCGCGCAGGCTCAGTGGTTGTGGCTCACGGGCCCAGTTCCTCCGCGGCATGTGGGATCTTCCCAGACCGGGGCTCGAACCCGTGTGCCCTGCATTGGCAGGCAGACTCTCAACCACTGCACCACCAGGGAAGCCCCAAGCCTGTGACTTTTTGATTCTCATTTTCTCAGGTGATAGGCCCAGCAGTGGGTGTGATTGATTGACTGGTAGCACCGTGTTACCCTTATCAAAGCACCTTCTTTGTGTTTTCATTAGTGGCTCTTACCACGTCCCCCTTAGAATCGAGGGTACGCATTTCTCCACAATCGCTTCAGCATTTATTGTTTGCAGCATTAATGCTAATGGCCCTTCTGGCTGGTGTGAGCTGATAGGTTTTTGTACTTTGGGTTTGCATGTCTTTGAAAATTCATAAAACTCATCATTTTTCTCCACCGTTTTCTTTTCTGCTAAAAAAAGGAAACAGTTGGGAGTACAATATAACTCTTGAAATTGTCTTCTTTGAAGCTCGCCCTCTGTTAAATTTTTTGGTCGATTTTCCAGCCCAGAATTTTTTTAGAGAGCAGGTGTCATTTACCGAACTGCAAGTTTGTTGAATATTTAGTGACCTTTAGCAATGGGTTAAAAGCTGCTGTTGTAGGAATTGGCCTCAAGCAGGCAGCATTCCTCCATTCCCGAACCTGGGTACTAGGACAGCAGAGCCTTGCTGGAAGTCGTGTTCCTAGGTTGTAAATTATATTGGAATGTGCATGGAGAAACCACCATACGTTTATGTCTCATTATTTCTTCTTGGTTTTAAAAATTATTTTAATTGGGGTAAAGCTTAGAATATTGTTTGTCCGAGGTGTACACAACCTGGTTCATTTATACATTATATATGTCTATTCAAGTACAGATCCCCTTCCCATGTAAAATGTTACAGAGCGTTCCGCACACCTCCCTTCTATATGGTCGGTCTTTTTGAGATATGTATATAATATGTGTTTGTATACATATAGTAACACTAACCTTAATTTATCCACTCCCCCCACCTTTCCTTTCAGATGAGCATAGTTTGTTTTCTAAGTCTGTGAGTGTCTTTCTCTGTGGAAATATATTCATTTGTGTCAGTTATTAGATAACGCCTATAAGTGATATCATAGAATATAGGTCTTTTGCTTTCGGACTTACCTCATGTTTCGTGATTATCTACAGACTCATTTGTGGTGCCTCAAAGAACAATGGTTCATTGTTTTCCATGGCTAATATTCCATTGTGTACATGGACCACTTCTTCTTTATCCATTCACCTGTTGTTGGACATTTTGATTCCTTCACTGTCTTGGCTATTGTGAATAAGGCTGCACTGAAGCTTTTGCGGCCTGTGTCTTCTCGTTTCTTGTCTTCTCCGGTGAGAGGTCCAATGGTGCGCCTGCTGGATTGAATGGTACCTCCATTTTTACTTTTAAACACAGCTCCTTTCTGTTCTCATTATTGGCCGTTACCCCTTTACGTCTCACCAGCAGGTAGAGGGTACTCAGTTCTCTAAAACCCCGTCAGCATTTATTGTTTGTAGACTTTTTGCTGATGGTCAGTCGACTGGTGTAAGTTGAAACTTTTTGTAGATTAGATTGCATGGGTCTAACACTCCCTGAGGTTGAGCTTTTATCCATTTTCCTTTTTTTTAAAAGAGCGTGAGTAAAACGTTAATATTCATACTCTCTTCTGGAAACATTTGCCTGCTTTGAATTTTTTGTCCATTCCCTACTTCAGCACAATTTTTTAGGGCAGGTGTCCTTTACAGCCCTGAGTCCTTGTGCATGTTAAGTGACCATTAGCTGTGAGTTTAAAGCTGCTCTTGCAGGAATCGGCCACAAGGTGGCATCATTTCTCCTTTACCAAATTTGGTAACTGGGGAAACAGAGCCTTACTGGAAGTGGTGTTCTAGGTTGTAAATTAGAATGGAATGTGCCAGGAAAAACCCTTTATATTTATGTCTCATTACTTCTTGTTCTTATTTATAATTTACTTTTTATTTTTTTATCCAAGCAAATTTGATTACAATGGTTTGTTTGTTCTAGGCGTGCAAATGTGGTTGTTTCACACATATACGTGTATCTATTCTTCCTCGCATCCTTTTCCCATATAGGTTATGACACAATGTTGAGTAGTCTTCTCCTGGTCTTCCGTACGTCTTTGGTGATTATATATTTCACATGGTTTGTATATCTCTGTTAACCCCAATATGGTAATGTATCCAATCCTCATCCCTTTCTATTTGGTGAACCATAAGTTTTTTAATGAATCTGTGATTGCCTTTCTCTGTGGAAATATCTTCATTGGTATCAATTTTTAAGTAACTCCTAAAAGTAATATGATAGGATATGTGTCTTTTACTTTCTCACTTACTACAGGTGGTGTGATTACGTCTAGACTCATCTATGGTGCTGCAAATGGCATTGTTTCATTTTTTTCACTAGCGAATATTCCATCTATACATGGAGGAGTTCTTCTTTGTCCACCCATCTGTTGGTGGACTTTTTGGTTACCTCCATATCTTGGCTATTGTAATACTGTGCAATGCAGATTTGCCTGCCTGTGTCTTTCCAATTCTCTCTTCTTAGATTATAGGTCGAGGAGTGGGCCTGCTGGATCATATGGTAGCTCAATGTTTACCTTTTTAAGGCACCTCCATTCTGTTCTCATTTGTGGCCCTTTCCAAGTTACGTCCCCCTTGAAGTTGAGGGTATGCATTTCTCCACAACAGCTTCAGCATTTATTGTTTGTAGTTTTCTTGCTGATGGTTTTTCTGACAAGTGTGAGCTGATACCTCTTTTTGGTTGAATTCTCATGTGCCTCATAATCCGTTGAAACTGAGCTTTAAGGCATATCCTTTTTATTTTTCAAGCTGTGATTACCCCTTAGTTCTTCAAAGTGTTCTCTTAAAGTATGTGTCACATTTTGAAATGTTTTGGCCATTACCTCCCTCAAGACATATTGAGGGCATGTTTCATTTACAGTCCTGCATTACTCCTTCCTATGAAATGACCATTAGCACAGGCCTTAAAGCTGTTTTTGCAGGTAACTGCCAGAGGGTCGCAGCCTTTCTATGTTCCCCACCCTGGTAACTAGGGAAATGCCCTTGCGGCCTGTGGTGTTTCTCGGTTATAAATTAGAGTGGAGTGTGTCCGGACAAACCCACACAAGCTGATGTCTCTTTACTTTTGTTGGATTTTTAAATTTAATTTTTATTTTTTATTGGAGTAATTTTCCACTGTGTACGTGGACCACATCTACTTTGTGCATTCCTCGGTTGATAGACATTTTCATTGCTTCCAAGTGTTGGCTATGGTCAGTATTGTTGGAGTGCAGGATTGCCAGCCTGTGACTTTTTTTTTTAATATTTATTTATTTATTTATTTATTTATTTTTGGCTGTGTTGGATCTTCGTTTGTGTGCGAGGGCTTTCTGTAGTTGCGGCGAGCGGGGGCCACTCTTCATCGCGGTGCGTGGGTCTCTCACTATCGGGGCCTCTCTTTTTGCGGAGCACAGGCTCTCGGCGCGCAGGCTCAGTGGTTGTGGCTCACGGGCCCAGTTCCTCCGCGGCATGTGGGATCTTCCCAGACCGGGGCTCGAACCCGTGTGCCCTGCATTGGCAGGCAGACTCTCAACCACTGCACCACCAGGGAAGCCCCAAGCCTGTGACTTTTTGATTCTCATTTTCTCAGGTGATAGGCCCAGCAGTGGGTGTGATTGATTGACTGGTAGCACCGTGTTACCCTTATCAAAGCACCTTCTTTGTGTTTTCATTAGTGGCTCTTACCACGTCCCCCTTAGAATCGAGGGTACGCATTTCTCCACAATCGCTTCAGCATTTATTGTTTGCAGCATTAATGCTAATGGCCCTTCTGGCTGGTGTGAGCTGATAGGTTTTTGTACTTTGGGTTTGCATGTCTTTGAAAATTCATAAAACTCATCATTTTTCTCCACCGTTTTCTTTTCTGTTAAAAAAAGGAAACAGTCGGGAGTACAATATAACTCTTGAAATTGTCTTCTTGGAAGCTCGCCCTCTGTTAAATTTTTTGGTCGATTTTCCAGCCCAGAATTTTTTTAGAGAGCAGGTGTCATTTACCGAACTGCAAGTTTGTTGAATATTTAGTGACCTTTAGCAATGGGTTAAAAGCTGCTGTTGTAGGAATTGGCCTCAAGCAGGCAGCATTCCTCCATTCCCGAACCTGGGTACTAGGACAGCAGAGCCTTGCTGGAAGTCGTGTTCCTAGGTTGTAAATTATATTGGAATGTGCATGGAGAAACCACCATACGTTTATGTCTCATTATTTCTTCTTGGTTTTAAAAATTATTTTAATTGGGGTAAAGCTTAGAATATTGTTTGTCCGAGGTGTACACAACCTGGTTCATTTATACATTATATATGTCTATTCAAGTACAGATCCCCTTCCCATGTAAAATGTTACAGAGCGTTCCGCACACCTCCCTTCTATATGGTCGGTCTTTTTGAGATATGTATATAATATGTGTTTGTATACATATAGTAACACTAACCTTAATTTATCCACTCCCCCCACCTTTCCTTTCAGATGGGCATAGTTTGTTTTCTAAGTCTGTGAGTGTCTTTCTCTGTGGAAATATATTCATTTGTGTCAGTTATTAGATAACGCCTATAAGTGATATCATAGAATATAGGTCTTTTGCTTTCGGACTTACCTCATGTTTCGTGATTATCTCCAGACTCATTTGTGGTGCCTCAAAGAACAATGGTTCATTGTTTTCCATGGCTAATATTCCATTGTGTACATGGACCACTTCTTCTTTATCCATTCACCTGTTGTTGGACATTTTGATTCCTTCACTGTCTTGGCTATTGTGAATAAGGCTGCACTGAACCTTTTGCGGCCTGTGTCTTCTCGTTTCTTGTCTTCTCCGGTGAGATGTCCAATGGTGCGCCTGCTGGATTGAATGGTACCTCCATTTTTACTTTTAAACACAGCTCCTTTCTGTTCTCATTATTGGCCGTTACCCCTTTACGTCTCACCAGCAGGTAGAGGGTACTCAGTTCTCTAAAACCCCGTCAGCATTTATTGTTTGTAGACTTTTTGCTGATGGTCAGTCGACTGGTGTAAGTTGAAACTTTTTGTAGATTAGATTGCATGGGTCTAACACTCCCTGAGGTTGAGCTTTTTTCCATTTTCCTTTGTTTTAAAAGAGCGTGAGTAAAACGTTAATATTCATACTCTCTTCTGGAAACATTTGCCTGTTTTGAAATTTTTGTCCATTCCCTACTTCAGCACAATTTTTTAGGGCAGGTGTCCTTTACAGCCCTGAGTCCTTGTGCATGTTAAGTGACCATTAGCTGTGAGTTTAAAGCTGCTCTTGCAGGAAACGGCCACAAGGTGGCATCATTTCTCCTTTACCAAATTTGGTAACTGGGGAAACAGAGCCTTAATGGAAGTGGTGTTCTAGGTTGTAAATTAGAATGGAATGTGCCAGGAAAAAGCCCTTTATGTTTATGTCTCATTACTTGTTGTTCATATTTATAATTTACTTTTTATTTTTTATCCAAGCAAATTTGATTACAATGGTTTGTTTGTTCTAGGTGTGCAAATGTGGTTCTTTCACACATATACGTGTATCTATTCTTCCTCGCATCCTTTTCCCATATAGGTTATGACACAATGTTGAGTAGTCTTCTCCTGGTCTTCCGTACGTCTTTGGTGATTATATATTTCACATGGTTTGTATATCTCTGTTAACCCCAATATGGTAAATTATCCAATCCTCATCCCTTTCTATTTGATGAACCATAAGTTTTTTAATGAATCTGTGATTGCCTTTCTCTGTGGAAATATCTTCATTAGTATCAATTTTTATGTAACTCCTAAAAGTGATATGATAGGATATGTGTCTTTTACTTTCTCACTTACTACAGGTGGTGTGATTACGTCTAGACTCATCTATGGTGCTGCAAATGGCATTGTTTCATTTTTTTCACTAGCGAATATTCCATCTATACATGGAGGAGCTCTTCTTTGTCCACCCATCTGTTGGTGGACTTTTTGGTTACCTCCATATCTTGGCTATTGTAATACTGTGCAATGCAGATTTGCCTGCCTGTGTCTTTCCAATTCTCTCTTCTTAGATTATAGGTCGAGGAGTGGGCCTGCTGGATCATATGGTAGCTCAATGTTTACCTTTTTAAGGCACCTCCATTCTGTTCTCATTTGTGGCCCTTTCCAAGTTACGTCCCCCTTGAAGTTGAGGGCATGCATTTCTCCACAACAGCTTCAGCATTTATTGTTTGTAGTTTTCTTGCTGATGGTTTTTCTGACAAGTGTGAGCTGATACCTCTTTTTGGTTGAATTCTCATGTGCCTCATAATCCGTTGAAACTGAGCTTTAAGGCATATCCTTTTTATTTTTCAAGCTGTGATTACCCCTTAGTTCTTCAAAGTGTTCTCTTAAAGTATGTGTCACATTTTGAAATGTTTTGGCCATTACCTCCCTCAAGACATATTGAGGGCATGTTTCATTTACAGTCCTGCATTACTCCTTCCTATGAAATGACCATTAGCACAGGCCTTAAAGCTGTTTTTGCAGGTAACTGCCAGAGGGTCGCAGCCTTTCTATGTTCCCCACCCTGGTAACTAGGGAAATGCCCTTGCGGCCTGTGGTGTTTCTCGGTTATAAATTAGAGTGGAGTGTGTCCGGACAAACCCACACAAGCTGATGTCTCTTTACTTTTGTTGGATTTTTAAATTTAATTTTTATTTTTTATTGGAGTAATTTTCCACTGTGTACGTGGACCACATCTACTTTGTGCATTCCTCGGTTGATAGACATTTTCATTGCTTCCAAGTGTTGGCTATGGTCAGTATTGTTGGAGTGCAGGATTGCCAGCCTGTGACTTTTTTTTTTTAATATTTATTTATTTATTTATTTATTTATTTTTGGCTGTGTTGGATCTTCGTTTGTGTGCGAGGGCTTTCTGTAGTTGCGGCGAGCGGGGGCCACTCTTCATCGCGGTGCGTGGGTCTCTCACTATCGCGGCCTCTCTTGTTGCGGAGCACAGGCTCTCGGCGCGCAGGCTCAGTGGTTGTGGCTCACGGGCCCAGTTCCTCCGCGGCATGTGGGATCTTCCCAGACCGGGGCTCGAACCCGTGTGCCCTGCATTGGCAGGCAGACTCTCAACCACTGCACCACCAGGGAAGCCCCAAGCCTGTGACTTTTTGATTCTCATTTTCTCAGGTGATAGGCCCAGCAGTGGGTGTGATTGATTGACTGGTAGCACCGTGTTACCCTTATCAAAGCACCTTCTTTGTGTTTTCATTAGTGGCTCTTACCACGTCCCCCTTAGAATCGAGGGTACGCATTTCTCCACAATCGCTTCAGCATTTATTGTTTGCAGCATTAATGCTAATGGCCCTTCTGGCTGGTGTGAGCTGATAGGTTTTTGTACTTTGGGTTTGCATGTCTTTGAAAATTCATAAAACTCATCATTTTTCTCCACCGTTTTCTTTTCTGTTAAAAAAAGGAAACAGTCGGGAGTACAATATAACTCTTGAAATTGTCTTCTTGGAAGCTCGCCCTCTGTTAAATTTTTTGGTCGATTTTCCAGCCCAGAAATTTTTTAGAGAGCAGGTGTCATTTACCGAACTGCAAGTTTGTTGAATATTTAGTGACCTTTAGCAATGGGTTAAAAGTTGCTGTTGTGGGAATTGGCCTCAAGCAGGCAGCATTCCTCCATTCCCGAACCTGGGTACTAGGACAGCAGAGCCTTGCTGGAAGTCGTGTTCCTAGGTTGTAAATTATATTGGAATGTGCATGGAGAAACCACCATACGTTTATGTCTCATTATTTCTTCTTGGTTTTAAAAATTATTTTAATTGGGGTAAAGCTTAGAATATTGTTTGTCCGAGGTGTACACAACCTGGTTCATTTATACATTATATATGTCTATTCAAGTACAGATCCCCTTCCCATGTAAAATGTTACAGAGCGTTCCGCACACCTCCCTTCTATATGGTCGGTCTTTTTGAGATATGTATATAATATGTGTTTGTATACATATAGTAACACTAACCTTAATTTATCCACTCCCCCCACCTTTCCTTTCAGATGAGCATAGTTTGTTTTCTAAGTCTGTGAGTGTCTTTCTCTGTGGAAATATATTCATTTGTGTCAGTTATTAGATAACGCCTATAAGTGATATCATAGAATATAGGTCTTTTGCTTTCGGACTTACCTCATGTTTCGTGATTATCTCCAGACTCATTTGTGGTGCCTCAAAGAACAATGGTTCATTGTTTTCCATGGCTAATATTCCATTGTGTACATGGACCACTTCTTCTTTATCCATTCACCTGTTGTTGGACATTTTGATTCCTTCACTGTCTTGGCTATTGTGAATAAGGCTGCACTGAAGCTTTTGCGGCCTGTGTCTTCTCGTTTCTTGTCTTCTCCGGTGAGAGGTCCAATGGTGCGCCTGCTGGATTGAATGGTACCTCCATTTTTACTTTTAAACACAGCTCCTTTCTGTTCTCATTATTGGCCGTTACCCCTTTACGTCTCACCAGCAGGTAGAGGGTACTCAGTTCTCTAAAACCCCGTCAGCATTTATTGTTTGTAGACTTTTTGCTGATGGTCAGTCGACTGGTGTAAGTTGAAACTTTTTGTAGATTAGATTGCATGGGTCTAACACTCCCTGAGGTTGAGCTTTTATCCATTTTCCTTTTTTTTAAAAGAGCGTGAGTAAAACGTTAATATTCATACTCTCTTCTGGAAACATTTGCCTGCTTTGAATTTTTTGTCCA
This sequence comes from Balaenoptera physalus, assembly GCF_965194825.1. Taxonomy (NCBI): domain Eukaryota; kingdom Metazoa; phylum Chordata; class Mammalia; order Artiodactyla; family Balaenopteridae; genus Balaenoptera; species Balaenoptera physalus. Next base: position 26,634,694 of record NC_138885.1, read on the forward strand.
TTCCCTACTTCAGCACAATTTTTTAGGGCAGGTGTCCTTTACAGCCCTGAGTCCTTGTGCATGTTAAGTGACCCTTAGCTGTGAGTTTAAAGCTGCTCTTGCAGGAATCGGCCACAAGGTGGCATCATTTCTCCTTTACCAAATTTGGTAACTGGGGAAACAGAGCCTTACTGGAAGTGGTGTTCTAGGTTGTAAATTAGAATGGAATGTGCCAGGAAAAACCCTTTATATTTATGTCTCATTACTTCTTGTTCTTATTTATAATTTACTTTTTATTTTTTTATCCAAGCAAATTTGATTACAATGGTTTGTTTGTTCTAGGCGTGCAAATGTGGTTGTTTCACACATATACGTGTATCTATTCTTCCTCGCATCCTTTTCCCATATAGGTTATGACACAATGTTGAGTAGTCTTCTCCTGGTCTTCCGTACGTCTTTGGAGATTATATATTTCACATGGTTTGTATATCTCTGTTAACCCCAATATGGTAATGTATCCAATCCTCATCCCTTTCTATTTGGTGAACCATAAGTTTTTTAATGAATCTGTGATTGCCTTTCTCTGTGGAAATATCTTCATTGGTATCAATTTTTAAGTAACTCCTAAAAGTAATATGATAGGATATGTGTCTTTTACTTTCTCACTTACTACAGGTGGTGTGATTACGTCTAGACTCATCTATGGTGCTGCAAATGGCATTGTTTCATTTTTTTCACTAGCGAATATTCCATCTATACATGGAGGAGTTCTTCTTTGTCCACCCATCTGTTGGTGGACTTTTTGGTTACCTCCATATCTTGGCTATTGTAATACTGTGCAATGCAGATTTGCCTGCCTGTGTCTTTCCAATTCTCTCTTCTTAGATTATAGGTCGAGGAGTGGGCCTGCTGGATCATATGGTAGCTCAATGTTTACCTTTTTAAGGCACCTCCATTCTGTTCTCATTTGTGGCCCTTTCCAAGTTACGTCCCCCTTGAAGTTGAGGGTATGCATTTCTCCACAACAGCTTCAGCATTTATTGTTTGTAGTTTTCTTGCTGATGGTTTTTCTGACAAGTGTGAGCTGATACCTCTTTTTGGTTGAATTCTCATGTGCCTCATAATCCGTTGAAACTGAGCTTTAAGGCATATCCTTTTTATTTTTCAAGCTGTGATTACCCCTTAGTTCTTCAAAGTGTTCTCTTAAAGTATGTGTCACATTTTGAAATGTTTTGGCCATTACCTCCCTCAAGACATATTGAGGGCATGTTTCATTTACAGTCCTGCATTACTCCTTCCTATGAAATGACCATTAGCACAGGCCTTAAAGCTGTTTTTGCAGGTAACTGCCAGAGGGTCGCAGCCTTTCTATGTTCCCCACCCTGGTAACTAGGGAAATGCCCTTGCGGCCTGTGGTGTTTCTCGGTTATAAATTAGAGTGGAGTGTGTCCGGACAAACCCACACAAGCTGATGTCTCTTTACTTTTGTTGGATTTTTAAATTTAATTTTTATTTTTTATTGGAGTAATTTTCCACTGTGTACGTGGACCACATCTACTTTGTGCATTCCTCGGTTGATAGACATTTTCATTGCTTCCAAGTGTTGGCTATGGTCAGTATTGTTGGAGTGCAGGATTGCCAGCCTGTGACTTTTTTTTTTAATATTTATTTATTTATTTATTTATTTATTTTTGGCTGTGTTGGATCTTCGTTTGTGTGCGAGGGCTTTCTGTAGTTGCGGCGAGCGGGGGCCACTCTTCATCGCGGTGCGTGGGTCTCTCACTATCGCGGCCTCTCTTGTTGCGGAGCACAGGCTCTCGGCGCGCAGGCTCAGTGGTTGTGGCTCACGGGCCCAGTTCCTCCGCGGCATGTGGGATCTTCCCAGACCGGGGCTCGAACCCGTGTGCCCTGCATTGGCAGGCAGACTCTCAACCACTGCACCACCAGGGAAGCCCCAAGCCTGTGACTTTTTGATTCTCATTTTCTCAGGTGATAGGCCCAGCAGTGGGTGTGATTGATTGACTGGTAGCACCGTGTTACCCTTATCAAAGCACCTTCTTTGTGTTTTCATTAGTGGCTCTTACCACGTCCCCCTTAGAATCGAGGGTACGCATTTCTCCACAATCGCTTCAGCATTTATTGTTTGCAGCATTAATGCTAATGGCCCTTCTGGCTGGTGTGAGCTGATAGGTTTTTGTACTTTGGGTTTGCATGTCTTTGAAAATTCATAAAACTCATCATTTTTCTCCACCGTTTTCTTTTCTGTTAAAAAAAGGAAACAGTCGGGAGTACAATATAACTCTTGAAATTGTCTTCTTGGAAGCTCGCCCTCTGTTAAATTTTTTGGTCGATTTTCCAGCCCAGAATTTTTTTAGAGAGCAGGTGTCATTTACCGAACTGCAAGTTTGTTGAATATTTAGTGACCTTTAGCAATGGGTTAAAAGCTGCTGTTGTAGGAATTGGCCTCAAGCAGGCAGCATTCCTCCATTCCCGAACCTGGGTACTAGGACAGCAGAGCCTTGCTGGAAGTCGTGTTCCTAGGTTGTAAATTATATTGGAATGTGCATGGAGAAACCACCATACGTTTATGTCTCATTATTTCTTCTTGGTTTTAAAAATTATTTTAATTGGGGTAAAGCTTAGAATATTGTTTGTCCGAGGTGTACACAACCTGGTTCATTTATACATTATATATGTCTATTCAAGTACAGATCCCCTTCCCATGTAAAATGTTACAGAGCGTTCCGCACACCTCCCTTCTATATGGTCGGTCTTTTTGAGATATGTATATAATATGTGTTTGTATACATATAGTAACACTAACCTTAATTTATCCACTCCCCCCACCTTTCCTTTCAGATGAGCATAGTTTGTTTTCTAAGTCTGTGAGTGTCTTTCTCTGTGGAAATATATTCATTTGTGTCAGTTATTAGATAACGCCTATAAGTGATATCATAGAATATAGGTCTTTTGCTTTCGGACTTACCTCATGTTTCGTGATTATCTACAGACTCATTTGTGGTGCCTCAAAGAACAATGGTTCATTGTTTTCCATGGCTAATATTCCATTGTGTACATGGACCACTTCTTCTTTATCCATTCACCTGTTGTTGGACATTTTGATTCCTTCACTGTCTTGGCTATTGTGAATAAGGCTGCACTGAACCTTTTGCGGCCTGTGTCTTCTCGTTTCTTGTCTTCTCCGGTGAGAGGTCCAATGGTGCGCCTGCTGGATTGAATGGTACCTCCATTTTTACTTTTAAACACAGCTCCTTTCTGTTCTCATTATTGGCCGTTACCCCTTTACGTCTCACCAGCAGGTAGAGGGTACTCAGTTCTCTAAAACCCCGTCAGCATTTATTGTTTGTAGACTTTTTGCTGATGGTCAGTCGACTGGTGTAAGTTGAAACTTTTTGTAGATTAGATTGCATGGGTCTAACACTCCCTGAGGTTGAGCTTTTATCCATTTTCCTTTGTTTTAAAAGAGCGTGAGTAAAACGTTAATATTCATACTCTCTTCTGGAAACATTTGCCTGTTTTGAAATTTTTGTCCATTCCCTACTTCAGCACAATTTTTTAGGGCAGGTGTCCTTTACAGCCCTGAGTCCTTGTGCATGTTAAGTGACCATTAGCTGTGAGTTTAAAGCTGCTCTTGCAGGAAACGGCCACAAGGTGGCATCATTTCTCCTTTACCAAATTTGGTAACTGGGGAAACAGAGCCTTAATGGAAGTGGTGTTCTAGGTTGTAAATTAGAATGGAATGTGCCAGGAAAAAGCCCTTTATGTTTATGTCTCATTACTTGTTGTTCATATTTATAATTTACTTTTTATTTTTTATCCAAGCAAATTTGATTACAATGGTTTGTTTGTTCTAGGTGTGCAAATGTGGTTCTTTCACACATATACGTGTATCTATTCTTCCTCGCATCCTTTTCCCATATAGGTTATGACACAATGTTGAGTAGTCTTCTCCTGGTCTTCCGTACGTCTTTGGTGATTATATATTTCACATGGTTTGTATATCTCTGTTAACCCCAATATGGTAAATTATCCAATCCTCATCCCTTTCTATTTGATGAACCATAAGTTTTTTAATGAATCTGTGATTGCCTTTCTCTGTGGAAATATCTTCATTAGTATCAATTTTTATGTAACTCCTAAAAGTGATATGATAGGATATGTGTCTTTTACTTTCTCACTTACTACAGGTGGTGTGATTACGTCTAGACTCATCTATGGTGCTGCAAATGGCATTGTTTCATTTTTTTCACTAGCGAATATTCCATCTATACATGGAGGAGCTCTTCTTTGTCCACCCATCTGTTGGTGGACTTTTTGGTTACCTCCATATCTTGGCTATTGTAATACTGTGCAATGCAGATTTGCCTGCCTGTGTCTTTCCAATTCTCTCTTCTTAGATTATAGGTCGAGGAGTGGGCCTGCTGGATCATATGGTAGCTCAATGTTTACCTTTTTAAGGCACCTCCATTCTGTTCTCATTTGTGGCCCTTTCCAAGTTACGTCCCCCTTGAAGTTGAGGGTATGCATTTCTCCACAACAGCTTCAGCATTTATTGTTTGTAGTTTTCTTGCTGATGGTTTTTCTGACAAGTGTGAGCTGATACCTCTTTTTGGTTGAATTCTCATGTGCCTCATAATCCGTTGAAACTGAGCTTTAAGGCATATCCTTTTTATTTTTCAAGCTGTGATTACCCCTTAGTTCTTCAAAGTGTTCTCTTAAAGTATGTGTCACATTTTGAAATGTTTTGGCCATTACCTCCCTCAAGACATATTGAGGGCATGTTTCATTTACAGTCCTGCATTACTCCTTCCTATGAAATGACCATTAGCACAGGCCTTAAAGCTGTTTTTGCAGGTAACTGCCAGAGGGTCGCAGCCTTTCTATGTTCCCCACCCTGGTAACTAGGGAAATGCCCTTGCGGCCTGTGGTGTTTCTCGGTTATAAATTAGAGTGGAGTGTGTCCGGACAAACCCACACAAGCTGATGTCTCTTTACTTTTGTTGGATTTTTAAATTTAATTTTTATTTTTTATTGGAGTAATTTTCCACTGTGTACGTGGACCACATCTACTTTGTGCATTCCTCGGTTGATAGACATTTTCATTGCTTCCAAGTGTTGGCTATGGTCAGTATTGTTGGAGTGCAGGATTGCCAGCCTGTGACTTTTTTTTTTTAATATTTATTTATTTATTTATTTATTTATTTTTGGCTGTGTTGGATCTTCGTTTGTGTGCGAGGGCTTTCTGTAGTTGCGGCGAGCGGGGGCCACTCTTCATCGCGGTGCGTGGGTCTCTCACTATCGCGGCCTCTCTTGTTGCGGAGCACAGGCTCTCGGCGCGCAGGCTCAGTGGTTGTGGCTCACGGGCCCAGTTCCTCCGCGGCATGTGGGATCTTCCCAGACCGGGGCTCGAACCCGTGTGCCCTGCATTGGCAGGCAGACTCTCAACCACTGCACCACCAGGGAAGCCCCAAGCCTGTGACTTTTTGATTCTCATTTTCTCAGGTGATAGGCCCAGCAGTGGGTGTGATTGATTGACTGGTAGCACCGTGTTACCCTTATCAAAGCACCTTCTTTGTGTTTTCATTAGTGGCTCTTACCACGTCCCCCTTAGAATCGAGGGTACGCATTTCTCCACAATCGCTTCAGCATTTATTGTTTGCAGCATTAATGCTAATGGCCCTTCTGGCTGGTGTGAGCTGATAGGTTTTTGTACTTTGGGTTTGCATGTCTTTGAAAATTCATAAAACTCATCATTTTTCTCCACCGTTTTCTTTTCTGTTAAAAAAAGGAAACAGTCGGGAGTACAATATAACTCTTGAAATTGTCTTCTTGGAAGCTCGCCCTCTGTTAAATTTTTTGGTCGATTTTCCAGCCCAGAAATTTTTTAGAGAGCAGGTGTCATTTACCGAACTGCAAGTTTGTTGAATATTTAGTGACCTTTAGCAATGGGTTAAAAGTTGCTGTTGTGGGAATTGGCCTCAAGCAGGCAGCATTCCTCCATTCCCGAACCTGGGTACTAGGACAGCAGAGCCTTGCTGGAAGTCGTGTTCCTAGGTTGTAAATTATATTGGAATGTGCATGGAGAAACCACCATACGTTTATGTCTCATTATTTCTTCTTGGTTTTAAAAATTATTTTAATTGGGGTAAAGCTTAGAATATTGTTTGTCCGAGGTGTACACAACCTGGTTCATTTATACATTATATATGTCTATTCAAGTACAGATCCCCTTCCCATGTAAAATGTTACAGAGCGTTCCGCACACCTCCCTTCTATATGGTCGGTCTTTTTGAGATATGTATATAATATGTGTTTGTATACATATAGTAACACTAACCTTAATTTATCCACTCCCCCCACCTTTCCTTTCAGATGAGCATAGTTTGTTTTCTAAGTCTGTGAGTGTCTTTCTCTGTGGAAATATATTCATTTGTGTCAGTTATTAGATAACGCCTATAAGTGATATCATAGAATATAGGTCTTTTGCTTTCGGACTTACCTCATGTTTCGTGATTATCTCCAGACTCATTTGTGGTGCCTCAAAGAACAATGGTTCATTGTTTTCCATGGCTAATATTCCATTGTGTACATGGACCACTTCTTCTTTATCCATTCACCTGTTGTTGGACATTTTGATTCCTTCACTGTCTTGGATATTGTGAATAAGGCTGCACTGAAGCTTTTGCGGCCTGTGTCTTCTCGTTTCTTGTCTTCTCCGGTGAGAGGTCCAATGGTGCGCCTGCTGGATTGAATGGTACCTCCATTTTTACTTTTAAACACAGCTCCTTTCTGTTCTCATTATTGGCCGTTACCCCTTTACGTCTCACCAGCAGGTAGAGGGTACTCAGTTCTCTAAAACCCCGTCAGCATTTATTGTTTGTAGACTTTTTGCTGATGGTCAGTCGACTGGTGTAAGTTGAAACTTTTTGTAGATTAGATTGCATGGGTCTAACACTCCCTGAGGTTGAGCTTTTATCCATTTTCCTTTTTTTTAAAAGAGCGTGAGTAAAACGTTAATATTCATACTCTCTTCTGGAAACATTTGCCTGCTTTGAATTTTTTGTCCATTCCCTACTTCAGCACAATTTTTTAGGGCAGGTGTCCTTTACAGCCCTGAGTCCTTGTGCATGTTAAGTGACCATTAGCTGTGAGTTTAAAGCTGCTCTTGCAGGAATCGGCCACAAGGTGGCATCATTTCTCCTTTACCAAATTTGGTAACTGGGGAAACAGAGCCTTACTGGAAGTGGTGTTCTAGGTTGTAAATTAGAATGGAATGTGCCAGGAAAAACCCTTTATATTTATGTCTCATTACTTCTTGTTCTTATTTATAATTTACTTTTTATTTTTTTATCCAAGCAAATTTGATTACAATGGTTTGTTTGTTCTAGGCGTGCAAATGTGGTTGTTTCACACATATACGTGTATCTATTCTTCCTCGCATCCTTTTCCCATATAGGTTATGACACAATGTTGTGTAGTCTTCTCCTGGTCTTCCGTACGTCTTTGGTGATTATATATTTCACATGGTTTGTATATCTCTGTTAACCCCAATATGGTAATGTATCCAATCCTCATCCCTTTCTATTTGGTGAACCATAAGTTTTTTAATGAATCTGTGATTGCCTTTCTCTGTGGAAATATCTTCATTGGTATCAATTTTTAAGTAACTCCTAAAAGTAATATGATAGGATATGTGTCTTTTACTTTCTCACTTACTACAGGTGGTGTGATTACGTCTAGACTCATCTATGGTGCTGCAAATGGCATTGTTTCATTTTTTTCACTAGCGAATATTCCATCTATACATGGAGGAGTTCTTCTTTGTCCACCCATCTGTTGGTGGACTTTTTGGTTACCTCCATATCTTGGCTATTGTAATACTGTGCAATGCAGATTTGCCTGCCTGTGTCTTTCCAATTCTCTCTTCTTAGATTATAGGTCGAGGAGTGGGCCTGCTGGATCATATGGTAGCTCAATGTTTACCTTTTTAAGGCACCTCCATTCTGTTCTCATTTGTGGCCCTTTCCAAGTTACGTCCCCCTTGAAGTTGAGGGTATGCATTTCTCCACAACAGCTTCAGCATTTATTGTTTGTAGTTTTCTTGCTGATGGTTTTTCTGACAAGTGTGAGCTGATACCTCTTTTTGGTTGAATTCTCATGTGCCTCATAATCCGTTGAAACTGAGCTTTAAGGCATATCCTTTTTATTTTTCAAGCTGTGATTACCCCTTAGTTCTTCAAAGTGTTCTCTTAAAGTATGTGTCACATTTTGAAATGTTTTGGCCATTACCTCCCTCAAGACATATTGAGGGCATGTTTCATTTACAGTCCTGCATTACTCCTTCCTATGAAATGACCATTAGCACAGGCCTTAAAGCTGTTTTTGCAGGTAACTGCCAGAGGGTCGCAGCCTTTCTATGTTCCCCACCCTGGTAACTAGGGAAATGCCCTTGCGGCCTGTGGTGTTTCTCGGTTATAAATTAGAGTGGAGTGTGTCCGGACAAACCCACACAAGCTGATGTCTCTTTACTTTTGTTGGATTTTTAAATTTAATTTTTATTTTTTATTGGAGTAATTTTCCACTGTGTACGTGGACCACATCTACTTTGTGCATTCCTCGGTTGATAGACATTTTCATTGCTTCCAAGTGTTGGCTATGGTCAGTATTGTTGGAGTGCAGGATTGCCAGCCTGTGACTTTTTTTTTTAATATTTATTTATTTATTTATTTATTTATTTTTGGCTGTGTTGGATCTTCGTTTGTGTGCGAGGGCTTTCTGTAGTTGCGGCGAGCGGGGGCCACTCTTCATCGCGGTGCGTGGGTCTCTCACTATCGCGGCCTCTCTTGTTGCGGAGCACAGGCTCTCGGCGCGCAGGCTCAGTGGTTGTGGCTCACGGGCCCAGTTCCTCCGCGGCATGTGGGATCTTCCCAGACCGGGGCTCGAACCCGTGTGCCCTGCATTGGCAGGCAGACTCTCAACCACTGCACCACCAGGGAAGCCCCAAGCCTGTGACTTTTTGATTCTCATTTTCTCAGGTGATAGGCCCAGCAGTGGGTGTGATTGATTGACTGGTAGCACCGTGTTACCCTTATCAAAGCACCTTCTTTGTGTTTTCATTAGTGGCTCTTACCACGTCCCACTTAGAATCGAGGGTACGCATTTCTCCACAATCGCTTCAGCATTTATTGTTTGCAGCATTAATGCTAATGGCCCTTCTGGCTGGTGTGAGCTGATAGGTTTTTGTACTTTGGGTTTGCATGTCTTTGAAAATTCATAAAACTCATCATTTTTCTCCACCGTTTTCTTTTCTGTTAAAAAAAGGAAACAGTCGGGAGTACAATATAACTCTTGAAATTGTCTTCTTGGAAGCTCGCCCTCTGTTAAATTTTTTGGTCGATTTTCCAGCCCAGAATTTTTTTAGAGAGCAGGTGTCATTTACCGAACTGCAAGTTTGTTGAATATTTAGTGACCTTTAGCAATGGGTTAAAAGCTGCTGTTGTAGGAATTGGCCTCAAGCAGGCAGCATTCCTCCATTCCCGAACCTGGGTACTAGGACAGCAGAGCCTTGCTGGAAGTCGTGTTCCTAGGTTGTAAATTATATTGGAATGTGCATGGAGAAACCACCATACGTTTATGTCTCATTATTTCTTCTTGGTTTTAAAAATTATTTTAATTGGGGTAAAGCTTAGAATATTGTTTTTCTGAGGTGTACACAACCTGGTTCATTTATACATTATATATGTCTATTCAAGTACAGATCCCCTTCCCATGTAAAATGTTACAGAGCGTTCCGCACACCTCCCTTCTATATGGTCGGTCTTTTTGAGATATGTATATAATATGTGTTTGTATACATATAGTAACACTAACCTTAATTTATCCACTCCCCCCACCTTTCCTTTTAGATGAGCATAGTTTGTTTTCTACGTCTGTGAGTGTCTTTCTCTGTGGAAATATATTCATTTGTGTCAGTTATTAGATAACGCCTATAAGTGATATCATAGAATATAGGTCTTTTGCTTTCGGACTTACCTCATGTTTCGTGATTATCTCCAGACTCATTTGTGGTGCCTCAAAGAACAATGGTTCATTGTTTTCCAAGGCTAATATTCCATTGTGTACATGGACCACTTCTTCTTTATCCATTCACCTGTTGTTGGACATTTTGATTCCTTCACTGTCTTGGCTATTGTGAATAAGGCTGCACTGAAGCTTTTGCGGCTTGTGTCTTCTCGATTCTTGTCTTCTCCGGTGAGAGATCCAATGGTGCGCCTGCTGGATTGAATGGTACCTCCATTTTTACTTTTAAACACAGCTCCTTTCTGTTCTCATTATTGGCCGTTACCCCTTTACGTCTCACCAGCAGGTAGAGGGTACACAGTTCTCTAAAACCCCGTCAGCATTTATTGTTTGTAGACTTTTTGCTGATGGTCAGTCGACTGGTGTAAGTTGAAACTTTTTGTAGATTAGATTGCATGGGCCTAACACTCCCTGAGGTTGAGCTTTTATCCATTTTCCTTTGTTTTAAAAGAGCGTGAGTAAAACGTTAATATTCATACTCTCTTCTGGAAACATTTGCCTGTTTTGAAATTTTTGTCCATTCCCTACTTCAGCACAATTTTTTAGGGCAGGTGTCCTTTACAGCCCTGAGTCCTTGTGAATGTTAAGTGACCATTAGCTGTGAGTTTAAAGCTGCTCTTGCAGGAAACGGCCACAAGGTGGCATCATTTCTCCTTTACCAAATTTGGTAACTGGGGAAACAGAGCCTTAATGGAAGTGGTGTTCTAGGTTGTAAATTAGAATGGAATGTGCCAGGAAAAAGCCCTTTATGTTTATGTCTCATTACTTGTTGTTCATATTTATAATTTACTTTTTATTTTTTATCCAAGCAAATTTGATTACAATGGTTTGTTTGTTCTAGGTGTGCAAATGTGGTTCTTTCACACATATACGTGTATCTATTCTTCCTCGCATCCTTTTCCCATATAGGTTATGACACAATGTTGAGTAGTCTTCTCCTGGTCTTCCGTACGTCTTTGGTGATTATATATTTCACATGGTTTGTATATCTCTGTTAACCCCAATATGGTAAATTATCCAATCCTCATCCCTTTCTATTTGATGAACCATAAGTTTTTTAATGAATCTGTGATTGCCTTTCTCTGTGGAAATATCTTCATTAGTATCAATTTTTATGTAACTCCTAAAAGTGATATGATAGGATATGTGTCTTTTACTTTCTCACTTACTACAGGTGGTGTGATTACGTCTAGACTCATCTATGGTGCTGCAAATGGCATTGTTTCATTTTTTTCACTAGCGAATATTCCATCTATACATGGAGGAGCTCTTCTTTGTCCACCCATCTGTTGGTGGACTTTTTGGTTACCTCCATATCTTGGCTATTGTAATACTGTGCAATGCAGATTTGCCTGCCTGTGTCTTTCCAATTCTCTCTTCTTAGATTATAGGTCGAGGAGTGGGCCTGCTGGATCATATGGTAGCTCAATGTTTACCTTTTTAAGGCACCTCCATTCTGTTCTCATTTGTGGCCCTTTCCAAGTTACGTCCCCCTTGAAGTTGAGGGTATGCATTTCTCCACAACAGCTTCAGCATTTATTGTTTGTAGTTTTCTTGCTGATGGTTTTTCTGACAAGTGTGAGCTGATACCTCTTTTTGGTTGAATTCTCATGTGCCTCATAATCCGTTGAAACAGAGCTTTAAGGCATATCCTTTTTATTTTTCAAGCTGTGATTACCCCTTAGTTCTTCAAAGTGTTCTCTTAAAGTATGTGTCACATTTTGAAATGTTTTGGCCATTACCTCCCTCAAGACATATTGAGGGCATGTTTCATTTACAGTCCTGCATTACTCCTTCCTATGAAATGACCATTAGCACAGGCCTTAAAGCTGTTTTTGCAGGTAACTGCCAGAGGGTCGCAGCCTTTCTATGTTCCCCACCCTGGTAACTAGGGAAATGCCCTTGCGGCCTGTGGTGTTTCTCGGTTATAAATTAGAGTGGAGTGTGTCCGGACAAACCCACACAAGCTGATGTCTCTTTACTTTTGTTGGATTTTTAAATTTAATTTTTATTTTTTATTGGAGTAATTTTCCACTGTGTACGTGGACCACATCTACTTTGTGCATTCCTCGGTTGATAGACATTTTCATTGCTTCCAAGTGTTGGCTATGGTCAGTATTGTTGGAGTGCAGGATTGCCAGCCTGTGACTTTTTTTTTTTAATATTTATTTATTTATTTATTTATTTATTTTTGGCTGTGTTGGATCTTCGTTTGTGTGCGAGGGCTTTCTGTAGTTGCGGCGAGCGGGGGCCACTCTTCATCGCGGTGCGTGGGTCTCTCACTATCGCGGCCTCTCTTTTTGCGGAGCACAGGCTCTCGGCGCGCAGGCTCAGTGGTTGTGGCTCACGGGCCCAGTTCCTCCGCGGCATGTGGGATCTTCCCAGACCGGGGCTCGAACCCGTGTGCCCTGCATTGGCAGGCAGACTCTCAACCACTGCACCACCAGGGAAGCCCCAAGCCTGTGACTTTTTGATTCTCATTTTCTCAGGTGATAGGCCCAGCAGTGGGTGTGATTGATTGACTGGTAGCACCGTGTTACCCTTATCAAAGCACCTTCTTTGTGTTTTCATTAGTGGCTCTTACCACGTCCCCCTTAGAATCGAGGGTACGCATTTCTCCACAATCGCTTCAGCATTTATTGTTTGCAGCATTAATGCTAATGGCCCTTCTGGCTGGTGTGAGCTGATAGGTTTTTGTACTTTGGGTTTGCATGTCTTTGAAAATTCATAAAACTCATCATTTTTCTCCACCGTTTTCTTTTCTGCTAAAAAAAGGAAACAGTTGGGAGTACAATATAACTCTTGAAATTGTCTTCTTTGAAGCTCGCCCTCTGTTAAATTTTTTGGTCGATTTTCCAGCCCAGAATTTTTTTAGAGAGCAGGTGTCATTTACCGAACTGCAAGTTTGTTGAATATTTAGTGACCTTTAGCAATGGGTTAAAAGCTGCTGTTGTAGGAATTGGCCTCAAGCAGGCAGCATTCCTCCATTCCCGAACCTGGGTACTAGGACAGCAGAGCCTTGCTGGAAGTCGTGTTCCTAGGTTGTAAATTATATTGGAATGTGCATGGAGAAACCACCATACGTTTATGTCTCATTATTTCTTCTTGGTTTTAAAAATTATTTTAATTGGGGTAAAGCTTAGAATATTGTTTGTCCGAGGTGTACACAACCTGGTTCATTTATACATTATATATGTCTATTCAAGTACAGATCCCCTTCCCATGTAAAATGTTACAGAGCGTTCCGCACACCTCCCTTCTATATGGTCGGTCTTTTTGAGATATGTATATAATATGTGTTTGTATACATATAGTAACACTAACCTTAATTTATCCACTCCCCCCACCTTTCCTTTCAGATGAGCATAGTTTGTTTTCTAAGTCTGTGAGTGTCTTTCTCTGTGGAAATATATTCATTTGTGTCAGTTATTAGATAACGCCTATAAGTGATATCATAGAATATAGGTCTTTTGCTTTCGGACTTACCTCATGTTTCGTGATTATCTACAGACTCATTTGTGGTGCCTCAAAGAACAATGGTTCATTGTTTTCCATGGCTAATATTCCATTGTGTACATGGACCACTTCTTCTTTATCCATTCACCTGTTGTTGGACATTTTGATTCCTTCACTGTCTTGGCTATTGTGAATAAGGCTGCACTGAAGCTTTTGCGGCCTGTGTCTTCTCGTTTCTTGTCTTCTCCGGTGAGAGGTCCAATGGTGCGCCTGCTGGATTGAATGGTACCTCCATTTTTACTTTTAAACACAGCTCCTTTCTGTTCTCATTATTGGCCGTTACCCCTTTACGTCTCACCAGCAGGTAGAGGGTACTCAGTTCTCTAAAACCCCGTCAGCATTTATTGTTTGTAGACTTTTTGCTGATGGTCAGTCGACTGGTGTAAGTTGAAACTTTTTGTAGATTAGATTGCATGGGTCTAACACTCCCTGAGGTTGAGCTTTTATCCATTTTCCTTTTTTTTAAAAGAGCGTGAGTAAAACGTTAATATTCATACTCTCTTCTGGAAACATTTGCCTGCTTTGAATTTTTTGTCCATTCCCTACTTCAGCACAATTTTTTAGGGCAGGTGTCCTTTACAGCCCTGAGTCCTTGTGCATGTTAAGTGACCATTAGCTGTGAGTTTAAAGCTGCTCTTGCAGGAATCGGCCACAAGGTGGCATCATTTCTCCTTTACCAAATTTGGTAACTGGGGAAACAGAGCCTTACTGGAAGTGGTGTTCTAGGTTGTAAATTAGAATGGAATGTGCCAGGAAAAACCCTTTATATTTATGTCTCATTACTTCTTGTTCTTATTTATAATTTACTTTTTATTTTTTTATCCAAGCAAATTTGATTACAATGGTTTGTTTGTTCTAGGCGTGCAAATGTGGTTGTTTCACACATATACGTGTATCTATTCTTCCTCGCATCCTTTTCCCATATAGGTTATGACACAATGTTGAGTAGTCTTCTCCTGGTCTTCCGTACGTCTTTGGTGATTATATATTTCACATGGTTTGTATATCTCTGTTAACCCCAATATGGTAATGTATCCAATCCTCATCCCTTTCTATTTGGTGAACCATAAGTTTTTTAATGAATCTGTGATTGCCTTTCTCTGTGGAAATATCTTCATTGGTATCAATTTTTAAGTAACTCCTAAAAGTAATATGATAGGATATGTGTCTTTTACTTTCTCACTTACTACAGGTGGTGTGATTACGTCTAGACTCATCTATGGTGCTGCAAATGGCATTGTTTCATTTTTTTCACTAGCGAATATTCCATCTATACATGGAGGAGTTCTTCTTTGTCCACCCATCTGTTGGTGGACTTTTTGGTTACCTCCATATCTTGGCTATTGTAATACTGTGCAATGCAGATTTGCCTGCCTGTGTCTTTCCAATTCTCTCTTCTTAGATTATAGGTCGAGGAGTGGGCCTGCTGGATCATATGGTAGCTCAATGTTTACCTTTTTAAGGCACCTCCATTCTGTTCTCATTTGTGGCCCTTTCCAAGTTACGTCCCCCTTGAAGTTGAGGGTATGCATTTCTCCACAACAGCTTCAGCATTTATTGTTTGTAGTTTTCTTGCTGATGGTTTTTCTGACAAGTGTGAGCTGATACCTCTTTTTGGTTGAATTCTCATGTGCCTCATAATCCGTTGAAACTGAGCTTTAAGGCATATCCTTTTTATTTTTCAAGCTGTGATTACCCCTTAGTTCTTCAAAGTGTTCTCTTAAAGTATGTGTCACATTTTGAAATGTTTTGGCCATTACCTCCCTCAAGACATATTGAGGGCATGTTTCATTTACAGTCCTGCATTACTCCTTCCTATGAAATGACCATTAGCACAGGCCTTAAAGCTGTTTTTGCAGGTAACTGCCAGAGGGTCGCAGCCTTTCTATGTTCCCCACCCTGGTAACTAGGGAAATGCCCTTGCGGCCTGTGGTGTTTCTCGGTTATAAATTAGAGTGGAGTGTGTCCGGACAAACCCACACAAGCTGATGTCTCTTTACTTTTGTTGGATTTTTAAATTTAATTTTTATTTTTTATTGGAGTAATTTTCCACTGTGTACGTGGACCACATCTACTTTGTGCATTCCTCGGTTGATAGACATTTTCATTGCTTCCAAGTGTTGGCTATGGTCAGTATTGTTGGAGTGCAGGATTGCCAGCCTGTGACTTTTTTTTTTAATATTTATTTATTTATTTATTTATTTATTTTTGGCTGTGTTGGATCTTCGTTTGTGTGCGAGGGCTTTCTGTAGTTGCGGCGAGCGGGGGCCACTCTTCATCGCGGTGCGTGGGTCTCTCACTATCGGGGCCTCTCTTTTTGCGGAGCACAGGCTCTCGGCGCGCAGGCTCAGTGGTTGTGGCTCACGGGCCCAGTTCCTCCGCGGCATGTGGGATCTTCCCAGACCGGGGCTCGAACCCGTGTGCCCTGCATTGGCAGGCAGACTCTCAACCACTGCACCACCAGGGAAGCCCCAAGCCTGTGACTTTTTGATTCTCATTTTCTCAGGTGATAGGCCCAGCAGTGGGTGTGATTGATTGACTGGTAGCACCGTGTTACCCTTATCAAAGCACCTTCTTTGTGTTTTCATTAGTGGCTCTTACCACGTCCCCCTTAGAATCGAGGGTACGCATTTCTCCACAATCGCTTCAGCATTTATTGTTTGCAGCATTAATGCTAATGGCCCTTCTGGCTGGTGTGAGCTGATAGGTTTTTGTACTTTGGGTTTGCATGTCTTTGAAAATTCATAAAACTCATCATTTTTCTCCACCGTTTTCTTTTCTGTTAAAAAAAGGAAACAGTCGGGAGTACAATATAACTCTTGAAATTGTCTTCTTGGAAGCTCGCCCTCTGTTAAATTTTTTGGTCGATTTTCCAGCCCAGAAATTTTTTAGAGAGCAGGTGTCATTTACCGAACTGCAAGTTTGTTGAATATTTAGTGACCTTTAGCAATGGGTTAAAAGTTGCTGTTGTGGGAATTGGCCTCAAGCAGGCAGCATTCCTCCATTCCCGAACCTGGGTACTAGGACAGCAGAGCCTTGCTGGAAGTCGTGTTCCTAGGTTGTAAATTATATTGGAATGTGCATGGAGAAACCACCATACGTTTATGTCTCATTATTTCTTCTTGGTTTTAAAAATTATTTTAATTGGGGTAAAGCTTAGAATATTGTTTGTCCGAGGTGTACACAACCTGGTTCATTTATACATTATATATGTCTATTCAAGTACAGATCCCCTTCCCATGTAAAATGTTACAGAGCGTTCCGCACACCTCCCTTCTATATGGTCGGTCTTTTTGAGATATGTATATAATATGTGTTTGTATACATATAGTAACACTAACCTTAATTTATCCACTCCCCCCACCTTTCCTTTCAGATGAGCATAGTTTGTTTTCTAAGTCTGTGAGTGTCTTTCTCTGTGGAAATATATTCATTTGTGTCAGTTATTAGATAACGCCTATAAGTGATATCATAGAATATAGGTCTTTTGCTTTCGGACTTACCTCATGTTTCGTGATTATCTCCAGACTCATTTGTGGTGCCTCAAAGAACAATGGTTCATTGTTTTCCATGGCTAATATTCCATTGTGTACATGGACCACTTCTTCTTTATCCATTCACCTGTTGTTGGACATTTTGATTCCTTCACTGTCTTGGCTATTGTGAATAAGGCTGCACTGAAGCTTTTGCGGCCTGTGTCTTCTCGTTTCTTGTCTTCTCCGGTGAGAGGTCCAATGGTGCGCCTGCTGGATTGAATGGTACCTCCATTTTTACTTTTAAACACAGCTCCTTTCTGTTCTCATTATTGGCCGTTACCCCTTTACGTCTCACCAGCAGGTAGAGGGTACTCAGTTCTCTAAAACCCCGTCAGCATTTATTGTTTGTAGACTTTTTGCTGATGGTCAGTCGACTGGTGTAAGTTGAAACTTTTTGTAGATTAGATTGCATGGGTCTAACACTCCCTGAGGTTGAGCTTTTATCCATTTTCCTTTTTTTTAAAAGAGCGTGAGTAAAACGTTAATATTCATACTCTCTTCTGGAAACATTTGCCTGCTTTGAATTTTTTGTCCATTCCCTACTTCAGCACAATTTTTTAGGGCAGGTGTCCTTTACAGCCCTGAGTCCTTGTGCATGTTAAGTGACCATTAGCTGTGAGTTTAAAGCTGCTCTTGCAGGAATCGGCCACAAGGTGGCATCATTTCTCCTTTACCAAATTTGGTAACTGGGGAAACAGAGCCTTACTGGAAGTGGTGTTCTAGGTTGTAAATTAGAATGGAATGTGCCAGGAAAAACCCTTTATATTTATGTCTCATTACTTCTTGTTCTTATTTATAATTTACTTTTTATTTTTTTATCCAAGCAAATTTGATTACAATGGTTTGTTTGTTCTAGGCGTGCAAATGTGGTTGTTTCACACATATACGTGTATCTATTCTTCCTCGCATCCTTTTCCCATATAGGTTATGACACAATGTTGAGTAGTCTTCTCCTGGTCTTCCGTACGTCTTTGGTGATTATATATTTCACATGGTTTGTATATCTCTGTTAACCCCAATATGGTAATGTATCCAATCCTCATCCCTTTCTATTTGGTGAACCATAAGTTTTTTAATGAATCTGTGATTGCCTTTCTCTGTGGAAATATCTTCATTGGTATCAATTTTTAAGTAACTCCTAAAAGTAATATGATAGGATATGTGTCTTTTACTTTCTCACTTACTACAGGTGGTGTGATTACGTCTAGACTCATCTATGGTGCTGCAAATGGCATTGTTTCATTTTTTTCACTAGCGAATATTCCATCTATACATGGAGGAGTTCTTCTTTGTCCACCCATCTGTTGGTGGACTTTTTGGTTACCTCCATATCTTGGCTATTGTAATACTGTGCAATGCAGATTTGCCTGCCTGTGTCTTTCCAATTCTCTCTTCTTAGATTATAGGTCGAGGAGTGGGCCTGCTGGATCATATGGTAGCTCAATGTTTACCTTTTTAAGGCACCTCCATTCTGTTCTCATTTGTGGCCCTTTCCAAGTTACGTCCCCCTTGAAGTTGAGGGTATGCATTTCTCCACAACAGCTTCAGCATTTATTGTTTGTAGTTTTCTTGCTGATGGTTTTTCTGACAAGTGTGAGCTGATACCTCTTTTTGGTTGAATTCTCATGTGCCTCATAATCCGTTGAAACTGAGCTTTAAGGCATATCCTTTTTATTTTTCAAGCTGTGATTACCCCTTAGTTCTTCAAAGTGTTCTCTTAAAGTATGTGTCACATTTTGAAATGTTTTGGCCATTACCTCCCTCAAGACATATTGAGGGCATGTTTCATTTACAGTCCTGCATTACTCCTTCCTATGAAATGACCATTAGCACAGGCCTTAAAGCTGTTTTTGCAGGTAACTGCCAGAGGGTCGCAGCCTTTCTATGTTCCCCACCCTGGTAACTAGGGAAATGCCCTTGCGGCCTGTGGTGTTTCTCGGTTATAAATTAGAGTGGAGTGTGTCCGGACAAACCCACACAAGCTGATGTCTCTTTACTTTTGTTGGATTTTTAAATTTAATTTTTATTTTTTATTGGAGTAATTTTCCACTGTGTACGTGGACCACATCTACTTTGTGCATTCCTCGGTTGATAGACATTTTCATTGCTTCCAAGTGTTGGCTATGGTCAGTATTGTTGGAGTGCAGGATTGCCAGCCTGTGACTTTTTTTTTTAATATTTATTTATTTATTTATTTATTTATTTTTGGCTGTGTTGGATCTTCGTTTGTGTGCGAGGGCTTTCTGTAGTTGCGGCGAGCGGGGGCCACTCTTCATCGCGGTGCGTGGGTCTCTCACTATCGCGGCCTCTCTTTTTGCGGAGCACAGGCTCTCGGCGCGCAGGCTCAGTGGTTGTGGCTCACGGGCCCAGTTCCTCCGCGGCATGTGGGATCTTCCCAGACCGGGGCTCGAACCCGTGTGCCCTGCATTGGCAGGCAGACTCTCAACCACTGCACCACCAGGGAAGCCCCAAGCCTGTGACTTTTTGATTCTCATTTTCTCAGGTGATAGGCCCAGCAGTGGGTGTGATTGATTGACTGGTAGCACCGTGTTACCCTTATCAAAGCACCTTCTTTGTGTTTTCATTAGTGGCTCTTACCACGTCCCCCTTAGAATCGAGGGTACGCATTTCTCCACAATCGCTTCAGCATTTATTGTTTGCAGCATTAATGCTAATGGCCCTTCTGGCTGGTGTGAGCTGATAGGTTTTTGTACTTTGGGTTTGCATGTCTTTGAAAATTCATAAAACTCATCATTTTTCTCCACCGTTTTCTTTTCTGTTAAAAAAAGGAAACAGTCGGGAGTACAATATAACTCTTGAAATTGTCTTCTTGGAAGCTCGCCCTCTGTTAAATTTTTTGGTCGATTTTCCAGCCCAGAATTTTTTTAGAGAGCAGGTGTCATTTACCGAACTGCAAGTTTGTTGAATATTTAGTGACCTTTAGCAATGGGTTAAAAGCTGCTGTTGTAGGAATTGGCCTCAAGCAGGCAGCATTCCTCCATTCCCGAACCTGGGTACTAGGACAGCAGAGCCTTGCTGGAAGTCGTGTTCCTAGGTTGTAAATTATATTGGAATGTGCATGGAGAAACCACCATACGTTTATGTCTCATTATTTCTTCTTGGTTTTAAAAATTATTTTAATTGGGGTAAAGCTTAGAATATTGTTTGTCCGAGGTGTACACAACCTGGTTCATTTATACATTATATATGTCTATTCAAGTACAGATCCCCTTCCCATGTAAAATGTTACAGAGCGTTCCGCACACCTCCCTTCTATATGGTCGGTCTTTTTGAGATATGTATATAATATGTGTTTGTATACATATAGTAACACTAACCTTAATTTATCCACTCCCCCCACCTTTCCTTTCAGATGGGCATAGTTTGTTTTCTAAGTCTGTGAGTGTCTTTCTCTGTGGAAATATATTCATTTGTGTCAGTTATTAGATAACGCCTATAAGTGATATCATAGAATATAGGTCTTTTGCTTTCGGACTTACCTCATGTTTCGTGATTATCTCCAGACTCATTTGTGGTGCCTCAAAGAACAATGGTTCATTGTTTTCCATGGCTAATATTCCATTGTGTACATGGACCACTTCTTCTTTATCCATTCACCTGTTGTTGGACATTTTGATTCCTTCACTGTCTTGGCTATTGTGAATAAGGCTGCACTGAACCTTTTGCGGCCTGTGTCTTCTCGTTTCTTGTCTTCTCCGGTGAGATGTCCAATGGTGCGCCTGCTGGATTGAATGGTACCTCCATTTTTACTTTTAAACACAGCTCCTTTCTGTTCTCATTATTGGCCGTTACCCCTTTACGTCTCACCAGCAGGTAGAGGGTACTCAGTTCTCTAAAACCCCGTCAGCATTTATTGTTTGTAGACTTTTTGCTGATGGTCAGTCGACTGGTGTAAGTTGAAACTTTTTGTAGATTAGATTGCATGGGTCTAACACTCCCTGAGGTTGAGCTTTTATCCATTTTCCTTTGT
Source organism: Balaenoptera physalus (assembly GCF_965194825.1). NCBI lineage: Eukaryota > Metazoa > Chordata > Mammalia > Artiodactyla > Balaenopteridae > Balaenoptera > Balaenoptera physalus. Next base: position 26,655,817 of record NC_138885.1, read on the forward strand.
TTTAAAAGAGCGTGAGTAAAACGTTAATATTCATACTCTCTTCTGGAAACATTTGCCTGTTTTGAAATTTTTGTCCATTCCCTACTTCAGCACAATTTTTTAGGGCAGGTGTCCTTTACAGCCCTGAGTCCTTGTGCATGTTAAGTGACCATTAGCTGTGAGTTTAAAGCTGCTCTTGCAGGAAACGGCCACAAGGTGGCATCATTTCTCCTTTACCAAATTTGGTAACTGGGGAAACAGAGCCTTAATGGAAGTGGTGTTCTAGGTTGTAAATTAGAATGGAATGTGCCAGGAAAAAGCCCTTTATGTTTATGTCTCATTACTTGTTGTTCATATTTATAATTTACTTTTTATTTTTTATCCAAGCAAATTTGATTACAATGGTTTGTTTGTTCTAGGTGTGCAAATGTGGTTCTTTCACACATATACGTGTATCTATTCTTCCTCGCATCCTTTTCCCATATAGGTTATGACACAATGTTGAGTAGTCTTCTCCTGGTCTTCCGTACGTCTTTGGTGATTATATATTTCACATGGTTTGTATATCTCTGTTAACCCCAATATGGTAAATTATCCAATCCTCATCCCTTTCTATTTGATGAACCATAAGTTTTTTAATGAATCTGTGATTGCCTTTCTCTGTGGAAATATCTTCATTAGTATCAATTTTTATGTAACTCCTAAAAGTGATATGATAGGATATGTGTCTTTTACTTTCTCACTTACTACAGGTGGTGTGATTACGTCTAGACTCATCTATGGTGCTGCAAATGGCATTGTTTCATTTTTTTCACTAGCGAATATTCCATCTATACATGGAGGAGTTCTTCTTTGTCCACCCATCTGTTGGTGGACTTTTTGGTTACCTCCATATCTTGGCTATTGTAATACTGTGCAATGCAGATTTGCCTGCCTGTGTCTTTCCAATTCTCTCTTCTTAGATTATAGGTCGAGGAGTGGGCCTGCTGGATCATATGGTAGCTCAATGTTTACCTTTTTAAGGCACCTCCATTCTGTTCTCATTTGTGGCCCTTTCCAAGTTACGTCCCCCTTGAAGTTGAGGGTATGCATTTCTCCACAACAGCTTCAGCATTTATTGTTTGTAGTTTTCTTGCTGATGGTTTTTCTGACAAGTGTGAGCTGATACCTCTTTTTGGTTGAATTCTCATGTGCCTCATAATCCGTTGAAACTGAGCTTTAAGGCATATCCTTTTTATTTTTCAAGCTGTGATTACCCCTTAGTTCTTCAAAGTGTTCTCTTAAAGTATGTGTCACATTTTGAAATGTTTTGGCCATTACCTCCCTCAAGACATATTGAGGGCATGTTTCATTTACAGTCCTGCATTACTCCTTCCTATGAAATGACCATTAGCACAGGCCTTAAAGCTGTTTTTGCAGGTAACTGCCAGAGGGTCGCAGCCTTTCTATGTTCCCCACCCTGGTAACTAGGGAAATGCCCTTGCGGCCTGTGGTGTTTCTCGGTTATAAATTAGAGTGGAGTGTGTCCGGACAAACCCACACAAGCTGATGTCTCTTTACTTTTGTTGGATTTTTAAATTTAATTTTTATTTTTTATTGGAGTAATTTTCCACTGTGTACGTGGACCACATCTACTTTGTGCATTCCTCGGTTGATAGACATTTTCATTGCTTCCAAGTGTTGGCTATGGTCAGTATTGTTGGAGTGCAGGATTGCCAGCCTGTGACTTTTTTTTTTTAATATTTATTTATTTATTTATTTATTTATTTTTGGCTGTGTTGGATCTTCGTTTGTGTGCGAGGGCTTTCTGTAGTTGCGGCGAGCGGGGGCCACTCTTCATCGCGGTGCGTGGGTCTCTCACTATCGCGGCCTCTCTTGTTGCGGAGCACAGGCTCTCGGCGCGCAGGCTCAGTGGTTGTGGCTCACGGGCCCAGTTCCTCCGCGGCATGTGGGATCTTCCCAGACCGGGGCTCGAACCCGTGTGCCCTGCATTGGCAGGCAGACTCTCAACCACTGCACCACCAGGGAAGCCCCAAGCCTGTGACTTTTTGATTCTCATTTTCTCAGGTGATAGGCCCAGCAGTGGGTGTGATTGATTGACTGGTAGCACCGTGTTACCCTTATCAAAGCACCTTCTTTGTGTTTTCATTAGTGGCTCTTACCACGTCCCCCTTAGAATCGAGGGTACGCATTTCTCCACAATCGCTTCAGCATTTATTGTTTGCAGCATTAATGCTAATGGCCCTTCTGGCTGGTGTGAGCTGATAGGTTTTTGTACTTTGGGTTTGCATGTCTTTGAAAATTCATAAAACTCATCATTTTTCTCCACCGTTTTCTTTTCTGTTAAAAAAAGGAAACAGTCGGGAGTACAATATAACTCTTGAAATTGTCTTCTTGGAAGCTCGCCCTCTGTTAAATTTTTTGGTCGATTTTCCAGCCCAGAATTTTTTTAGAGAGCAGGTGTCATTTACCGAACTGCAAGTTTGTTGAATATTTAGTGACCTTTAGCAATGGGTTAAAAGCTGCTGTTGTAGGAATTGGCCTCAAGCAGGCAGCATTCCTCCATTCCCGAACCTGGGTACTAGGACAGCAGAGCCTTGCTGGAAGTCGTGTTCCTAGGTTGTAAATTATATTGGAATGTGCATGGAGAAACCACCATACGTTTATGTCTCATTATTTCTTCTTGGTTTTAAAAATTATTTTAATTGGGGTAAAGCTTAGAATATTGTTTGTCCGAGGTGTACACAACCTGGTTCATTTATACATTATATATGTCTATTCAAGTACAGATCCCCTTCCCATGTAAAATGTTACAGAGCGTTCCGCACACCTCCCTTCTATATGGTCGGTCTTTTTGAGATATGTATATAATATATGTTTGTATACATATAGTAACACTAACCTTAATTTATCCACTCCCCCCACCTTTCCTTTTAGATGAGCATAGTTTGTTTTCTACGTCTGTGAGTGTCTTTCTCTGTGGAAATACATTCATTTGTGTCAGTTATTAGATAACGCCTATAAGTGATATCATAGAATATAGGTCTTTTGCTTTCGGACTTACCTCATGTTTCGTGATTATCTCCAGACTCATTTGTGGTGCCTCAAAGAACAATGGTTCATTGTTTTCCATGGCTAATATTCCATTGTGTACATGGACCACTTCTTCTTTATCCATTCACCTGTTGTTGGACATTTTGATTCCTTCACTGTCTTGGCTATTGTGAATAAGGCTGCACTGAAGCTTTTGCGGCTTGTGTCTTCTCGATTCTTGTCTTCTCCGGTGAGAGGTCCAATGGTGCGCCTGCTGGATTGAATGGTACCTCCATTTTTACTTTTAAACACAGCTCCTTTCTGTTCTCATTATTGGCCGTTACCCCTTTACGTCTCACCAGCAGGTAGAGGGTACACAGTTCTCTAAAACCCCGTCAGCATTTATTGTTTGTAGACTTTTTGCTGATGGTCAGTCGACTGGTGTAAGTTGAAACTTTTTGTAGATTAGATTGCATGGGTCTAACACTCCCTGAGGTTGAGCTTTTATCCATTTTCCTTTGTTTTAAAAGAGCGTGAGTAAAACGTTAATATTCATACTCTCTTCTGGAAACATTTGCCTGTTTTGAAATTTTTGTCCATTCCCTACTTCAGCACAATTTTTTAGGGCAGGTGTCCTTTACAGCCCTGAGTCCTTGTGCATGTTAAGTGACCATTAGCTGTGAGTTTAAAGCTGCTCTTGCAGGAAACGGCCACAAGGTGGCATCATTTCTCCTTTACCAAATTTGGTAACTGGGGAAACAGAGCCTTAATGGAAGTGGTGTTCTAGGTTGTAAATTAGAATGGAATGTGCCAGGAAAAAGCCCTTTATGTTTATGTCTCATTACTTGTTGTTCATATTTATAATTTACTTTTTATTTTTTATCCAAGCAAATTTGATTACAATGGTTTGTTTGTTCTAGGTGTGCAAATGTGGTTCTTTCACACATATACGTGTATCTATTCTTCCTCGCATCCTTTTCCCATATAGGTTATGACACAATGTTGAGTAGTCTTCTCCTGGTCTTCCGTACGTCTTTGGTGATTATATATTTCACATGGTTTGTATATCTCTGTTAACCCCAATATGGTAAATTATCCAATCCTCATCCCTTTCTATTTGATGAACCATAAGTTTTTTAATGAATCTGTGATTGCCTTTCTCTGTGGAAATATCTTCATTAGTATCAATTTTTATGTAACTCCTAAAAGTGATATGATAGGATATGTGTCTTTTACTTTCTCACTTACTACAGGTGGTGTGATTACGTCTAGACTCATCTATGGTGCTGCAAATGGCATTGTTTCATTTTTTTCACTAGCGAATATTCCATCTATACATGGAGGAGTTCTTCTTTTTCCACCCATCTGTTGGTGGACTTTTTGGTTACCTCCATATCTTGGCTATTGTAATACTGTGCAATGCAGATTTGCCTGCCTGTGTCTTTCCAATTCTCTCTTCTTAGATTATAGGTCGAGGAGTGGGCCTGCTGGATCATATGGTAGCTCAATGTTTACCTTTTTAAGGCACCTCCATTCTGTTCTCATTTGTGGCCCTTTCCAAGTTACGTCCCCCTTGAAGTTGAGGGTATGCATTTCTCCACAACAGCTTCAGCATTTATTGTTTGTAGTTTTCTTGCTGATGGTTTTTCTGACAAGTGTGAGCTGATACCTCTTTTTTGTTGAATTCTCATGTGCCTCATAATCCGTTGAAACTGAGCTTTAAGGCATATCCTTTTTATTTTTCAAGCTGTGATTACCCCTTAGTTCTTCAAAGTGTTCTCTTAAAGTATGTGTCACATTTTGAAATGTTTTGGCCATTACCTCCCTCAAGACATATTGAGGGCATGTTTCATTTACAGTCCTGCATTACTCCTTCCTATGAAATGACCATTAGCACAGGCCTTAAAGCTGTTTTTGCAGGTAACTGCCAGAGGGTCGCAGCCTTTCTATGTTCCCCACCCTGGTAACTAGGGAAATGCCCTTGCGGCCTGTGGTGTTTCTCGGTTATAAATTAGAGTGGAGTGTGTCCGGACAAACCCACACAAGCTGATGTCTCTTTACTTTTGTTGGATTTTTAAATTTAATTTTTATTTTTTATTGGAGTAATTTTCCACTGTGTACGTGGACCACATCTACTTTGTGCATTCCTCGGTTGATAGACATTTTCATTGCTTCCAAGTGTTGGCTATGGTCAGTATTGTTGGAGTGCAGGATTGCCAGCCTGTGACTTTTTTTTTTTAATATTTATTTATTTATTTATTTATTTATTTTTGGCTGTGTTGGATCTTCGTTTGTGTGCGAGGGCTTTCTGTAGTTGCGGCGAGCGGGGGCCACTCTTCATCGCGGTGCGTGGGTCTCTCACTATCGCGGCCTCTCTTTTTGCGGAGCACAGGCTCTCGGCGCGCAGGCTCAGTGGTTGTGGCTCACGGGCCCAGTTCCTCCGCGGCATGTGGGATCTTCCCAGACCGGGGCTCGAACCCGTGTGCCCTGCATTGGCAGGCAGACTCTCAACCACTGCACCACCAGGGAAGCCCCAAGCCTGTGACTTTTTGATTCTCATTTTCTCAGGTGATAGGCCCAGCAGTGGGTGTGATTGATTGACTGGTAGCACCGTGTTACCCTTATCAAAGCACCTTCTTTGTGTTTTCATTAGTGGCTCTTACCACGTCCCCCTTAGAATCGAGGGTACGCATTTCTCCACAATCGCTTCAGCATTTATTGTTTGCAGCATTTATGCTAATGGCCCTTCTGGCTGGTGTGAGCTGATAGGTTTTTGTACTTTGGGTTTTCATGTCTTTGAAAATTCATAAAACTCATCATTTTTCTCTGCCGTTTTCTTTTCTGCTAAAAAAAGGAAACAGTTGGGAGTACAATATAATTCTTGAAATTGTCTTCTTGGAAGCTTGCCCTCTGTTACATTTTTTGGTCGATTTTCCAGCCCAGAATTTTTTTAGAGAGCAGGTCTCATTTCCCGAACTGCAAGTGTGGTGCATATTTAGTGACCTTTAGTAATGGGTTAAAAGCTGCTGTTGTGGGAAGTGGCCTCAAGCAGGCAGCATTCCTCCATTCCCAAATCTGGGTACTAGGGCAGCAGAGCCTTTCTGGAAGTCGTGTTCCTAGGTTGTAAATTATATTGGAATGTGCATGGAGAAACCCCCATAAGTTTATGTCTCATTATTTCTTCTTGGTTTTAAAAATTTTTTTAATTGGAGTAAAGCTTAGAATATTGTTTGTCCGAGGTGTACACAATCTGGTTCATTTGTACATTATATATGTCTATTCAAGTACAGATCCCCTTCCCATGTAAAATGTTACAGAGGGTTCCGCACACCTCCCTTCTATATGGTAGGTCTTTTTGAGATATGTATATAATATGTGTTTGTATACATATAGTAACACTAACCTTAATTTATCCACTCCCCCCACCTTTCCTTTTAGATGAGCATAGTTTGTTTTCTAAATCTGTGAGTGTCTTTCTCTTTGGAAATATGTTCATTTGTGTCAGTTATTAGATAACGCCTGTAAGTGATATCATAGAATATAGGTCTTTTGCTTTCGGACTTACCTCATGTTTCGTGATTATCTCCAGACTCATTTGTGGTGCCTCAAAGAACAATGGTTCATTGTTTTCCATGGCTAATATTCCATTGTGTACATGGACCACTTCTTCTTTATCTATTCACCTGTTGTTGGACATTTTGATTCCTTCACTGTCTTGGCTATTGTGAATAAGGCTGCACTGAAGCTTTTGCGGCCTGTGTCTTCTCGATTCTTGTCTTCTCCGGTGAGAGGTCCAATGGTGCGCCTGCTGGATTGAATGGTACCTCCATTTTTACTTTTAAACACAGCTCCTTTCTGTTCTCATTATTGGCCGTTACCCCTTTACGTCTCACCAGCAGGGAGAGGGTACACAGTTCTCTAAAACCCCGTCAGCATTTATTGTTTGTAGACTTTTTGCTGATGGTCAGTCGACTGGTGTAAGTTGAAACTTTTTGTAGATTAGATTTCATGGGTCTAACACTCCCTGAGGTTGAGCTTTTATCCATTTTCCTTTTTTTTAAAAGAGCGTGAGTAAAACGTTAATATTCATACTCTCTTCTGGAAACATTTGCCTGTTTTGAAATTTTTGTCCATTCCCTACTTCAGCACAATTTTTTAGGGCAGGTGTCCTTTACAGCCCTGAGTCCTTGTGAATGTTAAGTGACCCTTAGCTGTGAGTTTAAAGCTGCTCTTGCAGGAAACGGCCACAAGGTGGCATCATTTCTCCTTTACCAAATTTGGTAACTGGGGAAACAGAGCCTTAATGGAAGTGGTGTTCTAGGTTGTAAATTAGAATGGAATGTGCCAGGAAAAAGCCCTTTATGTTTATGTCTCATTACTTGTTGTTCATATTTATAATTTACTTTTTATTTTTTATCCAAGCAAATTTGATTACAATGGTTTGTTTGTTCTAGGTGGGCAAATGTGGTTCTTTCACACATATACGTGTATCTATTCTTCCTCGCATCCTTTTCCCATGTAGGTTATGACACAATGTTGAGTAGTCTTCTCCTGGTCTTCCGTACGTTTTTGGTGATTATATATTTCACATGGTTTGTATATCTCTGTTAACCCCAATATGGTAAATTATCCAATCCTCATCCCTTTCTATTTGGTGAACCATAAGTTTTTAATGAATCTGTGATTGCCTTTCTCTGTGGAAATATCTTCATTGGTATCAATTTTTATGTAACTCCTAAAAGTGATATGATAGGATATGTGTCTTTTACTTTCTCACTTACTACAGGTGGTGTGATTTCGTCTAGACTCATCTATGGTGCTGCAAATGGCATTGTTTCATTTTTTTCACTGGCGAATATTCCATCTATACATGGAGGAGTTCTTCTTTGTCCACCCATCTGTTGGTGGACTTTTTGGTTACCTCCATATCTTGGCTATTGTAATACTGTGCAATGCAGATTTGCCTGCCTGTGTCTTTCCAATTCTCTCTTCTGAGATTATAGGTCGAGGAGTGGGCCTGCTGGATCATATGGTAGCTCAATGTTTACCTTTTTAAGGCACCTCCATTCTGTTCTCATTCGTGGCCCTTTCCAAGTTACGTCCCCCTTGAAGTTGAGGGTATGCATTTCTCCACATCAGCTTCAGCATTTATTGTTTGTAGTTTTCTTGCTGATGGTTTTTCTGACAAGTGTGAGCTGATACCTCTTTTTGGTTGAATTCGCATGTGCCTCATAATCCGTTGAAACTGAGCTTTAAGGCATATCCTTTTTATTTTTCAAGCTGTGATTACCCCTTAGTTCTTCAAAGTGTTCTCTTAAAGTATGTGTCACATTTTGAAATGTTTTGGCCATTACCTCCCTCAAGACATATTGAGGGCATGTTTCATTTACGGTCCTGCATTACTTCTTCCTATGAAATGACCATTAGCACAGGCCTTAAAGCTGTTTTTGCAGGTAACTGCCAGAGGGTGGCAGCCTTTCTATGTTCCCCACCCTGGTAACTAGGGAAATGCCCTTGCGGCCTGTGGTGTTTCTCGGTTATAAATTAGAGTGGAGTGTGCCCGGACAAACCCACACAAGCTGATGTGTCTTTACTTTTGTTCGATTTTTAAATTTAATTTTTATTTTTCATTGGAGTAATCTTCCACTGTGTACTTGGACCACTTCTACTTTGTGCATTCCTCAGTTGATGGACATTTTCATTGCTTCCAAGTGTTGGCTATGGTAAATATTGTTGGAGTGCAGGATTGCCAGCCTGTGACTTTTTTTTTTAATATTTATTTATTTATTTATTTATTTATTTATTTATTTATTTTTGGCTGTGTTGGATCTTCGTTTGTGCGCGAGGGCTTTCTGTAGTTGCGGCGAGCGGGGGCCACTCTTCATCGCGGTGCGTGGGTCTCTCACTATCGCGGCCTCTCTTGTTGCCGAGCACAGGCTCCATGCGCGCAGGCTCAGTGGTTGTGGCTCACGGGCCCAGTTGCTCCGCGGCATGTGGGATCTTCCCAGACCGGGGCTCGAACCCGTGTGCCCTGCATTGGCAGGCAGACTCTCAACCACTGCACCACCAGGGAAGCACCAAGCCTGTGACTTTTTGATTCTCATTTTCTCAGGTGATAGGCCCAGCAGTGGGTGTGATTGATTGACTGGTAGCACCGTGTTACCCTTATCAAAGCACCTTCTTTGTGTTTTCATTAGTGGCTCTTACCACGTCCCCCTTAGAATCGAGGGTACGCATTTCTCCACAATCGCTTCAGCATTTATTGTTTGCAGCATTTATGCTAATGGCCCTTCTGGCTGGTGTGAGCTGATAGGTTTTTGTACTTTGGGTTTTCATGTCTTTGAAAATTCATAAAACTCATCATTTTTCTCTGCCGTTTTCTTTTCTGCTAAAAAAAGGAAACAGTTGGGAGTACAATATAATTCTTGAAATTGTCTTCTTGGAAGCTTGCCCTCTGTTACATTTTTTGGTCGATTTTCCAGCCCAGAATTTTTTTAGAGAGCAGGTCTCATTTCCCGAACTGCAAGTGTGGTGCATATTTAGTGACCTTTAGTAATGGGTTAAAAGCTGCTGTTGTGGGAAGTGGCCTCAAGCAGGCAGCATTCCTCCATTCCCAAATCTGGGTACTAGGGCAGCAGAGCCTTTCTGGAAGTCGTGTTCCTAGGTTGTAAATTATATTGGAATGTGCATGGAGAAACCCCCATAAGTTTATGTCTCATTATTTCTTCTTGGTTTTAAAAATTTTTTTAATTGGAGTAAAGCTTAGAATATTGTTTGTCCGAGGTGTACACAATCTGGTTCATTTGTACATTATATATGTCTATTCAAGTACAGATCCCCTTCCCATGTAAAATGTTACAGAGGGTTCCGCACACCTCCCTTCTATATGGTAGGTCTTTTTGAGATATGTATATAATATGTGTTTGTATACATATAGTAACACTAACCTTAATTTATCCACTCCCCCCACCTTTCCTTTTAGATGAGCATAGTTTGTTTTCTAAATCTGTGAGTGTCTTTCTCTTTGGAAATATGTTCATTTGTGTCAGTTATTAGATAACGCCTGTAAGTGATATCATAGAATATAGGTCTTTTGCTTTCGGACTTACCTCATGTTTCGTGATTATCTCCAGACTCATTTGTGGTGCCTCAAAGAACAATGGTTCATTGTTTTCCATGGCTAATATTCCATTGTGTACATGGACCACTTCTTCTTTATCTATTCACCTGTTGTTGGACATTTTGATTCCTTCACTGTCTTGGCTATTGTGAATAAGGCTGCACTGAAGCTTTTGCGGCCTGTGTCTTCTCGATTCTTGTCTTCTCCGGTGAGAGGTCCAATGGTGCGCCTGCTGGATTGAATGGTACCTCCATTTTTACTTTTAAACACAGCTCCTTTCTGTTCTCATTATTGGCCGTTACCCCTTTACGTCTCACCAGCAGGGAGAGGGTACACAGTTCTCTAAAACCCCGTCAGCATTTATTGTTTGTAGACTTTTTGCTGATGGTCAGTCGACTGGTGTAAGTTGAAACTTTTTGTAGATTAGATTTCATGGGTCTAACACTCCCTGAGGTTGAGCTTTTATCCATTTTCCTTTTTTTTAAAAGAGCGTGAGTAAAACGTTAATATTCATACTCTCTTCTGGAAACATTTGCCTGTTTTGAAATTTTTGTCCATTCCCTACTTCAGCACAATTTTTTAGGGCAGGTGTCCTTTACAGCCCTGAGTCCTTGTGAATGTTAAGTGACCCTTAGCTGTGAGTTTAAAGCTGCTCTTGCAGGAAACGGCCACAAGGTGGCATCATTTCTCCTTTACCAAATTTGGTAACTGGGGAAACAGAGCCTTAATGGAAGTGGTGTTCTAGGTTGTAAATTAGAATGGAATGTGCCAGGAAAAAGCCCTTTATGTTTATGTCTCATTACTTGTTGTTCATATTTATAATTTACTTTTTATTTTTTATCCAAGCAAATTTGATTACAATGGTTTGTTTGTTCTAGGTGGGCAAATGTGGTTCTTTCACACATATACGTGTATCTATTCTTCCTCGCATCCTTTTCCCATGTAGGTTATGACACAATGTTGAGTAGTCTTCTCCTGGTCTTCCGTACGTCTTTGGTGATTATATATTTCACATGGTTTGTATATCTCTGTTAACCCCAATATGGTAAATTATCCAATCCTCATCCCTTTCTATTTGGTGAACCATAAGTTTTTTAATGAATCTGTGATTGCCTTTCTCTGTGGAAATATCTTCATTGGTATCAATTTTTATGTAACTCCTAAAAGTGATATGATAGGATATGTGTCTTTTACTTTCTCACTTACTACAGGTGGTGTGATTTCGTCTAGACTCATCTATGGTGCTGCAAATGGCATTGTTTCATTTTTTTCACTGGCGAATATTCCATCTATACATGGAGGAGTTCTTCTTTGTCCACCCATCTGTTGGTGGACTTTTTGGTTACCTCCATATCTTGGCTATTGTAATACTGTGCAATGCAGATTTGCCTGCCTGTGTCTTTCCAATTCTCTCTTCTTAGATTATAGGTCGAGGAGTGGGCCTGCTGGATCATATGGTAGCTCAATGTTTACCTTTTTAAGGCACCTCCATTCTGTTCTCATTCGTGGCCCTTTCCAAGTTACGTCCCCCTTGAAGTTGAGGGTATGCATTTCTCCACATCAGCTTCAGCATTTATTGTTTGTAGTTTTCTTGCTGATGGTTTTTCTGACAAGTGTGAGCTGATACCTCTTTTTGGTTGAATTCACATGTGCCTCATAATCCGTTGAAACTGAGCTTTAAGGCATATCCTTTTTATTTTTCAAGCTGTGATTACCCCTTAGTTCTTCAAAGTGTTCTCTTAAAGTATGTGTCACATTTTGAAATGTTTTGGCCATTACCTCCCTCAAGACATATTGAGGGCATGTTTCATTTACGGTCCTGCATTACTTCTTCCTATGAAATGACCATTAGCACAGGCCTTAAAGCTGTTTTTGCAGGTAACTGCCAGAGGGTGGCAGCCTTTCTATGTTCCCCACCCTGGTAACTAGGGAAATGCCCTTGCGGCCTGTGGTGTTTCTCGGTTATAAATTAGAGTGGAGTGTGCCCGGACAAACCCACACAAGCTGATGTGTCTTTACTTTTGTTCGATTTTTAAATTTAATTTTTATTTTTCATTGGAGTAATCTTCCACTGTGTACTTGGACCACTTCTACTTTGTGCATTCCTCAGTTGATGGACATTTTCATTGCTTCCAAGTGTTGGCTATGGTAAATATTGTTGGAGTGCAGGATTGCCAGCCTGTGACTTTTTTTTTAATATTTATTTATTTATTTATTTATTTATTTATTTATTTATTTATTTATTTATTTTTGGCTGTGTTGGATCTTCGTTTGTGCGCGAGGGCTTTCTGTAGTTGCGGCGAGCGGGGGCCACTCTTCATCGCGGTGCGTGGGTCTCTCACTATCGCGGCCTCTCTTGTTGCGGAGCACAGGCTCCATGCGCGCAGGCTCAGTGGTTGTGGCTCACGGGCCCAGTTGCTCCGCGGCATGTGGGAATCTTCCCAGACCGGGGCTCGAACCCGTGTGCCCTGCATTGGCAGGCAGACTCTCAACCACTGCACCACCAGGGAAGCCCCAAGCCTGTGACTTTTTGATTCTCATTTTCTCAGGTGATAGGCCCAGCAGTGGGTGTGATTGATTGACTGGTAGCACCGTGTTACCCTTATCAAAGCACCTTCTTTGTGTTTTCATTAGTGGCTCTTACCACGTCCCCCTTAGAATCGAGGGTACGCATTTCTCCACAATCGCTTCAGCATTTATTGTTTGCAGCATTTATGCTAATGGCCCTTCTGGCTGGTGTGAGCTGATAGGTTTTTGTACTTTGGGTTTTCATGTCTTTGAAAATTCATAAAACTCATCATTTTTCTCTGCCGTTTTCTTTTCTGCTAAAAAACGGAAACAGTTGGGAGTACAATATAATTCTTGAAATTGTCTTCTTGGAAGCTTGCCCTCTGTTACATTTTTTGGTCGATTTTCCAGCCCAGAATTTTTTTAGAGAGCAGGTCTCATTTCCCGAACTGCAAGTGTGGTGCATATTTAGTGACCTTTAGTAATGGGTTAAAAGCTGCTGTTGTGGGAAGTGGCCTCAAGCAGGCAGCATTCCTCCATTCCCAAATCTGGGTACTAGGGCAGCAGAGCCTTTCTGGAAGTCGTGTTCCTAGGTTGTAAATTATATTGGAATGTGCATGGAGAAACCCCCATAAGTTTATGTCTCATTATTTCTTCTTGGTTTTAAAAATTTTTTTAATTGGAGTAAAGCTTAGAATATTGTTTGTCCGAGGTGTACACAATCTGGTTCATTTGTACATTATATATGTCTATTCAAGTACAGATCCCCTTCCCATGTAAAATGTTACAGAGGGTTCCGCACACCTCCCTTCTATATGGTAGGTCTTTTTGAGATATGTATATAATATGTGTTTGTATACATATAGTAACACTAACCTTAATTTATCCACTCCCCCCACCTTTCCTTTTAGATGAGCATAGTTTGTTTTCTAAATCTGTGAGTGTCTTTCTCTTTGGAAATATGTTCATTTGTGTCAGTTATTAGATAACGCCTGTAAGTGATATCATAGAATATAGGTCTTTTGCTTTCGGACTTACCTCATGTTTCGTGATTATCTCCAGACTCATTTGTGGTGCCTCAAAGAACAATGGTTCATTGTTTTCCATGGCTAATATTCCATTGTGTACATGGACCACTTCTTCTTTATCTATTCACCTGTTGTTGGACATTTTGATTCCTTCACTGTCTTGGCTATTGTGAATAAGGCTGCACTGAAGCTTTTGCGGCCTGTGTCTTCTCGATTCTTGTCTTCTCCGGTGAGAGGTCCAATGGTGCGCCTGCTGGATTGAATGGTACCTCCATTTTTACTTTTAAACACAGCTCCTTTCTGTTCTCATTATTGGCCGTTACCCCTTTACGTCTCACCAGCAGGGAGAGGGTACACAGTTCTCTAAAACCCCGTCAGCATTTATTGTTTGTAGACTTTTTGCTGATGGTCAGTCGACTGGTGTAAGTTGAAACTTTTTGTAGATTAGATTTCATGGGTCTAACACTCCCTGAGGTTGAGCTTTTATCCATTTTCCTTTTTTTTAAAAGAGCGTGAGTAAAACGTTAATATTCATACTCTCTTCTGGAAACATTTGCCTGTTTTGAAATTTTTGTCCATTCCCTACTTCAGCACAATTTTTTAGGGCAGGTGTCCTTTACAGCCCTGAGTCCTTGTGAATGTTAAGTGACCCTTAGCTGTGAGTTTAAAGCTGCTCTTGCAGGAAACGGCCACAAGGTGGCATCATTTCTCCTTTACCAAATTTGGTAACTGGGGAAACAGAGCCTTAATGGAAGTGGTGTTCTAGGTTGTAAATTAGAATGGAATGTGCCAGGAAAAAGCCCTTTATGTTTATGTCTCATTACTTGTTGTTCATATTTATAATTTACTTTTTATTTTTTATCCAAGCAAATTTGATTACAATGGTTTGTTTGTTCTAGGTGGGCAAATGTGGTTCTTTCACACATATACGTGTATCTATTCTTCCTCGCATCCTTTTCCCATGTAGGTTATGACACAATGTTGAGTAGTCTTCTCTTGGTCTTCCGTACGTCTTTGGTGATTATATATTTCACATGGTTTGTATATCTCTGTTAACCCCAATATGGTAAATTATCCAATCCTCATCCCTTTCTATTTGGTGAACCATAAGTTTTTTAATGAATCTGTGATTGCCTTTCTCTGTGGAAATATCTTCATTGGTATCAATTTTTATGTAACTCCTAAAAGTGATATGATAGGATATGTGTCTTTTACTTTCTCACTTACTACAGGTGGTGTGATTTCGTCTAGACTCATCTATGGTGCTGCAAATGGCATTGTTTCATTTTTTTCACTGGCGAATATTCCATCTATACATGGAGGAGTTCTTCTTTGTCCACCCATCTGTTGGTGGACTTTTTGGTTACCTCCATATCTTGGCTATTGTAATACTGTGCAATGCAGATTTGCCTGCCTGTGTCTTTCCAATTCTCTCTTCTTAGATTATAGGTCGAGGAGTGGGCCTGCTGGATCATATGGTAGCTCAATGTTTACCTTTTTAAGGCACCTCCATTCTGTTCTCATTCGTGGCCCTTTCCAAGTTACGTCCCCCTTGAAGTTGAGGGTATGCATTTCTCCACATCAGCTTCAGCATTTATTGTTTGTAGTTTTCTTGCTGATGGTTTTTCTGACAAGTGTGAGCTGATACCTCTTTTTGGTTGAATTCGCATGTGCCTCATAATCCGTTGAAACTGAGCTTTAAGGCATATCCTTTTTATTTTTCAAGCTGTGATTACCCCTTAGTTCTTCAAAGTGTTCTCTTAAAGTATGTGTCACATTTTGAAATGTTTTGGCCATTACCTCCCTCAAGACATATTGAGGGCATGTTTCATTTACGGTCCTGCATTACTTCTTCCTATGAAATGACCATTAGCACAGGCCTTAAAGCTGTTTTTGCAGGTAACTGCCAGAGGGTGGCAGCCTTTCTATGTTCCCCACCCTGGTAACTAGGGAAATGCCCTTGCGGCCTGTGGTGTTTCTCGGTTATAAATTAGAGTGGAGTGTGCCCGGACAAACCCACACAAGCTGATGTGTCTTTACTTTTGTTCGATTTTTAAATTTAATTTTTATTTTTCATTGGAGTAATCTTCCACTGTGTACTTGGACCACTTCTACTTTGTGCATTCCTCAGTTGATGGACATTTTCATTGCTTCCAAGTGTTGGCTATGGTAAATATTGTTGGAGTGCAGGATTGCCAGCCTGTGACTTTTTTTTTTAATATTTATTTATTTATTTATTTATTTATTTATTTATTTATTTATTTTTGGCTGTGTTGGATCTTCGTTTGTGCGCGAGGGCTTTCTGTAGTTGAGGCGAGCGGGGGCCACTCTTCATCACGGTGCATGGGTCTCTCACTATCGCGGCCTCTCTTGTTGCCGAGCACAGGCTCCATGCGCGCAGGCTCAGTGGTTGTGGCTCACGGGCCCAGTTGCTCCGCGGCATGTGGGATCTTCCCAGACCGGGGCTCGAACCCGTGTGCCCTGCATTGGCAGGCAGACTCTCAACCACTGCACCACCAGGGAAGCCCCAAGCCTGTGACTTTTTGATTCTCATTTTCTCAGGTGATAGGCCCAGCAGTGGGTGTGATTGATTGACTGGTAGCACCGTGTTACCCTTATCAAAGCACCTTCTTTGTGTTTTCATTAGTGGGTCTTACCACGTCCCCCTTAGAATCGAGGGTACGCATTTCTCCACAATCGCTTCAGCATTTATTGTTTGCAGCATTTATGCTAATGGCCCTTCTGGCTGGTGTGAGCTGATAGGTTTTTGTACTTTGGGTTTTCATGTCTTTGAAAATTCATAAAACTCATCATTTTTCTCTGCCGTTTTCTTTTCTGCTAAAAAACGGAAACAGTTGGGAGTACAATATAATTCTTGAAATTGTCTTCTTGGAAGCTTGCCCTCTGTTACATTTTTTGGTCGATTTTCCAGCCCAGAATTTTTTTAGAGAGCAGGTCTCATTTCCCGAACTGCAAGTGTGGTGCATATTTAGTGACCTTTAGTAATGGGTTAAAAGCTGCTGTTGTGGGAAGTGGCCTCAAGCAGGCAGCATTCCTCCATTCCCAAATCTGGGTACTAGGGCAGCAGAGCCTTTCTGGAAGTCGTGTTCCTAGGTTGTAAATTATATTGGAATGTGCATGGAGAAACCCCCATAAGTTTATGTCTCATTATTTCTTCTTGGTTTTAAAATTTTTTTTAATTGGAGTAAAGCTTAGAATATTGTTTGTCCGAGGTGTACACAATCTGGTTCATTTGTACATTATATATGTCTATTCAAGTACAGATCCCCTTCCCATGTAAAATGTTACAGAGGGGTCCGCACACCTCCCTTCTATATGGTAGGTCTTTTTGAGATATGTATATAATATGTGTTTGTATACATATAGTAACACTAACCTTAATTTATCCACTCCCCCCACCTTTCCTTTTAGATGAGCATAGTTTGTTTTCTAAATCTGTGAGTGTCTTTCTCTTTGGAAATATGTTCATTTGTGTCAGTTATTAGATAACGCCTGTAAGTGATATCATAGAATATAGGTCTTTTGCTTTCGGACTTACCTCATGTTTCGTGATTATCTCCAGACTCATTTGTGGTGCCTCAAAGAACAATGGTTCATTGTTTTCCATGGCTAATATTCCATTGTGTACATGGACCACTTCTTCTTTATCTATTCACCTGTTGTTGGACATTTTGATTCCTTCACTGTCTTGGCTATTGTGAATAAGGCTGCACTGAAGCTTTTGCGGCCTGTGTCTTCTCGATTCTTGTCTTCTCCGGTGAGAGGTCCAATGGTGCGCCTGCTGGATTGAATGGTACCTCCATTTTTACTTTTAAACACAGCTCCTTTCTGTTCTCATTATTGGCCGTTACCCCTTTACGTCTCACCAGCAGGGAGAGGGTACACAGTTCTCTAAAACCCCGTCAGCATTTATTGTTTGTAGACTTTTTGCTGATGGTCAGTCGACTGGTGTAAGTTGAAACTTTTTGTAGATTAGATTTCATGGGTCTAACACTCCCTGAGGTTGAGCTTTTATCCATTTTCCTTTTTTTTAAAAGAGCGTGAGTAAAACGTTAATATTCATACTCTCTTCTGGAAACATTTGCCTGTTTTGAAATTTTTGTCCATTCCCTACTTCAGCACAATTTTTTAGGGCAGGTGTCCTTTACAGCCCTGAGTCCTTGTGAATGTTAAGTGACCCTTAGCTGTGAGTTTAAAGCTGCTCTTGCAGGAAACGGCCACAAGGTGGCATCATTTCTCCTTTACCAAATTTGGTAACTGGGGAAACAGAGCCTTAATGGAAGTGGTGTTCTAGGTTGTAAATTAGAATGGAATGTGCCAGGAAAAAGCCCTTTATGTTTATGTCTCATTACTTGTTGTTCATATTTATAATTTACTTTTTATTTTTTATCCAAGCAAATTTGATTACAATGGTTTGTTTGTTCTAGGTGGGCAAATGTGGTTCTTTCACACATATACGTGTATCTATTCTTCCTCGCATCCTTTTCCCATGTAGGTTATGACACAATGTTGAGTAGTCTTCTCCTGGTCTTCCGTACGTCTTTGGTGATTATATATTTCACATGGTTTGTATATCTCTGTTAACCCCAATATGGTAAATTATCCAATCCTCATCCCTTTCTATTTGGTGAACCATAAGTTTTTTAATGAATCTGTGATTGCCTTTCTCTGTGGAAATATCTTCATTGGTATCAATTTTTATGTAACTCCTAAAAGTGATATGATAGGATATGTGTCTTTTACTTTCTCACTTACTACAGGTGGTGTGATTTCGTCTAGACTCATCTATGGTGCTGCAAATGGCATTGTTTCATTTTTTTCACTGGCGAATATTCCATCTATACATGGAGGAGTTCTTCTTTGTCCACCCATCTGTTGGTGGACTTTTTGGTTACCTCCATATCTTGGCTATTTTAATACTGTGCAATGCAGATTTGCCTGCCTGTGTCTTTCCAATTCTCTCTTCTTAGATTATAGGTCGAGGAGTGGGCCTGCTGGATCATATGGTAGCTCAATGTTTACCTTTTTAAGGCACCTCCATTCTGTTCTCATTCGTGGCCCTTTCCAAGTTACGTCCCCCTTGAAGTTGAGGGTATGCATTTCTCCACATCAGCTTCAGCATTT
Organism: Balaenoptera physalus; assembly: GCF_965194825.1. Taxonomy (NCBI): domain Eukaryota; kingdom Metazoa; phylum Chordata; class Mammalia; order Artiodactyla; family Balaenopteridae; genus Balaenoptera; species Balaenoptera physalus. Next base: position 26,674,630 of record NC_138885.1, read on the forward strand.
ATTGTTTGTAGTTTTCTTGCTGATGGTTTTTCTGACAAGTGTGAGCTGATACCTCTTTTTGGTTGAATTCGCATGTGCCTCATAATCCGTTGAAACTGAGCTTTAAGGCATATCCTTTTTATTTTTCAAGCTGTGATTACCCCTTAGTTCTTCAAAGTGTTCTCTTAAAGTATGTGTCACATTTTGAAATGTTTTGGCCATTACCTCCCTCAAGACATATTGAGGGCATGTTTCATTTACGGTCCTGCATTACTTCTTCCTATGAAATGACCATTAGCACAGGCCTTAAAGCTGTTTTTGCAGGTAACTGCCAGAGGGTGGCAGCCTTTCTATGTTCCCCACCCTGGTAACTAGGGAAATGCCCTTGCGGCCTGTGGTGTTACTCGGTTATAAATTAGAGTGGAGTGTGCCCGGAGAAACCCACACAAGCTGATGTCTCTTTACTTTTGTTGGATTTTTAAATTTAATTTTTATTTTTCATTGGAGTAATCTTCCACTGTGTACTTGGACCACTTCTACTTTGTGCATTCCTCAGTTGATGGACATTTTCATTGCTTCCAAGTGTTGGCTATGGTAAATATTGTTGGAGTGCAGGATTGCCAGCCTGTGACTTTTTTTTTTAATATTTATTTATTTATTTATTTATTTATTTATTTATTTATTTATTTATTTTTGGCTGTGTTGGATCTTCGTTTGTGCGCGAGGGCTTTCTGTAGTTGAGGCGAGCGGGGGCCACTCTTCATCGCGGTGCGTGGGTCTCTCACTATCGCGGCCTCTCTTGTTGCCGAGCACAGGCTCCATGCGCGCAGGCTCAGTGGTTGTGGCTCACGGGCCCAGTTGCTCCGCGGCATGTGGGATCTTCCCAGACCGGGGCTCGAACCCGTGTGCCCTGCATTGGCAGGCAGACTCTCAACCACTGCACCACCAGGGAAGCACCAAGCCTGTGACTTTTTGATTCTCATTTTCTCAGGTGATAGGCCCAGCAGTGGGTGTGATTGATTGACTGGTAGCACCGTGTTACCCTTATCAAAGCACCTTCTTTGTGTTTTCATTAGTGGCTCTTACCACGTCCCCCTTAGAATCGAGGGTACGCATTTCTCCACAATCGCTTCAGCATTTATTGTTTGCAGCATTTATGCTAATGGCCCTTCTGGCTGGTGTGAGCTGATAGGTTTTTGTACTTTGGGTTTTCATGTCTTTGAAAATTCATAAAACTCATCATTTTTCTCTGCCGTTTTCTTTTCTGCTAAAAAACGGAAACAGTTGGGAGTACAATATAATTCTTGAAATTGTCTTCTTGGAAGCTTGCCCTCTGTTAAATTTTTTGGTCGATTTTCCAGCCCAGAATTTTTTTAGAGAGCAGGTCTCATTTCCCGAACTGCAAGTGTGGTGCATATTTAGTGACCTTTAGTAATGGGTTAAAAGCTGCTGTTGTGGGAAGTGGCCTCAAGCAGGCAGCATTCCTCCATTCCCAAATCTGGGTACTAGGGCAGCAGAGCCTTTCTGGAAGTCGTGTTCCTAGGTTGTAAATTATATTGGAATGTGCATGGAGAAACCCCCATAAGTTTATGTCTCATTATTTCTTCTTGGTTTTAAAAATTTTTTTAATTGGAGTAAAGCTTAGAATATTGTTTGTCCGAGGTGTACACAATCTGGTTCATTTGTACATTATATATGTCTATTCAAGTACAGATCCCCTTCCCATGTAAAATGTTACAGAGGGTTCCGCACACCTCCCTTCTATATGGTAGGTCTTTTTGAGATATGTATATAATAGGTGTTTGTATACATATAGTAACACTAACCTTAATTTATCCACTCCCCCCACCTTTCCTTTTAGATGAGCATAGTTTGTTTTCTAAATCTGTGAGTGTCTTTCTCTTTGGAAATATGTTCATTTGTGTCAGTTATTAGATAACGCCTGTAAGTGATATCATAGAATATAGGTCTTTTGCTTTCGGACTTACCTCATGTTTCGTGATTATCTCCAGACTCATTTGTGGTGCCTCAAAGAACAATGGTTCATTGTTTTCCATGGCTAATATTCCATTGTGTACATGGACCACTTCTTCTTTATCTATTCACCTGTTGTTGGACATTTTGATTCCTTCACTGTCTTGGCTATTGTGAATAAGGCTGCACTGAAGCTTTTGCGGCCTGTGTCTTCTCGATTCTTGTCTTCTCCGGTGAGAGGTCCAATGGTGCGCCTGCTGGATTGAATGGTACCTCCATTTTTACTTTTAAACACAGCTCCTTTCTGTTCTCATTATTGGCCGTTACCCCTTTACGTCTCACCAGCAGGGAGAGGGTACACAGTTCTCTAAAACCCCGTCAGCATTTATTGTTTGTAGACTTTTTGCTGATGGTCAGTCGACTGGTGTAAGTTGAAACTTTTTGTAGATTAGATTTCATGGGTCTAACACTCCCTGAGGTTGAGCTTTTATCCATTTTCCTTTTTTTTAAAAGAGCGTGAGTAAAACGTTAATATTCATACTCTCTTCTGGAAACATTTGCCTGTTTTGAAATTTTTGTCCATTCCCTACTTCAGCACAATTTTTTAGGGCAGGTGTCCTTTACAGCCCTGAGTCCTTGTGAATGTTAAGTGACCCTTAGCTGTGAGTTTAAAGCTGCTCTTGCAGGAAACGGCCACAAGGTGGCATCATTTCTCCTTTACCAAATTTGGTAACTGGGGAAACAGAGCCTTAATGGAAGTGGTGTTCTAGGTTGTAAATTAGAATGGAATGTGCCAGGAAAAAGCCCTTTATGTTTATGTCTCATTACTTGTTGTTCATATTTATAATTTACTTTTTATTTTTTATCCAAGCAAATTTGATTACAATGGTTAGTTTGTTCTAGGTGGGCAAATGTGGTTCTTTCACACATATACGTGTATCTATTCTTCCTCGCATCCTTTTCCCATGTAGGTTATGACACAATGTTGAGTAGTCTTCTCCTGGTCTTCCGTACGTCTTTGGTGATTATATATTTCACATGGTTTGTATATCTCTGTTAACCCCAATATGGTAAATTATCCAATCCTCATCCCTTTCTATTTGGTGAACCATAAGTTTTTTAATGAATCTGTGATTGCCTTTCTCTGTGGAAATATCTTCATTGGTATCAATTTTTATGTAACTCCTAAAAGTGATATGATAGGATATGTGTCTTTTACTTTCTCACTTACTACAGGTGGTGTGATTTCGTCTAGACTCATCTATGGTGCTGCAAATGGCATTGTTTCATTTTTTTCACTGGCGAATATTCCATCTATACATGGAGGAGTTCTTCTTTGTCCACCCATCTGTTGGTGGACTTTTTGGTTACCTCCATATCTTGGCTATTGTAATACTGTGCAATGCAGATTTGCCTGCCTGTGTCTTTCCAATTCTCTCTTCTTAGATTATAGGTCGAGGAGTGGGCCTGCTGGATCATATGGTAGCTCAATGTTTACCTTTTTAAGGCACCTCCATTCTGTTCTCATTCGTGGCCCTTTCCAAGTTACGTCCCCCTTGAAGTTGAGGGTATGCATTTCTCCACATCAGCTTCAGCATTTATTGTTTGTAGTTTTCTTGCTGATGGTTTTTCTGACAAGTGTGAGCTGATACCTCTTTTTGGTTGAATTCGCATGTGCCTCATAATCCGTTGAAACTGAGCTTTAAGGCATATCCTTTTTATTTTTCAAGCTGTGATTACCCCTTAGTTCTTCAAAGTGTTCTCTTAAAGTATGTGTCACATTTTGAAATGTTTTGGCCATTACCTCCCTCAAGACATATTGAGGGCATGTTTCATTTACGGTCCTGCATTACTTCTTCCTATGAAATGACCATTAGCACAGGCCTTAAAGCTGTTTTTGCAGGTAACTGCCAGAGGGTGGCAGCCTTTCTATGTTCCCCACCCTGGTAACTAGGGAAATGCCCTTGCGGCCTGTGGTGTTACTCGGTTATAAATTAGAGTGGAGTGTGCCCGGAGAAACCCACACAAGCTGATGTCTCTTTACTTTTGTTGGATTTTTAAATTTAATTTTTATTTTTCATTGGAGTAATCTTCCACTGTGTACTTGGACCACTTCTACTTTGTGCATTCCTCAGTTGATGGACATTTTCATTGCTTCCAAGTGTTGGCTATGGTAAATATTGTTGGAGTGCAGGATTGCCAGCCTGTGACTTTTTTTTTTAATATTTATTTATTTATTTATTTATTTATTTATTTATTTATTTATTTATTTTTGGCTGTGTTGGATCTTCGTTTGTGCGCGAGGGCTTTCTGTAGTTGAGGCGAGCGGGGGCCACTCTTCATCGCGGTGCGTGGGTCTCTCACTATCGCGGCCTCTCTTGTTGCCGAGCACAGGCTCCATGCGCGCAGGCTCAGTGGTTGTGGCTCACGGGCCCAGTTGCTCCGCGGCATGTGGGATCTTCCCAGACCGGGGCTCGAACCCGTGTGCCCTGCATTGGCAGGCAGACTCTCAACCACTGCACCACCAGGGAAGCACCAAGCCTGTGACTTTTTGATTCTCATTTTCTCAGGTGATAGGCCCAGCAGTGGGTGTGATTGATTGACTGGTAGCACCGTGTTACCCTTATCAAAGCACCTTCTTTGTGTTTTCATTAGTGGCTCTTACCACGTCCCCCTTAGAATCGAGGGTACGCATTTCTCCACAATCGCTTCAGCATTTATTGTTTGCAGCATTTATGCTAATGGCCCTTCTGGCTGGTGTGAGCTGATAGGTTTTTGTACTTTGGGTTTTCATGTCTTTGAAAATTCATAAAACTCATCATTTTTCTCTGCCGTTTTCTTTTCTGCTAAAAAACGGAAACAGTTGGGAGTACAATATAATTCTTGAAATTGTCTTCTTGGAAGCTTGCCCTCTGTTAAATTTTTTGGTCGATTTTCCAGCCCAGAATTTTTTTAGAGAGCAGGTCTCATTTCCCGAACTGCAAGTGTGGTGCATATTTAGTGACCTTTAGTAATGGGTTAAAAGCTGCTGTTGTGGGAAGTGGCCTCAAGCAGGCAGCATTCCTCCATTCCCAAATCTGGGTACTAGGGCAGCAGAGCCTTTCTGGAAGTCGTGTTCCTAGGTTGTAAATTATATTGGAATGTGCATGGAGAAACCCCCATAAGTTTATGTCTCATTATTTCTTCTTGGTTTTAAAAATTTTTTTAATTGGAGTAAAGCTTAGAATATTGTTTGTCCGAGGTGTACACAATCTGGTTCATTTGTACATTATATATGTCTATTCAAGTACAGATCCCCTTCCCATGTAAAATGTTACAGAGGGTTCCGCACACCTCCCTTCTATATGGTAGGTCTTTTTGAGATATGTATATAATATGTGTTTGTATACATATAGTAACACTAACCTTAATTTATCCACTCCCCCCACCTTTCCTTTTAGATGAGCATAGTTTGTTTTCTAAATCTGTGAGTGTCTTTCTCTTTGGAAATATGTTCATTTGTGTCAGTTATTAGATAACGCCTGTAAGTGATATCATAGAATATAGGTCTTTTGCTTTCGGACTTACCTCATGTTTCGTGATTATCTCCAGACTCATTTGTGGTGCCTCAAAGAACAATGGTTCATTGTTTTCCATGGCTAATATTCCATTGTGTACATGGACCACTTCTTCTTTATCTATTCACCTGTTGTTGGACATTTTGATTCCTTCACTGTCTTGGCTATTGTGAATAAGGCTGCACTGAAGCTTTTGCGGCCTGTGTCTTCTCGATTCTTGTCTTCTCCGGTGAGAGGTCCAATGGTGCGCCTGCTGGATTGAATGGTACCTCCATTTTTACTTTTAAACACAGCTCCTTTCTGTTCTCATTATTGGCCGTTACCCCTTTACGTCTCACCAGCAGGGAGAGGGTACACAGTTCTCTAAAACCCCGTCAGCATTTATTGTTTGTAGACTTTTTGCTGATGGTCAGTCGACTGGTGTAAGTTGAAACTTTTTGTAGATTAGATTTCATGGGTCTAACACTCCCTGAGGTTGAGCTTTTATCCATTTTCCTTTTTTTTAAAAGAGCGTGAGTAAAACGTTAATATTCATACTCTCTTCTGGAAACATTTGCCTGTTTTGAAATTTTTGTCCATTCCCTACTTCAGCACAATTTTTTAGGGCAGGTGTCCTTTACAGCCCTGAGTCCTTGTGAATGTTAAGTGACCCTTAGCTGTGAGTTTAAAGCTGCTCTTGCAGGAAACGGCCACAAGGTGGCATCATTTCTCCTTTACCAAATTTGGTAACTGGGGAAACAGAGCCTTAATGGAAGTGGTGTTCTAGGTTGTAAATTAGAATGGAATGTGCCAGGAAAAAGCCCTTTATGTTTATGTCTCATTACTTGTTGTTCATATTTATAATTTACTTTTTATTTTTTATCCAAGCAAATTTGATTACAATGGTTTGTTTGTTCTAGGTGGGCAAATGTGGTTCTTTCACACATATACGTGTATCTATTCTTCCTCGCATCCTTTTCCCATGTAGGTTATGACACAATGTTGAGTAGTCTTCTCCTGGTCTTCCGTACGTCTTTGGTGATTATATATTTCACATGGTTTGTATATCTCTGTTAACCCCAATATGGTAAATTATCCAATCCTCATCCCTTTCTATTTGGTGAACCATAAGTTTTTTAATGAATCTGTGATTGCCTTTCTCTGTGGAAATATCTTCATTGGTATCAATTTTTATGTAACTCCTAAAAGTGATATGATAGGATATGTGTCTTTTACTTTCTCACTTACTACAGGTGGTGTGATTTCGTCTAGACTCATCTATGGTGCTGCAAATGGCATTGTTTCATTTTTTTCACTGGCGAATATTCCATCTATACATGGAGGAGTTCTTCTTTGTCCACCCATCTGTTGGTGGACTTTTTGGTTACCTCCATATCTTGGCTATTGTAATACTGTGCAATGCAGATTTGCCTGCCTGTGTCTTTCCAATTCTCTCTTCTTAGATTATAGGTCGAGGAGTGGGCCTGCTGGATCATATGGTAGCTCAATGTTTACCTTTTTAAGGCACCTCCATTCTGTTCTCATTCGTGGCCCTTTCCAAGTTACGTCCCCCTTGAAGTTGAGGGTATGCATTTCTCCACATCAGCTTCAGCATTTATTGTTTGTAGTTTTCTTGCTGATGGTTTTTCTGACAAGTGTGAGCTGATACCTCTTTTTGGTTGAATTCACATGTGCCTCATAATCCGTTGAAACTGAGCTTTAAGGCATATCCTTTTTATTTTTCAAGCTGTGATTACCCCTTAGTTCTTCAAAGTGTTCTCTTAAAGTATGTGTCACATTTTGAAATGTTTTGGCCATTACCTCCCTCAAGACATATTGAGGGCATGTTTCATTTACGGTCCTGCATTACTTCTTCCTATGAAATGACCATTAGCACAGGCCTTAAAGCTGTTTTTGCAGGTAACTGCCAGAGGGTGGCAGCCTTTCTATGTTCCCCACCCTGGTAACTAGGGAAATGCCCTTGCGGCCTGTGGTGTTTCTCGGTTATAAATTAGAGTGGAGTGTGCCCGGACAAACCCACACAAGCTGATGTGTCTTTACTTTTGTTCGATTTTTAAATTTAATTTTTATTTTTCATTGGAGTAATCTTCCACTGTGTACTTGGACCACTTCTACTTTGTGCATTCCTCAGTTGATGGACATTTTCATTGCTTCCAAGTGTTGGCTATGGTAAATATTGTTGGAGTGCAGGATTGCCAGCCTGTGACTTTTTTTTTAATATTTATTTATTTATTTATTTATTTATTTATTTATTTATTTATTTATTTATTTATTTATTTTTGGCTGTGTTGGATCTTCGTTTGTGCGCGAGGGCTTTCTGTAGTTGCGGCGAGCGGGGGCCACTCTTCATCGCGGTGCGTGGGTCTCTCACTATCGCGGCCTCTCTTGTTGCGGAGCACAGGCTCCATGCGCGCAGGCTCAGTGGTTGTGGCTCACGGGCCCAGTTGCTCCGCGGCATGTGGGAATCTTCCCAGACCGGGGCTCGAACCCGTGTGCCCTGCATTGGCAGGCAGACTCTCAACCACTGCACCACCAGGGAAGCCCCAAGCCTGTGACTTTTTGATTCTCATTTTCTCAGGTGATAGGCCCAGCAGTGGGTGTGATTGATTGACTGGTAGCACCGTGTTACCCTTATCAAAGCACCTTCTTTGTGTTTTCATTAGTGGCTCTTACCACGTCCCCCTTAGAATCGAGGGTACGCATTTCTCCACAATCGCTTCAGCATTTATTGTTTGCAGCATTTATGCTAATGGCCCTTCTGGCTGGTGTGAGCTGATAGGTTTTTGTACTTTGGGTTTTCATGTCTTTGAAAATTCATAAAACTCATCATTTTTCTCTGCCGTTTTCTTTTCTGCTAAAAAACGGAAACAGTTGGGAGTACAATATAATTCTTGAAATTGTCTTCTTGGAAGCTTGCCCTCTGTTAAATTTTTTGGTCGATTTTCCAGCCCAGAATTTTTTTAGAGAGCAGGTCTCATTTCCCGAACTGCAAGTGTGGTGCATATTTAGTGACCTTTAGTAATGGGTTAAAAGCTGCTGTTGTGGGAAGTGGCCTCAAGCAGGCAGCATTCCTCCATTCCCAAATCTGGGTACTAGGGCAGCAGAGCCTTTCTGGAAGTCGTGTTCCTAGGTTGTAAATTATATTGGAATGTGCATGGAGAAACCCCCATAAGTTTATGTCTCATTATTTCTTCTTGGTTTTAAAAATTTTTTTAATTGGAGTAAAGCTTAGAATATTGTTTGTCCGAGGTGTACACAATCTGGTTCATTTGTACATTATATATGTCTATTCAAGTACAGATCCCCTTCCCATGTAAAATGTTACAGAGGGTTCCGCACACCTCCCTTCTATATGGTAGGTCTTTTTGAGATATGTATATAATAGGTGTTTGTATACATATAGTAACACTAACCTTAATTTATCCACTCCCCCCACCTTTCCTTTTAGATGAGCATAGTTTGTTTTCTAAATCTGTGAGTGTCTTTCTCTTTGGAAATATGTTCATTTGTGTCAGTTATTAGATAACGCCTGTAAGTGATATCATAGAATATAGGTCTTTTGCTTTCGGACTTACCTCATGTTTCGTGATTATCTCCAGACTCATTTGTGGTGCCTCAAAGAACAATGGTTCATTGTTTTCCATGGCTAATATTCCATTGTGTACATGGACCACTTCTTCTTTATCTATTCACCTGTTGTTGGACATTTTGATTCCTTCACTGTCTTGGCTATTGTGAATAAGGCTGCACTGAAGCTTTTGCGGCCTGTGTCTTCTCGATTCTTGTCTTCTCCGGTGAGAGGTCCAATGGTGCGCCTGCTGGATTGAATGGTACCTCCATTTTTACTTTTAAACACAGCTCCTTTCTGTTCTCATTATTGGCCGTTACCCCTTTACGTCTCACCAGCAGGGAGAGGGTACACAGTTCTCTAAAACCCCGTCAGCATTTATTGTTTGTAGACTTTTTGCTGATGGTCAGTCGACTGGTGTAAGTTGAAACTTTTTGTAGATTAGATTTCATGGGTCTAACACTCCCTGAGGTTGAGCTTTTATCCATTTTCCTTTTTTTTAAAAGAGCGTGAGTAAAACGTTAATATTCATACTCTCTTCTGGAAACATTTGCCTGTTTTGAAATTTTTGTCCATTCCCTACTTCAGCACAATTTTTTAGGGCAGGTGTCCTTTACAGCCCTGAGTCCTTGTGAATGTTAAGTGACCCTTAGCTGTGAGTTTAAAGCTGCTCTTGCAGGAAACGGCCACAAGGTGGCATCATTTCTCCTTTACCAAATTTGGTAACTGGGGAAACAGAGCCTTAATGGAAGTGGTGTTCTAGGTTGTAAATTAGAATGGAATGTGCCAGGAAAAAGCCCTTTATGTTTATGTCTCATTACTTGTTGTTCATATTTATAATTTACTTTTTATTTTTTATCCAAGCAAATTTGATTACAATGGTTAGTTTGTTCTAGGTGGGCAAATGTGGTTCTTTCACACATATACGTGTATCTATTCTTCCTCGCATCCTTTTCCCATGTAGGTTATGACACAATGTTGAGTAGTCTTCTCCTGGTCTTCCGTACGTCTTTGGTGATTATATATTTCACATGGTTTGTATATCTCTGTTAACCCCAATATGGTAAATTATCCAATCCTCATCCCTTTCTATTTGGTGAACCATAAGTTTTTTAATGAATCTGTGATTGCCTTTCTCTGTGGAAATATCTTCATTGGTATCAATTTTTATGTAACTCCTAAAAGTGATATGATAGGATATGTGTCTTTTACTTTCTCACTTACTACAGGTGGTGTGATTTCGTCTAGACTCATCTATGGTGCTGCAAATGGCATTGTTTCATTTTTTTCACTGGCGAATATTCCATCTATACATGGAGGAGTTCTTCTTTGTCCACCCATCTGTTGGTGGACTTTTTGGTTACCTCCATATCTTGGCTATTGTAATACTGTGCAATGCAGATTTGCCTGCCTGTGTCTTTCCAATTCTCTCTTCTTAGATTATAGGTCGAGGAGTGGGCCTGCTGGATCATATGGTAGCTCAATGTTTACCTTTTTAAGGCACCTCCATTCTGTTCTCATTCGTGGCCCTTTCCAAGTTACGTCCCCCTTGAAGTTGAGGGTATGCATTTCTCCACATCAGCTTCAGCATTTATTGTTTGTAGTTTTCTTGCTGATGGTTTTTCTGACAAGTGTGAGCTGATACCTCTTTTTGGTTGAATTCGCATGTGCCTCATAATCCGTTGAAACTGAGCTTTAAGGCATATCCTTTTTATTTTTCAAGCTGTGATTACCCCTTAGTTCTTCAAAGTGTTCTCTTAAAGTATGTGTCACATTTTGAAATGTTTTGGCCATTACCTCCCTCAAGACATATTGAGGGCATGTTTCATTTACGGTCCTGCATTACTTCTTCCTATGAAATGACCATTAGCACAGGCCTTAAAGCTGTTTTTGCAGGTAACTGCCAGAGGGTGGCAGCCTTTCTATGTTCCCCACCCTGGTAACTAGGGAAATGCCCTTGCGGCCTGTGGTGTTACTCGGTTATAAATTAGAGTGGAGTGTGCCCGGAGAAACCCACACAAGCTGATGTCTCTTTACTTTTGTTGGATTTTTAAATTTAATTTTTATTTTTCATTGGAGTAATCTTCCACTGTGTACTTGGACCACTTCTACTTTGTGCATTCCTCAGTTGATGGACATTTTCATTGCTTCCAAGTGTTGGCTATGGTAAATATTGTTGGAGTGCAGGATTGCCAGCCTGTGACTTTTTTTTTTAATATTTATTTATTTATTTATTTATTTATTTATTTATTTATTTATTTATTTTTGGCTGTGTTGGATCTTCGTTTGTGCGCGAGGGCTTTCTGTAGTTGAGGCGAGCGGGGGCCACTCTTCATCGCGGTGCGTGGGTCTCTCACTATCGCGGCCTCTCTTGTTGCCGAGCACAGGCTCCATGCGCGCAGGCTCAGTGGTTGTGGCTCACGGGCCCAGTTGCTCCGCGGCATGTGGGATCTTCCCAGACCGGGGCTCGAACCCGTGTGCCCTGCATTGGCAGGCAGACTCTCAACCACTGCACCACCAGGGAAGCACCAAGCCTGTGACTTTTTGATTCTCATTTTCTCAGGTGATAGGCCCAGCAGTGGGTGTGATTGATTGACTGGTAGCACCGTGTTACCCTTATCAAAGCACCTTCTTTGTGTTTTCATTAGTGGCTCTTACCACGTCCCCCTTAGAATCGAGGGTACGCATTTCTCCACAATCGCTTCAGCATTTATTGTTTGCAGCATTTATGCTAATGGCCCTTCTGGCTGGTGTGAGCTGATAGGTTTTTGTACTTTGGGTTTTCATGTCTTTGAAAATTCATAAAACTCATCATTTTTCTCTGCCGTTTTCTTTTCTGCTAAAAAACGGAAACAGTTGGGAGTACAATATAATTCTTGAAATTGTCTTCTTGGAAGCTTGCCCTCTGTTAAATTTTTTGGTCGATTTTCCAGCCCAGAATTTTTTTAGAGAGCAGGTCTCATTTCCCGAACTGCAAGTGTGGTGCATATTTAGTGACCTTTAGTAATGGGTTAAAAGCTGCTGTTGTGGGAAGTGGCCTCAAGCAGGCAGCATTCCTCCATTCCCAAATCTGGGTACTAGGGCAGCAGAGCCTTTCTGGAAGTCGTGTTCCTAGGTTGTAAATTATATTGGAATGTGCATGGAGAAACCCCCATAAGTTTATGTCTCATTATTTCTTCTTGGTTTTAAAAATTTTTTTAATTGGAGTAAAGCTTAGAATATTGTTTGTCCGAGGTGTACACAATCTGGTTCATTTGTACATTATATATGTCTATTCAAGTACAGATCCCCTTCCCATGTAAAATGTTACAGAGGGTTCCGCACACCTCCCTTCTATATGGTAGGTCTTTTTGAGATATGTATATAATATGTGTTTGTATACATATAGTAACACTAACCTTAATTTATCCACTCCCCCCACCTTTCCTTTTAGATGAGCATAGTTTGTTTTCTAAATCTGTGAGTGTCTTTCTCTTTGGAAATATGTTCATTTGTGTCAGTTATTAGATAACGCCTGTAAGTGATATCATAGAATATAGGTCTTTTGCTTTCGGACTTACCTCATGTTTCGTGATTATCTCCAGACTCATTTGTGGTGCCTCAAAGAACAATGGTTCATTGTTTTCCATGGCTAATATTCCATTGTGTACATGGACCACTTCTTCTTTATCTATTCACCTGTTGTTGGACATTTTGATTCCTTCACTGTCTTGGCTATTGTGAATAAGGCTGCACTGAAGCTTTTGCGGCCTGTGTCTTCTCGATTCTTGTCTTCTCCGGTGAGAGGTCCAATGGTGCGCCTGCTGGATTGAATGGTACCTCCATTTTTACTTTTAAACACAGCTCCTTTCTGTTCTCATTATTGGCCGTTACCCCTTTACGTCTCACCAGCAGGGAGAGGGTACACAGTTCTCTAAAACCCCGTCAGCATTTATTGTTTGTAGACTTTTTGCTGATGGTCAGTCGACTGGTGTAAGTTGAAACTTTTTGTAGATTAGATTTCATGGGTCTAACACTCCCTGAGGTTGAGCTTTTATCCATTTTCCTTTTTTTTAAAAGAGCGTGAGTAAAACGTTAATATTCATACTCTCTTCTGGAAACATTTGCCTGTTTTGAAATTTTTGTCCATTCCCTACTTCAGCACAATTTTTTAGGGCAGGTGTCCTTTACAGCCCTGAGTCCTTGTGAATGTTAAGTGACCCTTAGCTGTGAGTTTAAAGCTGCTCTTGCAGGAAACGGCCACAAGGTGGCATCATTTCTCCTTTACCAAATTTGGTAACTGGGGAAACAGAGCCTTAATGGAAGTGGTGTTCTAGGTTGTAAATTAGAATGGAATGTGCCAGGAAAAAGCCCTTTATGTTTATGTCTCATTACTTGTTGTTCATATTTATAATTTACTTTTTATTTTTTATCCAAGCAAATTTGATTACAATGGTTTGTTTGTTCTAGGTGGGCAAATGTGGTTCTTTCACACATATACGTGTATCTATTCTTCCTCGCATCCTTTTCCCATGTAGGTTATGACACAATGTTGAGTAGTCTTCTCCTGGTCTTCCGTACGTCTTTGGTGATTATATATTTCACATGGTTTGTATATCTCTGTTAACCCCAATATGGTAAATTATCCAATCCTCATCCCTTTCTATTTGGTGAACCATAAGTTTTTTAATGAATCTGTGATTGCCTTTCTCTGTGGAAATATCTTCATTGGTATCAATTTTTATGTAACTCCTAAAAGTGATATGATAGGATATGTGTCTTTTACTTTCTCACTTACTACAGGTGGTGTGATTTCGTGTAGACTCATCTATGGTGCTGCAAATGGCATTGTTTCATTTTTTTCACTGGCGAATATTCCATCTATACATGGAGGAGTTCTTCTTTGTCCACCCATCTGTTGGTGGACTTTTTGGTTACCTCCATATCTTGGCTATTGTAATACTGTGCAATGCAGATTTGCCTGCCTGTGTCTTTCCAATTCTCTCTTCTTAGATTATAGGTCGAGGAGTGGGCCTGCTGGATCATATGGTAGCTCAATGTTTACCTTTTTAAGGCACCTCCATTCTGTTCTCATTCGTGGCCCTTTCCAAGTTACGTCCCCCTTGAAGTTGAGGGTATGCATTTCTCCACATCAGCTTCAGCATTTATTGTTTGTAGTTTTCTTGCTGATGGTTTTTCTGACAAGTGTGAGCTGATACCTCTTTTTGGTTGAATTCACATGTGCCTCATAATCCGTTGAAACTGAGCTTTAAGGCATATCCTTTTTATTTTTCAAGCTGTGATTACCCCTTAGTTCTTCAAAGTGTTCTCTTAAAGTATGTGTCACATTTTGAAATGTTTTGGCCATTACCTCCCTCAAGACATATTGAGGGCATGTTTCATTTACGGTCCTGCATTACTTCTTCCTATGAAATGACCATTAGCACAGGCCTTAAAGCTGTTTTTGCAGGTAACTGCCAGAGGGTGGCAGCCTTTCTATGTTCCCCACCCTGGTAACTAGGGAAATGCCCTTGCGGCCTGTGGTGTTTCTCGGTTATAAATTAGAGTGGAGTGTGCCCGGACAAACCCACACAAGCTGATGTGTCTTTACTTTTGTTCGATTTTTAAATTTAATTTTTATTTTTCATTGGAGTAATCTTCCACTGTGTACTTGGACCACTTCTACTTTGTGCATTCCTCAGTTGATGGACATTTTCATTGCTTCCAAGTGTTGGCTATGGTAAATATTGTTGGAGTGCAGGATTGCCAGCCTGTGACTTTTTTTTTAATATTTATTTATTTATTTATTTATTTATTTATTTATTTATTTATTTATTTATTTATTTATTTTTGGCTGTGTTGGATCTTCGTTTGTGCGCGAGGGCTTTCTGTAGTTGCGGCGAGCGGGGGCCACTCTTCATCGCGGTGCGTGGGTCTCTCACTATCGCGGCCTCTCTTGTTGCGGAGCACAGGCTCCATGCGCGCAGGCTCAGTGGTTGTGGCTCACGGGCCCAGTTGCTCCGCGGCATGTGGGAATCTTCCCAGACCGGGGCTCGAACCCGTGTGCCCTGCATTGGCAGGCAGACTCTCAACCACTGCACCACCAGGGAAGCCCCAAGCCTGTGACTTTTTGATTCTCATTTTCTCAGGTGATAGGCCCAGCAGTGGGTGTGATTGATTGACTGGTAGCACCGTGTTACCCTTATCAAAGCACCTTCTTTGTGTTTTCATTAGTGGCTCTTACCACGTCCCCCTTAGAATCGAGGGTACGCATTTCTCCACAATCGCTTCAGCATTTATTGTTTGCAGCATTTATGCTAATGGCCCTTCTGGCTGGTGTGAGCTGATAGGTTTTTGTACTTTGGGTTTTCATGTCTTTGAAAATTCATAAAACTCATCATTTTTCTCTGCCGTTTTCTTTTCTGCTAAAAAACGGAAACAGTTGGGAGTACAATATAATTCTTGAAATTGTCTTCTTGGAAGCTTGCCCTCTGTTACATTTTTTGGTCGATTTTCCAGCCCAGAATTTTTTTAGAGAGCAGGTCTCATTTCCCGAACTGCAAGTGTGGTGCATATTTAGTGACCTTTAGTAATGGGTTAAAAGCTGCTGTTGTGGGAAGTGGCCTCAAGCAGGCAGCATTCCTCCATTCCCAAATCTGGGTACTAGGGCAGCAGAGCCTTTCTGGAAGTCGTGTTCCTAGGTTGTAAATTATATTGGAATGTGCATGGAGAAACCCCCATAAGTTTATGTCTCATTATTTCTTCTTGGTTTTAAAAATTTTTTTAATTGGAGTAAAGCTTAGAATATTGTTTGTCCGAGGTGTACACAATCTGGTTCATTTGTACATTATATATGTCTATTCAAGTACAGATCCCCTTCCCATGTAAAATGTTACAGAGGGTTCCGCACACCTCCCTTCTATATGGTAGGTCTTTTTGAGATATGTATATAATAGGTGTTTGTATACATATAGTAACACTAACCTTAATTTATCCACTCCCCCCACCTTTCCTTTTAGATGAGCATAGTTTGTTTTCTAAATCTGTGAGTGTCTTTCTCTTTGGAAATATGTTCATTTGTGTCAGTTATTAGATAACGCCTGTAAGTGATATCATAGAATATAGGTCTTTTGCTTTCGGACTTACCTCATGTTTCGTGATTATCTCCAGACTCATTTGTGGTGCCTCAAAGAACAATGGTTCATTGTTTTCCATGGCTAATATTCCATTGTGTACATGGACCACTTCTTCTTTATCTATTCACCTGTTGTTGGACATTTTGATTCCTTCACTGTCTTGGCTATTGTGAATAAGGCTGCACTGAAGCTTTTGCGGCCTGTGTCTTCTCGATTCTTGTCTTCTCCGGTGAGAGGTCCAATGGTGCGCCTGCTGGATTGAATGGTACCTCCATTTTTACTTTTAAACACAGCTCCTTTCTGTTCTCATTATTGGCCGTTACCCCTTTACGTCTCACCAGCAGGGAGAGGGTACACAGTTCTCTAAAACCCCGTCAGCATTTATTGTTTGTAGACTTTTTGCTGATGGTCAGTCGACTGGTGTAAGTTGAAACTTTTTGTAGATTAGATTTCATGGGTCTAACACTCCCTGAGGTTGAGCTTTTATCCATTTTCCTTTTTTTTAAAAGAGCGTGAGTAAAACGTTAATATTCATACTCTCTTCTGGAAACATTTGCCTGTTTTGAAATTTTTGTCCATTCCCTACTTCAGCACAATTTTTTAGGGCAGGTGTCCTTTACAGCCCTGAGTCCTTGTGAATGTTAAGTGACCCTTAGCTGTGAGTTTAAAGCTGCTCTTGCAGGAAACGGCCACAAGGTGGCATCATTTCTCCTTTACCAAATTTGGTAACTGGGGAAACAGAGCCTTAATGGAAGTGGTGTTCTAGGTTGTAAATTAGAATGGAATGTGCCAGGAAAAAGCCCTTTATGTTTATGTCTCATTACTTGTTGTTCATATTTATAATTTACTTTTTATTTTTTATCCAAGCAAATTTGATTACAATGGTTTGTTTGTTCTAGGTGGGCAAATGTGGTTCTTTCACACATATACGTGTATCTATTCTTCCTCGCATCCTTTTCCCATGTAGGTTATGACACAATGTTGAGTAGTCTTCTCTTGGTCTTCCGTACGTCTTTGGTGATTATATATTTCACATGGTTTGTATATCTCTGTTAACCCCAATATGGTAAATTATCCAATCCTCATCCCTTTCTATTTGGTGAACCATAAGTTTTTTAATGAATCTGTGATTGCCTTTCTCTGTGGAAATATCTTCATTGGTATCAATTTTTATGTAACTCCTAAAAGTGATATGATAGGATATGTGTCTTTTACTTTCTCACTTACTACAGGTGGTGTGATTTCGTCTAGACTCATCTATGGTGCTGCAAATGGCATTGTTTCATTTTTTTCACTGGCGAATATTCCATCTATACATGGAGGAGTTCTTCTTTGTCCACCCATCTGTTGGTGGACTTTTTGGTTACCTCCATATCTTGGCTATTGTAATACTGTGCAATGCAGATTTGCCTGCCTGTGTCTTTCCAATTCTCTCTTCTTAGATTATAGGTCGAGGAGTGGGCCTGCTGGATCATATGGTAGCTCAATGTTTACCTTTTTAAGGCACCTCCATTCTGTTCTCATTCGTGGCCCTTTCCAAGTTACGTCCCCCTTGAAGTTGAGGGTATGCATTTCTCCACATCAGCTTCAGCATTTATTGTTTGTAGTTTTCTTGCTGATGGTTTTTCTGACAAGTGTGAGCTGATACCTCTTTTTGGTTGAATTCGCATGTGCCTCATAATCCGTTGAAACTGAGCTTTAAGGCATATCCTTTTTATTTTTCAAGCTGTGATTACCCCTTAGTTCTTCAAAGTGTTCTCTTAAAGTATGTGTCACATTTTGAAATGTTTTGGCCATTACCTCCCTCAAGACATATTGAGGGCATGTTTCATTTACGGTCCTGCATTACTTCTTCCTATGAAATGACCATTAGCACAGGCCTTAAAGCTGTTTTTGCAGGTAACTGCCAGAGGGTGGCAGCCTTTCTATGTTCCCCACCCTGGTAACTAGGGAAATGCCCTTGCGGCCTGTGGTGTTTCTCGGTTATAAATTAGAGTGGAGTGTGCCCGGACAAACCCACACAAGCTGATGTGTCTTTACTTTTGTTCGATTTTTAAATTTAATTTTTATTTTTCATTGGAGTAATCTTCCACTGTGTACTTGGACCACTTCTACTTTGTGCATTCCTCAGTTGATGGACATTTTCATTGCTTCCAAGTGTTGGCTATGGTAAATATTGTTGGAGTGCAGGATTGCCAGCCTGTGACTTTTTTTTTTAATATTTATTTATTTATTTATTTATTTATTTATTTATTTATTTATTTTTGGCTGTGTTGGATCTTCGTTTGTGCGCGAGGGCTTTCTGTAGTTGAGGCGAGCGGGGGCCACTCTTCATCACGGTGCATGGGTCTCTCACTATCGCGGCCTCTCTTGTTGCCGAGCACAGGCTCCATGCGCGCAGGCTCAGTGGTTGTGGCTCACGGGCCCAGTTGCTCCGCGGCATGTGGGATCTTCCCAGACCGGGGCTCGAACCCGTGTGCCCTGCATTGGCAGGCAGACTCTCAACCACTGCACCACCAGGGAAGCACCAAGCCTGTGACTTTTTGATTCTCATTTTCTCAGGTGATAGGCCCAGCAGTGGGTGTGATTGATTGACTGGTAGCACCGTGTTACCCTTATCAAAGCACCTTCTTTGTGTTTTCATTAGTGGGTCTTACCACGTCCCCCTTAGAATCGAGGGTACGCATTTCTCCACAATCGCTTCAGCATTTATTGTTTGCAGCATTTATGCTAATGGCCCTTCTGGCTGGTGTGAGCTGATAGGTTTTTGTACTTTGGGTTTTCATGTCTTTGAAAATTCATAAAACTCATCATTTTTCTCTGCCGTTTTCTTTTCTGCTAAAAAACGGAAACAGTTGGGAGTACAATATAATTCTTGAAATTGTCTTCTTGGAAGCTTGCCCTCTGTTACATTTTTTGGTCGATTTTCCAGCCCAGAATTTTTTTAGAGAGCAGGTCTCATTTCCCGAACTGCAAGTGTGGTGCATATTTAGTGACCTTTAGTAATGGGTTAAAAGCTGCTGTTGTGGGAAGTGGCCTCAAGCAGGCAGCATTCCTCCATTCCCAAATCTGGGTACTAGGGCAGCAGAGCCTTTCTGGAAGTCGTGTTCCTAGGTTGTAAATTATATTGGAATGTGCATGGAGAAACCCCCATAAGTTTATGTCTCATTATTTCTTCTTGGTTTTAAAAATTTTTTTAATTGGAGTAAAGCTTAGAATATTGTTTGTCCGAGGTGTACACAATCTGGTTCATTTGTACATTATATATGTCTATTCAAGTACAGATCCCCTTCCCATGTAAAATGTTACAGAGGGTTCCGCACACCTCCCTTCTATATGGTAGGTCTTTTTGAGATATGTATATAATATGTGTTTGTATACATATAGTAACACTAACCTTAATTTATCCACTCCCCCCACCTTTCCTTTTAGATGAGCATAGTTTGTTTTCTAAATCTGTGAGTGTCTTTCTCTTTGGAAATATGTTCATTTGTGTCAGTTATTAGATAACGCCTGTAAGTGATATCATAGAATATAGGTCTTTTGCTTTCGGACTTACCTCATGTTTCGTGATTATCTCCAGACTCATTTGTGGTGCCTCAAAGAACAATGGTTCATTGTTTTCCATGGCTAATATTCCATTGTGTACATGGACCACTTCTTCTTTATCTATTCACCTGTTGTTGGACATTTTGATTCCTTCACTGTCTTGGCTATTGTGAATAAGGCTGCACTGAAGCTTTTGCGGCCTGTGTCTTCTCGATTCTTGTCTTCTCCGGTGAGAGGTCCAATGGTGCGCCTGCTGGATTGAATGGTACCTCCATTTTTACTTTAAAACACAGCTCCTTTCTGTTCTCATTATTGGCCGTTACCCCTTTACGTCTCACCAGCAGGGAGAGGGTACACAGTTCTCTAAAACCCCGTCAGCATTTATTGTTTGTAGACTTTTTGCTGATGGTCAGTCGACTGGTGTAAGTTGAAACTTTTTGTAGATTAGATTTCATGGGTCTAACACTCCCTGAGGTTGAGCTTTTATCCATTTTCCTTTTTTTTAAAAGAGCGTGAGTAAAACGTTAATATTCATACTCTCTTCTGGAAACATTTGCCTGTTTTGAAATTTTTGTCCATTCCCTACTTCAGCACAATTTTTTAGGGCAGGTGTCCTTTACAGCCCTGAGTCCTTGTGAATGTTAAGTGACCCTTAGCTGTGAGTTTAAAGCTGCTCTTGCAGGAAACGGCCACAAGGTGGCATCATTTCTCCTTTACCAAATTTGGTAACTGGGGAAACAGAGCCTTAATGGAAGTGGTGTTCTAGGTTGTAAATTAGAATGGAATGTGCCAGGAAAAAGCCCTTTATGTTTATGTCTCATTACTTGTTGTTCATATTTATAATTTACTTTTTATTTTTTATCCAAGCAAATTTGATTACAATGGTTTGTTTGTTCTAGGTGGGCAAATGTGGTTCTTTCACACATATACGTGTATCTATTCTTCCTCGCATCCTTTTCCCATGTAGGTTATGACACAATGTTGAGTAGTCTTCTCCTGGTCTTCCGTACGTCTTTGGTGATTATATATTTCACATGGTTTGTATATCTCTGTTAACCCCAATATGGTAAATTATCCAATCCTCATCCCTTTCTATTTGGTGAACCATAAGTTTTTTAATGAATCTGTGATTGCCTTTCTCTGTGGAAATATCTTCATTGGTATCAATTTTTATGTAACTCCTAAAAGTGATATGATAGGATATGTGTCTTTTACTTTCTCACTTACTACAGGTGGTGTGATTTCGTCTAGACTCATCTATGGTGCTGCAAATGGCATTGTTTCATTTTTTTCACTGGCGAATATTCCATCTATACATGGAGGAGTTCTTCTTTGTCCACCCATCTGTTGGTGGACTTTTTGGTTACCTCCATATCTTGGCTATTGTAATACTGTGCAATGCAGATTTGCCTGCCTGTGTCTTTCCAATTCTCTCTTCTTAGATTATAGGTCGAGGAGTGGGCCTGCTGGATCATATGGTAGCTCAATGTTTACCTTTTTAAGGCACCTCCATTCTGTTCTCATTCGTGGCCCTTTCCAAGTTACGTCCCCCTTGAAGTTGAGGGTATGCATTTCTCCACATCAGCTTCAGCATTTATTGTTTGTAGTTTTCTTGCTGATGGTTTTTCTGACAAGTGTGAGCTGATACCTCTTTTTGGTTGAATTCACATGTGCCTCATAATCCGTTGAAACTGAGCTTTAAGGCATATCCTTTTTATTTTTCAAGCTGTGATTACCCCTTAGTTCTTCAAAGTGTTCTCTTAAAGTATGTGTCACATTTTGAAATGTTTTGGCCATTACCTCCCTCAAGACATATTGAGGGCATGTTTCATTTACGGTCCTGCATTACTTCTTCCTATGAAATGACCATTAGCACAGGCCTTAAAGCTGTTTTTGCAGGTAACTGCCAGAGGGTGGCAGCCTTTCTATGTTCCCCACCCTGGTAACTAGGGAAATGCCCTTGCGGCCTGTGGTGTTACTCGGTTATAAATTAGAGTGGAGTGTGCCCGGAGAAACCCACACAAGCTGATGTCTCTTTACTTTTGTTGGATTTTTAAATTTAATTTTTATTTTTCATTGGAGTAATCTTCCACTGTGTACTTGGACCACTTCTACTTTGTGCATTCCTCAGTTGATGGACATTTTCATTGCTTCCAAGTGTTGGCTATGGTAAATATTGTTGGAGTGCAGGATTGCCAGCCTGTGACTTTTTTTTTTAATATTTATTTATTTATTTATTTATTTATTTATTTATTTATTTATTTTTGGCTGTGTTGGATCTTCGTTTGTGCGCGAGGGCTTTCTGTAGTTGAGGCGAGCGGGGGCCACTCTTCATCACGGTGCGTGGGTCTCTCACTATCGCGGCCTCTCTTGTTGCCGAGCACAGGCTCCATGCGCGCAGGCTCAGTGGTTGTGGCTCACGGGCCCAGTTGCTCCGCGGCATGTGGGATCTTCCCAGACCGGGGCTCGAACCCGTGTGCCCTGCATTGGCAGGCAGACTCTCAACCACTGCACCACCAGGGAAGCACCAAGCCTGTGACTTTTTGATTCTCATTTTCTCAGGTGATAGGCCCAGCAGTGGGTGTGATTGATTGACTGGTAGCACCGTGTTACCCTTATCAAAGCACCTTCTTTGTGTTTTCATTAGTGGCTCTTACCACGTCCCCCTTAGAATCGAGGGTACGCATTTCTCCACAATCGCTTCAGCATTTATTGTTTGCAGCATTTATGCTAATGGCCCTTCTGGCTGGTGTGAGCTGATAGGTTTTTGTACTTTGGGTTTTCATGTCTTTGAAAATTCATAAAACTCATCATTTTTCTCTGCCGTTTTCTTTTCTGCTAAAAAACGGAAACAGTTGGGAGTACAATATAATTCTTGAAATTGTCTTCTTGGAAGCTTGCCCTCTGTTAAATTTTTTGGTCGATTTTCCAGCCCAGAATTTTTTTAGAGAGCAGGTCTCATTTCCCGAACTGCAAGTGTGGTGCATATTTAGTGACCTTTAGTAATGGGTTAAAAGCTGCTGTTGTGGGAAGTGGCCTCAAGCAGGCAGCATTCCTCCATTCCCAAATCTGGGTACTAGGGCAGCAGAGCCTTTCTGGAAGTCGTGTTCCTAGGTTGTAAATTATATTGGAATGTGCATGGAGAAACCCCCATAAGTTTATGTCTCATTATTTCTTCTTGGTTTTAAAAATTTTTTTAATTGGAGTAAAGCTTAGAATATTGTTTGTCCGAGGTGTACACAATCTGGTTCATTTGTACATTATATATGTCTATTCAAGTACAGATCCCCTTCCCATGTAAAATGTTACAGAGGGTTCCGCACACCTCCCTTCTATATGGTAGGTCTTTTTGAGATATGTATATAATATGTGTTTGTATACATATAGTAACACTAACCTTAATTTATCCACTCCCCCCACCTTTCCTTTTAGATGAGCATAGTTTGTTTTCTAAATCTGTGAGTGTCTTTCTCTTTGGAAATATGTTCATTTGTGTCAGTTATTAGATAACGCCTGTAAGTGATATCATAGAATATAGGTCTTTTGCTTTCGGACTTACCTCATGTTTCGTGATTATCTCCAGACTCATTTGTGGTGCCTCAAAGAACAATGGTTCATTGTTTTCCATGGCTAATATTCCATTGTGTACATGGACCACTTCTTTTTTATCTATTCACCTGTTGTTGGACATTTTGATTCCTTCACTGTCTTGGCTATTGTGAATAAGGCTGCACTGAAGCTTTTGCGGCCTGTGTCTTCTCGATTCTTGTCTTCTCCGGTGAGAGGTCCAATGGTGCGCCTGCTGGATTGAATGGTACCTCCATTTTTACTTTTAAACACAGCTCCTTTCTGTTCTCATTATTGGCCGTTACCCCTTTACGTCTCACCAGCAGGGAGAGGGTACACAGTTCTCTAAAACCCCGTCAGCATTTATTGTTTGTAGACTTTTTGCTGATGGTCAGTCGACTGGTGTAAGTTGAAACTTTTTGTAGATTAGATTTCATGGGTCTAACACTCCCTGAGGTTGAGCTTTTATCCATTTTCCTTTTTTTTAAAAGAGCGTGAGTAAAACGTTAATATTCATACTCTCTTCTGGAAACATTTGCCTGTTTTGAAATTTTTGTCCATTCCCTACTTCAGCACAATTTTTTAGGGCAGGTGTCCTTTACAGCCCTGAGTCCTTGTGAATGTTAAGTGACCCTTAGCTGTGAGTTTAAAGCTGCTCTTGCAGGAAACGGCTACAAGGTGGCATCATTTCTCCTTTACCAAATTTGGTAACTGGGGAAACAGAGCCTTAATGGAAGTGGTGTTCTAGGTTGTAAATTAGAATGGAATGTGCCAGGAAAAAGCCCTTTATGTTTATGTCTCATTACTTGTTGTTCATATTTATAATTTACTTTTTATTTTTTATCCAAGCAAATTTGATTACAATGGTTTGTTTGTTCTAGGTGGGCAAATGTGGTTCTTTCACACATATACGTGTATCTATTCTTCCTCGCATCCTTTTCCCATGTAGGTTATGACACAATGTTGAGTAGTCTTCTCCTGGTCTTCCGTACGTTTTTGGTGATTATATATTTCACATGGTTTGTATATCTCTGTTAACCCCAATATGGTAAATTATCCAATCCTCATCCCTTTCTATTTGGTGAACCATAAGTTTTTTAATGAATCTGTGATTGCCTTTCTCTGTGGAAATATCTTCATTGGTATCAATTTTTATGTAACTCCTAAAAGTGATATGATAGGATATGTGTCTTTTACTTTCTCACTTACTACAGGTGGTGTGATTTCGTCTAGACTCATCTATGGTGCTGCAAATGGCATTGTTTCATTTTTTTCACTGGCGAATATTCCATCTATACATGGAGGAGTTCTTCTTTGTCCACCCATCTGTTGGTGGACTTTTTGGTTACCTCCATATCTTGGCTATTGTAATACTGTGCAATGCAGATTTGCCTGCCTGTGTCTTTCCAATTCTCTCTTCTTAGATTATAGGTCGAGGAGTGGGCCTGCTGGATCATATGGTAGCTCAATGTTTACCTTTTTAAGGCACCTCCATTCTGTTCTCATTCGTGGCCCTTTCCAAGTTACGTCCCCCTTGAAGTTGAGGGTATGCATTTCTCCACATCAGCTTCAGCATTTATTGTTTGTAGTTTTCTTGCTGATGGTTTTTCTGACAAGTGTGAGCTGATACCTCTTTTTGGTTGAATTCGCATGTGCCTCATAATCCGTTGAAACTGAGCTTTAAGGCATATCCTTTTTATTTTTCAAGCTGTGATTACCCCTTAGTTCTTCAAAGTGTTCTCTTAAAGTATGTGTCACATTTTGAAATGTTTTGGCCATTACCTCCCTCAAGACATATTGAGGGCATGTTTCATTTACGGTCCTGCATTACTTCTTCCTATGAAATGACCATTAGCACAGGCCTTAAAGCTGTTTTTGCAGGTAACTGCCAGAGGGTGGCAGCCTTTCTATGTTCCCCACCCTGGTAACTAGGGAAATGCCCTTGCGGCCTGTGGTGTTTCTCGGTTATAAATTAGAGTGGAGTGTGCCCGGACAAACCCACACAAGCTGATGTGTCTTTACTTTTGTTCGATTTTTAAATTTAATTTTTATTTTTCATTGGAGTAATCTTCCACTGTGTACTTGGACCACTTCTACTTTGTGCATTCCTCAGTTGATGGACATTTTCATTGCTTCCAAGTGTTGGCTATGGTAAATATTGTTGGAGTGCAGGATTGCCAGCCTGTGACTTTTTTTTTTAATATTTATTTATTTATTTATTTATTTATTTATTTATTTATTTATTTATTTTTGGCTGTGTTGGATCTTCGTTTGTGCGCGAGGGCTTTCTTTAGTTGCGGCGAGCGGGGGCCACTCTTCATCACGGTGCGTGGGTCTCTCACTATCGCGGCCTCTCTTGTTGCGGAGCACAGGCTCCATGCGCGCAGGCTCAGTGGTTGTGGCTCACTGGCCCAGTTGCTCCGCGGCATGTGGGATCTTCCCAGACCGGGGCTCGAACCCGTGTGCCCTGCATTGGCAGGCAGACTCTCAACCACTGCACCACCAGGGAAGCACCAAGCCTGTGACTTTTTGATTCTCATTTTCTCAGGTGATAGGCCCAGCAGTGGGTGTGATTGATTGACTGGTAGCACCGTGTTACCCTTATCAAAGCACCTTCTTTGTGTTTTCATTAGTGGCTCTTACCACGTCCCCCTTAGAATCGAGGGTACACATTTCTCCACAATCGCTTCAGCATTTATTGTTTGCAGCATTTATGCTAATGGCCCTTCTGGCTGGTGTGAGCTGATAGGTTTTTGTACTTTGGGTTTTCATGTCTTTGAAAATTCATAAAACTCATCATTTTTCTCTGCCGTTTTCTTTTCTGCTAAAAAAAGGAAACAGTTGGGAGTACAATATAATTCTTGAAATTGTCTTCTTGGAAGCTTGCCCTCTGTTAAATTTTTTGGTCGATTTTCCAGCCCAGAATTTTTTTAGAGAGCAGGTCTCATTTCCCGAACTGCAAGTGTGGTGCATATTTAGTGACCTTTAGTAATGGGTTAAAAGCTGCTGTTGTGGGAAGTGGCCTCAAGCAGGCAGCATTCCTCCATTCCCAAATCTGGGTACTAGGGCAGCAGAGCCTTTCTGGAAGTCGTGTTCCTAGGTTGTAAATTATATTGGAATGTGCATGGAGAAACCCCCATAAGTTTATGTCTCATTATTTCTTCTTGGTTTTAAAAATTTTTTTAATTGGAGTAAAGCTTAGAATATTGTTTGTCCGAGGTGTACACAATCTGGTTCATTTGTACATTATATATGTCTATTCAAGTACAGATCCCCTTCCCATGTAAAATGTTACAGAGGGTTCCGCACACCTCCCTTCTATATGGTAGGTCTTTTTGAGATATGTATATAATATGTGTTTGTATACATATAGTAACACTAACCTTAATTTATCCACTCCCCCCACCTTTCCTTTTAGATGAGCATAGTTTGTTTTCTAAATCTGTGAGTGTCTTTCTCTTTGGAAATATGTTCATTTGTGTCAGTTATTAGATAACGCCTGTAAGTGATATCATAGAATATAGGTCTTTTGCTTTCGGACTTACCTCATGTTTCGTGATTATCTCCAGACTCATTTGTGGTGCCTCAAAGAACAATGGTTCATTGTTTTCCATGGCTAATATTCCATTGTGTACATGGACCACTTCTTCTTTATCTATTCACCTGTTGTTGGACATTTTGATTCCTTCACTGTCTTGGCTATTGTGAATAAGGCTGCACTGAAGCTTTTGCGGCCTGTGTCTTCTCGATTCTTGTCTTCTCCGGTGAGAGGTCCAATGGTGCGCCTGCTGGATTGAATGGTACCTCCATTTTTACTTTTAAACACAGCTCCTTTCTGTTCTCATTATTGGCCGTTACCCCTTTACGTCTCACCAGCAGGGAGAGGGTACACAGTTCTCTAAAACCCCGTCAGCATTTATTGTTTGTAGACTTTTTGCTGATGGTCAGTCGACTGGTGTAAGTTGAAACTTTTTGTAGATTAGATTTCATGGGTCTAACACTCCCTGAGGTTGAGCTTTTATCCATTTTCCTTTTTTTTAAAAGAGCGTGAGTAAAACGTTAATATTCATACTCTCTTCTGGAAACATTTGCCTGTTTTGAAATTTTTGTCCATTCCCTACTTCAGCACAATTTTTTAGGGCAGGTGTCCTTTACAGCCCTGAGTCCTTGTGAATGTTAAGTGACCCTTAGCTGTGAGTTTAAAGCTGCTCTTGCAGGAAACGGCCACAAGGTGGCATCATTTCTCCTTTACCAAATTTGGTAACTGGGGAAACAGAGCCTTAATGGAAGTGGTGTTCTAGGTTGTAAATTAGAATGGAATGTGCCAGGAAAAAGCCCTTTATGTTTATGTCTCATTACTTGTTGTTCATATTTATAATTTACTTTTTATTTTTTATCCAAGCAAATTTGATTACAATGGTTTGTTTGTTCTAGGTGGGCAAATGTGGTTCTTTCACACATATACGTGTATCTATTCTTCCTCGCATCCTTTTCCCATGTAGGTTATGACACAATGTTGAGTAGTCTTCTCCTGGTCTTCCGTACGTTTTTGGTGATTATATATTTCACATGGTTTGTATATCTCTGTTAACCCCAATATGGTAAATTATCCAATCCTCATCCCTTTCTATTTGGTGAACCATAAGTTTTTAATGAATCTGTGATTGCCTTTCTCTGTGGAAATATCTTCATTGGTATCAATTTTTATGTAACTCCTAAAAGTGATATGATAGGATATGTGTCTTTTACTTTCTCACTTACTACAGGTGGTGTGATTTCGTCTAGACTCATCTATGGTGCTGCAAATGGCATTGTTTCATTTTTTTCACTGGCGAATATTCCATCTATACATGGAGGAGTTCTTCTTTGTCCACCCATCTGTTGGTGGACTTTTTGGTTACCTCCATATCTTGGCTATTGTAATACTGTGCAATGCAGATTTGCCTGCCTGTGTCTTTCCAATTCTCTCTTCTTAGATTATAGGTCGAGGAGTGGGCCTGCTGGATCATATGGTAGCTCAATGTTTACCTTTTTAAGGCACCTCCATTCTGTTCTCATTCGTGGCCCTTTCCAAGTTACGTCCCCCTTGAAGTTGAGGGTATGCATTTCTCCACATCAGCTTCAGCATTTATTGTTTGTAGTTTTCTTGCTGATGGTTTTTCTGACAAGTGTGAGCTGATACCTCTTTTTGGTTGAATTCGCATGTGCCTCATAATCCGTTGAAACTGAGCTTTAAGGCATATCCTTTTTATTTTTCAAGCTGTGATTACCCCTTAGTTCTTCAAAGTGTTCTCTTAAAGTATGTGTCACATTTTGAAATGTTTTGGCCATTACCTCCCTCAAGACATATTGAGGGCATGTTTCATTTACGGTCCTGCATTACTTCTTCCTATGAAATGACCATTAGCACAGGCCTTAAAGCTGTTTTTGCAGGTAACTGCCAGAGGGTGGCAGCCTTTCTATGTTCCCCACCCTGGTAACTAGGGAAATGCCCTTGCGGCCTGTGGTGTTTCTCGGTTATAAATTAGAGTGGAGTGTGCCGGACAAACCCACACAAGCTGATGTGTCTTTACTTTTGTTCGATTTTTAAATTTAATTTTTATTTTTCATTGGAGTAATCTTCCACTGTGTACTTGGACCACTTCTACTTTGTGCATTCCTCAGTTGATGGACATTTTCATTGCTTCCAAGTGTTGGCTATGGTAAATATTGTTGGAGTGCAGGATTGCCAGCCTGTGACTTTTTTTTTTAATATTTATTTATTTATTT
This sequence comes from Balaenoptera physalus, assembly GCF_965194825.1. Taxonomy (NCBI): domain Eukaryota; kingdom Metazoa; phylum Chordata; class Mammalia; order Artiodactyla; family Balaenopteridae; genus Balaenoptera; species Balaenoptera physalus. The sequence goes on from NC_138885.1 coordinate 26,703,708, forward strand.
ATTTATTTATTTATTTATTTATTTATTTTTGGCTGTGTTGGATCTTCGTTTGTGCGCGAGGGCTTTCTGTAGTTGAGGCGAGCGGGGGCCACTCTTCATCACGGTGCGTGGGTCTCTCACTATCGCGGCCTCTCTTCTTGCCGAGCACAGGCTCCATGCGCGCAGGCTCAGTGGTTGTGGCTCACGGGCCCAGTTGCTCCGCGGCATGTGGGATCTTCCCAGACCGGGGCTCGAACCCGTGTGCCCTGCATTGGCAGGCAGACTCTCAACCACTGCACCACCAGGGAAGCACCAAGCCTGTGACTTTTTGATTCTCATTTTCTCAGGTGATAGGCCCAGCAGTGGGTGTGATTGATTGACTGGTAGCACCGTGTTACCCTTATCAAAGCACCTTCTTTGTGTTTTCATTAGTGGCTCTTACCACGTCCCCCTTAGAATCGAGGGTACGCATTTCTCCACAATCGCTTCAGCATTTATTGTTTGCAGCATTTATGCTAATGGCCCTTCTGGCTGGTGTGAGCTGATAGGTTTTTGTACTTTGGGTTTTCATGTCTTTGAAAATTCATAAAACTCATCATTTTTCTCTGCCGTTTTCTTTTCTGCTAAAAAACGGAAACAGTTGGGAGTACAATATAATTCTTGAAATTGTCTTCTTGGAAGCTTGCCCTCTGTTAAATTTTTTGGTCGATTTTCCAGCCCAGAATTTTTTTAGAGAGCAGGTCTCATTTCCCGAACTGCAAGTGTGGTGCATATTTAGTGACCTTTAGTAATGGGTTAAAAGCTGCTGTTGTGGGAAGTGGCCTCAAGCAGGCAGCATTCCTCCATTCCCAAATCTGGGTACTAGGGCAGCAGAGCCTTTCTGGAAGTCGTGTTCCTAGGTTGTAAATTATATTGGAATGTGCATGGAGAAACCCCCATAAGTTTATGTCTCATTATTTCTTCTTGGTTTTAAAAATTTTTTTAATTGGAGTAAAGCTTAGAATATTGTTTGTCCGAGGTGTACACAATCTGGTTCATTTGTACATTATATATGTCTATTCAAGTACAGATCCCCTTCCCATGTAAAATGTTACAGAGGGTTCCGCACACCTCCCTTCTATATGGTAGGTCTTTTTGAGATATGTATATAATATGTGTTTGTATACATATAGTAACACTAACCTTAATTTATCCACTCCCCCCACCTTTCCTTTTAGATGAGCATAGTTTGTTTTCTAAATCTGTGAGTGTCTTTCTCTTTGGAAATATGTTCATTTGTGTCAGTTATTAGATAACGCCTGTAAGTGATATCATAGAATATAGGTCTTTTGCTTTCGGACTTACCTCATGTTTCGTGATTATCTCCAGACTCATTTGTGGTGCCTCAAAGAACAATGGTTCATTGTTTTCCATGGCTAATATTCCATTGTGTACATGGACCACTTCTTTTTTATCTATTCACCTGTTGTTGGACATTTTGATTCCTTCACTGTCTTGGCTATTGTGAATAAGGCTGCACTGAAGCTTTTGCGGCCTGTGTCTTCTCGATTCTTGTCTTCTCCGGTGAGAGGTCCAATGGTGCGCCTGCTGGATTGAATGGTACCTCCATTTTTACTTTTAAACACAGCTCCTTTCTGTTCTCATTATTGGCCGTTACCCCTTTACGTCTCACCAGCAGGGAGAGGGTACACAGTTCTCTAAAACCCCGTCAGCATTTATTGTTTGTAGACTTTTTGCTGATGGTCAGTCGACTGGTGTAAGTTGAAACTTTTTGTAGATTAGATTTCATGGGTCTAACACTCCCTGAGGTTGAGCTTTTATCCATTTTCCTTTTTTTTAAAAGAGCGTGAGTAAAACGTTAATATTCATACTCTCTTCTGGAAACATTTGCCTGTTTTGAAATTTTTGTCCATTCCCTACTTCAGCACAATTTTTTAGGGCAGGTGTCCTTTACAGCCCTGAGTCCTTGTGAATGTTAAGTGACCCTTAGCTGTGAGTTTAAAGCTGCTCTTGCAGGAAACGGCCACAAGGTGGCATCATTTCTCCTTTACCAAATTTGGTAACTGGGGAAACAGAGCCTTAATGGAAGTGGTGTTCTAGGTTGTAAATTAGAATGGAATGTGCCAGGAAAAAGCCCTTTATGTTTATGTCTCATTACTTGTTGTTCATATTTATAATTTACTTTTTATTTTTTATCCAAGCAAATTTGATTACAATGGTTTGTTTGTTCTAGGTGGGCAAATGTGGTTCTTTCACACATATACGTGTATCTATTCTTCCTCGCATCCTTTTCCCATGTAGGTTATGACACAATGTTGAGTAGTCTTCTCCTGGTCTTCCGTACGTTTTTGGTGATTATATATTTCACATGGTTTGTATATCTCTGTTAACCCCAATATGGTAAATTATCCAATCCTCATCCCTTTCTATTTGGTGAACCATAAGTTTTTTAATGAATCTGTGATTGCCTTTCTCTGTGGAAATATCTTCATTGGTATCAATTTTTATGTAACTCCTAAAAGTGATATGATAGGATATGTGTCTTTTACTTTCTCACTTACTACAGGTGGTGTGATTTCGTCTAGACTCATCTATGGTGCTGCAAATGGCATTGTTTCATTTTTTTCACTGGCGAATATTCCATCTATACATGGAGGAGTTCTTCTTTGTCCACCCATCTGTTGGTGGACTTTTTGGTTACCTCCATATCTTGGCTATTGTAATACTGTGCAATGCAGATTTGCCTGCCTGTGTCTTTCCAATTCTCTCTTCTTAGATTATAGGTCGAGGAGTGGGCCTGCTGGATCATATGGTAGCTCAATGTTTACCTTTTTAAGGCACCTCCATTCTGTTCTCATTCGTGGCCCTTTCCAAGTTACGTCCCCCTTGAAGTTGAGGGTATGCATTTCTCCACATCAGCTTCAGCATTTATTGTTTGTAGTTTTCTTGCTGATGGTTTTTCTGACAAGTGTGAGCTGATACCTCTTTTTGGTTGAATTCGCATGTGCCTCATAATCCGTTGAAACTGAGCTTTAAGGCATATCCTTTTTATTTTTCAAGCTGTGATTACCCCTTAGTTCTTCAAAGTGTTCTCTTAAAGTATGTGTCACATTTTGAAATGTTTTGGCCATTACCTCCCTCAAGACATATTGAGGGCATGTTTCATTTACGGTCCTGCATTACTTCTTCCTATGAAATGACCATTAGCACAGGCCTTAAAGCTGTTTTTGCAGGTAACTGCCAGAGGGTGGCAGCCTTTCTATGTTCCCCACCCTGGTAACTAGGGAAATGCCCTTGCGGCCTGTGGTGTTTCTCGGTTATAAATTAGAGTGGAGTGTGCCCGGACAAACCCACACAAGCTGATGTGTCTTTACTTTTGTTCGATTTTTAAATTTAATTTTTATTTTTCATTGGAGTAATCTTCCACTGTGTACTTGGACCACTTCTACTTTGTGCATTCCTCAGTTGATGGACATTTTCATTGCTTCCAAGTGTTGGCTATGGTAAATATTGTTGGAGTGCAGGATTGCCAGCCTGTGACTTTTTTTTTTAATATTTATTTATTTATTTATTTATTTATTTATTTATTTATTTATTTATTTTTGGCTGTGTTGGATCTTCGTTTGTGCGCGAGGGCTTTCTTTAGTTGCGGCGAGCGGGGGCCACTCTTCATCACGGTGCGTGGGTCTCTCACTATCGCGGCCTCTCTTGTTGCGGAGCACAGGCTCCATGCGCGCAGGCTCAGTGGTTGTGGCTCACTGGCCCAGTTGCTCCGCGGCATGTGGGATCTTCCCAGACCGGGGCTCGAACCCGTGTGCCCTGCATTGGCAGGCAGACTCTCAACCACTGCACCACCAGGGAAGCACCAAGCCTGTGACTTTTTGATTCTCATTTTCTCAGGTGATAGGCCCAGCAGTGGGTGTGATTGATTGACTGGTAGCACCGTGTTACCCTTATCAAAGCACCTTCTTTGTGTTTTCATTAGTGGCTCTTACCACGTCCCCCTTAGAATCGAGGGTACACATTTCTCCACAATCGCTTCAGCCTTTATTGTTTGCAGCATTTATGCTAATGGCCCTTCTGGCTGGTGTGAGCTGATAGGTTTTTGTACTTTGGGTTTTCATGTCTTTGAAAATTCATAAAACTCATCATTTTTCTCTGCCGTTTTCTTTTCTGCTAAAAAAAGGAAACAGTTGGGAGTACAATATAATTCTTGAAATTGTCTTCTTGGAAGCTTGCCCTCTGTTAAATTTTTTGGTCGATTTTCCAGCCCAGAATTTTTTTAGAGAGCAGGTCTCATTTCCCGAACTGCAAGTGTGGTGCATATTTAGTGACCTTTAGTAATGGGTTAAAAGCTGCTGTTGTGGGAAGTGGCCTCAAGCAGGCAGCATTCCTCCATTCCCAAATCTGGGTACTAGGGCAGCAGAGCCTTTCTGGAAGTCGTGTTCCTAGGTTGTAAATTATATTGGAATGTGCATGGAGAAACCCCCATAAGTTTATGTCTCATTATTTCTTCTTGGTTTTAAAAATTTTTTTAATTGGAGTAAAGCTTAGAATATTGTTTGTCCGAGGTGTACACAATCTGGTTCATTTGTACATTATATATGTCTATTCAAGTACAGATCCCCTTCCCATGTAAAATGTTACAGAGGGTTCCGCACACCTCCCTTCTATATGGTAGGTCTTTTTGAGATATGTATATAATATGTGTTTGTATACATATAGTAACACTAACCTTAATTTATCCACTCCCCCCACCTTTCCTTTTAGATGAGCATAGTTTGTTTTCTAAATCTGTGAGTGTCTTTCTCTTTGGAAATATGTTCATTTGTGTCAGTTATTAGATAACGCCTGTAAGTGATATCATAGAATATAGGTCTTTTGCTTTCGGACTTACCTCATGTTTCGTGATTATCTCCAGACTCATTTGTGGTGCCTCAAAGAACAATGGTTCATTGTTTTCCATGGCTAATATTCCATTGTGTACATGGACCACTTCTTCTTTATCTATTCACCTGTTGTTGGACATTTTGATTCCTTCACTGTCTTGGCTATTGTGAATAAGGCTGCACTGAAGCTTTTGCGGCCTGTGTCTTCTCGATTCTTGTCTTCTCCGGTGAGAGGTCCAATGGTGCGCCTGCTGGATTGAATGGTACCTCCATTTTTACTTTTAAACACAGCTCCTTTCTGTTCTCATTATTGGCCGTTACCCCTTTACGTCTCACCAGCAGGGAGAGGGTACACAGTTCTCTAAAACCCCGTCAGCATTTATTGTTTGTAGACTTTTTGCTGATGGTCAGTCGACTGGTGTAAGTTGAAACTTTTTGTAGATTAGATTTCATGGGTCTAACACTCCCTGAGGTTGAGCTTTTATCCATTTTCCTTTTTTTTAAAAGAGCGTGAGTAAAACGTTAATATTCATACTCTCTTCTGGAAACATTTGCCTGTTTTGAAATTTTTGTCCATTCCCTACTTCAGCACAATTTTTTAGGGCAGGTGTCCTTTACAGCCCTGAGTCCTTGTGAATGTTAAGTGACCCTTAGCTGTGAGTTTAAAGCTGCTCTTGCAGGAAACGGCCACAAGGTGGCATCATTTCTCCTTTACCAAATTTGGTAACTGGGGAAACAGAGCCTTAATGGAAGTGGTGTTCTAGGTTGTAAATTAGAATGGAATGTGCCAGGAAAAAGCCCTTTATGTTTATGTCTCATTACTTGTTGTTCATATTTATAATTTACTTTTTATTTTTTATCCAAGCAAATTTGATTACAATGGTTTGTTTGTTCTAGGTGGGCAAATGTGGTTCTTTCACACATATACGTGTATCTATTCTTCCTCGCATCCTTTTCCCATGTAGGTTATGACACAATGTTGAGTAGTCTTCTCCTGGTCTTCCGTACGTTTTTGGTGATTATATATTTCACATGGTTTGTATATCTCTGTTAACCCCAATATGGTAAATTATCCAATCCTCATCCCTTTCTATTTGGTGAACCATAAGTTTTTAATGAATCTGTGATTGCCTTTCTCTGTGGAAATATCTTCATTGGTATCAATTTTTATGTAACTCCTAAAAGTGATATGATAGGATATGTGTCTTTTACTTTCTCACTTACTACAGGTGGTGTGATTTCGTCTAGACTCATCTATGGTGCTGCAAATGGCATTGTTTCATTTTTTTCACTGGCGAATATTCCATCTATACATGGAGGAGTTCTTCTTTGTCCACCCATCTGTTGGTGGACTTTTTGGTTACCTCCATATCTTGGCTATTGTAATACTGTGCAATGCAGATTTGCCTGCCTGTGTCTTTCCAATTCTCTCTTCTTAGATTATAGGTCGAGGAGTGGGCCTGCTGGATCATATGGTAGCTCAATGTTTACCTTTTTAAGGCACCTCCATTCTGTTCTCATTCGTGGCCCTTTCCAAGTTACGTCCCCCTTGAAGTTGAGGGTATGCATTTCTCCACATCAGCTTCAGCATTTATTGTTTGTAGTTTTCTTGCTGATGGTTTTTCTGACAAGTGTGAGCTGATACCTCTTTTTGGTTGAATTCGCATGTGCCTCATAATCCGTTGAAACTGAGCTTTAAGGCATATCCTTTTTATTTTTCAAGCTGTGATTACCCCTTAGTTCTTCAAAGTGTTCTCTTAAAGTATGTGTCACATTTTGAAATGTTTTGGCCATTACCTCCCTCAAGACATATTGAGGGCATGTTTCATTTACGGTCCTGCATTACTTCTTCCTATGAAATGACCATTAGCACAGGCCTTAAAGCTGTTTTTGCAGGTAACTGCCAGAGGGTGGCAGCCTTTCTATGTTCCCCACCCTGGTAACTAGGGAAATGCCCTTGCGGCCTGTGGTGTTTCTCGGTTATAAATTAGAGTGGAGTGTGCCCGGACAAACCCACACAAGCTGATGTGTCTTTACTTTTGTTCGATTTTTAAATTTAATTTTTATTTTTCATTGGAGTAATCTTCCACTGTGTACTTGGACCACTTCTACTTTGTGCATTCCTCAGTTGATGGACATTTTCATTGCTTCCAAGTGTTGGCTATGGTAAATATTGTTGGAGTGCAGGATTGCCAGCCTGTGACTTTTTTTTTAATATTTATTTATTTATTTATTTATTTATTTATTTATTTATTTATTTATTTATTTTTGGCTGTGTTGGATCTTCGTTTGTGCGCGAGGGCTTTCTGTAGTTGCGGCGAGCGGGGGCCACTCTTCATCGCGGTGCGTGGGTCTCTCACTATCGCGGCCTCTCTTGTTGCGGAGCACAGGCTCCATGCGCGCAGGCTCAGTGGTTGTGGCTCACGGGCCCAGTTGCTCCGCGGCATGTGGGATCTTCCCAGACCGGGGCTCGAACCCGTGTGCCCTGCATTGGCAGGCAGACTCTCAACCACTGCACCACCAGGGAAGCCCCAAGCCTGTGACTTTTTGATTCTCATTTTCTCAGGTGATAGGCCCAGCAGTGGGTGTGATTGATTGACTGGTAGCACCGTGTTACCCTTATCAAAGCACCTTCTTTGTGTTTTCATTAGTGGCTCTTACCACGTCCCCCTTAGAATCGAGGGTACGCATTTCTCCACAATCGCTTCAGCCTTTATTGTTTGCAGCATTTATGCTAATGGCCCTTCTGGCTGGTGTGAGCTGATAGGTTTTTGTACTTTGGGTTTTCATGTCTTTGAAAATTCATAAAACTCATCATTTTTCTCTGCCGTTTTCTTTTCTGCTAAAAAAAGGAAACAGTTGGGAGTACAATATAATTCTTGAAATTGTCTTCTTGGAAGCTTGCCCTCTGTTAAATTTTTTGGTCGATTTTCCAGCCCAGAATTTTTTTAGAGAGCAGGTCTCATTTCCCGAACTGCAAGTGTGGTGCATATTTAGTGACCTTTAGTAATGGGTTAAAAGCTGCTGTTGTGGGAAGTGGCCTCAAGCAGGCAGCATTCCTCCATTCCCAAATCTGGGTACTAGGGCAGCAGAGCCTTTCTGGAAGTCGTGTTCCTAGGTTGTAAATTATATTGGAATGTGCATGGAGAAACCCCCATAAGTTTATGTCTCATTATTTCTTCTTGGTTTTAAAATTTTTTTTAATTGGAGTAAAGCTTAGAATATTGTTTGTCCGAGGTGTACACAATCTGGTTCATTTGTACATTATATATGTCTATTCAAGTACAGATCCCCTTCCCATGTAAAATGTTACAGAGGGTTCCGCACACCTCCCTTCTATATGGTAGGTCTTTTTGAGATATGTATATAATATGTGTTTGTATACATATAGTAACACTAACCTTAATTTATCCACTCCCCCCACCTTTCCTTTTAGATGAGCATAGTTTGTTTTCTAAATCTGTGAGTGTCTTTCTCTTTGGAAATATGTTCATTTGTGTCAGTTATTAGATAACGCCTGTAAGTGATATCATAGAATATAGGTCTTTTGCTTTCGGACTTACCTCATGTTTCGTGATTATCTCCAGACTCATTTGTGGTGCCTCAAAGAACAATGGTTCATTGTTTTCCATGGCTAATATTCCATTGTGTACATGGACCACTTTTTCTTTATCTATTCACCTGTTGTTGGACATTTTGATTCCTTCACTGTCTTGGCTATTGTGAATAAGGCTGCACTGAAGCTTTTGCGGCCTGTGTCTTCTCGATTCTTGTCTTCTCCGGTGAGAGGTCCAATGGTGCGCCTGCTGGATTGAATGGTACCTCCATTTTTACTTTTAAACACAGCTCCTTTCTGTTCTCATTATTGGCCGTTACCCCTTTACGTCTCACCAGCAGGGAGAGGGTACACAGTTCTCTAAAACCCCGTCAGCATTTATTGTTTGTAGACTTTTTGCTGATGGTCAGTCGACTGGTGTAAGTTGAAACTTTTTGTAGATTAGATTTCATGGGTCTAACACTCCCTGAGGTTGAGCTTTTATCCATTTTCCTTTTTTTTAAAAGAGCGTGAGTAAAACGTTAATATTCATACTCTCTTCTGGAAACATTTGCCTGTTTTGAAATTTTTGTCCATTCCCTACTTCAGCACAATTTTTTAGGGCAGGTGTCCTTTACAGCCCTGAGTCCTTGTGAATGTTAAGTGACCCTTAGCTGTGAGTTTAAAGCTGCTCTTGCAGGAAACGGCCACAAGGTGGCATCATTTCTCCTTTACCAAATTTGGTAACTGGGGAAACAGAGCCTTAATGGAAGTGGTGTTCTAGGTTGTAAATTAGAATGGAATGTGCCAGGAAAAAGCCCTTTATGTTTATGTCTCATTACTTGTTGTTCATATTTATAATTTACTTTTTATTTTTTATCCAAGCAAATTTGATTACAATGGTTTGTTTGTTCTAGGTGGGCAAATGTGGTTCTTTCACACATATACGTGTATCTATTCTTCCTCGCATCCTTTTCCCATGTAGGTTATGACACAATGTTGAGTAGTCTTCTCCTGGTCTTCCGTACGTCTTTGGTGATTATATATTTCACATGGTTTGTATATCTCTGTTAACCCCAATATGGTAAATTATCCAATCCTCATCCCTTTCTATTTGGTGAACAATAAGTTTTTTAATGAATCTGTGATTGCCCTTCTCTGTGGAAATATCTTCATTGGTATCAATTTTTATGTAACTCCTAAAAGTGATATGATAGGATATGTGTCTTTTACTTTCTCACTTACTACAGGTGGTGTGATTTCGTCTAGACTCATCTATGGTGCTGCAAATGGCATTGTTTCATTTTTTTCACTGGCGAATATTCCATCTATACATGGAGGAGTTCTTCTTTGTCCAGCCATCTGTTGGTGGACTTTTTGGTTACCTCCATATCTTGGCTATTGTAATACTGTGCAATGCAGATTTGCCTGCCTGTGTCTTTCCAATTCTCTCTTCTTAGATTATAGGTCGAGGAGTGGGCCTGCTGGATCATATGGTAGCTCAATGTTTACCTTTTTAAGGCACCTCCATTCTGTTCTCATTCGTGGCCCTTTCCAAGTTACGTCCCCCTTGAAGTTGAGGGTATGCATTTCTCCACATCAGCTTCAGCATTTATTGTTTGTAGTTTTCTTGCTGATGGTTTTTCTGACAAGTGTGAGCTGATACCTCTTTTTGGTTGAATTCGCATGTGCCTCATAATCCGTTGAAACTGAGCTTTAAGGCATATCCTTTTTATTTTTCAAGCTGTGATTACCCCTTAGTTCTTCAAAGTGTTCTCTTAAAGTATGTGTCACATTTTGAAATGTTTTGGCCATTACCTCCCTCAAGACATATTGAGGGCATGTTTCATTTACGGTCCTGCATTACTTCTTCCTATGAAATGACCATTAGCACAGGCCTTAAAGCTGTTTTTGCAGGTAACTGCCAGAGGGTGGCAGCCTTTCTATGTTCCCCACCCTGGTAACTAGGGAAATGCCCTTGCGGCCTGTGGTGTTTCTCGGTTATAAATTAGAGTGGAGTGTGCCCGGACAAACCCACACAAGCTGATGTGTCTTTACTTTTGTTCGATTTTTAAATTTAATTTTTATTTTTCATTGGAGTAATCTTCCACTGTGTACTTGGACCACTTCTACTTTGTGCATTCCTCAGTTGATGGACATTTTCATTGCTTCCAAGTGTTGGCTATGGTAAATATTGTTGGAGTGCAGGATTGCCAGCCTGTGACTTTTTTTTTTAATATTTATTTATTTATTTATTTATTTATTTATTTATTTATTTATTTTTGGCTGTGTTGGATCTTCGTTTGTGCGCGAGGGCTTTCTGTAGTTGAGGCGAGCGGGGGCCACTCTTCATCACGGTGCGTGGGTCTCTCACTATCGCGGCCTCTCTTGTTGCCGAGCACAGGCTCCATGCTCGCAGGCTCAGTGGTTGTGGCTCACGGGCCCAGTTGCTCCGCGGCATGTGGGATCTTCCCAGACCGGGGCTCGAACCCGTGTGCCCTGCATTGGCAGGCAGACTCTCAACCACTGCACCACCAGGGAAGCACCAAGCCTGTGACTTTTTGATTCTCATTTTCTCAGGTGATAGGCCCAGCAGTGGGTGTGATTGATTGACTGGTAGCACCGTGTTACCCTTATCAAAGCACCTTCTTTGTGTTTTCATTAGTGGCTCTTACCACGTCCCCCTTAGAATCGAGGGTACGCATTTCTCCACAATCGCTTCAGCATTTATTGTTTGCAGCATTTATGCTAATGACCTTTCTGGCTGGTGTGAGCTGATAGGTTTTTGTACTTTGGGTTTTCATGTCTTTGAAAATTCATAAAACTCATCATTTTTCTCTGCCGTTTTCTTTTCTGCTAAAAAAAGGAAACAGTTGGGAGTACAATATAATTCTTGAAATTGTCTTCTTGGAAGCTTGCCCTCTGTTAAATTTTTTGGTCGATTTTCCAGCCCAGAATTTTTTTAGAGAGCAGGTCTCATTTCCCGAACTGCAAGTGTGGTGCATATTTAGTGACCTTTAGTAATGGGTTAAAAGCTGCTGTTGTGGGAAGTGGCCTCAAGCAGGCAGCATTCCTCCATTCCCAAATCTGGGTACTAGGGCAGCAGAGCCTTTCTGGAAGTCGTGTTCCTAGGTTGTAAATTATATTGGAATGTGCATGGAGAAACCCCCATAAGTTTATGTCTCATTATTTCTTCTTGGTTTTAAAATTTTTTTTAATTGGAGTAAAGCTTAGAATATTGTTTGTCCGAGGTGTACACAATCTGGTTCATTTGTACATTATATATGTCTATTCAAGTACAGATCCCCTTCCCATGTAAAATGTTACAGAGGGTTCCGCACACCTCCCTTCTATATGGTAGGTCTTTTTGAGATATGTATATAATATGTGTTTGTATACATATAGTAACACTAACCTTAATTTATCCACTCCCCCCACCTTTCCTTTTAGATGAGCATAGTTTGTTTTCTAAATCTGTGAGTGTCTTTCTCTTTGGAAATATGTTCATTTGTGTCAGTTATTAGATAACGCCTGTAAGTGATATCATAGAATATAGGTCTTTTGCTTTCGGACTTACCTCATGTTTCGTGATTATCTCCAGACTCATTTGTGGTGCCTCAAAGAACAATGGTTCATTGTTTTCCATGGCTAATATTCCATTGTGTACATGGACCACTTCTTCTTTATCTATTCACCTGTTGTTGGACATTTTGATTCCTTCACTGTCTTGGCTATTGTGAATAAGGCTGCACTGAAGCTTTTGCGGCCTGTGTCTTCTCGATTCTTGTCTTCTCCGGTGAGAGGTCCAATGGTGCGCCTGCTGGATTGAATGGTACCTCCATTTTTACTTTTAAACACAGCTCCTTTCTGTTCTCATTATTGGCCGTTACCCCTTTACGTCTCACCAGCAGGGAGAGGGTACACAGTTCTCTAAAACCCCGTCAGCATTTATTGTTTGTAGACTTTTTGCTGATGGTCAGTCGACTGGTGTAAGTTGAAACTTTTTGTAGATTAGATTTCATGGGTCTAACACTCCCTGAGGTTGAGCTTTTATCCATTTTCCTTTTTTTTAAAAGAGCGTGAGTAAAACGTTAATATTCATACTCTCTTCTGGAAACATTTGCCTGTTTTGAAATTTTTGTCCATTCCCTACTTCAGCACAATTTTTTAGGGCAGGTGTCCTTTACAGCCCTGAGTCCTTGTGAATGTTAAGTGACCCTTAGCTGTGAGTTTAAAGCTGCTCTTGCAGGAAACGGCCACAAGGTGGCATCATTTCTCCTTTACCAAATTTGGTAACTGGGGAAACAGAGCCTTAATGGAAGTGGTGTTCTAGGTTGTAAATTAGAATGGAATGTGCCAGGAAAAAGCCCTTTATGTTTATGTCTCATTACTTGTTGTTCATATTTATAATTTACTTTTTATTTTTTATCCAAGCAAATTTGATTACAATGGTTTGTTTGTTCTAGGTGGGCAAATGTGGTTCTTTCACACATATACGTGTATCTATTCTTCCTCGCATCCTTTTCCCATGTAGGTTATGACACAATGTTGAGTAGTCTTCTCCTGGTCTTCCGTACGTCTTTGGTGATTATATATTTCACATGGTTTGTATATCTCTGTTAACCCCAATATGGTAAATTATCCAATCCTCATCCCTTTCTATTTGGTGAACCATAAGTTTTTTAATGAATCTGTGATTGCCTTTCTCTGTGGAAATATCTTCATTGGTATCAATTTTTATGTAACTCCTAAAAGTGATATGATAGGATATGTGTCTTTTACTTTCTCACTTACTACAGGTGGTGTGATTTCGTCTAGACTCATCTATGGTGCTGCAAATGGCATTGTTTCATTTTTTTCACTGGCGAATATTCCATCTATACATGGAGGAGTTCTTCTTTGTCCACCCATCTGTTGGTGGACTTTTTGGTTACCTCCATATCTTGGCTATTGTAATACTGTGCAATGCAGATTTGCCTGCCTGTGTCTTTCCAATTCTCTCTTCTTAGATTATAGGTCGAGGAGTGGGCCTGCTGGATCATATGGTAGCTCAATGTTTACCTTTTTAAGGCACCTCCATTCTGTTCTCATTCGTGGCCCTTTCCAAGTTACGTCCCCCTTGAAGTTGAGGGTATGCATTTCTCCACATCAGCTTCAGCATTTATTGTTTGTAGTTTTCTTGCTGATGGTTTTTCTGACAAGTGTGAGCTGATACCTCTTTTTGGTTGAATTCGCATGTGCCTCATAATCCGTTGAAACTGAGCTTTAAGGCATATCCTTTTTATTTTTCAAGCTGTGATTACCCCTTAGTTCTTCAAAGTGTTCTCTTAAAGTATGTGTCACATTTTGAAATGTTTTGGCCATTACCTCCCTCAAGACATATTGAGGGCATGTTTCATTTACGGTCCTGCATTACTTCTTCCTATGAAATGACCATTAGCACAGGCCTTAAAGCTGTTTTTGCAGGTAACTGCCAGAGGGTGGCAGCCTTTCTATGTTCCCCACCCTGGTAACTAGGGAAATGCCCTTGCGGCCTGTGGTGTTTCTCGGTTATAAATTAGAGTGGAGTGTGCCCGGACAAACCCACACAAGCTGATGTGTCTTTACTTTTGTTCGATTTTTAAATTTAATTTTTATTTTTCATTGGAGTAATCTTCCACTGTGTACTTGGACCACTTCTACTTTGTGCATTCCTCAGTTGATGGACATTTTCATTGCTTCCAAGTGTTGGCTATGGTAAATATTGTTGGAGTGCAGGATTGCCAGCCTGTGACTTTTTTTTTTAATATTTATTTATTTATTTATTTATTTATTTATTTATTTATTTATTTTTGGCTGTGTTGGATCTTCGTTTGTGCGCGAGGGCTTTCTGTAGTTGAGGCGAGCGGGGGCCACTCTTCATCACGGTGCGTGGGTCTCTCACTATCGCGGCCTCTCTTGTTGCCGAGCACAGGCTCCATGCGCGCAGGCTCAGTGGTTGTGGCTCACGGGCCCAGTTGCTCCGCGGCATGTGGGATCTTCCCAGACCGGGGCTCGAACCCGTGTGCCCTGCATTGGCAGGCAGACTCTCAACCACTGCACCACCAGGGAAGCCCCAAGCCTGTGACTTTTTGATTCTCATTTTCTCAGGTGATAGGCCCAGCAGTGGGTGTGATTGATTGACTGGTAGCACCGTGTTACCCTTATCAAAGCACCTTCTTTGTGTTTTCATTAGTGGCTCTTACCACGTCCCCCTTAGAATCGAGGGTACGCATTTCTCCACAATCGCTTCAGCATTTATTGTTTGCAGCATTTATGCTAATGACCTTTCTGGCTGGTGTGAGCTGATAGGTTTTTGTACTTTGGGTTTTCATGTCTTTGAAAATTCATAAAACTCATCATTTTTCTCTGCCGTTTTCTTTTCTGCTAAAAAAAGGAAACAGTTGGGAGTACAATATAATTCTTGAAATTGTCTTCTTGGAAGCTTGCCCTCTGTTAAATTTTTTGGTCGATTTTCCAGCCCAGAATTTTTTTAGAGAGCAGGTCTCATTTCCCGAACTGCAAGTGTGGTGCATATTTAGTGACCTTTAGTAATGGGTTAAAAGCTGCTGTTGTGGGAAGTGGCCTCAAGCAGGCAGCATTCCTCCATTCCCAAATCTGGGTACTAGGGCAGCAGAGCCTTTCTGGAAGTCGTGTTCCTAGGTTGTAAATTATATTGGAATGTGCATGGAGAAACCCCCATAAGTTTATGTCTCATTATTTCTTCTTGGTTTTAAAATTTTTTTTAATTGGAGTAAAGCTTAGAATATTGTTTGTCCGAGGTGTACACAATCTGGTTCATTTGTACATTATATATGTCTATTCAAGTACAGATCCCCTTCCCATGTAAAATGTTACAGAGGGTTCCGCACACCTCCCTTCTATATGGTAGGTCTTTTTGAGATATGTATATAATATGTGTTTGTATACATATAGTAACACTAACCTTAATTTATCCACTCCCCCCACCTTTCCTTTTAGATGAGCATAGTTTGTTTTCTAAATCTGTGAGTGTCTTTCTCTTTGGAAATATGTTCATTTGTGTCAGTTATTAGATAACGCCTGTAAGTGATATCATAGAATATAGGTCTTTTGCTTTCGGACTTACCTCATGTTTCGTGATTATCTCCAGACTCATTTGTGGTGCCTCAAAGAACAATGGTTCATTGTTTTCCATGGCTAATATTCCATTGTGTACATGGACCACTTCTTCTTTATCTATTCACCTGTTGTTGGACATTTTGATTCCTTCACTGTCTTGGCTATTGTGAATAAGGCTGCACTGAAGCTTTTGCGGCCTGTGTCTTCTCGATTCTTGTCTTCTCCGGTGAGAGGTCCAATGGTGCGCCTGCTGGATTGAATGGTACCTCCATTTTTACTTTTAAACACAGCTCCTTTCTGTTCTCATTATTGGCCGTTACCCCTTTACGTCTCACCAGCAGGGAGAGGGTACACAGTTCTCTAAAACCCCGTCAGCATTTATTGTTTGTAGACTTTTTGCTGATGGTCAGTCGACTGGTGTAAGTTGAAACTTTTTGTAGATTAGATTTCATGGGTCTAACACTCCCTGAGGTTGAGCTTTTATCCATTTTCCTTTTTTTTAAAAGAGCGTGAGTAAAACGTTAATATTCATACTCTCTTCTGGAAACATTTGCCTGTTTTGAAATTTTTGTCCATTCCCTACTTCAGCACAATTTTTTAGGGCAGGTGTCCTTTACAGCCCTGAGTCCTTGTGAATGTTAAGTGACCCTTAGCTGTGAGTTTAAAGCTGCTCTTGCAGGAAACGGCCACAAGGTGGCATCATTTCTCCTTTACCAAATTTGGTAACTGGGGAAACAGAGCCTTAATGGAAGTGGTGTTCTAGGTTGTAAATTAGAATGGAATGTGCCAGGAAAAAGCCCTTTATGTTTATGTCTCATTACTTGTTGTTCATATTTATAATTTACTTTTTATTTTTTATCCAAGCAAATTTGATTACAATGGTTTGTTTGTTCTAGGTGGGCAAATGTGGTTCTTTCACACATATACGTGTATCTATTCTTCCTCGCATCCTTTTCCCATGTAGGTTATGACACAATGTTGAGTAGTCTTCTCCTGGTCTTCCGTACGTCTTTGGTGATTATATATTTCACATGGTTTGTATATCTCTGTTAACCCCAATATGGTAAATTATCCAATCCTCATCCCTTTCTATTTGGTGAACCATAAGTTTTTTAATGAATCTGTGATTGCCTTTCTCTGTGGAAATATCTTCATTGGTATCAATTTTTATGTAACTCCTAAAAGTGATATGATAGGATATGTGTCTTTTACTTTCTCACTTACTACAGGTGGTGTGATTTCGTCTAGACTCATCTATGGTGCTGCAAATGGCATTGTTTCATTTTTTTCACTGGCGAATATTCCATCTATACATGGAGGAGTTCTTCTTTGTCCACCCATCTGTTGGTGGACTTTTTGGTTACCTCCATATCTTGGCTATTGTAATACTGTGCAATGCAGATTTGCCTGCCTGTGTCTTTCCAATTCTCTCTTCTTAGATTATAGGTCGAGGAGTGGGCCTGCTGGATCATATGGTAGCTCAATGTTTACCTTTTTAAGGCACCTCCATTCTGTTCTCATTCGTGGCCCTTTCCAAGTTACGTCCCCCTTGAAGTTGAGGGTATGCATTTCTCCACATCAGCTTCAGCATTTATTGTTTGTAGTTTTCTTGCTGATGGTTTTTCTGACAAGTGTGAGCTGATACCTCTTTTTGGTTGAATTCGCATGTGCCTCATAATCCGTTGAAACTGAGCTTTAAGGCATATCCTTTTTATTTTTCAAGCTGTGATTACCCCTTAGTTCTTCAAAGTGTTCTCTTAAAGTATGTGTCACATTTTGAAATGTTTTGGCCATTACCTCCCTCAAGACATATTGAGGGCATGTTTCATTTACGGTCCTGCATTACTTCTTCCTATGAAATGACCATTAGCACAGGCCTTAAAGCTGTTTTTGCAGGTAACTGCCAGAGGGTGGCAGCCTTTCTATGTTCCCCACCCTGGTAACTAGGGAAATGCCCTTGCGGCCTGTGGTGTTTCTCGGTTATAAATTAGAGTGGAGTGTGCCCGGACAAACCCACACAAGCTGATGTGTCTTTACTTTTGTTCGATTTTTAAATTTAATTTTTATTTTTCATTGGAGTAATCTTCCACTGTGTACTTGGACCACTTCTACTTTGTGCATTCCTCAGTTGATGGACATTTTCATTGCTTCCAAGTGTTGGCTATGGTAAATATTGTTGGAGTGCAGGATTGCCAGCCTGTGACTTTTTTTTTTAATATTTATTTATTTATTTATTTATTTATTTATTTATTTATTTATTTTTGGCTGTGTTGGATCTTCGTTTGTGCGCGAGGGCTTTCTGTAGTTGAGGCGAGCGGGGGCCACTCTTCATCACGGTGCGTGGGTCTCTCACTATCGCGGCCTCTCTTGTTGCCGAGCACAGGCTCCATGCGCGCAGGCTCAGTGGTTGTGGCTCACGGGCCCAGTTGCTCCGCGGCATGTGGGATCTTCCCAGACCGGGGCTCGAACCCGTGTGCCCTGCATTGGCAGGCAGACTCTCAACCACTGCACCACCAGGGAAGCACCAAGCCTGTGACTTTTTGATTCTCATTTTCTCAGGTGATAGGCCCAGCAGTGGGTGTGATTGATTGACTGGTAGCACCGTGTTACCCTTATCAAAGCACCTTCTTTGTGTTTTCATTAGTGGCTCTTACCACGTCCCCCTTAGAATCGAGGGTACGCATTTCTCCACAATCGCTTCAGCATTTATTGTTTGCAGCATTTATGCTAATGACCTTTCTGGCTGGTGTGAGCTGATAGGTTTTTGTACTTTGGGTTTTCATGTCTTTGAAAATTCATAAAACTCATCATTTTTCTCTGCCGTTTTCTTTTCTGCTAAAAAAAGGAAACAGTTGGGAGTACAATATAATTCTTGAAATTGTCTTCTTGGAAGCTTGCCCTCTGTTAAATTTTTTGGTCGATTTTCCAGCCCAGAATTTTTTTAGAGAGCAGGTCTCATTTCCCGAACTGCAAGTGTGGTGCATATTTAGTGACCTTTAGTAATGGGTTAAAAGCTGCTGTTGTGGGAAGTGGCCTCAAGCAGGCAGCATTCCTCCATTCCCAAATCTGGGTACTAGGGCAGCAGAGCCTTTCTGGAAGTCGTGTTCCTAGGTTGTAAATTATATTGGAATGTGCATGGAGAAACCCCCATAAGTTTATGTCTCATTATTTCTTCTTGGTTTTAAAATTTTTTTTAATTGGAGTAAAGCTTAGAATATTGTTTGTCCGAGGTGTACACAATCTGGTTCATTTGTACATTATATATGTCTATTCAAGTACAGATCCCCTTCCCATGTAAAATGTTACAGAGGGTTCTGCACACCTCCCTTCTATATGGTAGGTCTTTTTGAGATATGTATATAATATGTGTTTGTATACATATAGTAACACTAACCTTAATTTATCCACTCCCCCCACCTTTCCTTTTAGATGAGCATAGTTTGTTTTCTAAATCTGTGAGTGTCTTTCTCTTTGGAAATATGTTCATTTGTGTCAGTTATTAGATAACGCCTGTAAGTGATATCATAGAATATAGGTCTTTTGCTTTCGGACTTACCTCATGTTTCGTGATTATCTCCAGACTCATTTGTGGTGCCTCAAAGAACAATGGTTCATTGTTTTCCATGGCTAATATTCCATTGTGTACATGGACCACTTCTTCTTTATCTATTCACCTGTTGTTGGACATTTTGATTCCTTCACTGTCTTGGCTATTGTGAATAAGGCTGCACTGAAGCTTTTGCGGCCTGTGTCTTCTCGATTCTTGTCTTCTCCGGTGAGAGGTCCAATGGTGCGCCTGCTGGATTGAATGGTACCTCCATTTTTACTTTTAAACACAGCTCCTTTCTGTTCTCATTATTGGCCGTTACCCCTTTACGTCTCACCAGCAGGGAGAGGGTACACAGTTCTCTAAAACCCCGTCAGCATTTATTGTTTGTAGACTTTTTGCTGATGGTCAGTCGACTGGTGTAAGTTGAAACTTTTTGTAGATTAGATTTCATGGGTCTAACACTCCCTGAGGTTGAGCTTTTATCCATTTTCCTTTTTTTTAAAAGAGCGTGAGTAAAACGTTAATATTCATACTCTCTTCTGGAAACATTTGCCTGTTTTGAAATTTTTGTCCATTCCCTACTTCAGCACAATTTTTTAGGGCAGGTGTCCTTTACAGCCCTGAGTCCTTGTGAATGTTAAGTGACCCTTAGCTGTGAGTTTAAAGCTGCTCTTGCAGGAAACGGCCACAAGGTGGCATCATTTCTCCTTTACCAAATTTGGTAACTGGGGAAACAGAGCCTTAATGGAAGTGGTGTTCTAGGTTGTAAATTAGAATGGAATGTGCCAGGAAAAAGCCCTTTATGTTTATGTCTCATTACTTGTTGTTCATATTTATAATTTACTTTTTATTTTTTATCCAAGCAAATTTGATTACAATGGTTTGTTTGTTCTAGGTGGGCAAATGTGGTTCTTTCACACATATACGTGTATCTATTCTTCCTCGCATCCTTTTCCCATGTAGGTTATGACACAATGTTGAGTAGTCTTCTCCTGGTCTTCCGTACGTCTTTGGTGATTATATATTTCACATGGTTTGTATATCTCTGTTAACCCCAATATGGTAAATTATCCAATCCTCATCCCTTTCTATTTGGTGAACCATAAGTTTTTTAATGAATCTGTGATTGCCTTTCTCTGTGGAAATATCTTCATTGGTATCAATTTTTATGTAACTCCTAAAAGTGATATGATAGGATATGTGTCTTTTACTTTCTCACTTACTACAGGTGGTGTGATTTCGTCTAGACTCATCTATGGTGCTGCAAATGGCATTGTTTCATTTTTTTCACTGGCGAATATTCCATCTATACATGGAGGAGTTCTTCTTTGTCCACCCATCTGTTGGTGGACTTTTTGGTTACCTCCATATCTTGGCTATTGTAATACTGTGCAATGCAGATTTGCCTGCCTGTGTCTTTCCAATTCTCTCTTCTTAGATTATAGGTCGAGGAGTGGGCCTGCTGGATCATATGGTAGCTCAATGTTTACCTTTTTAAGGCACCTCCATTCTGTTCTCATTCGTGGCCCTTTCCAAGTTACGTCCCCCTTGAAGTTGAGGGTATGCATTTCTCCACATCAGCTTCAGCATTTATTGTTTGTAGTTTTCTTGCTGATGGTTTTTCTGACAAGTGTGAGCTGATACCTCTTTTTGGTTGAATTCGCATGTGCCTCATAATCCGTTGAAACTGAGCTTTAAGGCATATCCTTTTTATTTTTCAAGCTGTGATTACCCCTTAGTTCTTCAAAGTGTTCTCTTAAAGTATGTGTCACATTTTGAAATGTTTTGGCCATTACCTCCCTCAAGACATATTGAGGGCATGTTTCATTTACGGTCCTGCATTACTTCTTCCTATGAAATGACCATTAGCACAGGCCTTAAAGCTGTTTTTGCAGGTAACTGCCAGAGGGTGGCAGCCTTTCTATGTTCCCCACCCTGGTAACTAGGGAAATGCCCTTGCGGCCTGTGGTGTTTCTCGGTTATAAATTAGAGTGGAGTGTGCCCGGACAAACCCACACAAGCTGATGTGTCTTTACTTTTGTTCGATTTTTAAATTTAATTTTTATTTTTCATTGGAGTAATCTTCCACTGTGTACTTGGACCACTTCTACTTTGTGCATTCCTCAGTTGATGGACATTTTCATTGCTTCCAAGTGTTGGCTATGGTAAATATTGTTGGAGTGCAGGATTGCCAGCCTGTGACTTTTTTTTTTAATATTTATTTATTTATTTATTTATTTATTTATTTATTTATTTATTTTTGGCTGTGTTGGATCTTCGTTTGTGCGCGAGGGCTTTCTTTAGTTGCGGCGAGCGGGGGCCACTCTTCATCGCGGTGCGTGGGTCTCTCACTATCGCGGCCTCTCTTGTTGCGGAGCACAGGCTCCATGCGCGCAGGCTCAGTGGTTGTGGCTCACGGGCCCAGTTGCTCCGCGGCATGTGGGATCTTCCCAGACCGGGGCTCGAACCCGTGTGCCCTGCATTGGCAGGCAGACTCTCAACCACTGCACCACCAGGGAAGCACCAAGCCTGTGACTTTTTGATTCTCATTTTCTCAGGTGATAGGCCCAGCAGTGGGTGTGATTGATTGACTGGTAGCACCGTGTTACCCTTATCAAAGCACCTTCTTTGTGTTTTCATTAGTGGCTCTTACCACGTCCCCCTTAGAATCGAGGGTACGCATTTCTCCACAATCGCTTCAGCCTTTATTGTTTGCAGCATTTATGCTAATGGCCCTTCTGGCTGGTGTGAGCTGATAGGTTTTTGTACTTTGGGTTTTCATGTCTTTGAAAATTCATAAAACTCATCATTTTTCTCTGCCGTTTTCTTTTCTGCTAAAAAAAGGAAACAGTTGGGAGTACAATATAATTCTTGAAATTGTCTTCTTGGAAGCTTGCCCTCTGTTAAATTTTTTGGTCGATTTTCCAGCCCAGAATTTTTTTAGAGAGCAGGTCTCATTTCCCGAACTGCAAGTGTGGTGCATATTTAGTGACCTTTAGTAATGGGTTAAAAGCTGCTGTTGTGGGAAGTGGCCTCAAGCAGGCAGCATTCCTCCATTCCCAAATCTGGGTACTAGGGCAGCAGAGCCTTTCTGGAAGTCGTGTTCCTAGGTTGTAAATTATATTGGAATGTGCATGGAGAAACCCCCATAAGTTTATGTCTCATTATTTCTTCTTGGTTTTAAAATTTTTTTTAATTGGAGTAAAGCTTAGAATATTGTTTGTCCGAGGTGTACACAATCTGGTTCATTTGTACATTATATATGTCTATTCAAGTACAGATCCCCTTCCCATGTAAAATGTTACAGAGGGTTCCGCACACCTCCCTTCTATATGGTAGGTCTTTTTGAGATATGTATATAATATGTGTTTGTATACATATAGTAACACTAACCTTAATTTATCCACTCCCCCCACCTTTCCTTTTAGATGAGCATAGTTTGTTTTCTAAATCTGTGAGTGTCTTTCTCTTTGGAAATATGTTCATTTGTGTCAGTTATTAGATAACGCCTGTAAGTGATATCATAGAATATAGGTCTTTTGCTTTCGGACTTACCTCATGTTTCGTGATTATCTCCAGACTCATTTGTGGTGCCTCAAAGAACAATGGTTCATTGTTTTCCATGGCTAATATTCCATTGTGTACATGGACCACTTCTTCTTTATCTATTCACCTGTTGTTGGACATTTTGATTCCTTCACTGTCTTGGCTATTGTGAATAAGGCTGCACTGAAGCTTTTGCGGCCTGTGTCTTCTCGATTCTTGTCTTCTCCGGTGAGAGGTCCAATGGTGCGCCTGCTGGATTGAATGGTACCTCCATTTTTACTTTTAAACACAGCTCCTTTCTGTTCTCATTATTGGCCGTTACCCCTTTACGTCTCACCAGCAGGGAGAGGGTACACAGTTCTCTAAAACCCCGTCAGCATTTATTGTTTGTAGACTTTTTGCTGATGGTCAGTCGACTGGTGTAAGTAGAAACTTTTTGTAGATTAGATTTCATGGGTCTAACACTCCCTGAGGTTGAGCTTTTATCCATTTTCCTTTTTTTTAAAAGAGCGTGAGTAAAACGTTAATATTCATACTCTCTTCTGGAAACATTTGCCTGTTTTGAAATTTTTGTCCATTCCCTACTTCAGCACAATTTTTTAGGGCAGGTGTCCTTTACAGCCCTGAGTCCTTGTGAATGTTAAGTGACCCTTAGCTGTGAGTTTAAAGCTGCTCTTGCAGGAAACGGCCACAAGGTGGCATCATTTCTCCTTTACCAAATTTGGTAACTGGGGAAACAGAGCCTTAATGGAAGTGGTGTTCTAGGTTGTAAATTAGAATGGAATGTGCCAGGAAAAAGCCCTTTATGTTTATGTCTCATTACTTGTTGTTCATATTTATAATTTACTTTTTATTTTTTATCCAAGCAAATTTGATTACAATGGTTTGTTTGTTCTAGGTGGGCAAATGTGGTTCTTTCACACATATACGTGTATCTATTCTTCCTCGCATCCTTTTCCCATGTAGGTTATGACACAATGTTGAGTAGTCTTCTCCTGGTCTTCCGTACGTCTTTGGTGATTATATATTTCACATGGTTTGTATATCTCTGTTAACCCCAATATGGTAAATTATCCAATCCTCATCCCTTTCTATTTGGTGAACAATAAGTTTTTTAATGAATCTGTGATTGCCCTTCTCTGTGGAAATATCTTCATTGGTATCAATTTTTATGTAACTCCTAAAAGTGATATGATAGGATATGTGTCTTTTACTTTCTCACTTACTACAGGTGGTGTGATTTCGTCTAGACTCATCTATGGTGCTGCAAATGGCATTGTTTCATTTTTTTCACTGGCGAATATTCCATCTATACATGGAGGAGTTCTTCTTTGTCCAGCCATCTGTTGGTGGACTTTTTGGTTACCTCCATATCTTGGCTATTGTAATACTGTGCAATGCAGATTTGCCTGCCTGTGTCTTTCCAATTCTCTCTTCTTAGATTATAGGTCGAGGAGTGGGCCTGCTGGATCATATGGTAGCTCAATGTTTACCTTTTTAAGGCACCTCCATTCTGTTCTCATTCGTGGCCCTTTCCAAGTTACGTCCCCCTTGAAGTTGAGGGTATGCATTTCTCCACATCAGCTTCAGCATTTATTGTTTGTAGTTTTCTTGCTGATGGTTTTTCTGACAAGTGTGACCTGATACCTCTTTTTGGTTGAATTCGCATGTGCCTCATAATCCGTTGAAACTGAGCTTTAAGGCATATCCTTTTTATTTTTCAAGCTGTGATTACCCCTTAGTTCTTCAAAGTGTTCTCTTAAAGTATGTGTCACATTTTGAAATGTTTTGGCCATTACCTCCCTCAAGACATATTGAGGGCATGTTTCATTTACGGTCCTGCATTACTTCTTCCTATGAAATGACCATTAGCACAGGCCTTAAAGCTGTTTTTGCAGGTAACTGCCAGAGGGTGGCAGCCTTTCTATGTTCCCCACCCTGGTAACTAGGGAAATGCCCTTGCGGCCTGTGGTGTTTCTCGGTTATAAATTAGAGTGGAGTGTGCCCGGACAAACCCACACAAGCTGATGTGTCTTTACTTTTGTTCGATTTTTAAATTTAATTTTTATTTTTTATTGGAGTAATCTTCCACTGTGTACTTGGACCACTTCTACTTTGTGCATTCCTCAGTTGATGGACATTTTCATTGCTTCCAAGTGTTGGCTATGGTAAATATTGTTGGAGTGCAGGATTGCCTGCCCGTGACTTTTTTTTTTAATATTTATTTATTTATTTATTTATTTATTTATTTATTTATTTTTGGCTGTGTTGGATCTTCGTTTGTGCAAGAGGGCTTTCTGTAGTTGAGGCGAGCGGGGGCCACTCTTCATCGCGGTGCGTGGGTCTCTCACTATCGCGGCCTCTCTTGTTGCCGAGCACAGGCTCCATGCGCGCAGGCTCAGTGGTTGTGGCTCACGGGCCCAGTTGCTCCGCGGCATGTGGGATCTTCCCAGACCGGGGCTCGAACCCGTGTGCCCTGCATTGGCAGGCAGACTCTCAACCACTGCACCACCAGGGAAGCACCAAGCCTGTGACTTTTTGATTCTCATTTTCTCAGGTGATAGGCCCAGCAGTGGGTGTGATTGATTGACTGGTAGCACCGTGTTACCCTTATCAAAGCTCCTTCTTTGTGTTTTCATTAGTGGCTCTTACCACGTCCCCCTTAGAATCGAGGGTACGCATTTCTCCACAATCGCTTCAGCATTTATTGTTTGCAGCATTTATGCTAATGGCCCTTCTGGCTGGTGTGAGCTGATAGGTTTTTGTACTTTGGGTTTTCATGTCTTTGAAAATTCATAAAACTCATCATTTTTCTCTGCCGTTTTCTTTTCTGCTAAAAAAAGGAAACAGTTGGGAGTACAATATAATTCTTGAAATTGTCTTCTTGGAAGCTTGCCCTCTGTTAAATTTTTTGGTCGATTTTCCAGCCCAGAATTTTTTTAGAGAGCAGGTCTCATTTCCCGAACTGCAAGTGTGGTGCATATTTAGTGACCTTTAGTAATGGGTTAAAAGCTGCTGTTGTGGGAAGTGGCCTCAAGCAGGCAGCATTCCTCCATTCCCAAATCTGGGTACTAGGGCAGCAGAGCCTTTCTGGAAGTCGTGTTCCTAGGTTGTAAATTATATTGGAATGTGCATGGAGAAACCCCCATAAGTTTATGTCTCATTATTTCTTCTTGGTTTTAAAAATTTTTTTAATTGGAGTAAAGCTTAGAATATTGTTTGTCCGAGGTGTACACAATCTGGTTCATTTGTACATTATATATGTCTATTCAAGTACAGATCCCCTTCCCATGTAAAATGTTACAGAGGGTTCCGCACACCTCCCTTCTATATGGTAGGTCTTTTTGAGATATGTATATAATATGTGTTTGTATACATATAGTAACACTAACCTTAATTTATCCACTCCCCCCACCTTTCCTTTTAGATGAGCATAGTTTGTTTTCTAAATCTGTGAGTGTCTTTCTCTTTGGAAATATGTTCATTTGTGTCAGTTATTAGATAACGCCTGTAAGTGATATCATAGAATATAGGTCTTTTGCTTTCGGACTTACCTCATGTTTCGTGATTATCTCCAGACTCATTTGTGGTGCCTCAAAGAACAATGGTTCATTGTTTTCCATGGCTAATATTCCATTGTGTACATGGACCACTTCTTCTTTATCTATTCACCTGTTGTTGGACATTTTGATTCCTTCACTGTCTTGGCTATTGTGAATAAGGCTGCACTGAAGCTTTTGCGGCCTGTGTCTTCTCGATTCTTGTCTTCTCCGGTGAGAGGTCCAATGGTGCGCCTGCTGGATTGAATGGTACCTCCATTTTTACTTTTAAACACAGCTCCTTTCTGTTCTCATTATTGGCCGTTACCCCTTTACGTCTCACCAGCAGGGAGAGGGTACACAGTTCTCTAAAACCCCGTCAGCATTTATTGTTTGTAGACTTTTTGCTGATGGTCAGTCGACTGGTGTAAGTTGAAACTTTTTGTAGATTAGATTTCATGGGTCTAACACTCCCTGAGGTTGAGCTTTTATCCATTTTCCTTTTTTTTAAAAGAGCGTGAGTAAAACGTTAATATTCATACTCTCTTCTGGAAACATTTGCCTGTTTTGAAATTTTTGTCCATTCCCTACTTCAGCACAATTTTTTAGGGCAGGTGTCCTTTACAGCCCTGAGTCCTTGTGAATGTTAAGTGACCCTTAGCTCTGAGTTTAAAGCTGCTCTTGCAGGAAACGGCCACAAGGTGGCATCATTTCTCCTTTACCAAATTTGGTAACTGGGGAAACAGAGCCTTAATGGAAGTGGTGTTCTAGGTTGTAAATTAGAATGGAATGTGCCAGGAAAAAGCCCTTTATGTTTATGTCTCATTACTTGTTGTTCATATTTATAATTTACTTTTTATTTTTTATCCAAGCAAATTTGATTACAATGGTTTGTTTGTTCTAGGTGGGCAAATGTGGTTCTTTCACACATATACGTGTATCTATTCTTCCTCGCATCCTTTTCCCATGTAGGTTATGACACAATGTTGAGTAGTCTTCTCCTGGTCTTCCGTACGTCTTTGGTGATTATATATTTCACATGGTTTGTATATCTCTGTTAACCCCAATATGGTAAATTATCCAATCCTCATCCCTTTCTATTTGGTGAACCATAAGTTTTTTAATGAATCTGTGATTGCCTTTCTCTGTGGAAATATCTTCATTGGTATCAATTTTTATGTAACTCCTAAAAGTGATATGATAGGATATGTGTCTTTTACTTTCTCACTTACTACAGGTGGTGTGATTTCGTCTAGACTCATCTATGGTGCTGCAAATGGCATTGTTTCATTTTTTTCACTGGCGAATATTCCATCTATACATGGAGGAGTTCTTCTTTGTCCACCCATCTGTTGGTGGACTTTTTGGTTACCTCCATATCTTGGCTATTGTAATACTGTGCAATGCAGATTTGCCTGCCTGTGTCTTTCCAATTCTCTCTTCTTAGATTATAGGTCGAGGAGTGGGCCTGCTGGATCATATGGTAGCTCAATGTTTACCTTTTTAAGGCACCTCCATTCTGTTCTCATTCGTGGCCCTTTCCAAGTTACGTCCCCCTTGAAGTTGAGGGTATGCATTTCTCCACATCAGCTTCAGCATTTATTGTTTGTAGTTTTCTTGCTGATGGTTTTTCTGACAAGTGTGAGCTGATACCTCTTTTTGGTTGAATTCGCATGTGCCTCATAATCCGTTGAAACTGAGCTTTAAGGCATATCCTTTTTATTTTTCAAGCTGTGATTACCCCTTAGTTCTTCAAAGTGTTCTCTTAAAGTATGTGTCACATTTTGAAATGTTTTGGCCATTACCTCCCTCAAGACATATTGAGGGCATGTTTCATTTACGGTCCTGCATTACTTCTTCCTATGAAATGACCATTAGCACAGGCCTTAAAGCTGTTTTTGCAGGTAACTGCCAGAGGGTGGCAGCCTTTCTATGTTCCCCACCCTGGTAACTAGGGAAATGCCCTTGCGGCCTGTGGTGTTTCTCGGTTATAAATTAGAGTGGAGTGTGCCCGGACAAACCCACACAAGCTGATGTGTCTTTACTTTTGTTCGATTTTTAAATTTAATTTTTATTTTTCATTGGAGTAATCTTCCACTGTGTACTTGGACCACTTCTACTTTGTGCATTCCTCAGTTGATGGACATTTTCATTGCTTCCAAGTGTTGGCTATGGTAAATATTGTTGGAGTGCAGGATTGCCAGCCTGTGACTTTTTTTTTTAATATTTATTTATTTATTTATTTATTTATTTATTTATTTATTTATTTATTTTTGGCTGTGTTGGATCTTCGTTTGTGCGCGAGGGCTTTCTTTAGTTGCGGCGAGCGGGGACCACTCTTCATCGCGGTGCGTGGGTCTCTCACTATCGCGGCCTCTCTTGTTGCGGAGCACAGGCTCCATGCGCGCAGGCTCAGTGGTTGTGGCTCACGGGCCCAGTTGCTCCGCGGCATGTGGGATCTTCCCAGACCGGGGCTCGAACCCGTGTGCCCTGCATTGGCAGGCAGACTCTCAACCACTGCACCACCAGGGAAGCCCCAAGCCTGTGACTTTTTGATTCTCATTTTCTCAGGTGATAGGCCCAGCAGTGGGTGTGATTGATTGACTGGTAGCACCGTGTTACCCTTATCAAAGCACCTTCTTTGTGTTTTCATTAGTGGCTCTTACCACGTCCCCCTTAGAATCGAGGGTACGCATTTCTCCACAATCGCTTCAGCATTTATTGTTTGCAGCATTTATGCTAATGGCCCTTCTGGCTGGTGTGAGCTGATAGGTTTTTGTACTTTGGGTTTTCATGTCTTTGAAAATTCATAAAACTCATCATTTTTCTCTGCCGTTTTCTTTTCTGCTAAAAAAAGGAAACAGTTGGGAGTACAATATAATTCTTGAAATTGTCTTCTTGGAAGCTTGCCCTCTGTTAAATTTTTTGGTCGATTTTCCAGCCCAGAATTTTTTTAGAGAGCAGGTCTCATTTCCCGAACTGCAAGTGTGGTGCATATTTAGTGACCTTTAGTAATGGGTTAAAAGCTGCTGTTGTGGGAAGTGGCCTCAAGCAGGCAGCATTCCTCCATTCCCAAATCTGGGTGCTAGGGCAGCAGAGCCTTTCTGGAAGTCGTGTTCCTAGGTTGTAAATTATATTGGAATGTGCATGGAGAAACCCCCATAAGTTTATGTCTCATTATTTCTTCTTGGTTTTAAAATTTTTTTTAATTGGAGTAAAGCTTAGAATATTGTTTGTCCGAGGTGTACACAATCTGGTTCATTTGTACATTATATATGTCTATTCAAGTACAGATCCCCTTCCCATGTAAAATGTTACAGAGGGTTCCGCACACCTCCCTTCTATATGGTAGGTCTTTTTGAGATATGTATATAATAGGTGTTTGTATACATATAGTAACACTAACCTTAATTTATCCACTCCCCCCACCTTTCCTTTTAGATGAGCATAGTTTGTTTTCTAAATCTGTGAGTGTCTTTCTCTTTGGAAATATGTTCATTTGTGTCAGTTATTAGATAACGCCTGTAAGTGATATCATAGAATATAGGTCTTTTGCTTTCGGACTTACCTCATGTTTCGTGATTATCTCCAGACTCATTTGTGGTGCCTCAAAGAACAATGGTTCATTGTTTTCCATGGCTAATATTCCATTGTGTACATGGACCACTTCTTCTTTATCTATTCACCTGTTGTTGGACATTTTGATTCCTTCACTGTCTTGGCTATTGTGAATAAGGCTGCACTGAAGCTTTTGCGGCCTGTGTCTTCTCGATTCTTGTCTTCTCCGGTGAGAGGTCCAATGGTGCGCCTGCTGGATTGAATGGTACCTCCATTTTTACTTTTAAACACAGCTCCTTTCTGTTCTCATTATTGGCCGTTACCCCTTTACGTCTCACCAGCAGGGAGAGGGTACACAGTTCTCTAAAACCCCGTCAGCATTTATTGTTTGTAGACTTTTTGCTGATGGTCAGTCGACTGGTGTAAGTTGAAACTTTTTGTAGATTAGATTTCATGGGTCTAACACTCCCTGAGGTTGAGCTTTTATCCATTTTCCTTTTTTTTAAAAGAGCGTGAGTAAAACGTTAATATTCATACTCTCTTCTGGAAACATTTGCCTGTTTTGAAATTTTTGTCCATTCCCTACTTCAGCACAATTTTTTAGGGCAGGTGTCCTTTACAGCCCTGAGTCCTTGTGAATGTTAAGTGACCCTTAGCTGTGAGTTTAAAGCTGCTCTTGCAGGAAACGGCCACAAGGTGGCATCATTTCTCCTTTACCAAATTTGGTAACTGGGGAAACAGAGCCTTAATGGAAGTGGTGTTCTAGGTTGTAAATTAGAATGGAATGTGCCAGGAAAAAGCCCTTTATGTTTATGTCTCATTACTTGTTGTTCATATTTATAATTTACTTTTTATTTTTTATCCAAGCAAATTTGATTACAATGGTTTGTTTGTTCTAGGTGGGCAAATGTGGTTCTTTCACACATATACGTGTATCTATTCTTCCTCGCATCCTTTTCCCATGTAGGTTATGACACAATGTTGAGTAGTCTTCTCCTGGTCTTCCGTACGTCTTTGGTGATTATATATTTCACATGGTTTGTATATCTCTGTTAACCCCAATATGGTAAATTATCCAATCCTCATCCCTTTCTATTTGGTGAACAATAAGTTTTTTAATGAATCTGTGATTGCCCTTCTCTGTGGAAATATCTTCATTGGTATCAATTTTTATGTAACTCCTAAAACTGATATGATAGGATATGTGTCTTTTACTTTCTCACTTACTACAGGTGGTGTGATTTCGTCTAGACTCATCTATGGTGCTGCAAATGGCATTGTTTCATTTTTTTCACTGGCGAATATTCCATCTATACATGGAGGAGTTCTTCTTTGTCCACCCATCTGTTGGTGGACTTTTTGGTTACCTCCATATCTTGGCTATTGTAATACTGTGCAATGCAGATTTGCCTGCCTGTGTCTTTCCAATTCTCTCTTCTTAGATTATAGGTCGAGGAGTGGGCCTGCTGGATCATATGGTAGCTCAATGTTTACCTTTTTAAGGCACCTCCATTCTGTTCTCATTCGTGGCCCTTTCCAAGTTACGTCCCCCTTGAAGTTGAGGGTATGCATTTCTCCACATCAGCTTCAGCGTTTATTGTTTGTAGTTTTCTTGCTGATGGTTTTTCTGACAAGTGTGAGCTGATACCTCTTTTTGGTTGAATTCGCATGTGCCTCATAATCCGTTGAAACTGAGCTTTAAGGCATATCCTTTTTATTTTTCAAGCTGTGATTACCCCTTAGTTCTTCAAAGTGTTCTCTTAAAGTATGTGTCACATTTTGAAATGTTTTGGCCATTACCTCCCTCAAGACATATTGAGGGCATGTTTCATTTACGGTCCTGCATTACTTCTTCCTATGAAATGACCATTAGCACAGGCCTTAAAGCTGTTTTTGCAGGTAACTGCCAGAGGGTGGCAGCCTTTCTATGTTCCCCACCCTGGTAACTAGGGAAATGCCCTTGCGGCCTGTGGTGTTTCTCGGTTATAAATTAGAGTGGAGTGTGCCCGGACAAACCCACACAAGCTGATGTGTCTTTACTTTTGTTCGATTTTTAAATTTAATTTTTATTTTTCATTGGAGTAATCTTCCACTGTGTACTTGGACCACTTCTACTTTGTGCATTCCTCAGTTGATGGACATTTTCATTGCTTCCAAGTGTTGGCTATGGTAAATATTGTTGGAGTGCAGGATTGCCAGCCTGTGACTTTTTTTTTAATATTTATTTATTTATTTATTTATTTATTTATTTATTTATTTATTTTTGGCTGTGTTGGATCTTCGTTTGTGCGCGAGGGCTTTCTGTAGTTGCGGCGAGCGGGGGCCACTCTTCATCGCGGTGCGTGGGTCTCTCACTATCGCGGCCTCTCTTGTTGCGGAGCACAGGCTCCATGCGCGCAGGCTCAGTGGTTGTGGCTCACGGGCCCAGTTGCTCCGCGGCATGTGGGATCTTCCCAGACCGGGGCTCGAACCCGTGTGCCCTGCATTGGCAGGCAGACTCTCAACCACTGCACCACCAGGGAGGCCCCAAGCCTGTGACTTTTTGATTCTCATTTTCTCAGGTGATAGGCCCAGCAGTGGGTGTGATTGATTGACTGGTAGCACCGTGTTACCCTTATCAAAGCACCTTCTTTGTGTTTTCATTAGTGGCTCTTACCACGTCCCCCTTAGAATCGAGGGTACGCATTTCTCCACAATCGCTTCAGCATTTATTGTTTGCAGCATTTATGCTAATGGCCCTTCTGGCTGGTGTGAGCTGATAGGTTTTTGTACTTTGGGTTTTCATGTCTTTGAAAATTCATAAAACTCATCATTTTTCTCTGCCGTTTTCTTTTCTGCTAAAAAACGGAAACAGTTGGGAGTACAATATAATTCTTGAAATTGTCTTCTTGGAAGCTTGCCCTCTGTTAAATTTTTTGGTCGATTTTCCAGCCCAGAATTTTTTTAGAGAGCAGGTCTCATTTCCCGAACTGCAAGTGTGGTGCATATTTAGTGACCTTTAGTAATGGGTTAAAAGCTGCTGTTGTGGGAAGTGGCCTCAAGCAGGCAGCATTCCTCCATTCCCAAATCTGGGTACTAGGGCAGCAGAGCCTTTCTGGAAGTCGTGTTCCTAGGTTGTAAATTATATTGGAATGTGCATGGAGAAACCCCCATAAGTTTATGTCTCATTATTTCTTCTTGCTTTTAAAAATTTTTTTAATTGGAGTAAAGCTTAGAATATTGTTTGTCCGAGGTGTACACAATCTGGTTCATTTGTACATTATATATGTCTATTCAAGTACAGATCCCCTTCCCATGTAAAATGTTACAGAGGGTTCCGCACACCTCCCTTCTATATGGTAGGTCTTTTTGAGATATGTATATAATATGTGTTTGTATACATATAGTAACACTAACCTTAATTTATCCACTCCCCCCACCTTTCCTTTTAGATGAGCATAGTTTGTTTTCTAAATCTGTGAGTGTCTTTCTCTTTGGAAATATGTTCATTTGTGTCAGTTATTAGATAACGCCTGTAAGTGATATCATAGAATATAGGTCTTTTGCTTTCGGACTTACCTCATGTTTCGTGATTATCTCCAGACTCATTTGTGGTGCCTCAAAGAACAATGGTTCATTGTTTTCCATGGCTAATATTCCATTGTGTACATGGAGCACTTCTTCTTTATCTATTCACCTGTTGTTGGACATTTTGATTCCTTCACTGTCTTGGCTATTGTGAATAAGGCTGCACTGAAGCTTTTGCGGCCTGTGTCTTCTCGATTCTTGTCTTCTCCGGTGAGAGGTCCAATGGTGCGCCTGCTGGATTGAATGGTACCTCCATTTTTACTTTTAAACACAGCTCCTTTCTGTTCTCATTATTGGCCGTTACCCCTTTACGTCTCACCAGCAGGGAGAGGGTACACAGTTCTCTAAAACCCCGTCAGCATTTATTGTTTGTAGACTTTTTGCTGATGGTCAGTCGACTGGTGTAAGTTGAAACTTTTTGTAGATTAGATTTCATGGGTCTAACACTCCCTGAGGTTGAGCTTTTATCCATTTTCCTTTTTTTTAAAAGAGCCTGAGTAAAACGTTAATATTCATACTCTCTTCTGGAAACATTTGCCTGTTTTGAAATTTTTGTCCATTCCCTACTTCAGCACAATTTTTTAGGGCAGGTGTCCTTTACAGCCCTGAGTCCTTGTGAATGTTAAGTGACCCTTAGCTGTGAGTTTAAAGCTGCTCTTGCAGGAAACGGCCACAAGGTGGCATCATTTCTCCTTTACCAAATTTGGTAACTGGGGAAACAGAGCCTTAATGGAAGTGGTGTTCTAGGTTGTAAATTAGAATGGAATGTGCCAGGAAAAAGCCCTTTATGTTTATGTCTCATTACTTGTTGTTCATATTTATAATTTACTTTTTATTTTTTATCCAAGCAAATTTGATTACAATGGTTTGTTTGTTCTAGGTGGGCAAATGTGGTTCTTTCACACATATACGTGTATCTATTCTTCCTCGCATCCTTTTCCCATGTAGGTTATGACACAATGTTGAGTAGTCTTCTCCTGGTCTTCCGTACGTTTTTGGTGATTATATATTTCACATGGTTTGTATATCTCTGTTAACCCCAATATGGTAAATTATCCAATCCTCATCCCTTTCTATTTGGTGAACCATAAGTTTTTAATGAATCTGTGATTGCCTTTCTCTGTGGAAATATCTTCATTGGTATCAATTTTTATGTAACTCCTAAAAGTGATATGATAGGATATGTGTCTTTTACTTTCTCACTTACTACAGGTGGTGTGATTTCGTCTAGACTCATCTATGGTGCTGCAAATGGCATTGTTTCATTTTTTTCACTGGCGAATATTCCATCTATACATGGAGGAGTTCTTCTTTGTCCACCCATCTGTTGGTGGACTTTTTGGTTACCTCCATATCTTGGCTATTGTAATACTGTGCAATGCAGATTTGCCTGCCTGTGTCTTTCCAATTCTCTCTTCTTAGATTATAGGTCGAGGAGTGGGCCTGCTGGATCATATGGTAGCTCAATGTTTACCTTTTTAAGGCACCTCCATTCTGTTCTCATTCGTGGCCCTTTCCAAGTTACGTCCCCCTTGAAGTTGAGGGTATGCATTTCTCCACATCAGCTTCAGCATTTATTGTTTGTAGTTTTCTTGCTGATGGTTTTTCTGACAAGTGTGAGCTGATACCTCTTTTTGGTTGAATTCGCATGTGCCTCATAATCCGTTGAAACTGAGCTTTAAGGCATATCCTTTTTATTTTTCAAGCTGTGATTACCCCTTAGTTCTTCAAAGTGTTCTCTTAAAGTATGTGTCACATTTTGAAATGTTTTGGCCATTACCTCCCTCAAGACATATTGAGGGCATGTTTCATTTACGGTCCTGCATTACTTCTTCCTATGAAATGACCATTAGCACAGGCCTTAAAGCTGTTTTTGCAGGTAACTGCCAGAGGGTGGCAGCCTTTCTATGTTCCCCACCCTGGTAACTAGGGAAATGCCCTTGCGGCCTGTGGTGTTTCTCGGTTATAAATTAGAGTGGAGTGTGCCCGGACAAACCCACACAAGCTGATGTGTCTTTACTTTTGTTCGATTTTTAAATTTAATTTTTATTTTTCATTGGAGTAATCTTCCACTGTGTACTTGGACCACTTCTACTTTGTGCATTCCTCAGTTGATGGACATTTTCATTGCTTCCAAGTGTTGGCTATGGTAAATATTGTTGGAGTGCAGGATTGCCAGCCTGTGACTTTTTTTTTAATATTTATTTATTTATTTATTTATTTATTTATTTATTTATTTATTTTTGGCTGTGTTGGATCTTCGTTTGTGCGCGAGGGCTTTCTGTAGTTGCGGCGAGCGGGGGCCACTCTTCATCGCGGTGCGTGGGTCTCTCACTATCGCGGCCTCTCTTGTTGCGGAGCACAGGCTCCATGCGCGCAGGCTCAGTGGTTGTGGCTCACGGGCCCAGTTGCTCCGCGGCATGTGGGATCTTCCCAGACCGGGGCTCGAACCCGTGTGCCCTGCATTGGCAGGCAGACTCTCAACCACTGCACCACCAGGGAAGCCCCAAGCCTGTGACTTTTTGATTCTCATTTTCTCAGGTGATAGGCCCAGCAGTGGGTGTGATTGATTGACTGGTAGCACCGTGTTACCCTTATCAAAGCACCTTCTTTGTGTTTTCATTAGTGGCTCTTACCACGTCCCCCTTAGAATCGAGGGTACGCATTTCTCCACAATCGCTTCAGCATTTATTGTTTGCAGCATTTATGCTAATGGCCCTTCTGGCTGGTGTGAGCTGATAGGTTTTTGTACTTTGGGTTTTCATGTCTTTGAAAATTCATAAAACTCATCATTTTTCTCTGCCGTTTTCTTTTCTGCTAAAAAACGGAAACAGTTGGGAGTACAATATAATTCTTGAAATTGTCTTCTTGGAAGCTTGCCCTCTGTTAAATTTTTTGGTCGATTTTCCAGCCCAGAATTTTTTTAGAGAGCAGGTCTCATTTCCCGAACTGCAAGTGTGGTGCATATTTAGTGACCTTTAGTAATGGGTTAAAAGCTGCTGTTGTGGGAAGTGGCCTCAAGCAGGCAGCATTCCTCCATTCCCAAATCTTGGTACTAGGGCAGCAGAGCCTTTCTGGAAGTCGTGTTCCTAGGTTGTAAATTATATTGGAATGTGCATGGAGAAACCCCCATAAGTTTATGTCTCATTATTTCTTCTTGCTTTTAAAAATTTTTTTAATTGGAGTAAAGCTTAGAATATTGTTTGTCCGAGGTGTACACAATCTGGTTCATTTGTACATTATATATGTCTATTCAAGTACAGATCCCCTTCCCATGTAAAATGTTACAGAGGGTTCCGCACACCTCCCTTCTATATGGTAGGTCTTTTTGAGATATGTATATAATATGTGTTTGTATACATATAGTAACACTAACCTTAATTTATCCACTCCCCCCACCTTTCCTTTTAGATGAGCATAGTTTGTTTTCTAAATCTGTGAGTGTCTTTCTCTTTGGAAATATGTTCATTTGTGTCAGTTATTAGATAACGCCTGTAAGTGATATCATAGAATATAGGTCTTTTGCTTTCGGACTTACCTCATGTTTCGTGATTATCTCCAGACTCATTTGTGGTGCCTCAAAGAACAATGGTTCATTGTTTTCCATGGCTAATATTCCATTGTGTACATGGAGCACTTCTTCTTTATCTATTCACCTGTTGTTGGACATTTTGATTCCTTCACTGTCTTGGCTATTGTGAATAAGGCTGCACTGAAGCTTTTGCGGCCTGTGTCTTCTCGATTCTTGTCTTCTCCGGTGAGAGGTCCAATGGTGCGCCTGCTGGATTGAATGGTACCTCCATTTTTACTTTTAAACACAGCTCCTTTCTGTTCTCATTATTGGCCGTTACCCCTTTACGTCTCACCAGCAGGGAGAGGGTACACAGTTCTCTAAAACCCCGTCAGCATTTATTGTTTGTAGACTTTTTGCTGATGGTCAGTCGACTGGTGTAAGTTGAAACTTTTTGTAGATTAGATTTCATGGGTCTAACACTCCCTGAGGTTGAGCTTTTATCCATTTTCCTTTTTTTTAAAAGAGCCTGAGTAAAACGTTAATATTCATACTCTCTTCTGGAAACATTTGCCTGTTTTGAAATTTTTGTCCATTCCCTACTTCAGCACAATTTTTTAGGGCAGGTGTCCTTTACAGCCCTGAGTCCTTGTGAATGTTAAGTGACCCTTAGCTGTGAGTTTAAAGCTGCTCTTGCAGGAAACGGCCACAAGGTGGCATCATTTCTCCTTTACCAAATTTGGTAACTGGGGAAACAGAGCCTTAATGGAAGTGGTGTTCTAGGTTGTAAATTAGAATGGAATGTGCCAGGAAAAAGCCCTTTATGTTTATGTCTCATTACTTGTTGTTCATATTTATAATTTACTTTTTATTTTTTATCCAAGCAAATTTGATTACAATGGTTTGTTTGTTCTAGGTGGGCAAATGTGGTTCTTTCACACATATACGTGTATCTATTCTTCCTCGCATCCTTTTCCCATGTAGGTTATGACACAATGTTGAGTAGTCTTCTCCTGGTCTTCCGTACGTCTTTGGTGATTATATATTTCACATGGTTTGTATATCTCTGTTAACCCCAATATGGTAAATTATCCAATCCTCATCCCTTTCTATTTGGTGAACCATAAGTTTTTTAATGAATCTGTGATTGCCTTTCTCTGTGGAAATATCTTCATTGGTATCAATTTTTATGTAACTCCTAAAAGTGATATGATAGGATATGTGTCTTTTACTTTCTCACTTACTACAGGTGGTGTGATTTCGTCTAGACTCATCTATGGTGCTGCAAATGGCATTGTTTCATTTTTTTCACTGGCGAATATTCCATCTATACATGGAGGAGTTCTTCTTTGTCCACCCATCTGTTGGTGGACTTTTTGGTTACCTCCATATCTTGGCTATTGTAATACTGTGCAATGCAGATTTGCCTGCCTGTGTCTTTCCAATTCTCTCTTCTTAGATTATAGGTCGAGGAGTGGGCCTGCTGGATCATATGGTAGCTCAATGTTTACCTTTTTAAGGCACCTCCATTCTGTTCTCATTCGTGGCCCTTTCCAAGTTACGTCCCCCTTGAAGTTGAGGGTATGCATTTCTCCACATCAGCTTCAGCATTTATTGTTTGTAGTTTTCTTGCTGATGGTTTTTCTGACAAGTGTGAGCTGATACCTCTTTTTGGTTGAATTCGCATGTGCCTCATAATCCGTTGAAACTGAGCTTTAAGGCATATCCTTTTTATTTTTCAAGCTGTGATTACCCCTTAGTTCTTCAAAGTGTTCTCTTAAAGTATGTGTCACATTTTGAAATGTTTTGGCCATTACCTCCCTCAAGACATATTGAGGGCATGTTTCATTTACGGTCCTGCATTACTTCTTCCTATGAAATGACCATTAGCACAGGCCTTAAAGCTGTTTTTGCAGGTAACTGCCAGAGGGTGGCAGCCTTTCTATGTTCCCCACCCTGGTAACTAGGGAAATGCCCTTGCGGCCTGTGGTGTTTCTCGGTTATAAATTAGAGTGGAGTGTGCCCGGACAAACCCACACAAGCTGATGTGTCTTTACTTTTGTTCGATTTTTAAATTTAATTTTTATTTTTCATTGGAGTAATCTTCCACTGTGTACTTGGACCACTTCTACTTTGTGCATTCCTCAGTTGATGGACATTTTCATTGCTTCCAAGTGTTGGCTATGGTAAATATTGTTGGAGTGCAGGATTGCCAGCCTGTGACTTTTTTTTTTAATATTTATTTATTTATTTATTTATTTATTTATTTATTTGTTTATTTTTGGCTGTGTTGGATCTTCGTTTGTGCGCGAGGGCTTTCTGTAGTTGAGGCGAGCGGGGGCCACTCTTCATCACGGTGCGTGGGTCTCTCACTATCGCGGCCTCTCTTGTTGCCGAGCACAGGCTCCATGCGCGCAGGCTCAGTGGTTGTGGCTCACGGGCCCAGTTGCTCCGCGGCATGTGGGATCTTCCCAGACCGGGGCTCGAACCCGTGTGCCCTGCATTGGCAGGCAGACTCTCAACCACTGCACCACCAGGGAAGCCCCAAGCCTGTGACTTTTTGATTCTCATTTTCTCAGGTGATAGGCCCAGCAGTGGGTGTGATTGATTGACTGGTAGCACCGTGTTACCCTTATCAAAGCACCTTCTTTGTGTTTTCATTAGTGGCTCTTACCACGTCCCCCTTAGAATCGAGGGTACGCATTTCTCCACAATCGCTTCAGCCTTTATTGTTTGCAGCATTTATGCTAATGGCCCTTCTGGCTGGTGTGAGCTGATAGGTTTTTGTACTTTGGGTTTTCATGTCTTTGAAAATTCATAAAACTCATCATTTTTCTCTGCCGTTTTCTTTTCTGCTAAAAAAAGGAAACAGTTGGGAGTACAATATAATTCTTGAAATTGTCTTCTTGGAAGCTTGCCCTCTGTTAAATTTTTTGGTCGATTTTCCAGCCCAGAATTTTTTTAGAGAGCAGGTCTCATTTCCCGAACTGCAAGTGTGGTGCATATTTAGTGACCTTTAGTAATGGGTTAAAAGCTGCTGTTGTGGGAAGTGGCCTCAAGCAGGCAGCATTCCTCCATTGCCAAATCTGGGTACTAGGGCAGCAGAGCCTTTCTGGAAGTCGTGTTCCTAGGTTGTAAATTATATTGGAATGTGCATGGAGAAACCCCCATAAGTTTATGTCTCATTATTTCTTCTTGGTTTTAAAATTTTTTTTAATTGGAGTAAAGCTTAGAATATTGTTTGTCCGAGGTGTACACAATCTGGTTCATTTGTACATTATATATGTCTATTCAAGTACAGATCCCCTTCCCATGTAAAATGTTACAGAGGGTTCCGCACACCTCCCTTCTATATGGTAGGTCTTTTTGAGATATGTATATAATATGTGTTTGTATACATATAGTAACACTAACCTTAATTTATCCACTCCCCCCACCTTTCCTTTTAGATGAGCATAGTTTGTTTTCTAAATCTGTGAGTGTCTTTCTCTTTGGAAATATGTTCATTTGTGTCAGTTATTAGATAACGCCTGTAAGTGATATCATAGAATATAGGTCTTTTGCTTTCGGACTTACCTCATGTTTCGTGATTATCTCCAGACTCATTTGTGGTGCCTCAAAGAACAATGGTTCATTGTTTTCCATGGCTAATATTCCATTGTGTACATGGACCACTTCTTCTTTATCTATTCACCTGTTGTTGGACATTTTGATTCCTTCACTGTCTTGGCTATTGTGAATAAGGCTGCACTGAAGCTTTTGCGGCCTGTGTCTTCTCGATTCTTGTCTTCTCCGGTGAGAGGTTCAATGGTGCGCCTGCTGGATTGAATGGTACCTCCATTTTTACTTTTAAACACAGCTCCTTTCTGTTCTCATTATTGGCCGTTACCCCTTTAGGTCTCACCAGCAGGGAGAGGGTACACAGTTCTCTAAAACCCCGTCAGCATTTATTGTTTGTAGACTTTTTGCTGATGGTCAGTCGACTGGTGTAAGTAGAAACTTTTTGTAGATTAGATTTCATGGGTCTAACACTCCCTGAGGTTGAGCTTTTATCCATTTTCCTTTTTTTTAAAAGAGCGTGAGTAAAACGTTAATATTCATACTCTCTTCTGGAAACATTTGCCTGTTTTGAAATTTTTGTCCATTCCCTACTTCAGCACAATTTTTTAGGGCAGGTGTACTTTACAGCCCTGAGTCCTTGTGAATGTTAAGTGACCCTTAGCTGTGAGTTTAAAGCTGCTCTTGCAGGAAACGGCCACAAGGTGGCATCATTTCTCCTTTACCAAATTTGGTAACTGGGGAAACAGAGCCTTAATGGAAGTGGTGTTCTAGGTTGTAAATTAGAATGGAATGTGCCAGGAAAAAGCCCTTTATGTTTATGTCTCATTACTTGTTGTTCATATTTATAATTTACTTTTTATTTTTTATCCAAGCAAATTTTATTACAATGGTTTGTTTGTTCTAGGTGGGCAAATGTGGTTCTTTCACACATATACGTGTATCTATTCTTCCTCGCATCCTTTTCCCATGTAGGTTATGACACAATGTTGAGTAGTCTTCTCCTGGTCTTCCGTACGTCTTTGGTGATTATATATTTCACATGGTTTGTATATCTCTGTTAACCCCAATATGGTAAATTATCCAATCCTCATCCCTTTCTATTTGGTGAACCATAAGTTTTTTAATGAATCTGTGATTGCCTTTCTCTGTGGAAATATCTTCATAGGTATCAATTTTTATGTAACTCCTAAAAGTGATATGATAGGATATGTGTCTTTTACTTTCTCACTTACTACAGGTGGTGTGATTTCGTCTAGACTCATCTATGGTGCTGCAAATGGCATTGTTTCATTTTTTTCACTGGCGAATATTCCATCTATACATGGAGGAGTTCTTCTTTGTCCACCCATCTGTTGGTGGACTTTTTGGTTACCTCCATATCTTGGCTATTGTAATACTGTGCAATGCAGATTTGCCTGCCTGTGTCTTTCCAATTCTCTCTTCTTAGATTATAGGTCGAGGAGTGGGCCTGCTGGATCATATGGTAGCTCAATGTTTACCTTTTTAAGGCACCTCCATTCTGTTCTCATTTGTGGCCCTTTCCAAGTTACGTGCCCCTTGGAGTTGAGGGTATGCATTTCTCCACAACAGCTTCAGCATTTATTGTTTGTAGTTTTCTTGCTGATGGTTTTTCTGACAAGTGTGAGCTGATACCTCTTTTTGGTTGAATTCGCATGTGCCTCATAATCCGTTGAAACTGAGCTTTAAGGCATATCCTTTTTATTTTTCAAGCTGTGATTACCCCTTAGTTCTTCAAAGTGTTCTCTTAAAGTATGTGTCACATTTTGAAATGTTTTGGCCATTACCTCCCTCAAGACATATTGAGGGCATGTTTCATTTACAGTCCTGCATTACTTCTTCCTATGAAATGACCATTAGCACAGGCCTTAAAGCTGTTTTTGCAGGTAACTGCCAGAGGGTGGCAGCCTTTCTATGTTCCCCACCCTGGTAACTAGGGAAATGCCCTTGCGGCCTGTGGTGTTTCTCAGTTATAAATTAGAGTGGAGTGTGCCCGGATAAACCCACACAAGCTGATGTGTCTTTACTTTTGTTCAATTTTTAAATTTAATTTTTATTTTTTATTGGAGTAATTTTCCACTGTGTACTTGCACCACTTCTACTTTGTGCATTCCTCAGTTGATGGACATTTTCATTGCTTCCAAGTGTTGGCTATGGTAAATATTGTTGGAGTGCAGGATTGCCAGCCTGTGACTTTTTTTTTTAATATATATTTATTTATTTATTTATTTATTTATTTATTTATTTTTGGCTGTGTTGGATCTTCGTTTGTGCGCGAGGGCTTTCTGTAGTTGCGGCGAGCGGGGGCCACTCTTCATCGCGGTGCGTGGGTCTCTCACTATCGCGGCCTCTCTTGTTGCGGAGCACAGGCTCCATGCGCGCAGGCTCAGTGGTTGTGGCTCACTGGCCCAGTTGCTCCGCGGCATGTGGGATCTTCCCAGACCGGGGCTCGAACCCGTGTGCCCTGCATTGGCAGGCAGACTCTCAACCACTGCACCACCAGGGAAGCCCCAAGCCTGTGACTTTTTGATTCTCATTTTCTCAGGTGATAGGCCCAGCAGTGGGTGTGATTGATTGACTGGTAGCACCGTGTTACCCTTATCAAAGCACCTTCTTTGTGTTTTCATTAGTGGCTCTTACCACGTCCCCCTTAGAATCGAGGGTACGCATTTCTCCACAATCGCTTCAGCATTTATTGTTTGCAGCATTTATGCTAATGGCCCTTCTGGCTGGTGTGAGCTGATAGGTTTTTGTACTTTGGGTTTTCATGTCTTTGAAAATTCATAAAACTCATCATTTTTCTCTGCCGTTTTCTTTTCTGCTAAAAAAAGGAAACAGTTGGGAGGACAATATAATTCTTGAAATTGTCTTCTTGGAAGCTTGCCCTCTGTTAAATTTTTTGGTCGATTTTCCAGCCCAGAATTTTTTTAGAGAGCAGGTCTCATTTCCCGAACTGCAAGTGTGGTGCATATTTAGTGACCTTTAGTAATGGGTTAAAAGCTGCTGTTGTGGGAAGTGGCCTCAAGCAGGCAGCATTCCTCCACTCCCAAATCTTGGTACTAGGGCAGCAGAGCCTTTCTGGAAGTCGTGTTCCTAGGTTGTAAATTATATTGGAATGTGCATGGAGAAACCCCCATAAGTTTATGTCTCATTATTTCTTCTTGGTTTTAAAATTTTTTTTAATTGGAGTAAAGCTTAGAATATTGTTTGTCCGAGGTGTACACAATCTGGTTCATTTGTACATTATATATGTCTATTCAAGTACAGATCCCCTTCCCATGTAAAATGTTACAGAGGGTTCCGCACACCTCCCTTCTATATGGTAGGTCTTTTTGAGATATGTATATAATATGTGTTTGTATACATATAGTAACACTAACCTTAATTTATCCACTCCCCCCACCTTTCCTTTTAGATGAGCATAGTTTGTTTTCTAAATCTGTGAGTGTCTTTCTCTTTGGAAATATGTTCATTTGTGTCAGTTATTAGATAACGCCTGTAAGTGATATCATAGAATATAGGTCTTTTGCTTTCGGACTTACCTCATGTTTCGTGATTATCTACAGACTCATTTGTGGTGCCTCAAAGAACAATGGTTCATTGTTTTCCATGGCTAATATTCCATTGTGTACATGGACCACTTCTTCTTTATCTATTCACCTGTTGTTGGACATTTTGATTCCTTCACTGTCTTGGCTATTGTGAATAAGGCTGCACTGAAGCTTTTGCGGCCTGTGTCTTCTCGATTCTTGTCTTCTCCGGTGAGAGGTCCAATGGTGCGCCTGCTGGATTGAATGGTACCTCCATTTTTACTTTTAAACACAGCTCCTTTCTGTTCTCATTATTGGCCGTTACCCCGTTACGTCTCACCAGCAGGGAGAGGGTACACAGTTCTCTAAAACCCCGTCAGCATTTATTGTTTGTAGACTTTTTGCTGATGGTCAGTCGACTGGTGTAAGTAGAAACTTTTTGTAGATTAGATTTCATGGGTCTAACACTCCCTGAGGTTGAGCTTTTATCCATTTTCCTTTTTTTTAAAAGAGCGTGAGTAAAACGTTAATATTCATACTCTCTTCTGGAAACATTTGCCTGTTTTGAAATTTTTGTCCATTCCCTA
Source organism: Balaenoptera physalus (assembly GCF_965194825.1). Lineage (NCBI taxonomy): Eukaryota > Metazoa > Chordata > Mammalia > Artiodactyla > Balaenopteridae > Balaenoptera > Balaenoptera physalus. The sequence continues at coordinate 26,748,197 of NC_138885.1, forward strand.
CTTCAGCACAATTTTTTAGGGCAGGTGTCCTTTACAGCCCTGAGTCCTTGTGAATGTTAAGTGACCCTTAGCTGTGAGTTTAAAGCTGCTCTTGCAGGAAACGGCCACAAGGTGGCATTATTTCTCCTTTACCAAATTTGGTAACTGGGGAAACAGAGCCTTAATGGAAGTGGTGTTCTAGGTTGTAAATTAGAATGGAATGTGCCAGGAAAAAGCCCTTTATGTTTATGTCTCATTACTTGTTGTTCATATTTATAATTTACTTTTTATTTTTTATCCAAGCAAATTTGATTACAATGGTTTGTTTGTTCTAGGTGGGCAAATGTGGTTCTTTCACACATATACGTGTATCTATTCTTCCTCGCATCCTTTTCCCATATAGGTTATGACACAATGTTGAGTAGTCTTCTCCTGGTCTTCCGTACGTCTTTGGTGATTATATATTTCACATGGTTTGTATATCTCTGTTAACCCCAATATGGTAAATTATCCAATCCTCATCCCTTTCTATTTGATGAACCATAAGTTTTTTAATGAATCTGTGATTGCCTTTCTCTGTGGAAATATCTTCATTAGTATCAATTTTTATGTAACTCCTAAAAGTGATATGATAGGATATGTGTCTTTTACTTTCTCACTTACTACAGGTGGTGTGATTACGTCTAGACTCATCTATGGTGCTGCAAATGGCATTGTTTCATTTTTTTCACTAGCGAATATTCCATCTATACATGGAGGAGTTCTTCTTTGTCCACCCATCTGTTGGTGGACTTTTTGGTTACCTCCATATCTTGGCTATTGTAATACTGTGCAATGCAGATTTGCCTGCCTGTGTCTTTCCAATTATCTCTTCTTAGATTATAGGTCGAGGAGTGGGCCTGCTGGATCATATGGTAGCTCAATGTTTACCTTTTTAAGGCACCTCCATTCTGTTCTCATTTGTGGCCCTTTCCAAGTTACGTCCCCCTTGGAGTTGAGGGTATGCATTTCTCCACAACAGCTTCAGCATTTATTGTTTGTAGTTTTCTTGCTGATGGTTTTTCTGACAAGTGTGAGCTGATACCTCTTTTTGGTTGAATTCGCATGTGCCTCATAATCCGTTGAAACTGAGCTTTAAGGCATATCCTTTTTATTTTTCAAGCTGTGATTACCCCTTAGTTCTTCAAAGTGTTCTCTTAAAGTATGTGTCACATTTTGAAATGTTTTGGCCATTACCTCCCTCAAGACATATTGAGGGCATGTTTCATTTACAGTCCTGCATTAATTCTTCCTATGAAATGACCATTAGCACAGGCCTTAAAGCTGTTTTTGCAGGTAACTGCCAGAGGGTGGCAGCCTTTCTATGTTCCCCACCCTGGTAACTAGGGAAATGCCCTTGCGGCCTGTGGTGTTACTCGGTTATAAATTAGAGTGGAGTGTGCCCGGAGAAACCCACACAAGCTGATGTCTCTTTACTTTTGTTGGATTTTTAAATTTAATTTTTATTTTTTATTGGAATAATTTTCCACTGTGTACTTGGACCACTTCTACTTTGTGCATTCCTCAGTTGATGGACATTTTCATTGCTTCCAAGTGTTGGCTATGGTAAATATTGTTGGAGTGCAGGATTGCCAGCCTGTGACTTTTTTTTTTAATATTTATTTATTTATTTATTTATTTATTTATTTATTTATTTATTTTTGGCTGTGTTGGATCTTCGTTTGTGCGTGAGGGCTTTCTGTAGTTGCGGCGAGCGGGGGCCACTCTTCATCGCGGTGCGTGGGTCTCTCACTATCGCGGCCTCTCTTGTTGCGGAGCACAGGCTCCATGCGCGCAGGCTCAGTGGTTGTGGCTCACGGGCCCAGTTGCTCCGCGGCATGTGGGATCTTCCCAGACCGGGGCTCGAACCCGTGTGCCCTGCATTGGCAGGCAGACTCTCGACCACTGCACCACCAGGGAAGCCCCAAGCCTGTGACTTTTTGATTCTCATTTTCTCAGGTGATAGGCCCAGCAGTGGGTGTGATTGATTGACTGGTAGCACCGTGTTACCCTTATCAAAGCACCTTCTTTGTGTTTTCATTAGTGGCTCTTACCACGTCCCCCTTAGAATCGAGGGTACGCATTTCTCCACAATCGCTTCAGCATTTATTGTTTGCAGCATTTATGCTAATGGCCCTTCTGGCTGGTGTGAGCTGATAGGTTTTTGTACTTTGGGTTTTCATGTCTTTGAAAATTCATAAAACTCATCATTTTTCTCTGCCGTTTTCTTTTCTGCTAAAAAAAGGAAACAGTTGGGAGTACAATATAATTCTTGAAATTGTCTTCTTGGAAGCTTGCCCTCTGTTAAATTTTTTGGTCGATTTTCCTGCCCAGAATTTTTTTAGAGAGCAGGTCTCATTTCCCGAACTGCAAGTGTGGTGCATATTTAGTGACCTTTAGTAATGGGTTAAAAACTGCTGTTGTGGGAAGTGGCCTCAAGCAGGCAGCATTCCTCCATTCCCAAATCTGGGTACTAGGGCAGCAGAGCCTTTCTGGAAGTCGTGTTCCTAGGTTGTAAATTATATTGGAATGTGCATGGAGAAACCCCCATAAGTTTATGTCTCATTATTTCTTCTTGGTTTTAAAAATTTTTTTAATTGGAGTAAAGCTTAGAATATTGTTTGTCCGAGATGTACACAATCTGGTTCATTTGTACATTATATATGTCTATTCAAGTACAGATCCCCTTCCCATGTAAAATGTTACAGAGGGTTCCGCACACCTCCCTTCTATATGGTAGGTCTTTTTGAGATATGTATATAATATGTGTTTGTATACATATAGTAACACTATCCTTAATTTATCCACTTCCCCCACCTTTCCTTTTACATGAGCATAGTTTGTTTTCTAAATCTGTGAGTGTCTTTCTCTTTGGAAATATGTTCATTTGTGTCAGTTATTAGATAACGCCTGTAAGTGATATCATAGAATATAGGTCTTTTGCTTTCGGACTTACCTCATGTTTCGTGATTATCTCCAGACTCATTTGTGGTGCCTCAAAGAACAATGGTTCATTGTTTTCCATGGCTAATATTCCATTGTGTACATGGACCACTTCTTCTTTATCTATTCACCTGTTGTTGGACATTTTGATTCCTTCACTGTCTTGGCTATTGTGAATAAGGCTGCACTGAAGCTTTTGCGGCCTGTGTCTTCTCGATTCTTGTCTTCTCCGGTGAGAGGTCCAATGGTGCGCCTGCTGGATTGAATGTTACTTCCATTTTTACTTTTAAACACAGCTCCTTTCTGTTCTCATTATTGGCCGTTACCCCTTTACGTCTCACCAGCAGGTAGAGGGTACACAGTTCTCTAAAACCCCGTCAGCATTTATTGTTTGTAGACTTTTTGCTGATGGTCAGTCGACTGGTGTAAGTTGAAACTTTTTGTAGATTAGATTTCATGGGTCTAACACTCCCTGAGGTTGAGCTTTTATCCATTTTCCTTTTTTTTAAAAGAGCGTGAGTAAAACGTTAATATTCATACTCTCTTCTGGAAACATTTGCCTGTTTTGAAATTTTTGTCCATTCCCTACTTCAGCACAATTTTTTAGGTCAGGTGTCCTTTACAGCCCTGAGTCCTTGTGAATGTTAAGTGACCATTAGCTGTGAGTTTAAAGATGCTCTTGCAGGAAACGGCCACAAGGTGGCATCATTTCTCCTTTACCAAATTTGGTAACTGGGGAAACAGAGCCTTAATGGAAGTGGTGTTCTACGTTGTAAATTAGAATGGAATGTGCCAGGAAAAAGCCCTTTATGTTTATGTCTCATTACTTGTTGTTCATATTTATAATTTACTTTTTATTTTTTATCCAAGCAAATTTGATTACAATGGTTTGTTTGTTCTAGGTGGGCAAATGTGGTTCTTTCACACATATACGTGTATCTATTCTTCCTCGCATCCTTTTCCCATATAGGTTATGACACAATGTTGAGTAGTCTTCTCCTGGTCTTCCGTACGTCTTTGGTGATTATATATTTCACATGGTTTGTATATCTCTGTTAACCCCAATATGGTAAATTATCCAATCCTCATCCCTTTCTATTTGATGAACCATAAGTTTTTTAATGAATCTGTGATTGCCTTTCTCTGTGGAAATATCTTCATTGGTATCAATTTTTATGTAACTCCTAAAAGTGATATGATAGGATATGTGTCTTTTACTTTCTCACTTACTACAGGTGGTGTGATTACGTCAAGACTCATCTATGGTGCTGCAAATGGCATTGTTTCATTTTTTTCACTAGCGAATATTCCATCTATACATGGAGGAGTTCTTCTTTGTCCACCCATCTGTTGGTGGACTTTTTGGTTACCTCCATATCTTGGCTATTGTAATACTGTGCAATGCAGATTTGTCTGCCTGTGTCTTTCCAATTCTCTCTTCTTAGATTATAGGTCGAGGAGTGGGCCTGCTGGATCATATGGTAGCTCAATGTTTACCTTTTTAAGGCACCTCCATTCTGTTCTCATTTGTGGCCCTTTCCAAGTTACGGCCCCCTTGAAGTTGAGGGTATGCATTTCTCCACAACAGCTTCAGCATTTATTGTTTGTAGTTTTCTTGCTGATGGTTTTTCTGACAAGTGTGAGCTGATACCTCTTTTTGGTTGAATTCGCATGTGCCTCATAATCCGTTGAAACTGAGCTTTAAGGCATATCCTTTTTATTTTTCAAGCTGTGATTACCCCTTAGTTCTTCAAAGTGTTCTCTTAAAGTATGTGTCACATTTTGAAATGTTTTGGCCATTACCTCCCTCAAGACATATTGAGGGCATGTTTCATTTACGGTCCTGCATTACTTCTTCCTATGAAATGACCATTAGCACAGGCCTTAAAGCTGTTTTTGCAGGTAACTGCCAGAGGGTGGCAGCCTTTCTATGTTCCCCACCCTGGTAACTAGGGAAATGCCCTTGCGGCCTGTGGTGTTTCTCGGTTATAAATTAGAGTGGAGTGTGCCCGGACAAACCCACACAAGCTGATGTGTCTTTACTTTTGTTCGATTTTTAAATTTAATTTTTATTTTTTATTGGAGTAATCTTCCACTGTGTACTTGGACCACTTCTACTTTGTGCATTCCTCAGTTGATGGACATTTTCATTGCTTCCAAGTGTTGGCTATGGTAAATATTGTTGGAGTGCAGGATTGCCAGCCTGTGACTTTTTTTTTAATATTTATTTATTTTTTATTTATTTATTTATTTATTTATTTATTTTTGGCTGTGTTGGATCTTCGTTTGTGCGCGAGGGCTTTCTGTAGTTGAGGCGAGCGGGGGCCACTCTTCATCGCGGTGCGTGGGTCTCTCACTATCGCGGCCTCTCTTGTTGCGGAGCACAGGCTCCATGCGCACAGGCTCAGTGGTTGTGGCTCACGGGCCCAGTTGCTCCGCGGCATGTGGGATCTTCCCAGACCGGGGCTCGAACCCGTGTGCCCTGCATTGGCAGGCAGACTCTCAACCACTGCACCACCAGGGAAGCCCCAAGCCTGTGACTTTTTGATTCTCATTTTCTCAGGTGATAGGCCCAGCAGTGGGTGTGATTGATTGACTGGTAGCACCGTGTTACCCTTATCAAAGCACCTTCTTTGTGTTTTCATTAGTGGCTCTTACCACGTCCCCCTTAGAATCGAGGGTACGCATTTCTCCACAATCGCTTCAGCATTTATTGTTTGCAGCATTTATGCTAATGGCCCTTCTGGCTGGTGTGAGCTGATAGGTTTTTGTACTTTGGGTTTTCATGTCTTTGAAAATTCATAAAACTCATCATTTTTCTCTGCCGTTTTCTTTTCTGCTAAAAAAAGGAAACAGTTGGGAGTACAATATAATTCTTGAAATTGTCTTCTTGGAAGCTTGCCCTCTGTTAAATTTTTTGGTCGATTTTCCAGCCCAGAATTTTTTTAGAGAGCAGGTCTCATTTCCCGAACTGCAAGTGTGGTGCATATTTAGTGACCTTTAGTAATGGGTTAAAAGCTGCTGTTGTGGGAAGTGGCCTCAAGCAGGCAGCATTCCTCCATTCCCAAATCTGGGTACTAGGGCAGCAGAGCCTTTCTGGAAGTCGTGTTCCTAGGTTGTAAATTATATTGGAATGTGCATGGAGAAACCCCCATAAGTTTATGTCTCATTATTTCTTCTTGGTTTTAAAAATTTCTTTAATTGGAGTAAAGCTTAGAATATTGTTTGTCCGAGGTGTACACAATATGGTTCATTTGTACATTATATATGTCTATTCAAGTACAGATCCCCTTCCCATGTAAAATGTTACAGAGGGTTCCGCACACCTCCCTTCTATATGGTAGGTCTTTTTGAGATATGTATATAATATGTGTTTGTATACATATAGTAACACTAACCTTAATTTATCCACTCCCCCCACCTTTCCTTTTAGATGAGCATAGTTTGTTTTCTAAATCTGTGAGTGTCTTTCTCTTTGGAAATATGTTCATTTGTGTCAGTTATTAGATAACGCCTGTAAGTGATATCATAGAATATAGGTCTTTTGCTTTCGGACTTACCTCATGTTTCGTGATTATCTCCAGACTCATTTGTGGTGCCTCAAAGAACAATGGTTCATTGTTTTCCATGGCTAATATTCCATTGTGTACATGGACCACTTCTTCTTTATCTATTCACCTGTTGTTGGACATTTTGATTCCTTCACTGTCTTGGCTATTGTGAATAAGGCTGCACTGAAGCTTTTGCGGCCTGTGTCTTCTCGATTCTTGTCTTCTCCGGTGAGAGGTCCAATGGTGCGCCTGCTGGATTGAATGGTACCTCCATTTTTACTTTTAAACACAGCTCCTTTCTGTTCTCATTATTGGCCGTTACCCCTTTACGTCTCACCAGCAGGGAGAGGGTACACAGTTCTCTAAAACCCCGTCAGCATTTATTGTTTGTAGACTTTTTGCTGATGGTCAGTCGACTGGTGTAAGTTGAAACTTTTTGTAGATTAGATTTCATGGGTCTAACACTCCCTGAGGTTGAGCTTTTATCCATTTTCCTTTTTTTTAAAAGAGCGTGAGTAAAACGTTAATATTCATACTCTCTTCTGGAAACATTTGCCTGTTTTGAAATTTTTGTCCATTCCCTACTTCAGCACAATTTTTTAGGGCAGGTGTCCTTTACAGCCCTGAGTCCTTGTGAATGTTAAGTGACCCTTAGCTGTGAGTTTAAAGCTGCTCTTGCAGGAAACGGCCACAAGGTGGCATCATTTCTCCTTTACCAAATTTGGTAACTGGGGAAACAGAGCCTTAATGGAAGTGGTGTTCTAGGTTGTAAATTAGAATGGAATGTGCCAGGAAAAAGCCCTTTATGTTTATGTCTCATTACTTGTTGTTCATATTTATAATTTACTTTTTATTTTTTATCCAAGCAAATTTGATTACAATGGTTTGTTTGTTCTAGGTGGGCAAATGTGGTTCTTTCACACATATACGTGTATCTATTCTTCCTCGCATCCTTTTCCCATGTAGGTTATGACACAATGTTGAGTAGTCTTCTCCTGGTCTTCCGTACGTCTTTGGTGATTATATATTTCACATGGTTTGTATATCTCTGTTAACCCCAATATGGTAAATTATCCAATCCTCATCCCTTTCTATTTGGTGAACCATAAGTTTTTTAATGAATCTGTGATTGCCTTTCTCTGTGGAAATATCTTCATTGGTATCAATTTTTATGTAACTCCTAAAAGTGATATGATAGGATATGTGTCTTTTACTTTCTCACTTACTACAGGTGGTGTGATTTCGTCTAGACTCATCTATGGTGCTGCAAATGGCATTGTTTCATTTTTTTCACTGGCGAATATTCCATCTATACATGGAGGAGTTCTTCTTTGTCCACCCATCTGTTGGTGGACTTTTTGGTTACCTCCATATCTTGGCTATTGTAATACTGTGCAATGCAGATTTGCCTGCCTGTGTCTTTCCAATTCTCTCTTCTTAGATTATAGGTCGAGGAGTGGGCCTGCTGGATCATATGGTAGCTCAATGTTTACCTTTTTAAGGCACCTCCATTCTGTTCTCATTTGTGGCCCTTTCCAAGTTACGGCCCCCTTGAAGTTGAGGGTATGCATTTCTCCACAACAGCTTCAGCATTTATTGTTTGTAGTTTTCTTGCTGATGGTTTTTCTGACAAGTGTGAGCTGATACCTCTTTTTGGTTGAATTCGCATGTGCCTCATAATCCGTTGAAACTGAGCTTTAAGGCATATCCTTTTTATTTTTCAAGCTGTGATTACCCCTTAGTTCTTCAAAGTGTTCTCTTAAAGTATGTGTCACATTTTGAAATGTTTTGGCCATTACCTCCCTCAAGACATATTGAGGGCATGTTTCATTTACGGTCCTGCATTACTTCTTCCTATGAAATGACCATTAGCACAGGCCTTAAAGCTGTTTTTGCAGGTAACTGCCAGAGGGTGGCAGCCTTTCTATGTTCCCCACCCTGGTAACTAGGGAAATGCCCTTGCGGCCTGTGGTGTTTCTCGGTTATAAATTAGAGTGGAGTGTGCCCGGACAAACCCACACAAGCTGATGTGTCTTTACTTTTGTTCGATTTTTAAATTTAATTTTTATTTTTTATTGGAGTAATCTTCCACTGTGTACTTGGACCACTTCTACTTTGTGCATTCCTCAGTTGATGGACATTTTCATTGCTTCCAAGTGTTGGCTATGGTAAATATTGTTGGAGTGCAGGATTGCCAGCCTGTGACTTTTTTTTTAATATTTATTTATTTTTTATTTATTTATTTATTTATTTATTTATTTTTGGCTGTGTTGGATCTTCGTTTGTGCGCGAGGGCTTTCTGTAGTTGAGGCGAGCGGGGGCCACTCTTCATCGCGGTGCGTGGGTCTCTCACTATCGCGGCCTCTCTTGTTGCGGAGCACAGGCTCCATGCGCGCAGGCTCAGTGGTTGTGGCTCACGGGCCCAGTTGCTCCGCGGCATGTGGGATCTTCCCAGACCGGGGCTCGAACCCGTGTGCCCTGCATTGGCAGGCAGACTCTCAACCACTGCACCACCAGGGAAGCCCCAAGCCTGTGACTTTTTGATTCTCATTTTCTCAGGTGATAGGCCCAGCAGTGGGTGTGATTGATTGACTGGTAGCACCGTGTTACCCTTATCAAAGCACCTTCTTTGTGTTTTCATTAGTGGCTCTTACCACGTCCCCCTTAGAATCGAGGGTACGCATTTCTCCACAATCGCTTCAGCATTTATTGTTTGCAGCATTTATGCTAATGGCCCTTCTGGCTGGTGTGAGCTGATAGGTTTTTGTACTTTGGGTTTTCATGTCTTTGAAAATTCATAAAACTCATCATTTTTCTCTGCTGTTTTCTTTTCTGCTAAAAAAAGGAAACAGTTGGGAGTACAATATAATTCTTGAAATTGTCTTCTTGGAAGCTTGCCCTCTGTTAAATTTTTTGGTCGATTTTCCAGCCCAGAATTTTTTTAGAGAGCAGGTCTCATTTCCCGAACTGCAAGTGTGGTGCATATTTAGTGACCTTTAGTAATGGGTTAAAAGCTGCTGTTGTGGGAAGTGGCCTCAAGCAGGCAGCATTCCTCCATTCCCAAATCTGGGTACTAGGGCAGCAGAGCCTTTCTGGAAGTCGTGTTCCTAGGTTGTAAATTATATTGGAATGTGCATGGAGAAACCCCCATAAGTTTATGTCTCATTATTTCTTCTTGGTTTTAAAAATTTCTTTAATTGGAGTAAAGCTTAGAATATTGTTTGTCCGAGGTGTACACAATATGGTTCATTTGTACATTATATATGTCTATTCAAGTACAGATCCCCTTCCCATGTAAAATGTTACAGAGGGTTCCGCACACCTCCCTTCTATATGGTAGGTCTTTTTGAGATATGTATATAATATGTGTTTGTATACATATAGTAACACTAACCTTAATTTATCCACTCCCCCCACCTTTCCTTTTAGATGAGCATAGTTTGTTTTCTAAATCTGTGAGTGTCTTTCTCTTTGGAAATATGTTCATTTGTGTCAGTTATTAGATAACGCCTGTAAGTGATATCATAGAATATAGGTCTTTTGCTTTCGGACTTACCTCATGTTTCGTGATTATCTCCAGACTCATTTGTGGTGCCTCAAAGAACAATGGTTCATTGTTTTCCATGGCTAATATTCCATTGTGTACATGGAGCACTTCTTCTTTATCTATTCACCTGTTGTTGGACATTTTGATTCCTTCACTGTCTTGGCTATTGTGAATAAGGCTGCACTGAAGCTTTTGCGGCCTGTGTCTTCTCGATTCTTGTCTTCTCCGGTGAGAGGTCCAATGGTGCGCCTGCTGGATTGAATGGTACCTCCATTTTTACTTTTAAACACAGCTCCTTTCTGTTCTCATTATTGGCCGTTACCCCTTTACGTCTCACCAGCAGGGAGAGGGTACACAGTTCTCTAAAACCCCGTCAGCATTTATTGTTTGTAGACTTTTTGCTGATGGTCAGTCGACTGGTGTAAGTTGAAACTTTTTGTAGATTAGATTTCATGGGTCTAACACTCCCTGAGGTTGAGCTTTTATCCATTTTCCTTTTTTTTAAAAGAGCGTGAGTAAAACGTTAATATTCATACTCTCTTCTGGAAACATTTGCCTGTTTTGAAATTTTTGTCCATTCCCTACTTCAGCACAATTTTTTAGGGCAGGTGTCCTTTACAGCCCTGAGTCCTTGTGAATGTTAAGTGACCCTTAGCTGTGAGTTTAAAGCTGCTCTTGCAGGAAACGGCCACAAGGTGGCATCATTTCTCCTTTACCAAATTTGGTAACTGGGGAAACAGAGCCTTAATGGAAGTGGTGTTCTAGGTTGTAAATTAGAATGGAATGTGCCAGGAAAAAGCCCTTTATGTTTATGTCTCATTACTTGTTGTTCATATTTATAATTTACTTTTTATTTTTTATCCAAGCAAATTTGATTACAATGGTTTGTTTGTTCTAGGTGGGCAAATGTGGTTCTTTCACACATATACGTGTATCTATTCTTCCTCGCATCCTTTTCCCATGTAGGTTATGACACAATGTTGAGTAGTCTTCTCCTGGTCTTCCGTACGTCTTTGGTGATTATATATTTCACATGGTTTGTATATCTCTGTTAACCCCAATATGGTAAATTATCCAATCCTCATCCCTTTCTATTTGGTGAACCATAAGTTTTTTAATGAATCTGTGATTGCCTTTCTCTGTGGAAATATCTTCATTGGTATCAATTTTTATGTAACTCCTAAAAGTGATATGATAGGATATGTGTCTTTTACTTTCTCACTTACTACAGGTGGTGTGATTTCGTCTAGACTCATCTATGGTGCTGCAAATGGCATTGTTTCATTTTTTTCACTGGCGAATATTCCATCTATACATGGAGGAGTTCTTCTTTGTCCACCCATCTGTTGGTGGACTTTTTGGTTACCTCCATATCTTGGCTATTGTAATACTGTGCAATGCAGATTTGCCTGCCTGTGTCTTTCCAATTCTCTCTTCTTAGATTATAGGTCGAGGAGTGGGCCTGCTGGATCATATGGTAGCTCAATGTTTACCTTTTTAAGGCACCTCCATTCTGTTCTCATTCGTGGCCCTTTCCAAGTTACGTCCCCCTTGAAGTTGAGGGTATGCATTTCTCCACATCAGCTTCAGCATTTATTGTTTGTAGTTTTCTTGCTGATGGTTTTTCTGACAAGTGTGAGCTGATACCTCTTTTTGGTTGAATTCGCATGTGCCTCATAATCCGTTGAAACTGAGCTTTAAGGCATATCCTTTTTATTTTTCAAGCTGTGATTACCCCTTAGTTCTTCAAAGTGTTCTCTTAAAGTATGTGTCACATTTTGAAATGTTTTGGCCATTACCTCCCTCAAGACATATTGAGGGCATGTTTCATTTACGGTCCTGCATTACTTCTTCCTATGAAATGACCATTAGCACAGGCCTTAAAGCTGTTTTTGCAGGTAACTGCCAGAGGGTGGCAGCCTTTCTATGTTCCCCACCCTGGTAACTAGGGAAATGCCCTTGCGGCCTGTGGTGTTACTCGGTTATAAATTAGAGTGGAGTGTGCCCGGAGAAACCCACACAAGCTGATGTCTCTTTACTTTTGTTGGATTTTTAAATTTAATTTTTATTTTTCATTGGAGTAATCTTCCACTGTGTACTTGGACCACTTCTACTTTGTGCATTCCTCAGTTGATGGACATTTTCATTGCTTCCAAGTGTTGGCTATGGTAAATATTGTTGGAGTGCAGGATTGCCAGCCTGTGACTTTTTTTTTAATATTTATTTATTTTTTATTTATTTATTTATTTATTTATTTATTTTTGGCTGTGTTGGATCTTCGTTTGTGCGCGAGGGCTTTCTGTAGTTGAGGCGAGCGGGGGCCACTCTTCATCGCGGTGCGTGGGTCTCTCACTATCGCGGCCTCTCTTGTTGCGGAGCACAGGCTCCATGCGCGCAGGCTCAGTGGTTGTGGCTCACGGGCCCAGTTGCTCCGCGGCATGTGGGATCTTCCCAGACCGGGGCTCGAACCCGTGTGCCCTGCATTGGCAGGCAGACTCTCAACCACTGCACCACCAGGGAAGCACCAAGCCTGTGACTTTTTGATTCTCATTTTCTCAGGTGATAGGCCCAGCAGTGGGTGTGATTGATTGACTGGTAGCACCGTGTTACCCTTATCAAAGCACCTTCTTTGTGTTTTCATTAGTGGCTCTTACCACGTCCCCCTTAGAATCGAGGGTACGCATTTCTCCACAATCGCTTCAGCATTTATTGTTTGCAGCATTTATGCTAATGGCCCTTCTGGCTGGTGTGAGCTGATAGGTTTTTGTACTTTGGGTTTTCATGTCTTTGAAAATTCATAAAACTCATCATTTTTCTCTGCTGTTTTCTTTTCTGCTAAAAAAAGGAAACAGTTGGGAGTACAATATAATTCTTGAAATTGTCTTCTTGGAAGCTTGCCCTCTGTTAAATTTTTTGGTCGATTTTCCAGCCCAGAATTTTTTTAGAGAGCAGGTCTCATTTCCCGAACTGCAAGTGTGGTGCATATTTAGTGACCTTTAGTAATGGGTTAAAAGCTGCTGTTGTGGGAAGTGGCCTCAAGCAGGCAGCATTCCTCCATTCCCAAATCTGGGTACTAGGGCAGCAGAGCCTTTCTGGAAGTCGTGTTCCTAGGTTGTAAATTATATTGGAATGTGCATGGAGAAACCCCCATAAGTTTATGTCTCATTATTTCTTCTTGGTTTTAAAAATTTCTTTAATTGGAGTAAAGCTTAGAATATTGTTTGTCCGAGGTGTACACAATATGGTTCATTTGTACATTATATATGTCTATTCAAGTACAGATCCCCTTCCCATGTAAAATGTTACAGAGGGTTCCGCACACCTCCCTTCTATATGGTAGGTCTTTTTGAGATATGTATATAATATGTGTTTGTATACATATAGTAACACTAACCTTAATTTATCCACTCCCCCCACCTTTCCTTTTAGATGAGCATAGTTTGTTTTCTAAATCTGTGAGTGTCTTTCTCTTTGGAAATATGTTCATTTGTGTCAGTTATTAGATAACGCCTGTAAGTGATATCATAGAATATAGGTCTTTTGCTTTCGGACTTACCTCATGTTTCGTGATTATCTCCAGACTCATTTGTGGTGCCTCAAAGAACAATGGTTCATTGTTTTCCATGGCTAATATTCCATTGTGTACATGGAGCACTTCTTCTTTATCTATTCACCTGTTGTTGGACATTTTGATTCCTTCACTGTCTTGGCTATTGTGAATAAGGCTGCACTGAAGCTTTTGCGGCCTGTGTCTTCTCGATTCTTGTCTTCTCCGGTGAGAGGTCCAATGGTGCGCCTGCTGGATTGAATGGTACCTCCATTTTTACTTTTAAACACAGCTCCTTTCTGTTCTCATTATTGGCCGTTACCCCTTTACGTCTCACCAGCAGGGAGAGGGTACACAGTTCTCTAAAACCCCGTCAGCATTTATTGTTTGTAGACTTTTTGCTGATGGTCAGTCGACTGGTGTAAGTTGAAACTTTTTGTAGATTAGATTTCATGGGTCTAACACTCCCTGAGGTTGAGCTTTTATCCATTTTCCTTTTTTTTAAAAGAGCGTGAGTAAAACGTTAATATTCATACTCTCTTCTGGAAACATTTGCCTGTTTTGAAATTTTTGTCCATTCCCTACTTCAGCACAATTTTTTAGGGCAGGTGTCCTTTACAGCCCTGAGTCCTTGTGAATGTTAAGTGACCCTTAGCTGTGAGTTTAAAGCTGCTCTTGCAGGAAACGGCCACAAGGTGGCATCATTTCTCCTTTACCAAATTTGGTAACTGGGGAAACAGAGCCTTAATGGAAGTGGTGTTCTAGGTTGTAAATTAGAATGGAATGTGCCAGGAAAAAGCCCTTTATGTTTATGTCTCATTACTTGTTGTTCATATTTATAATTTACTTTTTATTTTTTATCCAAGCAAATTTGATTACAATGGTTTGTTTGTTCTAGGTGGGCAAATGTGGTTCTTTCACACATATACGTGTATCTATTCTTCCTCGCATCCTTTTCCCATGTAGGTTATGACACAATGTTGAGTAGTCTTCTCCTGGTCTTCCGTACGTCTTTGGTGATTATATATTTCACATGGTTTGTATATCTCTGTTAACCCCAATATGGTAAATTATCCAATCCTCATCCCTTTCTATTTGGTGAACCATAAGTTTTTTAATGAATCTGTGATTGCCTTTCTCTGTGGAAATATCTTCATTGGTATCAATTTTTATGTAACTCCTAAAAGTGATATGATAGGATATGTGTCTTTTACTTTCTCACTTACTACAGGTGGTGTGATTTCGTCTAGACTCATCTATGGTGCTGCAAATGGCATTGTTTCATTTTTTTCACTGGCGAATATTCCATCTATACATGGAGGAGTTCTTCTTTGTCCACCCATCTGTTGGTGGACTTTTTGGTTACCTCCATATCTTGGCTATTGTAATACTGTGCAATGCAGATTTGCCTGCCTGTGTCTTTCCAATTCTCTCTTCTTAGATTATAGGTCGAGGAGTGGGCCTGCTGGATCATATGGTAGCTCAATGTTTACCTTTTTAAGGCACCTCCATTCTGTTCTCATTCGTGGCCCTTTCCAAGTTACGTCCCCCTTGAAGTTGAGGGTATGCATTTCTCCACATCAGCTTCAGCATTTATTGTTTGTAGTTTTCTTGCTGATGGTTTTTCTGACAAGTGTGAGCTGATACCTCTTTTTGGTTGAATTCGCATGTGCCTCATAATCCGTTGAAACTGAGCTTTAAGGCATATCCTTTTTATTTTTCAAGCTGTGATTACCCCTTAGTTCTTCAAAGTGTTCTCTTAAAGTATGTGTCACATTTTGAAATGTTTTGGCCATTACCTCCCTCAAGACATATTGAGGGCATGTTTCATTTACGGTCCTGCATTACTTCTTCCTATGAAATGACCATTAGCACAGGCCTTAAAGCTGTTTTTGCAGGTAACTGCCAGAGGGTGGCAGCCTTTCTATGTTCCCCACCCTGGTAACTAGGGAAATGCCCTTGCGGCCTGTGGTGTTACTCGGTTATAAATTAGAGTGGAGTGTGCCCGGAGAAACCCACACAAGCTGATGTCTCTTTACTTTTGTTGGATTTTTAAATTTAATTTTTATTTTTCATTGGAGTAATCTTCCACTGTGTACTTGGACCACTTCTACTTTGTGCATTCCTCAGTTGATGGACATTTTCATTGCTTCCAAGTGTTGGCTATGGTAAATATTGTTGGAGTGCAGGATTGCCAGCCTGTGACTTTTTTTTTAATATTTATTTATTTATTTATTTATTTATTTATTTATTTATTTATTTTTGGCTGTGTTGGATCTTCGTTTGTGCGTGAGGGCTTTCTGTAGTTGCGGCGAGCGGGGGCCACTCTTCATCGCGGTGCGTGGGTCTCTCACTATCGCGGCCTCTCTTGTTGCGGAGCACAGGCTCCATGCGCGCAGGCTCAGTGGTTGTGGCTCACGGGCCCAGTTGCTCCGCGGCATGTGGGATCTTCCCAGACCGGGGCTCGAACCCGTGTGCCCTGCATTGGCAGGCAGACTCTCAACCATTGCACCACCAGGGAAGCCCCAAGCCTGTGACTTTTTGATTCTCATTTTCTCAGGTGATAGGCCCAGCAGTGGGTGTGATTGATTGACTGGTAGCACCGTGTTACCCTTATCAAAGCACCTTCTTTGTGTTTTCATTAGTGGCTCTTACCACGTCCCCCTTAGAATCGAGGGTACGCATTTCTCCACAATCGCTTCAGCATTTATTGTTTGCAGCATTTATGCTAATGGCCCTTCTGGCTGGTGTGAGCTGATAGGTTTTTGTACTTTGGGTTTTCATGTCTTTGAAAATTCATAAAACTCATCATTTTTCTCTGCCGTTTTCTTTTCTGCTAAAAAAAGGAAACAGTTGGGAGTACAATATAATTCTTGAAATTGTCTTCTTGGAAGCTTGCCCTCTGTTAAATTTTTTGGTCGATTTTCCTGCCCAGAATTTTTTTAGAGAGCAGGTCTCATTTCCCGAACTGCAAGTGTGGTGCATATTTAGTGACCTTTAGTAATGGGTTAAAAACTGCTGTTGTGGGAAGTGGCCTCAAGCAGGCAGCATTCCTCCATTCCCAAATCTGGGTACTAGGGCAGCAGAGCCTTTCTGGAAGTCGTGTTCCTAGGTTGTAAATTATATTGGAATGTGCATGGAGAAACCCCCATAAGTTTATGTCTCATTATTTCTTCTTGGTTTTAAAAATTTTTTTAATTGGAGTAAAGCTTAGAATATTGTTTGTCCAAGGTGTACACAATCTGGTTCATTTTTACATTATATATGTCTATTCAAGTACAGATCCCCTTCCCATGTAAAATGTTACAGAGGGTTCCGCACACCTCCCTTCTATATGGTAGGTCTTTTTGAGATATGTATATAATATGTGTTTGTATACATATAGTAACACTATCCTTAATTTATCCACTTCCCCCACCTTTCCTTTTACATGAGCATAGTTTGTTTTCTAAATCTGTGAGTGTCTTTCTCTTTGGAAATATGTTCATTTGTGTCAGTTATTAGATAACGCCTGTAAGTGATATCATAGAATATAGGTCTTTTGCTTTCGGACTTACCTCATGTTTCGTGATTATCTCCAGACTCATTTGTGGTGCCTCAAAGAACAATGGTTCATTGTTTTCCATGGCTAATATTCCATTGTGTACATGGACCACTTCTTCTTTATCTATTCACCTGTTGTTGGACATTTTGATTCCTTCACTGTCTTGGCTATTGTGAATAAGGCTGCACTGAAGCTTTTGCGGCCTGTGTCTTCTCGATTCTTGTCTTCTCCGGTGAGAGGTCCAATGGTGCGCCTGCTGGATTGAATGTTACTTCCATTTTTACTTTTAAACACAGCTCCTTTCTGTTCTCATTATTGGCCGTTACCCCTTTACGTCTCACCAGCAGGTAGAGGGTACAAATTTCTCTAAAACCCCGTCAGCATTTATTGTTTGTAGACTTTTTGCTGATGGTCAGTCGACTGGTGTAAGTTGAAACTTTTTGTAGATTAGATTTCATGGGTCTAACACTCCCTGAGGTTGAGCTTTTATCCATTTTCCTTTTTTTTAAAAGAGCGTGAGTAAAACGTTAATATTCATACTCTCTTCTGGAAACATTTGCCTGTTTTGAAATTTTTGTCCATTCCCTACTTCAGCACAATTTTTTAGGGCAGGTGTCCTTTACAGCCCTGAGTCCTTGTGAATGTTAAGTGACCATTAGCTGTGAGTTTAAAGATGCTCTTGCAGGAAACGGCCACAAGGTGGCATCATTTCTCCTTTACCAAATTTGGTAACTGGGGAAACAGAGCCTTAATGGAAGTGGTGTTCTAGGTTGTAAATTAGAATGGAATGTGCCAGGAAAAAGCCCTTTATGTTTATGTCTCATTACTTGTTGTTCATATTTATAATTTACTTTTTATTTTTTATCCAAGCAAATTTGATTACAATGGTTTGTTTGTTCTAGGTGGGCAAATGTGGTTCTTTCACACATATACGTGTATCTATTCTTCCTCGCATCCTTTTCCCATATAGGTTATGACACAATGTTGAGTAGTCTTCTCCTGGTCTTCCGTACGTCTTTGGTGATTATATATTTCACATGGTTTGTATATCTCTGTTAACCCCAATATGGTAAATTATCCAATCCTCATCCCTTTCTATTTGATGAACCATAAGTTTTTTAATGAATCTGTGATTGCCTTTCTCTGTGGAAATATCTTCATTGGTATCAATTTTTATGTAACTCCTAAAAGTGATATGATAGGATATGTGTCTTTTACTTTCTCACTTACTACAGGTGGTGTGATTACGTCAAGACTCATCTATGGTGCTGCAAATGGCATTGTTTCATTTTTTTCACTAGCGAATATTCCATCTATACATGGAGGAGTTCTTTGTCCACCCATCTGTTGGTGGACTTTTTGGTTACCTCCATATCTTGGCTATTGTAATACTGTGCAATGCAGATTTGCCTGCCTGTGTCTTTCCAATTCTCTCTTCTTAGATTATAGGTCGAGGAGTGGGCCTGCTGGATCATATGGTAGCTCAATGTTTACCTTTTTAAGGCACCTCCATTCTGTTCTCATTTGTGGCCCTTTCCAAGTTACGGCCCCCTTGAAGTTGAGGGTATGCATTTCTCCACAACAGCTTCAGCATTTATTGTTTGTAGTTTTCTTGCTGATGGTTTTTCTGACAAGTGTGAGCTGATACCTCTTTTTGGTTGAATTCGCATGTGCCTCATAATCCGTTGAAACTGAGCTTTAAGGCATATCCTTTTTATTTTTCAAGCTGTGATTACCCCTTAGTTCTTCAAAGTGTTCTCTTAAAGTATGTGTCACATTTTGAAATGTTTTGGCCATTACCTCCCTCAAGACATATTGAGGGCATGTTTCATTTACGGTCCTGCATTACTTCTTCCTATGAAATGACCATTAGCACAGGCCTTAAAGCTGTTTTTGCAGGTAACTGCCAGAGGGTGGCAGCCTTTCTATGTTCCCCACCCTGGTAACTAGGGAAATGCCCTTGCGGCCTGTGGTGTTTCTCGGTTATAAATTAGAGTGGAGTGTGCCCGGACAAACCCACACAAGCTGATGTGTCTTTACTTTTGTTCGATTTTTAAATTTAATTTTTATTTTTTATTGGAGTAATCTTCCACTGTGTACTTGGACCACTTCTACTTTGTGCATTCCTCAGTTGATGGACATTTTCATTGCTTCCAAGTGTTGGCTATGGTAAATATTGTTGGAGTGCAGGATTGCCAGCCTGTGACTTTTTTTTTAATATTTATTTATTTTTTATTTATTTATTTATTTATTTATTTATTTTTGGCTGTGTTGGATCTTCGTTTGTGCGCGAGGGCTTTCTGTAGTTGAGGCGAGCGGGGGCCACTCTTCATCGCGGTGCGTGGGTCTCTCACTATCGCGGCCTCTCTTGTTGCGGAGCACAGGCTCCATGCGCACAGGCTCAGTGGTTGTGGCTCACGGGCCCAGTTGCTCCGCGGCATGTGGGATCTTCCCAGACCGGGGCTCGAACCCGTGTGCCCTGCATTGGCAGGCAGACTCTCAACCACTGCACCACCAGGGAAGCCCCAAGCCTGTGACTTTTTGATTCTCATTTTCTCAGGTGATAGGCCCAGCAGTGGGTGTGATTGATTGACTGGTAGCACCGTGTTACCCTTATCAAAGCACCTTCTTTGTGTTTTCATTAGTGGCTCTTACCACGTCCCCCTTAGAATCGAGGGTACGCATTTCTCCACAATCGCTTCAGCATTTATTGTTTGCAGCATTTATGCTAATGGCCCTTCTGGCTGGTGTGAGCTGATAGGTTTTTGTACTTTGGGTTTTCATGTCTTTGAAAATTCATAAAACTCATCATTTTTCTCTGCCGTTTTCTTTTCTGCTAAAAAAAGGAAACAGTTGGGAGTACAATATAATTCTTGAAATTGTCTTCTTGGAAGCTTGCCCTCTGTTAAATTTTTTGGTCGATTTTCCAGCCCAGAATTTTTTTAGAGAGCAGGTCTCATTTCCCGAACTGCAAGTGTGGTGCATATTTAGTGACCTTTAGTAATGGGTTAAAAGCTGCTGTTGTGGGAAGTGGCCTCAAGCAGGCAGCATTCCTCCATTCCCAAATCTGGGTACTAGGGCAGCAGAGCCTTTCTGGAAGTCGTGTTCCTAGGTTGTAAATTATATTGGAATGTGCATGGAGAAACCCCCATAAGTTTATGTCTCATTATTTCTTCTTGGTTTTAAAAATTTCTTTAATTGGAGTAAAGCTTAGAATATTGTTTGTCCGAGGTGTACACAATATGGTTCATTTGTACATTATATATGTCTATTCAAGTACAGATCCCCTTCCCATGTAAAATGTTACAGAGGGTTCCGCACACCTCCCTTCTATATGGTAGGTCTTTTTGAGATATGTATATAATATGTGTTTGTATACATATAGTAACACTAACCTTAATTTATCCACTCCCCCCACCTTTCCTTTTATATGAGCATAGTTTGTTTTCTAAATCTGTGAGTGTCTTTCTCTTTGGAAATATGTTCATTTGTGTCAGTTATTAGATAACGCCTGTAAGTGATATCATAGAATATAGGTCTTTTGCTTTCGGACTTACCTCATGTTTCGTGATTATCTCCAGACTCATTTGTGGTGCCTCAAAGAACAATGGTTCATTGTTTTCCATGGCTAATATTCCATTGTGTACATGGACCACTTCTTCTTTATCTATTCACCTGTTGTTGGACATTTTGATTCCTTCACTGTCTTGGCTATTGTGAATAAGGCTGCACTGAAGCTTTTGCGGCCTGTGTCTTCTCGATTCTTGTCTTCTCCGGTGAGAGGTCCAATGGTGCGCCTGCTGGATTGAATGGTACCTCCATTTTTACTTTTAAACACAGCTCCTTTCTGTTCTCATTATTGGCCGTTACCCCTTTACGTCTCACCAGCAGGGAGAGGGTACACAGTTCTCTAAAACCCCGTCAGCATTTATTGTTTGTAGACTTTTTGCTGATGGTCAGTCGACTGGTGTAAGTTGAAACTTTTTGTAGATTAGATTTCATGGGTCTAACACTCCCTGAGGTTGAGCTTTTATCCATTTTCCTTTTTTTTAAAAGAGCGTGAGTAAAACGTTAATATTCATACTCTCTTCTGGAAACATTTGCCTGTTTTGAAATTTTTGTCCATTCCCTACTTCAGCACAATTTTTTAGGGCAGGTGTCCTTTACAGCCCTGAGTCCTTGTGAATGTTAAGTGACCCTTAGCTGTGAGTTTAAAGCTGCTCTTGCAGGAAACGGCCACAAGGTGGCATCATTTCTCCTTTACCAAATTTGGTAACTGGGGAAACAGAGCCTTAATGGAAGTGGTGTTCTAGGTTGTAAATTAGAATGGAATGTGCCAGGAAAAAGCCCTTTATGTTTATGTCTCATTACTTGTTGTTCATATTTATAATTTACTTTTTATTTTTTATCCAAGCAAATTTGATTACAATGGTTTGTTTGTTCTAGGTGGGCAAATGTGGTTCTTTCACACATATACGTGTATCTATTCTTCCTCGCATCCTTTTCCCATGTAGGTTATGACACAATGTTGAGTAGTCTTCTCCTGGTCTTCCGTACGTCTTTGGTGATTATATATTTCACATGGTTTGTATATCTCTGTTAACCCCAATATGGTAAATTATCCAATCCTCATCCCTTTCTATTTGGTGAACCATAAGTTTTTTAATGAATCTGTGATTGCCTTTCTCTGTGGAAATATCTTCATTGGTATCAATTTTTATGTAACTCCTAAAAGTGATATGATAGGATATGTGTCTTTTACTTTCTCACTTACTACAGGTGGTGTGATTTCGTCTAGACTCATCTATGGTGCTGCAAATGGCATTGTTTCATTTTTTTCACTGGCGAATATTCCATCTATACATGGAGGAGTTCTTCTTTGTCCACCCATCTGTTGGTGGACTTTTTGGTTACCTCCATATCTTGGCTATTGTAATACTGTGCAATGCAGATTTGCCTGCCTGTGTCTTTCCAATTCTCTCTTCTTAGATTATAGGTCGAGGAGTGGGCCTGCTGGATCATATGGTAGCTCAATGTTTACCTTTTTAATGCACCTCCATTCTGTTCTCATTCGTGGCCCTTTCCAAGTTACGTCCCCCTTGAAGTTGAGGGTATGCATTTCTCCACATCAGCTTCAGCATTTATTGTTTGTAGTTTTCTTGCTGATGGTTTTTCTGACAAGTGTGAGCTGATACCTCTTTTTGGTTGAATTCGCATGTGCCTCATAATCCGTTGAAACTGAGCTTTAAGGCATATCCTTTTTATTTTTCAAGCTGTGATTACCCCTTAGTTCTTCAAAGTGTTCTCTTAAAGTATGTGTCACATTTTGAAATGTTTTGGCCATTACCTCCCTCAAGACATATTGAGGGCATGTTTCATTTACGGTCCTGCATTACTTCTTCCTATGAAATGACCATTAGCACAGGCCTTAAAGCTGTTTTTGCAGGTAACTGCCAGAGGGTGGCAGCCTTTCTATGTTCCCCACCCTGGTAACTAGGGAAATGCCCTTGCGGCCTGTGGTGCTACTCGGTTATAAATTAGAGTGGAGTGTGCCCGGAGAAACCCACACAAGCTGATGTCTCTTTACTTTTGTTGGATTTTTAAATTTAATTTTTATTTTTCATTGGAGTAATCTTCCACTGTGTACTTGGACCACTTCTACTTTGTGCATTCCTCAGTTGATGGACATTTTCATTGCTTCCAAGTGTTGGCTATGGTAAATATTGTTGGAGTGCAGGATTGCCAGCCTGTGACTTTTTTTTTTTAATATTTATTTATTTATTTATTTATTTATTTATTTATTTATTTATTTTTGGCTGTGTTGGATCTTAGTTTGTGCGCGAGGGCTTTCTGTAGTTGAGGCGAGCGGGGGCCACTCTTCATCACGGTGCGTGGGTCTCTCACTATCGCGGCCTCTCTTGTTGCCGAGCACAGGCTCCATGCGCGCAGGCTCAGTGGTTGTGGCTCACGGGCCCAGTTGCTCCGCGGCATGTGGGATCTTCCCAGACCGGGGCTCGAACCCGTGTGCCCTGCATTGGCAGGCAGACTCTCAACCACTGCACCACCAGGGAAGCACCAAGCCTGTGACTTTTTGATTCTCATTTTCTCAGGTGATAGGCCCAGCAGTGGGTGTGATTGATTGACTGGTAGCACCGTGTTACCCTTATCAAAGCACCTTCTTTGTGTTTTCATTAGTGGCTCTTACCACGTCCCCCTTAGAATCGAGGGTACGCATTTCTCCACAATCGCTTCAGCATTTATTGTTTGCAGCATTTATGCTAATGGCCCTTCTGGCTGGTGTGAGCTGAAAGGTTTTTGTACTTTGGGTTTTCATGTCTTTGAAAATTCATAAAACTCATCATTTTTCTCTGCCGTTTTCTTTTCTGCTAAAAAACGGAAACAGTTGGGAGTACAATATAATTCTTGAAATTGTCTTCTTGGAAGCTTGCCCTCTGTTAAATTTTTTGGTCGATTTTCCAGCCCAGAATTTTTTTAGAGAGCAGGTCTCATTTCCCGAACTGCAAGTGTGGTGCATATTTAGTGACCTTTAGTAATGGGTTAAAAGCTGCTGTTGTGGGAAGTGGCCTCAAGCAGGCAGCATTCCTCCATTCCCAAATCTGGGTACTAGGGCAGCAGAGCCTTTCTGGAAGTCGTGTTCCTAGGTTGTAAATTATATTGGAATGTGCATGGAGAAACCCCCATAAGTTTATGTCTCATTATTTCTTCTTGGTTTTAAAAATTTTTTTAATTGGAGTAAAGCTTAGAATATTGTTTGTCCGAGGTGTACACAATCTGGTTCATTTGTACATTATATATGTCTATTCAAGTACAGATCCCCTTCCCATGTAAAATGTTACAGAGGGTTCCGCACACCTCCCTTCTATATGGTAGGTCTTTTTGAGATATGTATATAATATGTGTTTGTATACATATAGTAACACTAACCTTAATTTATCCACTCCCCCCACCTTTCCTTTTAGATGAGCATAGTTTGTTTTCTAAATCTGTGAGTGTCTTTCTCTTTGGAAATATGTTCATTTGTGTCAGTTATTAGATAACGCCTGTAAGTGATATCATAGAATATAGGTCTTTTGCTTTCGGACTTACCTCATGTTTCGTGATTATCTCCAGACTCATTTGTGGTGCCTCAAAGAACAATGGTTCATTGTTTTCCATGGCTAATATTCCATTGTGTACATGGACCACTTCTTCTTTATCTATTCACCTGTTGTTGGACATTTTGATTCCTTCACTGTCTTGGCTATTGTGAATAAGGCTGCACTGAAGCTTTTGCGGCCTGTGTCTTCTCGATTCTTGTCTTCTCCGGTGAGAGGTCCAATGGTGCGCCTGCTGGATTGAATGGTACCTCCATTTTTACTTTTAAACACAGCTCCTTTCTGTTCTCATTATTGGCCGTTACCCCTTTACGTCTCACCAGCAGGGAGAGGGTACACAGTTCTCTAAAACCCCGTCAGCATTTATTGTTTGTAGACTTTTTGCTGATGGTCAGTCGACTGGTGTAAGTTGAAACTTTTTGTAGATTAGATTTCATGGGTCTAACACTCCCTGAGGTTGAGCTTTTATCCATTTTCCTTTTTTTTAAAAGAGCGTGAGTAAAACGTTAATATTCATACTCTCTTCTGGAAACATTTGCCTGTTTTGAAATTTTTGTCCATTCCCTACTTCAGCACAATTTTTTAGGGCAGGTGTCCTTTACAGCCCTGAGTCCTTGTGAATGTTAAGTGACCCTTAGCTGTGAGTTTAAAGCTGCTCTTGCAGGAAACGGCCACAAGGTGGCATCATTTCTCCTTTACCAAATTTGGTAACTGGGGAAACAGAGCCTTAATGGAAGTGGTGTTCTAGGTTGTAAATTAGAATGGAATGTGCCAGGAAAAAGCCCTTTATGTTTATGTCTCATTACTTGTTGTTCATATTTATAATTTACTTTTTATTTTTTATCCAAGCAAATTTGATTACAATGGTTTGTTTGTTCTAGGTGGGCAAATGTGGTTCTTTCACACATATACGTGTATCTATTCTTCCTCGCATCCTTTTCCCATGTAGGTTATGACACAATGTTGAGTAGTCTTCTCCTGGTCTTCCGTACGTCTTTGGTGATTATATATTTCACATGGTTTGTATATCTCTGTTAACCCCAATATGGTAAATTATCCAATCCTCATCCCTTTCTATTTGGTGAACCATAAGTTTTTTAATGAATCTGTGATTGCCTTTCTCTGTGGAAATATCTTCATTGGTATCAATTTTTATGTAACTCCTAAAAGTGATATGATAGGATATGTGTCTTTTACTTTCTCACTTACTACAGGTGGTGTGATTTCGTCTAGACTCATCTATGGTGCTGCAAATGGCATTGTTTCATTTTTTTCACTGGCGAATATTCCATCTATACATGGAGGAGTTCTTCTTTGTCCACCCATCTGTTGGTGGACTTTTTGGTTACCTCCATATCTTGGCTATTGTAATACTGTGCAATGCAGATTTGCCTGCCTGTGTCTTTCCAATTCTCTCTTCTTAGATTATAGGTCGAGGAGTGGGCCTGCTGGATCATATGGTAGCTCAATGTTTACCTTTTTAAGGCACCTCCATTCTGTTCTCATTCGTGGCCCTTTCCAAGTTACGTCCCCCTTGAAGTTGAGGGTATGCATTTCTCCACATCAGCTTCAGCATTTATTGTTTGTAGTTTTCTTGCTGATGGTTTTTCTGACAAGTGTGAGCTGATACCTCTTTTTGGTTGAATTCGCATGTGCCTCATAATCCGTTGAAACTGAGCTTTAAGGCATATCCTTTTTATTTTTCAAGCTGTGATTACCCCTTAGTTCTTCAAAGTGTTCTCTTAAAGTATGTGTCACATTTTGAAATGTTTTGGCCATTACCTCCCTCAAGACATATTGAGGGCATGTTTCATTTACGGTCCTGCATTACTTCTTCCTATGAAATGACCATTAGCACAGGCCTTAAAGCTGTTTTTGCAGGTAACTGCCAGAGGGTGGCAGCCTTTCTATGTTCCCCACCCTGGTAACTAGGGAAATGCCCTTGCGGCCTGTGGTGTTACTCGGTTATAAATTAGAGTGGAGTGTGCCCGGAGAAACCCACACAAGCTGATGTCTCTTTACTTTTGTTGGATTTTTAAATTTAATTTTTATTTTTCATTGGAGTAATCTTCCACTGTGTACTTGGACCACTTCTACTTTGTGCATTCCTCAGTTGATGGACATTTTCATTGCTTCCAAGTGTTGGCTATGGTAAATATTGTTGGAGTGCAGGATTGCCAGCCTGTGACTTTTTTTTTTAATATTTATTTATTTATTTATTTATTTATTTATTTATTTATTTATTTATTTTTGGCTGTGTTGGATCTTCGTTTGTGCGCGAGGGCTTTCTGTAGTTGAGGCGAGCGGGGGCCACTCTTCATCACGGTGCGTGGGTCTCTCACTATCGCGGCCTCTCTTGTTGCCGAGCACAGGCTCCATGCGCGCAGGCTCAGTGGTTGTGGCTCACGGGCCCAGTTGCTCCGCGGCATGTGGGATCTTCCCAGACCGGGGCTCGAACCCGTGTGCCCTGCATTGGCAGGCAGACTCTCAACCACTGCACCACCAGGGAAGCACCAAGCCTGTGACTTTTTGATTCTCATTTTCTCAGGTGATAGGCCCAGCAGTGGGTGTGATTGATTGACTGGTAGCACCGTGTTACCCTTATCAAAGCACCTTCTTTGTGTTTTCATTAGTGGCTCTTACCACGTCCCCCTTAGAATCGAGGGTACGCATTTCTCCACAATCGCTTCAGCATTTATTGTTTGCAGCATTTATGCTAATGGCCCTTCTGGCTGGTGTGAGCTGAAAGGTTTTTGTACTTTGGGTTTTCATGTCTTTGAAAATTCATAAAACTCATCATTTTTCTCTGCCGTTTTCTTTTCTGCTAAAAAACGGAAACAGTTGGGAGTACAATATAATTCTTGAAATTGTCTTCTTGGAAGCTTGCCCTCTGTTAAATTTTTTGGTCGATTTTCCAGCCCAGAATTTTTTTAGAGAGCAGGTCTCATTTCCCGAACTGCAAGTGTGGTGCATATTTAGTGACCTTTAGTAATGGGTTAAAAGCTGCTGTTGTGGGAAGTGGCCTCAAGCAGGCAGCATTCCTCCATTCCCAAATCTGGGTACTAGGGCAGCAGAGCCTTTCTGGAAGTCGTGTTCCTAGGTTGTAAATTATATTGGAATGTGCATGGAGAAACCCCCATAAGTTTATGTCTCATTATTTCTTCTTGGTTTTAAAAATTTTTTTAATTGGAGTAAAGCTTAGAATATTGTTTGTCCGAGGTGTACACAATCTGGTTCATTTGTACATTATATATGTCTATTCAAGTACAGATCCCCTTCCCATGTAAAATGTTACAGAGGGTTCCGCACACCTCCCTTCTATATGGTAGGTCTTTTTGAGATATGTATATAATATGTGTTTGTATACATATAGTAACACTAACCTTAATTTATCCACTCCCCCCACCTTTCCTTTTAGATGAGCATAGTTTGTTTTCTAAATCTGTGAGTGTCTTTCTCTTTGGAAATATGTTCATTTGTGTCAGTTATTAGATAACGCCTGTAAGTGATATCATAGAATATAGGTCTTTTGCTTTCGGACTTACCTCATGTTTCGTGATTATCTCCAGACTCATTTGTGGTGCCTCAAAGAACAATGGTTCATTGTTTTCCATGGCTAATATTCCATTGTGTACATGGACCACTTCTTCTTTATCTATTCACCTGTTGTTGGACATTTTGATTCCTTCACTGTCTTGGCTATTGTGAATAAGGCTGCACTGAAGCTTTTGCGGCCTGTGTCTTCTCGATTCTTGTCTTCTCCGGTGAGAGGTCCAATGGTGCGCCTGCTGGATTGAATGGTACCTCCATTTTTACTTTTAAACACAGCTCCTTTCTGTTCTCATTATTGGCCGTTACCCCTTTACGTCTCACCAGCAGGGAGAGGGTACACAGTTCTCTAAAACCCCGTCAGCATTTATTGTTTGTAGACTTTTTGCTGATGGTCAGTCGACTGGTGTAAGTTGAAACTTTTTGTAGATTAGATTTCATGGGTCTAACACTCCCTGAGGTTGAGCTTTTATCCATTTTCCTTTTTTTTAAAAGAGCGTGAGTAAAACGTTAATATTCATACTCTCTTCTGGAAACATTTGCCTGTTTTGAAATTTTTGTCCATTCCCTACTTCAGCACAATTTTTTAGGGCAGGTGTCCTTTACAGCCCTGAGTCCTTGTGAATGTTAAGTGACCCTTAGCTGTGAGTTTAAAGCTGCTCTTGCAGGAAACGGCCACAAGGTGGCATCATTTCTCCTTTACCAAATTTGGTAACTGGGGAAACAGAGCCTTAATGGAAGTGGTGTTCTAGGTTGTAAATTAGAATGGAATGTGCCAGGAAAAAGCCCTTTATGTTTATGTCTCATTACTTGTTGTTCATATTTATAATTTACTTTTTATTTTTTATCCAAGCAAATTTGATTACAATGGTTTGTTTGTTCTAGGTGGGCAAATGTGGTTCTTTCACACATATACGTGTATCTATTCTTCCTCGCATCCTTTTCCCATGTAGGTTATGACACAATGTTGAGTAGTCTTCTCCTGGTCTTCCGTACGTCTTTGGTGATTATATATTTCACATGGTTTGTATATCTCTGTTAACCCCAATATGGTAAATTATCCAATCCTCATCCCTTTCTATTTGGTGAACCATAAGTTTTTTAATGAATCTGTGATTGCCTTTCTCTGTGGAAATATCTTCATTGGTATCAATTTTTATGTAACTCCTAAAAGTGATATGATAGGATATGTGTCTTTTACTTTCTCACTTACTACAGGTGGTGTGATTTCGTCTAGACTCATCTATGGTGCTGCAAATGGCATTGTTTCATTTTTTTCACTGGCGAATATTCCATCTATACATGGAGGAGTTCTTCTTTGTCCACCCATCTGTTGGTGGACTTTTTGGTTACCTCCATATCTTGGCTATTGTAATACTGTGCAATGCAGATTTGCCTGCCTGTGTCTTTCCAATTCTCTCTTCTTAGATTATAGGTCGAGGAGTGGGCCTGCTGGATCATATGGTAGCTCAATGTTTACCTTTTTAAGGCACCTCCATTCTGTTCTCATTCGTGGCCCTTTCCAAGTTACGTCCCCCTTGAAGTTGAGGGTATGCATTTCTCCACATCAGCTTCAGCATTTATTGTTTGTAGTTTTCTTGCTGATGGTTTTTCTGACAAGTGTGAGCTGATACCTCTTTTTGGTTGAATTCGCATGTGCCTCATAATCCGTTGAAACTGAGCTTTAAGGCATATCCTTTTTATTTTTCAAGCTGTGATTACCCCTTAGTTCTTCAAAGTGTTCTCTTAAAGTATGTGTCACATTTTGAAATGTTTTGGCCATTACCTCCCTCAAGACATATTGAGGGCATGTTTCATTTACGGTCCTGCATTACTTCTTCCTATGAAATGACCATTAGCACAGGCCTTAAAGCTGTTTTTGCAGGTAACTGCCAGAAGGTGGCAGCCTTTCTATGTTCCCCACCCTGGTAACTAGGGAAATGCCCTTGCGGCCTGTGGTGTTACTCGGTTATAAATTAGAGTGGAGTGTGCCCGGACAAACCCACACAAGCTGATGTCTCTTTACTTTTGTTGGATTTTTAAATTTAATTTTTATTTTTCATTGGAGTAATCTTCCACTGTGTACTTGGACCACTTCTACTTTGTGCATTCCTCAGTTGATGGACATTTTCATTGCTTCCAAGTGTTGGCTATGGTAAATATTGTTGGAGTGCAGGATTGCCAGCCTGTGACTTTTTTTTTTAATATTTATTTATTTATTTATTTATTTATTTATTTATTTATTTATTTATTTATTTTTGGCTGTGTTGGATCTTCGTTTGTGCGCGAGGGCTTTCTGTAGTTGAGGCGAGCGGGGGCCACTCTTCATCACGGTGCGTGGGTCTCTCACTATCGCGGCCTCTCTTGTTGCCGAGCACAGGCTCCATGCGCGCAGGCTCAGTGGTTGTGGCTCACGGGCCCAGTTGCTCCGCGGCATATGGGATCTTCCCAGACCGGGGCTCGAACCCGTGTGCCCTGCATTGGCAGGCAGACTCTCAACCACTGCACCACCAGGGAAGCACCAAGCCTGTGACTTTTTGATTCTCATTTTCTCAGGTGATAGGCCCAGCAGTGGGTGTGATTGATTGACTGGTAGCACCGTGTTACCCTTATCAAAGCACCTTCTTTGTGTTTTCATTAGTGGCTCTTACCACGTCCCCCTTAGAATCGAGGGTACGCATTTCTCCACAATCGCTTCAGCATTTATTGTTTGCAGCATTTATGCTAATGGCCTTTCTGGCTGGTGTGAGCTGATAGGTTTTTGTACTTTGGGTTTTCATGTCTTTGAAAATTCATAAAACTCATCATTTTTCTCTGCCGTTTTCTTTTCTGCTAAAAAAAGGAAACAGTTGGGAGTACAATATAATTCTTGAAATTGTCTTCTTGGAAGCTTGCCCTCTGTTAAATTTTTTGGTCGATTTTCCAGCCCAGAATTATTTTAGAGAGCAGGTCTCATTTCCCGAACTGCAAGTGTGGTGCATATTTAGTGACCTTTAGTAATGGGTTAAAAGCTGCTGTTGTGGGAAGTGGCCTCAAGCAGGCAGCATTCCTCCATTCCCAAATCTGGGTACTAGGGCAGCAGAGCCTTTCTGGAAGTCGTGTTCCTAGGTTGTAAATTATATTGGAATGTGCATGGAGAAACCCCCATAAGTTTATGTCTCATTATTTCTTCTTGGTTTTAAAAATTTTTTTAATTGGAGTAAAGCTTAGAATATTGTTTGTCCGAGGTGTACACAATCTGGTTCATTTGTACATTATATATGTCTATTCAAGTACAGATCCCCTTCCCATGTAAAATGTTACAGAGGGTTCCGCACACCTCCCTTCTATATGGTAGGTCTTTTTGAGATATGTATATAATATGTGTTTGTATACATATAGTAACACTATCCTTAATTTATCCACTCCCCCCACCTTTCCTTTTAGATGAGCATAGTTTGTTTTCTAAATCTGTGAGTGTCTTTCTCTTTGGAAATATGTTCATTTGTGTCAGTTATTAGATAACGCCTGTAAGTGATATCATAGAATATAGGTCTTTTGCTTTCGGACTTACCTCATGTTTCGTGATTATCTCCAGACTCATTTGTGGTGCCTCAAAGAACAATGGTTCATTGTTTTCCATGGCTAATATTCCATTGTGTACATGGACCACTTCTTCTTTATCTATTCACCTGTTGTTGGACATTTTGATTCCTTCACTGTCTTGGCTATTGTGAATAAGGCTGCACTGAAGCTTTTGCGGCCTGTGTCTTCTCGATTCTTGTCTTCTCCGGTGAGAGGTCCAATGGTGCGCCTGCTGGATTGAATGGTACCTCCATTTTTACTTTTAAACACAGCTCCTTTCTGTTCTCATTATTGGCCGTTACCCCTTTACGTCTCACCAGCAGGTAGAGGGTACACAGTTCTCTAAAACCCCGTCAGCATTTATTGTTTGTAGACTTTTTGCTGATGGTCAGTCGACTGGTGTAAGTTGAAACTTTTTGTAGATTAGATTTCATGGGTCTAACACTCCCTGAGGTTGAGCTTTTATCCATTTTCCTTTTTTTTAAAAGAGCGTGAGTAAAACGTTAATATTCATACTCTCTTCTGGAAACATTTGCCTGTTTTGAAATTTTTGTCCATTCCCTACTTCAGCACAATTTTTTAGGGCAGGTGTCCTTTACAGCCCTGAGTCCTTGTGAATGTTAAGTGAACCTTAGCTGTGAGTTTAAAGCTGCTCTTGCAGGAAACGGCCACAAGGTGGCATCATTTCTCCTTTACCAAATTTGGTAACTGGGGAAACAGAGCCTTAATGGAAGTGGTGTTCTAGGTTGTAAATTAGAATGGAATGTGCCAGGAAAAAGCCCTTTATGTTTATGTCTCATTACTTGTTGTTCATATTTATAATTTACTTTTTATTTTTTATCCAAGCAAATTTGATTACAATGGTTTGTTTGTTCTAGGTGGGCAAATGTGGTTCTTTCACACATATACGTGTATCTATTCTTCCTCGCATCCTTTTCCCATGTAGGTTATGACACAATGTTGAGTAGTCTTCTCCTGGTCTTCCGTACGTCTTTGGTGATTATATATTTCACATGGTTTGTATATCTCTGTTAACCCCAATATGGTAAATTATCCAATCCTCATCCCTTTCTATTTGGTGAACCATAAGTTTTTTAATGAATCTGTGATTGCCTTTCTCTGTGGAAATATCTTCATTGGTATCAATTTTTATGTAACTCCTAAAAGTGATATGATAGGATATGTGTCTTTTACTTTCTCACTTACTACAGGTGGTGTGATTTCGTCTAGACTCATCTATGGTGCTGCAAATGGCATTGTTTCATTTTTTTCACTGGCGAATATTCCATCTATACATGGAGGAGTTCTTCTTTGTCCACCCATCTGTTGGTGGACTTTTTGGTTACCTCCATATCTTGGCTATTGTAATACTGTGCAATGCAGATTTGCCTGCCTGTGTCTTTCCAATTCTCTCTTCTTAGATTATAGGTCGAGGAGTGGGCCTGCTGGATCATATGGTAGCTCAATGTTTACCTTTTTAAGGCACCTCCATTCTGTTCTCATTCGTGGCCCTTTCCAAGTTACGTCCCCCTTGAAGTTGAGGGTATGCATTTCTCCACATCAGCTTCAGCATTTATTGTTTGTAGTTTTCTTGCTGATGGTTTTTCTGACAAGTGTGAGCTGATACCTCTTTTTGGTTGAATTCGCATGTGCCTCATAATCCGTTGAAACTGAGCTTTAAGGCATATCCTTTTTATTTTTCAAGCTGTGATTACCCCTTAGTTCTTCAAAGTGTTCTCTTAAAGTATGTGTCACATTTTGAAATGTTTTGGCCATTACCTCCCTCAAGACATATTGAGGGCATGTTTCATTTACGGTCCTGCATTACTTCTTCCTATGAAATGACCATTAGCACAGGCCTTAAAGCTGTCTTTGCAGGTAACTGCCAGAGGGTGGCAGCCTTTCTATGTTCCCCACCCTGGTAACTAGGGAAATGCCCTTGCGGCCTGTGGTGTTACTCGGTTATAAATTAGAGTGGAGTGTGCCCGGAGAAACCCACACAAGCTGATGTCTCTTTACTTTTGTTGGATTTTTAAATTTAATTTTTATTTTTCATTGGAGTAATCTTCCACTGTGTACTTGGACCACTTCTACTTTGTGCATTCCTCAGTTGATGGACATTTTCATTGCTTCCAAGTGTTGGCTATGGTAAATATTGTTGGAGTGCAGGATTGCCAGCCTGTGACTTTTTTTTTTAATATTTATTTATTTATTTATTTATTTATTTATTTATTTATTTATTTTTGGCTGTGTTGGATCTTCGTTTGTGCGCGAGGGCTTTCTGTAGTTGAGGCGAGCGGGGGCCACTCTTCATCACGGTGCGTTGGTCTCTCACTATCGCGGCCTCTCTTGTTGCCGAGCACAGGCTCCATGCGCACAGGCTCAGTGGTTGTGGCTCACGGGCCCAGTTGCTCCGCGGCATGTGGGATCTTCCCAGACCGGGGCTCGAACCCGTGTGCCCTGCATTGGCAGGCAGACTCTCAACCACTGCACCACCAGGGAAGCACCAAGCCTGTGACTTTTTGATTCTCATTTTCTCAGGTGATAGGCCCAGCAGTGGGTGTGATTGATTGACTGGTAGCACCGTGTTACCCTTATCAAAGCACCTTCTTTGTGTTTTCATTAGTGGCTCTTACCACGTCCCCCTTAGAATCGAGGGTACGCATTTCTCCACAATCGCTTCAGCATTTATTGTTTGCAGCATTTATGCTAATGGCCCTTCTGGCTGGTGTGAGCTGATAGGTTTTTGTACTTTGGGTTTTCATGTCTTTGAAAATTCATAAAACTCATCATTTTTCTCTGCCGTTTTCTTTTCTGCTAAAAAACGGAAACAGTTGGGAGTACAATATAATTCTTGAAATTGTCTTCTTGGAAGCTTGCCCTCTGTTAAATTTTTTGGTCGATTTTCCAGCCCAGAATTTTTTTAGAGAGCAGGTCTCATTTCCCGAACTGCAAGTGTGGTGCATATTTAGTGACCTTTAGTAATGGGTTAAAAGCTGCTGTTGTGGGAAGTGGCCTCAAGCAGGCAGCATTCCTCCATTCCCAAATCTGGGTACTAGGGCAGCAGAGCCTTTCTGGAAGTCGTGTTCCTAGGTTGTAAATTATATTGGAATGTGCATGGAGAAACCCCCATAAGTTTATGTCTCATTATTTCTTCTTGGTTTTAAAAATTTTTTTAATTGGAGTAAAGCTTAGAATATTGTTTGTCTGAGGTGTACACAATCTGGTTCATTTGTACATTATATATGTCTATTCAAGTACATATCCCCTTCCCATGTAAAATGTTACAGAGGGTTCCGCACACCTCCCTTCTATATGGTAGGTCTTTTTGAGATATGTATATAATATGTGTTTGTATACATATAGTAACACTAACCTTAATTTATCCACTCCCCCCACCTTTCCTTTTAGATGAGCATAGTTTGTTTTCTAAATCTGTGAGTGTCTTTCTCTTTGGAAATATGTTCATTTGTGTCAGTTATTAGATAACGCCTGTAAGTGATATCATAGAATATAGGTCTTTTGCTTTCGGACTTACCTCATGTTTCGTGATTATCTCCAGACTCATTTGTGGTGCCTCAAAGAACAATGGTTCATTGTTTTCCATGGCTAATATTCCATTGTGTACATGGACCACTTCTTCTTTATCTATTCACCTGTTGTTGGATATTTTGATTCCTTCACTGTCTTGGCTATTGTGAATAAGGCTGCACTGAAGCTTTTGCGGCCTGTGTCTTCTCGATTCTTGTCTTCTCCGGTGAGAGGTCCAATGGTGCGCCTGCTGGATTGAATGGTACCTCCATTTTTACTTTTAAACACAGCTCCTTTCTGTTCTCATTATTGGCCGTTACCCCTTTACGTCTCACCAGCAGGTAGAGGGTACACAGTTCTCTAAAACCCCGTCAGCATTTATTGTTTGTAGACTTTTTGCTGATGGTCAGTCGACTGGTGTAAGTTGAAACTTTTTGTAGATTAGATTTCATGGGTCTAACACTCCCTGAGGTTGAGCTTTTATCCATTTTCCTTTTTTTTAAAAGAGCGTGAGTAAAACGTTAATATTCATACTCTCTTCTGGAAACATTTGCCTGTTTTGAAATTTTTGTCCATTCCCTACTTCAGCACAATTTTTTAGGGCAGGTGTCCTTTACAGCCCTGAGTCCTTGTGAATGTTAAGTGACCCTTAGCTGTGAGTTTAAAGCTGCTCTTGCAGGAAACGGCCACAAGTTGGCATCATTTCTCCTTTACCAAATTTGGTAACTGGGGAAACAGAGCCTTAATGGAAGTGGTGTTCTAGGTTGTAAATTAGAATGGAATGTGCCAGGAAAAAGCCCTTTATGTTTATGTCTCATTACTTGTTGTTCATATTTATAATTTACTTTTTATTTTTTATCCAAGCAAATTTGATTACAATGGTTTGTTTGTTCTAGGTGGGCAAATGTGGTTCTTTCACACATATACGTGTATCTATTCTTCCTCGCATCCTTTTCCCATGTAGGTTATGACACAATGTTGAGTAGTCTTCTCCTGGTCTTCCTTACGTCTTTGGTGATTATATATTTCACATGGTTTGTATATCTCTGTTAACCCCAATATGGTAAATTATCCAATCCTCATCCCTTTCTATTTGGTGAACCATAAGTTTTTTAATGAATCTGTGATTGCCTTTCTCTGTGGAAATATCTTCATTGGTATCAATTTTTATGTAACTCCTAAAAGTGATATGATAGGATATGTGTCTTTTACTTTCTCACTTACTACAGGTGGTGTGATTTCGTCTAGACTCATCTATGGTGCTGCAAATGGCATTGTTTCATTTTTTTCACTGGCGAATATTCCATCTATACATGGAGGAGTTCTTCTTTGTCCACCCATCTGTTGGTGGACTTTTTGGTTACCTCCATATCTTGGCTATTGTAATACTGTGCAATGCAGATTTGCCTGCCTGTGTCTTTCCAATTCTCTCTTCTTAGATTATAGGTCGAGGAGTGGGCCTGCTGGATCATATGGTAGCTCAATGTTTACCTTTTTAAGGCACCTCCATTCTGTTCTCATTCGTGGCCCTTTCCAAGTTACGTCCCCCTTGAAGTTGAGGGTATGCATTTCTCCACATCAGCTTCAGCATTTATTGTTTGTAGTTTTCTTGCTGATGGTTTTTCTGACAAGTGTGAGCTGATACCTCTTTTTGGTTGAATTCGCATGTGCCTCATAATCCGTTGAAACTGAGCTTTAAGGCATATCCTTTTTATTTTTCAAGCTGTGATTACCCCTTAGTTCTTCAAAGTGTTCTCTTAAAGTATGTGTCACATTTTGAAATGTTTTGGCCATTACCTCCCTCAAGACATATTGAGGGCATGTTTCATTTACGGTCCTGCATTACTTCTTCCTATGAAATGACCATTAGCACAGGCCTTAAAGCTGTTTTTGCAGGTAACTGCCAGAGGGTGGCAGCCTTTCTATGTTCCCCACCCTGGTAACTAGGGAAATGCCCTTGCGGCCTGTGGTGTTTCTCGGTTATAAATTAGAGTGGAGTGTGCCCGGACAAACCCACACAAGCTGATGTGTCTTTACTTTTGTTCGATTTTTAAATTTAATTTTTATTTTTCATTGGAGTAATCTTCCACTGTGTACTTGGACCACTTCTACTTTGTGCATTCCTCAGTTGATGGACATTTTCATTGCTTCCAAGTGTTGGCTATGGTAAATATTGTTGGAGTGCAGGATTGCCAGCCTGTGACTTTTTTTTTTAATATTTATTTATTTATTTATTTATTTATTTATTTATTTATTTATTTATTTTTGGCTGTGTTGGATCTTCGTTTGTGCGCGAGGGCTTTCTGTAGTTGAGGCGAGCGGGGGCCACTCTTCATCACGGTGCGTGGGTCTCTCACTATCGCGGCCTCTCTTGTTGCCGAGCACAGGCTCCATGCGCGCAGGCTCAGTGGTTGTGGCTCACGGGCCCAGTTGCTCCGCGGCATGTGGGATCTTCCCAGACCGGGGCTCGAACCCGTGTGCCCTGCATTGGCAGGCAGACTCTCAACCACTGCACCACCAGGGAAGCCCCAAGCCTGTGACTTTTTGATTCTCATTTTCTCAGGTGATAGGCCCAGCAGTGGGTGTGATTGATTGACTGGTAGCACCGTGTTACCCTTATCAAAGCACCTTCTTTGTGTTTTCATTAGTGGCTCTTACCACGTCCCCCTTAGAATCGAGGGTACGCATTTCTCCACAATCGCTTCAGCATTTATTGTTTGCAGCATTTATGCTAATGGCCCTTCTGGCTGGTGTGAGCTGATAGGTTTTTGTACTTTAGGTTTTCATGTCTTTGAAAATTCATAAAACTCATCATTTTTCTCTGCCGTTTTCTTTTCTGCTAAAAAACGGAAACAGTTGGGAGTACAATATAATTCTTGAAATTGTCTTCTTGGAAGCTTGCCCTCTGTTAAATTTTTTGGTCGATTTTCCAGCCCAGAATTTTTTTAGAGAGTAGGTCTCATTTCCCGAACTGCAAGTGTGGTGCATATTTAGTGACCTTTAGTAATGGGTTAAAAGCTGCTGTTGTGGGAATTGGCCTCAAGCAGGCAGCATTCCTCCATTCCCAAATCTGGGTACTAGGGCAGCAGAGCCTTTCTGGAAGTCGTGTTCCTAGGTTGTAAATTATATTGGAATGTGCATGGAGAAACCCCCATAAGTTTATGTCTCATTATTTCTTCTTGGTTTTAAAATTTTTTTTAATTGGAGTAAAGCTTAGAATATTGTTTGTCCGAGGTGTACACAATCTGGTTCATTTGTACATTATATATGTCTATTCAAGTACAGATCCCCTTCCCATGTAAAATGTTACAGAGGGTTCCGCACACCTCCCTTCTATATGGTAGGTCTTTTTGAGATATGTATATAATATGTGTTTGTATACATATAGTAACACTAACCTTAATTTATCCACTCCCCCCACCTTTCCTTTTAGATGAGCATAGTTTGTTTTCTAAATCTGTGAGTGTCTTTCTCTTTGGAAATATGTTCATTTGTGTCAGTTATTAGATAACGCCTGTAAGTGATATCATAGAATATAGGTCTTTTGCTTTCGGACTTACCTCATGTTTCGTGATTATCTCCAGACTCATTTGTGGTGCCTCAAAGAACAATGGTTCATTGTTTTCCATGGCTAATATTCCATTGTGTACATGGACCACTTCTTCTTTATCTATTCACCTGTTGTTGGACATTTTGATTCCTTCACTGTCTTGGCTATTGTGAATAAGGCTGCACTGAAGCTTTTGCGGCCTGTGTCTTCTCGATTCTTGTCTTCTCCGGTGAGAGGTCCAATGGTGCGCCTGCTGGATTGAATGGTACCTCCATTTTTACTTTTAAACACAGCTCCTTTCTGTTCTCATTATTGGCCGTTACCCCTTTACGTCTCACCAGCAGGGAGAGGGTACACAGTTCTCTAAAACCCCGTCAGCATTTATTGTTTGTAGACTTTTTGCTGATGGTCAGTCGACTGGTGTAAGTTGAAACTTTTTGTAGATTAGATTTCATGGGTCTAACACTCCCTGAGGTTGAGCTTTTATCCATTTTCCTTTTTTTTAAAAGAGCGTGAGTAAAACGTTAATATTCATACTCTCTTCTGGAAACATTTGCCTGTTTTGAAATTTTTGTCCATTCCCTACTTCAGCACAATTTTTTAGGGCAGGTGTCCTTTACAGCCCTGAGTCCTTGTGAATGTTAAGTGACCCTTAGCTGTGAGTTTAAAGCTGCTCTTGCAGGAAACGGCCACAAGGTGGCATCATTTCTCCTTTACCAAATTTGGTAACTGGGGAAACAGAGCCTTAATGGAAGTGGTGTTCTAGGTTGTAAATTAGAATGGAATGTGCCAGGAAAAAGCCCTTTATGTTTATGTCTCATTACTTGTTGTTCATATTTATAATTTACTTTTTATTTTTTATCCAAGCAAATTTGATTACAATGGTTTGTTTGTTCTAGGTGGGCAAATGTGGTTCTTTCACACATATACGTGTATCTATTCTTCCTCGCATCCTTTTCCCATGTAGGTTATGACACAATGTTGAGTAGTCTTCTCCTGGTCTTCCGTACGTCTTTGGTGATTATATATTTCACATGGTTTGTATATCTCTGTTAACCCCAATATGGTAAATTATCCAATCCTCATCCCTTTCTATTTGGTGAACCATAAGTTTTTTAATGAATCTGTGATTGCCTTTCTCTGTGGAAATATCTTCATTGGTATCAATTTTTATGTAACTCCTAAAAGTGATATGATAGGATATGTGTCTTTTACTTTCTCACTTACTACAGGTGGTGTGATTTCGTCTAGACTCATCTATGGTGCTGCAAATGGCATTGTTTCATTTTTTTCACTGGCGAATATTCCATCTATACA
This sequence comes from Balaenoptera physalus, assembly GCF_965194825.1. Lineage (NCBI taxonomy): Eukaryota > Metazoa > Chordata > Mammalia > Artiodactyla > Balaenopteridae > Balaenoptera > Balaenoptera physalus. Next base: position 26,787,973 of record NC_138885.1, read on the forward strand.
TGGAGGAGTTCTTCTTTGTCCACCCATCTGTTGGTGGACTTTTTGGTTACCTCCATATCTTGGCTATTGTAATACTGTGCAATGCAGATTTGCCTGCCTGTGTCTTTCCAATTCTCTCTTCTTAGATTATAGGTCGAGGAGTGGGCCTGCTGGATCATATGGTAGCTCAATGTTTACCTTTTTAAGGCACCTCCATTCTGTTCTCATTCGTGGCCCTTTCCAAGTTACGTCCCCCTTGAAGTTGAGGGTATGCATTTCTCCACATCAGCTTCAGCATATATTGTTTGTAGTTTTCTTGCTGATGGTTTTTCTGACAAGTGTGAGCTGATACCTCTTTTTGGTTGAATTCGCATGTGCCTCATAATCCGTTGAAACTGAGCTTTAAGGCATATCCTTTTTATTTTTCAAGCTGTGATTACCCCTTAGTTCTTCAAAGTGTTCTCTTAAAGTATGTGTCACATTTTGAAATGTTTTGGCCATTACCTCCCTCAAGACATATTGAGGGCATGTTTCATTTACGGTCCTGCATTACTTCTTCCTATGAAATGACCATTAGCACAGGCCTTAAAGCTGTTTTTGCAGGTAACTGCCAGAGGGTGGCAGCCTTTCTATGTTCCCCACCCTGGTAACTAGGGAAATGCCCTTGCGGCCTGTGGTGTTTCTCGGTTATAAATTAGAGTGGAGTGTGCCCGGACAAACCCACACAAGCTGATGTGTCTTTACTTTTGTTCGATTTTTAAATTTAATTTTTATTTTTCATTGGAGTAATCTTCCACTGTGTACTTGGACCACTTCTACTTTGTGCATTCCTCAGTTGATGGACATTTTCATTGCTTCCAAGTGTTGGCTATGGTAAATATTGTTGGAGTGCAGGATTGCCAGCCTGTGACTTTTTTTTTTAATATTTATTTATTTATTTATTTATTTATTTATTTATTTATTTATTTATTTTTGGCTGTGTTGGATCTTCGTTTGTGCGCGAGGGCTTTCTGTAGTTGAGGCGAGCGGGGGCCACTCTTCATCACGGTGCGTGGGTCTCTCACTATCGCGGCCTCTCTTGTTGCCGAGCACAGGCTCCATGCGCGCAGGCTCAGTGGTTGTGGCTCACGGGCCCAGTTGCTCCGCGGCATGTGGGATCTTCCCAGACCGGGGCTCGAACCCGTGTGCCCTGCATTGGCAGGCAGACTCTCAACCACTGCACCACCAGGGAAGCACCAAGCCTGTGACTTTTTGATTCTCATTTTCTCAGGTGATAGGCCCAGCAGTGGGTGTGATTGATTGACTGGTAGCACCGTGTTACCCTTATCAAAGCACCTTCTTTGTGTTTTCATTAGTGGCTCTTACCACGTCCCCCTTAGAATCGAGGGTACGCATTTCTCCACAATCGCTTCAGCATTTATTGTTTGCAGCATTTATGCTAATGGCCTTTCTGGCTGGTGTGAGCTGATAGGTTTTTGTACTTTGGGTTTTCATGTCTTTGAAAATTCATAAAACTCATCATTTTTCTCTGCCGTTTTCTTTTCTGCTAAAAAAAGGAAACAGTTGGGAGTACAATATAATTCTTGAAATTGTCTTCTTGGAAGCTTGCCCTCTGTTAAATTTTTTGGTCGATTTTCCAGCCCAGAATTTTTTTAGAGAGCAGGTCTCATTTCCCGAACTGCAAGTGTGGTGCATATTTAGTGACCTTTAGTAATGGGTTAAAAGCTGCTGTTGTGGGAAGTGGCCTCAAGCAGGCAGCATTCCTCCATTCCCAAATCTGGGTACTAGGGCAGCAGAGCCTTTCTGGAAGTCGTGTTCCTAGGTTGTAAATTATATTGGAATGTGCATGGAGAAACCCCCATAAGTTTATGTCTCATTATTTCTTCTTGGTTTTAAAATTTTTTTTAATTGGAGTAAAGCTTAGAATATTGTTTGTCCGAGGTGTACACAATCTGGTTCATTTGTACATTATATATGTCTATTCAAGTACAGATCCCCTTCCCATGTAAAATGTTACAGAGGGTTCCGCACACCTCCCTTCTATATGGTAGGTCTTTTTGAGATATGTATATAATAGGTGTTTGTATACATATAGTAACACTAACCTTAATTTATCCACTCCCCCCACCTTTCCTTTTAGATGAGCATAGTTTGTTTTCTAAATCTGTGAGTGTCTTTCTCTTTGGAAATATGTTCATTTGTGTCAGTTATTAGATAACGCCTGTAAGTGATATCATAGAATATAGGTCTTTTGCTTTCGGACTTACCTCATGTTTCGTGATTATCTCCAGACTCATTTGTGGTGCCTCAAAGAACAATGGTTCATTGTTTTCCATGGCTAATATTCCATTGTGTACATGGACCACTTCTTCTTTATCTATTCACCTGTTGTTGGACATTTTGATTCCTTCACTGTCTTGGCTATTGTGAATAAGGCTGCACTGAAGCTTTTGCGGCCTGTGTCTTCTCGATTCTTGTCTTCTCCGGTGAGAGGTCCAATGGTGCGCCTGCTGGATTGAATGGTACCTCCATTTTTACTTTTAAACACAGCTCCTTTCTGTTCTCATTATTGGCCGTTACCCCTTTACGTCTCACCAGCAGGGAGAGGGTACACAGTTCTCTAAAACCCCGTCAGCATTTATTGTTTGTAGACTTTTTGCTGATGGTCAGTCGACTGGTGTAAGTTGAAACTTTTTGTAGATTAGATTTCATGGGTCTAACACTCCCTGAGGTTGAGCTTTTATCCATTTTCCTTTTTTTTAAAAGAGCGTGAGTAAAACGTTAATATTCATACTCTCTTCTGGAAACATTTGCCTGTTTTGAAATTTTTGTCCATTCCCTACTTCAGCACAATTTTTTAGGGCAGGTGTCCTTTACAGCCCTGAGTCCTTGTGAATGTTAAGTGACCCTTAGCTGTGAGTTTAAAGCTGCTCTTGCAGGAAACGGCCACAAGGTGGCATCATTTCTCCTTTACCAAATTTGGTAACTGGGGAAACAGAGCCTTAATGGAAGTGGTGTTCTAGGTTGTAAATTAGAATGGAATGTGCCAGGAAAAAGCCCTTTATGTTTATGTCTCATTACTTGTTGTTCATATTTATAATTTACTTTTTATTTTTTATCCAAGCAAATTTGATTACAATGGTTTGTTTGTTCTAGGTGGGCAAATGTGGTTCTTTCACACATATACGTGTATCTATTCTTCCTCGCATCCTTTTCCCATGTAGGTTATGACACAATGTTGAGTAGTCTTCTCCTGGTCTTCCGTACGTCTTTGGTGATTATATATTTCACATGGTTTGTATATCTCTGTTAACCCCAATATGGTAAATTATCCAATCCTCATCCCTTTCTATTTGGTGAACCATAAGTTTTTTAATGAATCTGTGATTGCCCTTCTCTGTGGAAATATCTTCATTGGTATCAATTTTTATGTAACTCCTAAAAGTGATATGATAGGATATGTGTCTTTTACTTTCTCACTTACTACAGGTGGTGTGATTTCGTCTAGACTCATCTATGGTGCTGCAAATGGCATTGTTTCATTTTTTTCACTGGCGAATATTCCATCTATACATGGAGGAGTTCTTCTTTGTCCACCCATCTGTTGGTGGACTTTTTGGTTACCTCCATATCTTGGCTATTGTAATACTGTGCAATGCAGATTTGCCTGCCTGTGTCTTTCCAATTCTCTCTTCTTAGATTATAGGTCGAGGAGTGGGCCTGCTGGATCATATGGTAGCTCAATGTTTACCTTTTTAAGGCACCTCCATTCTGTTCTCATTCGTGGCCCTTTCCAAGTTACGTCCCCCTTGAAGTTGAGGGTATGCATTTCTCCACATCAGCTTCAGCATTTATTGTTTGTAGTTTTCTTGCTGATGGTTTTTCTGACAAGTGTGAGCTGATACCTCTTTTTGGTTGAATTCGCATGTGCCTCATAATCCGTTGAAACTGAGCTTTAAGGCATATCCTTTTTATTTTTCAAGCTGTGATTACCCCTTAGTTCTTCAAAGTGTTCTCTTAAAGTATGTGTCACATTTTGAAATGTTTTGGCCATTACCTCCCTCAAGACATATTGAGGGCATGTTTCATTTACGGTCCTGCATTACTTCTTCCTATGAAATGACCATTAGCACAGGCCTTAAAGCTGTTTTTGCAGGTAACTGCCAGAGGGTGGCAGCCTTTCTATGTTCCCCACCCTGGTAACTAGGGAAATGCCCTTGCGGCCTGTGGTGTTTCTCGGTTATAAATTAGAGTGGAGTGTGCCCGGACAAACCCACACAAGCTGATGTGTCTTTACTTTTGTTCGATTTTTAAATTTAATTTTTATTTTTCATTGGAGTAATCTTCCACTGTGTACTTGGACCACTTCTACTTTGTGCATTCCTCAGTTGATGGACATTTTCATTGCTTCCAAGTGTTGGCTATGGTAAATATTGTTGGAGTGCAGGATTGCCAGCCTGTGACTTTTTTTTTAATATTTATTTATTTATTTATTTATTTATTTATTTATTTATTTATTTATTTATTTTTGGCTGTGTTGGATCTTCGTTTGTGCGCGAGGGCTTTCTGTAGTTGCGGCGAGCGGGGGCCACTCTTCATCGCGGTGCGTGGGTCTCTCACTATCGCGGCCTCTCTTGTTGCGGAGCACAGGCTCCATGCGCGCAGGCTCAGTGGTTGTGGCTCACGGGCCCAGTTGCTCCGCGGCATGTGGGATCTTCCCAGACCGGGGCTCGAACCCGTGTGCCCTGCATTGGAAGGCAGACTCTCAACCACTGCACCACCAGGGAAGCACCAAGCCTGTGACTTTTTGATTCTCATTTTCTCAGGTGATAGGCCCAGCAGTGGGTGTGATTGATTGACTGGTAGCACCGTGTTACCCTTATCAAAGCACCTTCTTTGTGTTTTCATTAGTGGCTCTTACCACGTCCCCCTTAGAATCGAGGGTACGCATTTCTCCACAATCGCTTCAGCATTTATTGTTTGCAGCATTTATGCTAATGGCCCTTCTGGCTGGTGTGAGCTGATAGGTTTTTGTACTTTGGGTTTTCATGTCTTTGAAAATTCATAAAACTCATCATTTTTCTCTGCCGTTTTCTTTTCTGCTAAAAAACGGAAACAGTTGGGAGTACAATATAATTCTTGAAATTGTCTTCTTGGAAGCTTGCCCTCTGTTAAATTTTTTGGTCGATTTTCCAGCCCAGAATTTTTTTAGAGAGCAGGTCTCATTTCCCGAACTGCAAGTGTGGTGCATATTTAGTGACCTTTAGTAATGGGTTAAAAGCTGCTGTTGTGGGAAGTGGCCTCAAGCAGGCAGCATTCCTCCATTCCCAAATCTGGGTACTAGGGCAGCAGAGCCTTTCTGGAAGTCGTGTTCCTAGGTTGTAAATTATATTGGAATGTGCATGGAGAAACCCCCATAAGTTTATGTCTCATTATTTCTTCTTGGTTTTAAAATTTTTTTTAATTGGAGTAAAGCTTAGAATATTGTTTGTCCGAGGTGTACACAATCTGGTTCATTTGTACATTATATATGTCTATTCAAGTACAGATCCCCTTCCCATGTAAAATGTTACAGAGGGTTCCGCACACCTCCCTTCTATATGGTAGGTCTTTTTGAGATATGTATATAATATGTGTTTGTATACATATAGTAACACTAACCTTAATTTATCCACTCCCCCCACCTTTCCTTTTAGATGAGCATAGTTTGTTTTCTAAATCTGTGAGTGTCTTTCTCTTTGGAAATATGTTCATTTGTGTCAGTTATTAGATAACGCCTGTAAGTGATATCATAGAATATAGGTCTTTTGCTTTCGGACTTACCTCATGTTTCGTGATTATCTCCAGACTCATTTGTGGTGCCTCAAAGAACAATGGTTCATTGTTTTCCATGGCTAATATTCCATTGTGTACATGGACCACTTCTTCTTTATCTATTCACCTGTTGTTGGACATTTTGATTCCTTCACTGTCTTGGCTATTGTGAATAAGGCTGCACTGAAGCTTTTGCGGCCTGTGTCTTCTCGATTCTTGTCTTCTCCGGTGAGAGGTCCAATGGTGCGCCTGCTGGATTGAATGGTACCTCCATTTTTACTTTTAAACACAGCTCCTTTCTGTTCTCATTATTGGCCGTTACCCCTTTACGTCTCACCAGCAGGGAGAGGGTACACAGTTCTCTAAAACCCCGTCAGCATTTATTGTTTGTAGACTTTTTGCTGATGGTCAGTCGACTGGTGTAAGTTGAAACTTTTTGTAGATTAGATTTCATGGGTCTAACACTCCCTGAGGTTGAGCTTTTATCCATTTTCCTTTTTTTTAAAAGAGCGTGAGTAAAACGTTAATATTCATACTCTCTTCTGGAAACATTTGCCTGTTTTGAAATTTTTGTCCATTCCCTACTTCAGCACAATTTTTTAGGGCAGGTGTCCTTTACAGCCCTGAGTCCTTGTGAATGTTAAGTGACCCTTAGCTGTGAGTTTAAAGCTGCTCTTGCAGGAAACGGCCACAAGGTGGCATCATTTCTCCTTTACCAAATTTGGTAACTGGGGAAACAGAGCCTTAATGGAAGTGGTGTTCTAGGTTGTAAATTAGAATGGAATGTGCCAGGAAAAAGCCCTTTATGTTTATGTCTCATTACTTGTTGTTCATATTTATAATTTACTTTTTATTTTTTATCCAAGCAAATTTGATTACAATGGTTTGTTTGTTCTAGGTGGGCAAATGTGGTTCTTTCACACATATACGTGTATCTATTCTTCCTCGCATCCTTTTCCCATGTAGGTTATGACACAATGTTGAGTAGTCTTCTCCTGGTCTTCCGTACGTCTTTGGTGATTATATATTTCACATGGTTTGTATATCTCTGTTAACCCCAATATGGTAAATTATCCAATCCTCATCCCTTTCTATTTGGTGAACCATAAGTTTTTTAATGAATCTGTGATTGCCTTTCTCTGTGGAAATATCTTCATTGGTATCAATTTTTATGTAACTCCTAAAAGTGATATGATAGGATATGTGTCTTTTACTTTCTCACTTACTACAGGTGGTGTGATTTCGTCTAGACTCATCTATGGTGCTGCAAATGGCATTGTTTCATTTTTTTCACTGGCGAATATTCCATCTATACATGGAGGAGTTCTTCTTTGTCCACCCATCTGTTGGTGGACTTTTTGGTTACCTCCATATCTTGGCTATTGTAATACTGTGCAATGCAGATTTGCCTGCCTGTGTCTTTCCAATTCTCTCTTCTTAGATTATAGGTCGAGGAGTGGGCCTGCTGGATCATATGGTAGCTCAATGTTTACCTTTTTAAGGCACCTCCATTCTGTTCTCATTCGTGGCCCTTTCCAAGTTACGTCCCCCTTGAAGTTGAGGGTATGCATTTCTCCACATCAGCTTCAGCATTTATTGTTTGTAGTTTTCTTGCTGATGGTTTTTCTGACAAGTGTGAGCTGATACCTCTTTTTGGTTGAATTCGCATGTGCCTCATAATCCGTTGAAACTGAGCTTTAAGGCATATCCTTTTTATTTTTCAAGCTGTGATTACCCCTTAGTTCTTCAAAGTGTTCTCTTAAAGTATGTGTCACATTTTGAAATGTTTTGGCCATTACCTCCCTCAAGACATATTGAGGGCATGTTTCATTTACGGTCCTGCATTACTTCTTCCTATGAAATGACCATTAGCACAGGCCTTAAAGCTGTTTTTGTAGGTAACTGCCAGAGGGTGGCAGCCTTTCTATGTTCCCCACCCTGGTAACTAGGGAAATGCCCTTGCGGCCTGTGGTGTTACTCGGTTATAAATTAGAGTGGAGTGTGCCCGGAGAAACCCACACAAGCTGATGTCTCTTTACTTTTGTTGGATTTTTAAATTTAATTTTTATTTTTCATTGGAGTAATCTTCCACTGTGTACTTGGACCACTTCTACTTTGTGCATTCCTCAGTTGATGGACATTTTCATTGCTTCCAAGTGTTGGATATGGTAAATATTGTTGGAGTGCAGGATTGCCAGCCTGTGACTTTTTTTTTTAATATTTATTTATTTATTTATTTATTTATTTATTTATTTATTTATTTTTGGCTGTGTTGGATCTTCGTTTGTGCGTGAGGGCTTTCTGTAGTTGCGGCGAGCGGGGGCCACTCTTCATCACGGTGCGTGGGTCTCTCACTATCGCGGCCTCTCTTGTTGCGGAGCACAGGCTCCATGCGCGCAGGCTCAGTGGTTGTGGCTCACGGGCCCAGTTGCTCCGCGGCATGTGGGATCTTCCCAGACCGGGGCTCGAACCCGTGTGCCCTGCATTGGCAGGCAGACTCTCAACCACTGCACCACCAGGGAAGCCCCAAGCCTGTGACTTTTTGATTCTCATTTTCTCAGGTGATAGGCCCAGCAGTGGGTGTGATTGATTGACTGGTAGCACCGTGTTACCCTTATCAAAGCACCTTCTTTGTGTTTTCATTAGTGGCTCTTACCACGTCCCCCTTAGAATCGAGGGTACGCATTTCTCCACAATCGCTTCAGCATTTATTGTTTGCAGCATTTATGCTAATGGCCCTTCTGGCTGGTGTGAGCTGATAGGTTTTTGTACTTTGGGTTTTCATGTCTTTGAAAATTCATAAAACTCATCATTTTTCTCTGCCGTTTTCTTTTCTGCTAAAAAAAGGAAACAGTTGGGAGTACAATATAATTCTTGAAATTGTCTTCTTGGAAGCTTGCCCTCTGTTAAATTTTTTGGTCGATTTTCCTGCCCAGAATTTTTTTAGAGAGCAGGTCTCATTTCCCGAACTGCAAGTGTGGTGCATATTTAGTGACCTTTAGTAATGGGTTAAAAACTGCTGTTGTGGGAAGTGGCCTCAAGCAGGCAGCATTCCTCCATTCCCAAATCTGGGTACTAGGGCAGCAGAGCCTTTCTGGAAGTCGTGTTCCTAGGTTGTAAATTATATTGGAATGTGCATGGAGAAACCCCCATAAGTTTATGTCTCATTATTTCTTCTTGGTTTTAAAAATTTTTTTAATTGGAGTAAAGCTTAGAATATTGTTTGTCCGAGGTGTACACAATCTGGTTCATTTGTACATTATATATGTCTATTCAAGTACAGATCCCCTTCCCATGTAAAATGTTACAGAGGGTTCCGCACACCTCCCTTCTATATGGTAGGTCTTTTTGAGATATGTATATAATATGTGTTTGTATACATATAGTAACACTATCCTTAATTTATCCACTTCCCCCACCTTTCCTTTTACATGAGCATAGTTTGTTTTCTAAATCTGTGAGTGTCTTTCTCTTTGGAAATATGTTCATTTGTGTCAGTTATTAGATAACGCCTGTAAGTGATATCATAGAATATAGGTCTTTTGCTTTCGGACTTACCTCATGTTTCGTGATTATCTCCAGACTCATTTGTGGTGCCTCAAAGAACAATGGTTCATTGTTTTCCATGGCTAATATTCCATTGTGTACATGGACCACTTCTTCTTTATCTATTCACCTGTTGTTGGACATTTTGATTCCTTCACTGTCTTGGCTATTGTGAATAAGGCTGCACTGAAGCTTTTGCGGCCTGTGTCTTCTCGATTCTTGTCTTCTCCGGTGAGAGGTCCAATGGTGCGCCTGCTGGATTGAATGTTACTTCCATTTTTACTTTTAAACACAGCTCCTTTCTGTTCTCATTATTGGCCGTTACCCCTTTACGTCTCACCAGCAGGTAGAGGGTACACAGTTCTCTAAAACCCCGTCAGCATTTATTGTTTGTAGACTTTTTGCTGATGGTCAGTCGACTGGTGTAAGTTGAAACTTTTTGTAGATTAGATTTCATGGGTCTAACACTCCCTGAGGTTGAGCTTTTATCCATTTTCCTTTTTTTTAAAAGAGCGTGAGTAAAACGTTAATATTCATACTCTCTTCTGGAAACATTTGCCTGTTTTGAAATTTTTGTCCATTCCCTACTTCAGCACAATTTTTTAGGGCAGGTGTCCTTTACAGCCCTGAGTCCTTGTGAATGTTAAGTGACCATTAGCTGTGAGTTTAAAGATGCTCTTGCAGGAAACGGCCACAAGGTGGCATCATTTCTCCTTTACCAAATTTGGTAACTGGGGAAACAGAGCCTTAATGGAAGTGGTGTTCTAGGTTGTAAATTAGAATGGAATGTGCCAGGAAAAAGCCCTTTATGTTTATGTCTCATTACTTGTTGTTCATATTTATAATTTACTTTTTATTTTTTATCCAAGCAAATTTGATTACAATGGTTTGTTTGTTCTAGGTGGGCAAATGTGGTTCTTTCACACATATACGTGTATCTATTCTTCCTCGCATCCTTTTCCCATATAGGTTATGACACAATGTTGAGTAGTCTTCTCCTGGTCTTCCGTACGTCTTTGGTGATTATATATTTCACATGGTTTGTATATCTCTGTTAACCCCAATATGGTAAATTATCCAATCCTCATCCCTTTCTATTTGATGAACCATAAGTTTTTTAATGAATCTGTGATTGCCTTTCTCTGTGGAAATATCTTCATTGGTATCAATTTTTATGTAACTCCTAAAAGTGATATGATAGGATATGTGTCTTTTACTTTCTCACTTACTACAGGTGGTGTGATTACGTCAAGACTCATCTATGGTGCTGCAAATGGCATTGTTTCATTTTTTTCACTAGCGAATATTCCATCTATACATGGAGGAGTTCTTCTTTGTCCACCCATCTGTTGGTGGACTTTTTGGTTACCTCCATATCTTGGCTATTGTAATACTGTGCAATGCAGATTTGCCTGCCTGTGTCTTTCCAATTCTCTCTTCTTAGATTATAGGTCGAGGAGTGGGCCTGCTGGATCATATGGTAGCTCAATGTTTACCTTTTTAAGGCACCTCCATTCTGTTCTCATTTGTGGCCCTTTCCAAGTTACGGCCCCCTTGAAGTTGAGGGTATGCATTTCTCCACAACAGCTTCAGCATTTATTGTTTGTAGTTTTCTTGCTGATGGTTTTTCTGACAAGTGTGAGCTGATACCTCTTTTTGGTTGAATTCGCATGTGCCTCATAATCCGTTGAAACTGAGCTTTAAGGCATATCCTTTTTATTTTTCAAGCTGTGATTACCCCTTAGTTCTTCAAAGTGTTCTCTTAAAGTATGTGTCACATTTTGAAATGTTTTGGCCATTACCTCCCTCAAGACATATTGAGGGCATGTTTCATTTACGGTCCTGCATTACTTCTTCCTATGAAATGACCATTAGCACAGGCCTTAAAGCTGTTTTTGCAGGTAACTGCCAGAGGGTGGCAGCCTTTCTATGTTCCCCACCCTGGTAACTAGGGAAATGCCCTTGCGGCCTGTGGTGTTTCTCGGTTATAAATTAGAGTGGAGTGTGCCCGGACAAACCCACACAAGCTGATGTGTCTTTACTTTTGTTCGATTTTTAAATTTAATTTTTATTTTTTATTGGAGTAATCTTCCACTGTGTACTTGGACCACTTCTACTTTGTGCATTCCTCAGTTGATGGACATTTTCATTGCTTCCAAGTGTTGGCTATGGTAAATATTGTTGGAGTGCAGGATTGCCAGCCTGTGACTTTTTTTTTAATATTTATTTATTTTTTATTTATTTATTTATTTATTTATTTATTTTTGGCTGTGTTGGATCTTCGTTTGTGCGCGAGGGCTTTCTGTAGTTGAGGCGAGCGGGGGCCACTCTTCATCGCGGTGCGTGGGTCTCTCACTATCGCGGCCTCTCTTGTTGCGGAGCACAGGCTCCATGCGCGCAGGCTCAGTGGTTGTGGCTCACGGGACCAGTTGCTCCGCGGCATGTGGGATCTTCCCAGACCGGGGCTCGAACCCGTGTGCCCTGCATTGGCAGGCAGACTCTCAACCACTGCACCACCAGGGAAGCCCCAAGCCTGTGACTTTTTGATTCTCATTTTCTCAGGTGATAGGCCCAGCAGTGGGTGTGATTGATTGACTGGTAGCACCGTGTTACCCTTATCAAAGCACCTTCTTTGTGTTTTCATTAGTGGCTCTTACCACGTCCCCCTTAGAATCGAGGGTACGCATTTCTCCACAATCGCTTCAGCATTTATTGTTTGCAGCATTTATGCTAATGGCCCTTCTGGCTGGTGTGAGCTGATAGGTTTTTGTACTTTGGGTTTTCATGTCTTTGAAAATTCATAAAACTCATCATTTTTCTCTGCCGTTTTCTTTTCTGCTAAAAAAAGGAAACAGTTGGGAGTACAATATAATTCTTGATATTGTCTTCTTGGAAGCTTGCCCTCTGTTACATTTTTTGGTCGATTTTCCAGCCCAGAATTTTTTTAGAGAGCAGGTCTCATTTCCCGAACTGCAAGTGTGGTGCATATTTAGTGACCTTTAGTAATGGGTTAAAAGCTGCTGTTGTGGGAAGTGGCCTCAAGCAGGCAGCATTCCTCCATTGCCAAATCTGGGTACTAGGGCAGCAGAGCCTTTCTGGAAGTCGTGTTCCTAGGTTGTAAATTATATTGGAATGTGCATGGAGAAACCCCCATAAGTTTATGTCTCATTATTTCTTCTTGGTTTTAAAAATTTCTTTAATTGGAGTAAAGCTTAGAATATTGTTTGTCCGAGGTGTACACAATCTGGTTCATTTGTACATTATATATGTCTATTCAAGTACAGATCCCCTTCCCATGTAAAATGTTACAGAGGGTTCCGCACACCTCCCTTCTATATGGTAGGTCTTTTTGAGATATGTATATAATATGTGTTTGTATACATATAGTAACACTAACCTTAATTTATCCACTCCCCCCACCTTTCCTTTTAGATGAGCATAGTTTGTTTTCTAAATCTGTGAGTGTCTTTCTCTTTGGAAATATGTTCATTTGTGTCAGTTATTAGATAACGCCTGTAAGTGATATCATAGAATATAGGTCTTTTGCTTTCGGACTTACCTCATGTTTCGTGATTATCTCCAGACTCATTTGTGGTGCCTCAAAGAACAATGGTTCATTGTTTTCCATGGCTAATATTCCATTGTGTACATGGACCACTTCTTCTTTATCTATTCACCTGTTGTTGGACATTTTGATTCCTTCACTGTCTTGGCTATTGTGAATAAGGCTGCACTGAAGCTTTTGCGGCCTGTGTCTTCTCGATTCTTGTCTTCTCCGGTGAGAGGTCCAATGGTGCGCCTGCTGGATTGAATGGTACCTCCATTTTTACTTTTAAACACAGCTCCTTTCTGTTCTCATTATTGGCCGTTACCCCTTTACGTCTCACCAGCAGGGAGAGGGTACACAGTTCTCTAAAACCCCGTCAGCATTTATTGTTTGTAGACTTTTTGCTGATGGTCAGTCGACTGGTGTAAGTTGAAACTTTTTGTAGATTAGATTTCATGGGTCTAACACTCCCTGAGGTTGAGCTTTTATCCATTTTCCTTTTTTTTAAAAGAGCGTGAGTAAAACGTTAATATTCATACTCTCTTCTGGAAACATTTGCCTGTTTTGAAATTTTTGTCCATTCCCTACTTCAGCACAATTTTTTAGGGCAGGTGTCCTTTACAGCCCTGAGTCCTTGTGAATGTTAAGTGACCCTTAGCTGTGAGTTTAAAGCTGCTCTTGCAGGAAACGGCCACAAGGTGGCATCATTTCTCCTTTACCAAATTTGGTAACTGGAGAAACAGAGCCTTAATGGAAGTGGTGTTCTAGGTTGTAAATTAGAATGGAATGTGCCAGGAAAAAGCCCTTTATGTTTATGTCTCATTACTTGTTGTTCATATTTATAATTTACTTTTTATTTTTTATCCAAGCAAATTTGATTACAATGGTTTGTTTGTTCTAGGTGGGCAAATGTGGTTCTTTCACACATATACGTGTATCTATTCTTCCTCGCATCCTTTTCCCATGTAGGTTATGACACAATGTTGAGTAGTCTTCTCCTGGTCTTCCGTACGTCTTTGGTGATTATATATTTCACATGGTTTGTATATCTCTGTTAACCCCAATATGGTAAATTATCCAATCCTCATCCCTTTCTATTTGGTGAACCATAAGTTTTTTTATGAATCTGTGATTGCCTTTCTCTGTGGAAATATCTTCATTGGTATCAATTTTTATGTAACTCCTAAAAGTGATATGATAGGATATGTGTCTTTTACTTTCTCACTTACTACAGGTGGTGTGATTTCGTCTAGACTCATCTATGGTGCTGCAAATGGCATTGTTTCATTTTTTTCACTGGCGAATATTCCATCTATACATGGAGGAGTTCTTCTTTGTCCACCCATCTGTTGGTGGACTTTTTGGTTACCTCCATATCTTGGCTATTGTAATACTGTGCAATGCAGATTTGCCTGCCTGTGTCTTTCCAATTCTCTCTTCTTAGATTATAGGTCGAGGAGTGGGCCTGCTGGATCATATGGTAGCTCAATGTTTACCTTTTTAAGGCACCTCCATTCTGTTCTCATTCGTGGCCCTTTCCAAGTTACGTCCCCCTTGAAGTTGAGGGTATGCATTTCTCCACATCAGCTTCAGCATTTATTGTTTGTAGTTTTCTTGCTGATGGTTTTTCTGACAAGTGTGAGCTGATACCTCTTTTTGGTTGAATTCGCATGTGCCTCATAATCCGTTGAAACTGAGCTTTAAGGCATATCCTTTTTATTTTTCAAGCTGTGATTACCCCTTAGTTCTTCAAAGTGTTCTCTTAAAGTATGTGTCACATTTTGAAATGTTTTGGCCATTACCTCCCTCAAGACATATTGAGGGCATGTTTCATTTACGGTCCTGCATTACTTCTTCCTATGAAATGACCATTAGCACAGGCCTTAAAGCTGTTTTTGCAGGTAACTGCCAGAGGGTGGCAGCCTTTCTGTGTTCCCCACCCTGGTAACTAGGGAAATGCCCTTGCGGCCTGTGGTGTTACTCGGTTATAAATTAGAGTGGAGTGTGCCCGGAGAAACCCACACAAGCTGATGTCTCTTTACTTTTGTTGGATTTTTAAATTTAATTTTTATTTTTCATTGGAGTAATCTTCCACTGTGTACTTGGACCACTTCTACTTTGTGCATTCCTCAGTTGATGGACATTTTCATTGCTTCCAAGTGTTGGCTATGGTAAATATTGTTGGAGTGCAGGATTGCCAGCCTGTGACTTTTTTTTTTAATATTTATTTATTTATTTATTTATTTATTTATTTATTTATTTATTTATTTTTGGCTGTGTTGGATCTTAGTTTGTGCGCGAGGGCTTTCTGTAGTTGAGGCGAGCGGGGGCCACTCTTCATCACGGTGCGTGGGTCTCTCACTATCGCGGCCTCTCTTGTTGCCGAGCACAGGCTCCATGCGCGCAGGCTCAGTGGTTGTGGCTCACGGGCCCAGTTGCTCCGCGGCATGTGGGATCTTCCCAGACCGGGGCTCGAACCCGTGTGCCCTGCATTGGCAGGCAGACTCTCAACCACTGCACCACCAGGGAAGCACCAAGCCTGTGACTTTTTGATTCTCATTTTCTCAGGTGATAGGCCCAGCAGTGGGTGTGATTGATTGACTGGTAGCACCGTGTTACCCTTATCAAAGCACCTTCTTTGTGTTTTCATTAGTGGCTCTTACCACGTCCCCCTTAGAATCGAGGGTACGCATTTCTCCACAATCGCTTCAGCATTTATTGTTTGCAGCATTTATGCTAATGGCCCTTCTGGCTGGTGTGAGCTGATAGGTTTTTGTACTTTGGGTTTTCATGTCTTTGAAAATTCATAAAACTCATCATTTTTCTCTGCCGTTTTCTTTTCTGCTAAAAAAAGGAAACAGTTGGGAGTACAATATAATTCTTGAAATTGTCTTCTTAGAAGCTTGCCCTCTGTTACATTTTTTGGTCGATTTTCCAGCCCAGAATTTTTTTAGAGAGCAGGTCTCATTTCCCGAACTGCAAGTGTGGTGCATATTTAGTGACCTTTAGTAATGGGTTAAAAGCTGCTGTTGTGGGAAGTGGCCTCAAGCAGGCAGCATTCCTCCATTCCCAAATCTGGGTACTAGGGCAGCAGAGCCTTTCTGGAAGTCGTGTTCCTAGGTTGTAAATTATATTGGAATGTGCATGGAGAAACCCCCATAAGTTTATGTCTCATTATTTCTTCTTGGTTTTAAAAATTTTTTTAATTGGAGTAAAGCTTAGAATATTGTTTGTCCGAGGTGTACACAATATGGTTCATTTGTACATTATATATGTCTATTCAAGTACAGATCCCCTTCCCATGTAAAATGTTACAGAGGGTTCCGCACACCTCCCTTCTATATGGTAGGTCTTTTTGAGATATGTATATAATATGTGTTTGTATACATATAGTAACACTAA
The DNA here is from genome assembly GCF_965194825.1 of Balaenoptera physalus. Classification (NCBI taxonomy): domain Eukaryota; kingdom Metazoa; phylum Chordata; class Mammalia; order Artiodactyla; family Balaenopteridae; genus Balaenoptera; species Balaenoptera physalus. Next base: position 26,804,261 of record NC_138885.1, read on the forward strand.
CCTTAATTTATCCACTCCCCCCACCTTTCCTTTTAGATGAGCATAGTTTGTTTTCTAAATCTGTGAGTGTCTTTCTCTTTGGAAATATGTTCATTTGTGTCAGTTATTAGATAACGCCTGTAAGTGATATCATAGAATATAGGTCTTTTGCTTTCGGACTTACCTCATGTTTCGTGATTATCTCCAGACTCATTTGTGGTGCCTCAAAGAACAATGGTTCATTGTTTTCCATGGCTAATATTCCATTGTGTACATGGACCACTTCTTCTTTATCTATTCACCTGTTGTTGGACATTTTGATTCCTTCACTGTCTTGGCTATTGTGAATAAGGCTGCACTGAAGCTTTTGCGGCCTGTGTCTTCTCGATTCTTGTCTTCTCCGGTGAGAGGTCCAATGGTGCGCCTGCTGGATTGAATGGTACCTCCATTTTTACTTTTAAACACAGCTCCTTTCTGTTCTCATTATTGGCCGTTACCCCTTTACGTCTCACCAGCAGGGAGAGGGTACACAGTTCTCTAAAACCCCGTCAGCATTTATTGTTTGTAGACTTTTTGCTGATGGTCAGTCGACTGGTGTAAGTTGAAACTTTTTGTAGATTAGATTTCATGGGTCTAACACTCCCTGAGGTTGAGCTTTTATCCATTTTCCTTTTTTTTAAAAGAGCGTGAGTAAAACGTTAATATTCATACTCTCTTCTGGAAACATTTGCCTGTTTTGAAATTTTTGTCCATTCCCTACTTCAGCACAATTTTTTAGGGCAGGTGTCCTTTACAGCCCTGAGTCCTTGTGAATGTTAAGTGACCCTTAGCTGTGAGTTTAAAGCTGCTCTTGCAGGAAACGGCCACAAGGTGGCATCATTTCTCCTTTACCAAATTTGGTAACTGGGGAAACAGAGCCTTAATGGAAGTGGTGTTCTAGGTTGTAAATTAGAATGGAATGTGCCAGGAAAAAGCCCTTTATGTTTATGTGTCATTACTTGTTGTTCATATTTATAATTTACTTTTTATTTTTTATCCAAGCAAATTTGATTACAATGGTTTGTTTGTTCTAGGTGGGCAAATGTGGTTCTTTCACACATATACGTGTATCTATTCTTCCTCGCATCCTTTTCCCATGTAGGTTATGACACAATGTTGAGTAGTCTTCTCCTGGTCTTCCGTACGTCTTTGGTGATTATATATTTCACATGGTTTGTATATCTCTGTTAACCCCAATATGGTAAATTATCCAATCCTCATCCCTTTCTATTTGGTGAACCATAAGTTTTTTAATGAATCTGTGATTGCCTTTCTCTGTGGAAATATCTTCATTGGTATCAATTTTTATGTAACTCCTAAAAGTGATATGATAGGATATGTGTCTTTTACTTTCTCACTTACTACAGGTGGTGTGATTTCGTCTAGACTCATCTATGGTGCTGCAAATGGCATTGTTTCATTTTTTTCACTGGCGAATATTCCATCTATACATGGAGGAGTTCTTCTTTGTCCACCCATCTGTTGGTGGACTTTTTGGTTACCTCCATATCTTGGCTATTGTAATACTGTGCAATGCAGATTTGCCTGCCTGTGTCTTTCCAATTCTCTCTTCTTAGATTATAGGTCGAGGAGTGGGCCTGCTGGATCATATGGTAGCTCAATGTTTACCTTTTTAAGGCACCTCCATTCTGTTCTCATTCGTGGCCCTTTCCAAGTTACGTCCCCCTTGAAGTTGAGGGTATGCATTTCTCCACATCAGCTTCAGCATTTATTGTTTGTAGTTTTCTTGCTGATGGTTTTTCTGACAAGTGTGAGCTGATACCTCTTTTTGGTTGAATTCGCATGTGCCTCATAATCCGTTGAAACTGAGCTTTAAGGCATATCCTTTTTATTTTTCAAGCTGTGATTACCCCTTAGTTCTTCAAAGTGTTCTCTTAAAGTATGTGTCACATTTTGAAATGTTTTGGCCATTACCTCCCTCAAGACATATTGAGGGCATGTTTCATTTACGGTCCTGCATTACTTCTTCCTATGAAATGACCATTAGCACAGGCCTTAAAGCTGTTTTTGCAGGTAACTGCCAGAGGGTGGCAGCCTTTCTATGTTCCCCACCCTGGTAACTAGGGAAATGCCCTTGCGGCCTGTGGTGTTACTCGGTTATAAATTAGAGTGGAGTGTGCCCGGAGAAACCCACACAAGCTGATGTCTCTTTACTTTTGTTGGATTTTTAAATTTAATTTTTATTTTTCATTGGAGTAATCTTCCACTGTGTACTTGGACCACTTCTACTTTGTGCATTCCTCAGTTGATGGACATTTTCATTGCTTCCAAGTGTTGGCTATGGTAAATATTGTTGGAGTGCAGGATTGCCAGCCTGTGACTTTTTTTTTTAATATTTATTTATTTATTTATTTATTTATTTATTTATTTATTTATTTATTTTTGGCTGTGTTGGATCTTAGTTTGTGCGCGAGGGCTTTCTGTAGTTGAGGCGAGCGGGGGCCACTCTTCATCACGGTGCGTGGGTCTCTCACTATCGCGGCCTCTCTTGTTGCCGAGCACAGGCTCCATGCGCGCAGGCTCAGTGGTTGTGGCTCACGGGCCCAGTTGCTCCGCGGCATGTGGGATCTTCCCAGACCGGGGCTCGAACCCGTGTGCCCTGCATTGGCAGGCAGACTCTCAACCACTGCACCACCAGGGAAGCACCAAGCCTGTGACTTTTTGATTCTCATTTTCTCAGGTGATAGGCCCAGCAGTGGGTGTGATTGATTGACTGGTAGCACCGTGTTACCCTTATCAAAGCACCTTCTTTGTGTTTTCATTAGTGGCTCTTACCACGTCCCCCTTAGAATCGAGGGTACGCATTTCTCCACAATCGCTTCAGCATTTATTGTTTGCAGCATTTATGCTAATGGCCCTTCTGGCTGGTGTGAGCTGATAGGTTTTTGTACTTTGGGTTTTCATGTCTTTGAAAATTCATAAAACTCATCATTTTTCTCTGCCGTTTTCTTTTCTGCTAAAAAACGGAAACAGTTGGGAGTACAATATAATTCTTGAAATTGTCTTCTTGGAAGCTTGCCCTCTGTTACATTTTTTGGTCGATTTTCCAGCCCAGAATTTTTTTAGAGAGCAGGTCTCATTTCCCGAACTGCAAGTGTGGTGCATATTTAGTGACCTTTAGTAATGGGTTAAAAGCTGCTGTTGTGGGAAGTGGCCTCAAGCAGGCAGCATTCCTCCATTCCCAAATCTGGGTACTAGGGCAGCAGAGCTTTTCTGGAAGTCGTGTTCCTAGGTTGTAAATTATATTGGAATGTGCATGGAGAAACCCCCATAAGTTTATGTCTCATTATTTCTTCTTGGTTTTAAAAATTTTTTTAATTGGAGTAAAGCTTAGAATATTGTTTGTCCGAGGTGTACACAATCTGGTTCATTTGTACATTATATATGTCTATTCAAGTACAGATCCCCTTCCCATGTAAAATGTTACAGAGGGTTCCGCACACCTCCCTTCTATATGGTAGGTCTTTTTGAGATATGTATATAATATGTGTTTGTATACATATAGTAACACTAACCTTAATTTATCCACTCCCCCCACCTTTCCTTTTAGATGAGCATAGTTTGTTTTCTAAATCTGTGAGTGTCTTTCTCTTTGGAAATATGTTCATTTGTGTCAGTTATTAGATAACGCCTGTAAGTGATATCATAGAATATAGGTCTTTTGCTTTCGGACTTACCTCATGTTTCGTGATTATCTCCAGACTCATTTGTGGTGCCTCAAAGAACAATGGTTCATTGTTTTCCATGGCTAATATTCCATTGTGTACATGGACCACTTCTTCTTTATCTATTCACCTGTTGTTGGATATTTCGATTCCTTCACTGTCTTGGCTATTGTGAATAAGGCTGCACTGAAGCTTTTGCGGCTTGTGTCTTCTCGATTCTTGTCTTCTCCGGTGAGAGGTCCAATGGTGCGCCTGCTGGATTGAATGGTACCTCCATTTTTACTTTTAAACACAGCTCCTTTCTGTTCTCATTATTGGCCGTTACCCCTTTACGTCTCACCAGCAGGGAGAGGGTACACAGTTCTCTAAAACCCCGTCAGCATTTATTGTTTGTAGACTTTTTGCTGATGGTCAGTCGACTGGTGTAAGTTGAAACTTTTTGTAGATTAGATTTCATGGGTCTAACACTCCCTGAGGTTGAGCTTTTATCCATTTTCCTTTTTTTTAAAAGAGCGTGAGTAAAACGTTAATATTCATACTCTCTTCTGGAAACATTTGCCTGTTTTGAAATTTTTGTCCATTCCCTACTTCAGCACAATTTTTTAGGGCAGGTGTCCTTTACAGCCCTGAGTCCTTGTGAATGTTAAGTGACCCTTAGCTGTGAGTTTAAAGCTGCTCTTGCAGGAAACGGCCACAAGGTGACATCATTTCTCCTTTACCAAATTTGGTAACTGGGGAAACAGAGCCTTAATGGAAGTGGTGTTCTAGGTTGTAAATTAGAATGGAATGTGCCAGGAAAAAGCCCTTTATGTTTATGTCTCATTACTTGTTGTTCATATTTATAATTTACTTTTTATTTTTTATCCAAGCAAATTTGATTACAATGGTTTGTTTGTTCTAGGTGGGCAAATGTGGTTCTTTCACACATATACGTGTATCTATTCTTCCTCGCATCCTTTTCCCATGTAGGTTATGACACAATGTTGAGTAGTCTTCTCCTGGTCTTCCGTACGTCTTTGGTGATTATATATTTCACATGGTTTGTATATCTCTGTTAACCCCAATATGGTAAATTATCCAATCCTCATCCCTTTCTATTTGGTGAACCATAAGTTTTTTAATGAATCTGTGATTGCCTTTCTCTGTGGAAATATCTTCATTGGTATCAATTTTTATGTAACTCCTAAAAGTGATATGATAGGATATGTGTCTTTTACTTTCTCACTTACTACAGGTGGTGTGATTTCGTCTAGACTCATCTATGGTGCTGCAAATGGCATTGTTTCATTTTTTTCACTGGCGAATATTCCATCTATACATGGAGGAGTTCTTCTTTGTCCACCCATCTGTTGGTGGACTTTTTGGTTACCTCCATATCTTGGCTATTGTAATACTGTGCAATGCAGATTTGCCTGCCTGTGTCTTTCCAATTCTCTCTTCTTAGATTATAGGTCGAGGAGTGGGCCTGCTGGATCATATGGTAGCTCAATGTTTACCTTTTTAAGGCACCTCCATTCTGTTCTCATTCGTGGCCCTTTCCAAGTTACGTCCCCCTTGAAGTTGAGGGTATGCATTTCTCCACATCAGCTTCAGCATTTATTGTTTGTAGTTTTCTTGCTGATGGTTTTTCTGACAAGTGTGAGCTGATACCTCTTTTTGGTTGAATTCGCATGTGCCTCATAATCCGTTGAAACTGAGCTTTAAGGCATATCCTTTTTATTTTTCAAGCTGTGATTACCCCTTAGTTCTTCAAAGTGTTCTCTTAAAGTATGTGTCACATTTTGAAATGTTTTGGCCATTACCTCCCTCAAGACATATTGAGGGCATGTTTCATTTACGGTCCTGCATTACTTCTTCCTATGAAATGACCATTAGCACAGGCCTTAAAGCTGTTTTTGCAGGTAACTGCCAGAGGGTGGCAGCCTTTCTATGTTCCCCACCCTGGTAACTAGGGAAATGCCCTTGCGGCCTGTGGTGTTTCTCGGTTATAAATTAGAGTGGAGTGTGCCCGGACAAACCCACACAAGCTGATGTGTCTTTACTTTTGTTCGATTTTTAAATTTAATTTTTATTTTTCATTGGAGTAATCTTCCACTGTGTACTTGGACCACTTCTACTTTGTGCATTCCTCAGTTGATGGACATTTTCATTGCTTCCAAGTGTTGGCTATGGTAAATATTGTTGGAGTGCAGGATTGCCAGCCTGTGACTTTTTTTTTTAATATTTATTTATTTATTTATTTATTTATTTATTTATTTATTTTTGGCTGTGTTGGATCTTCGTTTGTGCGCGAGGGCTTTCTGTAGTGGAGGCGAGCGGGGGCCACTCTTCATCACGGTGCGTGGGTCTCTCACTATCGCGGCCTCTCTTGTTGCCGAGCACAGGCTCCATGCGCGCAGGCTCAGTGGTTGTGGCTCACGGGCCCAGTTGCTCCGCGGCATGTGGGATCTTCCCAGACCGGGGCTCGAACCCGTGTGCCCTGCATTGGCAGGCAGACTCTCAACCACTGCACCACCAGGGAAGCCCCAAGCCTGTGACTTTTTGATTCTCATTTTCTCAGGTGATAGGCCCAGCAGTGGGTGTGATTGATTGACTGGTAGCACCGTGTTACCCTTATCAAAGCACCTTCTTTGTGTTTTCATTAGTGGCTCTTACCACGTCCCCCTTAGAATCGAGGGTACGCATTTCTCCACAATCGCTTCAGCCTTTATTGTTTGCAGCATTTATGCTAATGGCCCTTCTGGCTGGTGTGAGCTGATAGGTTTTTGTACTTTGGGTTTTCATGTCTTTGAAAATTCATAAAACTCATCATTTTTCTCTGCCGTTTTCTTTTCTGCTAAAAAACGGAAACAGTTGGGAGTACAATATAATTCTTGAAATTGTCTTCTTGGAAGCTTGCCCTCTGTTAAATTTTTTGGTCGATTTTCCAGCCCAGAATTTTTTTAGAGAGTAGGTCTCATTTCCCGAACTGCAAGTGTGGTGCATATTTAGTGACCTTTAGTAATGGGTTAAAAGCTGCTGTTGTGGGAAGTGGCCTCAAGCAGGCAGCATTCCTCCCTTCCCAAATCTGGGTACTAGGGCAGCAGAGCCTTTCTGGAAGTCGTGTTCCTAGGTTGTAAATTATATTGGAATGTGCATGGAGAAACCCCCATAAGTTTATGTCTCATTATTTCTTCTTGGTTTTAAAATTTTTTTTAATTGGAGTAAAGCTTAGAATATTGTTTGTCCGAGGTGTACACAATCTGGTTCATTTGTACATTATATATGTCTATTCAAGTACAGATCCCCTTCCCATGTAAAATGTTACAGAGGGTTCCGCACACCTCCCTTCTATATGGTAGGTCTTTTTGCGATATGTATATAATATGTGTTTGTATACATATAGTAACACTAACCTTAATTTATCCACTCCCCCCACCTTTCCTTTTAGATGAGCATAGTTTGTTTTCTAAATCTGTGAGTGTCTTTCTCTTTGGAAATATGTTCATTTGTGTCAGTTATTAGATAACGCCTGTAAGTGATATCATAGAATATAGGTCTTTTGCTTTCGGACTTACCTCATGTTTCGTGATTATCTCCAGACTCATTTGTGGTGCCTCAAAGAACAATGGTTCATTGTTTTCCATGGCTAATATTCCATTGTGTACATGGACCACTTCTTCTTTATCTATTCACCTGTTGTTGGACATTTTGATTCCTTCACTGTCTTGGCTATTGTGAATAAGGCTGCACTGAAGCTTTTGCGGCCTGTGTCTTCTCGATTCTTGTCTTCTCCGGTGAGAGGTCCAATGGTGCGCCTGCTGGATTGAATGGTACCTCCATTTTTACTTTTAAACACAGCTCCTTTCTGTTCTCATTATTGGCCGTTACCCCTTTACGTCTCACCAGCAGGGAGAGGGTACACAGTTCTCTAAAACCCCGTCAGCATTTATTGTTTGTAGACTTTTTGCTGATGGTCAGTCGACTGGTGTAAGTTGAAACTTTTTGTAGATTAGATTTCATGGGTCTAACACTCCCTGAGGTTGAGCTTTTATCCATTTTCCTTTTTTTTAAAAGAGCGTGAGTAAAACGTTAATATTCATACTCTCTTCTGGAAACATTTGCCTGTTTTGAAATTTTTGTCCATTCCCTACTTCAGCACAATTTTTTAGGGCAGGTGTCCTTTACAGCCCTGAGTCCTTGTGAATGTTAAGTGACCCTTAGCTGTGAGTTTAAAGCTGCTCTTGCAGGAAACGGCCACAAGGTGGCATCATTTCTCCTTTACCAAATTTGGTAACTGGGGAAACAGAGCCTTAATGGAAGTGGTGTTCTAGGTTGTAAATTAGAATGGAATGTGCCAGGAAAAAGCCCTTTATGTTTATGTCTCATTACTTGTTGTTCATATTTATAATTTACTTTTTATTTTTTATCCAAGCAAATTTGATTACAATGGTTTGTTTGTTCTAGGTGGGCAAATGTGGTTCTTTCACACATATACGTGTATCTATTCTTCCTCGCATCCTTTTCCCATGTAGGTTATGACACAATGTTGAGTAGTCTTCTCCTGGTCTTCCGTACGTCTTTGGTGATTATATATTTCACATGGTTTGTATATCTCTGTTAACCCCAATATGGTAAATTATCCAATCCTCATCCCTTTCTATTTGGTGAACCATAAGTTTTTTAATGAATCTGTGATTGCCCTTCTCTGTGGAAATATCTTCATTGGTATCAATTTTTATGTAACTCCTAAAAGTGATATGATAGGATATGTGTCTTTTACTTTCTCACTTACTACAGGTGGTGTGATTTCGTCTAGACTCATCTATGGTGCTGCAAATGGCATTGTTTCATTTTTTTCACTGGCGAATATTCCATCTATACATGGAGGAGTTCTTCTTTGTCCACCCATCTGTTGGTGGACTTTTTGGTTACCTCCATATCTTGGCTATTGTAATACTGTGCAATGCAGATTTGCCTGCCTGTGTCTTTCCAATTCTCTCTTCTTAGATTATAGGTCGAGGAGTGGGCCTGCTGGATCATATGGTAGCTCAATGTTTACCTTTTTAAGGCACCTCCATTCTGTTCTCATTCGTGGCCCTTTCCAAGTTACGTCCCCCTTGAAGTTGAGGGTATGCATTTCTCCACATCAGCTTCAGCATTTATTGTTTGTAGTTTTCTTGCTGATGGTTTTTCTGACAAGTGTGAGCTGATACCTCTTTTTGGTTGAATTCGCATGTGCCTCATAATCCGTTGAAACTGAGCTTTAAGGCATATCCTTTTTATTTTTCAAGCTGTGATTACCCCTTAGTTCTTCAAAGTGTTCTCTTAAAGTATGTGTCACATTTTGAAATGTTTTGGCCATTACCTCCCTCAAGACATATTGAGGGCATGTTTCATTTACGGTCCTGCATTACTTCTTCCTATGAAATGACCATTAGCACAGGCCTTAAAGCTGTTTTTGCAGGTAACTGCCAGAGGGTGGCAGCCTTTCTATGTTCCCCACCCTGGTAACTAGGGAAATGCCCTTGCGGCCTGTGGTGTTTCTCGGTTATAAATTAGAGTGGAGTGTGCCCGGACAAACCCACACAAGCTGATGTGTCTTTACTTTTGTTCGATTTTTAAATTTAATTTTTATTTTTCATTGGAGTAATCTTCCACTGTGTACTTGGACCACTTCTACTTTGTGCATTCCTCAGTTGATGGACATTTTCATTGCTTCCAACTGTTGGCTATGGTAAATATTGTTGGAGTGCAGGATTGCCAGCCTGTGACTTTTTTTTTAATATTTATTTATTTATTTATTTATTTATTTATTTATTTATTTATTTATTTATTTATTTATTTATTTTTGGCTGTGTTGGATCTTCGTTTGTGCGCGAGGGCTTTCTGTAGTTGCGGCGAGCGGGGGCCACTCTTCATCGCGGTGCGTGGGTCTCTCACTATCGCGGCCTCTCTTGTTGCGGAGCACAGGCTCCATGCGCGCAGGCTCAGTGGTTGTGGCTCACGGGCCCAGTTGCTCCGCGGCATGTGGGATCTTCCCAGACCGGGGCTCGAACCCGTGTGCCCTGCATTGGCAGGCAGACTCTCAACCACTGCACCACCAGGGAAGCCCCAAGCCTGTGACTTTTTGATTCTCATTTTCTCAGGTGATAGGCCCAGCAGTGGGTGTGATTGATTGACTGGTAGCACCGTGTTACCCTTATCAAAGCACCTTCTTTGTGTTTTCATTAGTGGCTCTTACCACGTCCCCCTTAGAATCGAGGGTACGCATTTCTCCACAATCGCTTCAGCATTTATTGTTTGCAGCATTTATGCTAATGGCCCTTCTGGCTGGTGTGAGCTGATAGGTTTTTGTACTTTGGGTTTTCATGTCTTTGAAAATTCATAAAACTCATCATTTTTCTCTGCCGTTTTCTTTTCTGCTAAAAAACGGAAACAGTTGGGAGTACAATATAATTCTTGAAATTGTCTTCTTGGAAGCTTGCCCTCTGTTAAATTTTTTGGTCGATTTTCCAGACCAGAATTTTTTTAGAGAGCAGGTCTCATTTCCCGAACTGCAAGTGTGGTGCATATTTAGTGACCTTTAGTAATGGGTTAAAAGCTGCTGTTGTGGGAAGTGGCCTCAAGCAGGCAGCATTCCTCCATTCCCAAATCTGGGTACTAGGGCAGCAGAGCCTTTCTGGAAGTCGTGTTCCTAGGTTGTAAATTATATTGGAATGTGCATGGAGAAACCCCCATAAGTTTATGTCTCATTATTTCTTCTTGGTTTTAAAATTTTTTTTAATTGGAGTAAAGCTTAGAATATTGTTTGTCCGAGGTGTACACAATCTGGTTCATTTGTACATTATATATGTCTATTCAAGTACAGATCCCCTTCCCATGTAAAATGTTACAGAGGGTTCCGCACACCTCCCTTCTATATGGTAGGTCTTTTTGAGATATGTATATAATATGTGTTTGTATACATATAGTAACACTAACCTTAATTTATCCACTCCCCCCACCTTTCCTTTTAGATGAGCATAGTTTGTTTTCTAAATCTGTGAGTGTCTTTCTCTTTGGAAATATGTTCATTTGTGTCAGTTATTAGATAACGCCTGTAAGTGATATCATAGAATATAGGTCTTTTGCTTTCGGACTTACCTCATGTTTCGTGATTATCTCCAGACTCATTTGTGGTGCCTCAAAGAACAATGGTTCATTGTTTTCCATGGCTAATATTCCATTGTGTACATGGACCACTTCTTCTTTATCTATTCACCTGTTGTTGGACATTTTGATTCCTTCACTGTCTTGGCTATTGTGAATAAGGCTGCACTGAAGCTTTTGCAGCCTGTGTCTTCTCGATTCTTGTCTTCTCCGGTGAGAGGTCCAATGGTGCGCCTGCTGGATTGAATGGTACCTCCATTTTTACTTTTAAACACAGCTCCTTTCTGTTCTCATTATTGGCCGTTACCCCTTTACGTCTCACCAGCAGGGAGAGGGTACACAGTTCTCTAAAACCCCGTCAGCATTTATTGTTTGTAGACTTTTTGCTGATGGTCAGTCGACTGGTGTAAGTAGAAACTTTTTGTAGATTAGATTTCATGGGTCTAACACTCCCTGAGGTTGAGCTTTTATCCATTTTCCTTTTTTTTAAAAGAGCGTGAGTAAAACGTTAATATTCATACTCTCTTCTGGAAACATTTGCCTGTTTTGAAATTTTTGTCCATTCCCTACTTCAGCACAATTTTTTAGGGCAGGTGTCCTTTACAGCCCTGAGTCCTTGTGAATGTTAAGTGACCCTTAGCTGTGAGTTTAAAGCTGCTCTTGCAGGAAACGGCCACAAGGTGGCATCATTTCTCCTTTACCAAATTTGGTAACTGGGGAAACAGAGCCTTAATGGAAGTGGTGTTCTAGGTTGTAAATTAGAATGGAATGTGCCAGGAAAAAGCCCTTTATGTTTATGTCTCATTACTTGTTGTTCATATTTATAATTTACTTTTTATTTTTTATCCAAGCAAATTTGATTACAATGGTTTGTTTGTTCTAGGTGGGCAAATGTGGTTCTTTCACACATATACGTGTATCTATTCTTTTTCGCATCCTTTTCCCATGTAGGTTATGACACAATGTTGAGTAGTCTTCTCCTGGTCTTCCGTACGTCTTTGGTGATTATATATTTCACATGGTTTGTATATCTCTGTTAACCCCAATATGGTAAATTATCCAATCCTCATCCCTTTCTATTTGGTGAACCATAAGTTTTTTAATGAATCTGTGATTGCCTTTCTCTGTGGAAATATCTTCATTGGTATCAATTTTTATGTAACTCCTAAAAGTGATATGATAGGATATGTGTCTTTTAGTTTCTCACTTACTACAGGTGGTGTGATTTCGTCTAGACTCATCTATGGTGCTGCAAATGGCATTGTTTCATTTTTTTCACTGGCGAATATTCCATCTATACATGGAGGAGTTCTTCTTTGTCCACCCATCTGTTGGTGGACTTTTTGGTTACCTCCATATCTTGGCTATTGTAATACTGTGCAATGCAGATTTGCCTGCCTGTGTCTTTCCAATTCTCTCTTCTTAGATTATAGGTCGAGGAGTGGGCCTGCTGGATCATATGGTAGCTCAATGTTTACCTTTTTAAGGCACCTCCATTCTGTTCTCATTCGTGGCCCTTTCCAAGTTACGTCCCCCTTGAAGTTGAGGGTATGCATTTCTCCACATCAGCTTCAGCATTTATTGTTTGTAGTTTTCTTGCTGATGGTTTTTCTGACAAGTGTGAGCTGATACCTCTTTTTGGTTGAATTCGCATGTGCCTCATAATCCGTTGAAACTGAGCTTTAAGGCATATCCTTTTTATTTTTCAAGCTGTGATTACCCCTTAGTTCTTCAAAGTGTTCTCTTAAAGTATGTGTCACATTTTGAAATGTTTTGGCCATTACCTCCCTCAAGACATATTGAGGGCATGTTTCATTTACGGTCCTGCATTACTTCTTCCTATGAAATGACCATTAGCACAGGCCTTAAAGCTGTTTTTGCAGGTAACTGCCAGAGGGTGGCAGCCTTTCTATGTTCCCCACCCTGGTAACTAGGGAAATGCCCTTGCGGCCTGTGGTGTTTCTCGGTTATAAATTAGAGTGGAGTGTGCCCGGACAAACCCACACAAGCTGATGTGTCTTTACTTTTGTTCGATTTTTAAATTTAATTTTTATTTTTCATTGGAGTAATCTTCCACTGTGTACTTGGACCACTTCTACTTTGTGCATTCCTCAGTTGATGGACATTTTCATTGCTTCCAAGTGTTGGCTATGGTAAATATTGTTGGAGTGCAGGATTGCCAGCCTGTGACTTTTTTTTTTAATATTTATTTATTTATTTATTTATTTATTTATTTATTTATTTATTTTTGGCTGTGTTGGATCTTCGTTTGTGCGCGAGGGCTTTCTGTAGTTGTGGCGAGCGGGGGCCACTCTTCATCGCGGTGCGTGGGTCTCTCACTATCGCGGCCTCTCTTGTTGCGGAGCACAGGATCCATGCGCGCAGGCTCAGTGGTTGTGGCTCACGGGCCCAGTTGCTCCGCGGCATGTGGGGTCTTCCCAGACCGGGGCTCGAACCCGTGTGCCCTGCATTGGCAGGCAGACTCTCAACCACTGCACCACCAGGGAAGCCCCAAGCCTGTGACTTTTTGATTCTCATTTTCTCAGGTGATAGGCCCAGCAGTGGGTGTGATTGATTGACTGGTAGCACCGTGTTACCCTTATCAAAGCACCTTCTTTGTGTTTTCATTAGTGGCTCTTACCACGTCCCCCTTAGAATCGAGGGTACGCATTTCTCCACAATCGCTTCAGCATTTATTGTTTGCAGCATTTATGCTAATGGCCCTTCTGGCTGGTGTGAGCTGATAGGTTTTTGTACTTTAGGTTTTCATGTCTTTGAAAATTCATAAAACTCATCATTTTTCTCTGCCGTTTTCTTTTCTGCTAAAAAAAGGAAACAGTTGGGAGTACAATATAATTCTTGAAATTGTCTTCTTGGAAGCTTGCCCTCTGTTAAATTTTTTGGTCGATTTTCCAGCCCAGAATTTTTTTAGAGAGCAGGTCTCATTTCCCGAACTGCAAGTGTGGTGCATATTTAGTGACCTTTAGTAATGGGTTAAAAGCTGCTGTTGTGGGAAGTGGCCTCAAGCAGGCAGCATTCCTCCATTCCCAAATCTGGGTACTAGGGCAGCAGAGCCTTTCTGGAAGTCGTGTTCCTAGGTTGTAAATTATATTGGAATGTGCATGGAGAAACCCCCATAAGTTTATGTCTCATTATTTCTTCTTGGTTTTAAAATTTTTTTTAAATGGAGTAAAGCTTAGAATATTGTTTGTCCGAGGTGTACACAATCTGGTTCATTTGTACATTATATATGTCTATTCAAGTACAGATCCCCTTCCCATGTAAAATGTTACAGAGGGTTCCGCACACCTCCCTTCTATATGGTAGGTCTTTTTGAGATATGTATATAATATGTGTTTGTATACATATAGTAACACTAACCTTAATTTATCCACTCCCCCCACCTTTCCTTTTAGATGAGCATAGTTTGTTTTCTAAATCTGTGAGTGTCTTTCTCTTTGGAAATATGTTCATTTGTGTCAGTTATTAGATAACGCCTGTAAGTGATATCATAGAATATAGGTCTTTTGCTTTCGGACTTACCTCATGTTTCGTGATTATCTCCAGACTCATTTGTGGTGCCTCAAAGAACAATGGTTCATTGTTTTCCATGGCTAATATTCCATTGTGTACATGGACCACTTCTTCTTTATCTATTCACCTGTTGTTGGACATTTTGATTCCTTCACTGTCTTGGCTATTGTGAATAAGGCTGCACTGAAGCTTTTGCGGCCTGTGTCTTCTCGATTCTTGTCTTCTCTGGTGAGAGGTCCAATGGTGCGCCTGCTGGATTGCATGGTACCTGCATTTTTACTTTTAAACACAGCTCCTTTATGTTCTCATTATTGGCCGTTACCCCTTTAGGTCTCACCAGCAGGGAGAGGGTACACAGTTCTCTAAAACCCCGTCAGCATTTATTGTTTGTAGACTTTTTGCTGATGGTCAGTCGACTGGTGTAAGTAGAAACTTTTTGTAGATTAGATTTCATGGGTCTAACACTCCCTGAGGTTGAGCTTTTATCCATTTTCCTTTTTTTTAAAAGAGCGTGAGTAAAATGTTAATATTCATACTCTCTTCTGGAAACATTTGCCTGTTTTGAAATTTTTGTCCATTCCCTACTTCAGCACAATTTTTTAGGGCAGGTGTCCTTTACAGCCCTGAGTCCTTGTGAATGTTAAGTGACCCTTAGCTGTGAGTTTAAAGCTGCTCTTGCAGGAAACGGCCACAAGGTGGCATCATTTCTCCTTTACCAAATTTGGTAACTGGGGAAACAGAGCCTTAATGGAAGTGGTGTTCTAGGTTGTAAATTAGAATGGAATGTGCCAGGAAAAAGCCCTTTATGTTTATGTCTCATTACTTGTTGTTCATATTTATAATTTACTTTTTATTTTTTATCCAAGCAAATTTGATTACAATGGTTTGTTTGTTCTAGGTGGGCAAATGTGGTTCTTTCACACATATACGTGTATCTATTCTTCCTCGCATCCTTTTCCCATGTAGGTTATGACACAATGTTGAGTAGTCTTCTCCTGGTCTTCCGTACGTCTTTGGTGATTATATATTTCACATGGTTTGTATATCTCTGTTAACCCCAATATGGTAAATTATCCAATCCTCATCCCTTTCTATTTGATGAACCATAAGTTTTTTAATGAATCTGTGATTGCCTTTCTCTGTGGAAATATCTTCATTAGTATCAATTTTTATGTAACTCCTAAAAGTGATATGATAGGATATGTGTCTTTTACTTTCTCACTTACTACAGGTGGTGTGATTACGTCTAGACTCATCTATGGTGCTGCAAATGGCATTGTTTCATTTTTTTCACTAGCGAATATTCCATCTCTACATGGAGGAGTTCTTCTTTGTCCACCCATCTGTTGGTGGACTTTTTGGTTACCTCCATATCTTGGCTATTGTAATACTGAGCAATGCAGATTTGCCTGCCAGTGTCTTTCCAATTCTCTTTTCTTAGATTATAGGTCGAGGAGTTGGCCTGCTGGATCATATGGTAGCTCAATGTTTACCTTTTTAAGGCACCTCCATTCTGTTCTCATTTGTGGCCCTTTCCAAGTTACGTGCCCCTTGGAGTTGAGGGTATGCATTTCTCCACAACAGCTTCAGCATTTATTGTTTGTA
The DNA here is from genome assembly GCF_965194825.1 of Balaenoptera physalus. Classification (NCBI taxonomy): domain Eukaryota; kingdom Metazoa; phylum Chordata; class Mammalia; order Artiodactyla; family Balaenopteridae; genus Balaenoptera; species Balaenoptera physalus. The sequence continues at coordinate 26,820,235 of NC_138885.1, forward strand.
GTTTTCTTGCTGATGGTTTTTCTGACAAGTGTGAGCTGATACCTCTTTTTGGTTGAAGTCGCATGTGCCTCATAATCCGTTGAAACTGAGCTTTAAGGCATATCCTTTTTATTTTTCAAGCTGTGATTACCCCTTAGTTCTTCAAAGTGTTCTCTTAAAGTATGTGTCACATTTTGAAATGTTTTGGCCATTACCTCCCTCAAGACATATTGAGGGCATGTTTCATTTACAGTCCTGCATTACTTCTTCCTATGAAATGACCATTAGCACAGGCCTTAAAGCTGTTTTTGCAGGTAACTGCCAGAGGGTGGCAGCCTTTCTATGTTCCCCACCCTGGTAACTAGGGAAATGCCCTTGCGGCCTGTGGTGTTTCTCAGTTATAAATTAGAGTGGAGTGTGCCCGGACAAACCCACACAAGCTGATGTGTCTTTACTTTTGTTGGATTTTTAAATTTAATTTTTATTTTTTATTGGAGTAATCTTCCACTGTGTACTTGGACCACTTCTACTTTGTGCATTCCTCAGTTGATGGACATTTTCATTGCTTCCAAGTGTTGGCTATGGTAAATATTGTTGGAGTGCAGGATTGCCAGCCTGTGACTTTTTTTTTTAATATTTATTTATTTATTTATTTATTTATTTATTTATTTATTTATTTATTTATTTTTGGCTGTGTTGGATCTTCGTTTGTGCGCGAGGGCTTTCTGTAGTTGAGGCGAGCGGGGGCCACTCTTCATCGCGGTGCGTGGGTCTCTCACTATCGCGGCCTCTCTTGTTGCCGAGCACAGGCTCCATGCGCGCAGGCTCAGTGGTTGTGGCTCACGGGCCCAGTTGCTCCGCGGCATGTGGGATCTTCCCAGACCGGGGCTCGAACCCGTGTGCCCTGCATTGGCAGGCAGACTCTCAACCACTGCACCACCAGGGAAGCCCCAAGCCTGTGACTTTTTGATTCTCATTTTCTCAGGTGATAGGCCCAGCAGTGGGTGTGATTGATTGACTGGTAGCACCGTGTTACCCTTATCAAAGCACCTTCTTTGTGTTTTCATTAGTGGCTCTTACCACGTCCCCCTTAGAATCGAGTGTACGCATTTCTCCACAATCGCTTCAGCATTTATTGTTTGCAGCATTTATGCTAATGGCCCTTCTGGCTGGTGTGAGCTGATAGGTTTTTGTACTTTGGGTTTTCATGTCTTTGAAAATTCATAAAACTCATCATTTTTCTCTGCCGTTTTCTTTTCTGCTAAAAAACGGAAACAGTTGGGAGTACAGTATAATTCTTGAAATTGTCTTCTTGGAAGCTTGCCCTCTGTTAAATTTTTTGGTCGATTTTCCTGCCCAGAATTTTTTTAGAGAGCAGGTCTCATTTCCCGAACTGCAAGTGTGGTGCATATTTAGTGACCTTTAGTAATGGGTTAAAAACTGCTGTTGTGGGAAGTGGCCTCAAGCAGGCAGCATTCCTCCATTCCCAAATCTGGGTACTAGGGCAGCAGAGCCTTTCTGGAAGTCGTGTTCCTAGGTTGTAAATTATATTGGAATGTGCATGGAGAAACACCCATAAGTTTATGTCTCATTATTTCTTCTTGGTTTTAAAAATTTTTTTAATTGGAGTAAAGCTTAGAATATTGTTTGTCCGAGGTGTACACAATCTGGTTCATTTGTACATTATATATGTCTATTCAAGTACAGATCCCCTTCCCATGTAAAATGTTACAGAGTGTTCCGCACACCTCCCTTCTATATGGTAGGTCTTTTTGAGATATGTATATAATATGTGTTTGTATACATATAGTAACACTAACCTTAATTTATCCACTTCCCCCACCTTTCCTTTTACATGAGCATAGTTTGTTTTCTAAATCTGTGAGTGTCTTTCTCTTTGGAAATATGTTCATTTGTGTCAGTTATTAGATAACGCCTGTAAGTGATATCATAGAATATAGGTCTTTTGCTTTCGGACTTACCTCATGTTTCGTGATTATCTCCAGACTCATTTGTGGTGCCTCAAAGAACAATGGTTCATTGTTTTCCATGGCTAATATTCCATTGTGTACATGGACCACTTCTTCTTTATCTATTCACCTGTTGTTGGACATTTTGATTCCTTCACTGTCTTGGCTATTGTGAATAAGGCAGCACTGAAGCTTTTGCGGCCTGTGTCTTCTCGATTCTTGTCTTCTCCGGTGAGAGGTCCAATGGTGCGCCTGCTGGATTGAATGTTACTTACATTTTTACTTTTAAACACAGCTCCTTTCTGTTCTCATTATTGGCCGTTACCCCTTTACGTCTCACCAGCAGGTAGAGGGTACACAGTTCTCTAAAACCCCGTCAGCATTTATTGTTTGTAGACTTTTTGCTGATGGTCAGTCGACTGGTGTAAGTTGAAACTTTTTGTAGATTAGATTTCATGGGTCTAACACTCCCTGAGGTTGAGCTTTTATCCATTTTCCTTTTTTTTAAAAGAGCGTGAGTAAAACGTTAATATTCATACTCACTTCTGGAAACATTTGCCTGTTTTGAAATTTTTGTCCATTCCCTACTTCAGCACAATTTTTTAGGGCAGGTGTCCTTTACAGCCCTGAGTCCTTGTGAATGTTAAGTGACCATTAGCTGTGAGTTTAAAGCTGCTCTTGCAGGAAACGGCCACAAGGTGGCATCATTTCTCCTTTACCAAATTTGGTAACTGGGGAAACAGAGCCTTAATGGAAGTGGTGTTCTAGGTTGTAAATTAGAATGGAATGTGCCAGGAAAAAGCCCTTTATGTTTATGTCTCATTACTTGTTGTTCATATTTATAATTTACTTTTTATTTTTTATCCAAGCAAATTTGATTACAATGGTTTGTTTGTTCTAGGTGGGCAAATGTGGTTCTTTCACACATATACGTGTATCTATTCTTCCTCGCATCCTTTTCCCATATAGGTTATGACACAATGTTGAGTAGTCTTCTCCTGGTCTTCCGTACGTCTTTGGTGATTATATATTTCACATGGTTTGTATATCTCTGTTAACCCCAATATGGTAAATTATCCAATCCTCATCCCTTTCTATTTGATGAACCATAAGTTTTTTAATGAATCTGTGATTGCCTTTCTCTGTGGAAATATCTTCATTGGTATCAATTTTTATGTAACTCCTAAAAGTGATATGATAGGATATGTGTCTTTTACTTTCTCACTTACTACAGGTGGTGTGATTACGTCAAGACTCATCTATGGTGCTGCAAATGGCATTGTTTCATTTTTTTCACTAGCGAATATTCCATCTATACATGGAGGAGTTCTTCTTTGTCCACCCATCTGTTGGTGGACTTTTTGGTTACCTCCATATCTTGGCTATTGTAATACTGTGCAATGCAGATTTGCCTGCCTGTGTCTTTCCAATTCTCTCTTCTTAGATTATAGGTCGAGGAGTGGGCCTGCTGGATCATATGGTAGCTCAACGTTTATCTTTTTAAGGCACCTCCATTCTGTTCTCATTCGTGGCCCTTTCCAAGTTACGGCCCCCTTGAAGTTGAGGGTATGCATTTCTCCACAACAGCTTCAGCATTTATTGTTTGTAGTTTTCTTGCTGATGGTTTTTCTGACAAGTGTGAGCTGATACCTCTTTTTGGTTGAATTCGCATGTGCCTCATAATCCGTTGAAACTGAGCTTTAAGGCATATCCTTTTTATTTTTCAAGCTGTGATTACCCCTTAGTTCTTCAAAGTGTTCTCTTAAAGTATGTGTCACATTTTGAAATGTTTTGGCCATTACCTCCCTCAAGACATATTGAGGGCAGGTTTCATTTACGGTCCTGCATTACTTCTTCCTATGAAATGACCATTAGCACAGGCCTTAAAGCTGTTTTTGCAGGTAACTGCCAGAGGGTGGCAGCCTTTCTATGTTCCCCACCCTGGTAACTAGGGAAATGCCCTTGAGGCCTGTGGTGTTTCTCGGTTATAAATTAGAGTGGAGTGTGCCCGGACAAACCCACACAAGCTGATGTGTCTTTACTTTTATTCGATTTTTAAATTTAATTTTTATTTTTTATTGGAGTAATCTTCCACTGTGTACTTGGACCACTTCTACTTTGTGCATTCCTCAGTTGATGGACATTTTCATTGCTTCCAAGTGTTGGCTATGGTAAATATTGTTGGAGTGCAGGATTGCCAGCCTGTGACTTTTTTTTAATATTTATTTATTTATTTATTTATTTATTTATTTATTTTTGGCTGTGTTGGATCTTCGTTTGTGCGCGAGGGCTTTCTGTAGTTGAGGCGAGCGGGGGCCACTCTTCATCGCGGTGCGTGGGTCTCTCACTATCGCGGCCTCTCTTGTTGCCGAGCACAGGCTCCATGCGCGCAGGCTCAGTGGTTGTGGCTCACGGGCCCAGTTGCTCCGCGGCATGTGGGATCTTCCCAGACCGGGGCTCGAACCCGTGTGCCCTGCATTGGCAGGCAGACTCTCAACCACTGCACCACCAGGGAAGCCCCAAGCCTGTGACTTTTTGATTCTCATTTTCTCAGGTGATAGGCCCAGCAGTGGGTGTGATTGATTGACTGGTAGCACCGTGTTACCCTTATCAAAGCACCTTCTTTGTATTTTCATTAGTGGCTCTTACCACGTCCCCCTTAGAATCGAGGGTACGCATTTCTCCACAATCGCTTCAGCATTTATTGTTTGCAGCATTTATGCTAATGGCCCTTCTGGCTGGTGTGAGCTGATAGGTTTTTGTACTTTGGGTTTTCATGTCTTTGAAAATTCATAAAACTCATCATTTTTCTCTGCCGTTTTCTTTTCTGCTAAAAAAAGGAAACAGTTGGGAGTACAATATAATTCTTGAAATTGTCTTCTTGGAAGCTTGCCCTCTGTTAAATTTTTTGGTCGATTTTCCAGCCCAGAATTTTTTTAGAGAGCAGGTCTCATTTCCCGAACTGCAAGTGTGGTGCATATTTAGTGACCTTTAGTAATGGGTTAAAAGCTGCTGTTGTGGGAAGTGGCCTCAAGCAGGCAGCATTCCTCCATTCCCAAATCTGGGTACTAGGGCAGCAGAGCCTTTCTGGAAGTCGTGTTCCTAGGTTGTAAATTATATTGGAATGTGCATGGAGAAACCCCCATAAGTTTATGTCTCATTATTTCTTCTTGGTTTTAAAAATTTTTTTAATTGGAGTAAAGCTTAGAATATTGTTTGTCCGAGGTGTACACAATCTGGTTCATTTGTACATTATATATGTCTATTCAAGTACAGATCCCCTTCCCATGTAAAATGTTACAGAGGGTTCCGCACACCTCCCTTCTATATGGTAGGTCTTTTTGAGATATGTATATAATATGTGTTTGTATACATATAGTAACACTAACCTTAATTTATCCACTCCCCCCACCTTTCCTTTTAGATGAGCATAGTTTGTTTTCTAAATCTGTGAGTGTCTTTCTCTTTGGAAATATGTTCATTTGTGTCAGTTATTAGATAACGCCTGTAAGTGATATCATAGAATATAGGTCTTTTGCTTTCGGACTTACCTCATGTTTCGTGATTATCTCCAGACTCATTTGTGGTGCCTCAAAGAACAATGGTTCATTGTTTTCCATGGCTAATATTCCATTGTGTACATGGACCACTTCTTCTTTATCTATTCACCTGTTGTTGGACATTTTGATTCCTTCACTGTCTTGGCTATTGTGAATAAGGCTGCACTGAAGCTTTTGCGGCCTGTGTCTTCTCGATTCTTGTCTTCTCCGGTGAGAGGTCCAATGGTGCGCCTGCTGGATTGAATGGTACCTCCATTTTTACTTTTAAACACAGCTCCTTTCTGTTCTCATTATTGGCCGTTACCCCTTTACGTCTCACCAGCAGGGAGAGGGTACACAGTTCTCTAAAACCCCGTCAGCATTTATTGTTTGTAGACTTTTTGCTGATGGTCAGTCGACTGGTGTAAGTTGAAACTTTTTGTAGATTAGATTTCATGGGTCTAACACTCCCTGAGGTTGAGCTTTTATCCATTTTCCTTTTTTTTAAAAGAGCGTGAGTAAAACGTTAATATTCATACTCTCTTCTGGAAACATTTGCCTGTTTTGAAATTTTTGTCCATTCCCTACTTCAGCACAATTTTTTAGGGCAGGTGTCCTTTACAGCCCTGAGTCCTTGTGAATGTTAAGTGACCCTTAGCTGTGAGTTTAAAGCTGCTCTTGCAGGAAACGGCCACAAGGTGGCATCATTTCTCCTTTACCAAATTTGGTAACTGGGGAAACAGAGCCTTAATGGAAGTGGTGTTCTAGGTTGTAAATTAGAATGGAATGTACCAGGAAAAAGCCCTTTATGTTTATGTCTCATTACTTGTTGTTCATATTTATAATTTACTTTTTATTTTTCATCCAAGCAAATTTGATTACAATGGTTTGTTTGTTCTAGGTGGGCAAATGTGGTTCTTTCACACATATACGTGTATCTATTCTTCCTCGCATCCTTTTCCCATGTAGGTTATGACACAATGTTGAGTAGTCTTCTCCTGGTCTTCCGTACGTCTTTGGTGATTATATATTTCACATGGTTTGTATATCTCTGTTAACCCCAATATGGTAAATTATCCAATCCTCATCCCTTTCTATTTGGTGAACCATAAGTTTTTTAATGAATCTGTGATTGCCTTTCTCTGTGGAAATATCTTCATTGGTATCAATTTTTATGTAACTCCTAAAAGTGATATGATAGGATATGTGTCTTTTAGTTTCTCACTTACTACAGGTGGTGTGATTTCGTCTAGACTCATCTATGGTGCTGCAAATGGCATTGTTTCATTTTTTTCACTGGCGAATATTCCATCTATACATGGAGGAGTTCTTCTTTGTCCACCCATCTGTTGGTGGACTTTTTGGTTACCTCCATATCTTGGCTATTGTAATACTGTGCAATGCAGATTTGCCTGCCTGTGTCTTTCCAATTCTCTCTTCTTAGATTATAGGTCGAGGAGTGGGCCTGCTGGATCATATGGTAGCTCAATGTTTACCTTTTTAAGACACCTCCATTCTGTTCTCATTCGTGGCCCTTTCCAAGTTACGTCCCCCTTGAAGTTGAGGGTATGCATTTCTCCACATCAGCTTCAGCATTTATTGTTTGTAGTTTTCTTGCTGATGGTTTTTCTGACAAGTGTGAGCTGATACCTCTTTTTGGTTGAATTCGCATGTGCCTCATAATCCGTTGAAACTGAGCTTTAAGGCATATCCTTTTTATTTTTCAAGCTGTGATTACCCCTTAGTTCTTCAAAGTGTTCTCTTAAAGTATGTGTCACATTTTGAAATGTTTTGGCCATTACCTCCCTCAAGACATATTGAGGGCAGGTTTCATTTACAGTCCTGCATTACTTCTTCCTATGAAATGACCATTAGCACAGGCCTTAAAGCTGTTTTTGCAGGTAACTGCCAGAGGGTGGCAGCCTTTCTATGTTCCCCACCCTGGTAACTAGGGAAATGCCCTTGCGGCCTGTGGTGTTTCTCAGTTATAAATTAGAGTGGAGTGTGCCCGGACAAACCCACAGAAGCTGATGTGTCTTTACTTTTGTTCAATTTTTAAATTTAATTTTTATTTTTTATTGGAGTAATTTTCCACTGTGTACTTGGACCACTTCTACTTTGTGCATTCCTCAGTTGATGGACATTTTCATTGCCTCCAAGTGTTGGCTATGGTAAATATTGTTGGAGTGCAGGATTGCCAGCCTGTGACTTTTTTTTTAATATTTATTTATTTATTTATTTATTTATTTATTTATTTATTTATTTATTTTTGGCTGTGTTGGATCTTCGTTTGTGCGCGAGGGCTTTCTGTAGTTGCGGCGAGCGGGGGCCACTCTTCATCGCGGTGCGTGGGTCTCTCACTATCGCGGCCTCTCTTGTTGCCGAGCACAGGCTCCATGCGCGCAGGCTCAGTGGTTGTGGCTCACGGGCCCAGTTGCTCCGCGGCATGTGGGATCTTCCCAGACCGGGGCTCGAACCCGTGTGCCCTGCATTGGCAGGCAGACTCTCAACCACTGCACCACCAGGGAAGCACCAAGCCTGTGACTTTTTGATTCTCATTTTCTCAGGTGATAGGCCCAGCAGTGGGTGTGATTGATTGACTGGTAGCACCGTGTTACCCTTATCAAAGCACCTTCTTTGTGTTTTCATTAGTGGCTCTTACCACGTCCCCCTTAGAATCGAGGGTACGCATTTCTCCACAATCGCTTCAGCATTTATTGTTTGCAGCATTTATGCTAATGGCCCTTCTGGCTGGTGTGAGCTGATAGGTTTTTGTACTTTGGGTTTTCATGTCTTTGAAAATTCATAAAACTCATCATTTTTCTCTGCCGTTTTCTTTTCTGCTAAAAAAAGGAAACAGTTGGGAGTACAATATAATTCTTGAAATTGTCTTCTTGGAAGCTTGCCCTCTGTTAAATTTTTTGGTCGATTTTCCAGCCCAGAATTTTTTTAGAGAGCAGGTCTCATTTCCCGAACTGCAAGTGTGGTGCATATTTAGTGACCTTTAGTAATGGGTTAAAAGCTGCTGTTGTGGGAAGTGGCCTCAAGCAGGCAGCATTCCTCCATTCCCAAATCTGGGTACTAGGGCAGCAGAGCCTTTCTGGAAGTCGTGTTCCTAGGTTGTAAATTATATTGGAATGTGCATGGAGAAACCCCCATAAGTTTATGTCTCATTATTTCTTCTTGGTTTTAAAATTTTTTTTAATTGGAGTAAAGCTTAGAATATTGTTTGTCCGAGGTGTACACAATCTGGTTCATTTGTACATTATATATGTCTATTCAAGTACAGATCCCCTTCCCATGTAAAATGTTACAGAGGGTTCCGCACACCTCCCTTCTATATGGTAGGTCTTTTTGAGATATGTATATAATAGGTGTTTGTATACATATAGTAACACTAACCTTAATTTATCCACTCCCCCCACCTTTCCTTTTAGATGAGCATAGTTTGTTTTCTAAATCTGTGAGTGTCTTTCTCTTTGGAAATATGTTCATTTGTGTCAGTTATTAGATAACGCCTGTAAGTGATATCATAGAATATAGGTCTTTTGCTTTCGGACTTACCTCATGTTTCGTGATTATCTCCAGACTCATTTGTGGTGCCTCAAAGAACAATGGTTCATTGTTTTCCATGGCTAATATTCCATTGTGTACATGGACCACTTCTTCTTTATCTATTCACTTGTTGTTGGACATTTTGATTCCTTCACTGTCTTGGCTATTGTGAATAAGGCTGCACTGAAGCTTTTGCGGCCTGTGTCTTCTCGATTCTTGTCTTCTCCGGTGAGAGGTCCAATGGTGCGCCTGCTGGATTGAATGGTACCTCCATTTTTACTTTTAAACACAGCTCCTTTCTGTTCTCATTATTGGCCGTTACCCCTTTACGTCTCACCAGCAGGGAGAGGGTACACAGTTCTCTAAAACCCCGTCAGCATTTATTGTTTGTAGACTTTTTGCTGATGGTCAGTCGACTGGTGTAAGTAGAAACTTTTTGTAGATTAGATTTCATGGGTCTAACACTCCCTGAGGTTGAGCTTTTATCCATTTTCCTTTTTTTTAAAAGAGCGTGAGTAAAACGTTAATATTCATACTCTCTTCTGGAAACATTTGCCTGTTTTGAAATTTTTGTCCATTCCCTACTTCAGCACAATTTTTTAGGGCAGGTGTCCTTTACAGCCCTGAGTCCTTGTGAATGTTAAGTGACCCTTAGCTGTGAGTTTAAAGCTGCTCTTGCAGGAAACGGCCACAAGGTGGCATCATTTCTCCTTTACCAAATTTGGTAACTGGGGAAACAGAGCCTTAATGGAAGTGGTGTTCTAGGTTGTAAATTAGAATGGAATGTGCCAGGAAAAAGCCCTTTATGTTTATGTCTCATTACTTGTTGTTCATATTTATAATTTACTTTTTATTTTTTATCCAAGCAAATTTGATTACAATGGTTTGTTTGTTCTAGGTGGGCAAATGTGGTTCTTTCACACATATACGAGTATCTATTCTTCCTCCCATCCTTTTCCCATATAGGTTATGACACAATGTTGAGTAGTCTTCTCCTGGTCTTCCGTAAGTCTTTGGTGATTATATATTTCACATGGTTTGTATATCTCTGTTAACCCCAATATGGTAAATTATCCAATCCTCATTCCTTTCTATTTGATGAACCATAAGTTTTTTAATGAATCTGTGATTGCCTTTCTCTGTGGAAATATCTTCATTAGTATCAATTTTTATGTAACTCCTAAAAGTGATATGATAGGATATGTGTCTTTTACTTTCTCACTTACTACAGGTGGTGTGATTACGTCTAGACTCATCTATGGTGCTGCAAATGGCATTGTTTCATTTTTTTCACTAGCGAATATTCCATCTATACATGGAGGAGTTCTTCTTTGTCCACCCATCTGTTGGTGGACTTTTTGGTTACCTCCATATCTTGGCTATTGTAATACTGAGCAATGCAGATTTGCCTGCCAGTGTCTTTCCAATTATCTCTTCTTAGATTATAGGTCGAGGAGTGGGCCTGCTGGATCATATGGTAGCTCAATGTTTACCTTTTTAAGGCACCTCCATTCTGTTCTCATTTGTGGCCCTTTCCAAGTTACGTGCCCCTTGGAGTTGAGGGTATGCATTTCTCCACAACAGCTTCAGCATTTATTGTTTGTAGTTTTCTTGCTGATGGTTTTTCTGACAAGTGTGAGCTGATACCTCTTTTTGGTTGAATTCGCATGTGCCTCATAATCCGTTGAAACTGAGCTTTAAGGCATATCCTTTTTATTTTTCAAGCTGTGATTACCCCTTAGTTCTTCAAAGTGTTCTCTTAAAGTATGTGTCATATTTTGAAATGTTTTGGCCATTACCTCCCTCAAGACATATTGAGGGCATGTTTCATTTACAGTCCTGCATTACTTCTTCCTATGAAATGACCATTAGCACAGGCCTTAAAGCTGTTTTTGCAGGTAACTGCCAGAGGGTGGCAGCCTTTCTATGTTCCCCACCCTGGTAACTAGGGAAATGCCCTTGCGGCCTGTGGTGTTTCTCAGTTATAAATTAGAGTGGAGTGTGCCCGGACAAACCCACACAAGCTGATGTGTCTTTACTTTTGTTCAATTTTTAAATTTAATTTTTATTTTTTATTGGAGTAATTTTCCACTGTGTACTTGGACCACTTCTACTTTGTGCATTCCTCAGTTGATGGACATTTTCATTGCTTCCAAGTGTTGGCTATGGTAACTATTGTTGGAGTGCAGGATTGCCAGCCTGTGACTTTTTTTTTTAATATATATATATTTATTTATTTATTTATTTATTTATTTATTTTTGGCTGTGTTGGATCTTCGTTTGTGCGCGAGGGCTTTCTGTAGTTGCGGCGAGCGGGGGCCACTCTTCATCGCGGTGCGTGGGTCTCTCACTATCGCGGCCTCTCTTGTTGCGGAGCACAGGCTCCATGCGCGCAGGCTCAGTGGTTGTGGCTCACTGGCCCAGTTGCTCCGCGGCATGTGGGATCTTCCCAGACCGGGGCTCGAACACGTGTGCCCTGCATTGGCAGGCAGACTCTCAACCACTGCACCACCAGGGAAGCCCCAAGCCTGTGACTTTTTGATTCTCATTTTCTCAGGTGATAGGCCCAGCAGTGGGTGTGATTGATTGACTGGTAGCACCGTGTTACCCTTATCAAAGCACCTTCTTTGTGTTTTCATTAGTGGCTCTTACCACGTCCCCCTTAGAATCGAGGGTACGCATTTCTCCACAATCGCTTCAGCATTTATTGTTTGCAGCATTTATGCTAATGGCCCTTCTGGCTGGTGTGAGCTGATAGGTTTTTGTACTTTGGGTTTTCATGTCTTTGAAAATTCATAAAACTCATCATTTTTCTCTGCCGTTTTCTTTTCTGCTAAAAAAAGGAAACAGTTGGGAGGACAATATAATTCTTGAAATTGTCTTCTTGGAAGCTTGCCCTCTGTTAAATTTTTTGGTCGATTTTCCAGCCCAGAATTTTTTTAGAGAGCAGGTCTCATTTCCCGAACTGCAAGTGTGGTGCATATTTAGTGACCTTTAGTAATGGGTTAAAAGCTGCTGTTGTGGGAAGTGGCCTCAAGCAGGCAGCATTCCTCCATTCCCAAATCTGGGTACTAGGGCAGCAGAGCCTTTCTGGAAGTCGTGTTCCTAGGTTGTAAATTATATTGGAATGTGCATGGAGAAACCCCCATAAGTTTATGTCTCATTATTTCTTCTTGGTTTTAAAAATTTTTTTAATTGGAGTAAAGCTTAGAATATTGTTTGTCCGAGGTGTACACAATCTGGTTCATTTGTACATTATATATGTCTATTCAAGTACAGATCCCCTTCCCATGTAAAATGTTACAGAGGGTTCCGCACACCTCCCTTCTATATGGTAGGTCTTTTTGAGATATGTATATAATATGTGTTTGTATACATATAGTAACACTAACCTTAATTTATCCACTCCCCCCACCTTTCCTTTTAGATGAGCATAGTTTGTTTTCTAAATCTGTGAGTGTCTTTCTCTTTGGAAATATGTTCATTTGTGTCAGTTATTAGATAACGCCTGTAAGTGATATCATAGAATATAGGTCTTTTGCTTTCGGACTTACCTCATGTTTCGTGATTATCTCCAGACTCATTTGTGGTGCCTCAAAGAACAATGGTTCATTGTTTTCCATGGCTAATATTCCATTGTGTACATGGACCACTTCTTCTTTATCTATTCACCTGTTGTTGGACATTTTGATTCCTTCACTGTCTTGGCTATTGTGAATAAGGCTGCACTGAAGCTTTTGCGGCCTGTGTCTTCTCGATTCTTGTCTTCTCCGGTGAGAGGTCCAATGGTGCGCCTGCTGGATTGAATGGTACCTCCATTTTTACTTTTAAACACAGCTCCTTTCTGTTCTCATTATTGGCCGTTACCCCTTTACGTCTCACCAGCAGGGAGAGGGTACACAGTTCTCTAAAACCCCGTCAGCATTTATTGTTTGTAGACTTTTTGCTGATGGTCAGTCGACTGGTGTAAGTTGAAACTTTTTGTAGATTAGATTTCATGGGTCTAACACTCCCTGAGGTTGAGCTTTTATCCATTTTCCTTTTTTTTAAAAGAGCGTGAGTAAAACGTTAATATTCATACTCTCTTCTGGAAACATTTGCCTGTTTTGAAATTTTTGTCCATTCCCTACTTCAGCACAATTTTTTAGGGCAGGTGTCCTTTACAGCCCTGAGTCCTTGTGAATGTTAAGTGACCCTTAGCTGTGAGTTTAAAGCTGCTCTTGCAGGAAACGGCCACAAGGTGGCATCATTTCTCCTTTACCAAATTTGGTAACTGGGGAAACAGAGCCTTAATGGAAGTGGTGTTCTAGGTTGTAAATTAGAATGGAATGTACCAGGAAAAAGCCCTTTATGTTTATGTCTCATTACTTGTTGTTCATATTTATAATTTACTTTTTATTTTTCATCCAAGCAAATTTGATTACAATGGTTTGTTTGTTCTAGGTGGGCAAATGTGGTTCTTTCACACATATACGTGTATCTATTCTTCCTCGCATCCTTTTCCCATGTAGGTTATGACACAATGTTGAGTAGTCTTCTCCTGGTCTTCCGTACGTCTTTGGTGATTATATATTTCACATGGTTTGTATATCTCTGTTAACCCCAATATGGTAAATTATCCAATCCTCATCCCTTTCTATTTGGTGAACCATAAGTTTTTTAATGAATCTGTGATTGCCTTTCTCTGTGGAAATATCTTCATTGGTATCAATTTTTATGTAACTCCTAAAAGTGATATGATAGGATATGTGTCTTTTAGTTTCTCACTTACTACAGGTGGTGTGATTTCGTCTAGACTCATCTATGGTGCTGCAAATGGCATTGTTTCATTTTTTTCACTGGCGAATATTCCATCTATACATGGAGGAGTTCTTCTTTGTCCACCCATCTGTTGGTGGACTTTTTGGTTACCTCCATATCTTGGCTATTGTAATACTGTGCAATGCAGATTTGCCTGCCTGTGTCTTTCCAATTCTCTCTTCTTAGATTATAGGTCGAGGAGTGGGCCTGCTGGATCATATGGTAGCTCAATGTTTACCTTTTTAAGACACCTCCATTCTGTTCTCATTCGTGGCCCTTTCCAAGTTACGTCCCCCTTGAAGTTGAGGGTATGCATTTCTCCACATCAGCTTCAGCATTTATTGTTTGTAGTTTTCTTGCTGATGGTTTTTCTGACAAGTGTGAGCTGATACCTCTTTTTGGTTGAATTCGCATGTGCCTCATAATCCGTTGAAACTGAGCTTTAAGGCATATCCTTTTTATTTTTCAAGCTGTGATTACCCCTTAGTTCTTCAAAGTGTTCTCTTAAAGTATGTGTCACATTTTGAAATGTTTTGGCCATTACCTCCCTCAAGACATATTGAGGGCAGGTTTCATTTACAGTCCTGCATTACTTCTTCCTATGAAATGACCATTAGCACAGGCCTTAAAGCTGTTTTTGCAGGTAACTGCCAGAGGGTGGCAGCCTTTCTATGTTCCCCACCCTGGTAACTAGGGAAATGCCCTTGCGGCCTGTGGTGTTTCTCAGTTATAAATTAGAGTGGAGTGTGCCCGGACAAACCCACAGAAGCTGATGTGTCTTTACTTTTGTTCAATTTTTAAATTTAATTTTTATTTTTTATTGGAGTAATTTTCCACTGTGTACTTGGACCACTTCTACTTTGTGCATTCCTCAGTTGATGGACATTTTCATTGCCTCCAAGTGTTGGCTATGGTAAATATTGTTGGAGTGCAGGATTGCCAGCCTGTGACTTTTTTTTTAATATTTATTTATTTATTTATTTATTTATTTATTTATTTATTTATTTATTTTTGGCTGTGTTGGATCTTCGTTTGTGCGCGAGGGCTTTCTGTAGTTGCGGCGAGCGGGGGCCACTCTTCATCGCGGTGCGTGGGTCTCTCACTATCGCGGCCTCTCTTGTTGCCGAGCACAGGCTCCATGCGCGCAGGCTCAGTGGTTGTGGCTCACGGGCCCAGTTGCTCCGCGGCATGTGGGATCTTCCCAGACCGGGGCTCGAACCCGTGTGCCCTGCATTGGCAGGCAGACTCTCAACCACTGCACCACCAGGGAAGCACCAAGCCTGTGACTTTTTGATTCTCATTTTCTCAGGTGATAGGCCCAGCAGTGGGTGTGATTGATTGACTGGTAGCACCGTGTTACCCTTATCAAAGCACCTTCTTTGTGTTTTCATTAGTGGCTCTTACCACGTCCCCCTTAGAATCGAGGGTACGCATTTCTCCACAATCGCTTCAGCATTTATTGTTTGCAGCATTTATGCTAATGGCCCTTCTGGCTGGTGTGAGCTGATAGGTTTTTGTACTTTGGGTTTTCATGTCTTTGAAAATTCATAAAACTCATCATTTTTCTCTGCCGTTTTCTTTTCTGCTAAAAAAAGGAAACAGTTGGGAGTACAATATAATTCTTGAAATTGTCTTCTTGGAAGCTTGCCCTCTGTTAAATTTTTTGGTCGATTTTCCAGCCCAGAATTTTTTTAGAGAGCAGGTCTCATTTCCCGAACTGCAAGTGTGGTGCATATTTAGTGACCTTTAGTAATGGGTTAAAAGCTGCTGTTGTGGGAAGTGGCCTCAAGCAGGCAGCATTCCTCCATTCCCAAATCTGGGTACTAGGGCAGCAGAGCCTTTCTGGAAGTCGTGTTCCTAGGTTGTAAATTATATTGGAATGTGCATGGAGAAACCCCCATAAGTTTATGTCTCATTATTTCTTCTTGGTTTTAAAATTTTTTTTAATTGGAGTAAAGCTTAGAATATTGTTTGTCCGAGGTGTACACAATCTGGTTCATTTGTACATTATATATGTCTATTCAAGTACAGATCCCCTTCCCATGTAAAATGTTACAGAGGGTTCCGCACACCTCCCTTCTATATGGTAGGTCTTTTTGAGATATGTATATAATAGGTGTTTGTATACATATAGTAACACTAACCTTAATTTATCCACTCCCCCCACCTTTCCTTTTAGATGAGCATAGTTTGTTTTCTAAATCTGTGAGTGTCTTTCTCTTTGGAAATATGTTCATTTGTGTCAGTTATTAGATAACGCCTGTAAGTGATATCATAGAATATAGGTCTTTTGCTTTCGGACTTACCTCATGTTTCGTGATTATCTCCAGACTCATTTGTGGTGCCTCAAAGAACAATGGTTCATTGTTTTCCATGGCTAATATTCCATTGTGTACATGGACCACTTCTTCTTTATCTATTCACTTGTTGTTGGACATTTTGATTCCTTCACTGTCTTGGCTATTGTGAATAAGGCTGCACTGAAGCTTTTGCGGCCTGTGTCTTCTCGATTCTTGTCTTCTCCGGTGAGAGGTCCAATGGTGCGCCTGCTGGATTGAATGGTACCTCCATTTTTACTTTTAAACACAGCTCCTTTCTGTTCTCATTATTGGCCGTTACCCCTTTACGTCTCACCAGCAGGGAGAGGGTACACAGTTCTCTAAAACCCCGTCAGCATTTATTGTTTGTAGACTTTTTGCTGATGGTCAGTCGACTGGTGTAAGTAGAAACTTTTTGTAGATTAGATTTCATGGGTCTAACACTCCCTGAGGTTGAGCTTTTATCCATTTTCCTTTTTTTTAAAAGAGCGTGAGTAAAACGTTAATATTCATACTCTCTTCTGGAAACATTTGCCTGTTTTGAAATTTTTGTCCATTCCCTACTTCAGCACAATTTTTTAGGGCAGGTGTCCTTTACAGCCCTGAGTCCTTGTGAATGTTAAGTGACCCTTAGCTGTGAGTTTAAAGCTGCTCTTGCAGGAAACGGCCACAAGGTGGCATCATTTCTCCTTTACCAAATTTGGTAACTGGGGAAACAGAGCCTTAATGGAAGTGGTGTTCTAGGTTGTAAATTAGAATGGAATGTGCCAGGAAAAAGCCCTTTATGTTTATGTCTCATTACTTGTTGTTCATATTTATAATTTACTTTTTATTTTTTATCCAAGCAAATTTGATTACAATGGTTTGTTTGTTCTAGGTGGGCAAATGTGGTTCTTTCACACATATACGAGTATCTATTCTTCCTCCCATCCTTTTCCCATATAGGTTATGACACAATGTTGAGTAGTCTTCTCCTGGTCTTCCGTAAGTCTTTGGTGATTATATATTTCACATGGTTTGTATATCTCTGTTAACCCCAATATGGTAAATTATCCAATCCTCATTCCTTTCTATTTGATGAACCATAAGTTTTTTAATGAATCTGTGATTGCCTTTCTCTGTGGAAATATCTTCATTAGTATCAATTTTTATGTAACTCCTAAAAGTGATATGATAGGATATGTGTCTTTTACTTTCTCACTTACTACAGGTGGTGTGATTACGTCTAGACTCATCTATGGTGCTGCAAATGGCATTGTTTCATTTTTTTCACTAGCGAATATTCCATCTATACATGGAGGAGTTCTTCTTTGTCCACCCATCTGTTGGTGGACTTTTTGGTTACCTCCATATCTTGGCTATTGTAATACTGAGCAATGCAGATTTGCCTGCCAGTGTCTTTCCAATTATCTCTTCTTAGATTATAGGTCGAGGAGTGGGCCTGCTGGATCATATGGTAGCTCAATGTTTACCTTTTTAAGGCACCTCCATTCTGTTCTCATTTGTGGCCCTTTCCAAGTTACGTGCCCCTTGGAGTTGAGGGTATGCATTTCTCCACAACAGCTTCAGCATTTATTGTTTGTAGTTTTCTTGCTGATGGTTTTTCTGACAAGTGTGAGCTGATACCTCTTTTTGGTTGAATTCGCATGTGCCTCATAATCCGTTGAAACTGAGCTTTAAGGCATATCCTTTTTATTTTTCAAGCTGTGATTACCCCTTAGTTCTTCAAAGTGTTCTCTTAAAGTATGTGTCATATTTTGAAATGTTTTGGCCATTACCTCCCTCAAGACATATTGAGGGCATGTTTCATTTACAGTCCTGCATTACTTCTTCCTATGAAATGACCATTAGCACAGGCCTTAAAGCTGTTTTTGCAGGTAACTGCCAGAGGGTGGCAGCCTTTCTATGTTCCCCACCCTGGTAACTAGGGAAATGCCCTTGCGGCCTGTGGTGTTTCTCAGTTATAAATTAGAGTGGAGTGTGCCCGGACAAACCCACACAAGCTGATGTGTCTTTACTTTTGTTCAATTTTTAAATTTAATTTTTATTTTTTATTGGAGTAATTTTCCACTGTGTACTTGGACCACTTCTACTTTGTGCATTCCTCAGTTGATGGACATTTTCATTGCTTCCAAGTGTTGGCTATGGTAACTATTGTTGGAGTGCAGGATTGCCAGCCTGTGACTTTTTTTTTTAATATATATATATTTATTTATTTATTTATTTATTTATTTATTTTTGGCTGTGTTGGATCTTCGTTTGTGCGCGAGGGCTTTCTGTAGTTGCGGCGAGCGGGGGCCACTCTTCATCGCGGTGCGTGGGTCTCTCACTATCGCGGCCTCTCTTGTTGCGGAGCACAGGCTCCATGCGCGCAGGCTCAGTGGTTGTGGCTCACTGGCCCAGTTGCTCCGCGGCATGTGGGATCTTCCCAGACCGGGGCTCGAACACGTGTGCCCTGCATTGGCAGGCAGACTCTCAACCACTGCACCACCAGGGAAGCCCCAAGCCTGTGACTTTTTGATTCTCATTTTCTCAGGTGATAGGCCCAGCAGTGGGTGTGATTGATTGACTGGTAGCACCGTGTTACCCTTATCAAAGCACCTTCTTTGTGTTTTCATTAGTGGCTCTTACCACGTCCCCTTAGAATCGAGGGTACGCATTTCTCCACAATCGCTTCAGCATTTATTGTTTGCAGCATTTATGCTAATGGCCCTTCTGGCTGGTGTGAGCTGATAGGTTTTTGTACTTTGGGTTTTCATGTCTTTGAAAATTCATAAAACTCATCATTTTTCTCTGCCGTTTTCTTTTCTGCTAAAAAAAGGAAACAGTTGGGAGGACAATATAATTCTTGAAATTGTCTTCTTGGAAGCTTGCCCTCTGTTAAATTTTTTGGTCGATTTTCCAGCCAGAATTTTTTTAGAGAGCAGGTCTCATTTCCCGAACTGCAAGTGTGGTGCATATTTAGTGACCTTTAGTAATGGGTTAAAAGCTGCTGTTGTGGGAAGTGGCCTCAAGCAGGCAGCATTCCTCCATTCCCAAATCTGGGTACTAGGGCAGCAGAGCCTTTCTGGAAGTCGTGTTCCTAGGTTGTAAATTATATTGGAATGTGCATGGAGAAACCCCATAAGTTTATGTCTCATTATTTCTTCTTGGTTTTAAAATTTTTTTAATTGGAGTAAAGCTTAGAATATTGTTTGTCCGAGGTGTACACAATCTGGTTCATTTGTACATTATATATGTCTATTCAAGTACAGATCCCCTTCCCATGTAAAATGTTACAGAGGGTTCCGCACACCTCCCTTCTATATGGTAGGTCTTTTTGAGATATGTATATAATATGTGTTTGTATACATATAGTAACACTAACCTTAATTTATCCACTCCCCCCACCTTTCCTTTTAGATGAGCATAGTTTGTTTTCTAAATCTGTGAGTGTCTTTCTCTTTGGAAATATGTTCATTTGTGTCAGTTATTAGAGATAACGCCTGTAAGTGATATCATAGAATATAGGTCTTTTGCTTTCGGACTTACCTCATGTTTCGTGATTATCTCCAGACTCATTTGTGGTGCCTCAAAGAACAATGGTTCATTGTTTTCCATGGCTAATATTCCATTGTGTACATGGACCACTTCTTCTTTATCTATTCACCTGTTGTTGGACATTTTGATTCCTTCACTGTCTTGGCTATTGTGAATAAGGCTGCACTGAAGCTTTTGCGGCCTGTGTCTTCTCGATTCTTGTCTTCTCCGGTGAGAGGTCCAATGGTGCGCCTGCTGGATTGAATGGTACCTCCATTTTTACTTTTAAACACAGCTCCTTTCTGTTCTCATTATTGGCCGTTACCCCTTTACGTCTCACCAGCAGGGAGAGGGTACACAGTTCTCTAAAACCCCGTCAGCATTTATTGTTTGTAGACTTTTTGCTGATGGTCAGTCGACTGGTGTAAGTAGAAACTTTTTGTAGATTAGATTTCATGGGTCTAACACTCCCTGAGGTTGAGCTTTTATCCATTTTCCTTTTTTTTAAAAGAGCGTGAGTAAAACGTTAATATTCATACTCTCTTCTGGAAACATTTGCCTGTTTTGAAATTTTTGTCCATTCCCTACTTCAGCACAATTTTTTAGGGCAGGTGTCCTTTACAGCCCTGAGTCCTTGTGAATGTTAAGTGACCCTTAGCTGTGAGTTTAAAGCTGCTCTTGCAGGAAACGGCCACAAGGTGGCATCATTTCTCCTTTACCAAATTTGGTAACTGGGGAAACAGAGCCTTAATGGAAGTGGTGTTCTAGGTTGTAAATTAGAATGGAATGTGCCAGGAAAAAGCCCTTTATGTTTATGTCTCATTACTTGTTGTTCATATTTATAATTTACTTTTTATTTTTTATCCAAGCAAATTTTATTACAATGGTTTGTTTGTTCTAGGTGGGCAAATGTGGTTCTTTCACACATATACGTGTATCTATTCTTTTTCGCATCCTTTTCCCATGTAGGTTATGACACAATGTTGAGTAGTCTTCTCCTGGTCTTCCGTACGTCTTTGGTGATTATATATTTCACATGGTTTGTATATCTCTGTTAACCCCAATATGGTAAATTATCCAATCCTCATCCCTTTCTATTTGGTGAACCATAAGTTTTTTAATGAATCTGTGATTGCCTTTCTCTGTGGAAATATCTTCATTGGTATCAATTTTTATGTAACTCCTAAAAGTGATATGATAGGATATGTGTCTTTTAGTTTCTCACTTACTACAGGTGGTGTGATTTCGTCTAGACTCATCTATGGTGCTGCAAATGGCATTGTTTCATTTTTTTCACTGGCGAATATTCCATCTATACATGGAGGAGTTCTTCTTTGTCCACCCATCTGTTGGTGGACTTTTTGGTTACCTCCATATCTTGGCTATTGTAATACTGTGCAATGCAGATTTGCCTGCCTGTGTCTTTCCAATTCTCTCTTCTTAGATTATAGGTCGAGGAGTGGGCCTGCTGGATCATATGGTAGCTCAATGTTTACCTTTTTAAGGCACCTCCATTCTGTTCTCATTCGTGGCCCTTTCCAAGTTACGTCCCCCTTGAAGTTGAGGGTATGCATTTCTCCACATCAGCTTCAGCATTTATTGTTTGTAGTTTTCTTGCTGATGGTTTTTCTGACAAGTGTGAGCTGATACCTCTTTTTGGTTGAATTCGCATGTGCCTCATAATCCGTTGAAACTGAGCTTTAAGGCATATCCTTTTTATTTTTCAAGCTGTGATTACCCCTTAGTTCTTCAAAGTGTTCTCTTAAAGTATGTGTCACATTTTGAAATGTTTTGGCCATTACCTCCCTCAAGACATATTGAGGGCATGTTTCATTTACGGTCCTGCATTACTTCTTCCTATGAAATGACCATTAGCACAGGCCTTAAAGCTGTTTTTGCAGGTAACTGCCAGAGGGTGGCAGCCTTTCTATGTTCCCCACCCTGGTAACTAGGGAAATGCCCTTGCGGCCTGTGGTGTTACTCGGTTATAAATTAGAGTGGAGTGTGCCCGGACAAACCCACACAAGCTGATGTCTCTTTACTTTTGTTGGATTTTTAAATTTAATTTTTATTTTTCATTGGAGTAATCTTCCACTGTGTACTTGGACCACTTCTACTTTGTGCATTCCTCAGTTGATGGACATTTTCATTGCTTCCAAGTGTTGGCTATGGTAAATATTGTTGGAGTGCAGGATTGCCAGCCTGTGACTTTTTGCTTCTCATTTTCTAAGGTGATAGGCCCACCAGTGGTTGTGATTGACTGACTGGTAGCACCGTTTTTCCCTTTTCAAAGCACCTTCTTTGTGTTTTCATTAGTGGCACTTAGCACGTCCCCCTTAGAATCGAGGGTACACATTTCTCCACAATCGCTTCAGCATTTATTTTTTGCAGCATTTACGCTAATGGCCCTACTGGCTGCTGTGAGCTGATAGGGTTTTGGAATTTGGGTTTGCATGGCTTTGAAAATTCGTAAAACTCATCATTTTTCACCGCCGTTTTCTTTTCTGTTAAAAAAAGGAAACAATTGGGAGTACAATATAACTCTTGATATTGTCTTCTTGGAAGGTTGCCCTCTTTTGAAGTTTTTGGTCGATTTTCCACCTCAAACTTTTTTTAGAGAGCAGGTGTCATTTACCGAACTGCAAGTTTGGTGAATATTTAGTGACCTTTAGCAATGGTTTTAAAGCTCCTGTTGTGGGAAGTGGCCTCACGCAGGCAGCATTCCTCCATTCACAAATCTGTGTACTAGGGCAGCAGAGCCTTTCTGGAAGTCATGTTCCTAGGTTGTAAATTACATTGGAATGTGCATGGAGAAACCCCCATAAGTTTATGTCTCATTATTTCTTCTTGGTTTAATTTTTTTTTTTAATTGGGGTAAAGCTTAGAATATTGTTTGTCCTAGGTGTACACAATCTGGTTCATTTGTACATTATATATATCTATTCAACTACAGATCCTCTTCCCATGTAAAATGTTACAGAAGGTTCCACAGACTTTCCTTGTTATATGGTCGGTCTTTTTGAGATATATATATATAATATGTGTTTGTATACATATAGTAACACTAATATTAATTTATCCATCCCCCCCACCTTTCATTTTAGACGAGCATAGTTTGTTTTCTAAATCTGTGAGTGTCTTTCTCTGTGGAAATATGTTCATTTGTGTCAGTTATTAGTTAACGCCTATAAGTGATATCATAGAATACAGGTCTTTTGCTTTCCAACTTACCTCATCTTTCATGATTATCTGCAGACTCATTTGTGGTGCCTCAAAGAGCAATGGTTCATTGTCTTCCATTGCTAATATTCCATTGTGTACATGGACCACTTCTTCTTTATCCATTCACCTGTTGTTGGACATTTTGATTCCTTCACTGTCTTGGCTATTATGAATAAGGCTGCACTGCATCTTTTGCAGCCTGTGTCTTCTCGATTCTTGTCTTCACAGGTTAGAGGTCCAATTGTGCGCCTGGGGATTGAATGGTACCTCCATTTTTACTTTTAAACACAGCTCCTTTCTGTTCTCCTTATTGGCTGTTACCCCTTTATGTCTCACCAGAAGGTAGAGGGTACACAGTTCTCTAAATCCCCTTCAGCATTTATTGTTTGTAGACTTTTTGCTGATGGTCAGTCGACTGGTGTAAGTTGAAACTTTTTGTAGATTAGATTGCATGGGTCTAACACACCTTGAGGTTGAGCTTTTATCCATTTTCCTTTTTTTTTAGAGAGAGTGAGTAAAACATAAATCTTCATGTTCTCTTTTTGAAACATTTGCCTGTTTTGAATTTTTTTGTCCATTCACTACTTCAGCACAATTTTTTAGGGGAGGTGTCCTTTACAGCCCTGAGTCCTTGTGAATGTTAAGTAACCATTAGCTGTGAGTTTAAAGCTTCTCTTGCAGGAATCCGCCACAAGGTGTCAGCATTTCTTCTTTACCTAATTTGGTAACTGGGGAAACAGAGGCTTAACAGAAGTGGTGTTGTACGTTGTAAATTAGAATGGAATGTGCCAGGAAAAAGCCCTTAAAGTTTATGTCTCATTACTTCTTGTTCATATTTATAATTTTCTTTTTATTTTTTATCCCAGCTGATTTGATTACATTGGTTTTTTTGCTCTTGGTGTGCAATATGTGGGTCTTTCACACATATACGTGTATGTTTTCTTCCTTGCATCCTTTTCCCATGTAGGTTATGAAACAATGTTGAGTAGTCTTCTCCTGGTCTTCCATACGTCTTTGGTGGTTATATATTTCACATGGTTTGTATATCTCTGTTAACCCCAATATGGTAATGTATCCAATCCTCATCCCTTTCTATTTGGTGAACCATAAGTTTTTTAATGAATCTGTGATTGCCTTTCTCTGTGGAAATATCTTCATTGGTATCAATTTTTAAGTAACTCCTGAAAGTGATATCATAGGATATATGTATTTTGCTTTCTCACTGACTACATGTCACGTGATTACGTCTAGACTCATCTACGGCGCTGCAAAAGGCATTGTTTCATTTTTTTCACTAGCGAATATTCCAGTTGTACATGGAGGAGTTCTTCTTTGTCCACCCATCTGTTGGTGGACTTTTTGGTTACTTCCATATCTTGGCTATTGTAATACTGTGCCATGCAGATTTGCCTCCCTGTGTCTTTCCAATTCTCTCTTCTTAGATTATAGGTGGAGGAGTGGGCCTGCTGGATCATATGGTAGCTCAGTGTTAATGTTTTTAAATCACCTCCATTCTGTTCTAGTTCGTGGTCGGTTCCAACTTACGTCCCACTTGAAGTTGAGGGTATGCATTTCTCCACAACACCTTCAGCATTTATTGTTTGTAGTTTTCTTGCTGATGGTTATTCTGACAAGTGTGAGCTGATAAATCTTTGTGGTTGAATTCGCACGTGCCTCATAATCCGTTGAAATTGAGCTTTAAGGCATATCCTTTTTATTTTTCAAGCTGTGATTACCCCTTAGTTCTTCAAAGTGTTCTCTTAAAGTATGTGTGACATTTTGAAATGTTTTGGCCATTACTTCCCTGAAGACATTTTGAGGGCAGGTTTCATTTACAGTTCTGCAGTACTTGTTCCTACGAAATGACCATTAGCACAAGCTTTAAAACTGCTTTTGCAGGTAACTGCCAGAGGGCGGTAGCCTTTCTATATTCCCCACCCTGGCAACTAGGGAAAAGCCCTTGCGGCCTGTGGTGTATCTCGTTCATAAATTAGAGTGGAGTGTGCCCGGACAAACCCACACAAGCTGATGTCTCCTTACTTTTGTTGGATTTTTAAATTTAATTTTTATTTTTTATTGGAGTAATTTTCCACTGTGTACGTAGACCACTTCTTCTTTGTGCATTCCTCGGTTAATGGACATTTTCATTGCTTCCAAGTGTTGGCTATGGTAAATATTGTTGGAGTGCAGGATTGCCAGCCTGTGACTTTTTGATTCTCATTTTCTCAGGTGATAGGCTCAGCAGTGGGTGTGATTGACTGACTGGTAGCACCGTTTTTCCCTTTTCAAAGCACCTTCTTTGTGTTTTCATTAGTGGCACTTACCTCGTCCCCCTTAGAATCGTGGGTACGCATTTCTCCTCAATCGCTTCAGCATTTATTATTTGCAGCATTTATGCTAATGGCCCTACTGGCTGCTGTGAGCTGATAGGGTTTTGTAATATGGGTTTGCATGTCTTTGAAAATTCGTAAAACTCATCATTTTTCTCCGCCGTTTTCTTTTCTGTTAAAAAAAGGAAACAATTAGGAGTACAATATAACTCTTGAAATTGTCTTCTTGGAAGGTTGCCCTCTTTTGAATGTTTTGGTCGATTTTCCACCGCAGAGTTTTTTTTGAGAGCAGGTCTCATTTCCCGAACTGCAAGTTTGGTGCATATTTAGTGACCTTTAGCAATGGGTTTAAGGCTGCTGTTGTGGGAAGCGGCCTCAAGGAGGCAGCATTTCTCCATTCGCAAATCTTCGTAGTAGGGCACCAGAACCTTTCTGGAAGTCGTGGTCCTAGGTTGTAAATTACATTGGAATGTGCGTGGAGAAACCCCCATAAGTTTATGTCTCATTATTTCTTCTTGGTTTTTAAAAGTGTTTTAATTGGGGTAAATCTTAGAATATTGTTAGTTCTAGGTGTACGCAATCTGGTTCATTTGTACATTATATATGTCTATTCAAGTACAGATCCTCTGCCCATGTAAAATATTACAGAGTGTTCCACAGACCTCCCTTGCTATATGGTCTGTCTTTTTCAGATATGTATAAAATATGTGTTTGTATAAATATAGTAACACTAATCTTAATTTATCCATACCCCACACCTTTCCTTTTAGATGAGCATAGTTTGTTTTTTAAGTCTGTGAGTGTCTTTCTCTGTGGAAATATGTTCATTTGTGTCAGTTATTAGATAACGCCTATAAGTGACATCATAGAATATAGGTGTTTTGCTTTCGGACTTACCTCATATTTCGTGATTATCTCTAGACTCATTTGTGGTGCCTCCGAGAGCAATGGTTCGTTGTCTTCCATGGCTAATATTCCATTGTGTACATGGACCACTTATTCTTTATCCATTCACCTGTTGTTGGACACTTTGATTGCTTCACTGTCTTGGCTATTGTGAATAAGGCTGCCCTGCAGCTTTTGTGGCCTGTGTCTTCTCGATACTTGTCTTCTCAGGTGAGAGGTCCAGTGATGCGCCTGCTGGATTGAATGGTACCTCTATTTTTACTTTTATACACAGCTCCTTTCTCTTCTCATTATTGGCTCTTACCCCTTTACGTCTCACCAGCAGGTAGAGGGTACACAGTTTTCTAAAACCCCTTCAGCATTTATTGTTTGTAGACTTTTTGCTGATGGTCAGTCGACTGGTGTAAGTTGAAACTTTTTGTAAATTAGATTGCATGGGTCTAACACTCCCTGAGGTTGAGCTTTTATCCATTTTCCTTTTTTTAAAAGAAGAGTGTAAGTAAAACTTAACTCTTCATAGTCTGTTCTTGAAACATTTGCCTGTTTTGAATTTTTTTGTCCATTCCCTACTTCAGCACAAATTTTTAGGGCAAGTGTCCTTTACAGCCCTGAGTCCTTGTGAATGTTAAGTGACCATTAGCTGTGGGTTAAAAGCTGCTCTTGCTGGAAACGGCCACAAGGCGGCAGCATTTCTCCTTTACCAGTCTGGTTACTAGGGCAACAGAGCCTTACTGGAAGTGGTGTTCTAGGTTGTAAATTAGAATGGAATGTGCCAGGAAAAAGACCCTGAAATTTATGTCTCATTACTTCTTGTTCATTATTGTAATTTTTAGAATATTGTTTTTCCTAGGTGTACACGTTCTGTTTCAATTGTACATTACATATATTTCTTCATGTACAGATCACCTTCTCATGTAAATTATATAGAGTGTTCCATAGACCTCCATTTCTATATGGTCGGTCTTTTCGATATATGTATTTAATATGTATTTCTATACGTATGCTCACTGTTATATTAAACATAAGCATAGTTTGTCTTCTAACTCTGTGAGTGTCTTTCTCTGTGGAAATATGTTCATTTGTGTCAGTTGTTAGATAATAGCTATAAGTAATATCATAGTATATTTTTCTTTTGCTTTCCGAATTACCTCATGTTCTGTGATTATGTCTAGGCTCATCTACGGTGCTGCAAAGAGCAGTGTTTTATTGTTTCCCATGGCAAATATTCCATTGTGTACCCCGACCACTTCTTCTTTGTCTATTCATGTTGATGGGCATTTTGGTTGCTTCCTTGTCTTGCCTATTGTGAATACTGCTGCAGTGCAACTTTTGCAGCCTGTGTCTTCTCGATTCTGCTCTTCTCTGGTTATAGGCCCAGCTCTGGTCCTGCTGGATCAAATGGTGGCTAAATTTTTAGTTTTAAACGCAGCTCCTTTCTCTTCTCATTATTGGCTCTTACCACTTTACATCTCACCAGCCGCTACAGGGCACAGAGTTGGCTAAAACCCCTTCAGCATTTATTGTTCGTAGACGTTTTGCTAATGTTTATTTGACTGGTGCGAGTTGAAACTTTTTGTAGATTTGAATTGCATTAGTCTAATAATTCTTTATGTTTAGTTTATATCTATTTTCCTTTTTTAAAAAAAGTGAGTAAAACTTACCCCTTAAAAAAAAGTGAATAAAACTTACCAATGATCTTTTTGAAAAATTTGCTGTGTGTTGAGTTTTTTGCCCATTCCCTGCCCCAGGACATTTTTTGAGGACAGGTGTCCTTTACAGCCCTGAGTCCTTGTGAATATTAACTGACCATTAGCTGTGGGGTTAAAGCTGGTCTTGCATTAAATGGCCACAAGGAGGCAGCATTTCCAACTCTTGGCACTTGGGCAACAGAGCCTTCCTGGAAATCGTGTTAGTAGGCTGAAAATTAGAGTGGAATGTGCCAAGACAACACCCAACAGCTTATATCTCCTTACTTTCTGTTTGATTTTTAAATTTATTTTTTATTAGAGCAAATTTGATTAAAATGTTGTGTTTCTTCTAGGTGTACAGAATCTGGTTCATTATATATATGTATCTATAGATCTTTGGATCCTATCCCACGTAGGTTATTACAGAGTGTTCAGTAGACCTATGTAGGTATAGCCTAGGTTTTGGTGATTTATATTTTTCATATGTATTAGTATAGGTCTGTCATCCAGCATATCCTAATTTATACATGCCTCACACATTTCCATTTGGTTAAATATAATTTTGTTTTCTTCATCCATTAGGGCCCTTGTCTTGGAAATAAGTTCATGTGTATCAATTTTTAGGTAAAACCTAAAAGTGATATCATAGGATATTTGTCTTTCAGTTTCTTCGTTACTTCAAGTTGTGTGATTATCTCTAGGTCTTTCTATGGTGTTGCAAACATCACTGTTTCACTCTTTTCCATGGCTAATATTCCACTGTGTACAATGAAAACTTCTTCTTTGTGCATTCATCTGTTGAAGAACATTTTGGTTCTTTCCAACTTTTGGCTATGGTAAATATTGCTGCAGTGCAGGATTGCCAGCCTGTGTCTTTTTGATTCTGGTCTTCTAAGGCGATAGTCCCAGCAGTGGGCTTTCCAGATCATATAGTAGCTCAATGTTTACCTTTAAACACACCTCCATTATGTTCTCACTACTGACTGTTACCAGTTTACATCCAATAGGCTGCTAGAGGGTACACAGTTCTCTTATACCCGTTCAGCATTTATCGCTTGTAGATTTTTTGGTGATGATCATTCTGACTGTTGTGAGGTAAATGTTTTTGTAGATTGGATTAGCATGTTTTATTAATTCAAGATGTTGAGCATTTTTCCATGCCCACTGCAGGGTCTATCACCTGAGAAGATGAGGATCAAAAAGACAGGAGTTGGCAATACTGCCCTCCAGCAACATTTACCATAGCCAATATTTGGAAGCAATGAATACGTGCATCACCAGAGGAATGCACAAAAAAGATGGGCTCCATGTACACAATGGAATATTACTCCAATAAAAAAAATTAAATTTAAAAAACAAACAAAAGGAAGGAGACATCAGCTTTTGTGGGTTTATCGGGGCACATTCCATGCTAATTTATAACCCAGGACCAACACTGGCCAGAAGGACTGTTTCCCTAGTTACCAGAGTGCGGAACGTTGAAAGGCTGCCACCCTCAGGCAGTTACCTGCAAAAGCAGGTTTAAAGCCTGAGCTAATGGTCACTTCATATGAACAAGTACTGCAGGGCTGTAAATGAAACCTGCCCTCAAAATGTCTTGAGGGAGATAATGGCCAAAATATTTCAAATGGTGACACATACTTTAAGAAAACACTTTGAAGAAATAAGCTCTAATCACAGCTGGAAAAATAAAAAGGACATGTCTTAAAGCTCAATTTCTACGCATTATGAGACACATGCAAATTCAACCACAAAGAGGTATCAGCTCACACCACTCAGAATAATCATCAGCAAAAACTACAAAGAATAAATCCTGAAGGTGCTGGGAAGAAATACAAGCCCTCCACTTTAAGTGGGACGTAACCTGGAAAGAGCCACTAAGGAGAACAGAACAGAGGTGCCTTTAAAAGGTAAACATTGAGCTAGCATATGATCCAGCAGACCTATTCCTGGACCTATAAACTGAGAAGACAGAATTGGAAGGACACAGGCACACAAATCTGCATTGCATAGTATTACAATAGCCAAGATATGGAAGTAACCAAAAAGTCCACCGACAGATGGGTGGACAAAGAAGGACTGCTACCTGTACAGATGGAACATGAGCTAGTGAAAAAATGAAACAATGCCATTTGCAGCACCATAGATGAGTCTAGAAGTAATCACGCAACTTGGAGTAAGTGAGAAAGCGAAAGACACATATCCTATCATATCACATATAGGGGTTACCTAAAAAATGATACACACGAAGATATTTCCACAAACAAACACTATCATAGATTCATTAAAAAAACTTATGGTTCACCAAATGGAAAGGTGTGAGGATTGGATACATTACCATATTGAGGTTAACAGAGACATACAAGGACATGTGAAATATATAATCACCAAAGACCTACGCAATACCAAGGGAAGACTACTCAACATTGTGTCATAACCTACATGGGAAAAGGATCCGAAGAAGAATAGATATATGTATATGTGTGAAAGAACCACATCTTGCACACCTAGAACAAACAAAACATTGTAATCAAGATTGCTGTGATAAAAAATAAAAATTAAGTTAAAAATACCAATAAGAAGTAATGAGACATAAACTTAAAGGGCTTTTTCCTCGCAAATTCCATTCTAATTTATAACCTAGAACACCACTTCCAGTAAGGCTCTGTTGCCCTAGTAACCAGATTTGGTAAAGGAGAAATGCTGCCGCCATGTGGCCAATTCCCGCAAGAGCAGCTTTTAACCCACAGCTTATGGTCACTTACCATTCAAAATGACTCAAGGCTGTAAAGGACACCTGCCCTCAAAATTGTGCTGAGGTAGGGAATGGATAAAAAAAATTCAAAACAGGCAGAATTTTCAATAAGATAGTATGAAGAGGCAAGTTTTACTCACTCTCTTTTTAAAGAAAGGAAAATGGATAAAGGCTCAACCTCAGGAAGTATTATTAGACTCATGCAATCTAATCTACAAAAATTTTCAACTCACACCAGTCGACTGACCATTGGCAAAAGGACTACAAACAATAAATGCAGAAGTGGTTTTAGAGAACTGTGTACCCTCTAGCTGCTGGTGAGATGTAAGAGGGTTAAACGTTAATAATGAGAACAGAAAGGAGCTGCGTTTAAAAGGAAAAATTGAGGTACCATTCAATCAAGCAGGTGCACCAATGGTCCTCTCACCTGAGAAGACCAGAATGAAGAAGACCCGGGCTGAAAAAGCTGAACTGCAGCCTTATTCACAATAGAGAAGACAGGAAGCAACCAAAATGTCCATCAACAGATGAAAGGATAAAGAAGAAGTCGTCCATGTACACAATGAATACTAGCCATGGAAAACAATGAAACAGTGCTCTTTGAGGCACCATAGATGATCTTGGAGACAATCACAGAACATGAGGTAAGTCGGAAAGCAAAAGTCCTATATCCCATGATATCACTTATAGGCGTTATCTAATAACTGACACAAATGAACATATTTCCACAGAGAAAGTCAATCACAGACTTATTAAAAAAAAAAAACTATGCTTATTTAAAGGAAAGGTGGGGGTAATGGATAAATGAAGATTAGCATTACCATATGTATACAAATACATATTATATACATATATCAAATAGACAGACCTTATAGCAAGGAAAGATTACGGAACACTCTGTAATAATTTACATGGGAAGAGGATCTCTACATAAATAGGCATATAGGATATGTAGATGAACCAGAGTGCGTACACCTTGGACAAGCAACATTCTAACCATTACCCCAATTGAAAAAATTAAAACAACGAACTAGGAGTAATGAGACATAAACTTATGGGGGGTTTTCCTGGCACTTTCCATTCAAATTTACAACCTAGGCAAACGACTTCCAGAACGGCTCTGCTGCCCTAGTACCCAGATTTGGGAATGGAGAAATGCTGCATCCTTTTTGCCGTTTCCCACAACAGCAGCTTTAAAGCAAAGTCAAAAGGTCACTAAATATTCAGCAATTGCAGTTCTGTAAATGACACCTGCCCTCCAAAAAATACTGAGGTCGAAAATCGACCAAAAAATTCTAGAGTGCAACCTTTCAAAAAGAATATTTGAAGAGGTATATTATGCTAACACTTTTTTTCTTTTTTCTTTTAACAGAAAAGATAAAGCCGTGGAGAAATGATGAATTGTAGGAATTTTTATAGACATGTAAACACAAATTACAAAAACCTGTCAGCTCACACCAGTCAGAATGGCCATCAACAAAAATGGTGCAAACAATAAATGCTGACGTGATTGTGGAGAAATGCGTATCCTCGATTCTAAGGGGGACGTGGTAAGAGCCACTAATAAAAGAATAATTGAGGTGCATTGAAAAGGTAAACGTTGAGCTACCATACCAGTCAATCAATCATACCCACTGCTGGGTCTATCACCTGAGAAAATGAAAATCAAAAATCACAGGCTGGCAATCCTGCACTCCAGCAATATTTACCATAGGCAACACTTGGAAGCAACGAAAATGTCCATCAACAGAGGAATGCACCAAGAAGAAGTGGTCCATGTACACAATGGAATATTAGCCATGGAAAACATTGAAGCACTGCTCTTTGAGGCACCATAGATGAGCCTGGAGATAATCACAAATTATGAAGTAGGTCGGAAAGAAAAAGACCTATATCCTATATTATCACTTATGGCATTATCTAATAACTGACACAGAAGAACATATTTCCAAAGAGAAAGACACTCACAGGCTTAGAAAACAAACTATGCTCATCGAAAAGCAAAGGAGGGGGGAAATTGAGAAATGAAGATTAGTGTTACTATACATATACAAATACATATTATATACATGTATCAAAAAGACTGAACATATAGCAAGGGAGGTCGACGGAACACTGTAATATTTTACATGGGAAGAGGATCTGTACATTAATAAACATACATAATGTACAAATGAACCAGATTGTGTACACCTAGGACAAACAATATTCTAAACTTTACCCAGATTAAAAAAATTTTAAAAACCAAGAAGAAGTAATGAGACATAAACTTATGGGGACTTCTCCTGGCAAATTCCATTCTAATTTACAACCTAGGACAATGACTTCCAGAAAGGCTCTGCTGCCCTAGTACCCAGATTGGGGAATGGAGAAATGCTACCTCCTTGTGGCCGTTTCCCACAACAGCAGCTTTGAACCCACTGCAAAAGGTCACTAAATTTTCACCAACTTGCAGTTCTGTAAATGACACCTGCCCTCAAGAAAATTTTTGGGGTCAAAAATCGTCCAAAAACTTCACAAGAAGGGCAACCTTCGAAGAAGACAATTTCAAGAGCTATATAGTACTCACTGGGTTTTATTTTAAAAGAACAGAAAAAGGGGTAGGAATATGAAGAATTTAAAAAATTTTAATGACATGAATACCCATATTACAAAAACCTATCAGCTCACAGCAGTCAGAATGGCCATTAGGAAAAATGCTGCAAAAAATAAATGGTGAAGGGAGTATGGAGAAATGCGTACCCTCGGTTGTAAGGGGGGGCATGTAAAGAGCCACTAATGAAAATACAGTGTTGGTGCTTTGAAAAGGGAAACATTGAGCTACCAGTCAATCAATCACAACCACTGCTTGGCCTATCACCTGAGAAAATGAGAAACAAAAAGTCACAGGCTGGCAAACCTGTACGCCAGCAAGATTTACCATAGCCAGCACTTGGAAGCAATGAAAATGTCCATCAACCGAGGAATGCACCAAGAAGAAGTGGTCCACCTACACAATGGAATATTAATCTAATAATAAATATAAATTAAATTTAAAAACAAACAAAAGAAAGGAGACATCAACATTTGTGGGTTTATCCGGGCACATTGCACTCTAATTTATAACCGAAGAGCCCAACTGGCCGGTAGGTCTGTTTCCCTAGTACCAGCAAGGGGAATGTAGAAAGGCTGCCGCTCTCTGGCCGTTACCTGCAAAAGCAGGTTTAAAGCCTGAGCTAATGGTCACTTCATATGAACAAGTACTGCAGGGCTGTAAATGAAACCTGCCCTCAAAATGTATTGAGGGAGATAATGGCCAAAATATTTCAAATGGTGACACATACTTTAAGAAAACACTTTGAAGAAATAAGCTCTAATCACAGCTGGAAAAATAAAAAGGATATGTCTTAAAGCTCAATTACAACGCATTATGAGACACATGCAAATTCAACCACAAAGAGGTATCAGCTCACACCACTCAGAATAACCATCAGCAAAAACTATAAAGAATAAATGCTGAAGGTGCTGGGAAGAAATACATACCCTCCACTTTAAGTGGGACGTAACCTGGAAAGAGCCACTAAGGAGAACAGAACAGAGGTGCCTTTAAAAGGTAAACATTGAGCTACCATATGATCCAGCAGACCTATTCCTGGACCTACAACCTAAGAAGGCAAAATTGGAAGGACACAGGCACGCAAATCTGTATTGCATATTATTACAATAGCCAAGATATGGAAGTAACCAAAAAGTCCACCGACAGATGGGAGGACAAAGAAGAACTGCTATCTGTACAGATGGAATATGAGCTAGTGAAAAAATGAAACAATGTCATTTGCAGCACCATAGATGAGTCTAGAAGTAATCACACAACTTGGAGTAAGTGAGAAAGCGAAAGACACATATCCTATCATATCACATATAGGGGTTACCTAAGAAATGATACAAACAAAGATATTTCCACAGAGAAACACTATCATAGATTCATTACAAATCGTGGGGCTTCCCTGGTGGCGCAGTGGTTGAGAATCTGCCTGCCAATGCAGGGGACAGGGTTTCGAGCCCTGGTCTGGGAAGATCCCACATGCCACGGAGCAACTGGGCCCGTGAGCCACAATTACTGAGCCTGCGCGTCTGGAGCCTGTGCTCCACAACAAGAGAGGCTACGATGGTGAGAGGCCTGTGCACCGCGATGAAGAGTGGTCCCCACTTGCCACAACTAGAGAAAGCCCTCGCACAGAAAAGAAGACCCAACACAGTCATAAATAAATAAATAAATAAATAAATAAAAGAACGTGAATTTCTAAAAAAAGAATCAGAATGTTAACAAACTTTAAAAAAAAATAAAATAAATAAATAAATAAATAAATAAATAAATAAATCTTATGGTTCACCAAATAGAAAGGTGTGAGGATTGGATACATTACCATATTGAGGTTAACAGAGAGATAGAAACACATGTGAAATATATAATCACCAAAGACCTACGCAATACCAAGAGAAGACTACTCAACACTGTGTCATAACCTACATGGGAAGAGGCTCCAAAGAAGAATAGATATATGTATATGTGTGAAAGAACCACATCTTGCACACCTAGAACAAACAAAACATTGTAATCAAGTTTGCTGTGATAAAAAATAAAATTTAAGTTAAAAATACCAACAAGAAGTAAGGAGACATACACTTAAAGGGCTTTTTCCTCGCACATTCCATTCTAATTTACAACCTAGAACACCACTTCCAGTAAGGCTCTGTTGCCCTAGTAACCAGATTTGGTAAAGCAGAAATGCTGCCGCCTTGTGGCCGATTCCCGCAAGAGCAGCTTTTAACCCGCAGCTAATGGTCACTTACCATTCACAAGGACTCAGGGCTCTAAAGGACACCTGCCTCCAAAATTGGCTGAGGTAAGGAATGGATAAAAAAAATTCAAAACAGGCAGAATTTTCAAGAACATAGTATGAAGAGGCAAGTTTTACTCACTCTCTTTTTAAAGAAAGGAAAATGGTTAAAGCTCAACCTCAGGAAGTGTTAGACTCATGCAATCTAATCTACTAAAACTTTTCAACTCACACCAGTCGACTGACCATTGGCAAAAAGTCTACAAGCAATAAATGCTGAAGAGGTTTTAGAGAACTGTATGCCCTCTAGCTGCTGGTGAGATGTAAAAGGGTTAAACGCTAATAATGAGAACAGAAAGGAGCTGCGTTTAAAAGGAAATATTGAGGTACCATTCAATCCAGCAGGTGAACCAATGGGCCTCTCACCTGAGAAGACCAGAATGCAGAAGACCCGGGCTGCAAAAGCTGCACTGCAGCCTTATTCACAATATACAAGACAGTGAAGCAACCAAAATGTCCATCAACAGATGAAAGGATAAAGAAGAAGTGGTCCGTGTACACAATGAATACTAGACATGGAAAACAATGAAACACTGCTCTTTGAGGCACCATAGATGATCTTGGAGATAATCACAGAACATGAGGTAAGTCGGAAAGCAAAAGTCCTATATCCTATGATATCACTTATAGGCGTTATCTAATAACTGACACAAAGGAACATATTTCCACAGAGAAAGTCAATCACAAACTTATTAAAAAAAACTATGCTTATCTAAAAGGAAAGGTGGGGGGAATGGATAAATGAAGATTAGCATTACCATATGTATACAAATACATATTATATACATATATCAAAGAGACCGACCATATAGCAAGGAAGGTTTACGAAACACTCTGTAATAATTTACACGGGAAGAAGATCTCTACATAAATAGGTATATAGAATATGAAGATGAACCAGAGTGTGTACACCTTGCACAAGCAACATTCTAACCATTACCCCAATTGAAAAAATTAAAACAACGAACTAGGAGTAATGAGACATAAACTTATGGGGGGTTTTCCTGGCACATTCCATTCAAATTTACAACCTAGGCAAACGACTTCCAAAACAGCTCTGATGCCCTATTGCCCAGATTTTGTAATGGAGAAATGCTGCATCCTTGTGGCCGTTTCCCACAACAGCAGCTTTAAACACACTGCAAAAGGTCACTAAATATTCACCAATTGCAGCTCTGTAAATGAAACGTGCCCTCCAAAAAATACTGAGGTCGAAATTCGACCAAAAAATTCTAGAGTGCAACCTTCAAAAAAGAAAATTTGAAGAGGTATATTATAGTCACATTTTTTGCTTTTTTCTTTTAACAGAAAAGAAAAAGCCGTGGAGAAATAATGAATTGTAGGAATTTTTACAGACATGTAAACCCAAATTACAAAAACCTATCAGCTCACTCCAGTCAGAATGGCCATCAACAAAAGTGCTGCAAACAATAAATGCTGACGTGATTGTGGAGAAATGCGTATCCTCGATTCTAAGGGGGACGTGGTAAGAGCCACTAATGAAAGCACAATTGAGTTGCCTTGAAAAGGTAAACGTCGAGCTACCATACCAGTCAATCAATCATACCCACTGCTGGGTCTATCACCTGAGAAAATGAAAATCAAAAATCACAGGCTGGCAATCCTGCACTCCAGCAATATTTACCATAGGCAACATTTGGAAGCAACGAAAATGTCCATCAACAGAGGAATGCACCAAGAAGAAGTGGTCCATGTACACAATGGAATACTAGCCATGGAAAACATTGAAGCACTGCTCTTTGAGGCACCATAGATGAGCCTGGAGATAATCACAAAACATGAAGTAGGTCGGAAAGCAAAAGAGCTATATCCTATATTATCACTTATGGCATTATCTAATAACTGACACAGATGAACATATTTCCAAAGAGAAAGACACTCACAGGCTTAGAAAACAAACTATGCTCATCTGAAAGGAAAGGAGGGGGGAAATTGAGAAATGAAGATTAGTGTTACTATACATTTACAAATACATATTATATACATGTATCAAAAAGACTGAACATATAGCAAGGGAGGTCGACGGAACACTGTAATATTTTACATGGGAAGAGGATCTGTACATTAATAGACATACATAATGTACAAATGAACCAGATTGTGTACACCTAGGACAAACAATATTCTAAACTTTACCCAGATTAAAAAAATTTTAAAAACCAAGAAGAAGTAATGAGACATAAACTTATGGGGACTTCTCCTGGCAAATTCCATTCTAATTTACAACCTAGGACAATGACTTCCAGAAAGGCTCTGCTGCCCTAGTACCCAGATTGGGGAATGGAGAAATGCTACCTCCTTGTGGCCGTTTCCCACAACAGCAGCTTTGAACCCACTGCAAAAGGTCAGTAAATTCTCACCAACTTGCAGTTCTGTAAATGGCAACTGCCCTCCAGAAAATCTCTGGGGTCAAAAATCGACCAAAAACTTCAGAAGAGGGCAACCTTCGAAGAAGACAATTTCAAAAGCTATATTGTACTCACGGTTTTTTCTTTTAAGAGAAAAGAAAAAGGCGTAGGAATATGATGAATTTTAAAAATTTTAATGACACGCATACCAATATTACAAAAACCTATCAGCTCACAGCAGTCAGAATGGCCATTAGGAAAAATGCTGCAAAAAATAAATGGTGAAGGGAGTATGGAGAAATGCGTACCCTCGGTTGTAAGGGGGGGCATGTAAAGAGCCACTAATGAAAACACAGTGTTGGTGCTTTGAAAAGGGAAACATTGAGCTACCAGTCAATCAATCACAACCACTGCTTGGCCTATCACCTGAGAAAATGAGAAACAAAAAGTCACAGGCTGGCAAACCTGTACGCCAGCAAGATTTACCATAGCCAGCACTTGGAAGCAATGAAAATGTCCATCAACCGAGGAATGCACCAAGAAGAAGTGGTCCACCTACACAATGGAATATTACTCTAATAATAAATATAAATTAAATTTAAAAACAAACAAAAGAAAGGAGACATCAACATTTGTGGGTTTATCCGGGCACATTGCACTCTAATTTATAACCGAAGAGCCCAACTGGCCGGTAGGTCTGTTTCCCTAGTACCAGCAAGGGGAATGTAGAAAGGCTGCCGCTCTCTGGCCGTTACCTGCAAAAGCAGGTTTAAAGCCTGAGCTAATGGTCACTTCATATGAACAAGTACTGCAGGGCTGTAAATGAAACCTGCCCTCAAAATGTATTGAGGGAGATAATGGCCAAAATATTTCAAATGGTGACACATACTTTAAGAAAACACTTTGAAGAAATAAGCTCTAATCACAGCTGGAAAAATAAAAAGGATATGTCTTAAAGCTCAATTACAACGCATTATGAGACACATGCAAATTCAACCACAAAGAGGTATCAGCTCACACCACTCAGAATAACCATCAGCAAAAACTATAAAGAATAAATGCTGAAGGTGCTGGGAAGAAATACATACCCTCCACTTTAAGTGGGACGTAACCTGGAAAGAGCCACTAAGGAGAACAGAACAGAGGTGCCTTTAAAAGGTAAACATTGAGCTACCATATGATCCAGCAGACCTATTCCTGGACCTACAACCTAAGAAGGCAAAATTGGAAGGACACAGGCACGCAAATCTGTATTGCATATTATTACAATAGCCAAGATATGGAAGTAACCAAAAAGTCCACCGACAGATGGGTGGACAAAGAAGAACTGCTATCTGTACAGATGGAATATGAGCTAGTGAAAAAATGAAACAATGTCATTTGCAGCACCATAGATGAGTCTAGAAGTAATCACACAACTTGGAGTAAGTGAGAAAGCGAAAGACACATATCCTATCATATCACATATAGGGGTTACCTAAGAAATGATACAAACAAAGATATTTCCACAGAGAAACACTATCATAGATTCATTAAAAATCTTGGGGCTTCCCTGGTGGCGCAGTGGTTGAGAATCTGCCTGCCAATGCAGGGGACAGGGGTTCGAGCCCTGGTCTGGGAAGATCCCACATGCCACGGAGCAACTGGGCCCGTGAGCCACAATTACTGAGCCTGCGCGTCTGGGGCCTGTGCTCCACAACAAGAGAGGCCACGATGGTGAGAGGCCCGTGCACCGCGATGAAGAGTGGTCCCCACTTGCCACAACTAGAGAAAGCCCTCGCACAGAAACGAAGACCCAACACAGTCATAAATAAATAAATAAATAAATAAATAAAAGAACGTGAATTTCTAAAAAAAAATCAGAATGTTAACAAACTTTAAAAAAAAATAAAATAAAAAAAAAATAAATAAATAAATAAATAAATCTTATGGTTCACCAAATAGAAAGATATGAGGATTGGATACATTACCATATTTAGGTTAACAGAGAGTTACAAACACATGTGCAATATATAATCACCAAAAACCTACACAATACCAAGAGAAGACTACTCAACACTGTGTCATAACCTACATGGGAAAAGGATCCGAAGAAGAATAGATATATCTATATGTGTGAAAGAACCACATCTTGCACACCTAGGACAAACAAAACATTGTAATCAAGTTTGCTGTGATAAAAAATAAAAATTAAGTTAAATATACCAACAAGAAGTAATGAGACATAAACTTAAAGGGCTTTTTCCTCGCAAATTCCATTCTTATTTACAACCTAGAACACCACTTCCAGTAAGGCTCTGTTGCCCTAGTAACCAGATTTGGTAAAGGGGAAATGCTGCCGCCTTGGGGCCGAATCCCGCAAGAGCAGCTTTTAACCCACAGCTAATGGTCACTTGCCATTCAAAATGACTCAAGGCTGTAAAGGACACCTGCCCTCAAAATTGTGCTGAGGTAGGGAATGGATAAAGAAAATTCAAAACAGGCAGAATTTTCAAGAAGATACTATGAAGAGGCAAGTTTTACTCACTCTCTTTTTAAAGAAAGGAAAATGGATAAAAGCTCAGCCTCAGGAAGTATTAGACTCATGCAATCTAATCTACAAAAAGTTTTCAACTCACACCAGTCGACTGACCATTGGAAAAAAGTCTACAAATAATAAAGGCAGAAGAGGTTTTAGAGAACTGTGTACCCTCTAGCTGCTGGTGAGATGTAAAAGGGTTAAATGCTAATAATGAGAACAGAAAGGAGCTGCGTTTAAAAGGAAAAATTGAGGTACCATTCAATCCAGCAGGCGCACCAATAGGCCTCTCACCTGAGAAGACCAGAATGAAGAAGACCCGGGCTGCAAAAGCTGCACTGCAGCCTTTTTCACAATAGACAAGACAGTGAAGCAACCAAAATGTCCATCAACAGATGAAAGGATAAAGAAGAAGTGGTCCATGTACACAATGAATACTAGCCATGGAAAACAATGAAACACTGGTCTTTGAGGCACCATAGATGATCTTGGAGATAATCACAGAACATGAGGTAAGTCGGAAAGCAAAAGTCCTATATCCCATGATATCACTTATAGGTGTTATCTAATAACTGACACAAATGAACATATTTCCACAGAGAAAGTCAATCACAGACTTATTAAAAAAAACTATGCTTATCTAAAAGGAAAGGTTGGGGGAATGGATAAATGAAGATTAGCGTTACCATATGTATACAAATACATATTATATACATATATCAAAAAGACAGACCATATAGCAAAGAAGGTTTACGGAACACTCTGTAATAATTTACACGGGAAGAGGATCTCTACATAAATAGGCATATAGGATATGTAGATGAACCAGAGTGTGTACACCTTGGACAAGCAACATTCTAACCATTACCCCAATTGAAAAAATTAAAACGAACTAGTAGTAATGAGACATAAACTTATGGGGGGTTTTCCTGGCACTTTCCATTCAAATTTACAACCTAGGCAAACGACGTCCAGAACGGCTCTGCTGCCCTAGTACCCAGATTTGGGAATGGAGAAATGCTGCATCCTTGTTGCCGTTTCCCACAACAGCAGCTTTAAAGCAACTTCAAAAGGTAACTAAATATTCAGCAATTGCAGTTCTGTAAATGACACCTGCCCTCCAAAAAATACTGAGGTCGAAAATCGACCAACAAATTCTAGAGTGCAACCTTTCAAAAAGAATATTTGAAGAGGTATATTATGCTAACACTTTTTTTCTTTTTTCTTTTAACAGAAAAGATAAAGCCGTGGAGAAATGATGAATTGTAGGAATTTTTATAGACATGTAAACCCAAATTACAAAAACCTGTCAGCTCACACCAGTCAGAATGGCCATCAACAAAAATGCTGCAAACAATAAATGCTGACGTGATTGAGGAGAAATGCGTACCCTCGATTCTAAGGGGGACGTGGTAACAGCCACTAATGAAAGAAAAATTGAGGTGCATTGAAAAGGTAAACGTTGAGCTACCATACTAGTCAATCAATCATACCCACTGCTGGGTCTATCACATGAGAAAATGAAAATCAAAAATCACAGGCTGGCAATCCTGCACTCCAGCATTATTTACCATAGGCAACACTTGGAAGCAACGAAAATGTCCATCAACAGAGGAATGCACCAAGAAGAAGTGGTCCATGTACACAATGGAATATTAGCCATGGAAAACATTGAAGCACTGCTCTTTGAGGCACCATAGATGAGCCTGGAGATAATCACAAAACATGAAGTAGGTCGGAAAGCAAAAGACCTATATCCTACATTATCACTTATGGCATTATCTAGTAACTGACACAGATGAACATATTTCCAAAGAGAAAGACACTCACAGGCTTAGAAAACAAACTATGCTCATCGAAAAGGAAAGGAGGGGGTAAATTGAGAAATGAAGATTAGTGTTACTATACATATACAAATACATATTATATACATGTATCAAAAAGACCGAATATATAGCAAGGGAGGTCGAGGGAACAGTGTAATAGTTTACATGGGAAGAGGATCTGTACATTAATAGACATGCAGAATGTACAAATGAACCAGATTGTGTACACCGAGGACAAACAATATTCTAAACTTTACCCAGATTAAAAAAAATTTAAAAACCAACAAGAAGTAATGAGACATAAACTTATGGGGACTTCTCCTGGCAAATTCCATTCTAATTTACAAACTTGGACAATGACTTCCAGAAAGGCTCTGCTGCCCTAGTACCCAGATTGGGGAATGGAGAAATGCTACCTCCTTTGGCCGTTTCCCACAACAGCAGCTTTGAACCCACTGCAAAAGGTCACTAAATTTTCACCAACTTACCATTCTGTAAATGACACCTGCCCTCAAGAAAATTTTTGGGGTCAAAAATCGTCCAAAAACTTCACAAGAGGGCAACCTTCGAAGAAGACAATTTCAAGAGCTATATAGTACTCACTGGGTTTTATTTTAAAAGAAAAGCAAAAGGGGTAGGAATATGAGGAATTTAAAAAATTTTAATGACATGCATACCCATATTACAAAAACCTATCAGCTCACAGCAGTCAGAATGGCCATTAGGAAAAATGCTGCAAAAAATAAACGGTGAAGGGAGTGTGGAGAAATGCGTACCCTCTTTTGTAAGGGGTGGCATGTAAAGAGCCACTAATGAAAACACAGTGTAGGTGCTTTGAAAAGGGAAACATTGAGCTACCAGTCAATCAATCACAACCACTGCTTGGCCTATCACCTGAGAAAATGAGAATCAAAAAGTCACAGGCTGGCAAACCTGTACGCCAGCAAGATTTACCATAGCCAGCACGTGGAAGCAATGAAAATGTCCATCAACCGAGGAATGCACCAAGAAGAAGTGGTCCACTTACAAAATGGAATATTACTCTAATAATAAATATAAATTAAATTTAAAAACAAACAAAAGCAAGGAGACATCAACATTTGTTGGTTTATCCGGGCACATTGCACTCTAATTTATAACCGAAGAACACCACTGGCCGGTAGGTTTGTTTCCCTAGTACCAGCAAGGGGAATGTAGAAAGGCTGCCGCTCTCTGGCCGTTACCTGCAAAAGCAGGTTTAAAGCCTGAGCTAATGTCACTTCATATGAACAAGTACTGCAGGGCTGTAAATGAAACCTGCCCTCAAAATGTCTTGAGGGAGATAATGGCCAAAATATTTCAAATGGTGACACATACTTTAAGAAAACACTTTGAAGAAATAAGCTCTAATCACAGCTGGAAAAATTAAAAGGACATGTCTTAAAGCTCAATTTCAACGCATTATGAGACACATGCAAATTCAACCACAAAGAGGTATCAGCTCACACCACTCAGAATAATCATCAGCAAAAACTACAAAGAATAAATCCTGAAGGTGCTAGGAAGAAATACATGCCCTCCACATTAAGTGGGACATAACCTGGAAAGAACCACTAAGGAGAACAGAACAGAGGTGCCTTTAAAAGGTAAACATTGAGCTAGCGTATGATCCAGCAGATCTATTCCTGGACCTATAAACTAAGAAGACAGAATTGGAAGGACACAGGCACGCAAATCTGCACTGCATAGTATTACAATAGCCAAGATATGGAAGTAACCAAAAAGTCCATCGACAGATGGGTGGACAAAGAAGAACTGCTACCTGTACAGATGGAATGTGAGCTACTGAAAAAATGATACAATGCCATTTGCAGCACCATAGATGAGTCTAGAAGTAATCATGCAACTTGGAGTAAGTGAGAAAGCGAAAGACACATATCGTATCATATCACATATAGGGGTTACCTAAAAAATGATACAAACAAAGATATTTCCACAAACACTATCATAGATTCATTAAAAAAACTTATGGTTCACCAAATGGACAGGTGTGAGGATTGGATACATTACCATATTGAGGTTAACAGAGAGATACAAACACATGTGAAATATATAATCACCAAAGACCTACGCAATACCAAGAGAAGACTACTCAACATTGTGTCATAACCTACATGGGAAAAGGATCCGAAGAAGAATAGATATATGTGTATGTGTGAAAGAACCACATCTTGCACACCTAGAACAAACAAAACATTGTAATCAAGTTTGCTGTGATAAAAAATAAAAATTAAGTTAAAAATACCAACAAGAAATAATGAGACATAAACTTAAAGGGCTTTTTCCTCGCACATTCTATTCTAATTAACACCTAGAACACCACTTCCAGTAAGGCTCTGTTGCCCTAGTAACCAGATTTGGTAAAGGAGAAATGCTGCCGCCTTGTGGCCGATTCCCGCAAGACCAGCTTTTAACCCACAGCTAATGGTCACTTACCATTCACAAGGACTCAGGGCTGTAAAGGACACCTGCCCTCAAAATTGTGCTGAGGTAGGGAATGGATAAAATAATTCAAAACAGGCAAAATGTTCACGAAGATAGTATGAAGAGGTAAGTTTTACTCGCTCTCTTTTTAAAGAAAGGAAAATGGATAAAAGCTCAGC
Source organism: Balaenoptera physalus (assembly GCF_965194825.1). Classification (NCBI taxonomy): domain Eukaryota; kingdom Metazoa; phylum Chordata; class Mammalia; order Artiodactyla; family Balaenopteridae; genus Balaenoptera; species Balaenoptera physalus. The sequence continues at coordinate 26,865,051 of NC_138885.1, forward strand.
CTCAGGAAGTATTAGACTCATGCAATCTAATCTACAAAAACTTTTCAACTTCCACCAGTTGAATGACCTTTGGCAAAAAGTCTACAAACAATAAATGCTGAAGAGGTTTTAGAGAACTGTGTACCCTCTAGCTGCTGGTGAGATGTAAGAGGGTTAAACGCTAATAATTAGAACAGAAAGGAGCTGCGTTTAAAAGGAAAAATTGAGGTACCATTCAATCCAGCAGGCGCACCAATGGGCCTCTCACCTGAGAAGACCAGAATGAAGAAGACCCGGGTTGCAAAAGCTGCACTGCAGCCTGATTCACAATAGACAAGGCAGTGAAGCAACCAAAATGTCCATCAACAGATGAAAGGATAAAGAAGAAGTGGTCCATGTACACAATGAATACTAGCCATGGAAAACAATGAAACACTGCTCTTTTAGGCACCATAGATGATCTTGGAGATAATCACAGAACATGAGGTAAGTCGGAAAGCAAAAGTCCTATATCCTATGATATCACTTATAGCCGTTATCTAATAACTGACACAAATGAACATATTTCCACACAGAAAGTCAATCACAGACTTATTAGAAAAAAACTATGCTTATCTAAAAGGAAAGGTGGGGGGAATGGATAAAAGAAGATTAGCGTTACCATATGTATACAAATACATATTATATACATATATCAAAAAGACCGACCATATAGCAAGGAAGGATTATGGAACACTCTGTAATAATTTACACGGGAAGAGGATCTCTACATAAATAGTTACATACAATATGTAGATGAACCAGAGTTTGTACACCTTGGACGAGCAACATTCTAACCATTACCCCAATTGAAAAAATTAAAACAACGAACTAGGAGTAATGAGACATAAACTTATGGGGGGTTTTCCTGGCACATTCCATCCAAATTTAAAACCTAGGCAAACAACTTCCAGAACGGCTCTGCTGCCCTAGTACCCAGATTTGGGAATGGAGAAATGCTGCATCCTTGTGGCCGTTTCCCACAAGGGCAGCTTTAAACCCACTGCAAAATGTCACTAAATATTCTCCAATTGCAGGTCTGTAAATGACACTGGCCCTCCAAAAAATACTGAGGTCGAAAATCGAGCAAAAAATTCCAGAGTGCAACCTTCCAAAAAGAAAATTTGAAATGGTTTATTATAGTCACACATTTTTGCTTTTTTCTTTTAACAGAAAAGAAAAAGGCGTGGAAAAATGATGAATTGTAGGAATTTTTACAGACATGTAAACCTAAATTACAAAAACCTATCAGCTCACACCAGTCAGAACGGCCATCAACAAAAATGCTGCAAACAATAAATGCTGACGTGATTTTGGAGAAATGCGTACCCTCGATTCTAAGGGGGACGTGGTAAGAGCCACTAATGAAAGCACAATTGAGGTGCCTTGAAAAGGTAAACGTTGACATACCATACCAGTCAATCAATCATACCCACTGCTGGGTCTATCACCTGAGAATGAAAATCAAAAATCACTGGCTGGCAATCCTGCACTCCAGCAATATTTACCATAGGCAACACTTGGAAGCAACGAAAATGTCCATCAACAGAGGAATGCACCAAGAAGAAGTGGTCCATGTACACAATGGAATATTAGCCATGGAAAACATTGAAGCACTGCTCTTTGAGGCACCATAGATGAGCCTGGAGATAATCACAAAACATGAAGTAGGTCGGACAGCAAAACACCTATATCCTATATTATCACTTATGGCATTATCTAATAACTGACACAGATGAACATATTTCCAAAGAGAAAGACACTCACAGGCTTAGAAATCAAACTATGCTCATCTGAAAGGAAAGGAGGGGGGAAATTGAGAAATGAAGAGTAGTGTTACTATACATATACAAATACATATTATATACATGTATCAAAAAGACCGCACATATAGCAAGGGAGGTCAACGGAACACTGTAATATTTTACATGGGAAGAGGATCTGTACATTAATAGACATACATAATGTACAAATGAACCAGACTGCGTACACCAAAGACAAACAATATTCTAAACTTTACCCAGATTAAAAAAAATTTAAAAACCAAGAAGAAGTAATGAGACATAAACTTATGCGGAGTTCTCCTGGCAAATTCCATTCTAATTTACAACCTAGGACAATGACTTCCAGAAAGGCTCTGCTGCCCTAGTACCCAGATTGGGGAATGGAGAAATGCTACCTCCTTGTGGCCGTTTCCCACAACAGCAGCTTTGAACCCACTGCAAAAGGTCACTAAATTTTCACCAACTTGCCATTCTGTAAATGACACTTGCCCTCCAGAAAATTTCTGGGGTCAAAAATCGACCAAAAACTTCACAAGAGGGCAACCTTCGAAGAAGACAATTTCAAGAGCTCTATTGTACTCACGGGTTTTTCTTTTAAGAGAAAAGAAAAAGGGGTAGGAATATGACGAATTTAAAAAAATTTAATGACATGCATACCCATAATACAAAAACCTATCAGCTCACAGCAGTCAGAATGGCCATTAGGAAAAATGCTGCAAAAAATAAACGGTGAAGGGAGTGTGGAGAAATGCGTACCCTCTTTTGTAAGCTGTGGCATGTAAAGAGCCACTAATGAAAACACAGTGTAGGTGCTTTGAAAAGGGAAACATTGAGCTACCAGTCAATCAATCACAACCACTGCTTGGCCTATCACCTGAGAAAATGAGAATCAAAAAGTCACAGGCTGGCAAACCTGTACGCCAGCAAGATTTACCATAGCCAGCACGTGGAAGCAATGAAAATGTCCATCAACCGAGGAATGCACCAAGAAGAAGTGGTCCACTTACAAAATGGAATATTACTCTAATAATAAATATAAATTAAATTTAAAAACAAACAAAAGCAAGGAGACATCAACATTTGTGGGTTTATCCGGGCACATTGCACTCTAATTTATAACCGAAGAACACCACTGGCCGGTAGGTCTGTTTCCCTAGTACCAGCAAGGGGAATGTAGAAAGGCTGCCGCTCTCTGGCCGTTACCTGCAAAAGCAGGTTTAAAGCCTGAGCTAATGTCACTTCATATGAACAAGTACTGCAGGGCTGTAAATGAAACCTGCCCTCAAAATGTCTTGAGGGAGATAATGGCCAAAATATTTCAAATGGTGACACATACTTTAAGAAAACACTTTGAAGAAATAAGCTCTAATCACAGCTGGAAAAATTAAAAGGACATGTCTTAAAGCTCAATTTCAACGCATTATGAGACACATGCAAATTCAACCACAAAGAGGTATCAGCTCACACCACTCAGAATAATCATCAGCAAAAACTACAAAGAATAAATCCTGAAGGTGCTGGGAAGAAATACATGCCCTCCACATTAAGTGGGACATAACCTGGAAAGAACCACTAAGGAGAACAGAACAGAGGTGCCTTTAAAAGGTAAACATTGAGCTAGCATATGATCCAGCAGACCTATTCCTGGACCTATAAACTAAGAAGACAGAATTGGAAGGACACAGGCACGCAAATCTGCACTGCATAGTATTACAATAGCCAAGATATGGAAGTAACCAAAAAGTCCATCGACAGATGGGTGGACAAAGAAGAACTGCTACCTGTACAGATGGAATGTGAGCTACTGAAAAAATGATACAATGCCATTTGCAGCACCATAGATGGTTCTAGAAGTAATCATGCAACTTGGAGTAAGTGAGAAAGCGAAAGACACATATCCTATCATATCACATATAGGGGTTACCTAAAAAATGATACAAACAAAGATATTTCCACAAACACTATCATAGATTCATTAAAAAAACTTATGGTTCACCAAATGGACAGGTGTGAGGATTGGATACATTACCATATTGAGGTTAACAGAGAGATACAAACACATGTGAAATATATAATCACCAAAGACCTACGCAATACCAAGGGAAGACTACTCAACATTGTGTCATAACCTACATGGGAAAAGGATCCGAAGAAGAATAGATATATGTGTATGTGTGAAAGAACCACATCTTGCACACCTAGAACAAACAAAACATTGTAATCAAGTTTGCTGTGATAAAAAATAAAAATTAAGTTAAAAATACCAACAAGAAATAATGAGACATAAACTTAAAGGACTTTTTCCTCGCACATTCTATTCTAATTAACACCTAGAACACCACTTCCAGTAAGGCTCTGTTGCCCTAGTAACCAGATTTGGTAAAGGAGAAATGCTGCCGCCTTGTGGCCGATTCCCGCAAGAGCAACTTTTAACCCACAGCTAATAGTCACTTACCATTCATAAGCAAACAGGGCTGTAAAGGACACCTGCCCTCAAAATTGTGCTGAGGTAGGGAATGGATAAAAGAATTCAAAACAGGCAAAATGTTCACGAAGATAGTATGAAGACGTAAGTTTTACTCACTCTCTTTTTAAAGAAAGGAAAATGGATAAAAGCTCAGCCTCAGGAAGTATTAGACTCATGCAATCTAATCTACAAAAACTTTTCAACTCACACCAATCGACTGACCATTGGCAAAAAGTCTACAAACAATAAATGCTGAAGAGGTTTTAGAGAACTGTGTACCCTCTAGCTGCTGGTGAGATGTAAGAGGGTTAAACGCAAATAATGACAACAGAAAGGAGCTGCGTTTAAAAGGAAAAATTGAGGTACCATTCCATCCAGCAGGCACACCAATGGGCCACTCACCTGAGAAGACCAGAATGAAGAAGACCCGGGCTGCAAAAGCTGCACTGCAGCCTGATTCACAATAGACAAGACAGTGAAGCAACCAAAATGTCCATCAACAGATGAAACGATAAAGAAGAAGTGGTCCATGTACACAATGAATACTAGCCACGGAAAACAATGAAACACTGCTATTTGAGGCACCATAGATGATCTTGGAGATAATCACAGAACATGAGGTAAGTCGGAAAGCAAAAGTCCTATATCCTATGATATCACTTATAGGCGTTATCTAATAACTGACACAAATGAACATATTTCCACACAGAAAGTCAATCACAGACTTATTAAAAAAAAACTATGCTTATCTAAAAGGAAAGGTGGGGGGAATGGATAAATGAAGATTAGCGTTACCATATGTATACAAATACATATTATATACATATATCAAAAAGACCAACCATATAGCAAGGAAGGATTATGGAACACTCTGTAATAATTTACACGGAAAGAGGATCTCTACATAAATAGTTATATACAATATGTAGATGAACCAGAGTGTGTACACGTTGGACGAACAACATTCTTACCATTACCCCAGTTGAAAAAATTAAAACAACGAACTAGGAGTAATGAGACATAAACTTATGGGGGGTTTTCCTGGCACATTCCATCCAAATTTAAAACCTAGGCAAACAACTTCCAGAATGGCTCTGATGCCCTAGTAACCCAGATTTGGGAATGGAGAAATGCTGCATCCTGGTGGCCGTTTCCCACAAGAGCAGCTTTAAACCCACTGCAAAAGGTCACTAAATATTCACCAATTGCAGGTCTGTAAATGACACCGGCCCTCCAAAAAATACTGAGGTCGAAAATCGACCAAAAAATTCCAGAGTGCAACCTTCCAAAAAGAAAATTTGAAGAGGTATATTATACTCACACTTTTTTTCTTTTTTCTTTTAACAGAAAAGAAAAAGGCGTGGAAAAATGATGAATTGTAGGAATTTTTACAGACATGTAAACCCAAATTACAAAAACCTATCAGCTCACACCAGTCAGAACTGCCATCAACAAAAATGCTGCAAACAATAAATGCTGACGTGATTGTGGAGAAATGTGTACCCTCGATTCTAATGGGGATGTGGTAAGAGCCACTAATGAAAGCACAATTGAGGTGCCTTGAAAAGGTAAACGTTGACCTACCATACCAGTCAATCAATCATACCCACTGCTGGGTCTATCACCTGAGAAAATGAAAATCAAAAATCACAGGCTGGCAATCCTGCACTCCAGCAATATTTACCATAGGCAACACTTGGAAGCAACGAAAATGTCCATCAACAGAGGAATGCACCAAGAAGAAGTGGTCCATGTACACAATGGAATATTACCCATGGAAAACATTGAAGCACTGCTCTTTGAGGCACCATAGATGAGCCTGGAGATAATCACAAAACATGAAGTAGGTCGGACAGCAAAACACCTATATACTATATTATCACTTATGGCATTATCTAATAACTGACACAGATGAACATATTTCCAAAGAGAAAGACACTCACAGGCTTAGAAATCAAACTATGCTCATCTGAAAGGAAAGGAGGGGGGAAATTGAGAAATGAAGATTAGTGTTACTATACATATACAAATACATATTATATACATGTATCAAAAAGACCGAACATATAGCAAGGGAGGTCAACGGAACACTGTAATATTTTACATGGGAAGAGGATCTGTACATTAATAGACATACATAATGTACAAAGGAACCAGACTGCGTACACCAAAGACAAACAATATTCTAAACTTTACCCAGATTAAAAAAATTTAAAAACCAAGAAGAAGTAATGAGACATAAACTTATGGGGACTTCTCCTGGCAAATTCCATTCTAATTTACAACCTAGGACAATGACTTCCAGAAAGGCTCTGCTGCCCTAGTACCCAGATTGGGGAATGGAGAAATGCTACCTCCTTGTGGCCGTTTCCCACAACAGCAGCTTTGAACCCACTGCAAAAGGTCACTAAATTTTCACCAACTTGCCATTCTGTAAATGACACTTGCCCTCCAGAAAATTTCTGGGGTCAAAAATCGACCAAAAACTTCACAAGAGGGCAACCTTCGAAGAAGACAATTTCAAGAGCTCTATTGTACTCACGGGTTTTTCTTTTAAGAGAAAAGAAAAAGGGGTAGGAATATGACGAATTTAAAAAAATTTAATGACATGCATACCCATAATACAAAAACCTATCAGCTCACAGCAGTCAGAATGGCCATTAGGAAAAATGCTGCAAAAAATAAACGGTGAAGGGAGTGTGGAGAAATGCGTACCCTCTTTTGTAAGGGGTGGCATGTAAAGAGCCACTAATGAAAACACAGTGTAGGTGCTTTGAAAAGGGAAACATTGAGCTACCAGTCAATCAATCACAACCACTGCTTGGCCTATCACCTGAGAAAATGAGAATCAAAAAGTCACAGGCTGGCAAACCTGTACGCCAGCAAGATTTACCATAGCCAGCACGTGGAAGCAATGAAAATGTCCATCAACCGAGGAATGCACCAAGAAGAAGTGGTCCACTTACAAAATGGAATATTACTCTAATAATAAATATAAATTAAATTTAAAAACAAACAAAAGCAAGGAGACATCAACATTTGTGGGTTTATCCGGGCACATTGCACTCTAATTTATAACCGAAGAACACCACTGGCCGGTAGGTCTGTTTCCCTAGTACCAGCAAGGGGAATGTAGAAAGGCTGCCGCTCTCTGGCCGTTACCTGCAAAAGCAGGTTTAAAGCCTGAGCTAATGTCACTTCATATGAACAAGTACTGCAGGGCTGTAAATGAAACCTGCCCTCAAAATGTCTTGAGGGAGATAATGGCCAAAATATTTCAAATGGTGACACATACTTTAAGAAAACACTTTGAAGAAATAAGCTCTAATCACAGCTGGAAAAATTAAAAGGACATGTCTTAAAGCTCAATTTCAACGCATTATGAGACACATGCAAATTCAACCACAAAGAGGTATCAGCTCACACCACTCAGAATAATCATCAGCAAAAACTACAAAGAATAAATCCTGAAGGTGCTGGGAAGAAATACATGCCCTCCACATTAAGTGGGACATAACCTGGAAAGAACCACTAAGGAGAACAGAACAGAGGTGCCTTTAAAAGGTAAACATTGAGCTAGCATATGATCCAGCAGACCTATTCCTGGACCTATAAACTAAGAAGACAGAATTGGAAGGACACAGGCACGCAAATCTGCACTGCATAGTATTACAATAGCCAAGATATGGAAGTAACCAAAAAGTCCATCGACAGATGGGTGGACAAAGAAGAACTGCTACCTGTACAGATGGAATGTGAGCTACTGAAAAAATGATACAATGCCATTTGCAGCACCATAGATGGTTCTAGAAGTAATCATGCAACTTGGAGTAAGTGAGAAAGCGAAAGACACATATCCTATCATATCACATATAGGGGTTACCTAAAAAATGATACAAACAAAGATATTTCCACAAACACTATCATAGATTCATTAAAAAAACTTATGGTTCACCAAATGGACAGGTGTGAGGATTGGATACATTACCATATTGAGGTTAACAGAGAGATACAAACACATGTGAAATATATAATCACCAAAGACCTACGCAATACCAAGGGAAGACTACTCAACATTGTGTCATAACCTACATGGGAAAAGGATCCGAAGAAGAATAGATATATGTGTATGTGTGAAAGAACCACATCTTGCACACCTAGAACAAACAAAACATTGTAATCAAGTTTGCTGTGATAAAAAATAAAAATTAAGTTAAAAATACCAACAAGAAATAATGAGACATAAACTTAAAGGACTTTTTCCTCGCACATTCTATTCTAATTAACACCTAGAACACCACTTCCAGTAAGGCTCTGTTGCCCTAGTAACCAGATTTGGTAAAGGAGAAATGCTGCCGCCTTGTGGCCGATTCCCGCAAGAGCAACTTTTAACCCACAGCTAATAGTCACTTACCATTCATAAGCAAACAGGGCTGTAAAGGACACCTGCCCTCAAAATTGTGCTGAGGTAGGGAATGGATAAAAGAATTCAAAACAGGCAAAATGTTCACGAAGATAGTATGAAGACGTAAGTTTTACTCACTCTCTTTTTAAAGAAAGGAAAATGGATAAAAGCTCAGCCTCAGGAAGTATTAGACTCATGCAATCTAATCTACAAAAACTTTTCAACTCACACCAATCGACTGACCATTGGCAAAAAGTCTACAAACAATAAATGCTGAAGAGGTTTTAGAGAACTGTGTACCCTCTAGCTGCTGGTGAGATGTAAGAGGGTTAAACGCAAATAATGACAACAGAAAGGAGCTGCGTTTAAAAGGAAAAATTGAGGTACCATTCCATCCAGCAGGCACACCAATGGGCCACTCACCTGAGAAGACCAGAATGAAGAAGACCCGGGCTGCAAAAGCTGCACTGCAGCCTGATTCACAATAGACAAGACAGTGAAGCAACCAAAATGTCCATCAACAGATGAAACGATAAAGAAGAAGTGGTCCATGTACACAATGAATACTAGCCACGGAAAACAATGAAACACTGCTATTTGAGGCACCATAGATGATCTTGGAGATAATCACAGAACATGAGGTAAGTCGGAAAGCAAAAGTCCTATATCCTATGATATCACTTATAGGCGTTATCTAATAACTGACACAAATGAACATATTTCCACACAGAAAGTCAATCACAGACTTATTAAAAAAAAACTATGCTTATCTAAAAGGAAAGGTGGGGGGAATGGATAAATGAAGATTAGCGTTACCATATGTATACAAATACATATTATATACATATATCAAAAAGACCAACCATATAGCAAGGAAGGATTATGGAACACTCTGTAATAATTTACACGGAAAGAGGATCTCTACATAAATAGTTATATACAATATGTAGATGAACCAGAGTGTGTACACGTTGGACGAACAACATTCTTACCATTACCCCAGTTGAAAAAATTAAAACAACGAACTAGGAGTAATGAGACATAAACTTATGGGGGGTTTTCCTGGCACATTCCATCCAAATTTAAAACCTAGGCAAACAACTTCCAGAATGGCTCTGATGCCCTAGTAACCCAGATTTGGGAATGGAGAAATGCTGCATCCTGGTGGCCGTTTCCCACAAGAGCAGCTTTAAACCCACTGCAAAAGGTCACTAAATATTCACCAATTGCAGGTCTGTAAATGACACCGGCCCTCCAAAAAATACTGAGGTCGAAAATCGACCAAAAAATTCCAGAGTGCAACCTTCCAAAAAGAAAATTTGAAGAGGTATATTATACTCACACTTTTTTTCTTTTTTCTTTTAACAGAAAAGAAAAAGGCGTGGAAAAATGATGAATTGTAGGAATTTTTACAGACATGTAAACCCAAATTACAAAAACCTATCAGCTCACACCAGTCAGAACTGCCATCAACAAAAATGCTGCAAACAATAAATGCTGACGTGATTGTGGAGAAATGTGTACCCTCGATTCTAATGGGGATGTGGTAAGAGCCACTAATGAAAGCACAATTGAGGTGCCTTGAAAAGGTAAACGTTGACCTACCATACCAGTCAATCAATCATACCCACTGCTGGGTCTATCACCTGAGAAAATGAAAATCAAAAATCACAGGCTGGCAATCCTGCACTCCAGCAATATTTACCATAGGCAACACTTGGAAGCAACGAAAATGTCCATCAACAGAGGAATGCACCAAGAAGAAGTGGTCCATGTACACAATGGAATATTACCCATGGAAAACATTGAAGCACTGCTCTTTGAGGCACCATAGATGAGCCTGGAGATAATCACAAAACATGAAGTAGGTCGGACAGCAAAACACCTATATACTATATTATCACTTATGGCATTATCTAATAACTGACACAGATGAACATATTTCCAAAGAGAAAGACACTCACAGGCTTAGAAATCAAACTATGCTCATCTGAAAGGAAAGGAGGGGGGAAATTGAGAAATGAAGATTAGTGTTACTATACATATACAAATACATATTATATACATGTATCAAAAAGACCGAACATATAGCAAGGGAGGTCAACGGAACACTGTAATATTTTACATGGGAAGAGGATCTGTACATTAATAGACATACATAATGTACAAAGGAACCAGACTGCGTACACCAAAGACAAACAATATTCTAAACTTTACCCAGATTAAAAAAATTTAAAAACCAAGAAGAAGTAATGAGACATAAACTTATGGGGACTTCTCCTGGCAAATTCCATTCTAATTTACAACCTAGGACAATGACTTCCAGAAAGGCTCTGCTGCCCTAGTACCCAGATTGGGGAATGGAGAAATGCTACCTCCTTGTGGCCGTTTCCCACAACAGCAGCTTTGAACCTACTGCAAAAGGTCACTAAATTTTCACCAACTTGCCGTTCTGTAAATGACACTTGCCCTCCAGAAAATTTCTGGGGTCAAAAATCGACCAAAAAAAAAAAAAAAAAAATCGACCAAAAACTTCACAAGAGGGCAACCTTCGAAGCAGACAATTTCAAGAGCTCTATTGTACTCACGGGTTTTTCTTTTAAGAGAAAAGAAAAAGGGGTAGGAATATGACGAATTAAAAAAAATTTAATGACATGCATACCCATAATACAAAAACCTATCAGCTCACAGCAGTCAGAATGGCCATTAGGAAAAATGCTGCAAAAAATAAATGGTGAAGGGAGTGTGGAGAAATGCGTACCCTCTTTTGTAAGGGGTGGCATGTAAAGAGCCACTAATGAAAACACAGTGTAGGTGCTTTGAAAAGGGAAACATTGAGCTACCAGTCAATCAATCACAACCACTGCTTGGCCTATCACCTGAGAAAATGAGAATCAAAAAGTCACAGGCTGGCAAACCTGTACGCCAGCAAGATTTACCATAGCCAGCACGTGGAAGCAATGAAAATGTCCATCAACCGAGGAATGCACCAAGAAGAAGTGGTCCACTTACAAAATGGAATATTACTCTAATAATAAATATAAATTAAATTTAAAAACAAACAAAAGCAAGGAGACATCAACATTTGTGGGTTTATCCGGGCACATTGCACTCTAATTTATAACCGAAGAACACCACTGGCCGGTAGGTCTGTTTCCCTAGTACCAGCAAGGGGAATGTAGAAAGGCTGCCGCTCTCTGGCCGTTACCTGCAAAAGCAGGTTTAAAGCCTGAGCTAATGTCACTTCATATGAACAAGTACTGCAGGGCTGTAAATGAAACCTGCCCTCAAAATGTCTTGAGGGAGATAATGGCCAAAATATTTCAAATGGTGACACATACTTTAAGAAAACACTTTGAAGAAATAAGCTCTAATCACAGCTGGAAAAATTAAAAGGACATGTCTTAAAGCTCAATTTCAACGCATTATGAGACACATGCAAATTCAACCACAAAGAGGTATCAGCTCACACCACTCAGAATAATCATCAGCAAAAACTACAAAGAATAAATCCTGAAGGTGCTGGGAAGAAATGCATGCCCTCCACATTAAGTGGGACATAACCTGGAAAGAACCACTAAGGAGAACAGAACAGAGGTGCCTTTAAAAGGTAAACATTGAGCTAGCGTATGATCCAGCAGATCTATTCCTGGACCTACAAACTAAGAAGACAGAATTGGAAGGACACAGGCACGCAAATCTGCACTGCATAGTATTACAATAGCCAAGATATGGAAGTAACCAAAAAGTCCATCGACAGATGGGTGGACAAAGAAGAACTGCTACCTGTACAGATGGAATGTGAGCTACTGAAAAAATGATACAATGCCATTTGCAGCACCATAGATGAGTCTAGAAGTAATCATGCAACTTGGAGTAAGTGAGAAAGCGAAAGACACATATCCTATCATATCACATATAGGGGTTACCTAAAAAATGATACAAACAAAGATATTTCCACAAACACTATCATAGATTCATTAAAAAAACTTATGGTTCACCAAATGGACAGGTGTGAGGATTGGATACATTACCATATTGAGGTTAACAGAGAGATACAAACACATGTGAAATATATAATCACCAAAGACCTACGCAATACCAAGAGAAGACTACTCAACATTGTGTCATAACCTACATGGGAAAAGGATCCGAAGAAGAATAGATATATGTGTATGTGTGAAAGAACCACATCTTGCACACCTAGAACAAACAAAACATTGTAATCAAGTTTGCTGTGATAAAAAATAAAAATTAAGTTAAAAATACCAACAAGAAATAATGAGACATAAACTTAAAGGGCTTTTTCCTCGCACATTCTATTCTAATTAACACCTAGAACACCACTTCCAGTAAGGCTCTGTTGCCCTAGTAACCAGATTTGGTAAAGGAGAAATGCTGCCGCCTTGTGGCCGATTCCCGCAAGAGCAACTTTTAACCCACAGCTAATAGTCACTTACCATTCATAAGCAAACAGGGCTGTAAAGGACACCTGCCCTCAAAATTGTGCTGAGGTAGGGAATGGATAAAAGAATTCAAAACAGGCAAAATGTTCACGAAGATAGTATGAAGACGTAAGTTTTACTCACTCTCTTTTTAAAGAAAGGAAAATGGATAAAAGCTCAGCCTCAGGAAGTATTAGACTCATGCAATCTAATCTACAAAAACTTTTCAACTCACACCAATCGACTGACCATTGGCAAAAAGTCTACAAACAATAAATGCTGAAGAGGTTTTAGAGAACTGTGTACCCTCTAGCTGCTGGTGAGATGTAAGAGGGTTAAACGCAAATAATGACAACAGAAAGGAGCTGCGTTTAAAAGGAAAAATTGAGGTACCATTCCATCCAGCAGGCACACCAATGGGCCACTCACCTGAGAAGACCAGAATGAAGAAGACCCGGGCTGCAAAAGCTGCACTGCAGCCTGATTCACAATAGACAAGACAGTGAAGCAACCAAAATGTCCATCAACAGATGAAACGATAAAGAAGAAGTGGTCCATGTACACAATGAATACTAGCCATGGAAAACAATGAAACACTGCTCTTTGAGGCACCATAGATGATCTTGGAGATAATCACAGAACATGAGGTAAGTCGGAAAGCAAAAGTCCTATATCCTATGATATCACTTATAGGCGTTATCTAATAACTGACACAAATGAACATATTTCCACACAGAAAGTCAATCACAGACTTATTAAAAAAAAACTATGCTTATCTAAAAGGGAAGGTGGGGGGAATGGATAAATGAAGATTAGCGTTACCATATGTATACAAATACATATTATATACATATATCAAAAAGACCAACCATATAGCAAGGAAGGATTACGGAACACTCTGTAATAATTTACACGGAAAGAGGATCTCTACATAAATAGTTATATACAATATGTAGATGAACCAGAGTGTGTACACCTTGGACGAACAACATTCTAACCATTACCCCAATTGAAAAAATTAAAACAACGAACTAGGAGTAATGAGACATAAACTTATGGGGGGTTTTCCTGGCACATTCCATCCAAATTTAAAACCTAGGCAAACAACTTCCAGAATGGCTCTGCTGCCCTAGTACCCAGATTTGGGAATGGAGAAATGCTGCATCCTTGTGGCCGTTTCCCACAAGAGCAGCTTTAAACCCACTGCAAAATGTCACTAAATATTCTCCAATTGCTGGTCTGTAAATGACACCGGCCCTCCAAAAAATACTGAGGTCGAAAATCGAGCAAAAAATTCCAGAGTGCAACCTTCCAAAAAGAAAATTTGAAGAGGTTTATTATATTCACACTTTTTTGCTTTTTTCTTTTAACAGAAAAGAAAAAGGCGTGGAAAAATGATGAATTGTAGGAATTTTTACAGACATGTAAACCTAAATTACAAAAACCTATCAGCTCACACCAGTCAGAACGGCCATCAACAAAAATGCTGCAAACAATAAATGCTGACGTGATTGTGGAGAAATGCGTACCCTCGATTCTAAGGGGGACGTGGTAAGAGCCACTAATGAAAGCACAATTGAGGTGCCTTGAAAAGGTAAACGTTGACATACCATACCAGTCAATCAATCATACCCACTGCTGGGTCTATCACCTGAGAATGAAAATCAAAAATCACAGGCTGGCAATCCTGCACTCCAGCAATATTTACCATAGGCAACACTTGGAAGCAACGAAAATGTCCATCAACAGAGGAATGCACCAAGAAGAAGTGGTCCATGTACACAATGGAATATTAGCCATGGAAAACATTGAAGCACTGCTCTTTGAGGCACCATAGATGAGCCTGGAGATAATCACAAAACATGAAGTAGGTCGGACAGCAAAACACCTATATCCTATATTATCACTTATGGCATTATCTAATAACTGACCCAGATGAACATATTTCCAAAGAGAAAGACACTCACAGGCTTAGAAATCAAACTATGCTCATCTGAAAGGAAAGGAGGGGGGAAATTGAGAAATGAAGAGTAGTGTTACTATACATATACAAATACATATTATATACATGTATCAAAAAGACCGAACATATAGCAAGGGAGGTCAACGGAACACTGTAATATTTTACATGGGAAGAGGATCTGTACATTAATAGACATACATAATGTACAAATGAACCAGACTGCGTACACAAAAGACAAACAATATTCTAAACTTTACCCAGATTAAAAAAAATTAAAAACCAAGAAGAAGTAATGAGACATAAACTTATGGGGAGTTCTCCTGGCAAATTCCATTCTAATTTACAACCTAGGACAATGACTTCCAGAAAGGCTCTGCTGCCCTAGTACCCAGATTGGGGAATGGAGAAATGCTACCTCCTTGTGGCCGTTTCCCACAACAGCAGCTTTGAACCTACTGCAAAAGGTCACTAAATTTTCACCAACTTGCCGTTCTGTAAATGACACTTGCCCTCCAGAAAATTTCTGGGGTCAAAAATCGACCAAAAACTTCACAAGAGGGCAACCTTCGAAGCAGACAATTTAAAGAGCTCTATTGTACTCACGGGTTTTTCTTTTAAGAGAAAAGAAAAAGGGGTAGGAATATGACGAATTAAAAAAAATTTAATGACATGCATACCCATAATACAAAAACCTATCAGCTCACAGCAGTCAGAATGGCCATTAGGAAAAATGCTGCAAAAAATAAATGGTGAAGGGAGTGTGGAGAAATGCGTACCCTCTTTTGTAAGGGGTGGCATGTAAAGAGCCACTAATGAAAACACAGTGTAGGTGCTTTGAAAAGGGAAACATTGAGCTACCAGT
Source organism: Balaenoptera physalus (assembly GCF_965194825.1). NCBI lineage: Eukaryota > Metazoa > Chordata > Mammalia > Artiodactyla > Balaenopteridae > Balaenoptera > Balaenoptera physalus. The sequence continues at coordinate 26,880,995 of NC_138885.1, forward strand.
CAATCAATCACAACCACTGCTTGGCCTATCACCTGAGAAAATGAGAATCAAAAAGTCACAGGCTGGCAAACCTGTACGCCAGCAAGATTTACCATAGCCAGCACGTGGAAGCAATGAAAATGTCCATCAACCGAGGAATGCACCAAGAAGAAGTGGTCCACTTACAAAATGGAATATTACTCTAATAATAAATATAAATTAAATTTAAAAACAAACAAAAGCAAGGAGACATCAACATTTGTGGGTTTATCCGGGCACATTGCACTCTAATTTATAACCGAAGAACACCACTGGCCGGTAGGTCTGTTTCCCTAGTACCAGCAAGGGGAATGTAGAAAGGCTGCCGCTCTCTGGCCGTTACCTGCAAAAGCAGGTTTAAAGCCTGAGCTAATGTCACTTCATATGAACAAGTACTGCAGGGCTGTAAATGAAACCTGCCCTCAAAATGTCTTGAGGGAGATAATGGCCAAAATATTTCAAATGGTGACACATACTTTAAGAAAACACTTTGAAGAAATAAGCTCTAATCACAGCTGGAAAAATTAAAAGGACATGTCTTAAAGCTCAATTTCAACGCATTATGAGACACATGCAAATTCAACCACAAAGAGGTATCAGCTCACACCACTCAGAATAATCATCAGCAAAAACTACAAAGAATAAATCCTGAAGGTGCTGGGAAGAAATACATGCCCTCCACATTAAGTGGGACATAACCTGGAAAGAACCACTAAGGAGAACAGAACAGAGGTGCCTTTAAAAGGTAAACATTGAGCTAGCGTATGATCCAGCAGATCTATTCCTGGACCTATAAACTAAGAAGACAGAATTGGAAGGACACAGGCACGCAAATCTGCACTGCATAGTATTACAATAGCCAAGATATGGAAGTAACCAAAAAGTCCATCGACAGATGGGTGGACAAAGAAGAACTGCTACCTGTACAGATGGAATGTGAGCTACTGAAAAAATGATACAATGCCATTTGCAGCACCATAGATGAGTCTAGAAGTAATCATGCAACTTGGAGTAAGTGAGAAAGCGAAAGACACATATCCTATCATATCACATATAGGGGTTACCTAAAAAATGATACAAACAAAGATATTTCCACAAACACTATCATAGATTCATTAAAAAAACTTATGGTTCACCAAATGGACAGGTGTGAGGATTGGATACATTACCATATTGAGGTTAACAGAGAGATACAAACACATGTGAAATATATAATCACCAAAGACCTACGCAATACCAAGAGAAGACTACTCAACATTGTGTCATAACCTACATGGGAAAAGGATCCGAAGAAGAATAGATATATGTGTATGTGTGAAAGAACCACATCTTGCACACCTAGAACAAACAAAACATTGTAATCAAGTTTGCTGTGATAAAAAATAAAAATTAAGTTAAAAATACCAACAAGAAATAATGAGACATAAACTTAAAGGGCTTTTTCCTCGCACATTCTATTCTAATTAACACCTAGAACACCACTTCCAGTAAGGCTCTGTTGCCCTAGTAACCAGATTTGGTAAAGGAGAAATGCTGCCGCCTTGTGGCCGATTCCCGCAAGAGCAACTTTTAACCCACAGCTAATAGTCACTTACCATTCATAAGCAAACAGGGCTGTAAAGGACACCTGCCCTCAAAATTGTGCTGAGGTAGGGAATGGATAAAAGAATTCAAAACAGGCAAAATGTTCACGAAGATAGTATGAAGACGTAAGTTTTACTCACTCTCTTTTTAAAGAAAGGAAAATGGATAAAAGCTCAGCCTCAGGAAGTATTAGACTCATGCAATCTAATCTACAAAAACTTTTCAACTCACACCAATCGACTGACCATTGGCAAAAAGTCTACAAACAATAAATGCTGAAGAGGTTTTAGAGAACTGTGTACCCTCTAGCTGCTGGTGAGATGTAAGAGGGTTAAACGCAAATAATGACAACAGAAAGGAGCTGCGTTTAAAAGGAAAAATTGAGGTACCATTCCATCCAGCAGGCACACCAATGGGCCACTCACCTGAGAAGACCAGAATGAAGAAGACCCGGGCTGCAAAAGCTGCACTGCAGCCTGATTCACAATAGACAAGACAGTGAAGCAACCAAAATGTCCATCAACAGATGAAACGATAAAGAAGAAGTGGTCCATGTACACAATGAATACTAGCCACGGAAAACAATGAAACACTGCTCTTTGAGGCACCATAGATGATCTTGGAGATAATCACAGAACATGAGGTAAGTCGGAAAGCAAAAGTCCTATATCCTATGATATCACTTATAGGCGTTATCTAATAACTGACACAAATGAACATATTTCCACACAGAAAGTCAATCACAGACTTATTAAAAAAAAACTATGCTTATCTAAAAGGGAAGGTGGGGGGAATGGATAAATGAAGATTAGCGTTACCATATGTATACAAATACATATTATATACATATATCAAAAAGACCAACCATATAGCAAGGAAGGATTATGGAACACTCTGTAATAATTTACACGGAAAGAGGATCTCTACATAAATAGTTATATACAATATGTAGATGAACCAGAGTGTGTACACGTTGGACGAACAACATTCTTACCATTACCCCAGTTGAAAAAATTAAAACAACGAACTAGGAGTAATGAGACATAAACTTATGGGGGGTTTTCCTGGCACATTCCATCCAAATTTAAAACCTAGGCAAACAACTTCCAGAATGGCTCTGATGCCCTAGTAACCCAGATTTGGGAATGGAGAAATGCTGCATCCTGGTGGCCGTTTCCCACAAGAGCAGCTTTAAACCCACTGCAAAAGGTCACTAAATATTCACCAATTGCAGGTCTGTAAATGACACCGGCCCTCCAAAAAATACTGAGGTCGAAAATCGACCAAAAAATTCCAGAGTGCAACCTTCCAAAAAGAAAATTTGAAGAGGTATATTATACTCACACTTTTTTTCTTTTTTCTTTTAACAGAAAAGAAAAAGGCGTGGAAAAATGATGAATTGTAGGAATTTTTACAGACATGTAAACCCAAATTACAAAAACCTATCAGCTCACACCAGTCAGAACTGCCATCAACAAAAATGCTGCAAACAATAAATGCTGACGTGATTGTGGAGAAATGTGTACCCTCGATTCTAATGGGGATGTGGTAAGAGCCACTAATGAAAGCACAATTGAGGTGCCTTGAAAAGGTAAACGTTGACCTACCATACCAGTCAATCAATCATACCCACTGCTGGGTCTATCACCTGAGAAAATGAAAATCAAAAATCACAGGCTGGCAATCCTGCACTCCAGCAATATTTACCATAGGCAACACTTGGAAGCAACGAAAATGTCCATCAACAGAGGAATGCACCAAGAAGAAGTGGTCCATGTACACAATGGAATATTACCCATGGAAAACATTGAAGCACTGCTCTTTGAGGCACCATAGATGAGCCTGGAGATAATCACAAAACATGAAGTAGGTCGGACAGCAAAACACCTATATACTATATTATCACTTATGGCATTATCTAATAACTGACACAGATGAACATATTTCCAAAGAGAAAGACACTCACAGGCTTAGAAATCAAACTATGCTCATCTGAAAGGAAAGGAGGGGGGGAAATTGAGAAATGAAGATTAGTGTTACTATACATATACAAATACATATTATATACATGTATCAAAAAGACCGAACATATAGCAAGGGAGGTCAACGGAACACTGTAATATTTTACATGGGAAGAGGATCTGTACATTAATAGACATACATAATGTACAAAGGAACCAGACTGCGTACACCAAAGACAAACAATATTCTAAACTTTACCCAGATTAAAAAAATTTAAAAACCAAGAAGAAGTAATGAGACATAAACTTATGGGGACTTCTCCTGGCAAATTCCATTCTAATTTACAACCTAGGACAATGACTTCCAGAAAGGCTCTGCTGCCCTAGTACCCAGATTGGGGAATGGAGAAATGCTACCTCCTTGTGGCCGTTTCCCACAACAGCAGCTTTGAACCTACTGCAAAAGGTCACTAAATTTTCACCAACTTGCCGTTCTGTAAATGACACTTGCCCTCCAGAAAATTTCTGGGGTCAAAAATCGACCAAAAACTTCACAAGAGGGCAACCTTCGAAGCAGACAATTTCAAGAGCTATATTGTACTCACGGGTTTTTCTTTTAAGAGAAAAGAAAAAGGGGTAGGAATATGACGAATTAAAAAAAATTTAATGACATGCATACCCATAATACAAAAACCTATCAGCTCACAGCAGTCAGAATGGCCATTAGGAAAAATGCTGCAAAAAATAAATGGTGAAGGGAGTGTGGAGAAATGCGTACCCTCTTTTGTAAGGGGTGGCACGTAAAGAGCCACTAATGAAAACACAGTGTAGGTGCTTTGAAAAGGGAAACATTGAGCTACCAGTCAATCAATCACAACCACTGCTTGGCCTATCACCTGAGAAAATGAGAATCAAAAAGTCACAGGCTGGCAAACCTGTACGCCAGCAAGATTTACCATAGCCAGCACGTGGAAGCAATGAAAATGTCCATCAACCGAGGAATGCACCAAGAAGAAGTGGTCCACTTACAAAATGGAATATTACTCTAATAATAAATATAAATTAAATTTAAAAACAAACAAAAGCAAGGAGAAATCAACATTTGTGGGTTTATCCGGGCACATTGCACTCTAATTTATAACCGAAGAACACCACTGGCCGGTAGGTCTGTTTCCCTAGTACCAGCAAGGGGAATGTAGAAAGGCTGCCGCTCTCTGGCCGTTACCTGCAAAAGCAGGTTTAAAGCCTGAGCTAATGTCACTTCATATGAACAAGTACTGCAGGGCTGTAAATGAAACCTGCCCTCAAAATGTCTTGAGGGAGATAATGGCCAAAATATTTCAAATGGTGACACATACTTTAAGAAAACACTTTGAAGAAATAAGCTCTAATCACAGCTGGAAAAATTAAAAGGACATGTCTTAAAGCTCAATTTCAACGCATTATGAGACACATGCAAATTCAACCACAAAGAGGTATCAGCTCACACCACTCAGAATAATCATCAGCAAAAACTACAAAGAATAAATCCTGAAGGTGCTGGGAAGAAATACATGCCCTCCACATTAAGTGGGACATAACCTGGAAAGAACCACTAAGGAGAACAGAATAGAGGTGCCTTTAAAAGGTAAACATTGAGCTAGCGTATGATCCAGCAGATCTATTCCTGGACCTATAAACTAAGAAGACAGAATTGGAAGGACACAGGCACGCAAATCTGCACTGCATAGTATTACAATAGCCAAGATATGGAAGTAACCAAAAAGTCCATCGACAGATGGGTGGACAAAGAAGAACTGCTACCTGTACAGATGGAATGTGAGCTACTGAAAAAATGATACAATGCCATTTGCAGCACCATAGATGAGTCTAGAAGTAATCATGCAACTTGGAGTAAGTGAGAAAGCGAAAGACACATATCCTATCATATCACATATAGGGGTTACCTAAAAAATGATACAAACAAAGATATTTCCACAAACACTATCATAGATTCATTAAAAAAACTTATGGTTCACCAAATGGACAGGTGTGAGGATTGGATACATTACCATATTGAGGTTAACAGAGAGATACAAACACATGTGAAATATATAATCACCAAAGACCTACGCAATACCAAGAGAAGACTACTCAACATTGTGTCATAACCTACATGGGAAAAGGATCCGAAGAAGAATAGATATATGTGTATGTGTGAAAGAACCACATCTTGCACACCTAGAACAAACAAAACATTGTAATCAAGTTTGCTGTGATAAAAAATAAAAATTAAGTTAAAAATACCAACAAGAAATAATGAGACATAAACTTAAAGGGCTTTTTCCTCGCACATTCTATTCTAATTAACACCTAGAACACCACTTCCAGTAAGGCTCTGTTGCCCTAGTAACCAGATTTGGTAAAGGAGAAATGCTGCCGCCTTGTGGCCGATTCCCGCAAGAGCAACTTTTAACCCACAGCTAATAGTCACTTACCATTCATAAGCAAACAGGGCTGTAAAGGACACCTGCCCTCAAAATTGTGCTGAGGTAGGGAATGGATAAAAGAATTCAAAACAGGCAAAATGTTCACGAAGATAGTATGAAGACGTAAGTTTTACTCACTCTCTTTTTAAAGAAAGGAAAATGGATAAAAGCTCAGCCTCAGGAAGTATTAGACTCATGCAATCTAATCTACAAAAACTTTTCAACTCACACCAATCGACTGACCATTGGCAAAAAGTCTACAAACAATAAATGCTGAAGAGGTTTTAGAGAACTGTGTACCCTCTAGCTGCTGGTGAGATGTAAGAGGGTTAAACGCAAATAATGACAACAGAAAGGAGCTGCGTTTAAAAGGAAAAATTGAGGTACCATTCCATCCAGCAGGCACACCAATGGGCCACTCACCTGAGAAGACCAGAATGAAGAAGACCCGGGCTGCAAAAGCTGCACTGCAGCCTGATTCACAATAGACAAGACAGTGAAGCAACCAAAATGTCCATCAACAGATGAAACGATAAAGAAGAAGTGGTCCATGTACACAATGAATACTAGCCACGGAAAACAATGAAACACTGCTATTTGAGGCACCATAGATGATCTTGGAGATAATCACAGAACATGAGGTAAGTCGGAAAGCAAAAGTCCTATATCCTATGATATCACTTATAGGCGTTATCTAATAACTGACACAAATGAACATATTTCCACACAGAAAGTCAATCACAGACTTATTAAAAAAAAACTATGCTTATCTAAAAGGAAAGGTGGGGGGAATGGATAAATGAAGATTAGCGTTACCATATGTATACAAATACATATTATATACATATATCAAAAAGACCAACCATATAGCAAGGAAGGATTATGGAACACTCTGTAATAATTTACACGGAAAGAGGATCTCTACATAAATAGTTATATACAATATGTAGATGAACCAGAGTGTGTACACGTTGGACGAACAACATTCTTACCATTACCCCAGTTGAAAAAATTAAAACAACGAACTAGGAGTAATGAGACATAAACTTATGGGGGGTTTTCCTGGCACATTCCATCCAAATTTAAAACCTAGGCAAACAACTTCCAGAATGGCTCTGATGCCCTAGTAACCCAGATTTGGGAATGGAGAAATGCTGCATCCTGGTGGCCGTTTCCCACAAGAGCAGCTTTAAACCCACTGCAAAAGGTCACTAAATATTCACCAATTGCAGGTCTGTAAATGACACCGGCCCTCCAAAAAATACTGAGGTCGAAAATCGACCAAAAAATTCCAGAGTGCAACCTTCCAAAAAGAAAATTTGAAGAGGTATATTATACTCACACTTTTTTTCTTTTTTCTTTTAACAGAAAAGAAAAAGGCGTGGAAAAATGATGAATTGTAGGAATTTTTACAGACATGTAAACCCAAATTACAAAAACCTATCAGCTCACACCAGTCAGAACTGCCATCAACAAAAATGCTGCAAACAATAAATGCTGACGTGATTGTGGAGAAATGTGTACCCTCGATTCTAATGGGGATGTGGTAAGAGCCACTAATGAAAGCACAATTGAGGTGCCTTGAAAAGGTAAACGTTGACCTACCATACCAGTCAATCAATCATACCCACTGCTGGGTCTATCACCTGAGAAAATGAAAATCAAAAATCACAGGCTGGCAATCCTGCACTCCAGCAATATTTACCATAGGCAACACTTGGAAGCAACGAAAATGTCCATCAACAGAGGAATGCACCAAGAAGAAGTGGTCCATGTACACAATGGAATATTACCCATGGAAAACATTGAAGCACTGCTCTTTGAGGCACCATAGATGAGCCTGGAGATAATCACAAAACATGAAGTAGGTCGGACAGCAAAACACCTATATACTATATTATCACTTATGGCATTATCTAATAACTGACACAGATGAACATATTTCCAAAGAGAAAGACACTCACAGGCTTAGAAATCAAACTATGCTCATCTGAAAGGAAAGGAGGGGGGAAATTGAGAAATGAAGATTAGTGTTACTATACATATACAAATACATATTATATACATGTATCAAAAAGACCGAACATATAGCAAGGGAGGTCAACGGAACACTGTAATATTTTACATGGGAAGAGGATCTGTACATTAATAGACATACATAATGTACAAAGGAACCAGACTGCGTACACCAAAGACAAACAATATTCTAAACTTTACCCAGATTAAAAAAATTTAAAAACCAAGAAGAAGTAATGAGACATAAACTTATGGGGACTTCTCCTGGCAAATTCCATTCTAATTTACAACCTAGGACAATGACTTCCAGAAAGGCTCTGCTGCCCTAGTACCCAGATTGGGGAATGGAGAAATGCTACCTCCTTGTGGCCGTTTCCCACAACAGCAGCTTTGAACCTACTGCAAAAGGTCACTAAATTTTCACCAACTTGCCGTTCTGTAAATGACACTTGCCCTCCAGAAAATTTCTGGGGTCAAAAATCGACCAAAAAAAAAAAAAAAAAAATCGACCAAAAACTTCACAAGAGGGCAACCTTCGAAGCAGACAATTTCAAGAGCTCTATTGTACTCACGGGTTTTTCTTTTAAGAGAAAAGAAAAAGGGGTAGGAATATGACGAATTAAAAAAAATTTAATGACATGCATACCCATAATACAAAAACCTATCAGCTCACAGCAGTCAGAATGGCCATTAGGAAAAATGCTGCAAAAAATAAATGGTGAAGGGAGTGTGGAGAAATGCGTACCCTCTTTTGTAAGGGGTGGCATGTAAAGAGCCACTAATGAAAACACAGTGTAGGTGCTTTGAAAAGGGAAACATTGAGCTACCAGTCAATCAATCACAACCACTGCTTGGCCTATCACCTGAGAAAATGAGAATCAAAAAGTCACAGGCTGGCAAACCTGTACGCCAGCAAGATTTACCATAGCCAGCACGTGGAAGCAATGAAAATGTCCATCAACCGAGGAATGCACCAAGAAGAAGTGGTCCACTTACAAAATGGAATATTACTCTAATAATAAATATAAATTAAATTTAAAAACAAACAAAAGCAAGGAGACATCAACATTTGTGGGTTTATCTGGGCACATTGCACTCTAATTTATAACCGAAGAACACCACTGGCCGGTAGGTCTGTTTCCCTAGTACCAGCAAGGGGAATGTAGAAAGGCTGCCGCTCTCTGGCCGTTACCTGCAAAAGCAGGTTTAAAGCCTGAGCTAATGTCACTTCATATGAACAAGTACTGCAGGGCTGTAAATGAAACCTGCCCTCAAAATGTCTTGAGGGAGATAATGGCCAAAATATTTCAAATGGTGACACATACTTTAAGAAAACACTTTGAAGAAATAAGCTCTAATCACAGCTGGAAAAATTAAAAGGACATGTCTTAAAGCTCAATTTCAACGCATTATGAGACACATGCAAATTCAACCACAAAGAGGTATCAGCTCACACCACTCAGAATAATCATCAGCAAAAACTACAAAGAATAAATCCTGAAGGTGCTGGGAAGAAATGCATGCCCTCCACATTAAGTGGGACATAACCTGGAAAGAACCACTAAGGAGAACAGAACAGAGGTGCCTTTAAAAGGTAAACATTGAGCTAGCGTATGATCCAGCAGATCTATTCCTGGACCTACAAACTAAGAAGACAGAATTGGAAGGACACAGGCACGCAAATCTGCACTGCATAGTATTACAATAGCCAAGATATGGAAGTAACCAAAAAGTCCATCGACAGATGGGTGGACAAAGAAGAACTGCTACCTGTACAGATGGAATGTGAGCTACTGAAAAAATGATACAATGCCATTTGCAGCACCATAGATGAGTCTAGAAGTAATCATGCAACTTGGAGTAAGTGAGAAAGCGAAAGACACATATCCTATCATATCACATATAGGGGTTACCTAAAAAATGATACAAACAAAGATATTTCCACAAACACTATCATAGATTCATTAAAAAAACTTATGGTTCACCAAATGGACAGGTGTGAGGATTGGATACATTACCATATTGAGGTTAACAGAGAGATACAAACACATGTGAAATATATAATCACCAAAGACCTACGCAATACCAAGAGAAGACTACTCAACATTGTGTCATAACCTACATGGGAAAAGGATCCGAAGAAGAATAGATATATGTGTATGTGTGAAAGAACCACATCTTGCACACCTAGAACAAACAAAACATTGTAATCAAGTTTGCTGTGATAAAAAATAAAAATTAAGTTAAAAATACCAACAAGAAATAATGAGACATAAACTTAAAGGGCTTTTTCCTCGCACATTCTATTCTAATTAACACCTAGAACACCACTTCCAGTAAGGCTCTGTTGCCCTAGTAACCAGATTTGGTAAAGGAGAAATGCTGCCGCCTTGTGGCCGATTCCCGCAAGAGCAACTTTTAACCCACAGCTAATAGTCACTTACCATTCATAAGCAAACAGGGCTGTAAAGGACACCTGCCCTCAAAATTGTGCTGAGGTAGGGAATGGATAAAAGAATTCAAAACAGGCAAAATGTTCACGAAGATAGTATGAAGACGTAAGTTTTACTCACTCTCTTTTTAAAGAAAGGAAAATGGATAAAAGCTCAGCCTCAGGAAGTATTAGACTCATGCAATCTAATCTACAAAAACTTTTCAACTCACACCAATCGACTGACCATTGGCAAAAAGTCTACAAACAATAAATGCTGAAGAGGTTTTAGAGAACTGTGTACCCTCTAGCTGCTGGTGAGATGTAAGAGGGTTAAACGCAAATAATGACAACAGAAAGGAGCTGCGTTTAAAAGGAAAAATTGAGGTACCATTCCATCCAGCAGGCACACCAATGGGCCACTCACCTGAGAAGACCAGAATGAAGAAGACCCGGGCTGCAAAAGCTGCACTGCAGCCTGATTCACAATAGACAAGACAGTGAAGCAACCAAAATGTCCATCAACAGATGAAACGATAAAGAAGAAGTGGTCCATGTACACAATGAATACTAGCCATGGAAAACAATGAAACACTGCTCTTTGAGGCACCATAGATGATCTTGGAGATAATCACAGAACATGAGGTAAGTCGGAAAGCAAAAGTCCTATATCCTATGATATCACTTATAGGCGTTATCTAATAACTGACACAAATGAACATATTTCCACACAGAAAGTCAATCACAGACTTATTAAAAAAAAACTATGCTTATCTAAAAGGGAAGGTGGGGGGAATGGATAAATGAAGATTAGCGTTACCATATGTATACAAATACATATTATATACATATATCAAAAAGACCAACCATATAGCAAGGAAGGATTACGGAACACTCTGTAATAATTTACACGGAAAGAGGATCTCTACATAAATAGTTATATACAATATGTAGATGAACCAGAGTGTGTACACCTTGGACGAACAACATTCTAACCATTACCCCAATTGAAAAAATTAAAACAACGAACTAGGAGTAATGAGACATAAACTTATGGGGGGTTTTCCTGGCACATTCCATCCAAATTTAAAACCTAGGCAAACAACTTCCAGAATGGCTCTGCTGCCCTAGTACCCAGATTTGGGAATGGAGAAATGCTGCATCCTTGTGGCCGTTTCCCACAAGAGCAGCTTTAAACCCACTGCAAAATGTCACTAAATATTCTCCAATTGCTGGTCTGTAAATGACACCGGCCCTCCAAAAAATACTGAGGTCGAAAATCGAGCAAAAAATTCCAGAGTGCAACCTTCCAAAAAGAAAATTTGAAGAGGTTTATTATATTCACACTTTTTTGCTTTTTTCTTTTAACAGAAAAGAAAAAGGCGTGGAAAAATGATGAATTGTAGGAATTTTTACAGACATGTAAACCTAAATTACAAAAACCTATCAGCTCACACCAGTTAGAACGGCCATCAACAAAAATGCTGCAAACAATAAATGCTGACGTGATTGTGGAGAAATGCGTACCCTCGATTCTAAGGGGGACGTGGTAAGAGCCACTAATGAAAGCACAATTGAGGTGCCTTGAAAAGGTAAACGTTGACATACCATACCAGTCAATCAATCATACCCACTGCTGGGTCTATCACCTGAGAATGAAAATCAAAAATCACAGGCTGGCAATCCTGCACTCCAGCAATATTTACCATAGGCAACACTTGGAAGCAACGAAAATGTCCATCAACAGAGGAATGCACCAAGAAGAAGTGGTCCATGTACACAATGGAATATTAGCCATGGAAAACATTGAAGCACTGCTCTTTGAGGCACCATAGATGAGCCTGGAGATAATCACAAAACATGAAGTAGGTTGGACAGCAAAACACCTATATCCTATATTATCACTTATGGCATTATCTAATAACTGACCCAGATGAACATATTTCCAAAGAGAAAGACACTCACAGGCTTAGAAATCAAACTATGCTCATCTGAAAGGAAAGGAGGGGGGAAATTGAGAAATGAAGAGTAGTGTTACTATACATATACAAATACATATTATATACATGTATCAAAAAGACCGAACATATAGCAAGGGAGGTCAACGGAACACTGTAATATTTTACATGGGAAGAGGATCTGTACATTAATAGACATACATAATGTACAAATGAACCAGACTGCGTACACAAAAGACAAACAATATTCTAAACTTTACCCAGATTAAAAAAAATTTAAAAACCAAGAAGAAGTAATGAGACATAAACTTATGGGGAGTTCTCCTGGCAAATTCCATTCTAATTTACAACCTAGGACAATTACTTCCAGAAAGGCTCTGCTGCCCTAGTACCCAGATTGGGGAATGGAGAAATGCTACCTCCTTGTGGCCGTTTCCCACAACAGCAGCTTTGAACCCCCTGCAAATGGTCACTAAATTTTCACCAACTTGCCGTTCTGTAAATGACACTTGCCCTCCAGAAAATTTCTGGGGTCAAAAATCGACCAAAAACTTCACAAGAGGGCAACCTTCGAAGCAGACAATTTCAAGAGCTCTATTGTACTCACGGGTTTTTCTTTTAAGAGAAAAGAAAAAGGGGTAGGAATATGACGAATTAAAAAAAATTTAATGACATGCATACCCATAATACAAAAACCTATCAGCTCACAGCAGTCAGAATGGCCATTAGGAAAAATGCTGCAAAAAATAAATGGTGAAGGGAGTGTGGAGAAATGCGTACCCTCTTTTGTAAGGGGTGGCATGTAAAGAGCCACTAATGAAAACACAGTGTAGGTGCTTTGAAAAGGGAAACATTGAGCTACCAGTCAATCAATCACAACCACTGCTTGGCCTATCACCTGAGAAAATGAGAATCAAAAAGTCACAGGCTGGGAAACCTGTACGCCAGCAAGATTTACCATAGCCAGCACGTGGAAGCAATGAAAATGTCCATCAACCGAGGAATGCACCAAGAAGAAGTGGTCCACTTACAAAATGGAATATTACTCTAATAATAAATATAAATTAAATTTAAAAACAAACAAAAGCAAGGAGACATCAACATTTGTGGGTTTATCCGGGCACATTGCACTCTAATTTATAACCGAAGAACACCACTGGCCGGTAGGTCTGTTTCCCTAGTACCAGCAAGGGGAATGTAGAAAGGCTGCCGCTCTCTGGCCGTTACCTGCAAAAGCAGGTTTAAAGCCTGAGCTAATGTCACTTCATATGAACAAGTACTGCAGGGCTGTAAATGAAACCTGCCCTCAAAATGTCTTGAGGGAGATAATGGCCAAAATATTTCAAATGGTGACACATACTTTAAGAAAACACTTTGAAGAAATAAGCTCTAATCACAGCTGGAAAAATTAAAAGGACATGTCTTAAAGCTCAATTTCAACGCATTATGAGACACATGCAAATTCAACCACAAAGAGGTATCAGCTCACACCACTCAGAATAATCATCAGCAAAAACTACAAAGAATAAATCCTGAAGGTGCTAGGAAGAAATACATGCCCTCCACATTAAGTGGGACATAACCTGGAAAGAACCACTAAGGAGAACAGAACAGAGGTGCCTTTAAAAGGTAAACATTGAGCTAGCGTATGATCCAGCAGATCTATTCCTGGACCTACAAACTAAGAAGACAGAATTGGAAGGACACAGGCACGCAAATCTGCACTGCATAGTATTACAATAGCCAAGATATGGAAGTAACCAAAAAGTCCATCGACAGATGGGTGGACAAAGAAGAACTGCTACCTGTACAGATGGAATGTGAGCTACTGAAAAAATGATACAATGCCATTTGCAGCACCATAGATGAGTCTAGAAGTAATCATGCAACTTGGAGTAAGTGAGAAAGCGAAAGACACATATCCTATCATATCACATATAGGGGTTACCTAAAAAATGATACAACAAAGATATTTCCACAAACACTATCATAGATTCATTAAAAAAACTTATGGTTCACCAAATGGACAGGTGTGAGGATTGGATACATTACCATATTGAGGTTAACAGAGAGATACAAACACATGTGAAATATATAATCACCAAAGACCTACGCAATACCAAGAGAAGACTACTCAACATTGTGTCATAACCTACATGGGAAAAGGATCCGAAGAAGAATAGATATATGTGTATGTGTGAAAGAACCACATCTTGCACACCTAGAACAAACAAAACATTGTAATCAAGTTTGCTGTGATAAAAAATAAAAATTAAGTTAAAAATACCAACAAGAAATAATGAGACATAAACTTAAAGGGCTTTTTCCTCGCACATTCTATTCTAATTAACACCTAGAACACCACTTCCAGTAAGGCTCTGTTGCCCTAGTAACCAGATTTGGTAAAGGAGAAATGCTGCCGCCTTGTGGCCGATTCCCGCAAGAGCAACTTTTAACCCACAGCTAATAGTCACTTACCATTCATAAGCAAACAGGGCTGTAAAGGACACCTGCCCTCAAAATTGTGCTGAGGTAGGGAATGGATAAAAGAATTCAAAACAGGCAAAATGTTCACGAAGATAGTATGAAGACGTAAGTTTTACTCACTCTCTTTTTAAAGAAAGGAAAATGGATAAAAGCTCAGCCTCAGGAAGTATTAGACTCATGCAATCTAATCTACAAAAACTTTTCAACTCACACCAATCGACTGACCATTGGCAAAAAGTCTACAAACAATAAATGCTGAAGAGGTTTTAGAGAACTGTGTACCCTCTAGCTGCTGGTGAGATGTAAGAGGGTTAAACGCAAATAATGACAACAGAAAGGAGCTGCGTTTAAAAGGAAAAATTGAGGTACCATTCCATCCAGCAGGCACACCAATGGGCCACTCACCTGAGAAGACCAGAATGAAGAAGACCCGGGCTGCAAAAGCTGCACTGCAGCCTGATTCACAATAGACAAGACAGTGAAGCAACCAAAATGTCCATCAACAGATGAAACGATAAAGAAGAAGTGGTCCATGTACACAATGAATACTAGCCATGGAAAACAATGAAACACTGCTCTTTGAGGCACCATAGATGATCTTGGAGATAATCACAGAACATGAGGTAAGTCGGAAAGCAAAAGTCCTATATCCTATGATATCACTTATAGGCGTTATCTAATAACTGACACAAATGAACATATTTCCACACAGAAAGTCAATCACAGACTTATTAAAAAAAAACTATGCTTATCTAAAAGGGAAGGTGGGGGGAATGGATAAATGAAGATTAGCGTTACCATATGTATACAAATACATATTATATACATATATCAAAAAGACCAACCATATAGCAAGGAAGGATTACGGAACACTCTGTAATAATTTACACGGAAAGAGGATCTCTACATAAATAGTTATATACAATATGTAGATGAACCAGAGTGTGTACACCTTGGACGAACAACATTCTAACCATTACCCCAATTGAAAAAATTAAAACAACGAACTAGGAGTAATGAGACATAAACTTATGGGGGGTTTTCCTGGCACATTCCATCCAAATTTAAAACCTAGGCAAACAACTTCCAGAATGGCTCTGCTGCCCTAGTACCCAGATTTGGGAATGGAGAAATGCTGCATCCTTGTGGCCGTTTCCCACAAGAGCAGCTTTAAACCCACTGCAAAATGTCACTAAATATTCTCCAATTGCTGGTCTGTAAATGACACCGGCCCTCCAAAAAATACTGAGGTCGAAAATCGAGCAAAAAATTCCAGAGTGCAACCTTCCAAAAAGAAAATTTGAAGAGGTTTATTATATTCACACTTTTTTGCTTTTTTCTTTTAACAGAAAAGAAAAAGGCGTGGAAAAATGATGAATTGTAGGAATTTTTACAGACATGTAAACCTAAATTACAAAAACCTATCAGCTCACACCAGTCAGAACGGCCATCAACAAAAATGCTGCAAACAATAAATGCTGACGTGATTGTGGAGAAATGCGTACCCTCGATTCTAAGGGGGACGTGGTAAGAGCCACTAATGAAAGCACAATTGAGGTGCCTTGAAAAGGTAAACGTTGACATACCATACCAGTCAATCAATCATACCCACTGCTGGGTCTATCACCTGAGAATGAAAATCAAAAATCACAGGCTGGCAATCCTGCACTCCAGCAATATTTACCATAGGCAACACTTGGAAGCAACGAAAATGTCCATCAACAGAGGAATGCACCAAGAAGAAGTGGTCCATGTACACAATGGAATATTAGCCATGGAAAACATTGAAGCACTGCTCTTTGAGGCACCATAGATGAGCCTGGAGATAATCACAAAACATGAAGTAGGTCGGACAGCAAAACACCTATATCCTATATTATCACTTATGGCATTATCTAATAACTGACCCAGATGAACATATTTCCAAAGAGAAAGACACTCACAGGCTTAGAAATCAAACTATGCTCATCTGAAAGGAAAGGAGGGGGGAAATTGAGAAATGAAGAGTAGTGTTACTATACATATACAAATACATATTATATACATGTATCAAAAAGACCGAACATATAGCAAGGGAGGTCAACGGAACACTGTAATATTTTACATGGGAAGAGGATCTGTACATTAATAGACATACATAATGTACAAATGAACCAGACTGCGTACACAAAAGACAAACAATATTCTAAACTTTACCCAGATTAAAAAAAATTTAAAAACCAAGAAGAAGTAATGAGACATAAACTTATGGGGAGTTCTCCTGGCAAATTCCATTCTAATTTACAACCTAGGACAATGACTTCCAGAAAGGCTCTGCTGCCCTAGTACCCAGATTGGGGAATGGAGAAATGCTACCTCCTTGTGGCCGTTTCCCACAACAGCAGCTTTGAACCCCCTGCAAATGGTCACTAAATTTTCACCAACTTGCCGTTCTGTAAATGACACTTGCCCTCCAGAAAATTTCTGGGGTCAAAAATCGACCAAAAACTTCACAAGAGGGCAACCTTCGAAGCAGACAATTTCAAGAGCTCTATTGTACTCACGGGTTTTTCTTTTAAGAGAAAAGAAAAAGGGGTAGGAATATGACGAATTAAAAAAAATTTAATGACATGCATACCCATAATACAAAAACCTATCAGCTCACAGCAGTCAGAATGGCCATTAGGAAAAATGCTGCAAAAAATAAATGGTGAAGGGAGTGTGGAGAAATGCGTACCCTCTTTTGTAAGGGGTGGCATGTAAAGAGCCACTAATGAAAACACAGTGTAGGTGCTTTGAAAAGGGAAACATTGAGCTACCAGTCAATCAATCACAACCACTGCTTGGCCTATCACCTGAGAAAATGAGAATCAAAAAGTCACAGGCTGGCAAACCTGTACGCCAGCAAGATTTACCATAGCCAGCACGTGGAAGCAATGAAAATGTCCATCAACCGAGGAATGCACCAAGAAGAAGTGGTCCACTTACAAAATGGAATATTACTCTAATAATAAATATAAATTAAATTTAAAAACAAACAAAAGCAAGGAGACATCAACATTTGTGGGTTTATCCGGGCACATTGCACTCTAATTTATAACCGAAGAACACCACTGGCCGGTAGGTCTGTTTCCCTAGTACCAGCAAGGGGAATGTAGAAAGGCTGCCGCTCTCTGGCCGTTACCTGCAAAAGCAGGTTTAAAGCCTGAGCTAATGTCACTTCATATGAACAAGTACTGCAGGGCTGTAAATGAAACCTGCCCTCAAAATGTCTTGAGGGAGATAATGGCCAAAATATTTCAAATGGTGACACATACTTTAAGAAAACACTTTGAAGA
Organism: Balaenoptera physalus; assembly: GCF_965194825.1. Taxonomy (NCBI): domain Eukaryota; kingdom Metazoa; phylum Chordata; class Mammalia; order Artiodactyla; family Balaenopteridae; genus Balaenoptera; species Balaenoptera physalus. Next base: position 26,899,235 of record NC_138885.1, read on the forward strand.
AATAAGCTCTAATCACAGCTGGAAAAATTAAAAGGACATGTCTTAAAGCTCAATTTCAACGCATTATGAGACACATGCAAATTCAACCACAAAGAGGTATCAGCTCACACCACTCAGAATAATCATCAGCAAAAACTACAAAGAATAAATCCTGAAGGTGCTGGGAAGAAATGCATGCCCTCCACATTAAGTGGGACATAACCTGGAAAGAACCACTAAGGAGAACAGAACAGAGGTGCCTTTAAAAGGTAAACATTGAGCTAGCGTATGATCCAGCAGATCTATTCCTGGACCTATAAACTAAGAAGACAGAATTGGAAGGACACAGGCACGCAAATCTGCACTGCATAGTATTACAATAGCCAAGATATGGAAGTAACCAAAAAGTCCATCGACAGATGGGTGGACAAAGAAGAACTGCTACCTGTACAGATGGAATGTGAGCTACTGAAAAAATGATACAATGCCATTTGCAGCACCATAGATGAGTCTAGAAGTAATCATGCAACTTGGAGTAAGTGAGAAAGCGAAAGACACATATCCTATCATATCACATATAGGGGTTACCTAAAAAATGATACAAACAAAGATATTTCCACAAACACTATCATAGATTCATTAAAAAAACTTATGGTTCACCAAATGGACAGGTGTGAGGATTGGATACATTACCATATTGAGGTTAACAGAGAGATACAAACACATGTGAAATATATAATCACCAAAGACCTACGCAATACCAAGAGAAGACTACTCAACATTGTGTCATAACCTACATGGGAAAAGGATCCGAAGAAGAATAGATATATGTGTATGTGTGAAAGAACCACATCTTGCACACCTAGAACAAACAAAACATTGTAATCAAGTTTGCTGTGATAAAAAATAAAAATTAAGTTAAAAATACCAACAAGAAATAATGAGACATAAACTTAAAGGGCTTTTTCCTCGCACATTCTATTCTAATTAACACCTAGAACACCACTTCCAGTAAGGCTCTGTTGCCCTAGTAACCAGATTTGGTAAAGGAGAAATGCTGCCGCCTTGTGGCCGATTCCCGCAAGAGCAACTTTTAACCCACAGCTAATAGTCACTTACCATTCATAAGCAAACAGGGCTGTAAAGGACACCTGCCCTCAAAATTGTGCTGAGGTAGGGAATGGATAAAAGAATTCAAAACAGGCAAAATGTTCACGAAGATAGTATGAAGACGTAAGTTTTACTCACTCTCTTTTTAAAGAAAGGAAAATGGATAAAAGCTCAGCCTCAGGAAGTATTAGACTCATGCAATCTAATCTACAAAAACTTTTCAACTCACACCAATCGACTGACCATTGGCAAAAAGTCTACAAACAATAAATGCTGAAGAGGTTTTAGAGAACTGTGTACCCTCTAGCTGCTGGTGAGATGTAAGAGGGTTAAACGCAAATAATGACAACAGAAAGGAGCTGCGTTTAAAAGGAAAAATTGAGGTACCATTCCATCCAGCAGGCACACCAATGGGCCACTCACCTGAGAAGACCAGAATGAAGAAGACCCGGGCTGCAAAAGCTGCACTGCAGCCTGATTCACAATAGACAAGACAGTGAAGCAACCAAAATGTCCATCAACAGATGAAACGATAAAGAAGAAGTGGTCCATGTACACAATGAATACTAGCCACGGAAAACAATGAAACACTGCTCTTTGAGGCACCATAGATGATCTTGGAGATAATCACAGAACATGAGGTAAGTCGGAAAGCAAAAGTCCTATATCCTATAATATCACTTATAGGCGTTATCTAATAACTGACACAAATGAACATATTTCCACACAGAAAGTCAATCACAGACTTATTAAAAAAAAACTATGCTTATCTAAAAGGAAAGGTGGGGGGAATGGATAAATGAAGATTAGCGTTACCATATGTATACAAATACATATTATATACATATATCAAAAAGACCAACCATATAGCAAGGAAGGATTACGGAACACTCTGTAATAATTTACACGGAAAGAGGATCTCTACATAAATACTTATATACAATATGTAGATGAACCAGAGTGTGTACACCTTGGACGAACAACATTCTAACCATTACCCCAATTGAAAAAATTAAAACAACGAACTAGGAGTAATGAGACATAAACTTATGGGGGGTTTTCCTGGCACATTCCATCCAAATTTAAAACCTAGGCAAACAACTTCCAGAATGGCTCTGCTGCCCTTGTACCCAGATTTGGGAATGGAGAAATGCTGCATCCTTGTGGCCGTTTCCCACAAGAGCAGCTTTAAACCCACTGCAAAATGTCACTAAATATTCTCCAATTGCTGGTCTGTAAATGACACCGGCCCTCCAAAAAATACTGAGGTCGAAAATCGAGCAAAAAATTCCAGAGTGCAACCTTCCAAAAAGAAAATTTGAAGAGGTTTATTATAGTCACACTTTTTTGCTTTTTTCTTTTAACAGAAAAGAAAAAGGCGTGGAAAAATGATGAATTGTAGGAATTTTTACAGACATGTAAACCTAAATTACAAAAACCTATCAGCTCACACCAGTCAGAACGGCCATCAACAAAAATGCTGCAAACAATAAATGCTGACGTGATTTTGGAGAAATGCGTACCCTCGATTCTAAGGGGGACGTGGTAAGAGCCACTAATGAAAGCACAATTGAGGTGCCTTGAAAAGGTAAACGTTGACATACCATACCAGTCAATCAATCATACCCACTGCTGGGTCTATCACCTGAGAATGAAAATCAAAAATCACAGGCTGGCAATCCTGCACTCCAGCAATATTTACCATAGGCAACACTTGGAAGCAACGAAAATGTCCATCAACAGAGGAATGCACCAAGAAGAAGTGGTCCATGTACACAATGGAATATTAGCCATGGAAAACATTGAAGCACTGCTCTTTGAGGCACCATAGATGAGCCTGGAAATAATCACAAAACATGAAGTAGGTCGGACAGCAAAACACCTATATCCTATATTATCACTTATGGCATTATCTAATAACTGACACAGATGAACATATTTCCAAAGAGAAAGACACTCACAGGCTTAGAAATCAAACTATGCTCATCTGAAAGGAAAGGAGGGGGGAAATTGAGAAATGAAGAGTAGTGTTACTATACATATACAAATACATATTATATACATGTATCAAAAAGACCGAACATATAGCAAGGGAGGTCAACGGAACACTGTAATATTTTACATGGGAAGAGGATCTGTACATTAATAGACATACATAATGTACAAATGAACCAGACTGCGTACACCAAAGACAAACAATATTCTAAACTTTACCCAGATTAAAAAAAATTAAAAACCAAGAAGAAGTAATGAGACATAAACTTATGGGGAGTTCTCCTGGCAAATTCCATTCTAATTTACAACCTAGGACAATGACTTCCAGAAAGGCTCTGCTGCCCTAGTACCCAGATTGGGGAATGGAGAAATGCTACCTCCTTGTGGCCGTTTCCCACAACAGCAGCTTTGAACCTACTGCAAAAGGTCACTAAATTTTCACCAACTTGCCGTTCTGTAAATGACACTTGCCCTCCAGAAAATTTCTGGGGTCAAAAATCGACCAAAAACTTCACAAGAGGGCAACCTTCGAAGCAGACAATTTCAAGAGCTCTATTGTACTCACGGGTTTTTCTTTTAAGAGAAAAGAAAAAGGGGTAGGAATATGACGAATTAAAAAAAATTTAATGACATGCATACCCATAATACAAAAACCTATCAGCTCACAGCAGTCAGAATGGCCATTAGGAAAAATGCTGCAAAAAATAAATGGTGAAGGGAGTGTGGAGAAATGCGTACCCTCTTTTGTAAGGGGTGGCATGTAAAGAGCCACTAATGAAAACACAGTGTAGGTGCTTTGAAAAGGGAAACATTGAGCTACCAGTCAATCAATCACAACCACTGCTTGGCCTATCACCTGAGAAAATGAGAATCAAAAAGTCACAGGCTGGCAAACCTGTACGCCAGCAAGATTTACCATAGCCAGCACGTGGAAGCAATGAAAATGTCCATCAACCGAGGAATGCACCAAGAAGAAGTGGTCCACTTACAAAATGGAATATTACTCTAATAATAAATATAAATTAAATTTAAAAACAAACAAAAGCAAGGAGACATCAACATTTGTGGGTTTATCCGGGCACATTGCACTCTAATTTATAACCGAAGAACACCACTGGCCGGTAGGTCTGTTTCCCTAGTACCAGCAAGGGGAATGTAGAAAGGCTGCCGCTCTCTGGCCGTTACCTGCAAAAGCAGGTTTAAAGCCTGAGCTAATGTCACTTCATATGAACAAGTACTGCAGGGCTGTAAATGAAACCTGCCCTCAAAATGTCTTGAGGGAGATAATGGCCAAAATATTTCAAATGGTGACACATACTTTAAGAAAACACTTTGAAGAAATAAGCTCTAATCACAGCTGGAAAAATTAAAAGGACATGTCTTAAAGCTCAATTTCAACGCATTATGAGACACATGCAAATTCAACCACAAAGAGGTATCAGCTCACACCACTCAGAATAATCATCAGCAAAAACTACAAAGAATAAATCCTGAAGGTGCTGGGAAGAAATACATGCCCTCCACATTAAGTGGGACATAACCTGGAAAGAACCACTAAGGAGAACAGAACAGAGGTGCCTTTAAAAGGTAAACATTGAGCTAGCGTATGATCCAGCAGATCTATTCCTGGACCTATAAACTAAGAAGACAGAATTGGAAGGACACAGGCACGCAAATCTGCACTGCATAGTATTACAATAGCCAAGATATGGAAGTAACCAAAAAGTCCATCGACAGATGGGTGGACAAAGAAGAACTGCTACCTGTACAGATGGAATGTGAGCTACTGAAAAAATGATACAATGCCATTTGCAGCACCATAGATGAGTCTAGAAGTAATCATGCAACTTGGAGTAAGTGAGAAAGCGAAAGACACATATCCTATCATATCACATATAGGGGTTACCTAAAAAATGATACAAACAAAGATATTTCCACAAACACTATCATAGATTCATTAAAAAAACTTATGGTTCACCAAATGGACAGGTGTGAGGATTGGATACATTACCATATTGAGGTTAACAGAGAGATACAAACACATGTGAAATATATAATCACCAAAGACCTACGCAATACCAAGAGAAGACTACTCAACATTGTGTCATAACCTACATGGGAAAAGGATCCGAAGAAGAATAGATATATGTGTATGTGTGAAAGAACCACATCTTGCACACCTAGAACAAACAAAACATTGTAATCAAGTTTGCTGTGATAAAAAATAAAAATTAAGTTAAAAATACCAACAAGAAATAATGAGACATAAACTTAAAGGGCTTTTTCCTCGCACATTCTATTCTAATTAACACCTAGAACACCACTTCCAGTAAGGCTCTGTTGCCCTAGTAACCAGATTTGGTAAAGGAGAAATGCTGCCGCCTTGTGGCCGATTCCCGCAAGAGCAACTTTTAACCCACAGCTAATAGTCACTTACCATTCATAAGCAAACAGGGCTGTAAAGGACACCTGCCCTCAAAATTGTGCTGAGGTAGGGAATGGATAAAAGAATTCAAAACAGGCAAAATGTTCACGAAGATAGTATGAAGACGTAAGTTTTACTCACTCTCTTTTTAAAGAAAGGAAAATGGATAAAAGCTCAGCCTCAGGAAGTATTAGACTCATGCAATCTAATCTACAAAAACTTTTCAACTCACACCAATCGACTGACCATTGGCAAAAAGTCTACAAACAATAAATGCTGAAGAGGTTTTAGAGAACTGTGTACCCTCTAGCTGCTGGTGAGATGTAAGAGGGTTAAACGCAAATAATGACAACAGAAAGGAGCTGCGTTTAAAAGGAAAAATTGAGGTACCATTCCATCCAGCAGGCACACCAATGGGCCACTCACCTGAGAAGACCAGAATGAAGAAGACCCGGGCTGCAAAAGCTGCACTGCAGCCTGATTCACAATAGACAAGACAGTGAAGCAACCAAAATGTCCATCAACAGATGAAACGATAAAGAAGAAGTGGTCCATGTACACAATGAATACTAGCCACGGAAAACAATGAAACACTGCTCTTTGAGGCACCATAGATGATCTTGGAGATAATCACAGAACATGAGGTAAGTCGGAAAGCAAAAGTCCTATATCCTATGATATCACTTATAGGCGTTATCTAATAACTGACACAAATGAACATATTTCCACACAGAAAGTCAATCACAGACTTATTAAAAAAAAACTATGCTTATCTAAAAGGAAAGGTGGGGGGAATGGATAAATGAAGATTAGCGTTACCATATGTATACAAATACATATTATATACATATATCAAAAAGACCAACCATATAGCAAGGAAGGATTATGGAACACTCTGTAATAATTTACACGGAAAGAGGATCTCTACATAAATAGTTATATACAATATGTAGATGAACCAGAGTGTGTACACGTTGGACGAACAACATTCTTACCATTACCCCAGTTGAAAAAATTAAAACAACGAACTAGGAGTAATGAGACATAAACTTATGGGGGGTTTTCCTGGCACATTCCATCCAAATTTAAAACCTAGGCAAACAACTTCCAGAATGGCTCTGATGCCCTAGTAACCCAGATTTGGGAATGGAGAAATGCTGCATCCTGGTGGCCGTTTCCCACAAGAGCAGCTTTAAACCCACTGCAAAAGGTCACTAAATATTCACCAATTGCAGGTCTGTAAATGACACCGGCCCTCCAAAAAATACTGAGGTCGAAAATCGACCAAAAAATTCCAGAGTGCAACCTTCCAAAAAGAAAATTTGAAGAGGTATATTATACTCACACTTTTTTTCTTTTTTCTTTTAACAGAAAAGAAAAAGGCGTGGAAAAATGATGAATTGTAGGAATTTTTACAGACATGTAAACCCAAATTACAAAAACCTATCAGCTCACACCAGTCAGAACTGCCATCAACAAAAATGCTGCAAACAATAAATGCTGACGTGATTGTGGAGAAATGTGTACCCTCGATTCTAATGGGGATGTGGTAAGAGCCACTAATGAAAGCACAATTGAGGTGCCTTGAAAAGGTAAACGTTGACCTACCATACCAGTCAATCAATCATACCCACTGCTGGGTCTATCACCTGAGAAAATGAAAATCAAAAATCACAGGCTGGCAATCCTGCACTCCAGCAATATTTACCATAGGCAACACTTGGAAGCAACGAAAATGTCCATCAACAGAGGAATGCACCAAGAAGAAGTGGTCCATGTACACAATGGAATATTACCCATGGAAAACATTGAAGCACTGCTCTTTGAGGCACCATAGATGAGCCTGGAGATAATCACAAAACATGAAGTAGGTCGGACAGCAAAACACCTATATACTATATTATCACTTATGGCATTATCTAATAACTGACACAGATGAACATATTTCCAAAGAGAAAGACACTCACAGGCTTAGAAATCAAACTATGCTCATCTGAAAGGAAAGGAGGGGGGGAAATTGAGAAATGAAGATTAGTGTTACTATACATATACAAATACATATTATATACATGTATCAAAAAGACCGAACATATAGCAAGGGAGGTCAACGGAACACTGTAATATTTTACATGGGAAGAGGATCTGTACATTAATAGACATACATAATGTACAAAGGAACCAGACTGCGTACACCAAAGACAAACAATATTCTAAACTTTACCCAGATTAAAAAAATTTAAAAACCAAGAAGAAGTAATGAGACATAAACTTATGGGGACTTCTCCTGGCAAATTCCATTCTAATTTACAACCTAGGACAATGACTTCCAGAAAGGCTCTGCTGCCCTAGTACCCAGATTGGGGAATGGAGAAATGCTACCTCCTTGTGGCCGTTTCCCACAACAGCAGCTTTGAACCTACTGCAAAAGGTCACTAAATTTTCACCAACTTGCCGTTCTGTAAATGACACTTGCCCTCCAGAAAATTTCTGGGGTCAAAAATCGACCAAAAACTTCACAAGAGGGCAACCTTCGAAGCAGACAATTTCAAGAGCTATATTGTACTCACGGGTTTTTCTTTTAAGAGAAAAGAAAAAGGGGTAGGAATATGACGAATTAAAAAAAATTTAATGACATGCATACCCATAATACAAAAACCTATCAGCTCACAGCAGTCAGAATGGCCATTAGGAAAAATGCTGCAAAAAATAAACGGTGAAGGGAGTGTGGAGAAATGCGTACCCTCTTTTGTAAGGGGTGGCACGTAAAGAGCCACTAATGAAAACACAGTGTAGGTGCTTTGAAAAGGGAAACATTGAGCTACCAGTCAATCAATCACAACCACTGCTTGGCCTATCACCTGAGAAAATGAGAATCAAAAAGTCACAGGCTGGCAAACCTGTACGCCAGCAAGATTTACCATAGCCAGCACGTGGAAGCAATGAAAATGTCCATCAACCGAGGAATGCACCAAGAAGAAGTGGTCCACTTACAAAATGGAATATTACTCTAATAATAAATATAAATTAAATTTAAAAACAAACAAAAGCAAGGAGACATCAACATTTGTGGGTTTATCCGGGCACATTGCACTCTAATTTATAACCGAAGAACACCACTGGCCGGTAGGTCTGTTTCCCTAGTACCAGCAAGGGGAATGTAGAAAGGCTGCCGCTCTCTGGCCGTTACCTGCAAAAGCAGGTTTAAAGCCTGAGCTAATGTCACTTCATATGAACAAGTACTGCAGGGCTGTAAATGAAACCTGCCCTCAAAATGTCTTGAGGGAGATAATGGCCAAAATATTTCAAATGGTGACACATACTTTAAGAAAACACTTTGAAGAAATAAGCTCTAATCACAGCTGGAAAAATTAAAAGGACATGTCTTAAAGCTCAATTTCAACGCATTATGAGACACATGCAAATTCAACCACAAAGAGGTATCAGCTCACACCACTCAGAATAATCATCAGCAAAAACTACAAAGAATAAATCCTGAAGGTGCTGGGAAGAAATACATGCCCTCCACATTAAGTGGGACATAACCTGGAAAGAACCAGTAAGGAGAACAGAACAGAGGTGCCTTTAAAAGGTAAACATTGAGCTAGCGTATGATCCAGCAGACCTATTCCTGGACCTATAAACTAAGAAGACAGAATTGGAAGGACACAGGCACGCAAATCTGCACTGCATAGTATTACAATAGCCAAGATATGGAAGTAACCAAAAAGTCCATCGACAGATGGGTGGACAAAGAAGAACTGCTACCTGTACAGATGGAATGTGAGCTACTGAAAAAATGATACAATGCCATTTGCAGCACCATAGATGAGTCTAGAAGTAATCATGCAACTTGGAGTAAGTGAGAAAGCGAAAGACACATATCCTATCATATCACATATAGGGGTTACCTAAAAAATGATACAAACAAAGATATTTCCACAAACACTATCATAGATTCATTAAAAAAACTTATGGTTCACCAAATGGACAGGTGTGAGGATTGGATACATTACCATATTGAGGTTAACAGAGAGATACAAACACATGTGAAATATATAATCACCAAAGACCTACGCAATACCAAGAGAAGACTACTCAACATTGTGTCATAACCTACATGGGAAAAGGATCCGAAGAAGAATAGATATATGTGTATGTGTGAAAGAACCACATCTTGCACACCTAGAACAAACAAAACATTGTAATCAAGTTTGCTGTGATAAAAAATAAAAATTAAGTTAAAAATACCAACAAGAAATAATGAGACATAAACTTAAAGGGCTTTTTCCTCGCACATTCTATTCTAATTAACACCTAGAACACCACTTCCAGTAAGGCTCTGTTGCCCTAGTAACCAGATTTGGTAAAGGAGAAATGCTGCCGCCTTGTGGCCGATTCCCGCAAGAGCAACTTTTAACCCACAGCTAATAGTCACTTACCATTCATAAGCAAACAGGGCTGTAAAGGACACCTGCCCTCAAAATTGTGCTGAGGTAGGGAATGGATAAAAGAATTCAAAACAGGCAAAATGTTCACGAAGATAGTATGAAGACGTAAGTTTTACTCACTCTCTTTTTAAAGAAAGGAAAATGGATAAAAGCTCAGCCTCAGGAAGTATTAGACTCATGCAATCTAATCTACAAAAGCTTTTCAATTCACACCAATCGACTGACCATTGGCAAAATGTCTACAAACAATAAATGCTGAAGAGGTTTTAGAGAACTGTGTACCCTCTAGCTGCTGGTGAGATGTAAGAGGGTTAAACGCAAATAATGACAACAGAAAGGAGCTGCGTTTAAAAGGAAAAATTGAGGTACCATTCCATCCAGCAGGCACACCAATGGGCCACTCACCTGAGAAGACCAGAATGAAGAAGACCCGGGCTGCAAAAGCTGCACTGCAGCCTGATTCACAATAGACAAGACAGTGAAGCAACCAAAATGTCCATCAACAGATGAAACGATAAAGAAGAAGTGGTCCATGTACACAATGAATACTAGCCATGGAAAACAATGAAACACTGCTCTTTGAGGCACCATAGATGATCTTGGAGATAATCACAGAACATGAGGTAAGTCGGAAAGCAAAAGTCCTATATCCTATGATATCACTTATAGGCGTTATCTAATAACTGACACAAATGAACATATTTCCACACAGAAAGTCAATCACAGACTTATTAAAAAAAAACTATGCTTATCTAAAAGGAAAGGTGGGGGGAATGGATAAATGAAGATTAGCGTTACCATATGTATACAAATACATATTATATACATATATCAAAAAGACCAACCATATAGCAAGGAAGGATTACGGAACACTCTGTAATAATTTACACGGAAAGAGGATCTCTACATAAATAGTTATATACAATATGTAGATGAACCAGAGTGTGTACACCTTGGACGAACAACATTCTAACCATTACCCCAATTGAAAAAATTAAAACAACGAACTAGGAGTAATGAGACATAAACTTATGGGGGGTTTTCCTGGCACATTCCATCCAAATTTAAAACCTAGGCAAACAACTTCCAGAATGGCTCTGCTGCCCTAGTACCCAGATTTGGGAATGGAGAAATGCTGCATCCTTGTGGCCGTTTCCCACAAGAGCAGCTTTAAACCCACTGCAAAATGTCACTAAATATTCTCCAATTGCTGGTCTGTAAATGACACCGGCCCTCCAAAAAATACTGAGGTCGAAAATCGAGCAAAAAATTCCAGAGTGCAACCTTCCAAAAAGAAAATTTGAAGAGGTTTATTATATTCACACTTTTTTGCTTTTTTCTTTTAACAGAAAAGAAAAAGGCGTGGAAAAATGATGAATTGTAGGAATTTTTACAGACATGTAAACCTAAATTACAAAAACCTATCACCTCACACCAGTCAGAACGGCCATCAACAAAAATGCTGCAAACAATAAATGCTGACGTGATTTTGGAGAAATGCGTACCCTCGATTCTAAGGGGGACGTGGTAAGAGCCGCTAATGAAAGCACAATTGAGGTGCCTTGAAAAGGTAAACGTTGACATACCATACCAGTCAATCAATCATACCCACTGCTGGGTCTATCACCTGATAATGAAAATCAAAAATCACAGGCTGGCAATCCTGCACTCCAGCAATATTTACCATAGGCAACACTTGGAAGCAACGAAAATGTCCATCAACAGAGGAATGCACCAAGAAGAAGTGGTCCATGTACACAATGGAATATTAGCCATGGAAAACATTGAAGCACTGCTCTTTGAGGCACCATAGATGAGCCTGGAAATAATCACAAAACATGAAGTAGGTCGGACAGCAAAACACCTATATCCTATATTATCACTTATGGCATTATCTAATAACTGACCCAGATGAACATATTTCCAAAGAGAAAGACACTCACAGGCTTAGAAATCAAACTATGCTCATCTGAAAGGAAAGGAGGGGGGAAATTGAGAAATGAAGAGTAGTGTTACTATACATATACAAATACATATTATATACATGTATCAAAAAGACCGAACATATAGCAAGGGAGGTCAACGGAACACTGTAATATTTTCCATGGGAAGAGGATCTGTACATTAATAGACATACATAATGTACAAATGAACCAGACTGCGTACACAAAAGACAAACAATATTCTAAACTTTACCCAGATTAAAAAAAAGTTAAAAACCAAGAAGAAGTAATGAGACATAAACTTATGGGGAGTTCTCCTGGCAAATTCCATTCTAATTTACAACCTAGGACAATGACTTCCAGAAAGGCTCTGCTGCCCTAGTACCCAGATTGGTGAATGGAGAAATGCTACCTCCTTGTGGCCGTTTCCCACAACAGCAGCTTTGAACCTACTGCAAAAGGTCACTAAATTTTCACCAACTTGCCGTTCTGTAAATGACACTTGCCCTCCAGAAAATTTCTGGGGTCAAAAATCGACCAAAAACTTCACAATAGGGCAACCTTCGAAGAAGACAATTTCAAGAGCTCTATTGTACTCACGGGTTTTTCTTTTAAGAGAAAAGAAAAAGGGGTAGGAATATGACGAATTTAAAAAAAATTTAATGACATGCATACCCATAATACAAAAACCTATCAGCTCACAGCAGTCAGAAGGGCCATTAGGAAAAATGCTGCAAAAAATAAACGGTGAAGGGAGTGTGGAGAAATGCGTACCCTCTTTTGTAAGCTGTGGCATGTGAAGAGCCACTATTGAAAACACAGTGTAGGTGCTTTGAAAAGGGAAACATTGAGCTACCAGTCAATCAATCACAACCACTGCTTGGCCTATCACCTGAGAAAATGAGAATCAAAAAGTCACAGGCTGGCAAACCTGTACGCCAGCAAGATTTACCATAGCCAGCACGTGGAAGCAATGAAAATGTCCATCAACCGAGGAATGCACCAAGAAGAAGTGGTCCACTTACAAAATGGAATATTACTCTAATAATAAATATAAATTAAATTTAAAAACAAACAAAAGCAAGGAGACATCAACATTTGTGGGTTTATCCGGGCACATTGCACTCTAATTTATAACCGAAAAACACCACTGGCCGGTAGGTCTGTTTCCCTAGTACCAGCAAGGGGAATGTAGAAAGGCTGCCGCTCTCTGGCCGTTACCTGCAAAAGCAGGTTTAAAGCCTGAGCTAATGTCACTTCATATGAACAAGTACTGCAGGGCTGTAAATGAAACCTGCCCTCAAAATGTCTTGAGGGAGATAATGGCCAAAATATTTCAAATGGTGACACATACTTTAAGAAAACACTTTGAAGAAATAAGCTCTAATCACAGCTGGAAAAATTAAAAGGACATGTCTTAAAGCTCAATTTCAACGCATTATGAGACTCATGCAAATTCAACCACAAAGAGGTATCAGCTCACACCACTCAGAATAATCATCAGCAAAAACTACAAAGAATAAATCCTGAAGGTGCTGGGAAGAAATACATGCCCTCCACATTAAGTGGGACATAACCTGGAAAGAACCACTAAGGAGAACAGAACAGAGGTGCCTTTAAAAGGTAAACATTGAGCTAGCATATGATCCAGCAGACCTATTCCTGGACCTATAAACTAAGAAGACAGAATTGGAAGGACACAGGCACGCAAATCTGCATTGCATAGTATTACAATAGCCAAGATATGGAAGTAACCAAAAAGTCCACCGACAGATGGGTGGACAAAGAAGAACTGCTACCTGTACAGATGGAATGTGAGCTACTGAAAAAATGATACAATGCCATTTGCAGCACCATAGATGAGTCTAGAAGTAATCATGCAACTTGGAGTAAGTGAGAAAGCGAAAGACACATATCCTATCATATCACATATAGGGGTTACCTAAAAAATGATACAAACAAAGATATTTCCACAAACACTATCATAGATTCATTAAAAAAACTTATGGTTCACCAAATGGACAGGTGTGAGGATTGGATACATTACCATATTGAGGTTAACAGAGAGATACAAACACATGTGAAATATATAATCACCAAAGACCTACGCAATACCAAGAGAAGACTACTCAACATTGTGTCATAACCTACATGGGAAAAGGATCCGAAGAAGAATAGATATATGTATATGTGTGAAAGAACCACATCTTGCACACCTAGAACAAACAAAACATTGTAATCAAGTTTGCTGTGATAAAAAATAAAAATTAAGTTAAAAATACCAACAAGAAATAATGAGACATAAACTTAAAGGGCTTTTTCCTCGCACATTCTATTCTAATTAACACCTAGAACACCACTTCCAGTAAGGCTCTGTTGCCCTAGTAACCAGATTTGGTAAAGGAGAAATGCTGCCGCCTTGTGGCCGATTCCCGCAAGAGCAACTTTTAACCCACAGCTAATAGTCACTTACCATTCATAAGCAAACAGGGCTGTAAAGGACACCTGCCCTCAAAATTGTGCTGAGGTAGGGAATGGATAAAAGAATTCAAAACAGGCAAAATGTTCACGAAGATAGTATGAAGACGTAAGTTTTACTCACTCTCTTTTTAAAGAAAGGAAAATGGATAAAAGCTCAGCCTCAGGAAGTATTAGACTCATGCAATCTAATCTACAAAAGCTTTTCAACTCACACCAATCGACTGACCATTGGCAAAAAGTCTACAAACAATAAATGCTGAAGAGGTTTTAGAGAACTGTGTACCCTCTAGCTGCTGGTGAGATGTAAGAGGGTTAAACGCAAATAATGACAACAGAAAGGAGCTGCGTTTAAAAGGAAAAATTGAGGTACCATTCCATCCAGCAGGCACACCAATGGGCCACTCACCTGAGAAGACCAGAATGAAGAAGACCCGGGCTGCAAAAGCTGCACTGCAGCCTGATTCACAATAGACAAGACAGTGAAGCAACCAAAATGTCCATCAACAGATGAAACGATAAAGAAGAAGTGGTCCATGTACACAATGAATACTAGCCATGGAAAACAATGAAACACTGCTCTTTGAGGCACCATAGATGATCTTGGAGATAATCACAGAACATGAGGTAAGTCGGAAAGCAAAAGTCCTATATCCTATGATATCACTTATAGGCGTTATCTAATAACTGACACAAATGAACATATTTCCACACAGAAAGTCAATCACAGACTTATTAAAAAAAAACTATGCTTATCTAAAAGGAAAGGTGGGGGGAATGGATAAATGAAGATTAGCGTTACCATATGTATACAAATACATATTATATACATATATCAAAAAGACCAACCATATAGCAAGGAAGGATTACGGAACACTCTGTAATAATTTACACGGAAAGAGGATCTCTACATAAATAGTTATATACAATATGTAGATGAACCAGAGTGTGTACACCTTGGACGAACAACATTCTAACCATTACCCCAATTGAAAAAATTAAAACAACGAACTAGGAGTAATGAGACATAAACTTATGGGGGGTTTTCCTGGCACATTCCATCCAAATTTAAAATCTAGGCAAACAACTTCCAGAATGGCTCTGCTGCCCTAGTACCCAGATTTGGGAATGGAGAAATGCTGCATCCTTGTGGCCGTTTCCCACAAGAGCAGCTTTAAACCCACTGCAAAAGGTCACTAAATATTCTCCAATTGCTGGTCTGTAAATGACACCGGCCCTCCAAAAAATACTGAGGTCGAAAATCGAGCAAAAAATTCCAGAGTGCAACCTTCCAAAAAGAAAATTTGAAGAGGTTTATTATATTCACACTTTTTTGCTTTTTTCTTTTAACAGAAAAGAAAAAGGCGTGGAAAAATGATGAATTGTAGGAATTTTTACAGACATGTAAACCTAAATTACAAAAACCTATCAGCTCACACCAGTCAGAACGGCCATCAACAAAAATGCTGCAAACAATAAATGCTGACGTGATTTTGGAGAAATGCGTACCCTCGATTCTAAGGGGGACGTGGTAAGAGCCACTAATGAAAGCACAATTGAGGTGCCTTGAAAAGGTAAACGTTGACCTACCATACCAGTCAATCAATCATACCCACTGCTGGGTCTATCACCTGAGAATGAAAATCAAAAATCACAGGCTGGCAATCCTGCACTCCAGCAATATTTACCATAGGCAACACTTGGAAGCAACGAAAATGTCCATCAACAGAGGAATGCACCAAGAAGAAGTGGTCCATGTACACAATGGAATATTAGCCATGGAAAACATTGAAGCACTGCTCTTTGAGGCACCATAGATGAGCCTGGAGATAATCACAAAACATGAAGTAGGTCGGACAGCAAAACACCTATATCCTATATTATCACTTATGGCATTATCTAATAACTGACACAGATGAACATATTTCCAAAGAGAAAGACACTCACAGGCTTAGAAATCAAACTATGCTCATCTGAAAGGAAAGGAGGGGGGAAATTGAGAAATGAAGAGTAGTGTTACTATACATATACAAATACATATTATATACATGTATCAAAAAGACCGAACATATAGCAAGGGAGGTCAACGGAACACTGTAATATTTTACATGGGAAGAGGATCTGTACATTAATAGACATACATAATGTACAAATGAACCAGACTGCGTACACAAAAGACAAACAATATTCTAAACTTTACCCAGATTAAAAAAAAGTTAAAAACCAAGAAGAAGTAATGAGACATAAACTTATGGGGAGTTCTCCTGGCAAATTCCATTCTAATTTACAACCTAGGACAATGACTTCCAGAAAGGCTCTGCTGCCCTAGTACCCAGATTGGGGAATGGAGAAATGCTACCTCCTTGTGGCCGTTTCCCACAACAGCAGCTTTGAACCTACTGCAAAAGGTCACTAAATTTTCACCAACTTGCCGTTCTGTAAATGACACTTGCCCTCCAGAAAATTTCTGGGGTCAAAAATCGACCAAAAACTTCACAATAGGGCAACCTTCGAAGAAGACAATTTCAAGAGCTCTATTGTACTCACGGGTTTTTCTTTTAAGAGAAAAGAAAAAGGGGTAGGAATATGACGAATTTAAAAAAAAATTAATGACATGCATACCCATAATACAAAAACCTATCAGCTCACAGCAGTCAGAAGGGCCATTAGGAAAAATGCTGCAAAAAATAAACGGTGAAGGGAGTGTGGAGAAATGCGTACCCTCTTTTGTAAGCTGTGGCATGTAAAGAGCCACTAATGAAAACACAGTGTAGGTGCTTTGAAAAGGGAAACATTGAGCTACCAGTCAATCAATCACAACCACTGCTTGGCCTATCACCTGAGAAAATGAGAATCAAAAAGTCACAGGCTGGCAAACCTGTACGCCAGCAAGATTTACCATAGCCAGCACGTGGAAGCAATGAAAATGTCCATCAACCGAGGAATGCACCAAGAAGAAGTGGTCCACTTACAAAATGGAATATTACTCTAATAATAAATATAAATTAAATTTAAAAACAAACAAAAGCAAGGAGACATCAACATTTGTGGGTTTATCCGGGCACATTGCACTCTAATTTATAACCGAAAAACACCACTGGCCGGTAGGTCTGTTTCCCTAGTACCAGCAAGGGGAATGTAGAAAGGCTGCCGCTCTCTGGCCGTTACCTGCAAAAGCAGGTTTAAAGCCTGAGCTAATGTCACTTCATATGAACAAGTACTGCAGGGCTGTAAATGAAACCTGCCCTCAAAATGTCTTGAGGGAGATAATGGCCAAAATATTTCAAATGGTGACACATACTTTAAGAAAACACTTTGAAGAAATAAGCTCTAATCACAGCTGGAAAAATTAAAAGGACATGTCTTAAAGCTCAATTTCAACGCATTATGAGACTCATGCAAATTCAACCACAAAGAGGTATCAGCTCACACCACTCAGAATAATCATCAGCAAAAACTACAAAGAATAAATCCTGAAGGTGCTGGGAAGAAATACATGCCCTCCACATTAAGTGGGACATAACCTGGAAAGAACCACTAAGGAGAACAGAACAGAGGTGCCTTTAAAAGGTAAACATTGAGCTAGCATAAGATCCAGCAGACCTATTCCTGGACCTATAAACTAAGAAGACAGAATTGGAAGGACACAGGCACGCAAATCTGCATTGCATAGTATTACAATAGCCAAGATATGGAAGTAACCAAAAAGTCCACCGACAGATGGGTGGACAAAGAAGAACTGCTACCTGTACAGATGGAATGTGAGCTACTGAAAAAATGATACAATGCCATTTGCAGCACCATAGATGAGTCTAGAAGTAATCATGCAACTTGGAGTAAGTGAGAAAGCGAAAGACACATATCCTATCATATCACATATAGGGGTTACCTAAAAAATGATACAAACAAAGATATTTCCACAAACACTATCATAGATTCATTAAAAAAACTTATGGTTCACCAAATGGACAGGTGTGAGGATTGGATACATTACCATATTGAGGTTAACAGAGAGATACAAACACATGTGAAATATATAATCACCAAAGACCTACGCAATACCAAGAGAAGACTACTCAACATTGTGTCATAACCTACATGGGAAAAGGATCCGAAGAAGAATAGATATATGTATATGTGTGAAAGAACCACATCTTGCACACCTAGAACAAACAAAACATTGTAATCAAGTTTGCTGTGATAAAAAATAAAAATTAAGTTAAAAATACCAACAAGAAATAATGAGACATAAACTTAAAGGGCTTTTTCCTCGCACATTCTATTCTAATTAACACCTAGAACACCACTTCCAGTAAGGCTCTGTTGCCCTAGTAACCAGATTTGGTAAAGGAGAAATGCTGCCGCCTTGTGGCCGATTCCCGCAAGAGCAACTTTTAACCCACAGCTAATAGTCACTTACCATTCATAAGCAAACAGGGCTGTAAAGGACACCTGCCCTCAAAATTGTGCTGAGGTAGGGAATGGATAAAAGAATTCAAAACAGGCAAAATGTTCACGAAGATAGTATGAAGACGTAAGTTTTACTCACTCTCTTTTTAAAGAAAGGAAAATGGATAAAAGCTCAGCCTCAGGAAGTATTAGACTCATGCAATCTAATCTACAAAAGCTTTTCAACTCACACCAATCGACTGACCATTGGCAAAAAGTCTACAAACAATAAATGCTGAAGAGGTTTTAGAGAACTGTGTACCCTCTAGCTGCTGGTGAGATGTAAGAGGGTTAAACGCAAATAATGACAACAGAAAGGAGCTGCGTTTAAAAGGAAAAATTGAGGTACCATTCCATCCAGCAGGCACACCAATGGGCCACTCACCTGAGAAGACCAGAATGAAGAAGACCCGGGCTGCAAAAGCTGCACTGCAGCCTGATTCACAATAGACAAGACAGTGAAGCAACCAAAATGTCCATCAACAGATGAAACGATAAAGAAGAAGTGGTCCATGTACACAATGAATACTAGCCATGGAAAACAATGAAACACTGCTCTTTGAGGCACCATAGATGATCTTGGAGATAATCACAGAACATGAGGTAAGTCGGAAAGCAAAAGTCCTATATCCTATGATATCACTTATAGGCGTTATCTAATAACTGACACAAATGAACATATTTCCACACAGAAAGTCAATCACAGACTTATTAAAAAAAAACTATGCTTATCTAAAAGGAAAGGTGGGGGGAATGGATAAATGAAGATTAGCGTTACCATATGTATACAAATACATATTATATACATATATCAAAAAGACCAACCATATAGCAAGGAAGGATTACGGAACACTCTGTAATAATTTACACGGAAAGAGGATCTCTACATAAATAGTTATATACAATATGTAGATGAACCAGAGTGTGTACACCTTGGACGAACAACATTCTAACCATTACCCCAATTGAAAAAATTAAAACAACGAACTAGGAGTAATGAGACATAAACTTATGGGGGGTTTTCCTGGCACATTCCATCCAAATTTAAAACCTAGGCAAACAACTTCCAGAATGGCTCTGCTGCCCTAGTACCCAGATTTGGGAATGGAGAAATGCTGCATCCTTGTGGCCGTTTCCCACAAGAGCAGCTTTAAACCCACTGCAAAATGTCACTAAATATTCTCCAATTGCTGGTCTGTAAATGACACCGGCCCTCCAAAAAATACTGAGGTCGAAAATCGAGCAAAAAATTCCAGAGTGCAACCTTCCAAAAAGAAAATTTGAAGAGGTTTATTATATTCACACTTTTTTGCTTTTTTCTTTTAACAGAAAAGAAAAAGGCGTGGAAAAATGATGAATTGTAGGAATTTTTACAGACATGTAAACCTAAATTACAAAAACCTATCAGCTCACACCAGTCAGAACGGCCATCAACAAAAATGCTGCAAACAATAAATGCTGACGTGATTTTGGAGAAATGCGTACCCTCGATTCTAAGGGGGACGTGGTAAGAGCCGCTAATGAAAGCACAATTGAGGTGCCTTGAAAAGGTAAACGTTGACATACCATACCAGTCAATCAATCATACCCACTGCTGGGTCTATCACCTGATAATGAAAATCAAAAATCACAGGCTGGCAATCCTGCACTCCAGCAATATTTACCATAGGCAACACTTGGAAGCAACGAAAATGTCCATCAACAGAGGAATGCACCAAGAAGAAGTGGTCCATGTACACAATGGAATATTACCCATGGAAAACATTGAAGCACTGCTCTTTGAGGCACCATAGATGAGCCTGGAAATAATCACAAAACATGAAGTAGGTCGGACAGCAAAACACCTATATCCTATATTATCACTTATGGCATTATCTAATAACTGACCCAGATGAACATATTTCCAAAGAGAAAGACACTCACAGGCTTAGAAATCAAACTATGCTCATCTGAAAGGAAAGGAAGGGGAAATTGAGAAATGAAGAGTAGTGTTACTATACATATACAAATACATATTATATACATGTATCAAAAAGACCGAACATATAGCAAGGGAGGTCAACGGAACACTGTAATATTTTCCATGGGAAGAGGATCTGTACATTAATAGACATACATAATGTACAAATGAACCAGACTGCGTACACAAAAGACAAACAATATTCTAAACTTTACCCAGATTAAAAAAAAGTTAAAAACCAAGAAGAAGTAATGAGACATAAACTTATGGGGAGTTCTCCTGGCAAATTCCATTCTAATTTACAACCTAGGACAATGACTTCCAGAAAGGCTCTGCTGCCCTAGTACCCAGATTGGTGAATGGAGAAATGCTACCTCCTTGTGGCCGTTTCCCACAACAGCAGCTTTGAACCTACTGCAAAAGGTCACTAAATTTTCACCAACTTGCCGTTCTGTAAATGACACTTGCCCTCCAGAAAATTTCTGGGGTCAAAAATCGACCAAAAACTTCACAATAGGGCAACCTTCGAAGAAGACAATTTCAAGAGCTCTATTGTACTCACGGGTTTTTCTTTTAAGAGAAAAGAAAAAGGGGTAGGAATATGACGAATTTAAAAAAAATTTAATGACATGCATACCCATAATACAAAAACCTATCAGCTCACAGCAGTCAGAAGGGCCATTAGGAAAAATGCTGCAAAAAATAAACGGTGAAGGGAGTGTGGAGAAATGCGTACCCTCTTTTGTAAGCTGTGGCATGTGAAGAGCCACTATTGAAAACACAGTGTAGGTGCTTTGAAAAGGGAAACATTGAGCTACCAGTCAATCAATCACAACCACTGCTTGGCCTATCACCTGAGAAAATGAGAATCAAAAAGTCACAGGCTGGCAAACCTGTACGCCAGCAAGATTTACCATAGCCAGCACGTGGAAGCAATGAAAATGTCCATCAACCGAGGAATGCACCAAGAAGAAGTGGTCCACTTACAAAATGGAATATTACTCTAATAATAAATATAAATTAAATTTAAAAACAAACAAAAGCAAGGAGACATCAACATTTGTGGGTTTATCCGGGCACATTGCACTCTAATTTATAACCGAAAAACACCACTGGCCGGTAGGTCTGTTTCCCTAGTACCAGCAAGGGGAATGTAGAAAGGCTGCCGCTCTCTGGCCGTTACCTGCAAAAGCAGGTTTAAAGCCTGAGCTAATGTCACTTCATATGAACAAGTACTGCAGGGCTGTAAATGAAACCTGCCCTCAAAATGTCTTGAGGGAGATAATGGCCAAAATATTTCAAATGGTGACACATACTTTAAGAAAACACTTTGAAGAAATAAGCTCTAATCACAGCTGGAAAAATTAAAAGGACATGTCTTAAAGCTCAATTTCAACGCATTATGAGACTCATGCAAATTCAACCACAAAGAGGTATCAGCTCACACCACTCAGAATAATCATCAGCAAAAACTACAAAGAATAAATCCTGAAGGTGCTGGGAAGAAATACATGCCCTCCACATTAAGTGGGACATAACCTGGAAAGAACCACTAAGGAGAACAGAACAGAGGTGCCTTTAAAAGGTAAACATTGAGCTAGCATAAGATCCAGCAGACCTATTCCTGGACCTATAAACTAAGAAGACAGAATTGGAAGGACACAGGCACGCAAATCTGCATTGCATAGTATTACAATAGCCAAGATATGGAAGTAACCAAAAAGTCCACCGACAGATGGGTGGACAAAGAAGAACTGCTACCTGTACAGATGGAATGTGAGCTACTGAAAAAATGATACAATGCCATTTGCAGCACCATAGATGAGTCTAGAAGTAATCATGCAACTTGGAGTAAGTGAGAAAGCGAAAGACACATATCCTATCATATCACATATAGGGGTTACCTAAAAAATGATACAAACAAAGATATTTCCACAAACACTATCATAGATTCATTAAAAAAACTTATGGTTCACCAAATGGACAGGTGTGAGGATTGGATACATTACCATATTGAGGTTAACAGAGAGATACAAACACATGTGAAATATATAATCACCAAAGACCTACGCAATACCAAGAGAAGACTACTCAACATTGTGTCATAACCTACATGGGAAAAGGATCCGAAGAAGAATAGATATATGTATATGTGTGAAAGAACCACATCTTGCACACCTAGAACAAACAAAACATTGTAATCAAGTTTGCTGTGATAAAAAATAAAAATTAAGTTAAAAATACCAACAAGAAATAATGAGACATAAACTTAAAGGGCTTTTTCCTCGCACATTCTATTCTAATTAACACCTAGAACACCACTTCCAGTAAGGCTCTGTTGCCCTAGTAACCAGATTTGGTAAAGGAGAAATGCTGCCGCCTTGTGGCCGATTCCCGCAAGAGCAACTTTTAACCCACAGCTAATAGTCACTTACCATTCATAAGCAAACAGGGCTGTAAAGGACACCTGCCCTCAAAATTGTGCTGAGGTAGGGAATGGATAAAAGAATTCAAAACAGGCAAAATGTTCACGAAGATAGTATGAAGACGTAAGTTTTACTCACTCTCTTTTTAAAGAAAGGAAAATGGATAAAAGCTCAGCCTCAGGAAGTATTAGACTCATGCAATCTAATCTACAAAAACTTTTCAATTCACACCAATCGACTGACCATTGGCAAAAAGTCTACAAACAATAAATGCTGAAGAGGTTTTAGAGAACTGTGTACCCTCTAGCTACTGGTGAGATGTAAGAGGGTTAAACGCAAATAATGACAACAGAAAGGAGCTGCGTTTAAAAGGAAAAATTGAGGTACCATTCCATCCAGCAGGCACACCAATGGGCCACTCACCTGAGAAGACCAGAATGAAGAAGACCCGGGCTGCAAAAGCTGCACTGCAGCCTGATTCACAATAGACAAGACAGTGAAGCAACCAAAATGTCCATCAACAGATGAAACGATAAAGAAGAAGTGGTCCATGTACACAATGAATACTAGCCATGGAAAACAATGAAACACTGCTCTTTGAGGCACCATAGATGATCTTGGAGATAATCACAGAACATGAGGTAAGTCGGAAAGCAAAAGTCCTATATCCTATGATATCACTTATAGGCGTTATCTAATAACTGACACAAATGAACATATTTCCACACAGAAAGTCAATCACAGACTTATTAAAAAAAAACTATGCTTATCTAAAAGGAAAGGTGGGGGGAATGGATAAATGAAGATTAGCGTTACCATATGTATACAAATACATATTATATACATATATCAAAAAGACCAACCATATAGCAAGGAAGGATTACGGAACAC
The DNA here is from genome assembly GCF_965194825.1 of Balaenoptera physalus. Lineage (NCBI taxonomy): Eukaryota > Metazoa > Chordata > Mammalia > Artiodactyla > Balaenopteridae > Balaenoptera > Balaenoptera physalus. Next base: position 26,923,339 of record NC_138885.1, read on the forward strand.
TCTGTAATAATTTACACGGAAAGAGGATCTCTACATAAATAGTTATATACAATATGTAGATGAACCAGAGTGTGTACACCTTGGACGAACAACATTCTAACCATTACCCCAATTGAAAAAATTAAAACAACGAACTAGGAGTAATGAGACATAAACTTATGGGGGGTTTTCCTGGCACATTCCATCCAAATTTAAAACCTAGGCAAACAACTTCCAGAATGGCTCTGCTGCCCTAGTACCCAGATTTGGGAATGGAGAAATGCTGCATCCTTGTGGCCGTTTCCCACAAGAGCAGCTTTAAACCCACTGCAAAATGTCACTAAATATTCTCCAATTGCTGGTCTGTAAATGACACCGGCCCTCCAAAAAATACTGAGGTCGAAAATCGAGCAAAAAATTCCAGAGTGCAACCTTCCAAAAAGAAAATTTGAAGAGGTTTATTATATTCACACTTTTTTGCTTTTTTCTTTTAACAGAAAAGAAAAAGGCGTGGAAAAATGATGAATTGTAGGAATTTTTACAGACATGTAAACCTAAATTACAAAAACCTATCAGCTCACACCAGTCAGAACGGCCATCAACAAAAATGCTGCAAACAATAAATGCTGACGTGATTTTGGAGAAATGCGTACCCTCGATTCTAAGGGGGACGTGGTAAGAGCCGCTAATGAAAGCACAATTGAGGTGCCTTGAAAAGGTAAACGTTGACATACCATACCAGTCAATCAATCATACCCACTGCTGGGTCTATCACCTGATAATGAAAATCAAAAATCACAGGCTGGCAATCCTGCACTCCAGCAATATTTACCATAGGCAACACTTGGAAGCAACGAAAATGTCCATCAACAGAGGAATGCACCAAGAAGAAGTGGTCCATGTACACAATGGAATATTAGCCATGGAAAACATTGAAGCACTGCTCTTTGAGGCACCATAGATGAGCCTGGAAATAATCACAAAACATGAAGTAGGTCGGACAGCAAAACACCTATATCCTATATTATCACTTATGGCATTATCTAATAACTGACCCAGATGAACATATTTCCAAAGAGAAAGACACTCACAGGCTTAGAAATCAAACTATGCTCATCTGAAAGGAAAGGAGGGGGGAAATTGAGAAATGAAGAGTAGTGTTACTATACATATACAAATACATATTATATACATGTATCAAAAAGACCGAACATATAGCAAGGGAGGTCAACGGAACACTGTAATATTTTCCATGGGAAGAGGATCTGTACATTAATAGACATACATAATGTACAAATGAACCAGACTGCGTACACAAAAGACAAACAATATTCTAAACTTTACCCAGATTAAAAAAAAGTTAAAAACCAAGAAGAAGTAATGAGACATAAACTTATGGGGAGTTCTCCTGGCAAATTCCATTCTAATTTACAACCTAGGACAATGACTTCCAGAAAGGCTCTGCTGCCCTAGTACCCAGATTGGTGAATGGAGAAATGCTACCTCCTTGTGGCCGTTTCCCACAACAGCAGCTTTGAACCTACTGCAAAAGGTCACTAAATTTTCACCAACTTGCCGTTCTGTAAATGACACTTGCCCTCCAGAAAATTTCTGGGGTCAAAAATCGACCAAAAACTTCACAATAGGGCAACCTTCGAAGAAGACAATTTCAAGAGCTCTATTGTACTCACGGGTTTTTCTTTTAAGAGAAAAGAAAAAGGGGTAGGAATATGACGAATTTAAAAAAAATTTAATGACATGCATACCCATAATACAAAAACCTATCAGCTCACAGCAGTCAGAAGGGCCATTAGGAAAAATGCTGCAAAAAATAAACGGTGAAGGGAGTGTGGAGAAATGCGTACCCTCTTTTGTAAGCTGTGGCATGTGAAGAGCCACTATTGAAAACACAGTGTAGGTGCTTTGAAAAGGGAAACATTGAGCTACCAGTCAATCAATCACAACCACTGCTTGGCCTATCACCTGAGAAAATGAGAATCAAAAAGTCACAGGCTGGCAAACCTGTACGCCAGCAAGATTTACCATAGCCAGCACGTGGAAGCAATGAAAATGTCCATCAACCGAGGAATGCACCAAGAAGAAGTGGTCCACTTACAAAATGGAATATTACTCTAATAATAAATATAAATTAAATTTAAAAACAAACAAAAGCAAGGAGACATCAACATTTGTGGGTTTATCCGGGCACATTGCACTCTAATTTATAACCGAAAAACACCACTGGCCGGTAGGTCTGTTTCCCTAGTACCAGCAAGGGGAATGTAGAAAGGCTGCCGCTCTCTGGCCGTTACCTGCAAAAGCAGGTTTAAAGCCTGAGCTAATGTCACTTCATATGAACAAGTACTGCAGGGCTGTAAATGAAACCTGCCCTCAAAATGTCTTGAGGGAGATAATGGCCAAAATATTTCAAATGGTGACACATACTTTAAGAAAACACTTTGAAGAAATAAGCTCTAATCACAGCTGGAAAAATTAAAAGGACATGTCTTAAAGCTCAATTTCAACGCATTATGAGACTCATGCAAATTCAACCACAAAGAGGTATCAGCTCACACCACTCAGAATAATCATCAGCAAAAACTACAAAGAATAAATCCTGAAGGTGCTGGGAAGAAATACATGCCCTCCACATTAAGTGGGACATAACCTGGAAAGAACCACTAAGGAGAACAGAACAGAGGTGCCTTTAAAAGGTAAACATTGAGCTAGCATATGATCCAGCAGACCTATTCCTGGACCTATAAACTAAGAAGACAGAATTGGAAGGACACAGGCACGCAAATCTGCATTGCATAGTATTACAATAGCCAAGATATGGAAGTAACCAAAAAGTCCACCGACAGATGGGTGGACAAAGAAGAACTGCTACCTGTACAGATGGAATGTGAGCTACTGAAAAAATGATACAATGCCATTTGCAGCACCATAGATGAGTCTAGAAGTAATCATGCAACTTGGAGTAAGTGAGAAAGCGAAAGACACATATCCTATCATATCACATATAGGGGTTACCTAAAAAATGATACAAACAAAGATATTTCCACAAACACTATCATAGATTCATTAAAAAAACTTATGGTTCACCAAATGGACAGGTGTGAGGATTGGATACATTACCATATTGAGGTTAACAGAGAGATACAAACACATGTGAAATATATAATCACCAAAGACCTACGCAATACCAAGAGAAGACTACTCAACATTGTGTCATAACCTACATGGGAAAAGGATCCGAAGAAGAATAGATATATGTATATGTGTGAAAGAACCACATCTTGCACACCTAGAACAAACAAAACATTGTAATCAAGTTTGCTGTGATAAAAAATAAAAATTAAGTTAAAAATACCAACAAGAAATAATGAGACATAAACTTAAAGGGCTTTTTCCTCGCACATTCTATTCTAATTAACACCTAGAACACCACTTCCAGTAAGGCTCTGTTGCCCTAGTAACCAGATTTGGTAAAGGAGAAATGCTGCCGCCTTGTGGCCGATTCCCGCAAGAGCAACTTTTAACCCACAGCTAATAGTCACTTACCATTCATAAGCAAACAGGGCTGTAAAGGACACCTGCCCTCAAAATTGTGCTGAGGTAGGGAATGGATAAAAGAATTCAAAACAGGCAAAATGTTCACGAAGATAGTATGAAGACGTAAGTTTTACTCACTCTCTTTTTAAAGAAAGGAAAATGGATAAAAGCTCAGCCTCAGGAAGTATTAGACTCATGCAATCTAATCTACAAAAACTTTTCAATTCACACCAATCGACTGACCATTGGCAAAAAGTCTACAAACAATAAATGCTGAAGAGGTTTTAGAGAACTGTGTACCCTCTAGCTACTGGTGAGATGTAAGAGGGTTAAACGCAAATAATGACAACAGAAAGGAGCTGCGTTTAAAAGGAAAAATTGAGGTACCATTCCATCCAGCAGGCACACCAATGGGCCACTCACCTGAGAAGACCAGAATGAAGAAGACCCGGGCTGCAAAAGCTGCACTGCAGCCTGATTCACAATAGACAAGACAGTGAAGCAACCAAAATGTCCATCAACAGATGAAACGATAAAGAAGAAGTGGTCCATGTACACAATGAATACTAGCCATGGAAAACAATGAAACACTGCTCTTTGAGGCACCATAGATGATCTTGGAGATAATCACAGAACATGAGGTAAGTCGGAAAGCAAAAGTCCTATATCCTATGATATCACTTATAGGCGTTATCTAATAACTGACACAAATGAACATATTTCCACACAGAAAGTCAATCACAGACTTATTAAAAAAAAACTATGCTTATCTAAAAGGAAAGGTGGGGGGAATGGATAAATGAAGATTAGCGTTACCATATGTATACAAATACATATTATATACATATATCAAAAAGACCAACCATATAGCAAGGAAGGATTACGGAACACTCTGTAATAATTTACACGGAAAGAGGATCTCTACATAAATAGTTATATACAATATGTAGATGAACCAGAGTGTGTACACCTTGGACGAACAACATTCTAACCATTACCCCAATTGAAAAAATTAAAACAACGAACTAGGAGTAATGAGACATAAACTTATGGGGGGTTTTCCTGGCACATTCCATCCAAATTTAAAACCTAGGCAAACAACTTCCAGAATGGCTCTGCTGCCCTAGTACCCAGATTTGGGAATGGAGAAATGCTGCATCCTTGTGGCCGTTTCCCACAAGAGCAGCTTTAAACCCACTGCAAAATGTCACTAAATATTCTCCAATTGCTGGTCTGTAAATGACACCGGCCCTCCAAAAAATACTGAGGTCGAAAATCGAGCAAAAAATTCCAGAGTGCAACCTTCCAAAAAGAAAATTTGAAGAGGTTTATTATATTCACACTTTTTTGCTTTTTTCTTTTAACAGAAAAGAAAAAGGCGTGGAAAAATGATGAATTGTAGGAATTTTTACAGACATGTAAACCTAAATTACAAAAACCTATCAGCTCACACCAGTCAGAACGGCCATCAACAAAAATGCTGCAAACAATAAATGCTGACGTGATTTTGGAGAAATGCGTACCCTCGATTCTAAGGGGGACGTGGTAAGAGCCGCTAATGAAAGCACAATTGAGGTGCCTTGAAAAGGTAAACGTTGACATACCATACCAGTCAATCAATCATACCCACTGCTGGGTCTATCACCTGATAATGAAAATCAAAAATCACAGGCTGGCAATCCTGCACTCCAGCAATATTTACCATAGGCAACACTTGGAAGCAACGAAAATGTCCATCAACAGAGGAATGCACCAAGAAGAAGTGGTCCATGTACACAATGGAATATTAGCCATGGAAAACATTGAAGCACTGCTCTTTGAGGCACCATAGATGAGCCTGGAAATAATCACAAAACATGAAGTAGGTCGGACAGCAAAACACCTATATCCTATATTATCACTTATGGCATTATCTAATAACTGACCCAGATGAACATATTTCCAAAGAGAAAGACACTCACAGGCTTAGAAATCAAACTATGCTCATCTGAAAGGAAAGGAGGGGGGAAATTGAGAAATGAAGAGTAGTGTTACTATACATATACAAATACATATTATATACATGTATCAAAAAGACCGAACATATAGCAAGGGAGGTCAACGGAACACTGTAATATTTTCCATGGGAAGAGGATCTGTACATTAATAGACATACATAATGTACAAATGAACCAGACTGCGTACACAAAAGACAAACAATATTCTAAACTTTACCCAGATTAAAAAAAAGTTAAAAACCAAGAAGAAGTAATGAGACATAAACTTATGGGGAGTTCTCCTGGCAAATTCCATTCTAATTTACAACCTAGGACAATGACTTCCAGAAAGGCTCTGCTGCCCTAGTACCCAGATTGGTGAATGGAGAAATGCTACCTCCTTGTGGCCGTTTCCCACAACAGCAGCTTTGAACCTACTGCAAAAGGTCACTAAATTTTCACCAACTTGCCGTTCTGTAAATGACACTTGCCCTCCAGAAAATTTCTGGGGTCAAAAATCGACCAAAAACTTCACAATAGGGCAACCTTCGAAGAAGACAATTTCAAGAGCTCTATTGTACTCACGGGTTTTTCTTTTAAGAGAAAAGAAAAAGGGGTAGGAATATGACGAATTTAAAAAAAATTTAATGACATGCATACCCATAATACAAAAACCTATCAGCTCACAGCAGTCAGAAGGGCCATTAGGAAAAATGCTGCAAAAAATAAACGGTGAAGGGAGTGTGGAGAAATGCGTACCCTCTTTTGTAAGCTGTGGCATGTGAAGAGCCACTATTGAAAACACAGTGTAGGTGCTTTGAAAAGGGAAACATTGAGCTACCAGTCAATCAATCACAACCACTGCTTGGCCTATCACCTGAGAAAATGAGAATCAAAAAGTCACAGGCTGGCAAACCTGTACGCCAGCAAGATTTACCATAGCCAGCACGTGGAAGCAATGAAAATGTCCATCAACCGAGGAATGCACCAAGAAGAAGTGGTCCACTTACAAAATGGAATATTACTCTAATAATAAATATAAATTAAATTTAAAAACAAACAAAAGCAAGGAGACATCAACATTTGTGGGTTTATCCGGGCACATTGCACTCTAATTTATAACCGAAAAACACCACTGGCCGGTAGGTCTGTTTCCCTAGTACCAGCAAGGGGAATGTAGAAAGGCTGCCGCTCTCTGGCCGTTACCTGCAAAAGCAGGTTTAAAGCCTGAGCTAATGTCACTTCATATGAACAAGTACTGCAGGGCTGTAAATGAAACCTGCCCTCAAAATGTCTTGAGGGAGATAATGGCCAAAATATTTCAAATGGTGACACATACTTTAAGAAAACACTTTGAAGAAATAAGCTCTAATCACAGCTGGAAAAATTAAAAGGACATGTCTTAAAGCTCAATTTCAACGCATTATGAGACTCATGCAAATTCAACCACAAAGAGGTATCAGCTCACACCACTCAGAATAATCATCAGCAAAAACTACAAAGAATAAATCCTGAAGGTGCTGGGAAGAAATACATGCCCTCCACATTAAGTGGGACATAACCTGGAAAGAACCACTAAGGAGAACAGAACAGAGGTGCCTTTAAAAGGTAAACATTGAGCTAGCATATGATCCAGCAGACCTATTCCTGGACCTATAAACTAAGAAGACAGAATTGGAAGGACACAGGCACGCAAATCTGCATTGCATAGTATTACAATAGCCAAGATATGGAAGTAACCAAAAAGTCCACCGACAGATGGGTGGACAAAGAAGAACTGCTACCTGTACAGATGGAATGTGAGCTACTGAAAAAATGATACAATGCCATTTGCAGCACCATAGATGAGTCTAGAAGTAATCATGCAACTTGGAGTAAGTGAGAAAGCGAAAGACACATATCCTATCATATCACATATAGGGGTTACCTAAAAAATGATACAAACAAAGATATTTCCACAAACACTATCATAGATTCATTAAAAAAACTTATGGTTCACCAAATGGACAGGTGTGAGGATTGGATACATTACCATATTGAGGTTAACAGAGAGATACAAACACATGTGAAATATATAATCACCAAAGACCTACGCAATACCAAGAGAAGACTACTCAACATTGTGTCATAACCTACATGGGAAAAGGATCCGAAGAAGAATAGATATATGTATATGTGTGAAAGAACCACATCTTGCACACCTAGAACAAACAAAACATTGTAATCAAGTTTGCTGTGATAAAAAATAAAAATTAAGTTAAAAATACCAACAAGAAATAATGAGACATAAACTTAAAGGGCTTTTTCCTCGCACATTCTATTCTAATTAACACCTAGAACACCACTTCCAGTAAGGCTCTGTTGCCCTAGTAACCAGATTTGGTAAAGGAGAAATGCTGCCGCCTTGTGGCCGATTCCCGCAAGAGCAACTTTTAACCCACAGCTAATAGTCACTTACCATTCATAAGCAAACAGGGCTGTAAAGGACACCTGCCCTCAAAATTGTGCTGAGGTAGGGAATGGATAAAAGAATTCAAAACAGGCAAAATGTTCACGAAGATAGTATGAAGACGTAAGTTTTACTCACTCTCTTTTTAAAGAAAGGAAAATGGATAAAAGCTCAGCCTCAGGAAGTATTAGACTCATGCAATCTAATCTACAAAAACTTTTCAACTCACACCAATCGACTGACCATTGGCAAAAAGTCTACAAACAATAAATGCTGAAGAGGTTTTAGAGAACTGTGTACCCTCTAGCTGCTGGTGAGATGTAAGAGGGTTAAACGCAAATAATGACAACAGAAAGGAGCTGCGTTTAAAAGGAAAAATTGAGGTACCATTCCATCCAGCAGGCACACCAATGGGCCACTCACCTGAGAAGACCAGACTGAAGAAGACCCGGGCTGCAAAAGCTGCACTGCAGCCTGATTCACAATAGACAAGACAGTGAAGCAACCAAAATGTCCATCAACAGATGAAACGATAAAGAAGAAGTGGTCCATGTACACAATGAATACTAGCCATGGAAAACAATGAAACACTGCTCTTTGAGGCACCATAGATGATCTTGGAGATAATCACAGAACATGAGGTAAGTCGGAAAGCAAAAGTCCTATATCCTATGATATCACTTATAGGCGTTATCTAATAACTGACACAAATGAACATATTTCCACACAGAAAGTCAATCACAGACTTATTAAAAAAAAACTATGCTTATCTAAAAGGAAAGGTGGGGGGAATGGATAAATGAAGATTAGCGTTACCATATGTATACAAATACATATTATATACATATATCAAAAAGACCAACCATATAGCAAGGAAGGATTACGGAACACTCTGTAATAATTTACACGGAAAGAGGATCTCTACATAAATAGTTATATACAATATGTAGATGAACCAGAGTGTGTACACCTTGGACGAACAACATTCTAACCATTACCCCAATTGAAAAAATTAAAACAACGAACTAGGAGTAATGAGACATAAACTTATGGGGGGTTTTCCTGGCACATTCCATCCAAATTTAAAACCTAGGCAAACAACTTCCAGAATGGCTCTGCTGCCCTAGTACCCAGATTTGGGAATGGAGAAATGCTGCATCCTTGTGGCCGTTTCCCACAAGAGCAGCTTTAAACCCACTGCAAAATGTCACTAAATATTCTCCAATTGCTGGTCTGTAAATGACACCGGCCCTCCAAAAAATACTGAGGTCGAAAATCGAGCAAAAAATTCCAGAGTGCAACCTTCCAAAAAGAAAATTTGAAGAGGTTTATTATATTCACACTTTTTTGCTTTTTTCTTTTAACAGAAAAGAAAAAGGCGTGGAAAAATGATGAATTGTAGGAATTTTTACAGACATGTAAACCTAAATTACAAAAACCTATCAGCTCACACCAGTCAGAACGGCCATCAACAAAAATGCTGCAAACAATAAATGCTGACGTGATTTTGGAGAAATGCGTACCCTCGATTCTAAGGGGGACGTGGTAAGAGCCACTAATGAAAGCACAATTGAGGTGCCTTGAAAAGGTAAACGTTGACATACCATACCAGTCAATCAATCATACCCACTGCTGGGTCTATCACCTGAGAATGAAAATCAAAAATCACAGGCTGGCAATCCTGCACTCCAGCAATATTTACCATAGGCAACACTTGGAAGCAACGAAAATGTCCATCAACAGAGGAATGCACCAAGAAGAAGTGGTCCATGTACACAATGGAATATTAGCCATGGAAAACATTGAAGCACTGCTCTTTGAGGCACCATAGATGAGCCTGGAAATAATCACAAAACATGAAGTAGGTCGGACAGCAAAACACCTATATCCTATATTATCACTTATGGCATTATCTAATAACTGACCCAGATGAACATATTTCCAAAGAGAAAGACACTCACAGGCTTAGAAATCAAACTATGCTCATCTGAAAGGAAAGGAGGGGGGAAATTGAGAAATGAAGAGTAGTGTTACTATACATATACAAATACATATTATATACATGTATCAAAAAGACCGAACATATAGCAAGGGAGGTCAACGGAACACTGTAATATTTTCCATGGGAAGAGGATCTGTACATTAATAGACATACATAATGTACAAATGAACCAGACTGCGTACACAAAAGACAAACAATATTCTAAACTTTACCCAGATTAAAAAAAATTTAAAAACCAAGAAGAAGTAATGAGACATAAACTTATGGGGAGTTCTCCTGGCAAATTCCATTCTAATTTACAACCTAGGACAATGACTTCCAGAAAGGCTCTGCTGCCCTAGTACCCAGATTGGGGAATGGAGAAATGCTACCTCCTTGTGGCCGTTTCCCACAACAGCAGCTTTGAACCTACTGCAAAAGGTCACTAAATTTTCACCAACTTGCCGTTCTGTAAATGACACTTGCCCTCCAGAAAATTTCTGGGGTCAAAAATCGACCAAAAACTTCACAATAGGGCAACCTTCGAAGAAGACAATTTCAAGAGCTCTATTGTACTCACGGGTTTTTCTTTTAAGAGAAAAGAAAAAGGGGTAGGAATATGACGAATTTAAAAAAAATTTAATGACATGCATACCCATAATACAAAAACCTATCAGCTCACAGCAGTCAGAAGGGCCATTAGGAAAAATGCTGCAAAAAATAAACGGTGAAGGGAGTGTGGAGAAATGCGTACCCTCTTTTGTAAGCTGTGGCATGTAAAGAGCCACTAATGAAAACACAGTGTAGGTGCTTTGAAAAGGGAAACATTGAGCTACCAGTCAATCAATCACAACCACTGCTTGGCCTATCACCTGAGAAAATGAGAATCAAAAAGTCACAGGCTGGCAAACCTGTACGCCAGCAAGATTTACCATAGCCAGCACGTGGAAGCAATGAAAATGTCCATCAACCGAGGAATGCACCAAGAAGAAGTGGTCCACTTACAAAATGGAATATTACTCTAATAATAAATATAAATTAAATTTAAAAACAAACAAAAGCAAGGAGACATCAACATTTGTGGGTTTATCCGGGCACATTGCACTCTAATTTATAACCGAAAAACACCACTGGCCGGTAGGTCTGTTTCCCTAGTACCAGCAAGGGGAATGTAGAAAGGCTGCCGCTCTCTGGCCGTTACCTGCAAAAGCAGGTTTAAAGCCTGAGCTAATGTCACTTCATATGAACAAGTACTGCAGGGCTGTAAATGAAACCTGCCCTCAAAATGTCTTGAGGGAGATAATGGCCAAAATATTTCAAATGGTGACACATACTTTAAGAAAACACTTTGAAGAAATAAGCTCTAATCACAGCTGGAAAAATTAAAAGGACATGTCTTAAAGCTCAATTTCAACGCATTATGAGACTCATGCAAATTCAACCACAAAGAGGTATCAGCTCACACCACTCAGAATAATCATCAGCAAAAACTACAAAGAATAAATCCTGAAGGTGCTGGGAAGAAATACATGCCCTCCACATTAAGTGGGACATAACCTGGAAAGAACCACTAAGGAGAACAGAACAGAGGTGCCTTTAAAAGGTAAACATTGAGCTAGCATATGATCCAGCAGACCTATTCCTGGACCTATAAACTAAGAAGACAGAATTGGAAGGACACAGGCACGCAAATCTGCATTGCATAGTATTACAATAGCCAAGATATGGAAGTAACCAAAAAGTCCACCGACAGATGGGTGGACAAAGAAGAACTGCTACCTGTACAGATGGAATGTGAGCTACTGAAAAAATGATACAATGCCATTTGCAGCACCATAGATGAGTCTAGAAGTAATCATGCAACTTGGAGTAAGTGAGAAAGCGAAAGACACATATCCTATCATATCACATATAGGGGTTACCTAAAAAATGATACAAACAAAGATATTTCCACAAACACTATCATAGATTCATTAAAAAAACTTATGGTTCACCAAATGGACAGGTGTGAGGATTGGATACATTACCATATTGAGGTTAACAGAGAGATACAAACACATGTGAAATATATAATCACCAAAGACCTACGCAATACCAAGAGAAGACTACTCAACATTGTGTCATAACCTACATGGGAAAAGGATCCGAAGAAGAATAGATATATGTATATGTGTGAAAGAACCACATCTTGCACACCTAGAACAAACAAAACATTGTAATCAAGTTTGCTGTGATAAAAAATAAAAATTAAGTTAAAAATACCAACAAGAAATAATGAGACATAAACTTAAAGGGCTTTTTCCTCGCACATTCTATTCTAATTAACACCTAGAACACCACTTCCAGTAAGGCTCTGTTGCCCTAGTAACCAGATTTGGTAAAGGAGAAATGCTGCCGCCTTGTGGCCGATTCCCGCAAGAGCAACTTTTAACCCACAGCTAATAGTCACTTACCATTCATAAGCAAACAGGGCTGTAAAGGACACCTGCCCTCAAAATTGTGCTGAGGTAGGGAATGGATAAAAGAATTCAAAACAGGCAAAATGTTCACGAAGATAGTATGAAGACGTAAGTTTTACTCACTCTCTTTTTAAAGAAAGGAAAATGGATAAAAGCTCAGCCTCAGGAAGTATTAGACTCATGCAATCTAATCTACAAAAGCTTTTCAACTCACACCAATAGACTGACCATTGGCAAAAAGTCTACAAACAATAAATGCTGAAGAGGTTTTAGAGAACTGTGTACCCTCTAGCTGCTGGTGAGATGTAAGAGGGTTAAACGCAAATAATGACAACAGAAAGGAGCTGCGTTTAAAAGGAAAAATTGAGGTACCATTCCATCCAGCAGGCACACCAATGGGCCACTCACCTGAGAAGACCAGAATGAAGAAGACCCGGGCTGCAAAAGCTGCACTGCAGCCTGATTCACAATAGACAAGACAGTGAAGCAACCAAAATGTCCATCAACAGATGAAACGATAAAGAAGAAGTGGTCCATGTACACAATGAATACTAGCCATGGAAAACAATGAAACACTGCTCTTTGAGGCACCATAGATGATCTTGGAGATAATCACAGAACATGAGGTAAGTCGGAAAGCAAAAGTCCTATATCCTATGATATCACTTATAGGCGTTATCTAATAACTGACACAAATGAACATATTTCCACACAGAAAGTCAATCACAGACTTATTAAAAAAAAACTATGCTTATCTAAAAGGAAAGGTGGGGGGAATGGATAAATGAAGATTAGCGTTACCATATGTATACAAATACATATTATATACATATATCAAAAAGACCAACCATATAGCAAGGAAGGATTACGGAACACTCTGTAATAATTTACACGGAAAGAGGATCTCTACATAAATAGTTATATACAATATGTAGATGAACCAGAGTGTGTACACCTTGGACGAACAACATTCTAACCATTACCCCAATTGAAAAAATTAAAACAACGAACTAGGAGTAATGAGACATAAACTTATGGGGGGTTTTCCTGGCACATTCCATCCAAATTTAAAATCTAGGCAAACAACTTCCAGAATGGCTCTGCTGCCCTAGTACCCAGATTTGGGAATGGAGAAATGCTGCATCCTTGTGGCCGTTTCCCACAAGAGCAGCTTTAAACCCACTGCAAAAGGTCACTAAATATTCTCCAATTGCTGGTCTGTAAATGACACCGGCCCTCCAAAAAATACTGAGGTCGAAAATCGAGCAAAAAATTCCAGAGTGCAACCTTCCAAAAAGAAAATTTGAAGAGGTTTATTATATTCACACTTTTTTGCTTTTTTCTTTTAACAGAAAAGAAAAAGGCGTGGAAAAATGATGAATTGTAGGAATTTTTACAGACATGTAAACCTAAATTACAAAAACCTATCAGCTCACACCAGTCAGAACGGCCATCAACAAAAATGCTGCAAACAATAAATGCTGACGTGATTTTGGAGAAATGCGTACCCTCGATTCTAAGGGGGACGTGGTAAGAGCCACTAATGAAAGCACAATTGAGGTGCCTTGAAAAGGTAAACGTTGACCTACCATACCAGTCAATCAATCATACCCACTGCTGGGTCTATCACCTGAGAATGAAAATCAAAAATCACAGGCTGGCAATCCTGCACTCCAGCAATATTTACCATAGGCAACACTTGGAAGCAACGAAAATGTCCATCAACAGAGGAATGCACCAAGAAGAAGTGGTCCATGTACACAATGGAATATTAGCCATGGAAAACATTGAAGCACTGCTCTTTGAGGCACCATAGATGAGCCTGGAGATAATCACAAAACATGAAGTAGGTCGGACAGCAAAACACCTATATCCTATATTATCACTTATGGCATTATCTAATAACTGACACAGATGAACATATTTCCAAAGAGAAAGACACTCACAGGCTTAGAAATCAAACTATGCTCATCTGAAAGGAAAGGAGGGGGGAAATTGAGAAATGAAGAGTAGTGTTACTATACATATACAAATACATATTATATACATGTATCAAAAAGACCGAACATATAGCAAGGGAGGTCAACGGAACACTGTAATATTTTACATGGGAAGAGGATCTGTACATTAATAGACATACATAATGTACAAATGAACCAGACTGCGTACACAAAAGACAAACAATATTCTAAACTTTACCCAGATTAAAAAAAAGTTAAAAACCAAGAAGAAGTAATGAGACATAAACTTATGGGGAGTTCTCCTGGCAAATTCCATTCTAATTTACAACCTAGGACAATGACTTCCAGAAAGGCTCTGCTGCCCTAGTACCCAGATTGGGGAATGGAGAAATGCTACCTCCTTGTGGCCGTTTCCCACAACAGCAGCTTTGAACCTACTGCAAAAGGTCACTAAATTTTCACCAACTTGCCGTTCTGTAAATGACACTTGCCCTCCAGAAAATTTCTGGGGTCAAAAATCGACCAAAAACTTCACAATAGGGCAACCTTCGAAGAAGACAATTTCAAGAGCTCTATTGTACTCACGGGTTTTTCTTTTAAGAGAAAAGAAAAAGGGGTAGGAATATGACGAATTTAAAAAAAAATTAATGACATGCATACCCATAATACAAAAACCTATCAGCTCACAGCAGTCAGAAGGGCCATTAGGAAAAATGCTGCAAAAAATAAACGGTGAAGGGAGTGTGGAGAAATGCGTACCCTCTTTTGTAAGCTGTGGCATGTAAAGAGCCACTAATGAAAACACAGTGTAGGTGCTTTGAAAAGGGAAACATTGAGCTACCAGTCAATCAATCACAACCACTGCTTGGCCTATCACCTGAGAAAATGAGAATCAAAAAGTCACAGGCTGGCAAACCTGTACGCCAGCAAGATTTACCATAGCCAGCACGTGGAAGCAATGAAAATGTCCATCAACCGAGGAATGCACCAAGAAGAAGTGGTCCACTTACAAAATGGAATATTACTCTAATAATAAATATAAATTAAATTTAAAAACAAACAAAAGCAAGGAGACATCAACATTTGTGGGTTTATCCGGGCACATTGCACTCTAATTTATAACCGAAAAACACCACTGGCCGGTAGGTCTGTTTCCCTAGTACCAGCAAGGGGAATGTAGAAAGGCTGCCGCTCTCTGGCCGTTACCTGCAAAAGCAGGTTTAAAGCCTGAGCTAATGTCACTTCATATGAACAAGTACTGCAGGGCTGTAAATGAAACCTGCCCTCAAAATGTCTTGAGGGAGATAATGGCCAAAATATTTCAAATGGTGACACATACTTTAAGAAAACACTTTGAAGAAATAAGCTCTAATCACAGCTGGAAAAATTAAAAGGACATGTCTTAAAGCTCAATTTCAACGCATTATGAGACTCATGCAAATTCAACCACAAAGAGGTATCAGCTCACACCACTCAGAATAATCATCAGCAAAAACTACAAAGAATAAATCCTGAAGGTGCTGGGAAGAAATACATGCCCTCCACATTAAGTGGGACATAACCTGGAAAGAACCACTAAGGAGAACAGAACAGAGGTGCCTTTAAAAGGTAAACATTGAGCTAGCATAAGATCCAGCAGACCTATTCCTGGACCTATAAACTAAGAAGACAGAATTGGAAGGACACAGGCACGCAAATCTGCATTGCATAGTATTACAATAGCCAAGATATGGAAGTAACCAAAAAGTCCACCGACAGATGGGTGGACAAAGAAGAACTGCTACCTGTACAGATGGAATGTGAGCTACTGAAAAAATGATACAATGCCATTTGCAGCACCATAGATGAGTCTAGAAGTAATCATGCAACTTGGAGTAAGTGAGAAAGCGAAAGACACATATCCTATCATATCACATATAGGGGTTACCTAAAAAATGATACAAACAAAGATATTTCCACAAACACTATCATAGATTCATTAAAAAAACTTATGGTTCACCAAATGGACAGGTGTGAGGATTGGATACATTACCATATTGAGGTTAACAGAGAGATACAAACACATGTGAAATATATAATCACCAAAGACCTACGCAATACCAAGAGAAGACTACTCAACATTGTGTCATAACCTACATGGGAAAAGGATCCGAAGAAGAATAGATATATGTATATGTGTGAAAGAACCACATCTTGCACACCTAGAACAAACAAAACATTGTAATCAAGTTTGCTGTGATAAAAAATAAAAATTAAGTTAAAAATACCAACAAGAAATAATGAGACATAAACTTAAAGGGCTTTTTCCTCGCACATTCTATTCTAATTAACACCTAGAACACCACTTCCAGTAAGGCTCTGTTGCCCTAGTAACCAGATTTGGTAAAGGAGAAATGCTGCCGCCTTGTGGCCGATTCCCGCAAGAGCAACTTTTAACCCACAGCTAATAGTCACTTACCATTCATAAGCAAACAGGGCTGTAAAGGACACCTGCCCTCAAAATTGTGCTGAGGTAGGGAATGGATAAAAGAATTCAAAACAGGCAAAATGTTCACGAAGATAGTATGAAGACGTAAGTTTTACTCACTCTCTTTTTAAAGAAAGGAAAATGGATAAAAGCTCAGCCTCAGGAAGTATTAGACTCATGCAATCTAATCTACAAAAACTTTTCAATTCACACCAATCGACTGACCATTGGCAAAAAGTCTACAAACAATAAATGCTGAAGAGGTTTTAGAGAACTGTGTACCCTCTAGCTACTGGTGAGATGTAAGAGGGTTAAACGCAAATAATGACAACAGAAAGGAGCTGCGTTTAAAAGGAAAAATTGAGGTACCATTCCATCCAGCAGGCACACCAATGGGCCACTCACCTGAGAAGACCAGAATGAAGAAGACCCGGGCTGCAAAAGCTGCACTGCAGCCTGATTCACAATAGACAAGACAGTGAAGCAACCAAAATGTCCATCAACAGATGAAACGATAAAGAAGAAGTGGTCCATGTACACAATGAATACTAGCCATGGAAAACAATGAAACACTGCTCTTTGAGGCACCATAGATGATCTTGGAGATAATCACAGAACATGAGGTAAGTCGGAAAGCAAAAGTCCTATATCCTATGATATCACTTATAGGCGTTATCTAATAACTGACACAAATGAACATATTTCCACACAGAAAGTCAATCACAGACTTATTAAAAAAAAACTATGCTTATCTAAAAGGAAAGGTGGGGGGAATGGATAAATGAAGATTAGCGTTACCATATGTATACAAATACATATTATATACATATATCAAAAAGACCAACCATATAGCAAGGAAGGATTACGGAACACTCTGTAATAATTTACACGGAAAGAGGATCTCTACATAAATAGTTATATACAATATGTAGATGAACCAGAGTGTGTACACCTTGGACGAACAACATTCTAACCATTACCCCAATTGAAAAAATTAAAACAACGAACTAGGAGTAATGAGACATAAACTTATGGGGGGTTTTCCTGGCACATTCCATCCAAATTTAAAACCTAGGCAAACAACTTCCAGAATGGCTCTGCTGCCCTAGTACCCAGATTTGGGAATGGAGAAATGCTGCATCCTTGTGGCCGTTTCCCACAAGAGCAGCTTTAAACCCACTGCAAAATGTCACTAAATATTCTCCAATTGCTGGTCTGTAAATGACACCGGCCCTCCAAAAAATACTGAGGTCGAAAATCGAGCAAAAAATTCCAGAGTGCAACCTTCCAAAAAGAAAATTTGAAGAGGTTTATTATATTCACACTTTTTTGCTTTTTTCTTTTAACAGAAAAGAAAAAGGCGTGGAAAAATGATGAATTGTAGGAATTTTTACAGACATGTAAACCTAAATTACAAAAACCTATCAGCTCACACCAGTCAGAACGGCCATCAACAAAAATGCTGCAAACAATAAATGCTGACGTGATTTTGGAGAAATGCGTACCCTCGATTCTAAGGGGGACGTGGTAAGAGCCACTAATGAAAGCACAATTGAGGTGCCTTGAAAAGGTAAACGTTGACATACCATACCAGTCAATCAATCATACCCACTGCTGGGTCTATCACCTGAGAATGAAAATCAAAAATCACAGGCTGGCAATCCTGCACTCCAGCAATATTTACCATAGGCAACACTTGGAAGCAACGAAAATGTCCATCAACAGAGGAATGCACCAAGAAGAAGTGGTCCATGTACACAATGGAATATTAGCCATGGAAAACATTGAAGCACTGCTCTTTGAGGCACCATAGATGAGCCTGGAAATAATCACAAAACATGAAGTAGGTCGGACAGCAAAACACCTATATCCTATATTATCACTTATGGCATTATCTAATAACTGACCCAGATGAACATATTTCCAAAGAGAAAGACACTCACAGGCTTAGAAATCAAACTATGCTCATCTGAAAGGAAAGGAGGGGGGAAATTGAGAAATGAAGAGTAGTGTTACTATACATATACAAATACATATTATATACATGTATCAAAAAGACCGAACATATAGCAAGGGAGGTCAACGGAACACTGTAATATTTTACATGGGAAGAGGATCTGTACATTAATAGACATACATAATGTACAAATGAACCAGACTGCGTACACAAAAGACAAACAATATTCTAAACTTTACCCAGATTAAAAAAAATTTAAAAACCAAGAAGAAGTAATGAGACATAAACTTATGGGGAGTTCTCCTGGCAAATTCCATTCTAATTTACAACCTAGGACAATGACTTCCAGAAAGGCTCTGCTGCCCTAGTACCCAGATTGGGGAATGGAGAAATGCTACCTCCTTGTGGCCGTTTCCCACAACAGCAGCTTTGAACCTACTGCAAAAGGTCACTAAATTTTCACCAACTTGCCGTTCTGTAAATGACACTTGCCCTCCAGAAAATTTCTGGGGTCAAAAATCGACCAAAAACTTCACAATAGGGCAACCTTCGAAGAAGACAATTTCAAGAGCTCTATTGTACTCACGGGTTTTTCTTTTAAGAGAAAAGAAAAAGGGGTAGGAATATGACGAATTTAAAAAAAATTTAATGACATGCATACCCATAATACAAAAACCTATCAGCTCACAGCAGTCAGAAGGGCCATTAGGAAAAATGCTGCAAAAAATAAACGGTGAAGGGAGTGTGGAGAAATGCGTACCCTCTTTTGTAAGCTGTGGCATGTAAAGAGCCACTAATGAAAACACAGTGTAGGTGCTTTGAAAAGGGAAACATTGAGCTACCAGTCAATCAATCACAACCACTGCTTGGCCTATCACCTGAGAAAATGAGAATCAAAAAGTCACAGGCTGGCAAACCTGTACGCCAGCAAGATTTACCATAGCCAGCACGTGGAAGCAATGAAAATGTCCATCAACCGAGGAATGCACCAAGAAGAAGTGGTCCACTTACAAAATGGAATATTACTCTAATAATAAATATAAATTAAATTTAAAAACAAACAAAAGCAAGGAGACATCAACATTTGTGGGTTTATCCGGGCACATTGCACTCTAATTTATAACCGAAAAACACCACTGGCCGGTAGGTCTGTTTCCCTAGTACCAGCAAGGGGAATGTAGAAAGGCTGCCGCTCTCTGGCCGTTACCTGCAAAAGCAGGTTTAAAGCCTGAGCTAATGTCACTTCATATGAACAAGTACTGCAGGGCTGTAAATGAAACCTGCCCTCAAAATGTCTTGAGGGAGATAATGGCCAAAATATTTCAAATGGTGACACATACTTTAAGAAAACACTTTGAAGAAATAAGCTCTAATCACAGCTGGAAAAATTAAAAGGACATGTCTTAAAGCTCAATTTCAACGCATTATGAGACTCATGCAAATTCAACCACAAAGAGGTATCAGCTCACACCACTCAGAATAATCATCAGCAAAAACTACAAAGAATAAATCCTGAAGGTGCTGGGAAGAAATACATGCCCTCCACATTAAGTGGGACATAACCTGGAAAGAACCACTAAGGAGAACAGAACAGAGGTGCCTTTAAAAGGTAAACATTGAGCTAGCATAAGATCCAGCAGACCTATTCCTGGACCTATAAACTAAGAAGACAGAATTGGAAGGACACAGGCACGCAAATCTGCATTGCATAGTATTACAATAGCCAAGATATGGAAGTAACCAAAAAGTCCACCGACAGATGGGTGGACAAAGAAGAACTGCTACCTGTACAGATGGAATGTGAGCTACTGAAAAAATGATACAATGCCATTTGCAGCACCATAGATGAGTCTAGAAGTAATCATGCAACTTGGAGTAAGTGAGAAAGCGAAAGACACATATCCTATCATATCACATATAGGGGTTACCTAAAAAATGATACAAACAAAGATATTTCCACAAACACTATCATAGATTCATTAAAAAAACTTATGGTTCACCAAATGGACAGGTGTGAGGATTGGATACATTACCATATTGAGGTTAACAGAGAGATACAAACACATGTGAAATATATAATCACCAAAGACCTACGCAATACCAAGAGAAGACTACTCAACATTGTGTCATAACCTACATGGGAAAAGGATCCGAAGAAGAATAGATATATGTATATGTGTGAAAGAACCACATCTTGCACACCTAGAACAAACAAAACATTGTAATCAAGTTTGCTGTGATAAAAAATAAAAATTAAGTTAAAAATACCAACAAGAAATAATGAGACATAAACTTAAAGGGCTTTTTCCTCGCACATTCTATTCTAATTAACACCTAGAACACCACTTCCAGTAAGGCTCTGTTGCCCTAGTAACCAGATTTGGTAAAGGAGAAATGCTGCCGCCTTGTGGCCGATTCCCGCAAGAGCAACTTTTAACCCACAGCTAATAGTCACTTACCATTCATAAGCAAACAGGGCTGTAAAGGACACCTGCCCTCAAAATTGTGCTGAGGTAGGGAATGGATAAAAGAATTCAAAACAGGCAAAATGTTCACGAAGATAGTATGAAGACGTAAGTTTTACTCACTCTCTTTTTAAAGAAAGGAAAATGGATAAAAGCTCAGCCTCAGGAAGTATTAGACTCATGCAATCTAATCTACAAAAACTTTTCAATTCACACCAATCGACTGACCATTGGCAAAAAGTCTACAAACAATAAATGCTGAAGAGGTTTTAGAGAACTGTGTACCCTCTAGCTACTGGTGAGATGTAAGAGGGTTAAACGCAAATAATGACAACAGAAAGGAGCTGCGTTTAAAAGGAAAAATTGAGGTACCATTCCATCCAGCAGGCACACCAATGGGCCACTCACCTGAGAAGACCAGAATGAAGAAGACCCGGGCTGCAAAAGCTGCACTGCAGCCTGATTCACAATAGACAAGACAGTGAAGCAACCAAAATGTCCATCAACAGATGAAACGATAAAGAAGAAGTGGTCCATGTACACAATGAATACTAGCCATGGAAAACAATGAAACACTGCTCTTTGAGGCACCATAGATGATCTTGGAGATAATCACAGAACATGAGGTAAGTCGGAAAGCAAAAGTCCTATATCCTATGATATCACTTATAGGCGTTATCTAATAACTGACACAAATGAACATATTTCCACACAGAAAGTCAATCACAGACTTATTAAAAAAAAACTATGCTTATCTAAAAGGAAAGGTGGGGGGAATGGATAAATGAAGATTAGCGTTACCATATGTATACAAATACATATTATATACATATATCAAAAAGACCAACCATATAGCAAGGAAGGATTACGGAACACTCTGTAATAATTTACACGGAAAGAGGATCTCTACATAAATAGTTATATACAATATGTAGATGAACCAGAGTGTGTACACCTTGGACGAACAACATTCTAACCATTACCCCAATTGAAAAAATTAAAACAACGAACTAGGAGTAATGAGACATAAACTTATGGGGGGTTTTCCTGGCACATTCCATCCAAATTTAAAACCTAGGCAAACAACTTCCAGAATGGCTCTGCTGCCCTAGTACCCAGATTTGGGAATGGAGAAATGCTGCATCCTTGTGGCCGTTTCCCACAAGAGCAGCTTTAAACCCACTGCAAAATGTCACTAAATATTCTCCAATTGCTGGTCTGTAAATGACACCGGCCCTCCAAAAAATACTGAGGTCGAAAATCGAGCAAAAAATTCCAGAGTGCAACCTTCCAAAAAGAAAATTTGAAGAGGTTTATTATATTCACACTTTTTTGCTTTTTTCTTTTAACAGAAAAGAAAAAGGCGTGGAAAAATGATGAATTGTAGGAATTTTTACAGACATGTAAACCTAAATTACAAAAACCTATCAGCTCACACCAGTCAGAACGGCCATCAACAAAAATGCTGCAAACAATAAATGCTGACGTGATTTTGGAGAAATGCGTACCCTCGATTCTAAGGGGGACGTGGTAAGAGCCACTAATGAAAGCACAATTGAGGTGCCTTGAAAAGGTAAACGTTGACATACCATACCAGTCAATCAATCATACCCACTGCTGGGTCTATCACCTGAGAATGAAAATCAAAAATCACAGGCTGGCAATCCTGCACTCCAGCAATATTTACCATAGGCAACACTTGGAAGCAACGAAAATGTCCATCAACAGAGGAATGCACCAAGAAGAAGTGGTCCATGTACACAATGGAATATTAGCCATGGAAAACATTGAAGCACTGCTCTTTGAGGCACCATAGATGAGCCTGGAAATAATCACAAAACATGAAGTAGGTCGGACAGCAAAACACCTATATCCTATATTATCACTTATGGCATTATCTAATAACTGACCCAGATGAACATATTTCCAAAGAGAAAGACACTCACAGGCTTAGAAATCAAACTATGCTCATCTGAAAGGAAAGGAGGGGGGAAATTGAGAAATGAAGAGTAGTGTTACTATACATATACAAATACATATTATATACATGTATCAAAAAGACCGCACATATAGCAAGGGAGGTCAACGGAACACTGTAATATTTTCCATGGGAAGAGGATCTGTACATTAATAGACATACATAATGTACAAATGAACCAGACTGCGTACACAAAAGACAAACAATATTCTAAACTTTACCCAGATTAAAAAAAATTTAAAAACCAAGAAGAAGTAATGAGACATAAACTTATGGGGAGTTCTCCTGGCAAATTCCATTCTAATTTACAACCTAGGACAATGACTTCCAGAAAGGCTCTGCTGCCCTAGTACCCAGATTGGGGAATGGAGAAATGCTACCTCCTTGTGGCCGTTTCCCACAACAGCAGCTTTGAACCTACTGCAAAAGGTCACTAAATTTTCACCAACTTGCCGTTCTGTAAATGACACTTGCCCTCCAGAAAATTTCTGGGGTCAAAAATCGACCAAAAACTTCACAATAGGGCAACCTTCGAAGAAGACAATTTCAAGAGCTCTATTGTACTCACGGGTTTTTCTTTTAAGAGAAAAGAAAAAGGGGTAGGAATATGACGAATTTAAAAAAAATTTAATGACATGCATACCCATAATACAAAAACCTATCAGCTCACAGCAGTCAGAAGGGCCATTAGGAAAAATGCTGCAAAAAATAAACGGTGAAGGGAGTGTGGAGAAATGCGTACCCTCTTTTGTAAGGGGTGGCATGTAAAGAGCCACTAATGAAAACACAGTGTAGGTGCTTTGAAAAGGGAAACATTGAGCTACCAGTCAATCAATCACAACCACTGCTTGGCCTATCACCTGAGAAAATGAGAATCAAAAAGTCACAGGCTGGCAAACCTGTACGCCAGCAAGATTTACCATAGCCAGCACGTGGAAGCAATGAAAATGTCCATCAACCGAGGAATGCACCAAGAAGAAGTGGTCCACTTACAAAATGGAATATTACTCTAATAATAAATATAAATTAAATTTAAAAACAAACAAAAGCAAGGAGACATCAACATTTGTGGGTTTATCCGGGCACATTGCACTCTAATTTATAACCGAAAAACACCACTGGCCGGTAGGTCTGTTTCCCTAGTACCAGCAAGGGGAATGTAGAAAGGCTGCCGCTCTCTGGCCGTTACCTGCAAAAGCAGGTTTAAAGCCTGAGCTAATGTCACTTCATATGAACAAGTACTGCAGGGCTGTAAATGAAACCTGCCCTCAAAATGTCTTGAGGGAGATAATGGCCAAAATATTTCAAATGGTGACACATACTTTAAGAAAACACTTTGAAGAAATAAGCTCTAATCACAGCTGGAAAAATTAAAAGGACATGTCTTAAAGCTCAATTTCAACGCATTATGAGACTCATGCAAATTCAACCACAAAGAGGTATCAGCTCACACCACTCAGAATAATCATCAGCAAAAACTACAAAGAATAAATCCTGAAGGTGCTGGGAAGAAATACATGCCCTCCACATTAAGTGGGACATAACCTGGAAAGAACCACTAAGGAGAACAGAACAGAGGTGCCTTTAAAAGGTAAACATTGAGCTAGCATATGATCCAGCAGACCTATTCCTGGACCTATAAACTAAGAAGACAGAATTGGAAGGACACAGGCACGCAAATCTGCATTGCATAGTATTACAATAGCCAAGATATGGAAGTAACCAAAAAGTCCACCGACAGATGGGTGGACAAAGAAGAACTGCTACCTGTACAGATGGAATGTGAGCTACTGAAAAAATGATACAATGCCATTTGCAGCACCATAGATGAGTCTAGAAGTAATCATGCAACTTGGAGTAAGTGAGAAAGCGAAAGACACATATCCTATCATATCACATATAGGGGTTACCTAAAAAATGATACAAACAAAGATATTTCCACAAACACTATCATAGATTCATTAAAAAAACTTATGGTTCACCAAATGGACAGGTGTGAGGATTGGATACATTACCATATTGAGGTTAACAGAGAGATACAAACACATGTGAAATATATAATCACCAAAGACCTACGCAATACCAAGAGAAGACTACTCAACATTGTGTCATAACCTACATGGGAAAAGGATCCGAAGAAGAATAGATATATGTATATGTGTGAAAGAGCCACATCTTGCACACCTAGAACAAACAAAACATTGTAATCAAGTTTGCTGTGATAAAAAATAAAAATTAAGTTAAAAATACCAACAAGAAATAATGAGACATAAACTTAAAGGGCTTTTTCCTCGCACATTCTATTCTAATTAACACCTAGAACACCACTTCCAGTAAGGCTCTGTTGCCCTAGTAACCAGATTTGGTAAAGGAGAAATGCTGCCGCCTTGTGGCCGATTCCCGCAAGAGCAACTTTTAACCCACAGCTAATAGTCACTTACCATTCATAAGCAAACAGGGCTGTAAAGGACACCTGCCCTCAAAATTGTGCTGAGGTAGGGAATGGATAAAAGAATTCAAAACAGGCAAAATGTTCACGAAGATAGTATGAAGACGTAAGTTTTACTCACTCTCTTTTTAAAGAAAGGAAAATGGATAAAAGCTCAGCCTCAGGAAGTATTAGACTCATGCAATCTAATCTACAAAAGCTTTTCAACTCACACCAATCGACTGATCATTGGCAAAAAGTCTACAAACAATAAATGCTGAAGAGGTTTTAGAGAACTGTGTACCCTCTAGCTGCTGGTGAGATGTAAGAGGGTTAAACGCAAATAATGACAACAGAAAGGCGCTGCGTTTAAAAGGAAAAATTGAGGTACCATTCCATCCAGCAGGCACACCAATGGGCCACTCACCTGAGAAGACCAGAATGAAGAAGACCCGGGCTGCAAAAGCTGCACTGCAGCCTGATTCACAATAGACAAGACAGTGAAGCAACCAAAATGTCCATCAACAGATGAAACGATAAAGAAGAAGTGGTCCATGTACACAATGAATACTAGCCATGGAAAACAATGAAACACTGCTCTTTGAGGCACCATAGATGATCTTGGAGATAATCACAGAACATGAGGTAAGTCGGAAAGCAAAAGTCCTATATCCTATGATATCACTTATAGGCGTTATCTAATAACTGACACAAATGAACATATTTCCACACAGAAAGTCAATCACAGACTTATAAAAAAAAACTATGCTTATCTAAAAGGAAAGGTGGGGGGAATGGATAAATGAAGATTAGCGTTACCATATGTATACAAATACATATTATATACATATATCAAAAAGACCAACCATATAGCAAGGAAGGATTACGGAACACTCTGTAATAATTTACACGGAAAGAGGATCTCTACATAAATAGTTATATACAATATGTAGATGAACCAGAGTGTGTACACCTTGGACGAACAACATTCTAACCATTACCCCAATTGAAAAAATTAAAACAACGAACTAGGAGTAATGAGACATAAACTTATGGGGGGTTTTCCTGGCACATTCCATCCAAATTTAAAATCTAGGCAAACAACTTCCAGAATGGCTCTGCTGCCCTAGTACCCAGATTTGGGAATGGAGAAATGCTGCATCCTTGTGGCCGTTTCCCACAAGAGCAGCTTTAAACCCACTGCAAAAGGTCACTAAATATTCTCCAATTGCTGGTCTGTAAATGACACCGGCCCTCCAAAAAATACTGAGGTCGAAAATCGAGCAAAAAATTCCAGAGTGCAACCTTCCAAAAAGAAAATTTGAAGAGGTTTATTATATTCACACTTTTTTGCTTTTTTCTTTTAACAGAAAAGAAAAAGGCGTGGAAAAATGATGAATTGTAGGAATTTTTACAGACATGTAAACCTAAATTACAAAAACCTATCAGCTCACACCAGTCAGAACGGCCATCAACAAAAATGCTGCAAACAATAAATGCTTACGTGATTGTGGAGAAATGCGTACCCTCGATTCTAAGGGGGACGTGGTAAGAGCCACTAATGAAAGCACAATTGAGGTGCCTTGAAAAGGTAAACGTTGACCTACCATACCAGTCAATCAATCATACCCACTGCTGGGTCTATCACCTGAGAATGAAAATCAAAAATCACAGGCTGGCAATCCTGCACTCCAGCAATATTTACCATAGGCAACACTTGGAAGCAACGAAAATGTCCATCAACAGAGGAATGCACCAAGAAGAAGTGGTCCATGTACACAATGGAATATTAGCCATGGAAAACATTGAAGCACTGCTCTTTGAGGCACCATAGATGAGCCTGGAGATAATCACAAAACATGAAGTAGGTCGGACAGCAAAACACCTATATCCTATATTATCACTTATGGCATTATCTAATAACTGACACAGATGAACATATTTCCAAAGAGAAAGACACTCACAGGCTTAGAAATCAAACTATGCTCATCTGAAAGGAAAGGAGGGGGGAAATTGAGAAATGAAGAGTAGTGTTACTATACATATACAAATACATATTATATACATGTATCAAAAAGACCGAACATATAGCAAGGGAGGTCAACGGAACACTGTAATATTTTCCATGGGAAGAGGATCTGTACATTAATAGACATACATAATGTACAAATGAACCAGACTGCGTACACAAAAGACAAACAATATTCTAAACTTTACCCAGATTAAAAAAAATTTAAAAACCAAGAAGAAGTAATGAGACATAAACTTATGGGGAGTTCTCCTGGCAAATTCCATTCTAATTTACAACCTAGGACAATGACTTCCAGAAAGGCTCTGCTGCCCTAGTACCCAGATTGGGGAATGGAGAAATGCTACCTCCTTGTGGCCGTTTCCCACAACAGCAGCTTTGAACCTACTGCAAAAGGTCACTAAATTTTCACCAACTTGCCGTTCTGTAAATGACACTTGCCCTCCAGAAAATTTCTGGGGTCAAAAATCGACCAAAAACTTCACAATAGGGCAACCTTCGAAGAAGACAATTTCAAGAGCTCTATTGTACTCACGGGTTTTTCTTTTAAGAGAAAAGAAAAAGGGGTAGGAATATGACGAATTTAAAAAAAAATTAATGACATGCATACCCATAATACAAAAACCTATCAGCTCACAGCAGTCAGAAGGGCCATTAGGAAAAATGCTGCAAAAAATAAACGGTGAAGGGAGTGTGGAGAAATGCGTACCCTCTTTTGTAAGCTGTGGCATGTAAAGAGCCACTAATGAAAACACAGTGTAGGTGCTTTGAAAAGGGAAACATTGAGCTACCAGTCAATCAATCACAACCACTGCTTGGCCTATCACCTGAGAAAATGAGAATCAAAAAGTCACAGGCTGGCAAACCTGTACGCCAGCAAGATTTACCATAGCCAGCACGTGGAAGCAATGAAAATGTCCATCAACCGAGGAATGCACCAAGAAGAAGTGGTCCACTTACAAAATGGAATATTACTCTAATAATAAATATAAATTAAATTTAAAAACAAACAAAAGCAAGGAGACATCAACATTTGTGGGTTTATCCGGGCACATTGCACTCTAATTTATAACCGAAAAACACCACTGGCCGGTAGGTCTGTTTCCCTAGTACCAGCAAGGGGAATGTAGAAAGGCTGCCGCTCTCTGGCCGTTACCTGCAAAAGCAGGTTTAAAGCCTGAGCTAATGTCACTTCATATGAACAAGTACTGCAGGGCTGTAAATGAAACCTGCCCTCAAAATGTCTTGAGGGAGATAATGGCCAAAATATTTCAAATGGTGACACATACTTTAAGAAAACACTTTGAAGAAATAAGCTCTAATCACAGCTGGAAAAATTAAAAGGACATGTCTTAAAGCTCAATTTCAACGCATTATGAGACTCATGCAAATTCAACCACAAAGAGGTATCAGCTCACACCACTCAGAATAATCATCAGCAAAAACTACAAAGAATAAATCCTGAAGGTGCTGGGAAGAAATACATGCCCTCCACATTAAGTGGGACATAACCTGGAAAGAACCACTAAGGAGAACAGAACAGAGGTGCCTTTAAAAGGTAAACATTGAGCTAGCATAAGATCCAGCAGACCTATTCCTGGACCTATAAACTAAGAAGACAGAATTGGAAGGACACAGGCACGCAAATCTGCATTGCATAGTATTACAATAGCCAAGATATGGAAGTAACCAAAAAGTCCACCGACAGATGGGTGGACAAAGAAGAACTGCTACCTGTACAGATGGAATGTGAGCTACTGAAAAAATGATACAATGCCATTTGCAGCACCATAGATGAGTCTAGAAGTAATCATGCAACTTGGAGTAAGTGAGAAAGCGAAAGACACATATCCTATCATATCACATATAGGGGTTACCTAAAAAATGATACAAACAAAGATATTTCCACAAACACTATCATAGATTCATTAAAAAAACTTATGGTTCACCAAATGGACAGGTGTGAGGATTGGATACATTACCATATTGAGGTTAACAGAGAGATACAAACACATGTGAAATATATAATCACCAAAGACCTACGCAATACCAAGAGAAGACTACTCAACATTGTGTCATAACCTACATGGGAAAAGGATCCGAAGAAGAATAGATATATGTGTATGTGTGAAAGAACCACATCTTGCACACCTAGAACAAACAAAACATTGTAATCAAGTTTGCTGTGATAAAAAATAAAAATTAAGTTAAAAATACCAACAAGAAATAATGAGACATAAACTTAAAGGGCTTTTTCCTCGCACATTCTATTCTAATTAACACCTAGAACACCACTTCCAGTAAGGCTCTGTTGCCCTAGTAACCAGATTTGGTAAAGGAGAAATGCTGCCGCCTTGTGGCCGATTCCCGCAAGAGCAACTTTTAACCCACAGCTAATAGTCACTTACCATTCATAAGCAAACAGGGCTGTAAAGGACACCTGCCCTCAAAATTGTGCTGAGGTAGGGAATGGATAAAAGAATTCAAAACAGGCAAAATGTTCACGAAGATAGTATGAAGACGTAAGTTTTACTCACTCTCTTTTTAAAGAAAGGAAAATGGATAAAAGCTCAGCCTCAGGAAGTATTAGACTCATGCAATCTAATCTACAAAAACTTTTCAACTCACACCAATCGACTGACCATTGGCAAAAAGTCTACAAACAATAAATGCTGAAGAGGTTTTAGAGAACTGTGTACCCTCTAGCTGCTGGTGAGATGTAAGAGGGTTAAACGCAAATAATGACAACAGAAAGGAGCTGCGTTTAAAAGGAAAAATTGAGGTACCATTCCATCCAGCAGGCACACCAATGGGCCACTCACCTGAGAAGACCAGAATGAAGAAGACCCGGGCTGCAAAAGCTGCACTGCAGCCTGATTCACAATAGACAAGACAGTGAAGCAACCAAAATGTCCATCAACAGATGAAACGATAAAGAAGAAGTGGTCCATGTACACAATGAATACTAGCCATGGAAAACAATGAAACACTGCTCTTTGAGGCACCATAGATGATCTTGGAGATAATCACAGAACATGAGGTAAGTCGGAAAGCAAAAGTCCTATATCCTATGATATCACTTATAGGCGTTATCTAATAACTGACACAAATGAACATATTTCCACACAGAAAGTCAATCACAGACTTATTAAAAAAAAACTATGCTTATCTAAAAGGAAAGGTGGGGGGAATGGATAAATGAAGATTAGCGTTACCATATGTATACAAATACATATTATATACATATATCAAAAAGACCAACCATATAGCAAGGAAGGATTACGGAACACTCTGTAATAATTTACACGGAAAGAGGATCTCTACATAAATAGTTATATACAATATGTAGATGAACCAGAGTGTGTACACCTTGGACGAACAACATTCTAACCATTACCCCAATTGAAAAAATTAAAACAACGAACTAGGAGTAATGAGACATAAACTTATGGGGGGTTTTCCTGGCACATTCCATCCAAATTTAAAACCTAGGCAAACAACTTCCAGAATGGCTCTGCTGCCCTAGTACCCAGATTTGGGAATGGAGAAATGCTGCATCCTTGTGGCCGTTTCCCACAAGAGCAGCTTTAAACCCACTGCAATATGTCACTAAATATTCTCCAATTGCTGGTCTGTAAATGACACCGGCCCTCCAAAAAATACTGAGGTCGAAAATCGAGCAAAAAATTCCAGAGTGCAACCTTCCAAAAAGAAAATTTGAAGAGGTTTATTATATTCACACTTTTTTGCTTTTTTCTTTTAACAGAAAAGAAAAAGGCGTGGAAAAATGATGAATTGTAGGAATTTTTACAGACATGTAAACCTAAATTACAAAAACCTATCAGCTCACACCAGTCAGAACGGCCATCAACAAAAATGCTGCAAACAATAAATGCTGACGTGATTGTGGAGAAATGCGTACCCTCGATTCTAAGGGGGACGTGGTAAGAGCCGCTAATGAAAGCACAATTGAGGTGCCTTGAAAAGGTAAACGTTGACATACCATACCAGTCAATCAATCATACCCACTGCTGGGTCTATCACCTGAGAATGAAAATCAAAAATCACAGGCTGGCAATCCTGCACTCCAGCAATATTTACCATAGGCAACACTTGGAAGCAACGAAAATGTCCATCAACAGAGGAATGCACCAAGAAGAAGTGGTCCATGTACACAATGGAATATTAGCCATGGAAAACATTGAAGCACTGCTCTTTGAGGCACCATAGATGAGCCTGGAAATAATCACAAAACATGAAGTAGGTCGGACAGCAAAACACCTATATCCTATATTATCACTTATGGCATTATCTAATAACTGACCCAGATGAACATATTTCCAAAGAGAAAGACACTCACAGGCTTAGAAATCAAACTATGCTCATCTGAAAGGAAAGGAGGGGGGAAATTGAGAAATGAAGAGTAGTGTTACTATACATATACAAATACATATTATATACATGTATCAAAAAGACCGCACATATAGCAAGGGAGGTCAACGGAACACTGTAATATTTTCCATGGGAAGAGGATCTGTACATTAATAGACATACATAATGTACAAATGAACCAGACTGCGTACACAAAAGACAAACAATATTCTAAACTTTACCCAGATTAAAAAAAATTTAAAAACCAAGAAGAAGTAATGAGACATAAACTTATGGGGAGTTCTCCTGGCAAATTCCATTCTAATTTACAACCTAGGACAATGACTTCCAGAAAGGCTCTGCTGCCCTAGTACCCAGATTGGGGAATGGAGAAATGCTACCTCCTTGTGGCCGTTTCCCACAACAGCAGCTTTGAACCTACTGCAAAAGGTCACTAAATTTTCACCAACTTGCCGTTCTGTAAATGACACTTGCCCTCCAGAAAATTTCTGGGGTCAAAAATCGACCAAAAACTTCACAATAGGGCAACCTTCGAAGAAGACAATTTCAAGAGCTCTATTGTACTCACGGGTTTTTCTTTTAAGAGAAAAGAAAAAGGGGTAGGAATATGACGAATTTAAAAAAAATTTAATGACATGCATACCCATAATACAAAAACCTATCAGCTCACAGCAGTCAGAAGGGCCATTAGGAAAAATGCTGCAAAAAATAAACGGTGAAGGGAGTGTGGAGAAATGCGTACCCTCTTTTGTAAGCTGTGGCATGTGAAGAGCCACTATTGAAAACACAGTGTAGGTGCTTTGAAAAGGGAAACATTGAGCTACCAGTCAATCAATCACAACCACTGCTTGGCCTATCACCTGAGAAAATGAGAATCAAAAAGTCACAGGCTGGCAAACCTGTACGCCAGCAAGATTTACCATAGCCAGCACGTGGAAGCAATGAAAATGTCCATCAACCGAGGAATGCACCAAGAAGAAGTGGTCCACTTACAAAATGGAATATTACTCTAATAATAAATATAAATTAAATTTAAAAACAAACAAAAGCAAGGAGACATCAACATTTGTGGGTTTATCCGGGCACATTGCACTCTAATTTATAACCGAAGAACACCACTGGCCGGTAGGTCTGTTTCCCTAGTACCAGCAAGGGGAATGTAGAAAGGCTGCCGCTCTCTGGCCGTTACCTGCAAAAGCAGGTTTAAAGCCTGAGCTAATGTCACTTCATATGAACAAGTACTGCAGGGCTGTAAATGAAACCTGCCCTCAAAATGTCTTGAGGGAGATAATGGCCAAAATATTTCAAATGGTGACACATACTTTAAGAAAACACTTTGAAGAAATAAGCTCTAATCACAGCTGGAAAAATTAAAAGGACATGTCTTAAAGCTCAATTTCAACGCATTATGAGACACATGCAAATTCAACCACAAAGAGGTATCAGCTCACACCACTCAGAATAATCATCAGCAAAAACTACAAAGAATAAATCCTGAAGGTGCTAGGAAGAAATACATGCCCTCCACATTAAGTGGGACATAACCTGGAAAGAACCACTAAGGAGAACAGAACAGAGGTGCCTTTAAAAGGTAAACATTGAGCTAGCGTATGATCCAGCAGATCTATTCCTGGACCTATAAACTAAGAAGACAGAATTGGAAGGACACAGGCACGCAAATCTGCACTGCATAGTATTACAATAGCCAAGATATGGAAGTAACCAAAAAGTCCATCGACAGATGGGTGGACAAAGAAGAACTGCTACCTGTACAGATGGAATGTGAGCTACTGAAAAAATGATACAATGCCATTTGCAGCACCATAGATGAGTCTAGAAGTAATCATGCAACTTGGAGTAAGTGAGAAAGCGAAAGACACATATCCTATCATATCACATATAGGGGTTACCTAAAAAATGATACAAACAAAGATATTTCCACAAACACTATCATAGATTCATTAAAAAAACTTATGGTTCACCAAATGGACAGGTGTGAGGATTGGATACATTACCATATTGAGGTTAACAGAGAGATACAAACACATGTGAAATATATAATCACCAAAGACCTACGCAATACCAAGAGAAGACTACTCAACATTGTGTCATAACCTACATGGGAAAAGGATCCGAAGAAGAATAGATATATGTGTATGTGTGAAAGAACCACATCTTGCACACCTAGAACAAACAAAACATTGTAATCAAGTTTGCTGTGATAAAAAATAAAAATTAAGTTAAAAATACCAACAAGAAATAATGAGACATAAACTTAAAGGGCTTTTTCCTCGCACATTCTATTCTAATTAACACCTAGAACACCACTTCCAGTAAGGCTCTGTTGCCCTAGTAACCAGATTTGGTAAAGGAGAAATGCTGCCGCCTTGTGGCCGATTCCCGCAAGAGCAACTTTTAACCCACAGCTAATAGTCACTTACCATTCATAAGCAAACAGGGCTGTAAAGGACACCTGCCCTCAAAATTGTGCTGAGGTAGGGAATGGATAAAAGAATTCAAAACAGGCAAAATGTTCACGAAGATAGTATGAAGACGTAAGTTTTACTCACTCTCTTTTTAAAGAAAGGAAAATGGATAAAAGCTCAGCCTCAGGAAGTATTAGACTCATGCAATCTAATCTACAAAAACTTTTCAACTCACACCAATCGACTGACCATTGGCAAAAAGTCTACAAACAATAAATGCTGAAGAGGTTTTAGAGAACTGTGTACCCTCTAGCTGCTGGTGAGATGTAAGAGGGTTAAACGCAAATAATGACAACAGAAAGGAGCTGCGTTTAAAAGGAAAAATTGAGGTACCATTCCATCCAGCAGGCACACCAATGGGCCACTCACCTGAGAAGACCAGAATGAAGAAGACCCGGGCTGCAAAAGCTGCACTGCAGCCTGATTCACAATAGACAAGACAGTGAAGCAACCAAAATGTCCATCAACAGATGAAACGATAAAGAAGAAGTGGTCCATGTACACAATGAATACTAGCCATGGAAAACAATGAAACACTGCTCTTTGAGGCACCATAGATGATCTTGGAGATAATCACAGAACATGAGGTAAGTCGGAAAGCAAAAGTCCTATATCCTATGATATCACTTATAGGCGTTATCTAATAACTGACACAAATGAACATATTTCCACACAGAAAGTCAATCACAGACTTATTAAAAAAAAACTATGCTTATCTAAAAGGGAAGGTGGGGGGAATGGATAAATGAAGATTAGCGTTACCATATGTATACAAATACATATTATATACATATATCAAAAAGACCAACCATATAGCAAGGAAGGATTACGGAACACTCTGTAATAATTTACACGGAAAGAGGATCTCTACATAAATAGTTATATACAATATGTAGATGAACCAGAGTGTGTACACCTTGGACGAACAACATTCTAACCATTACCCCAATTGAAAAAATTAAAACAACGAACTAGGAGTAATGAGACATAAACTTATGGGGGGTTTTCCTGGCACATTCCATCCAAATTTAAAACCTAGGCAAACAACTTCCAGAATGGCTCTGCTGCCCTAGTACCCAGATTTGGGAATGGAGAAATGCTGCATCCTTGTGGCCGTTTCCCACAAGAGCAGCTTTAAACCCACTGCAATATGTCACTAAATATTCTCCAATTGCTGGTCTGTAAATGACACCGGCCCTCCAAAAAATACTGAGGTCGAAAATCGAGCAAAAAATTCCAGAGTGCAACCTTCCAAAAAGAAAATTTGAAGAGGTTTATTATATTCACACTTTTTTGCTTTTTTCTTTTAACAGAAAAGAAAAAGGCGTGGAAAAATGATGAATTGTAGGAATTTTTACAGACATGTAAACCTAAATTACAAAAACCTATCAGCTCACACCAGTCAGAACGGCCATCAACAAAAATGCTGCAAACAATAAATGCTGACGTGATTGTGGAGAAATGCGTACCCTCGATTCTAAGGGGGACGTGGTAAGAGCCGCTAATGAAAGCACAATTGAGGTGCCTTGAAAAGGTAAACGTTGACATACCATACCAGTCAATCAATCATACCCACTGCTGGGTCTATCACCTGAGAATGAAAATCAAAAATCACAGGCTGGCAATCCTGCACTCCAGCAATATTTACCATAGGCAACACTTGGAAGCAACGAAAATGTCCATCAACAGAGGAATGCACCAAGAAGAAGTGGTCCATGTACACAATGGAATATTAGCCATGGAAAACATTGAAGCACTGCTCTTTGAGGCACCATAGATGAGCCTGGAAATAATCACAAAACATGAAGTAGGTCGGACAGCAAAACACCTATATCCTATATTATCACTTATGGCATTATCTAATAACTGACCCAGATGAACATATTTCCAAAGAGAAAGACACTCACAGGCTTAGAAATCAAACTATGCTCATCTGAAAGGAAAGGAGGGGGGAAATTGAGAAATGAAGAGTAGTGTTACTATACATATACAAATACATATTATATACATGTATCAAAAAGACCGCACATATAGCAAGGGAGGTCAACGGAACACTGTAATATTTTCCATGGGAAGAGGATCTGTACATTAATAGACATACATAATGTACAAATGAACCAGACTGCGTACACAAAAGACAAACAATATTCTAAACTTTACCCAGATTAAAAAAAATTTAAAAACCAAGAAGAAGTAATGAGACATAAACTTATGGGGAGTTCTCCTGGCAAATTCCATTCTAATTTACAACCTAGGACAATGACTTCCAGAAAGGCTCTGCTGCCCTAGTACCCAGATTGGGGAATGGAGAAATGCTACCTCCTTGTGGCCGTTTCCCACAACAGCAGCTTTGAACCTACTGCAAAAGGTCACTAAATTTTCACCAACTTGCCGTTCTGTAAATGACACTTGCCCTCCAGAAAATTTCTGGGGTCAAAAATCGACCAAAAACTTCACAATAGGGCAACCTTCGAAGAAGACAATTTCAAGAGCTCTATTGTACTCACGGGTTTTTCTTTTAAGAGAAAAGAAAAAGGGGTAGGAATATGACGAATTTAAAAAAAATTTAATGACATGCATACCCATAATACAAAAACCTATCAGCTCACAGCAGTCAGAAGGGCCATTAGGAAAAATGCTGCAAAAAATAAACGGTGAAGGGAGTGTGGAGAAATGCGTACCCTCTTTTGTAAGCTGTGGCATGTGAAGAGCCACTATTGAAAACACAGTGTAGGTGCTTTGAAAAGGGAAACATTGAGCTACCAGTCAATCAATCACAACCACTGCTTGGCCTATCACCTGAGAAAATGAGAATCAAAAAGTCACAGGCTGGCAAACCTGTACGCCAGCAAGATTTACCATAGCCAGCACGTGGAAGCAATGAAAATGTCCATCAACCGAGGAATGCACCAAGAAGAAGTGGTCCACTTACAAAATGGAATATTACTCTAATAATAAATATAAATTAAATTTAAAAACAAACAAAAGCAAGGAGACATCAACATTTGTGGGTTTATCCGGGCACATTGCACTCTAATTTATAACCGAAGAACACCACTGGCCGGTAGGTCTGTTTCCCTAGTACCAGCAAGGGGAATGTAGAAAGGCTGCCGCTCTCTGGCCGTTACCTGCAAAAGCAGGTTTAAAGCCTGAGCTAATGTCACTTCATATGAACAAGTACTGCAGGGCTGTAAATGAAACCTGCCCTCAAAATGTCTTGAGGGAGATAATGGCCAAAATATTTCAAATGGTGACACATACTTTAAGAAAACACTTTGAAGAAATAAGCTCTAATCACAGCTGGAAAAATTAAAAGGACATGTCTTAAAGCTCAATTTCAACGCATTATGAGACACATGCAAATTCAACCACAAAGAGGTATCAGCTCACACCACTCAGAATAATCATCAGCAAAAACTACAAAGAATAAATCCTGAAGGTGCTAGGAAGAAATACATGCCCTCCACATTAAGTGGGACATAACCTGGAAAGAACCACTAAGGAGAACAGAACAGAGGTGCCTTTAAAAGGTAAACATTGAGCTAGCGTATGATCCAGCAGATCTATTCCTGGACCTATAAACTAAGAAGACAGAATTGGAAGGACACAGGCACGCAAATCTGCACTGCATAGTATTACAATAGCCAAGATATGGAAGTAACCAAAAAGTCCATCGACAGATGGGTGGACAAAGAAGAACTGCTACCTGTACAGATGGAATGTGAGCTACTGAAAAAATGATACAATGCCATTTGCAGCACCATAGATGAGTCTAGAAGTAATCATGCAACTTGGAGTAAGTGAGAAAGCGAAAGACACATATCCTATCATATCACATATAGGGGTTACCTAAAAAATGATACAAACAAAGATATTTCCACAAACACTATCATAGATTCATTAAAAAAACTTATGGTTCACCAAATGGACAGGTGTGAGGATTGGATACATTACCATATTGAGGTTAACAGAGAGATACAAACACATGTGAAATATATAATCACCAAAGACCTACGCAATACCAAGAGAAGACTACTCAACATTGTGTCATAACCTACATGGGAAAAGGATCCGAAGAAGAATAGATATATGTGTATGTGTGAAAGAACCACATCTTGCACACCTAGAACAAACAAAACATTGTAATCAAGTTTGCTGTGATAAAAAATAAAAATTAAGTTAAAAATACCAACAAGAAATAATGAGACATAAACTTAAAGGGCTTTTTCCTCGCACATTCTATTCTAATTAACACCTAGAACACCACTTCCAGTAAGGCTCTGTTGCCCTAGTAACCAGATTTGGTAAAGGAGAAATGCTGCCCCCTTGTGGCCGATTCCCGCAAGAGCAACTTTTAACCCACAGCTAATAGTCACTTACCATTCATAAGCAAACAGGGCTGTAAAGGACACCTGCCCTCAAAATTGTGCTGAGGTAGGGAATGGATAAAAGAATTCAAAACAGGCAAAATGTTCACGAAGATAGTATGAAGACGTAAGTTTTACTCACTCTCTTTTTAAAGAAAGGAAAATGGATAAAAGCTCAGCCTCAGGAAGTATTAGACTCATGCAATCTAATCTACAAAAACTTTTCAACTCACACCAATCGACTGACCATTGGCAAAAAGTCTACAAACAATAAATGCTGAAGAGGTTTTAGAGAACTGTGTACCCTCTAGCTGCTGGTGAGATGTAAGAGGGTTAAACGCAAATAATGACAACAGAAAGGAGCTGCGTTTAAAAGGAAAAATTGAGGTACCATTCCATCCAGCAGGCACACCAATGGGCCACTCACCTGAGAAGACCAGAATGAAGAAGACCCGGGCTGCAAAAGCTGCACTGCAGCCTGATTCACAATAGACAAGACAGTGAAGCAACCAAAATGTCCATCAACAGATGAAACGATAAAGAAGAAGTGGTCCATGTACACAATGAATACTAGCCATGGAAAACAATGAAACACTGCTCTTTGAGGCACCATAGATGATCTTGGAGATAATCACAGAACATGAGGTAAGTCGGAAAGCAAAAGTCCTATATCCTATGATATCACTTATAGGCGTTATCTAATAACTGACACAAATGAACATATTTCCACACAGAAAGTCAATCACAGACTTATTAAAAAAAAACTATGCTTATCTAAAAGGGAAGGTGGGGGGAATGGATAAATGAAGATTAGCGTTACCATATGTATACAAATACATATTATATACATATATCAAAAAGACCAACCATATAGCAAGGAAGGATTACGGAACACTCTGTAATAATTTACACGGAAAGAGGATCTCTACATAAATAGTTATATACAATATGTAGATGAACCAGAGTGTGTACACCTTGGACGAACAACATTCTAACCATTACCCCAATTGAAAAAATTAAAACAACGAACTAGGAGTAATGAGACATAAACTTATGGGGGGTTTTCCTGGCACATTCCATCCAAATTTAAAACCTAGGCAAACAACTTCCAGAATGGCTCTGCTGCCCTAGTACCCAGATTTGGGAATGGAGAAATGCTGCATCCTTGTGGCCGTTTCCCACAAGAGCAGCTTTAAACCCACTGCAAAAGGTCACTAAATATTCACCAATTGCAGGTCTGTAAATGACACCGGCCCTCCAAAAAATACTGAGGTCGAAAATCGACCAAAAAATTCCAGAGTGCAACCTTCCAAAAAGAAAATTTGAAGAGGTATATTATACTCACACTTTTTTTCTTTTTTCTTTTAACAGAAAATAAAAAGGCGTGGAAAAATGATGAATTGTAGGAACTTTTACAGACATGTAAACCCAAATTACAAAAACCAATCAGCTCACACCAGTCAGAACTGCCATCAACAAAAATGCTGCAAACAATAAATGCTGACGTGATTGTGGAGAAATGCGTACCCTCGATTCTAAGGGGGATGTGGTAAGAGCCACTAATGAAAGCACAATTGAGGTGCCTTGAAAAGGTAAACGTTGACCTACCATACCAGTCAATCAATCATACCCACTGCTGGGTCTATCACCTGAGAAAATGAAAATCAAAAATCACAGGCTGGCAATCCTGCACTGCAGCAATATTTACCATAGGCAACTCTTGGAAGCAATGAAAATGTCCATTAACAGAGGAATGCACCAAGAAGAAGTGGTCCATGTACACAATGGAATATTAGCCATGGAAAACATTGAAGCACTGCTCTTTGAGGCACCATAGATGAGCCTGGAGATAATCACAAAACATGAAGTAGGTCGGAAAGCAAAACACCTATATCCTATATTATCACTTATGGCATTATCTAATAACTGACACAGATGAACATATTTCCAAAGAGAAAGACACTCATAGGCTTAGGAAACAAACTATGCTCATCTGAAAGGAAAGGAGGGGGGAAATTGAGAAATGAAGATTAGTGTTACTATACATATACAAACACATATTATATACATGTATCAAAAACACCGAACATATAGCAAGGGAGGTCGATGGAACACTGTAGTATTTTACATGGGAAGAGGATCTGTACATTAATAGACATACAGAATGTACAAATGAACCAGATTGTGTACACCTAGGACAAACAATATTCTAAACTTTTCCCAGATTAAAAAAATTTTAAAAACCAAGAAGAAGTAATGAGACATAAACTTATGGGGATTTCTCCTGGAAAATTCCATTCTAATTTACAACCTAGGACAATGACTTCCAGAAAGGCTCTGCTGCCCTAGTACCCAGATTGGGGAATGGAGAAATGCT
The DNA here is from genome assembly GCF_965194825.1 of Balaenoptera physalus. Lineage (NCBI taxonomy): Eukaryota > Metazoa > Chordata > Mammalia > Artiodactyla > Balaenopteridae > Balaenoptera > Balaenoptera physalus. The sequence goes on from NC_138885.1 coordinate 26,964,645, forward strand.
ACCTCCTTGTGGCCGTTTCCCTCAACAGCAGCTTTGAACCCCCTGCAAATGGTCACTAAATTTTCACCAACTTGCCGTTCTGTAAATGACACTTGCCCTCCAGAAAATTTCTGGGGTCAAAAATCGACCAAAAACTTCACAAGAGGGCAACCTTCGAAGCAGACAATTTCAAGAGGTCTATTGTACTCACGGGTTTTTCTTTTAAGAGAAAAGAAAAAGGGGTAGGAATATGACGAATTAAAAAAAATTTAATGACATGCATACCCATAATACAAAAACCTATCAGCTCACAGCAGTCAGAATGGCCATTAGGAAAAATGCTGCAAAAAATAAATGGTGAAGGGAGTGTGGAGAAATGCGTACCCTCTTTTGTAAGGGGTGGCATGTAAAGAGCCACTAATGAAAACACAGTGTAGGTGCTTTGAAAAGGGAAACATTGAGCTACCAGTCAATCAATCACAACCACTGCTTGGCCTATCACCTGAGAAAATGAGAATCAAAAAGTCACAGGCTGGCAAACCTGTACGCCAGCAAGATTTACCATAGCCAGCACGTGGAAGCAATGAAAATGTCCATCAACCGAGGAATGCACCAAGAAGAAGTGGTCCACTTACAAAATGGAATATTACTCTAATAATAAATATAAATTAAATTTAAAAACAAACAAAAGCAAGGAGACATCAACATTTGTGGGTTTATCCGGGCACATTGCACTCTAATTTATAACCGAAGAACACCACTGGCCGGTAGGTCTGTTTCCCTAGTACCAGCAAGGGGAATGTAGAAAGGCTGCCGCTCTCTGGCCGTTACCTGCAAAAGCAGGTTTAAAGCCTGAGCTAATGTCACTTCATATGAACAAGTACTGCAGGGCTGTAAATGAAACCTGCCCTCAAAATGTCTTGAGGGAGATAATGGCCAAAATATTTCAAATGGTGACACATACTTTAAGAAAACACTTTGAAGAAATAAGCTCTAATCACAGCTGGAAAAATTAAAAGGACATGTCTTAAAGCTCAATTTCAACGCATTATGAGACACATGCAAATTCAACCACAAAGAGGTATCAGCTCACACCACTCAGAATAATCATCAGCAAAAACTACAAAGAATAAATCCTGAAGGTGCTAGGAAGAAATACATGCCCTCCACATTAAGTGGGACATAACCTGGAAAGAACCACTAAGGAGAACAGAACAGAGGTGCCTTTAAAAGGTAAACATTGAGCTAGCGTATGATCCAGCAGATCTATTCCTGGACCTATAAACTAAGAAGACAGAATTGGAAGGACACAGGCACGCAAATCTGCACTGCATAGTATTACAATAGCCAAGATATGGAAGTAACCAAAAAGTCCATCGACAGATGGGTGGACAAAGAAGAACTGCTACCTGTACAGATGGAATGTGAGCTACTGAAAAAATGATACAATGCCATTTGCAGCACCATAGATGAGTCTAGAAGTAATCATGCAACTTGGAGTAAGTGAGAAAGCGAAAGACACATATCCTATCATATCACATATAGGGGTTACCTAAAAAATGATACAAACAAAGATATTTCCACAAACACTATCATAGATTCATTAAAAAAACTTATGGTTCACCAAATGGACAGGTGTGAGGATTGGATACATTACCATATTGAGGTTAACAGAGAGATACAAACACATGTGAAATATATAATCACCAAAGACCTACGCAATACCAAGAGAAGACTACTCAACATTGTGTCATAACCTACATGGGAAAAGGATCCGAAGAAGAATAGATATATGTGTATGTGTGAAAGAACCACATCTTGCACACCTAGAACAAACAAAACATTGTAATCAAGTTTGCTGTGATAAAAAATAAAAATTAAGTTAAAAATACCAACAAGAAATAATGAGACATAAACTTAAAGGGCTTTTTCCTCGCACATTCTATTCTAATTAACACCTAGAACACCACTTCCAGTAAGGCTCTGTTGCCCTAGTAACCAGATTTGGTAAAGGAGAAATGCTGCCGCCTTGTGGCCGATTCCCGCAAGAGCAACTTTTAACCCACAGCTAATAGTCACTTACCATTCATAAGCAAACAGGGCTGTAAAGGACAACTGCCCTCAAAATTGTGCTGAGGTAGGGAATGGATAAAAGAATTCAAAACAGGCAAAATGTTCACGAAGATAGTATGAAGACGTAAGTTTTACTCACTCTCTTTTTAAAGAAAGGAAAATGGATAAAAGCTCAGCCTCAGGAAGTATTAGACTCATGCAATCTAATCTACAAAAACTTTTCAACTCACACCAATCGACTGACCATTGGCAAAAAGTCTACAAACAATAAATGCTGAAGAGGTTTTAGAGAACTGTGTACCCTCTAGCTGCTGGTGAGATGTAAGAGGGTTAAACGCAAATAATGACAACAGAAAGGAGCTGCGTTTAAAAGGAAAAATTGAGGTACCATTCCATCCAGCAGGCACACCAATGGGCCACTCACCTGAGAAGACCAGAATGAAGAAGACCCGGGCTGCAAAAGCTGCACTGCAGCCTGATTCACAATAGACAAGACAGTGAAGCAACCAAAATGTCCATCAACAGATGAAACGATAAAGAAGAAGTGGTCCATGTACACAATGAATACTAGCCATGGAAAACAATGAAACACTGCTCTTTGAGGCACCATAGATGATCTTGGAGATAATCACAGAACATGAGGTAAGTCGGAAAGCAAAAGTCCTATATCCTATGATATCACTTATAGGCGTTATCTAATAACTGACACAAATGAACATATTTCCACACAGAAAGTCAATCACAGACTTATTAAAAAAAAACTATGCTTATCTAAAAGGGAAGGTGGGGGGAATGGATAAATGAAGATTAGCGTTACCATATGTATACAAATACATATTATATACATATATCAAAAAGACCAACCATATAGCAAGGAAGGATTACGGAACACTCTGTAATAATTTACACGGAAAGAGGATCTCTACATAAATAGTTATATACAATATGTAGATGAACCAGAGTGTGTACACCTTGGACGAACAACATTCTAACCATTACCCCAATTGAAAAAATTAAAACAACGAACTAGGAGTAATGAGACATAAACTTATGGGGGGTTTTCCTGGCACATTCCATCCAAATTTAAAACCTAGGCAAACAACTTCCAGAATGGCTCTGCTGCCCTAGTACCCAGATTTGGGAATGGAGAAATGCTGCATCCTTGTGGCCGTTTCCCACAAGAGCAGCTTTAAACCCACTGCAAAATGTCACTAAATATTCTCCAATTGCTGGTCTGTAAATGACACCGGCCCTCCAAAAAATACTGAGGTCGAAAATCGAGCAAAAAATTCCAGAGTGCAACCTTCCAAAAAGAAAATTTGAAGAGGTTTATTATATTCACACTTTTTTGCTTTTTTCTTTTAACAGAAAAGAAAAAGGCGTGGAAAAATGATGAATTGTAGGAATTTTTACAGACATGTAAACCTAAATTACAAAAACCTATCAGCTCACACCAGTCAGAACGGCCATCAACAAAAATGCTGCAAACAATAAATGCTGACGTGATTGTGGAGAAATGCGTACCCTCGATTCTAAGGGGGACGTGGTAAGAGCCACTAATGAAAGCACAATTGAGGTGCCTTGAAAAGGTAAACGTTGACATACCATACCAGTCAATCAATCATACCCACTGCTGGGTCTATCACCTGAGAATGAAAATCAAAAATCACAGGCTGGCAATCCTGCACTCCAGCAATATTTACCATAGGCAACACTTGGAAGCAACGAAAATGTCCATCAACAGAGGAATGCACCAAGAAGAAGTGGTCCATGTACACAATGGAATATTAGCCATGGAAAACATTGAAGCACTGCTCTTTGAGGCACCATAGATGAGCCTGGAGATAATCACAAAACATGAAGTAGGTCGGACAGCAAAACACCTATATCCTATATTATCACTTATGGCATTATCTAATAACTGACCCAGATGAACATATTTCCAAAGAGAAAGACACTCACAGGCTTAGAAATCAAACTATGCTCATCTGAAAGGAAAGGAGGGGGGAAATTGAGAAATGAAGAGTAGTGTTACTATACATATACAAATACATATTATATACATGTATCAAAAAGACCGAACATATAGCAAGGGAGGTCAACGGAACACTGTAATATTTTACATGGGAAGAGGATCTGTACATTAATAGACATACATAATGTACAAATGAACCAGACTGCGTACACAAAAGACAAACAATATTCTAAACTTTACCCAGATTAAAAAAAATTTAAAAACCAAGAAGAAGTAATGAGACATAAACTTATGGGGAGTTCTCCTGGCAAATTCCATTCTAATTTACAACCTAGGACAATTACTTCCAGAAAGGCTCTGCTGCCCTAGTACCCAGATTGGGGAATGGAGAAATGCTACCTCCTTGTGGCCGTTTCCCACAACAGCAGCTTTGAACCCCCTGCAAATGGTCACTAAATTTTCACCAACTTGCCGTTCTGTAAATGACACTTGCCCTCCAGAAAATTTCTGGGGTCAAAAATCGACCAAAAACTTCACAAGAGGGCAACCTTCGAAGCAGACAATTTCAAGAGCTCTATTGTACTCACGGGTTTTTCTTTTAAGAGAAAAGAAAAAGGGGTAGGAATATGACGAATTAAAAAAAATTTAATGACATGCATACCCATAATACAAAAACCTATCAGCTCACAGCAGTCAGAATGGCCATTAGGAAAAATGCTGCAAAAAATAAATGGTGAAGGGAGTGTGGAGAAATGCGTACCCTCTTTTGTAAGGGGTGGCATGTAAAGAGCCACTAATGAAAACACAGTGTAGGTGCTTTGAAAAGGGAAACATTGAGCTACCAGTCAATCAATCACAACCACTGCTTGGCCTATCACCTGAGAAAATGAGAATCAAAAAGTCACAGGCTGGCAAACCTGTACGCCAGCAAGATTTACCATAGCCAGCACGTGGAAGCAATGAAAATGTCCATCAACCGAGGAATGCACCAAGAAGAAGTGGTCCACTTACAAAATGGAATATTACTCTAATAATAAATATAAATTAAATTTAAAAACAAACAAAAGCAAGGAGACATCAACATTTGTGGGTTTATCCGGGCACATTGCACTCTAATTTATAACCGAAGAACACCACTGGCCGGTAGGTCTGTTTCCCTAGTACCAGCAAGGGGAATGTAGAAAGGCTGCCGCTCTCTGGCCGTTACCTGCAAAAGCAGGTTTAAAGCCTGAGCTAATGTCACTTCATATGAACAAGTACTGCAGGGCTGTAAATGAAACCTGCCCTCAAAATGTCTTGAGGGAGATAATGGCCAAAATATTTCAAATGGTGACACATACTTTAAGAAAACACTTTGAAGAAATAAGCTCTAATCACAGCTGGAAAAATTAAAAGGACATGTCTTAAAGCTCAATTTCAACGCATTATGAGACACATGCAAATTCAACCACAAAGAGGTATCAGCTCACACCACTCAGAATAATCATCAGCAAAAACTACAAAGAATAAATCCTGAAGGTGCTGGGAAGAAATGCATGCCCTCCACATTAAGTGGGACATAACCTGGAAAGAACCACTAAGGAGAACAGAACAGAGGTGCCTTTAAAAGGTAAACATTGAGCTAGCGTATGATCCAGCAGATCTATTCCTGGACCTACAAACTAAGAAGACAGAATTGGAAGGACACAGGCACGCAAATCTGCACTGCATAGTATTACAATAGCCAAGATATGGAAGTAACCAAAAAGTCCATCGACAGATGGGTGGACAAAGAAGAACTGCTACCTGTACAGATGGAATGTGAGCTACTGAAAAAATGATACAATGCCATTTGCAGCACCATAGATGAGTCTAGAAGTAATCATGCAACTTGGAGTAAGTGAGAAAGCGAAAGACACATATCCTATCATATCACATATAGGGGTTACCTAAAAAATGATACAAACAAAGATATTTCCACAAACACTATCATAGATTCATTAAAAAAACTTATGGTTCACCAAATGGACAGGTGTGAGGATTGGATACATTACCATATTGAGGTTAACAGAGAGATACAAACACATGTGAAATATATAATCACCAAAGACCTACGCAATACCAAGAGAAGACTACTCAACATTGTGTCATAACCTACATGGGAAAAGGATCCGAAGAAGAATAGATATATGTGTATGTGTGAAAGAACCACATCTTGCACACCTAGAACAAACAAAACATTGTAATCAAGTTTGCTGTGATAAAAAATAAAAATTAAGTTAAAAATACCAACAAGAAATAATGAGACATAAACTTAAAGGGCTTTTTCCTCGCACATTCTATTCTAATTAACACCTAGAACACCACTTCCAGTAAGGCTCTGTTGCCCTAGTAACCAGATTTGGTAAAGGAGAAATGCTGCCGCCTTGTGGCCGATTCCCGCAAGAGCAACTTTTAACCCACAGCTAATAGTCACTTACCATTCATAAGCAAACAGGGCTGTAAAGGACACCTGCCCTCAAAATTGTGCTGAGGTAGGGAATGGATAAAAGAATTCAAAACAGGCAAAATGTTCACGAAGATAGTATGAAGACGTAAGTTTTACTCACTCTCTTTTTAAAGAAAGGAAAATGGATAAAAGCTCAGCCTCAGGAAGTATTAGACTCATGCAATCTAATCTACAAAAACTTTTCAACTCACACCAATCGACTGACCATTGGCAAAAAGTCTACAAACAATAAATGCTGAAGAGGTTTTAGAGAACTGTGTACCCTCTAGCTGCTGGTGAGATGTAAGAGGGTTAAACGCAAATAATGACAACAGAAAGGAGCTGCGTTTAAAAGGAAAAATTGAGGTACCATTCCATCCAGCAGGCACACCAATGGGCCACTCACCTGAGAAGACCAGAATGAAGAAGACCCGGGCTGCAAAAGCTGCACTGCAGCCTGATTCACAATAGACAAGACAGTGAAGCAACCAAAATGTCCATCAACAGATGAAACGATAAAGAAGAAGTGGTCCATGTACACAATGAATACTAGCCATGGAAAACAATGAAACACTGCTCTTTGAGGCACCATAGATGATCTTGGAGATAATCACAGAACATGAGGTAAGTCGGAAAGCAAAAGTCCTATATCCTATGATATCACTTATAGGCGTTATCTAATAACTGACACAAATGAACATATTTCCACACAGAAAGTCAATCACAGACTTATTAAAAAAAAACTATGCTTATCTAAAAGGAAAGGTGGGGGGAATGGATAAATGAAGATTAGCGTTACCATATGTATACAAATACATATTATATACATATATCAAAAAGACCAACCATATAGCAAGGAAGGATTACGGAACACTCTGTAATAATTTACACGGAAAGAGGATCTCTACATAAATAGTTATATACAATATGTAGATGAACCAGAGTGTGTACACCTTGGACGAACAACATTCTAACCATTACCCCAATTGAAAAAATTAAAACAACGAACTAGGAGTAATGAGACATAAACTTATGGGGGGTTTTCCTGGCACATTCCATCCAAATTTAAAACCTAGGCAAACAACTTCCAGAATGGCTCTGCTGCCCTAGTACCCAGATTTGGGAATGGAGAAATGCTGCATCCTTGTGGCCGTTTCCCACAAGAGCAGCTTTAAACCCACTGCAAAATGTCACTAAATATTCTCCAATTGCTGGTCTGTAAATGACACCGGCCCTCCAAAAAATACTGAGGTCGAAAATCGAGCAAAAAATTCCAGAGTGCAACCTTCCAAAAAGAAAATTTGAAGAGGTTTATTATAGTCACACTTTTTTGCTTTTTTCTTTTAACAGAAAAGAAAAAGGCGTGGAAAAATGATGAATTGTAGGAATTTTTACAGACATGTAAACCTAAATTACAAAAACCTATCAGCTCACACCAGTCAGAACGGCCATCAACAAAAATGCTGCAAACAATAAATGCTGACGTGATTGTGGAGAAATGCGTACCCTCGATTCTAAGGGGGACGTGGTAAGAGCCACTAATGAAAGCACAATTGAGGTGCCTTGAAAAGGTAAACGTTGACATACCATACCAGTCAATCAATCATACCCACTGCTGGGTCTATCACCTGAGAATGAAAATCAAAAATCACAGGCTGGCAATCCTGCACTCCAGCAATATTTACCATAGGCAACACTTGGAAGCAACGAAAATGTCCATCAACAGAGGAATGCACCAAGAAGAAGTGGTCCATGTACACAATGGAATATTACCCATGGAAAACATTGAAGCACTGCTCTTTGAGGCACCATAGATGAGCCTGGAGATAATCACAAAACATGAAGTAGGTCGGACAGCAAAACACCTATATCCTATATTATCACTTATGGCATTATCTAATAACTGACCCAGATGAACATATTTCCAAAGAGAAAGACACTCACAGGCTTAGAAATCAAACTATGCTCATCTGAAAGGAAAGGAGGGGGGAAATTGAGAAATGAAGAGTAGTGTTACTATACATATACAAATACATATTATATACATGTATCAAAAAGACCGAACATATAGCAAGGGAGGTCAACGGAACACTGTAATATTTTACATGGGAAGAGGATCTGTACATTAATAGACATACATAATGTACAAATGAACCAGACTGCGTACACAAAAGACAAACAATATTCTAAACTTTACCCAGATTAAAAAAAATTTAAAAACCAAGAAGAAGTAATGAGACATAAACTTATGGGGAGTTCTCCTGGCAAATTCCATTCTAATTTACAACCTAGGACAATGACTTCCAGAAAGGCTCTGCTGCCCTAGTACCCAGATTGGGGAATGGAGAAATGCTACCTCCTTGTGGCCGTTTCCCACAACAGCAGCTTTGAACCCCCTGCAAATGGTCACTAAATTTTCACCAACTTGCCGTTCTGTAAATGACACTTGCCCTCCAGAAAATTTCTGGGGTCAAAAATCGACCAAAAACTTCACAAGAGGGCAACCTTCGAAGCAGACAATTTCAAGAGCTCTATTGTACTCACGGGTTTTTCTTTTAAGAGAAAAGAAAAAGGGGTAGGAATATGACGAATTAAAAAAAATTTAATGACATGCATACCCATAATACAAAAACCTATCAGCTCACAGCAGTCAGAATGGCCATTAGGAAAAATGCTGCAAAAATAAATGGTGAAGGGAGTGTGGAGAAATGCGTACCCTCTTTTGTAAGGGGTGGCATGTAAAGAGCCACTAATGAAAACACAGTGTAGGTGCTTTGAAAAGGGAAACATTGAGCTACCAGTCAATCAATCACAACCACTGCTTGGCCTATCACCTGAGAAAATGAGAATCAAAAAGTCACAGGCTGGCAAACCTGTACGCCAGCAAGATTTACCATAGCCAGCACGTGGAAGCAATGAAAATGTCCATCAACCGAGGAATGCACCAAGAAGAAGTGGTCCACTTACAAAATGGAATATTACTCTAATAATAAATATAAATTAAATTTAAAAACAAACAAAAGCAAGGAGACATCAACATTTGTGGGTTTATCCGGGCACATTGCACTCTAATTTATAACCGAAGAACACCACTGGCCGGTAGGTCTGTTTCCCTAGTACCAGCAAGGGGAATGTAGAAAGGCTGCCGCTCTCTGGCCGTTACCTGCAAAAGCAGGTTTAAAGCCTGAGCTAATGTCACTTCATATGAACAAGTACTGCAGGGCTGTAAATGAAACCTGCCCTCAAAATGTCTTGAGGGAGATAATGGCCAAAATATTTCAAATGGTGACACATACTTTAAGAAAACACTTTGAAGAAATAAGCTCTAATCACAGCTGGAAAAATTAAAAGGACATGTCTTAAAGCTCAATTTCAACGCATTATGAGACACATGCAAATTCAACCACAAAGAGGTATCAGCTCACACCACTCAGAATAATCATCAGCAAAAACTACAAAGAATAAATCCTGAAGGTGCTGGGAAGAAATGCATGCCCTCCACATTAAGTGGGACATAACCTGGAAAGAACCACTAAGGAGAACAGAACAGAGGTGCCTTTAAAAGGTAAACATTGAGCTAGCGTATGATCCAGCAGATCTATTCCTGGACCTATAAACTAAGAAGACAGAATTGGAAGGACACAGGCACGCAAATCTGCACTGCATAGTATTACAATAGCCAAGATATGGAAGTAACCAAAAAGTCCATCGACAGATGGGTGGACAAAGAAGAACTGCTACCTGTACAGATGGAATGTGAGCTACTGAAAAAATGATACAATGCCATTTGCAGCACCATAGATGAGTCTAGAAGTAATCATGCAACTTGGAGTAAGTGAGAAAGCGAAAGACACATATCCTATCATATCACATATAGGGGTTACCTAAAAAATGATACAAACAAAGATATTTCCACAAACACTATCATAGATTCATTAAAAAAACTTATGGTTCACCAAATGGACAGGTGTGAGGATTGGATACATTACCATATTGAGGTTAACAGAGAGATACAAACACATGTGAAATATATAATCACCAAAGACCTACGCAATACCAAGAGAAGACTACTCAACATTGTGTCATAACCTACATGGGAAAAGGATCCGAAGAAGAATAGATATATGTGTATGTGTGAAAGAACCACATCTTGCACACCTAGAACAAACAAAACATTGTAATCAAGTTTGCTGTGATAAAAAATAAAAATTAAGTTAAAAATACCAACAAGAAATAATGAGACATAAACTTAAAGGGCTTTTTCCTCGCACATTCTATTCTAATTAACACCTAGAACACCACTTCCAGTAAGGCTCTGTTGCCCTAGTAACCAGATTTGGTAAAGGAGAAATGCTGCCGCCTTGTGGCCGATTCCCGCAAGAGCAACTTTTAACCCACAGCTAATAGTCACTTACCATTCATAAGCAAACAGGGCTGTAAAGGACACCTGCCCTCAAAATTGTGCTGAGGTAGGGAATGGATAAAAGAATTCAAAACAGGCAAAATGTTCACGAAGATAGTATGAAGACGTAAGTTTTACTCACTCTCTTTTTAAAGAAAGGAAAATGGATAAAAGCTCAGCCTCAGGAAGTATTAGACTCATGCAATCTAATCTACAAAAACTTTTCAACTCACACCAATCGACTGACCATTGGCAAAAAGTCTACAAACAATAAATGCTGAAGAGGTTTTAGAGAACTGTGTACCCTCTAGCTGCTGGTGAGATGTAAGAGGGTTAAACGCAAATAATGACAACAGAAAGGAGCTGCGTTTAAAAGGAAAAATTGAGGTACCATTCCATCCAGCAGGCACACCAATGGGCCACTCACCTGAGAAGACCAGAATGAAGAAGACCCGGGCTGCAAAAGCTGCACTGCAGCCTGATTCACAATAGACAAGACAGTGAAGCAACCAAAATGTCCATCAACAGATGAAACGATAAAGAAGAAGTGGTCCATGTACACAATGAATACTAGCCACGGAAAACAATGAAACACTGCTCTTTGAGGCACCATAGATGATCTTGGAGATAATCACAGAACATGAGGTAAGTCGGAAAGCAAAAGTCCTATATCCTATGATATCACTTATAGGCGTTATCTAATAACTGACACAAATGAACATATTTCCACACAGAAAGTCAATCACAGACTTATTAAAAAAAAACTATGCTTATCTAAAAGGAAAGGTGGGGGGAATGGATAAATGAAGATTAGCGTTACCATATGTATACAAATACATATTATATACATATATCAAAAAGACCAACCATATAGCAAGGAAGGATTACGGAACACTCTGTAATAATTTACACGGAAAGAGGATCTCTACATAAATAGTTATATACAATATGTAGATGAACCAGAGTGTGTACACGTTGGACGAACAACATTCTTACCATTACCCCAGTTGAAAAAATTAAAACAACGAACTAGGAGTAATGAGACATAAACTTATGGGGGGTTTTCCTGGCACATTCCATCCAAATTTAAAACCTAAGCAAACAACTTCCAGAATGGCTCTGATGCCCTAGTAACCCAGATTTGGGAATGGAGAAATGCTGCATCCTGGTGGCCGTTTCCCACAAGAGCAGCTTTAAACCCACTGCAAAAGGTCACTAAATATTCACCAATTGCAGGTCTGTAAATGACACCGGCCCTCCAAAAAATACTGAGGTCGAAAATCGACCAAAAAATTCCAGAGTGCAACCTTCCAAAAAGAAAATTTGAAGAGGTATATTATACTCACACTTTTTTTCTTTTTTCTTTTAACAGAAAAGAAAAAGGCGTGGAAAAATGATGAATTGTAGGAATTTTTACAGACATGTAAACCCAAATTACAAAAACCTATCAGCTCACACCAGTCAGAACTGCCATCAACAAAAATGCTGCAAACAATAAATGCTGACGTGATTGTGGAGAAATGTGTACCCTCGATTCTAATGGGGATGTGGTAAGAGCCACTAATGAAAGCACAATTGAGGTGCCTTGAAAAGGTAAACGTTGACCTACCATACCAGTCAATCAATCATACCCACTGCTGGGTCTATCACCTGAGAAAATGAAAATCAAAAATCACAGGCTGGCAATCCTGCACTCCAGCAATATTTACCATAGGCAACACTTGGAAGCAACGAAAATGTCCATCAACAGAGGAATGCACCAAGAAGAAGTGGTCCATGTACACAATGGAATATTAGCCATGGAAAACATTGAAGCACTGCTCTTTGAGGCACCATAGATGAGCCTGGAAATAATCACAAAACATGAAGTAGGTCGGACAGCAAAACACCTATATCCTATATTATCACTTATGGCATTATCTAATAACTGACACAGATGAACATATTTCCAAAGAGAAAGACACTCACAGGCTTAGAAATCAAACTATGCTCATCTGAAAGGAAAGGAGGGGGGAAATTGAGAAATGAAGAGTAGTGTTACTATACATATACAAATACATATTATATACATGTATCAAAAAGACCGAACATATAGCAAGGGAGGTCAACGGAACACTGTAATATTTTACATGGGAAGAGGATCTGTACATTAATAGACATACATAATGTACAAATGAACCAGACTGCGTACACAAAAGACAAACAATATTCTAAACTTTACCCAGATTAAAAAAAATTAAAAACCAAGAAGAAGTAATGAGACATAAACTTATGGGGAGTTCTCCTGGCAAATTCCATTCTAATTTACAACCTAGGACAATGACTTCCAGAAAGGCTCTGCTGCCCTAGTACCCAGATTGGGGAATGGAGAAATGCTACCTCCTTGTGGCCGTTTCCCACAACAGCAGCTTTGAACCTACTGCAAAAGGTCACTAAATTTTCACCAACTTGCCGTTCTGTAAATGACACTTGCCCTCCAGAAAATTTCTGGGGTCAAAAATCGACCAAAAACTTCACAAGAGGGCAACCTTCGAAGCAGACAATTTCAAGAGCTCTATTGTACTCACGGGTTTTTCTTTTAAGAGAAAAGAAAAAGGGGTAGGAATATGACGAATTAAAAAAAATTTAATGACATGCATACCCATAATACAAAAACCTATCAGCTCACAGCAGTCAGAATGGCCATTAGGAAAAATGCTGCAAAAAATAAATGGTGAAGGGAGTGTGGAGAAATGCGTACCCTCTTTTGTAAGGGGTGGCATGTAAAGAGCCACTAATGAAAACACAGTGTAGGTGCATTGAAAAGGGAAACATTGAGCTACCAGTCAATCAATCACAACCACTGCTTGGCCTATCACCTGAGAAAATGAGAATCAAAAAGTCACCGGCTGGCAAACCTGTACGCCAGCAAGATTTACCATAGCCAGCACGTGGAAGCAATGAAAATGTCCATCAACCGAGGAATGCACCAAGAAGAAGTGGTCCACTTACAAAATGGAATATTACTCTAATAATAAATATAAATTAAATTTAAAAACAAACAAAAGCAAGGAGACATCAACATTTGTGGGTTTATCCGGGCACATTGCACTCTAATTTATAACCGAAGAACACCACTGGCCGGTAGGTCTGTTTCCCTAGTACCAGCAAGGGGAATGTAGAAAGGCTGCCGCTCTCTGGCCGTTACCTGCAAAAGCAGGTTTAAAGCCTGAGCTAATGTCACTTCATATGAACAAGTACTGCAGGGCTGTAAATGAAACCTGCCCTCAAAATGTCTTGAGGGAGATAATGGCCAAAATATTTCAAATGGTGACACATACTCTAAGAAAACACTTTGAAGAAATAAGCTCTAATCACAGCTGGAAAAATTAAAAGGACATGTCTTAAAGCTCAATTTCAACGCATTATGAGACACATGCAAATTCAACCACAAAGAGGTATCAGCTCACACCACTCAGAATAATCATCAGCAAAAACTACAAAGAATAAATCCTGAAGGTGCTGGGAAGAAATACATGCCCTCCACATTAAGTGGGACATAACCTGGAAAGAACCACTAAGGAGAACAGAACAGAGGTGCCTTTAAAAGGTAAACATTGAGCTAGCGTATGATCCAGCAGATCTATTCCTGGACCTATAAACTAAGAAGACAGAATTGGAAGGACACAGGCACGCAAATCTGCACTGCATAGTATTACAATAGCCAAGATATGGAAGTAACCAAAAAGTCCATCGACAGATGGGTGGACAAAGAAGAACTGCTACCTGTACAGATGGAATGTGAGCTACTGAAAAAATGATACAATGCCATTTGCAGCACCATAGATGAGTCTAGAAGTAATCATGCAACTTGGAGTAAGTGAGAAAGCGAAAGACACATATCCTATCATATCACATATAGGGGTTACCTAAAAAATGATACAAACAAAGATATTTCCACAAACACTATCATAGATTCATTAAAAAAACTTATGGTTCACCAAATGGACAGGTGTGAGGATTGGATACATTACCATATTGAGGTTAACAGAGAGATACAAACACATGTGAAATATATAATCACCAAAGACCTACGCAATACCAAGAGAAGACTACTCAACATTGTGTCATAACCTACATGGGAAAAGGATCCGAAGAAGAATAGATATATGTGTATGTGTGAAAGAACCACATCTTGCACACCTAGAACAAACAAAACATTGTAATCAAGTTTGCTGTGATAAAAAATAAAAATTAAGTTAAAAATACCAACAAGAAATAATGAGACATAAACTTAAAGGGCTTTTTCCTCGCACATTCTATTCTAATTAACACCTAGAACACCACTTCCAGTAAGGCTCTGTTGCCCTAGTAACCAGATTTGGTAAAGGAGAAATGCTGCCGCCTTGTGGCCGATTCCCGCAAGAGCAACTTTTAACCCACAGCTAATAGTCACTTACCATTCATAAGCAAACAGGGCTGTAAAGGACACCTGCCCTCAAAATTGTGCTGAGGTAGGGAATGGATAAAAGAATTCAAAACAGGCAAAATGTTCACGAAGATAGTATGAAGACGTAAGTTTTACTCACTCTCTTTTTAAAGAAAGGAAAATGGATAAAAGCTCAGCCTCAGGAAGTATTAGACTCATGCAATCTAATCTACAAAAACTTTTCAACTCACACCAATCGACTGACCATTGGCAAAAAGTCTACAAACAATAAATGCTGAAGAGGTTTTAGAGAACTGTGTACCCTCTAGCTGCTGGTGAGATGTAAGAGGGTTAAACGCAAATAATGACAACAGAAAGGAGCTGCGTTTAAAAGGAAAAATTGAGGTACCATTCCATCCAGCAGGCACACCAATGGGCCACTCACCTGAGAAGACCAGAATGAAGAAGACCCGGGCTGCAAAAGCTGCACTGCAGCCTGATTCACAATAGACAAGACAGTGAAGCAACCAAAATGTCCATCAACAGATGAAACGATAAAGAAGAAGTGGTCCATGTACACAATGAATACTAGCCACGGAAAACAATGAAACACTGCTCTTTGAGGCACCATAGATGATCTTGGAGATAATCACAGAACATGAGGTAAGTCGGAAAGCAAAAGTCCTATATCCTATGATATCACTTATAGGCGTTATCTAATAACTGACACAAATGAACATATTTCCACACAGAAAGTCAATCACAGACTTATTAAAAAAAAACTATGCTTATCTAAAAGGAAAGGTGGGGGGAATGGATAAATGAAGATTAGCGTTACCATATGTATACAAATACATATTATATACATATATCAAAAAGACCAACCATATAGCAAGGAAGGATTACGGAACACTCTGTAATAATTTACACGGAAAGAGGATCTCTACATAAATAGTTATATACAATATGTAGATGAACCAGAGTGTGTACACGTTGGACGAACAACATTCTTACCATTACCCCAGTTGAAAAAATTAAAACAACGAACTAGGAGTAATGAGACATAAACTTATGGGGGGTTTTCCTGGCACATTCCATCCAAATTTAAAACCTAGGCAAACAACTTCCAGAATGGCTCTGATGCCCTAGTAACCCAGATTTGGGAATGGAGAAATGCTGCATCCTGGTGGCCGTTTCCCACAAGAGCAGCTTTAAACCCACTGCAAAAGGTCACTAAATATTCACCAATTGCAGGTCTGTAAATGACACCGGCCCTCCAAAAAATACTGAGGTCGAAAATCGACCAAAAAATTCCAGAGTGCAACCTTCCAAAAAGAAAATTTGAAGAGGTATATTATACTCACACTTTTTTTCTTTTTTCTTTTAACAGAAAAGAAAAAGGCGTGGAAAAATGATGAATTGTAGGAATTTTTACAGACATGTAAACCCAAATTACAAAAACCTATCAGCTCACACCAGTCAGAACTGCCATCAACAAAAATGCTGCAAACAATAAATGCTGACGTGATTGTGGAGAAATGTGTACCCTCGATTCTAATGGGGATGTGGTAAGAGCCACTAATGAAAGCACAATTGAGGTGCCTTGAAAAGGTAAACGTTGACCTACCATACCAGTCAATCAATCATACCCACTGCTGGGTCTATCACCTGAGAAAATGAAAATCAAAAATCACAGGCTGGCAATCCTGCACTCCAGCAATATTTACCATAGGCAACACTTGGAAGCAACGAAAATGTCCATCAACAGAGGAATGCACCAAGAAGAAGTGGTCCATGTACACAATGGAATATTACCCATGGAAAACATTGAAGCACTGCTCTTTGAGGCACCATAGATGAGCCTGGAGATAATCACAAAACATGAAGTAGGTCGGACAGCAAAACACCTATATACTATATTATCACTTATGGCATTATCTAATAACTGACACAGATGAACATATTTCCAAAGAGAAAGACACTCACAGGCTTAGAAATCAAACTATGCTCATCTGAAAGGAAAGGAGGGGGGGAAATTGAGAAATGAAGATTAGTGTTACTATACATATACAAATACATATTATATACATGTATCAAAAAGACCGAACATATAGCAAGGGAGGTCAACGGAACACTGTAATATTTTACATGGGAAGAGGATCTGTACATTAATAGACATACATAATGTACAAAGGAACCAGACTGCGTACACCAAAGACAAACAATATTCTAAACTTTACCCAGATTAAAAAAATTTAAAAACCAAGAAGAAGTAATGAGACATAAACTTATGGGGACTTCTCCTGGCAAATTCCATTCTAATTTACAACCTAGGACAATGACTTCCAGAAAGGCTCTGCTGCCCTAGTACCCAGATTGGGGAATGGAGAAATGCTACCTCCTTGTGGCCGTTTCCCACAACAGCAGCTTTGAACCTACTGCAAAAGGTCACTAAATTTTCACCAACTTGCCGTTCTGTAAATGACACTTGCCCTCCAGAAAATTTCTGGGGTCAAAAATCGACCAAAAACTTCACAAGAGGGCAACCTTCGAAGCAGACAATTTCAAGAGCTATATTGTACTCACGGGTTTTTCTTTTAAGAGAAAAGAAAAAGGGGTAGGAATATGACGAATTAAAAAAAATTTAATGACATGCATACCCATAATACAAAAACCTATCAGCTCACAGCAGTCAGAATGGCCATTAGGAAAAATGCTGCAAAAAATAAATGGTGAAGGGAGTGTGGAGAAATGCGTACCCTCTTTTGTAAGGGGTGGAACGTAAAGAGCCACTAATGAAAACACAGTGTAGGTGCTTTGAAAAGGGAAACATTGAGCTACCAGTCAATCAATCACAACCACTGCTTGGCCTATCACCTGAGAAAATGAGAATCAAAAAGTCACAGGCTGGCAAACCTGTACGCCAGCAAGATTTACCATAGCCAGCACGTGGAAGCAATGAAAATGTCCATCAACCGAGGAATGCACCAAGAAGAAGTGGTCCACTTACAAAATGGAATATTACTCTAATAATAAATATAAATTAAATTTAAAAACAAACAAAAGCAAGGAGACATCAACATTTGTGGGTTTATCCGGGCACATTGCACTCTAATTTATAACCGAAGAACACCACTGGCCGGTAGGTCTGTTTCCCTAGTACCAGCAAGGGGAATGTAGAAAGGCTGCCGCTCTCTGGCCGTTACCTGCAAAAGCAGGTTTAAAGCCTGAGCTAATGTCACTTCATATGAACAAGTACTGCAGGGCTGTAAATGAAACCTGCCCTCAAAATGTCTTGAGGGAGATAATGGCCAAAATATTTCAAATGGTGACACATACTTTAAGAAAACACTTTGAAGAAATAAGCTCTAATCACAGCTGGAAAAATTAAAAGGACATGTCTTAAAGCTCAATTTCAACGCATTATGAGACACATGCAAATTCAACCACAAAGAGGTATCAGCTCACACCACTCAGAATAATCATCAGCAAAAACTACAAAGAATAAATCCTGAAGGTGCTGGGAAGAAATACATGCCCTCCACATTAAGTGGGACATAACCTGGAAAGAACCACTAAGGAGAACAGAACAGAGGTGCCTTTAAAAGGTAAACATTGAGCTAGCGTATGATCCAGCAGATCTATTCCTGGACCTATAAACTAAGAAGACAGAATTGGAAGGACACAGGCACGCAAATCTGCACTGCATAGTATTACAATAGCCAAGATATGGAAGTAACCAAAAAGTCCATCGACAGATGGGTGGACAAAGAAGAACTGCTACCTGTACAGATGGAATGTGAGCTACTGAAAAAATGATACAATGCCATTTGCAGCACCATAGATGAGTCTAGAAGTAATCATGCAACTTGGAGTAAGTGAGAAAGCGAAAGACACATATCCTATCATATCACATATAGGGGTTACCTAAAAAATGATACAAACAAAGATATTTCCACAAACACTATCATAGATTCATTAAAAAAACTTATGGTTCACCAAATGGACAGGTGTGAGGATTGGATACATTACCATATTGAGGTTAACAGAGAGATACAAACACATGTGAAATATATAATCACCAAAGACCTACGCAATACCAAGAGAAGACTACTCAACATTGTGTCATAACCTACATGGGAAAAGGATCCGAAGAAGAATAGATATATGTGTATGTGTGAAAGAACCACATCTTGCACACCTAGAACAAACAAAACATTGTAATCAAGTTTGCTGTGATAAAAAATAAAAATTAAGTTAAAAATACCAACAAGAAATAATGAGACATAAACTTAAAGGGCTTTTTCCTCGCACATTCTATTCTAATTAACACCTAGAACACCACTTCCAGTAAGGCTCTGTTGCCCTAGTAACCAGATTTGGTAAAGGAGAAATGCTGCCGCCTTGTGGCCGATTCCCGCAAGAGCAACTTTTAACCCACAGCTAATAGTCACTTACCATTCATAAGCAAACAGGGCTGTAAAGGACACCTGCCCTCAAAATTGTGCTGAGGTAGGGAATGGATAAAAGAATTCAAAACAGGCAAAATGTTCACGAAGATAGTATGAAGACGTAAGTTTTACTCACTCTCTTTTTAAAGAAAGGAAAATGGATAAAAGCTCAGCCTCAGGAAGTATTAGACTCATGCAATCTAATCTACAAAAACTTTTCAACTCACACCAATCGACTGACCATTGGCAAAAAGTCTACAAACAATAAATGCTGAAGAGGTTTTAGAGAACTGTGTACCCTCTAGCTGCTGGTGAGATGTAAGAGGGTTAAACGCAAATAATGACAACAGAAAGGAGCTGCGTTTAAAAGGAAAAATTGAGGTACCATTCCATCCAGCAGGCACACCAATGGGCCACTCACCTGAGAAGACCAGAATGAAGAAGACCCGGGCTGCAATAGCTGCACTGCAGCCTGATTCACAATAGACAAGACAGTGAAGCAACCAAAATGTCCATCAACAGATGAAACGATAAAGAAGAAGTGGTCCATGTACACAATGAATACTAGCCACGGAAAACAATGAAACACTGCTATTTGAGGCACCATAGATGATCTTGGAGATAATCACAGAACATGAGGTAAGTCGGAAAGCAAAAGTCCTATATCCTATGATATCACTTATAGGCGTTATCTAATAACTGACACAAATGAACATATTTCCACACAGAAAGTCAATCACAGACTTATTAAAAAAAAACTATGCTTATCTAAAAGGAAAGGTGGGGGGAATGGATAAATGAAGATTAGCGTTACCATATGTATACAAATACATATTATATACATATATCAAAAAGACCAACCATATAGCAAGGAAGGATTATGGAACACTCTGTAATAATTTACACGGAAAGAGGATCTCTACATAAATAGTTATATACAATATGTAGATGAACCAGAGTGTGTACACGTTGGACGAACAACATTCTTACCATTACCCCAGTTGAAAAAATTAAAACAACGAACTAGGAGTAATGAGACATAAACTTATGGGGGGTTTTCCTGGCACATTCCATCCAAATTTAAAACCTAGGCTAACAACTTCCAGAATGGCTCTGATGCCCTAGTAACCCAGATTTGGGAATGGAGAAATGCTGCATCCTGGTGGCCGTTTCCCACAAGAGCAGCTTTAAACCCACTGCAAAAGGTCACTAAATATTCACCAATTGCAGGTCTGTAAATGACACCGGCCCTCCAAAAAATACTGAGGTCGAAAATCGACCAAAAAATTCCAGAGTGCAACCTTCCAAAAAGAAAATTTGAAGAGGTATATTATACTCACACTTTTTTTCTTTTTTCTTTTAACAGAAAAGAAAAAGGCGTGGAAAAATGATGAATTGTAGGAATTTTTACAGACATGTAAACCCAAATTACAAAAACCTATCAGCTCACACCAGTCAGAACTGCCATCAACAAAAATGCTGCAAACAATAAATGCTGACGTGATTGTGGAGAAATGTGTACCCTCGATTCTAATGGGGATGTGGTAAGAGCCACTAATGAAAGCACAATTGAGGTGCCTTGAAAAGGTAAACGTTGACCTACCATACCAGTCAATCAATCATACCCACTGCTGGGTCTATCACCTGAGAAAATGAAAATCAAAAATCACAGGCTGGCAATCCTGCACTCCAGCAATATTTACCATAGGCAACACTTGGAAGCAACGAAAATGTCCATCAACAGAGGAATGCACCAAGAAGAAGTGGTCCATGTACACAATGGAATATTACCCATGGAAAACATTGAAGCACTGCTCTTTGAGGCACCATAGATGAGCCTGGAGATAATCACAAAACATGAAGTAGGTCGGAGAGCAAAACACCTATATACTATATTATCACTTATGGCATTATCTAATAACTGACACAGATGAACATATTTCCAAAGAGAAAGACACTCACAGGCTTAGAAATCAAACTATGCTCATCTGAAAGGAAAGGAGGGGGGAAATTGAGAAATGAAGATTAGTGTTACTATACATATACAAATACATATTATATACATGTATCAAAAAGACCGAACATATAGCAAGGGAGGTCAACGGAACACTGTAATATTTTACATGGGAAGAGGATCTGTACATTAATAGACATACATAATGTACAAAGGAACCAGACTGCGTACACCAAAGACAAACAATATTCTAAACTTTACCCAGATTAAAAAAATTTAAAAACCAAGAAGAAGTAATGAGACATAAACTTATGGGGACTTCTCCTGGCAAATTCCATTCTAATTTACAACCTAGGACAATGACTTCCAGAAAGGCTCTGCTGCCCTAGTACCCAGATTGGGGAATGGAGAAATGCTACCTCCTTGTGGCCGTTTCCCACAACAGCAGCTTTGAACCTACTGCAAAAGGTCACTAAATTTTCACCAACTTGCCGTTCTGTAAATGACACTTGCCCTCCAGAAAATTTCTGGGGTCAAAAATCGACCAAAAACTTCACAAGAGGGCAACCTTCGAAGCAGACAATTTCAAGAGCTATATTGTACTCACGGGTTTTTCTTTTAAGAGAAAAGAAAAAGGGGTAGGAATATGACGAATTAAAAAAAATTTAATGACATGCATACCCATAATACAAAAACCTATCAGCTCACAGCAGTCAGAATGGCCATTAGGAAAAATGCTGCAAAAAATAAATGGTGAAGGGAGTGTGGAGAAATGCGTACCCTCTTTTGTAAGGGGTGGCACGTAAAGAGCCACTAATGAAAACACAGTGTAGGTGCTTTGAAAAGGGAAACATTGAGCTACCAGTCAATCAATCACAACCACTGCTTGGCCTATCACCTGAGAAAATGAGAATCAAAAAGTCACAGGCTGGCAAACCTGTACGCCAGCAAGATTTACCATAGCCAGCACGTGGAAGCAATGAAAATGTCCATCAACCGAGGAATGCACCAAGAAGAAGTGGTCCACTTACAAAATGGAATATTACTCTAATAATAAATATAAATTAAATTTAAAAACAAACAAAAGCAAGGAGACATCAACATTTGTGGGTTTATCCGGGCACATTGCACTCTAATTTATAACCGAAGAACACCACTGGCCGGTAGGTCTGTTTCCCTAGTACCAGCAAGGGGAATGTAGAAAGGCTGCCGCTCTCTGGCCGTTACCTGCAAAAGCAGGTTTAAAGCCTGAGCTAATGTCACTTCATATGAACAAGTACTGCAGGGCTGTAAATGAAACCTGCCCTCAAAATGTCTTGAGGGAGATAATGGCCAAAATATTTCAAATGGTGACACATACTTTAAGAAAACACTTTGAAGAAATAAGCTCTAATCACAGCTGGAAAAATTAAAAGGACATGTCTTAAAGCTCAATTTCAACGCATTATGAGACACATGCAAATTCAACCACAAAGAGGTATCAGCTCACACCACTCAGAATAATCATCAGCAAAAACTACAAAGAATAAATCCTGAAGGTGCTGGGAAGAAATACATGCCCTCCACATTAAGTGGGACATAACCTGGAAAGAACCACTAAGGAGAACAGAACAGAGGTGCCTTTAAAAGGTAAACATTGAGCTAGCGTATGATCCAGCAGATCTATTCCTGGACCTATAAACTAAGAAGACAGAATTGGAAGGACACAGGCACGCAAATCTGCACTGCATAGTATTACAATAGCCAAGATATGGAAGTAACCAAAAAGTCCATCGACAGATGGGTGGACAAAGAAGAACTGCTACCTGTACAGATGGAATGTGAGCTACTGAAAAAATGATACAATGCCATTTGCAGCACCATAGATGAGTCTAGAAGTAATCATGCAACTTGGAGTAAGTGAGAAAGCGAAAGACACATATCCTATCATATCACATATAGGGGTTACCTAAAAAATGATACAAACAAAGATATTTCCACAAACACTATCATAGATTCATTAAAAAAACTTATGGTTCACCAAATGGACAGGTGTGAGGATTGGATACATTACCATATTGAGGTTAACAGAGAGATACAAACACATGTGAAATATATAATCACCAAAGACCTACGCAATACCAAGAGAAGACTACTCAACATTGTGTCATAACCTACATGGGAAAAGGATCCGAAGAAGAATAGATATATGTGTATGTGTGAAAGAACCACATCTTGCACACCTAGAACAAACAAAACATTGTAATCAAGTTTGCTGTGATAAAAAATAAAAATTAAGTTAAAAATACCAACAAGAAATAATGAGACATAAACTTAAAGGGCTTTTTCCTCGCACATTCTATTCTAATTAACACCTAGAACACCACTTCCAGTAAGGCTCTGTTGCCCTAGTAACCAGATTTGGTAAAGGAGAAATGCTGCCGCCTTGTGGCCGATTCCCGCAAGAGCAACTTTTAACCCACAGCTAATAGTCACTTACCATTCATAAGCAAACAGGGCTGTAAAGGACACCTGCCCTCAAAATTGTGCTGAGGTAGGGAATGGATAAAAGAATTCAAAACAGGCAAAATGTTCACGAAGATAGTATGAAGACGTAAGTTTTACTCACTTTCTTTTTAAAGAAAGGAAAATGGATAAAAGCTCAGCCTCAGGAAGTATTAGACTCATGCAATCTAATCTACAAAAACTTTTCAACTCACACCAATCGACTGACCATTGGCAAAAAGTCTACAAACAATAAATGCTGAAGAGGTTTTAGAGAACTGTGTACCCTCTAGCTGCTGGTGAGATGTAAGAGGGTTAAACGCAAATAATGACAACAGAAAGGAGCTGCGTTTAAAAGGAAAAATTGAGGTACCATTCCATCCAGCAGGCACACCAATGGGCCACTCACCTGAGAAGACCAGAATGAAGAAGACCCGGGCTGCAATAGCTGCACTGCAGCCTGATTCACAATAGACAAGACAGTGAAGCAACCAAAATGTCCATCAACAGATGAAACGATAAAGAAGAAGTGGTCCATGTACACAATGAATACTAGCCACGGAAAACAATGAAACACTGCTATTTGAGGCACCATAGATGATCTTGGAGATAATCACAGAACATGAGGTAAGTCGGAAAGCAAAAGTCCTATATCCTATGATATCACTTATAGGCGTTATCTAATAACTGACACAAATGAACATATTTCCACACAGAAAGTCAATCACAGACTTATTAAAAAAAAACTATGCTTATCTAAAAGGAAAGGTGGGGGGAATGGATAAATGAAGATTAGCGTTACCATATGTATACAAATACATATTATATACATATATCAAAAAGACCAACCATATAGCAAGGAAGGATTATGGAACACTCTGTAATAATTTACACGGAAAGAGGATCTCTACATAAATAGTTATATACAATATGTAGATGAACCAGAGTGTGTACACGTTGGACGAACAACATTCTTACCATTACCCCAGTTGAAAAAATTAAAACAACGAACTAGGAGTAATGAGACATAAACTTATGGGGGGTTTTCCTGGCACATTCCATCCAAATTTAAAACCTAGGCAAACAACTTCCAGAATGGCTCTGATGCCCTAGTAACCCAGATTTGGGAATGGAGAAATGCTGCATCCTGGTGGCCGTTTCCCACAAGAGCAGCTTTAAACCCACTGCAAAAGGTCACTAAATATTCACCAATTGCAGGTCTGTAAATGACACCGGCCCTCCAAAAAATACTGAGGTCGAAAATCGACCAAAAAATTCCAGAGTGCAACCTTCCAAAAAGAAAATTTGAAGAGGTATATTATACTCACACTTTTTTTCTTTTTTCTTTTAACAGAAAAGAAAAAGGCGTGGAAAAATGATGAATTGTAGGAATTTTTACAGACATGTAAACCCAAATTACAAAAACCTATCAGCTCACACCAGTCAGAACTGCCATCAACAAAAATGCTGCAAACAATAAATGCTGACGTGATTGTGGAGAAATGTGTACCCTCGATTCTAATGGGGATGTGGTAAGAGCCACTAATGAAAGCACAATTGAGGTGCCTTGAAAAGGTAAACGTTGACCTACCATACCAGTCAATCAATCATACCCACTGCTGGGTCTATCACCTGAGAAAATGAAAATCAAAAATCACAGGCTGGCAATCCTGCACTCCAGCAATATTTACCATAGGCAACACTTGGAAGCAACGAAAATGTCCATCAACAGAGGAATGCACCAAGAAGAAGTGGTCCATGTACACAATGGAATATTACCCATGGAAAACATTGAAGCACTGCTCTTTGAGGCACCATAGATGAGCCTGGAGATAATCACAAAACATGAAGTAGGTCGGAGAGCAAAACACCTATATACTATATTATCACTTATGGCATTATCTAATAACTGACACAGATGAACATATTTCCAAAGAGAAAGACACTCACAGGCTTAGAAATCAAACTATGCTCATCTGAAAGGAAAGGAGGGGGGAAATTGAGAAATGAAGAGTAGTGTTACTATACATATACAAATACATATTATATACATGTATCAAAAAGACCGAACATATAGCAAGGGAGGTCAACGGAACACTGTAATATTTTACATGGGAAGAGGATCTGTACATTAATAGACATACATAATGTACAAAGGAACCAGACTGCGTACACCAAAGACAAACAATATTCTAAACTTTACCCAGATTAAAAAAATTTAAAAACCAAGAAGAAGTAATGAGACATAAACTTATGGGGACTTCTCCTGGCAAATTCCATTCTAATTTACAACCTAGGACAATGACTTCCAGAAAGGCTCTGCTGCCCTAGTACCCAGATTGGGGAATGGAGAAATGCTACCTCCTTGTGGCCGTTTCCCACAACAGCAGCTTTGAACCTACTGCAAAAGGTCACTAAATTTTCACCAACTTGCCGTTCTGTAAATGACACTTGCCCTCCAGAAAATTTCTGGGGTCAAAAATCGACCAAAAACTTCACAAGAGGGCAACCTTCGAAGCAGACAATTTCAAGAGCTATATTGTACTCACGGGTTTTTCTTTTAAGAGAAAAGAAAAAGGGGTAGGAATATGACGAATTAAAAAAAATTTAATGACATGCATACCCATAATACAAAAACCTATCAGCTCACAGCAGTCAGAATGGCCATTAGGAAAAATGCTGCAAAAAATAAATGGTGAAGGGAGTGTGGAGAAATGCGTACCCTCTTTTGTAAGGGGTGGCACGTAAAGAGCCACTAATGAAAACACAGTGTAGGTGCTTTGAAAAGGGAAACATTGAGCTACCAGTCAATCAATCACAACCACTGCTTGGCCTATCACCTGAGAAAATGAGAATCAAAAAGTCACAGGCTGGCAAACCTGTACGCCAGCAAGATTTACCATAGCCAGCACGTGGAAGCAATGAAAATGTCCATCAACCGAGGAATGCACCAAGAAGAAGTGGTCCACTTACAAAATGGAATATTACTCTAATAATAAATATAAATTAAATTTAAAAACAAACAAAAGCAAGGAGACATCAACATTTGTGGGTTTATCCGGGCACATTGCACTCTAATTTATAACCGAAGAACACCACTGGCCGGTAGGTCTGTTTCCCTAGTACCAGCAAGGGGAATGTAGAAAGGCTGCCGCTCTCTGGCCGTTACCTGCAAAAGCAGGTTTAAAGCCTGAGCTAATGTCACTTCATATGAACAAGTACTGCAGGGCTGTAAATGAAACCTGCCCTCAAAATGTCTTGAGGGAGATAATGGCCAAAATATTTCAAATGGTGACACATACTTTAAGAAAACACTTTGAAGAAATAAGCTCTAATCACAGCTGGAAAAATTAAAAGGACATGTCTTAAAGCTCAATTTCAACGCATTATGAGACACATGCAAATTCAACCACAAAGAGGTATCAGCTCACACCACTCAGAATAATCATCAGCAAAAACTACAAAGAATAAATCCTGAAGGTGCTGGGAAGAAATACATGCCCTCCACATTAAGTGGGACATAACCTGGAAAGAACCACTAAGGAGAACAGAACAGAGGTGCCTTTAAAAGGTAAACATTGAGCTAGCGTATGATCCAGCAGATCTATTCCTGGACCTATAAACTAAGAAGACAGAATTGGAAGGACACAGGCACGCAAATCTGCACTGCATAGTATTACAATAGCCAAGATATGGAAGTAACCAAAAAGTCCATCGACAGATGGGTGGACAAAGAAGAACTGCTACCTGTACAGATGGAATGTGAGCTACTGAAAAAATGATACAATGCCATTTGCAGCACCATAGATGAGTCTAGAAGTAATCATGCAACTTGGAGTAAGTGAGAAAGCGAAAGACACATATCCTATCATATCACATATAGGGGTTACCTAAAAAATGATACAAACAAAGATATTTCCACAAACACTATCATAGATTCATTAAAAAAACTTATGGTTCACCAAATGGACAGGTGTGAGGATTGGATACATTACCATATTGAGGTTAACAGAGAGATACAAACACATGTGAAATATATAATCACCAAAGACCTACGCAATACCAAGAGAAGACTACTCAACATTGTGTCATAACCTACATGGGAAAAGGATCCGAAGAAGAATAGATATATGTGTATGTGTGAAAGAACCACATCTTGCACACCTAGAACAAACAAAACATTGTAATCAAGTTTGCTGTGATAAAAAATAAAAATTAAGTTAAAAATACCAACAAGAAATAATGAGACATAAACTTAAAGGGCTTTTTCCTCGCACATTCTATTCTAATTAACACCTAGAACACCACTTCCAGTAAGGCTCTGTTGCCCTAGTAACCAGATTTGGTAAAGGAGAAATGCTGCCGCCTTGTGGCCGATTCCCGCAAGAGCAACTTTTAACCCACAGCTAATAGTCACTTACCATTCATAAGCAAACAGGGCTGTAAAGGACACCTGCCCTCAAAATTGTGCTGAGGTAGGGAATGGATAAAAGAATTCAAAACAGGCAAAATGTTCACGAAGATAGTATGAAGACGTAAGTTTTACTCACTTTCTTTTTAAAGAAAGGAAAATGGATAAAAGCTCAGCCTCAGGAAGTATTAGACTCATGCAATCTAATCTACAAAAACTTTTCAACTCACACCAATCGACTGACCATTGGCAAAAAGTCTACAAACAATAAATGCTGAAGAGGTTTTAGAGAACTGTGTACCCTCTAGCTGCTGGTGAGATGTAAGAGGGTTAAACGCAAATAATGACAACAGAAAGGAGCTGCGTTTAAAAGGAAAAATTGAGGTACCATTCCATCCAGCAGGCACACCAATGGGCCACTCACCTGAGAAGACCAGAATGAAGAAGACCCGGGCTGCAATAGCTGCACTGCAGCCTGATTCACAATAGACAAGACAGTGAAGCAACCAAAATGTCCATCAACAGATGAAACGATAAAGAAGAAGTGGTCCATGTACACAATGAATACTAGCCACGGAAAACAATGAAACACTGCTATTTGAGGCACCATAGATGATCTTGGAGATAATCACAGAACATGAGGTAAGTCGGAAAGCAAAAGTCCTATATCCTATGATATCACTTATAGGCGTTATCTAATAACTGACACAAATGAACATATTTCCACACAGAAAGTCAATCACAGACTTATTAAAAAAAAACTATGCTTATCTAAAAGGAAAGGTGGGGGGAATGGATAAATGAAGATTAGCGTTACCATATGTATACAAATACATATTATATACATATATCAAAAAGACCAACCATATAGCAAGGAAGGATTATGGAACACTCTGTAATAATTTACACGGAAAGAGGATCTCTACATAAATAGTTATATACAATATGTAGATGAACCAGAGTGTGTACACGTTGGACGAACAACATTCTTACCATTACCCCAGTTGAAAAAATTAAAACAACGAACTAGGAGTAATGAGACATAAACTTATGGGGGGTTTTCCTGGCACATTCCATCCAAATTTAAAACCTAGGCAAACAACTTCCAGAATGGCTCTGATGCCCTAGTAACCCAGATTTGGGAATGGAGAAATGCTGCATCCTGGTGGCCGTTTCCCACAAGAGCAGCTTTAAACCCACTGCAAAAGGTCACTAAATATTCACCAATTGCAGGTCTGTAAATGACACCGGCCCTCCAAAAAATACTGAGGTCGAAAATCGACCAAAAAATTCCAGAGTGCAACCTTCCAAAAAGAAAATTTGAAGAGGTATATTATACTCACACTTTTTTTCTTTTTTCTTTTAACAGAAAAGAAAAAGGCGTGGAAAAATGATGAATTGTAGGAATTTTTACAGACATGTAAACCCAAATTACAAAAACCTATCAGCTCACACCAGTCAGAACTGCCATCAACAAAAATGCTGCAAACAATAAATGCTGACGTGATTGTGGAGAAATGTGTACCCTCGATTCTAATGGGGATGTGGTAAGAGCCACTAATGAAAGCACAATTGAGGTGCCTTGAAAAGGTAAACGTTGACCTACCATACCAGTCAATCAATCATACCCACTGCTGGGTCTATCACCTGAGAAAATGAAAATCAAAAATCACAGGCTGGCAATCCTGCACTCCAGCAATATTTACCATAGGCAACACTTGGAAGCAACGAAAATGTCCATCAACAGAGGAATGCACCAAGAAGAAGTGGTCCATGTACACAATGGAATATTACCCATGGAAAACATTGAAGCACTGCTCTTTGAGGCACCATAGATGAGCCTGGAGATAATCACAAAACATGAAGTAGGTCGGACAGCAAAACACCTATATACTATATTATCACTTATGGCATTATCTAATAACTGACACAGATGAACATATTTCCAAAGAGAAAGACACTCACAGGCTTAGAAATCAAACTATGCTCATCTGAAAGGAAAGGAGGGGGGAAATTGAGAAATGAAGAGTAGTGTTACTATACATATACAAATACATATTATATACATGTATCAAAAAGACCGAACATATAGCAAGGGAGGTCAACGGAACACTGTAATATTTTACATGGGAAGAGGATCTGTACATTAATAGACATACATAATGTACAAAGGAACCAGACTGCGTACACCAAAGACAAACAATATTCTAAACTTTACCCAGATTAAAAAAATTTAAAAACCAAGAAGAAGTAATGAGACATAAACTTATGGGGACTTCTCCTGGCAAATTCCATTCTAATTTACAACCTAGGACAATGACTTCCAGAAAGGCTCTGCTGCCCTAGTACCCAGATTGGGGAATGGAGAAATGCTACCTCCTTGTGGCCGTTTCCCACAACAGCAGCTTTGAACCTACTGCAAAAGGTCACTAAATTTTCACCAACTTGCCGTTCTGTAAATGACACTTGCCCTCCAGAAAATTTCTGGGGTCAAAAATCGACCAAAAAAAAAAAAAAAAAATCGACCAAAAACTTCACAAGAGGGCAACCTTCGAAGCAGACAATTTCAAGAGCTCTATTGTACTCACGGGTTTTTCTTTTAAGAGAAAAGAAAAAGGGGTAGGAATATGACGAATTAAAAAAAAATTAATGACATGCATACCCATAATACAAAAACCTATCAGCTCACAGCAGTCAGAATGGCCATTAGGAAAAATGCTGCAAAAAATAAATGGTGAAGGGAGTGTGGAGAAATGCGTACCCTCTTTTGTAAGGGGTGGCACGTAAAGAGCCACTAATGAAAACACAGTGTAGGTGCTTTGAAAAGGGAAACATTGAGCTACCAGTCAATCAATCACAACCACTGCTTGGCCTATCACCTGAGAAAATGAGAATCAAAAAGTCACAGGCTGGCAAACCTGTACGCCAGCAAGATTTACCATAGCCAGCACGTGGAAGCAATGAAAATGTCCATCAACCGAGGAATGCACCAAGAAGAAGTGGTCCACTTACAAAATGGAATATTACTCTAATAATAAATATAAATTAAATTTAAAAACAAACAAAAGCAAGGAGACATCAACATTTGTGGGTTTATCCGGGCACATTGCACTCTAATTTATAACCGAAGAACACCACTGGCCGGTAGGTCTGTTTCCCTAGTACCAGCAAGGGGAATGTAGAAAGGCTGCCGCTCTCTGGCCGTTACCTGCAAAAGCAGGTTTAAAGCCTGAGCTAATGTCACTTCATATGAACAAGTACTGCAGGGCTGTAAATGAAACCTGCCCTCAAAATGTCTTGAGGGAGATAATGGCCAAAATATTTCAAATGGTGACACATACTTTAAGAAAACACTTTGAAGAAATAAGCTCTAATCACAGCTGGAAAAATTAAAAGGACATGTCTTAAAGCTCAATTTCAACGCATTATGAGACACATGCAAATTCAACCACAAAGAGGTATCAGCTCACACCACTCAGAATAATCATCAGCAAAAACTACAAAGAATAAATCCTGAAGGTGCTGGGAAGAAATGCATGCCCTCCACATTAAGTGGGACATAACCTGGAAAGAACCACTAAGGAGAACAGAACAGAGGTGCCTTTAAAAGGTAAACATTGAGCTAGCGTATGATCCAGCAGATCTATTCCTGGACCTATAAACTAAGAAGACAGAATTGGAAGGACACAGGCACGCAAATCTGCACTGCATAGTATTACAATAGCCAAGATATGGAAGTAACCAAAAAGTCCATCGACAGATGGGTGGACAAAGAAGAACTGCTACCTGTACAGATGGAATGTGAGCTACTGAAAAAATGATACAATGCCATTTGCAGCACCATAGATGAGTCTAGAAGTAATCATGCAACTTGGAGTAAGTGAGAAAGCGAAAGACACATATCCTATCATATCACATATAGGGGTTACCTAAAAAATGATACAAACAAAGATATTTCCACAAACACTATCATAGATTCATTAAAAAAACTTATGGTTCACCAAATGGACAGGTGTGAGGATTGGATACATTACCATATTGAGGTTAACAGAGAGATACAAACACATGTGAAATATATAATCACCAAAGACCTACGCAATACCAAGAGAAGACTACTCAACATTGTGTCATAACCTACATGGGAAAAGGATCCGAAGAAGAATAGATATATGTGTATGTGTGAAAGAACCACATCTTGCACACCCAGAACAAACAAAACATTGTAATCAAGTTTGCTGTGATAAAAAATAAAAATTAAGTTAAAAATACCAACAAGAAATAATGAGACATAAACTTAAAGGGCTTTTTCCTCGCACATTCTATTCTAATTAACACCTAGAACACCACTTCCAGTAAGGCTCTGTTGCCCTAGTAACCAGATTTGGTAAAGGAGAAATGCTGCCGCCTTGTGGCCGATTCCCGCAAGAGCAACTTTTAACCCACAGCTAATAGTCACTTACCATTCATAAGCAAACAGGGCTGTAAAGGACACCTGCCCTCAAAATTGTGCTGAGGTAGGGAATGGATAAAAGAATTCAAAACAGGCAAAATGTTCACGAAGATAGTATGAAGACGTAAGTTTTACTAACTCTCTTTTTAAAGAAAGGAAAATGGATAAAAGCTCAGCCTCAGGAAGTATTAGACTCATGCAATCTAATCTACAAAAACTTTTCAACTCACACCAATCGACTGACCATTGGCAAAAAGTCTACAAACAATAAATGCTGAAGAGGTTTTAGAGAACTGTGTACCCTCTAGCTGCTGGTGAGATGTAAGAGGGTTAAACGCAAATAATGACAACAGAAAGGAGCTGCGTTTAAAAGGAAAAATTGAGGTACCATTCCATCCAGCAGGCACACCAATGGGCCACTCACCTGAGAAGACCAGAATGAAGAAGACCCGGGCTGCAATAGCTGCACTGCAGCCTGATTCACAATAGACAAGACAGTGAAGCAACCAAAATGTCCATCAACAGATGAAACGATAAAGAAGAAGTGGTCCATGTACACAATGAATACTAGCCACGGAAAACAATGAAACACTGCTATTTGAGGCACCATAGATGATCTTGGAGATAATCACAGAACATGAGGTAAGTCGGAAAGCAAAAGTCCTATATCCTATGATATCACTTATAGGCGTTATCTAATAACTGACACAAATGAACATATTTCCACACAGAAAGTCAATCACAGACTTATTAAAAAAAAACTATGCTTATCTAAAAGGAAAGGTGGGGGGAATGGATAAATGAAGATTAGCGTTACCATATGTATACAAATACATATTATATACATATATCAAAAAGACCAACCATATAGCAAGGAAGGATTATGGAACACTCTGTAATAATTTACACGGAAAGAGGATCTCTACATAAATAGTTATATACAATATGTAGATGAACCAGAGTGTGTACACGTTGGACGAACAACATTCTTACCATTACCCCAGTTGAAAAAATTAAAACAACGAACTAGGAGTAATGAGACATAAACTTATGGGGGGTTTTCCTGGCACATTCCATCCAAATTTAAAACCTAGGCAAACAACTTCCAGAATGGCTCTGATGCCCTAGTAACCCAGATTTGGGAATGGAGAAATGCTGCATCCTGGTGGCCGTTTCCCACAAGAGCAGCTTTAAACCCACTGCAAAAGGTCACTAAATATTCACCAATTGCAGGTCTGTAAATGACACCGGCCCTCCAAAAAATACTGAGGTCGAAAATCGACCAAAAAATTCCAGAGTGCAACCTTCCAAAAAGAAAATTTGAAGAGGTATATTATACTCACACTTTTTTTCTTTTTTCTTTTAACAGAAAAGAAAAAGGCGTGGAAAAATGATGAATTGTAGGAATTTTTACAGACATGTAAACCCAAATTACAAAAACCTATCAGCTCACACCAGTCAGAACTGCCATCAACAAAAATGCTGCAAACAATAAATGCTGACGTGATTGTGGAGAAATGTGTACCCTCGATTCTAATGGGGATGTGGTAAGAGCCACTAATGAAAGCACAATTGAGGTGCCTTGAAAAGGTAAACGTTGACCTACCATACCAGTCAATCAATCATACCCACTGCTGGGTCTATCACCTGAGAAAATGAAAATCAAAAATCACAGGCTGGCAATCCTGCACTCCAGCAATATTTACCATAGGCAACACTTGGAAGCAACGAAAATGTCCATCAACAGAGGAATGCACCAAGAAGAAGTGGTCCATGTACACAATGGAATATTACCCATGGAAAACATTGAAGCACTGCTCTTTGAGGCACCATAGATGAGCCTGGAGATAATCACAAAACATGAAGTAGGTCGGACAGCAAAACACCTATATACTATATTATCACTTATGGCATTATCTAATAACTGACACAGATGAACATATTTCCAAAGAGAAAGACACTCACAGGCTTAGAAATCAAACTATGCTCATCTGAAAGGAAAGGAGGGGGGAAATTGAGAAATGAAGATTAGTGTTACTATACATATACAAATACATATTATATACATGTATCAAAAAGACCGAACATATAGCAAGGGAGGTCAACGGAACACTGTAATATTTTACATGGGAAGAGGATCTGTACATTAATAGACATACATAATGTACAAAGGAACCAGACTGCGTACACCAAAGACAAACAATATTCTAAACTTTACCCAGATTAAAAAAATTTAAAAACCAAGAAGAAGTAATGAGACATAAACTTATGGGGACTTCTCCTGGCAAATTCCATTCTAATTTACAACCTAGGACAATGACTTCCAGAAAGGCTCTGCTGCCCTAGTACCCAGATTGGGGAATGGAGAAATGCTACCTCCTTGTGGCCGTTTCCCACAACAGCAGCTTTGAACCTACTGCAAAAGGTCACTAAATTTTCACCAACTTGCCGTTCTGTAAATGACACTTGCCCTCCAGAAAATTTCTGGGGTCAAAAATCGACCAAAAAAAAAAAAAAAAAAATCGACCAAAAACTTCACAAGAGGGCAACCTTCGAAGCAGACAATTTCAAGAGCTCTATTGTACTCACGGGTTTTTCTTTTAAGAGAAAAGAAAAAGGGGTAGGAATATGACGAATTAAAAAAAATTTAATGACATGCATACCCATAATACAAAAACCTATCAGCTCACAGCAGTCAGAATGGCCATTAGGAAAAATGCTGCAAAAAATAAATGGTGAAGGGAGTGTGGAGAAATGCGTACCCTCTTTTGTAAGGGGTGGCACGTAAAGAGCCACTAATGAAAACACAGTGTAGGTGCTTTGAAAAGGGAAACATTGAGCTACCAGTCAATCAATCACAACCACTGCTTGGCCTATCACCTGAGAAAATGAGAATCAAAAAGTCACAGGCTGGCAAACCTGTACGCCAGCAAGATTTACCATAGCCAGCACGTGGAAGCAATGAAAATGTCCATCAACCGAGGAATGCACCAAGAAGAAGTGGTCCACTTACAAAATGGAATATTACTCTAATAATAAATATAAATTAAATTTAAAAACAAACAAAAGCAAGGAGACATCAACATTTGTGGGTTTATCCGGGCACATTGCACTCTAATTTATAACCGAAGAACACCACTGGCCGGTAGGTCTGTTTCCCTAGTACCAGCAAGGGGAATGTAGAAAGGCTGCCGCTCTCTGGCCGTTACCTGCAAAAGCAGGTTTAAAGCCTGAGCTAATGTCACTTCATATGAACAAGTACTGCAGGGCTGTAAATGAAACCTGCCCTCAAAATGTCTTGAGGGAGATAATGGCCAAAATATTTCAAATGGTGACACATACTTTAAGAAAACACTTTGAAGAAATAAGCTCTAATCACAGCTGGAAAAATTAAAAGGACATGTCTTAAAGCTCAATTTCAACGCATTATGAGACACATGCAAATTCAACCACAAAGAGGTATCAGCTCACACCACTCAGAATAATCATCAGCAAAAACTACAAAGAATAAATCCTGAAGGTGCTGGGAAGAAATGCATGCCCTCCACATTAAGTGGGACATAACCTGGAAAGAACCACTAAGGAGAACAGAACAGAGGTGCCTTTAAAAGGTAAACATTGAGGTAGCGTATGATCCAGCAGATCTATTCCTGGACCTATAAACTAAGAAGACAGAATTGGAAGGACACAGGCACGCAAATCTGCACTGCATAGTATTACAATAGCCAAGATATGGAAGTAACCAAAAAGTCCATCGACAGATGGGTGGACAAAGAAGAACTGCTACCTGTACAGATGGAATGTGAGCTACTGAAAAAATGATACAATGCCATTTGCAGCACCATAGATGAGTCTAGAAGTAATCATGCAACTTGGAGTAAGTGAGAAAGCGAAAGACACATATCCTATCATATCACATATAGGGGTTACCTAAAAAATGATACAAACAAAGATATTTCCACAAACACTATCATAGATTCATTAAAAAAACTTATGGTTCACCAAATGGACAGGTGTGAGGATTGGATACATTACCATATTGAGGTTAACAGAGAGATACAAACACATGTGAAATATATAATCACCAAAGACCTACGCAATACCAAGAGAAGACTACTCAACATTGTGTCATAACCTACATGGGAAAAGGATCCGAAGAAGAATAGATATATGTGTATGTGTGAAAGAACCACATCTTGCACACCTAGAACAAACAAAACATTGTAATCAAGTTTGCTGTGATAAAAAATAAAAATTAAGTTAAAAATACCAACAAGAAATAATGAGACATAAACTTAAAGGGCTTTTTCCTCGCACATTCTATTCTAATTAACACCTAGAACACCACTTCCAGTAAGGCTCTGTTGCCCTAGTAACCAGATTTGGTAAAGGAGAAATGCTGCCGCCTTGTGGCCGATTCCCGCAAGAGCAACTTTTAACCCACAGCTAATAGTCACTTACCATTCATAAGCAAACAGGGCTGTAAAGGACACCTGCCCTCAAAATTGTGCTGAGGTAGGGAATGGATAAAAGAATTCAAAACAGGCAAAATGTTCACGAAGATAGTATGAAGACGTAAGTTTTACTCACTCTCTTTTTAAAGAAAGGAAAATGGATAAAAGCTCAGCCTCAGGAAGTATTAGACTCATGCAATCTAATCTACAAAAACTTTTCAACTCACACCAATCGACTGACCATTGGCAAAAAGTCTACAAACAATAAATGCTGAAGAGGTTTTAGAGAACTGTGTACCCTCTAGCTGCTGGTGAGATGTAAGAGGGTTAAACGCAAATAATGACAACAGAAAGGAGCTGCGTTTAAAAGGAAAAATT
This sequence comes from Balaenoptera physalus, assembly GCF_965194825.1. Lineage (NCBI taxonomy): Eukaryota > Metazoa > Chordata > Mammalia > Artiodactyla > Balaenopteridae > Balaenoptera > Balaenoptera physalus. The sequence goes on from NC_138885.1 coordinate 27,002,531, forward strand.
GAGGTACCATTCCATCCAGCAGGCACACCAATGGGCCACTCACCTGAGAAGACCAGAATGAAGAAGACCCGGGCTGCAAAAGCTGCACTGCAGCCTGATTCACAATAGACAAGACAGTGAAGCAACCAAAATGTCCATCAACAGATGAAACGATAAAGAAGAAGTGGTCCATGTACACAATGAATACTAGCCACGGAAAACAATGAAACACTGCTCTTTGAGGCACCATAGATGATCTTGGAGATAATCACAGAACATGAGGTAAGTCGGAAAGCAAAAGTCCTATATCCTATAATATCACTTATAGGCGTTATCTAATAACTGACACAAATGAACATATTTCCACACAGAAAGTCAATCACAGACTTATTAAAAAAAAACTATGCTTATCTAAAAGGAAAGGTGGGGGGAATGGATAAATGAAGATTAGCGTTACCATATGTATACAAATACATATTATATACATATATCAAAAAGACCAACCATATAGCAAGGAAGGATTACGGAACACTCTGTAATAATTTACACGGAAAGAGGATCTCTACATAAATAGTTATATACAATATGTAGATGAACCAGAGTGTGTACACCTTGGACGAACAACATTCTAACCATTACCCCAATTGAAAAAATTAAAACAACGAACTAGGAGTAATGAGACATAAACTTATGGGGGGTTTTCCTGGCACATTCCATCCAAATTTAAAACCTAGGCAAACAACTTCCAGAATGGCTCTGCTGCCCTTGTACCCAGATTTGGGAATGGAGAAATGCTGCATCCTTGTGGCCGTTTCCCACAAGAGCAGCTTTAAACCCACTGCAAAATGTCACTAAATATTCTCCAATTGCTGGTCTGTAAATGACACCGGCCCTCCAAAAAATACTGAGGTCGAAAATCGAGCAAAAAATTCCAGAGTGCAACCTTCCAAAAAGAAAATTTGAAGAGGTTTATTATAGTCACACTTTTTTGCTTTTTTCTTTTAACAGAAAAGAAAAAGGCGTGGAAAAATGATGAATTGTAGGAATTTTTACAGACATGTAAACCTAAATTACAAAAACCTATCAGCTCACACCAGTCAGAACGGCCATCAACAAAAATGCTGCAAACAATAAATGCTGACGTGATTTTGGAGAAATGCGTACCCTCGATTCTAAGGGGGACGTGGTAAGAGCCACTAATGAAAGCACAATTGAGGTGCCTTGAAAAGGTAAACGTTGACATACCATACCAGTCAATCAATCATACCCACTGCTGGGTCTATCACCTGAGAATGAAAATCAAAAATCACAGGCTGGCAATCCTGCACTCCAGCAATATTTACCATAGGCAACACTTGGAAGCAACGAAAATGTCCATCAACAGAGGAATGCACCAAGAAGAAGTGGTCCATGTACACAATGGAATATTAGCCATGGAAAACATTGAAGCACTGCTCTTTGAGGCACCATAGATGAGCCTGGAAATAATCACAAAACATGAAGTAGGTCGGACAGCAAAACACCTATATCCTATATTATCACTTATGGCATTATCTAATAACTGACACAGATGAACATATTTCCAAAGAGAAAGACACTCACAGGCTTAGAAATCAAACTATGCTCATCTGAAAGGAAAGGAGGGGGGAAATTGAGAAATGAAGAGTAGTGTTACTATACATATACAAATACATATTATATACATGTATCAAAAAGACCGAACATATAGCAAGGGAGGTCAACGGAACACTGTAATATTTTACATGGGAAGAGGATCTGTACATTAATAGACATACATAATGTACAAATGAACCAGACTGCGTACACAAAAGACAAACAATATTCTAAACTTTACCCAGATTAAAAAAAATTAAAAACCAAGAAGAAGTAATGAGACATAAACTTATGGGGAGTTCTCCTGGCAAATTCCATTCTAATTTACAACCTAGGACAATGACTTCCAGAAAGGCTCTGCTGCCCTAGTACCCAGATTGGGGAATGGAGAAATGCTACCTCCTTGTGGCCGTTTCCCACAACAGCAGCTTTGAACCTACTGCAAAAGGTCACTAAATTTTCACCAACTTGCCGTTCTGTAAATGACACTTGCCCTCCAGAAAATTTCTGGGGTCAAAAATCGACCAAAAACTTCACAAGAGGGCAACCTTCGAAGCAGACAATTTCAAGAGCTCTATTGTACTCACGGGTTTTTCTTTTAAGAGAAAAGAAAAAGGGGTAGGAATATGACGAATTAAAAAAAATTTAATGACATGCATACCCATAATACAAAAACCTATCAGCTCACAGCAGTCAGAATGGCCATTAGGAAAAATGCTGCAAAAAATAAATGGTGAAGGGAGTGTGGAGAAATGCGTACCCTCTTTTGTAAGGGGTGGCATGTAAAGAGCCACTAATGAAAACACAGTGTAGGTGCATTGAAAAGGGAAACATTGAGCTACCAGTCAATCAATCACAACCACTGCTTGGCCTATCACCTGAGAAAATGAGAATCAAAAAGTCACAGGCTGGCAAACCTGTACGCCAGCAAGATTTACCATAGCCAGCACGTGGAAGCAATGAAAATGTCCATCAACCGAGGAATGCACCAAGAAGAAGTGGTCCACTTACAAAATGGAATATTACTCTAATAATAAATATAAATTAAATTTAAAAACAAACAAAAGCAAGGAGACATCAACATTTGTGGGTTTATCCGGGCACATTGCACTCTAATTTATAACCGAAGAACACCACTGGCCGGTAGGTCTGTTTCCCTAGTACCAGCAAGGGGAATGTAGAAAGGCTGCCGCTCTCTGGCCGTTACCTGCAAAAGCAGGTTTAAAGCCTGAGCTAATGTCACTTCATATGAACAAGTACTGCAGGGCTGTAAATGAAACCTGCCCTCAAAATGTCTTGAGGGAGATAATGGCCAAAATATTTCAAATGGTGACACATACTTTAAGAAAACACTTTGAAGAAATAAGCTCTAATCACAGCTGGAAAAATTAAAAGGACATGTCTTAAAGCTCAATTTCAACGCATTATGAGACACATGCAAATTCAACCACAAAGAGGTATCAGCTCACACCACTCAGAATAATCATCAGCAAAAACTACAAAGAATAAATCCTGAAGGTGCTGGGAAGAAATACATGCCCTCCACATTAAGTGGGACATAACCTGGAAAGAACCACTAAGGAGAACAGAACAGAGGTGCCTTTAAAAGGTAAACATTGAGCTAGCGTATGATCCAGCAGATCTATTCCTGGACCTATAAACTAAGAAGACAGAATTGGAAGGACACAGGCACGCAAATCTGCACTGCATAGTATTACAATAGCCAAGATATGGAAGTAACCAAAAAGTCCATCGACAGATGGGTGGACAAAGAAGAACTGCTACCTGTACAGATGGAATGTGAGCTACTGAAAAAATGATACAATGCCATTTGCAGCACCATAGATGAGTCTAGAAGTAATCATGCAACTTGGAGTAAGTGAGAAAGCGAAAGACACATATCCTATCATATCACATATAGGGGTTACCTAAAAAATGATACAAACAAAGATATTTCCACAAACACTATCATAGATTCATTAAAAAAACTTATGGTTCACCAAATGGACAGGTGTGAGGATTGGATACATTACCATATTGAGGTTAACAGAGAGATACAAACACATGTGAAATATATAATCACCAAAGACCTACGCAATACCAAGAGAAGACTACTCAACATTGTGTCATAACCTACATGGGAAAAGGATCCGAAGAAGAATAGATATATGTGTATGTGTGAAAGAACCACATCTTGCACACCTAGAACAAACAAAACATTGTAATCAAGTTTGCTGTGATAAAAAATAAAAATTAAGTTAAAAATACCAACAAGAAATAATGAGACATAAACTTAAAGGGCTTTTTCCTCGCACATTCTATTCTAATTAACACCTAGAACACCACTTCCAGTAAGGCTCTGTTGCCCTAGTAACCAGATTTGGTAAAGGAGAAATGCTGCCGCCTTGTGGCCGATTCCCGCAAGAGCAACTTTTAACCCACAGCTAATAGTCACTTACCATTCATAAGCAAACAGGGCTGTAAAGGACACCTGCCCTCAAAATTGTGCTGAGGTAGGGAATGGATAAAAGAATTCAAAACAGGCAAAATGTTCACGAAGATAGTATGAAGACGTAAGTTTTACTCACTCTCTTTTTAAAGAAAGGAAAATGGATAAAAGCTCAGCCTCAGGAAGTATTAGACTCATGCAATCTAATCTACAAAAACTTTTCAACTCACACCAATCGACTGACCATTGGCAAAAAGTCTACAAACAATAAATGCTGAAGAGGTTTTAGAGAACTGTGTACCCTCTAGCTGCTGGTGAGATGTAAGAGGGTTAAACGCAAATAATGACAACAGAAAGGAGCTGCGTTTAAAAGGAAAAATTGAGGTACCATTCCATCCAGCAGGCACACCAATGGGCCACTCACCTGAGAAGACCAGAATGAAGAAGACCCGGGCTGCAAAAGCTGCACTGCAGCCTGATTCACAATAGACAAGACAGTGAAGCAACCAAAATGTCCATCAACAGATGAAACGATAAAGAAGAAGTGGTCCATGTACACAATGAATACTAGCCACGGAAAACAATGAAACACTGCTCTTTGAGGCACCATAGATGATCGTGGAGATAATCACAGAACATGAGGTAAGTCGGAAAGCAAAAGTCCTATATCCTATGATATCACTTATAGGCGTTATCTAATAACTGACACAAATGAACATATTTCCACACAGAAAGTCAATCACAGACTTATTAAAAAAAAACTATGCTTATCTAAAAGGAAAGGTGGGGGGAATGGATAAATGAAGATTAGCGTTACCATATGTATACAAATACATATTATATACATATATCAAAAAGACCAACCATATAGCAAGGAAGGATTACGGAACACTCTGTAATAATTTACACGGAAAGAGGATCTCTACATAAATAGTTATATACAATATGTAGATGAACCAGAGTGTGTACACGTTGGACGAACAACATTCTTACCATTACCCCAGTTGAAAAAATTAAAACAACGAACTAGGAGTAATGAGACATAAACTTATGGGGGGTTTTCCTGGCACATTCCATCCAAATTTAAAACCTAGGCAAACAACTTCCAGAATGGCTCTGATGCCCTAGTAACCCAGATTTGGGAATGGAGAAATGCTGCATCCTGGTGGCCGTTTCCCACAAGAGCAGCTTTAAACCCACTGCAAAAGGTCACTAAATATTCACCAATTGCAGGTCTGTAAATGACACCGGCCCTCCAAAAAATACTGAGGTCGAAAATCGACCAAAAAATTCCAGAGTGCAACCTTCCAAAAAGAAAATTTGAAGAGGTATATTATACTCACACTTTTTTTCTTTTTTCTTTTAACAGAAAAGAAAAAGGCGTGGAAAAATGATGAATTGTAGGAATTTTTACAGACATGTAAACCCAAATTACAAAAACCTATCAGCTCACACCAGTCAGAACTGCCATCAACAAAAATGCTGCAAACAATAAATGCTGACGTGATTGTGGAGAAATGTGTACCCTCGATTCTAATGGGGATGTGGTAAGAGCCACTAATGAAAGCACAATTGAGGTGCCTTGAAAAGGTAAACGTTGACCTACCATACCAGTCAATCAATCATACCCACTGCTGGGTCTATCACCTGAGAAAATGAAAATCAAAAATCACAGGCTGGCAATCCTGCACTCCAGCAATATTTACCATAGGCAACACTTGGAAGCAACGAAAATGTCCATCAACAGAGGAATGCACCAAGAAGAAGTGGTCCATGTACACAATGGAATATTACCCATGGAAAACATTGAAGCACTGCTCTTTGAGGCACCATAGATGAGCCTGGAGATAATCACAAAACATGAAGTAGGTCGGACAGCAAAACACCTATATACTATATTATCACTTATGGCATTATCTAATAACTGACACAGATGAACATATTTCCAAAGAGAAAGACACTCACAGGCTTAGAAATCAAACTATGCTCATCTGAAAGGAAAGGAGGGGGGGAAATTGAGAAATGAAGATTAGTGTTACTATACATATACAAATACATATTATATACATGTATCAAAAAGACCGAACATATAGCAAGGGAGGTCAACGGAACACTGTAATATTTTACATGGGAAGAGGATCTGTACATTAATAGACATACATAATGTACAAAGGAACCAGACTGCGTACACCAAAGACAAACAATATTCTAAACTTTACCCAGATTAAAAAAATTTAAAAACCAAGAAGAAGTAATGAGACATAAACTTATGGGGACTTCTCCTGGCAAATTCCATTCTAATTTACAACCTAGGACAATGACTTCCAGAAAGGCTCTGCTGCCCTAGTACCCAGATTGGGGAATGGAGAAATGCTACCTCCTTGTGGCCGTTTCCCACAACAGCAGCTTTGAACCTACTGCAAAAGGTCACTAAATTTTCACCAACTTGCCGTTCTGTAAATGACACTTGCCCTCCAGAAAATTTCTGGGGTCAAAAATCGACCAAAAACTTCACAAGAGGGCAACCTTCGAAGCAGACAATTTCAAGAGCTATATTGTACTCACGGGTTTTTCTTTTAAGAGAAAAGAAAAAGGGGTAGGAATATGACGAATTAAAAAAAATTTAATGACATGCATACCCATAATACAAAAACCTATCAGCTCACAGCAGTCAGAATGGCCATTAGGAAAAATGCTGCAAAAAATAAATGGTGAAGGGAGTGTGGAGAAATGCGTACCCTCTTTTGTAAGGGGTGGAACGTAAAGAGCCACTAATGAAAACACAGTGTAGGTGCTTTGAAAAGGGAAACATTGAGCCACCAGTCAATCAATCACAACCACTGCTTGGCCTATCACCTGAGAAAATGAGAATCAAAAAGTCACAGGCTGGCAAACCTGTACGCCAGCAAGATTTACCATAGCCAGCACGTGGAAGCAATGAAAATGTCCATCAACCGAGGAATGCACCAAGAAGAAGTGGTCCACTTACAAAATGGAATATTACTCTAATAATAAATATAAATTAAATTTAAAAACAAACAAAAGCAAGGAGACATCAACATTTGTGGGTTTATCCGGGCACATTGCACTCTAATTTATAACCGAAGAACACCACTGGCCGGTAGGTCTGTTTCCCTAGTACCAGCAAGGGGAATGTAGAAAGGCTGCCGCTCTCTGGCCGTTACCTGCAAAAGCAGGTTTAAAGCCTGAGCTAATGTCACTTCATATGAACAAGTACTGCAGGGCTGTAAATGAAACCTGCCCTCAAAATGTCTTGAGGGAGATAATGGCCAAAATATTTCAAATGGTGACACATACTTTAAGAAAACACTTTGAAGAAATAAGCTCTAATCACAGCTGGAAAAATTAAAAGGACATGTCTTAAAGCTCAATTTCAACGCATTATGAGACACATGCAAATTCAACCACAAAGAGGTATCAGCTCACACCACTCAGAATAATCATCAGCAAAAACCACAAAGAATAAATCCTGAAGGTGCTGGGAAGAAATACATGCCCTCCACATTAAGTGGGACATAACCTGGAAAGAACCACTAAGGAGAACAGAACAGAGGTGCCTTTAAAAGGTAAACATTGAGCTAGCATATGATCCAGCAGATCTATTCCTGGACCTATAAACTAAGAAGACAGAATTGGAAGGACACAGGCACGCAAATCTGCACTGCATAGTATTACAATAGCCAAGATATGGAAGTAACCAAAAAGTCCATCGACAGATGGGTGGACAAAAAAGAACTGCTACCTGTACAGATGGAATGTGAGCTACTGAAAAAATGATACAATGCCATTTGCAGCACCATAGATGAGTCTAGAAGTAATCATGCAACTTGGAGTAAGTGAGAAAGCGAAAGACACATATCCTATCATATCACATATAGGGGTTACCTAAAAAATGATACAAACAAAGATATTTCCACAAACACTATCATAGATTCATTAAAAAAACTTATGGTTCACCAAATGGACAGGTGTGAGGATTGGATACATTACCATATTGAGGTTAACAGAGAGATACAAACACATGTGAAATATATAATCACCAAAGACCTACGCAATACCAAGAGAAGACTACTCAACATTGTGTCATAACCTACATGGGAAAAGGATCCGAAGAAGAATAGATATATGTGTATGTGTGAAAGAACCACATCTTGCACACCTAGAACAAACAAAACATTGTAATCAAGTTTGCTGTGATAAAAAATAAAAATTAAGTTAAAAATACCAACAAGAAATAATGAGACATAAACTTAAAGGGCTTTTTCCTCGCACATTCTATTCTAATTAGCACCTAGAACACCACTTCCAGTAAGGCTCTGTTGCCCTAGTAACCAGATTTGGTAAAGGAGAAATGCTGCCGCCTTGTGGCCGATTCCCGCAAGAGCAACTTTTAACCCACAGCTAATAGTCACTTACCATTCATAAGCAAACAGGGCTGTAAAGGACACCTGCCCTCAAAATTGTGCTGAGGTAGGGAATGGATAAAAGAATTCAAAACAGGCAAAATGTTCACGAAGATAGTATGAAGACGTAAGTTTTACTCACTCTCTTTTTAAAGAAAGGAAAATGGATAAAAGCTCAGCCTCAGGAAGTATTAGACTCATGCAATCTAATCTACAAAAACTTTTCAACTCACACCAATCGACTGACCATTGGCAAAAAGTCTACAAACAATAAATGCTGAAGAGGTTTTAGAGAACTGTGTACCCTCTAGCTGCTGGTGAGATATAAGAGGGTTAAACGCAAATAATGACAACAGAAAGGAGCTGCGTTTAAAAGGAAAAATTGAGGTACCATTCCATCCAGCAGGCACACCAATGGGCCACTCACCTGAGAAGACCAGAATGAAGAAGACCCGGGCTGCAAAAGCTGCACTGCAGCCTGATTCACAATAGACAAGACAGTGAAGCAACCAAAATGTCCATCAACAGATGAAACGATAAAGAAGAAGTGGTCCATGTACACAATGAATACTAGCCACGGAAAACAATGAAACACTGCTCTTTGAGGCACCATAGATGATCTTGGAGATAATCACAGAACATGAGGTAAGTCGGAAAGCAAAAGTCCTATATCCTATGATATCACTTATAGGCGTTATCTAATAACTGACACAAATGAACATATTTCCACACAGAAAGTCAATCACAGACTTATTAAAAAAAAACTATGCTTATCTAAAAGGAAAGGTGGGGGGAATGGATAAATGAAGATTAGCGTTACCATATGTATACAAATACATATTATATACATATATCAAAAAGACCAACCATATAGCAAGGAAGGATTATGGAACACTCTGTAATAATTTACACGGAAAGAGGATCTCTACATAAATAGTTATATACAATATGTAGATGAACCAGAGTGTGTACACGTTGGACGAACAACATTCTTACCATTACCCCAGTTGAAAAAATTAAAACAACGAACTAGGAGTAATGAGACATAAACTTATGGGGGGTTTTCCTGGCACATTCCATCCAAATTTAAAACCTAGGCAAACAACTTCCAGAATGGCTCTGATGCCCTAGTAACCCAGATTTGGGAATGGAGAAATGCTGCATCCTGGTGGCCGTTTCCCACAAGAGCAGCTTTAAACCCACTGCAAAAGGTCACTAAATATTCACCAATTGCAGGTCTGTAAATGACACCGGCCCTCCAAAAAATACTGAGGTCGAAAATCGACCAAAAAATTCCAGAGTGCAACCTTCCAAAAAGAAAATTTGAAGAGATATATTATACTCACACTTTTTTTCTTTTTTCTTTTAACAGAAAAGAAAAAGGCGTGGAAAAATGATGAATTGTAGGAATTTTTACAGACATGTAAACCCAAATTACAAAAACCTATCAGCTCACACCAGTCAGAACTGCCATCAACAAAAATGCTGCAAACAATAAATGCTGACGTGATTGTGGAGAAATGTGTACCCTCAATTCTAATGGGGATGTGGTAAGAGCCACTAATGAAAGCACAATTGAGTTGCCTTGAAAAGGTAAACGTCGAGCTACCATACCAGTCAATCAATCATACCCACTGCTGGGTCTATCACCTGAGAAAATGAAAATCAAAAATCACAGGCTGGCAATCCTGCACTCCAGCAATATTTACCATAGGCAACACTTGGAAGCAACGAAAATGTCCATCAACAGAGGAATGCACCAAGAAGAAGTGGTCCATGTACACAATGGAATATTACCCATGGAAAACATTGAAGCACTGCTCTTTGAGGCACCATAGATGAGCCTGGAGATAATCACAAAACATGAAGTAGGTCGGACAGCAAAACACCTATATACTATATTATCACTTATGGCATTATCTAATAACTGACACAGATGAACATATTTCCAAAGAGAAAGACACTCACAGGCTTAGAAATCAAACTATGCTCATCTGAAAGGAAAGGAGGGGGGAAATTGAGAAATGAAGAGTAGTGTTACTATACATATACAAATACATATTATATACATGTATCAAAAAGACCGAACATATAGCAAGGGAGGTCAACGGAACACTGTAATATTTTACATGGGAAGAGGATCTGTACATTAATAGACATACATAATGTACAAAGGAACCAGACTGCGTACACCAAAGACAAACAATATTCTAAACTTTACCCAGATTAAAAAAATTTAAAAACCAAGAAGAAGTAATGAGACATAAACTTATGGGGACTTCTCCTGGCAAATTCCATTCTAATTTACAACCTAGGACAATGACTTCCAGAAAGGCTCTGCTGCCCTAGTACCCAGATTGGGGAATGGAGAAATGCTACCTCCTTGTGGCCGTTTCCCACAACAGCAGCTTTGAACCTACTGCAAAAGGTCACTAAATTTTCACCAACTTGCCGTTCTGTAAATGACACTTGCCCTCCAGAAAATTTCTGGGGTCAAAAATCGACCAAAAAAAAAAAAAAAAATCGACCAAAAACTTCACAAGAGGGCAACCTTCGAAGCAGACAATTTCAAGAGCTCTATTGTACTCACGGGTTTTTCTTTTAAGAGAAAAGAAAAAGGGGTAGGAATATGACGAATTAAAAAAAATTTAATGACATGCATACCCATAATACAAAAACCTATCAGCTCACAGCAGTCAGAATGGCCATTAGGAAAAATGCTGCAAAAAATAAATGGTGAAGGGAGTGTGGAGAAATGCGTACCCTCTTTTGTAAGGGGTGGCACGTAAAGAGCCACTAATGAAAACACAGTGTAGGTGCTTTGAAAAGGGAAACATTGAGCTACCAGTCAATCAATCACAACCACTGCTTGGCCTATCACCTGAGAAAATGAGAATCAAAAAGTCACAGGCTGGCAAACCTGTACGCCAGCAAGATTTACCATAGCCAGCACGTGGAAGCAATGAAAATGTCCATCAACCGAGGAATGCACCAAGAAGAAGTGGTCCACTTACAAAATGGAATATTACTCTAATAATAAATATAAATTAAATTTAAAAACAAACAAAAGCAAGGAGACATCAACATTTGTGGGTTTATCCGGGCACATTGCACTCTAATTTATAACCGAAGAACACCACTGGCCGGTAGGTCTGTTTCCCTAGTACCAGCAAGGGGAATGTAGAAAGGCTGCCGCTCTCTGGCCGTTACCTGCAAAAGCAGGTTTAAAGCCTGAGCTAATGTCACTTCATATGAACAAGTACTGCAGGGCTGTAAATGAAACCTGCCCTCAAAATGTCTTGAGGGAGATAATGGCCAAAATATTTCAAATGGTGACACATACTTTAAGAAAACACTTTGAAGAAATAAGCTCTAATCACAGCTGGAAAAATTAAAAGGACATGTCTTAAAGCTCAATTTCAACGCATTATGAGACACATGCAAATTCAACCACAAAGAGGTATCAGCTCACACCACTCAGAATAATCATCAGCAAAAACTACAAAGAATAAATCCTGAAGGTGCTGGGAAGAAATACATGCCCTCCACATTAAGTGGGACATAACCTGGAAAGAACCACTAAGGAGAACAGAACAGAGGTGCCTTTAAAAGGTAAACATTGAGCTAGCGTATGATCCAGCAGATCTATTCCTGGACCTATAAACTAAGAAGACAGAATTGGAAGGACACAGGCACGCAAATCTGCACTGCATAGTATTACAATAGCCAAGATATGGAAGTAACCAAAAAGTCCATCGACAGATGGGTGGACAAAGAAGAACTGCTACCTGTACAGATGGAATGTGAGCTACTGAAAAAATGATACAATGCCATTTGCAGCACCATAGATGAGTCTAGAAGTAATCATGCAACTTGGAGTAAGTGAGAAAGCGAAAGACACATATCCTATCATATCACATATAGGGGTTACCTAAAAAATGATACAAACAAAGATATTTCCACAAACACTATCATAGATTCATTAAAAAAACTTATGGTTCACCAAATGGACAGGTGTGAGGATTGGATACATTACCATATTGAGGTTAACAGAGAGATACAAACACATGTGAAATATATAATCACCAAAGACCTACGCAATACCAAGAGAAGACTACTCAACATTGTGTCATAACCTACATGGGAAAAGGATCCGAAGAAGAATAGATATATGTGTATGTGTGAAAGAACCACATCTTGCACACCTAGAACAAACAAAACATTGTAATCAAGTTTGCTGTGATAAAAAATAAAAATTAAGTTAAAAATACCAACAAGAAATAATGAGACATAAACTTAAAGGGCTTTTTCCTCGCACATTCTATTCTAATTAACACCTAGAACACCACTTCCAGTAAGGCTCTGTTGCCCTAGTAACCAGATTTGGTAAAGGAGAAATGCTGCCGCCTTGTGGCCGATTCCCGCAAGAGCAACTTTTAACCCACAGCTAATAGTCACTTACCATTCATAAGCAAACAGGGCTGTAAAGGACACCTGCCCTCAAAATTGTGCTGAGGTAGGGAATGGATAAAAGAATTCAAAACAGGCAAAATGTTCACGAAGATAGTATGAAGACGTAAGTTTTACTCACTCTCTTTTTAAAGAAAGGAAAATGGATAAAAGCTCAGCCTCAGGAAGTATTAGACTCATGCAATCTAATCTACAAAAACTTTTCAACTCACACCAATCGACTGACCATTGGCAAAAAGTCTACAAACAATAAATGCTGAAGAGGTTTTAGAGAACTGTGTACCCTCTAGCTGCTGGTGAGATGTAAGAGGGTTAAACGCAAATAATGACAACAGAAAGGAGCTGCGTTTAAAAGGAAAAATTGAGGTACCATTCCATCCAGCAGGCACACCAATGGGCCACTCACCTGAGAAGACCAGAATGAAGAAGACCCGGGCTGCAATAGCTGCACTGCAGCCTGATTCACAATAGACAAGACAGTGAAGCAACCAAAATGTCCATCAACAGATGAAACGATAAAGAAGAAGTGGTCCATGTACACAATGAATACTAGCCACGGAAAACAATGAAACACTGCTATTTGAGGCACCATAGATGATCTTGGAGATAATCACAGAACATGAGGTAAGTCGGAAAGCAAAAGTCCTATATCCTATGATATCACTTATAGGCGTTATCTAATAACTGACACAAATGAACATATTTCCACACAGAAAGTCAATCACAGACTTATTAAAAAAAAACTATGCTTATCTAAAAGGAAAGGTGGGGGGAATGGATAAATGAAGATTAGCGTTACCATATGTATACAAATACATATTATATACATATATCAAAAAGACCAACCATATAGCAAGGAAGGATTATGGAACACTCTGTAATAATTTACACGGAAAGAGGATCTCTACATAAATAGTTATATACAATATGTAGATGAACCAGAGTGTGTACACGTTGGACGAACAACATTCTTACCATTACCCCAGTTGAAAAAATTAAAACAACGAACTAGGAGTAATGAGACATAAACTTATGGGGGGTTTTCCTGGCACATTCCATCCAAATTTAAAACCTAGGCTAACAACTTCCAGAATGGCTCTGATGCCCTAGTAACCCAGATTTGGGAATGGAGAAATGCTGCATCCTGGTGGCCGTTTCCCACAAGAGCAGCTTTAAACCCACTGCAAAAGGTCACTAAATATTCACCAATTGCAGGTCTGTAAATGACACCGGCCCTCCAAAAAATACTGAGGTCGAAAATCGACCAAAAAATTCCAGAGTGCAACCTTCCAAAAAGAAAATTTGAAGAGGTATATTATACTCACACTTTTTTTCTTTTTTCTTTTAACAGAAAAGAAAAAGGCGTGGAAAAATGATGAATTGTAGGAATTTTTACAGACATGTAAACCCAAATTACAAAAACCTATCAGCTCACACCAGTCAGAACTGCCATCAACAAAAATGCTGCAAACAATAAATGCTGACGTGATTGTGGAGAAATGTGTACCCTCGATTCTAATGGGGATGTGGTAAGAGCCACTAATGAAAGCACAATTGAGGTGCCTTGAAAAGGTAAACGTTGACCTACCATACCAGTCAATCAATCATACCCACTGCTGGGTCTATCACCTGAGAAAATGAAAATCAAAAATCACAGGCTGGCAATCCTGCACTCCAGCAATATTTACCATAGGCAACACTTGGAAGCAACGAAAATGTCCATCAACAGAGGAATGCACCAAGAAGAAGTGGTCCATGTACACAATGGAATATTACCCATGGAAAACATTGAAGCACTGCTCTTTGAGGCACCATAGATGAGCCTGGAGATAATCACAAAACATGAAGTAGGTCGGAGAGCAAAACACCTATATACTATATTATCACTTATGGCATTATCTAATAACTGACACAGATGAACATATTTCCAAAGAGAAAGACACTCACAGGCTTAGAAATCAAACTATGCTCATCTGAAAGGAAAGGAGGGGGGAAATTGAGAAATGAAGATTAGTGTTACTATACATATACAAATACATATTATATACATGTATCAAAAAGACCGAACATATAGCAAGGGAGGTCAACGGAACACTGTAATATTTTACATGGGAAGAGGATCTGTACATTAATAGACATACATAATGTACAAAGGAACCAGACTGCGTACACCAAAGACAAACAATATTCTAAACTTTACCCAGATTAAAAAAATTTAAAAACCAAGAAGAAGTAATGAGACATAAACTTATGGGGACTTCTCCTGGCAAATTCCATTCTAATTTACAACCTAGGACAATGACTTCCAGAAAGGCTCTGCTGCCCTAGTACCCAGATTGGGGAATGGAGAAATGCTACCTCCTTGTGGCCGTTTCCCACAACAGCAGCTTTGAACCTACTGCAAAAGGTCACTAAATTTTCACCAACTTGCCGTTCTGTAAATGACACTTGCCCTCCAGAAAATTTCTGGGGTCAAAAATCGACCAAAAACTTCACAAGAGGGCAACCTTCGAAGCAGACAATTTCAAGAGCTATATTGTACTCACGGGTTTTTCTTTTAAGAGAAAAGAAAAAGGGGTAGGAATATGACGAATTAAAAAAAATTTAATGACATGCATACCCATAATACAAAAACCTATCAGCTCACAGCAGTCAGAATGGCCATTAGGAAAAATGCTGCAAAAAATAAATGGTGAAGGGAGTGTGGAGAAATGCGTACCCTCTTTTGTAAGGGGTGGCACGTAAAGAGCCACTAATGAAAACACAGTGTAGGTGCTTTGAAAAGGGAAACATTGAGCTACCAGTCAATCAATCACAACCACTGCTTGGCCTATCACCTGAGAAAATGAGAATCAAAAAGTCACAGGCTGGCAAACCTGTACGCCAGCAAGATTTACCATAGCCAGCACGTGGAAGCAATGAAAATGTCCATCAACCGAGGAATGCACCAAGAAGAAGTGGTCCACTTACAAAATGGAATATTACTCTAATAATAAATATAAATTAAATTTAAAAACAAACAAAAGCAAGGAGACATCAACATTTGTGGGTTTATCCGGGCACATTGCACTCTAATTTATAACGGAAGAACACCACTGGCCGGTAGGTCTGTTTCCCTAGTACCAGCAAGGGGAATGTAGAAAGGCTGCCGCTCTCTGGCCGTTACCTGCAAAAGCAGGTTTAAAGCCTGAGCTAATGTCACTTCATATGAACAAGTACTGCAGGGCTGTAAATGAAACCTGCCCTCAAAATGTCTTGAGGGAGATAATGGCCAAAATATTTCAAATGGTGACACATACTTTAAGAAAACACTTTGAAGAAATAAGCTCTAATCACAGCTGGAAAAATTAAAAGGACATGTCTTAAAGCTCAATTTCAACGCATTATGAGACACATGCAAATTCAACCACAAAGAGGTATCAGCTCACACCACTCAGAATAATCATCAGCAAAAACTACAAAGAATAAATCCTGAAGGTGCTGGGAAGAAATACATGCCCTCCACATTAAGTGGGACATAACCTGGAAAGAACCACTAAGGAGAACAGAACAGAGGTGCCTTTAAAAGGTAAACATTGAGCTAGCGTATGATCCAGCAGATCTATTCCTGGACCTATAAACTAAGAAGACAGAATTGGAAGGACACAGGCACGCAAATCTGCACTGCATAGTATTACAATAGCCAAGATATGGAAGTAACCAAAAAGTCCATCGACAGATGGGTGGACAAAGAAGAACTGCTACCTGTACAGATGGAATGTGAGCTACTGAAAAAATGATACAATGCCATTTGCAGCACCATAGATGAGTCTAGAAGTAATCATGCAACTTGGAGTAAGTGAGAAAGCGAAAGACACATATCCTATCATATCACATATAGGGGTTACCTAAAAAATGATACAAACAAAGATATTTCCACAAACACTATCATAGATTCATTAAAAAAACTTATGGTTCACCAAATGGACAGGTGTGAGGATTGGATACATTACCATATTGAGGTTAACAGAGAGATACAAACACATGTGAAATATATAATCACCAAAGACCTATGCAATACCAAGAGAAGACTACTCAACATTGTGTCATAACCTACATGGGAAAAGGATCCGAAGAAGAATAGATATATGTGTATGTGTGAAAGAACCACATCTTGCACACCCAGAACAAACAAAACATTGTAATCAAGTTTGCTGTGATAAAAAATAAAAATTAAGTTAAAAATACCAACAAGAAATAATGAGACATAAACTTAAAGGGCTTTTTCCTCGCACATTCTATTCTAATTAACACCTAGAACACCACTTCCAGTAAGGCTCTGTTGCCCTAGTAACCAGATTTGGTAAAGGAGAAATGCTGCCGCCTTGTGGCCGATTCCCGCAAGAGCAACTTTTAACCCACAGCTAATAGTCACTTACCATTCATAAGCAAACAGGGCTGTAAAGGACACCTGCCCTCAAAATTGTGCTGAGGTAGGGAATGGATAAAAGAATTCAAAACAGGCAAAATGTTCACGAAGATAGTATGAAGACGTAAGTTTTACTCACTCTCTTTTTAAAGAAAGGAAAATGGATAAAAGCTCAGCCTCAGGAAGTATTAGACTCATGCAATCTAATCTACAAAAACTTTTCAACTCACACCAATCGACTGACCATTGGCAAAAAGTCTACAAACAATAAATGCTGAAGAGGTTTTAGAGAACTGTGTACCCTCTAGCTGCTGGTGAGATGTAAGAGGGTTAAACGCAAATAATGACAACAGAAAGGAGCTGCGTTTAAAAGGAAAAATTGAGGTACCATTCCATCCAGCAGGCACACCAATGGGCCACTCACCTGAGAAGACCAGAATGAAGAAGACCCGGGCTGCAATAGCTGCACTGCAGCCTGATTCACAATAGACAAGACAGTGAAGCAACCAAAATGTCCATCAACAGATGAAACGATAAAGAAGAAGTGGTCCATGTACACAATGAATACTAGCCACGGAAAACAATGAAACACTGCTATTTGAGGCACCATAGATGATCTTGGAGATAATCACAGAACATGAGGTAAGTCGGAAAGCAAAAGTCCTATATCCTATGATATCACTTATAGGCGTTATCTAATAACTGACACAAATGAACATATTTCCACACAGAAAGTCAATCACAGACTTATTAAAAAAAAACTATGCTTATCTAAAAGGAAAGGTGGGGGGAATGGATAAATGAAGATTAGCGTTACCATATGTATACAAATACATATTATATACATATATCAAAAAGACCAACCATATAGCAAGGAAGGATTATGGAACACTCTGTAATAATTTACACGGAAAGAGGATCTCTACATAAATAGTTATATACAATATGTAGATGAACCAGAGTGTGTACACGTTGGACGAACAACATTCTTACCATTACCCCAGTTGAAAAAATTAAAACAACGAACTAGGAGTAATGAGACATAAACTTATGGGGGGTTTTCCTGGCACATTCCATCCAAATTTAAAACCTAGGCAAACAACTTCCAGAATGGCTCTGATGCCCTAGTAACCCAGATTTGGGAATGGAGAAATGCTGCATCCTGGTGGCCGTTTCCCACAAGAGCAGCTTTAAACCCACTGCAAAAGGTCACTAAATATTCACCAATTGCAGGTCTGTAAATGACACCGGCCCTCCAAAAAATACTGAGGTCGAAAATCGACCAAAAAATTCCAGAGTGCAACCTTCCAAAAAGAAAATTTGAAGAGGTATATTATACTCACACTTTTTTTCTTTTTTCTTTTAACAGAAAAGAAAAAGGCGTGGAAAAATGATGAATTGTAGGAATTTTTACAGACATGTAAACCCAAATTACAAAAACCTATCAGCTCACACCAGTCAGAACTGCCATCAACAAAAATGCTGCAAACAATAAATGCTGACGTGATTGTGGAGAAATGTGTACCCTCGATTCTAATGGGGATGTGGTAAGAGCCACTAATGAAAGCACAATTGAGGTGCCTTGAAAAGGTAAACGTTGACCTACCATACCAGTCAATCAATCATACCCACTGCTGGGTCTATCACCTGAGAAAATGAAAATCAAAAATCACAGGCTGGCAATCCTGCACTCCAGCAATATTTACCATAGGCAACACTTGGAAGCAACGAAAATGTCCATCAACAGAGGAATGCACCAAGAAGAAGTGGTCCATGTACACAATGGAATATTACCCATGGAAAACATTGAAGCACTGCTCTTTGAGGCACCATAGATGAGCCTGGAGATAATCACAAAACATGAAGTAGGTCGGAGAGCAAAACACCTATATACTATATTATCACTTATGGCATTATCTAATAACTGACACAGATGAACATATTTCCAAAGAGAAAGACACTCACAGGCTTAGAAATCAAACTATGCTCATCTGAAAGGAAAGGAGGGGGGAAATTGAGAAATGAAGATTAGTGTTACTATACATATACAAATACATATTATATACATGTATCAAAAAGACCGAACATATAGCAAGGGAGGTCAACGGAACACTGTAATATTTTACATGGGAAGAGGATCTGTACATTAATAGACATACATAATGTACAAAGGAACCAGACTGCGTACACCAAAGACAAACAATATTCTAAACTTTACCCAGATTAAAAAAATTTAAAAACCAAGAAGAAGTAATGAGACATAAACTTATGGGGACTTCTCCTGGCAAATTCCATTCTAATTTACAACCTAGGACAATGACTTCCAGAAAGGCTCTGCTGCCCTAGTACCCAGATTGGGGAATGGAGAAATGCTACCTCCTTGTGGCCGTTTCCCACAACAGCAGCTTTGAACCTACTGCAAAAGGTCACTAAATTTTCACCAACTTGCCGTTCTGTAAATGACACTTGCCCTCCAGAAAATTTCTGGGGTCAAAAATCGACCAAAAAAAAAAAAAAAAAATCGACCAAAAACTTCACAAGAGGGCAACCTTCGAAGCAGACAATTTCAAGAGCTCTATTGTACTCACGGGTTTTTCTTTTAAGAGAAAAGAAAAAGGGGTAGGAATATGACGAATTAAAAAAAATTTAATGACATGCATACCCATAATACAAAAACCTATCAGCTCACAGCAGTCAGAATGGCCATTAGGAAAAATGCTGCAAAAAATAAATGGTGAAGGGAGTGTGGAGAAATGCGTACCCTCTTTTGTAAGGGGTGGCACGTAAAGAGCCACTAATGAAAACACAGTGTAGGTGCTTTGAAAAGGGAAACATTGAGCTACCAGTCAATCAATCACAACCACTGCTTGGCCTATCACCTGAGAAAATGAGAATCAAAAAGTCACAGGCTGGCAAACCTGTACGCCAGCAAGATTTACCATAGCCAGCACGTGGAAGCAATGAAAATGTCCATCAACCGAGGAATGCACCAAGAAGAAGTGGTCCACTTACAAAATGGAATATTACTCTAATAATAAATATAAATTAAATTTAAAAACAAACAAAAGCAAGGAGACATCAACATTTGTGGGTTTATCCGGGCACATTGCACTCTAATTTATAACCGAAGAACACCACTGGCCGGTAGGTCTGTTTCCCTAGTACCAGCAAGGGGAATGTAGAAAGGCTGCCGCTCTCTGGCCGTTACCTGCAAAAGCAGGTTTAAAGCCTGAGCTAATGTCACTTCATATGAACAAGTACTGCAGGGCTGTAAATGAAACCTGCCCTCAAAATGTCTTGAGGGAGATAATGGCCAAAATATTTCAAATGGTGACACATACTTTAAGAAAACACTTTGAAGAAATAAGCTCTAATCACAGCTGGAAAAATTAAAAGGACATGTCTTAAAGCTCAATTTCAACGCATTATGAGACACATGCAAATTCAACCACAAAGAGGTATCAGCTCACACCACTCAGAATAATCATCAGCAAAAACTACAAAGAATAAATCCTGAAGGTGCTGGGAAGAAATGCATGCCCTCCACATTAAGTGGGACATAACCTGGAAAGAACCACTAAGGAGAACAGAACAGAGGTGCCTTTAAAAGGTAAACATTGAGCTAGCGTATGATCCAGCAGATCTATTCCTGGACCTATAAACTAAGAAGACAGAATTGGAAGGACACAGGCACGCAAATCTGCACTGCATAGTATTACAATAGCCAAGATATGGAAGTAACCAAAAAGTCCATCGACAGATGGGTGGACAAAGAAGAACTGCTACCTGTACAGATGGAATGTGAGCTACTGAAAAAATGATACAATGCCATTTGCAGCACCATAGATGAGTCTAGAAGTAATCATGCAACTTGGAGTAAGTGAGAAAGCGAAAGACACATATCCTATCATATCACATATAGGGGTTACCTAAAAAATGATACAAACAAAGATATTTCCACAAACACTATCATAGATTCATTAAAAAAACTTATGGTTCACCAAATGGACAGGTGTGAGGATTGGATACATTACCATATTGAGGTTAACAGAGAGATACAAACACATGTGAAATATATAATCACCAAAGACCTACGCAATACCAAGAGAAGACTACTCAACATTGTGTCATAACCTACATGGGAAAAGGATCCGAAGAAGAATAGATATATGTGTATGTGTGAAAGAACCACATCTTGCACACCCAGAACAAACAAAACATTGTAATCAAGTTTGCTGTGATAAAAAATAAAAATTAAGTTAAAAATACCAACAAGAAATAATGAGACATAAACTTAAAGGGCTTTTTCCTCGCACATTCTATTCTAATTAACACCTAGAACACCACTTCCAGTAAGGCTCTGTTGCCCTAGTAACCAGATTTGGTAAAGGAGAAATGCTGCCGCCTTGTGGCCGATTCCCGCAAGAGCAACTTTTAACCCACAGCTAATAGTCACTTACCATTCATAAGCAAACAGGGCTGTAAAGGACACCTGCCCTCAAAATTGTGCTGAGGTAGGGAATGGATAAAAGAATTCAAAACAGGCAAAATGTTCACGAAGATAGTATGAAGACGTAAGTTTTACTAACTCTCTTTTTAAAGAAAGGAAAATGGATAAAAGCTCAGCCTCAGGAAGTATTAGACTCATGCAATCTAATCTACAAAAACTTTTCAACTCACACCAATCGACTGACCATTGGCAAAAAGTCTACAAACAATAAATGCTGAAGAGGTTTTAGAGAACTGTGTACCCTCTAGCTGCTGGTGAGATGTAAGAGGGTTAAACGCAAATAATGACAACAGAAAGGAGCTGCGTTTAAAAGGAAAAATTGAGGTACCATTCCATCCAGCAGGCACACCAATGGGCCACTCACCTGAGAAGACCAGAATGAAGAAGACCCGGGCTGCAATAGCTGCACTGCAGCCTGATTCACAATAGACAAGACAGTGAAGCAACCAAAATGTCCATCAACAGATGAAACGATAAAGAAGAAGTGGTCCATGTACACAATGAATACTAGCCACGGAAAACAATGAAACACTGCTATTTGAGGCACCATAGATGATCTTGGAGATAATCACAGAACATGAGGTAAGTCGGAAAGCAAAAGTCCTATATCCTATGATATCACTTATAGGCGTTATCTAATAACTGACACAAATGAACATATTTCCACACAGAAAGTCAATCACAGACTTATTAAAAAAAAACTATGCTTATCTAAAAGGAAAGGTGGGGGGAATGGATAAATGAAGATTAGCGTTACCATATGTATACAAATACATATTATATACATATATCAAAAAGACCAACCATATAGCAAGGAAGGATTATGGAACACTCTGTAATAATTTACACGGAAAGAGGATCTCTACATAAATAGTTATATACAATATGTAGATGAACCAGAGTGTGTACACGTTGGACGAACAACATTCTTACCATTACCCCAGTTGAAAAAATTAAAACAACGAACTAGGAGTAATGAGACATAAACTTATGGGGGGTTTTCCTGGCACATTCCATCCAAATTTAAAACCTAGGCAAACAACTTCCAGAATGGCTCTGATGCCCTAGTAACCCAGATTTGGGAATGGAGAAATGCTGCATCCTGGTGGCCGTTTCCCACAAGAGCAGCTTTAAACCCACTGCAAAAGGTCACTAAATATTCACCAATTGCAGGTCTGTAAATGACACCGGCCCTCCAAAAAATACTGAGGTCGAAAATCGACCAAAAAATTCCAGAGTGCAACCTTCCAAAAAGAAAATTTGAAGAGGTATATTATACTCACACTTTTTTTCTTTTTTCTTTTAACAGAAAAGAAAAAGGCGTGGAAAAATGATGAATTGTAGGAATTTTTACAGACATGTAAACCCAAATTACAAAAACCTATCAGCTCACACCAGTCAGAACTGCCATCAACAAAAATGCTGCAAACAATAAATGCTGACGTGATTGTGGAGAAATGTGTACCCTCGATTCTAATGGGGATGTGGTAAGAGCCACTAATGAAAGCACAATTGAGGTGCCTTGAAAAGGTAAACGTTGACCTACCATACCAGTCAATCAATCATACCCACTGCTGGGTCTATCACCTGAGAAAATGAAAATCAAAAATCACAGGCTGGCAATCCTGCACTCCAGCAATATTTACCATAGGCAACACTTGGAAGCAACGAAAATGTCCATCAACAGAGGAATGCACCAAGAAGAAGTGGTCCATGTACACAATGGAATATTACCCATGGAAAACATTGAAGCACTGCTCTTTGAGGCACCATAGATGAGCCTGGAGATAATCACAAAACATGAAGTAGGTCGGACAGCAAAACACCTATATACTATATTATCACTTATGGCATTATCTAATAACTGACACAGATGAACATATTTCCAAAGAGAAAGACACTCACAGGCTTAGAAATCAAACTATGCTCATCTGAAAGGAAAGGAGGGGGGAAATTGAGAAATGAAGATTAGTGTTACTATACATATACAAATACATATTATATACATGTATCAAAAAGACCGAACATATAGCAAGGGAGGTCAACGGAACACTGTAATATTTTACATGGGAAGAGGATCTGTACATTAATAGACATACATAATGTACAAAGGAACCAGACTGCGTACACCAAAGACAAACAATATTCTAAACTTTACCCAGATTAAAAAAATTTAAAAACCAAGAAGAAGTAATGAGACATAAACTTATGGGGACTTCTCCTGGCAAATTCCATTCTAATTTACAACCTAGGACAATGACTTCCAGAAAGGCTCTGCTGCCCTAGTACCCAGATAGGGGAATGGAGAAATGCTACCTCCTTGTGGCCGTTTCCCACAACAGCAGCTTTGAACCTACTGCAAAAGGTCACTAAATTTTCACCAACTTGCCGTTCTGTAAATGACACTTGCCCTCCAGAAAATTTCTGGGGTCAAAAATCGACCAAAAAAAAAAAAAAAAAAAAATCGACCAAAAACTTCACAAGAGGGCAACCTTCGAAGCAGACAATTTCAAGAGCTCTATTGTACTCACGGGTTTTTCTTTTAAGAGAAAAGAAAAAGGGGTAGGAATATGACGAATTAAAAAAAATTTAATGACATGCATACCCATAATACAAAAACCTATCAGCTCACAGCAGTCAGAATGGCCATTAGGAAAAATGCTGCAAAAAATAAATGGTGAAGGGAGTGTGGAGAAATGCGTACCCTCTTTTGTAAGGGGTGGCACGTAAAGAGCCACTAATGAAAACACAGTGTAGGTGCTTTGAAAAGGGAAACATTGAGCTACCAGTCAATCAATCACAACCACTGCTTGGCCTATCACCTGAGAAAATGAGAATCAAAAAGTCACAGGCTGGCAAACCTGTACGCCAGCAAGATTTACCATAGCCAGCACGTGGAAGCAATGAAAATGTCCATCAACCGAGGAATGCACCAAGAAGAAGTGGTCCACTTACAAAATGGAATATTACTCTAATAATAAATATAAATTAAATTTAAAAACAAACAAAAGCAAGGAGACATCAACATTTGTGGGTTTATCCGGGCACATTGCACTCTAATTTATAACCGAAGAACACCACTGGCCGGTAGGTCTGTTTCCCTAGTACCAGCAAGGGGAATGTAGAAAGGCTGCCGCTCTCTGGCCGTTACCTGCAAAAGCAGGTTTAAAGCCTGAGCTAATGTCACTTCATATGAACAAGTACTGCAGGGCTGTAAATGAAACCTGCCCTCAAAATGTCTTGAGGGAGATAATGGCCAAAATATTTCAAATGGTGACACATACTTTAAGAAAACACTTTGAAGAAATAAGCTCTAATCACAGCTGGAAAAATTAAAAGGACATGTCTTAAAGCTCAATTTCAACGCATTATGAGACACATGCAAATTCAACCACAAAGAGGTATCAGCTCACACCACTCAGAATAATCATCAGCAAAAACTACAAAGAATAAATCCTGAAGGTGCTGGGAAGAAATACATGCCCTCCACATTAAGTGGGACATAACCTGGAAAGAACCACTAAGGAGAACAGAACAGAGGTGCCTTTAAAAGGTAAACATTGAGCTAGCGTATGATCCAGCAGATCTATTCCTGGACCTATAAACTAAGAAGACAGAATTGGAAGGACACAGGCACGCAAATCTGCACTGCATAGTATTACAATAGCCAAGATATGGAAGTAACCAAAAAGTCCATCGACAGATGGGTGGACAAAAAAGAACTGCTACCTGTACAGATGGAATGTGAGCTACTGAAAAAATGATACAATGCCATTTGCAGCACCATAGATGAGTCTAGAAGTAATCATGCAACTTGGAGTAAGTGAGAAAGCGAAAGACACATATCCTATCATATCACATATAGGGGTTACCTAAAAAATGATACAAACAAAGATATTTCCACAAACACTATCATAGATTCATTAAAAAAACTTATGGTTCACCAAATGGACAGGTGTGAGGATTGGATACATTACCATATTGAGGTTAACAGAGAGATACAAACACATGTGAAATATATAATCACCAAAGACCTACGCAATACCAAGAGAAGACTACTCAACATTGTGTCATAACCTACATGGGAAAAGGATCCGAAGAAGAATAGATATATGTGTATGTGTGAAAGAACCACATCTTGCACACCTAGAACAAACAAAACATTGTAATCAAGTTTGCTGTGATAAAAAATAAAAATTAAGTTAAAAATACCAACAAGAAATAATGAGACATAAACTTAAAGGGCTTTTTCCTCGCACATTCTATTCTAATTAGCACCTAGAACACCACTTCCAGTAAGGCTCTGTTGCCCTAGTAACCAGATTTGGTAAAGGAGAAATGCTGCCGCCTTGTGGCCGATTCCCGCAAGAGCAACTTTTAACCCACAGCTAATAGTCACTTACCATTCATAAGCAAACAGGGCTGTAAAGGACACCTGCCCTCAAAATTGTGCTGAGGTAGGGAATGGATAAAAGAATTCAAAACAGGCAAAATGTTCACGAAGATAGTATGAAGACGTAAGTTTTACTCACTCTCTTTTTAAAGAAAGGAAAATGGATAAAAGCTCAGCCTCAGGAAGTATTAGACTCATGCAATCTAATCTACAAAAACTTTTCAACTCACACCAATCGACTGACCATTGGCAAAAAGTCTACAAACAATAAATGCTGAAGAGGTTTTAGAGAACTGTGTACCCTCTAGCTGCTGGTGAGATATAAGAGGGTTAAACGCAAATAATGACAACAGAAAGGAGCTGCGTTTAAAAGGAAAAATTGAGGTACCATTCCATCCAGCAGGCACACCAATGGGCCACTCACCTGAGAAGACCAGAATGAAGAAGACCCGGGCTGCAAAAGCTGCACTGCAGCCTGATTCACAATAGACAAGACAGTGAAGCAACCAAAATGTCCATCAACAGATGAAACGATAAAGAAGAAGTGGTCCATGTACACAATGAATACTAGCCACGGAAAACAATGAAACACTGCTCTTTGAGGCACCATAGATGATCTTGGAGATAATCACAGAACATGAGGTAAGTCGGAAAGCAAAAGTCCTATATCCTATGATATCACTTATAGGCGTTATCTAATAACTGACACAAATGAACATATTTCCACACAGAAAGTCAATCACAGACTTATTAAAAAAAAACTATGCTTATCTAAAAGGAAAGGTGGGGGGAATGGATAAATGAAGATTAGCGTTACCATATGTATACAAATACATATTATATACATATATCAAAAAGACCAACCATATAGCAAGGAAGGATTATGGAACACTCTGTAATAATTTACACGGAAAGAGGATCTCTACATAAATAGTTATATACAATATGTAGATGAACCAGAGTGTGTACACGTTGGACGAACAACATTCTTACCATTACCCCAGTTGAAAAAATTAAAACAACGAACTAGGAGTAATGAGACATAAACTTATGGGGGGTTTTCCTGGCACATTCCATCCAAATTTAAAACCTAGGCAAACAACTTCCAGAATGGCTCTGATGCCCTAGTAACCCAGATTTGGGAATGGAGAAATGCTGCATCCTGGTGGCCGTTTCCCACAAGAGCAGCTTTAAACCCACTGCAAAAGGTCACTAAATATTCACCAATTGCAGGTCTGTAAATGACACCGGCCCTCCAAAAAATACTGAGGTCGAAAATCGACCAAAAAATTCCAGAGTGCAACCTTCCAAAAAGAAAATTTGAAGAGATATATTATACTCACACTTTTTTTCTTTTTTCTTTTAACAGAAAAGAAAAAGGCGTGGAAAAATGATGAATTGTAGGAATTTTTACAGACATGTAAACCCAAATTACAAAAACCTATCAGCTCACACCAGTCAGAACTGCCATCAACAAAAATGCTGCAAACAATAAATGCTGACGTGATTGTGGAGAAATGTGTACCCTCAATTCTAATGGGGATGTGGTAAGAGCCACTAATGAAAGCACAATTGAGTTGCCTTGAAAAGGTAAACGTCGAGCTACCATACCAGTCAATCAATCATACCCACTGCTGGGTCTATCACCTGAGAAAATGAAAATCAAAAATCACAGGCTGGCAATCCTGCACTCCAGCAATATTTACCATAGGCAACACTTGGAAGCAACGAAAATGTCCATCAACAGAGGAATGCACCAAGAAGAAGTGGTCCATGTACACAATGGAATATTACCCATGGAAAACATTGAAGCACTGCTCTTTGAGGCACCATAGATGAGCCTGGAGATAATCACAAAACATGAAGTAGGTCGGACAGCAAAACACCTATATACTATATTATCACTTATGGCATTATCTAATAACTGACACAGATGAACATATTTCCAAAGAGAAAGACACTCACAGGCTTAGAAATCAAACTATGCTCATCTGAAAGGAAAGGAGGGGGGAAATTGAGAAATGAAGAGTAGTGTTACTATACATATACAAATACATATTATATACATGTATCAAAAAGACCGAACATATAGCAAGGGAGGTCAACGGAACACTGTAATATTTTACATGGGAAGAGGATCTGTACATTAATAGACATACATAATGTACAAAGGAACCAGACTGCGTACACCAAAGACAAACAATATTCTAAACTTTACCCAGATTAAAAAAATTTAAAAACCAAGAAGAAGTAATGAGACATAAACTTATGGGGACTTCTCCTGGCAAATTCCATTCTAATTTACAACCTAGGACAATGACTTCCAGAAAGGCTCTGCTGCCCTAGTACCCAGATTGGGGAATGGAGAAATGCTACCTCCTTGTGGCCGTTTCCCACAACAGCAGCTTTGAACCTACTGCAAAAGGTCACTAAATTTTCACCAACTTGCCGTTCTGTAAATGACACTTGCCCTCCAGAAAATTTCTGGGGTCAAAAATCGACCAAAAAAAAAAAAAAAAATCGACCAAAAACTTCACAAGAGGGCAACCTTCGAAGCAGACAATTTCAAGAGCTCTATTGTACTCACGGGTTTTTCTTTTAAGAGAAAAGAAAAAGGGGTAGGAATATGACGAATTAAAAAAAATTTAATGACATGCATACCCATAATACAAAAACCTATCAGCTCACAGCAGTCAGAATGGCCATTAGGAAAAATGCTGCAAAAAATAAATGGTGAAGGGAGTGTGGAGAAATGCGTACCCTCTTTTGTAAGGGGTGGCACGTAAAGAGCCACTAATGAAAACACAGTGTAGGTGCTTTGAAAAGGGAAACATTGAGCTACCAGTCAATCAATCACAACCACTGCTTGGCCTATCACCTGAGAAAATGAGAATCAAAAAGTCACAGGCTGGCAAACCTGTACGCCAGCAAGATTTACCATAGCCAGCACGTGGAAGCAATGAAAATGTCCATCAACCGAGGAATGCACCAAGAAGAAGTGGTCCACTTACAAAATGGAATATTACTCTAATAATAAATATAAATTAAATTTAAAAACAAACAAAAGCAAGGAGACATCAACATTTGTGGGTTTATCCGGGCACATTGCACTCTAATTTATAACCGAAGAACACCACTGGCCGGTAGGTCTGTTTCCCTAGTACCAGCAAGGGGAATGTAGAAAGGCTGCCGCTCTCTGGCCGTTACCTGCAAAAGCAGGTTTAAAGCCTGAGCTAATGTCACTTCATATGAACAAGTACTGCAGGGCTGTAAATGAAACCTGCCCTCAAAATGTCTTGAGGGAGATAATGGCCAAAATATTTCAAATGGTGACACATACTTTAAGAAAACACTTTGAAGAAATAAGCTCTAATCACAGCTGGAAAAATTAAAAGGACATGTCTTAAAGCTCAATTTCAACGCATTATGAGACACATGCAAATTCAACCACAAAGAGGTATCAGCTCACACCACTCAGAATAATCATCAGCAAAAACTACAAAGAATAAATCCTGAAGGTGCTGGGAAGAAATGCATGCCCTCCACATTAAGTGGGACATAACCTGGAAAGAACCACTAAGGAGAACAGAACAGAGGTGCCTTTAAAAGGTAAACATTGAGCTAGCGTATGATCCAGCAGATCTATTCCTGGACCTATAAACTAAGAAGACAGAATTGGAAGGACACAGGCACGCAAATCTGCACTGCATAGTATTACAATAGCCAAG
The DNA here is from genome assembly GCF_965194825.1 of Balaenoptera physalus. Classification (NCBI taxonomy): domain Eukaryota; kingdom Metazoa; phylum Chordata; class Mammalia; order Artiodactyla; family Balaenopteridae; genus Balaenoptera; species Balaenoptera physalus. The sequence goes on from NC_138885.1 coordinate 27,032,506, forward strand.
ATATGGAAGTAACCAAAAAGTCCATCGACAGATGGGTGGACAAAGAAGAACTGCTACCTGTACAGATGGAATGTGAGCTACTGAAAAAATGATACAATGCCATTTGCAGCACCATAGATGAGTCTAGAAGTAATCATGCAACTTGGAGTAAGTGAGAAAGCGAAAGACACATATCCTATCATATCACATATAGGGGTTACCTAAAAAATGATACAAACAAAGATATTTCCACAAACACTATCATAGATTCATTAAAAAAACTTATGGTTCACCAAATGGACAGGTGTGAGGATTGGATACATTACCATATTGAGGTTAACAGAGAGATACAAACACATGTGAAATATATAATCACCAAAGACCTACGCAATACCAAGAGAAGACTACTCAACATTGTGTCATAACCTACATGGGAAAAGGATCCGAAGAAGAATAGATATATGTGTATGTGTGAAAGAACCACATCTTGCACACCCAGAACAAACAAAACATTGTAATCAAGTTTGCTGTGATAAAAAATAAAAATTAAGTTAAAAATACCAACAAGAAATAATGAGACATAAACTTAAAGGGCTTTTTCCTCGCACATTCTATTCTAATTAACACCTAGAACACCACTTCCAGTAAGGCTCTGTTGCCCTAGTAACCAGATTTGGTAAAGGAGAAATGCTGCCGCCTTGTGGCCGATTCCCGCAAGAGCAACTTTTAACCCACAGCTAATAGTCACTTACCATTCATAAGCAAACAGGGCTGTAAAGGACACCTGCCCTCAAAATTGTGCTGAGGTAGGGAATGGATAAAAGAATTCAAAACAGGCAAAATGTTCACGAAGATAGTATGAAGACGTAAGTTTTACTAACTCTCTTTTTAAAGAAAGGAAAATGGATAAAAGCTCAGCCTCAGGAAGTATTAGACTCATGCAATCTAATCTACAAAAACTTTTCAACTCACACCAATCGACTGACCATTGGCAAAAAGTCTACAAACAATAAATGCTGAAGAGGTTTTAGAGAACTGTGTACCCTCTAGCTGCTGGTGAGATGTAAGAGGGTTAAACGCAAATAATGACAACAGAAAGGAGCTGCGTTTAAAAGGAAAAATTGAGGTACCATTCCATCCAGCAGGCACACCAATGGGCCACTCACCTGAGAAGACCAGAATGAAGAAGACCCGGGCTGCAATAGCTGCACTGCAGCCTGATTCACAATAGACAAGACAGTGAAGCAACCAAAATGTCCATCAACAGATGAAACGATAAAGAAGAAGTGGTCCATGTACACAATGAATACTAGCCACGGAAAACAATGAAACACTGCTATTTGAGGCACCATAGATGATCTTGGAGATAATCACAGAACATGAGGTAAGTCGGAAAGCAAAAGTCCTATATCCTATGATATCACTTATAGGCGTTATCTAATAACTGACACAAATGAACATATTTCCACACAGAAAGTCAATCACAGACTTATTAAAAAAAAACTATGCTTATCTAAAAGGAAAGGTGGGGGGAATGGATAAATGAAGATTAGCGTTACCATATGTATACAAATACATATTATATACATATATCAAAAAGACCAACCATATAGCAAGGAAGGATTATGGAACACTCTGTAATAATTTACACGGAAAGAGGATCTCTACATAAATAGTTATATACAATATGTAGATGAACCAGAGTGTGTACACGTTGGACGAACAACATTCTTACCATTACCCCAGTTGAAAAAATTAAAACAACGAACTAGGAGTAATGAGACATAAACTTATGGGGGGTTTTCCTGGCACATTCCATCCAAATTTAAAACCTAGGCAAACAACTTCCAGAATGGCTCTGATGCCCTAGTAACCCAGATTTGGGAATGGAGAAATGCTGCATCCTGGTGGCCGTTTCCCACAAGAGCAGCTTTAAACCCACTGCAAAAGGTCACTAAATATTCACCAATTGCAGGTCTGTAAATGACACCGGCCCTCCAAAAAATACTGAGGTCGAAAATCGACCAAAAAATTCCAGAGTGCAACCTTCCAAAAAGAAAATTTGAAGAGGTATATTATACTCACACTTTTTTTCTTTTTTCTTTTAACAGAAAAGAAAAAGGCGTGGAAAAATGATGAATTGTAGGAATTTTTACAGACATGTAAACCCAAATTACAAAAACCTATCAGCTCACACCAGTCAGAACTGCCATCAACAAAAATGCTGCAAACAATAAATGCTGACGTGATTGTGGAGAAATGTGTACCCTCGATTCTAATGGGGATGTGGTAAGAGCCACTAATGAAAGCACAATTGAGGTGCCTTGAAAAGGTAAACGTTGACCTACCATACCAGTCAATCAATCATACCCACTGCTGGGTCTATCACCTGAGAAAATGAAAATCAAAAATCACAGGCTGGCAATCCTGCACTCCAGCAATATTTACCATAGGCAACACTTGGAAGCAACGAAAATGTCCATCAACAGAGGAATGCACCAAGAAGAAGTGGTCCATGTACACAATGGAATATTACCCATGGAAAACATTGAAGCACTGCTCTTTGAGGCACCATAGATGAGCCTGGAGATAATCACAAAACATGAAGTAGGTCGGACAGCAAAACACCTATATACTATATTATCACTTATGGCATTATCTAATAACTGACACAGATGAACATATTTCCAAAGAGAAAGACACTCACAGGCTTAGAAATCAAACTATGCTCATCTGAAAGGAAAGGAGGGGGGAAATTGAGAAATGAAGATTAGTGTTACTATACATATACAAATACATATTATATACATGTATCAAAAAGACCGAACATATAGCAAGGGAGGTCAACGGAACACTGTAATATTTTACATGGGAAGAGGATCTGTACATTAATAGACATACATAATGTACAAAGGAACCAGACTGCGTACACCAAAGACAAACAATATTCTAAACTTTACCCAGATTAAAAAAATTTAAAAACCAAGAAGAAGTAATGAGACATAAACTTATGGGGACTTCTCCTGGCAAATTCCATTCTAATTTACAACCTAGGACAATGACTTCCAGAAAGGCTCTGCTGCCCTAGTACCCAGATTGGGGAATGGAGAAATGCTACCTCCTTGTGGCCGTTTCCCACAACAGCAGCTTTGAACCTACTGCAAAAGGTCACTAAATTTTCACCAACTTGCCGTTCTGTAAATGACACTTGCCCTCCAGAAAATTTCTGGGGTCAAAAATCGACCAAAAAAAAAAAAAAAAAATCGACCAAAAACTTCACAAGAGGGCAACCTTCGAAGCAGACAATTTCAAGAGCTCTATTGTACTCACGGGTTTTTCTTTTAAGAGAAAAGAAAAAGGGGTAGGAATATGACGAATTAAAAAAAATTTAATGACATGCATACCCATAATACAAAAACCTATCAGCTCACAGCAGTCAGAATGGCCATTAGGAAAAATGCTGCAAAAAATAAATGGTGAAGGGAGTGTGGAGAAATGCGTACCCTCTTTTGTAAGGGGTGGCACGTAAAGAGCCACTAATGAAAACACAGTGTAGGTGCTTTGAAAAGGGAAACATTGAGCTACCAGTCAATCAATCACAACCACTGCTTGGCCTATCACCTGAGAAAATGAGAATCAAAAAGTCACAGGCTGGCAAACCTGTACGCCAGCAAGATTTACCATAGCCAGCACGTGGAAGCAATGAAAATGTCCATCAACCGAGGAATGCACCAAGAAGAAGTGGTCCACTTACAAAATGGAATATTACTCTAATAATAAATATAAATTAAATTTAAAAACAAACAAAAGCAAGGAGACATCAACATTTGTGGGTTTATCCGGGCACATTGCACTCTAATTTATAACGGAAGAACACCACTGGCCGGTAGGTCTGTTTCCCTAGTACCAGCAAGGGGAATGTAGAAAGGCTGCCGCTCTCTGGCCGTTACCTGCAAAAGCAGGTTTAAAGCCTGAGCTAATGTCACTTCATATGAACAAGTACTGCAGGGCTGTAAATGAAACCTGCCCTCAAAATGTCTTGAGGGAGATAATGGCCAAAATATTTCAAATGGTGACACATACTTTAAGAAAACACTTTGAAGAAATAAGCTCTAATCACAGCTGGAAAAATTAAAAGGACATGTCTTAAAGCTCAATTTCAACGCATTATGAGACACATGCAAATTCAACCACAAAGAGGTATCAGCTCACACCACTCAGAATAATCATCAGCAAAAACTACAAAGAATAAATCCTGAAGGTGCTGGGAAGAAATGCATGCCCTCCACATTAAGTGGGACATAACCTGGAAAGAACCACTAAGGAGAACAGAACAGAGGTGCCTTTAAAAGGTAAACATTGAGCTAGCGTATGATCCAGCAGATCTATTCCTGGACCTATAAACTAAGAAGACAGAATTGGAAGGACACAGGCACGCAAATCTGCACTGCATAGTATTACAATAGCCAAGATATGGAAGTAACCAAAAAGTCCATCGACAGATGGGTGGACAAAGAAGAACTGCTACCTGTACAGATGGAATGTGAGCTACTGAAAAAATGATACAATGCCATTTGCAGCACCATAGATGAGTCTAGAAGTAATCATGCAACTTGGAGTAAGTGAGAAAGCGAAAGACACATATCCTATCATATCACATATAGGGGTTACCTAAAAAATGATACAAACAAAGATATTTCCACAAACACTATCATAGATTCATTAAAAAAACTTATGGTTCACCAAATGGACAGGTGTGAGGATTGGATACATTACCATATTGAGGTTAACAGAGAGATACAAACACATGTGAAATATATAATCACCAAAGACCTACGCAATACCAAGAGAAGACTACTCAACATTGTGTCATAACCTACATGGGAAAAGGATCCGAAGAAGAATAGATATATGTGTATGTGTGAAAGAACCACATCTTGCACACCCAGAACAAACAAAACATTGTAATCAAGTTTGCTGTGATAAAAAATAAAAATTAAGTTAAAAATACCAACAAGAAATAATGAGACATAAACTTAAAGGGCTTTTTCCTCGCACATTCTATTCTAATTAACACCTAGAACACCACTTCCAGTAAGGCTCTGTTGCCCTAGTAACCAGATTTGGTAAAGGAGAAATGCTGCCGCCTTGTGGCCGATTCCCGCAAGAGCAACTTTTAACCCACAGCTAATAGTCACTTACCATTCATAAGCAAACAGGGCTGTAAAGGACACCTGCCCTCAAAATTGTGCTGAGGTAGGGAATGGATAAAAGAATTCAAAACAGGCAAAATGTTCACGAAGATAGTATGAAGACGTAAGTTTTACTAACTCTCTTTTTAAAGAAAGGAAAATGGATAAAAGCTCAGCCTCAGGAAGTATTAGACTCATGCAATCTAATCTACAAAAACTTTTCAACTCACACCAATCGACTGACCATTGGCAAAAAGTCTACAAACAATAAATGCTGAAGAGGTTTTAGAGAACTGTGTACCCTCTAGCTGCTGGTGAGATGTAAGAGGGTTAAACGCAAATAATGACAACAGAAAGGAGCTGCGTTTAAAAGGAAAAATTGAGGTACCATTCCATCCAGCAGGCACACCAATGGGCCACTCACCTGAGAAGACCAGAATGAAGAAGACCCGGGCTGCAATAGCTGCACTGCAGCCTGATTCACAATAGACAAGACAGTGAAGCAACCAAAATGTCCATCAACAGATGAAACGATAAAGAAGAAGTGGTCCATGTACACAATGAATACTAGCCACGGAAAACAATGAAACACTGCTATTTGAGGCACCATAGATGATCTTGGAGATAATCACAGAACATGAGGTAAGTCGGAAAGCAAAAGTCCTATATCCTATGATATCACTTATAGGCGTTATCTAATAACTGACACAAATGAACATATTTCCACACAGAAAGTCAATCACAGACTTATTAAAAAAAAACTATGCTTATCTAAAAGGAAAGGTGGGGGGAATGGATAAATGAAGATTAGCGTTACCATATGTATACAAATACATATTATATACATATATCAAAAAGACCAACCATATAGCAAGGAAGGATTATGGAACACTCTGTAATAATTTACACGGAAAGAGGATCTCTACATAAATAGTTATATACAATATGTAGATGAACCAGAGTGTGTACACGTTGGACGAACAACATTCTTACCATTACCCCAGTTGAAAAAATTAAAACAACGAACTAGGAGTAATGAGACATAAACTTATGGGGGGTTTTCCTGGCACATTCCATCCAAATTTAAAACCTAGGCAAACAACTTCCAGAATGGCTCTGATGCCCTAGTAACCCAGATTTGGGAATGGAGAAATGCTGCATCCTGGTGGCCGTTTCCCACAAGAGCAGCTTTAAACCCACTGCAAAAGGTCACTAAATATTCACCAATTGCAGGTCTGTAAATGACACCGGCCCTCCAAAAAATACTGAGGTCGAAAATCGACCAAAAAATTCCAGAGTGCAACCTTCCAAAAAGAAAATTTGAAGAGGTATATTATACTCACACTTTTTTTCTTTTTTCTTTTAACAGAAAAGAAAAAGGCGTGGAAAAATGATGAATTGTAGGAATTTTTACAGACATGTAAACCCAAATTACAAAAACCTATCAGCTCACACCAGTCAGAACTGCCATCAACAAAAATGCTGCAAACAATAAATGCTGACGTGATTGTGGAGAAATGTGTACCCTCGATTCTAATGGGGATGTGGTAAGAGCCACTAATGAAAGCACAATTGAGGTGCCTTGAAAAGGTAAACGTTGACCTACCATACCAGTCAATCAATCATACCCACTGCTGGGTCTATCACCTGAGAAAATGAAAATCAAAAATCACAGGCTGGCAATCCTGCACTCCAGCAATATTTACCATAGGCAACACTTGGAAGCAACGAAAATGTCCATCAACAGAGGAATGCACCAAGAAGAAGTGGTCCATGTACACAATGGAATATTACCCATGGAAAACATTGAAGCACTGCTCTTTGAGGCACCATAGATGAGCCTGGAGATAATCACAAAACATGAAGTAGGTCGGACAGCAAAACACCTATATACTATATTATCACTTATGGCATTATCTAATAACTGACACAGATGAACATATTTCCAAAGAGAAAGACACTCACAGGCTTAGAAATCAAACTATGCTCATCTGAAAGGAAAGGAGGGGGGAAATTGAGAAATGAAGATTAGTGTTACTATACATATACAAATACATATTATATACATGTATCAAAAAGACCGAACATATAGCAAGGGAGGTCAACGGAACACTGTAATATTTTACATGGGAAGAGGATCTGTACATTAATAGACATACATAATGTACAAAGGAACCAGACTGCGTACACCAAAGACAAACAATATTCTAAACTTTACCCAGATTAAAAAAATTTAAAAACCAAGAAGAAGTAATGAGACATAAACTTATGGGGACTTCTCCTGGCAAATTCCATTCTAATTTACAACCTAGGACAATGACTTCCAGAAAGGCTCTGCTGCCCTAGTACCCAGATAGGGGAATGGAGAAATGCTACCTCCTTGTGGCCGTTTCCCACAACAGCAGCTTTGAACCTACTGCAAAAGGTCACTAAATTTTCACCAACTTGCCGTTCTGTAAATGACACTTGCCCTCCAGAAAATTTCTGGGGTCAAAAATCGACCAAAAAAAAAAAAAAAAAAAAATCGACCAAAAACTTCACAAGAGGGCAACCTTCGAAGCAGACAATTTCAAGAGCTCTATTGTACTCACGGGTTTTTCTTTTAAGAGAAAAGAAAAAGGGGTAGGAATATGACGAATTAAAAAAAATTTAATGACATGCATACCCATAATACAAAAACCTATCAGCTCACAGCAGTCAGAATGGCCATTAGGAAAAATGCTGCAAAAAATAAATGGTGAAGGGAGTGTGGAGAAATGCGTACCCTCTTTTGTAAGGGGTGGCATGTAAAGAGCCACTAATGAAAACACAGTGTAGGTGCTTTGAAAAGGGAAACATTGAGCTACCAGTCAATCAATCACAACCACTGCTTGGCCTATCACCTGAGAAAATGAGAATCAAAAAGTCACAGGCTGGCAAACCTGTACGCCAGCAAGATTTACCATAGCCAGCACGTGGAAGCAATGAAAATGTCCATCAACCGAGGAATGCACCAAGAAGAAGTGGTCCACTTACAAAATGGAATATTACTCTAATAATAAATATAAATTAAATTTAAAAACAAACAAAAGCAAGGAGACATCAACATTTGTGGGTTTATCCGGGCACATTGCACTCTAATTTATAACCGAAGAACACCACTGGCCGGTAGGTCTGTTTCCCTAGTACCAGCAAGGGGAATGTAGAAAGGCTGCCGCTCTCTGGCCGTTACCTGCAAAAGCAGGTTTAAAGCCTGAGCTAATGTCACTTCATATGAACAAGTACTGCAGGGCTGTAAATGAAACCTGCCCTCAAAATGTCTTGAGGGAGATAATGGCCAAAATATTTCAAATGGTGACACATACTTTAAGAAAACACTTTGAAGAAATAAGCTCTAATCACAGCTGGAAAAATTAAAAGGACATGTCTTAAAGCTCAATTTCAACGCATTATGAGACACATGCAAATTCAACCACAAAGAGGTATCAGCTCACACCACTCAGAATAATCATCAGCAAAAACTACAAAGAATAAATCCTGAAGGTGCTGGGAAGAAATACATGCCCTCCACATTAAGTGGGACATAACCTGGAAAGAACCACTAAGGAGAACAGAACAGAGGTGCCTTTAAAAGGTAAACATTGAGCTAGCGTATGATCCAGCAGATCTATTCCTGGACCTATAAACTAAGAAGACAGAATTGGAAGGACACAGGCACGCAAATCTGCACTGCATAGTATTACAATAGCCAAGATATGGAAGTAACCAAAAAGTCCATCGACAGATGGGTGGACAAAAAAGAACTGCTACCTGTACAGATGGAATGTGAGCTACTGAAAAAATGATACAATGCCATTTGCAGCACCATAGATGAGTCTAGAAGTAATCATGCAACTTGGAGTAAGTGAGAAAGCGAAAGACACATATCCTATCATATCACATATAGGGGTTACCTAAAAAATGATACAAACAAAGATATTTCCACAAACACTATCATAGATTCATTAAAAAAACTTATGGTTCACCAAATGGACAGGTGTGAGGATTGGATACATTACCATATTGAGGTTAACAGAGAGATACAAACACATGTGAAATATATAATCACCAAAGACCTACGCAATACCAAGAGAAGACTACTCAACATTGTGTCATAACCTACATGGGAAAAGGATCCGAAGAAGAATAGATATATGTGTATGTGTGAAAGAACCACATCTTGCACACCTAGAACAAACAAAACATTGTAATCAAGTTTGCTGTGATAAAAAATAAAAATTAAGTTAAAAATACCAACAAGAAATAATGAGACATAAACTTAAAGGGCTTTTTCCTCGCACATTCTATTCTAATTAGCACCTAGAACACCACTTCCAGTAAGGCTCTGTTGCCCTAGTAACCAGATTTGGTAAAGGAGAAATGCTGCCGCCTTGTGGCCGATTCCCGCAAGAGCAACTTTTAACCCACAGCTAATAGTCACTTACCATTCATAAGCAAACAGGGCTGTAAAGGACACCTGCCCTCAAAATTGTGCTGAGGTAGGGAATGGATAAAAGAATTCAAAACAGGCAAAATGTTCACGAAGATAGTATGAAGACGTAAGTTTTACTCACTCTCTTTTTAAAGAAAGGAAAATGGATAAAAGCTCAGCCTCAGGAAGTATTAGACTCATGCAATCTAATCTACAAAAACTTTTCAACTCACACCAATCGACTGACCATTGGCAAAAAGTCTACAAACAATAAATGCTGAAGAGGTTTTAGAGAACTGTGTACCCTCTAGCTGCTGGTGAGATATAAGAGGGTTAAACGCAAATAATGACAACAGAAAGGAGCTGCGTTTAAAAGGAAAAATTGAGGTACCATTCCATCCAGCAGGCACACCAATGGGCCACTCACCTGAGAAGACCAGAATGAAGAAGACCCGGGCTGCAAAAGCTGCACTGCAGCCTGATTCACAATAGACAAGACAGTGAAGCAACCAAAATGTCCATCAACAGATGAAACGATAAAGAAGAAGTGGTCCATGTACACAATGAATACTAGCCACGGAAAACAATGAAACACTGCTCTTTGAGGCACCATAGATGATCTTGGAGATAATCACAGAACATGAGGTAAGTCGGAAAGCAAAAGTCCTATATCCTATGATATCACTTATAGGCGTTATCTAATAACTGACACAAATGAACATATTTCCACACAGAAAGTCAATCACAGACTTATTAAAAAAAAACTATGCTTATCTAAAAGGAAAGGTGGGGGGAATGGATAAATGAAGATTAGCGTTACCATATGTATACAAATACATATTATATACATATATCAAAAAGACCAACCATATAGCAAGGAAGGATTATGGAACACTCTGTAATAATTTACACGGAAAGAGGATCTCTACATAAATAGTTATATACAATATGTAGATGAACCAGAGTGTGTACACGTTGGACGAACAACATTCTTACCATTACCCCAGTTGAAAAAATTAAAACAACGAACTAGGAGTAATGAGACATAAACTTATGGGGGGTTTTCCTGGCACATTCCATCCAAATTTAAAACCTAGGCAAACAACTTCCAGAATGGCTCTGATGCCCTAGTAACCCAGATTTGGGAATGGAGAAATGCTGCATCCTGGTGGCCGTTTCCCACAAGAGCAGCTTTAAACCCACTGCAAAAGGTCACTAAATATTCACCAATTGCAGGTCTGTAAATGACACCGGCCCTCCAAAAAATACTGAGGTCGAAAATCGACCAAAAAATTCCAGAGTGCAACCTTCCAAAAAGAAAATTTGAAGAGATATATTATACTCACACTTTTTTTCTTTTTTCTTTTAACAGAAAAGAAAAAGGCGTGGAAAAATGATGAATTGTAGGAATTTTTACAGACATGTAAACCCAAATTACAAAAACCTATCAGCTCACACCAGTCAGAACTGCCATCAACAAAAATGCTGCAAACAATAAATGCTGACGTGATTGTGGAGAAATGTGTACCCTCAATTCTAATGGGGATGTGGTAAGAGCCACTAATGAAAGCACAATTGAGTTGCCTTGAAAAGGTAAACGTCGAGCTACCATACCAGTCAATCAATCATACCCACTGCTGGGTCTATCACCTGAGAAAATGAAAATCAAAAATCACAGGCTGGCAATCCTGCACTCCAGCAATATTTACCATAGGCAACACTTGGAAGCAACGAAAATGTCCATCAACAGAGGAATGCACCAAGAAGAAGTGGTCCATGTACACAATGGAATATTAGCCATGGAAAACATTGAAGCACTGCTCTTTGAGGCACCATAGATGAGCCTGGAGATAATCACAAAACATGAAGTAGGTCGGACAGCAAAACACCTATATACTATATTATCACTTATGGCATTATCTAATAACTGACACAGATGAACATATTTCCAAAGAGAAAGACACTCACAGGCTTAGAAATCAAACTATGCTCATCTGAAAGGAAAGGAGGGGGGAAATTGAGAAATGAAGAGTAGTGTTACTATACATATACAAATACATATTATATACATGTATCAAAAAGACCGAACATATAGCAAGGGAGGTCAACGGAACACTGTAATATTTTACATGGGAAGAGGATCTGTACATTAATAGACATACATAATGTACAAAGGAACCAGACTGCGTACACCAAAGACAAACAATATTCTAAACTTTACCCAGATTAAAAAAATTTAAAAACCAAGAAGAAGTAATGAGACATAAACTTATGGGGACTTCTCCTGGCAAATTCCATTCTAATTTACAACCTAGGACAATGACTTCCAGAAAGGCTCTGCTGCCCTAGTACCCAGATTGGGGAATGGAGAAATGCTACCTCCTTGTGGCCGTTTCCCACAACAGCAGCTTTGAACCTACTGCAAAAGGTCACTAAATTTTCACCAACTTGCCGTTCTGTAAATGACACTTGCCCTCCAGAAAATTTCTGGGGTCAAAAATCGACCAAAAAAAAAAAAAAAATCGACCAAAAACTTCACAAGAGGGCAACCTTCGAAGCAGACAATTTCAAGAGCTCTATTGTACTCACGGGTTTTTCTTTTAAGAGAAAAGAAAAAGGGGTAGGAATATGACGAATTAAAAAAAATTTAATGACATGCATACCCATAATACAAAAACCTATCAGCTCACAGCAGTCAGAATGGCCATTAGGAAAAATGCTGCAAAAAATAAATGGTGAAGGGAGTGTGGAGAAATGCGTACCCTCTTTTGTAAGGGGTGGCACGTAAAGAGCCACTAATGAAAACACAGTGTAGGTGCTTTGAAAAGGGAAACATTGAGCTACCAGTCAATCAATCACAACCACTGCTTGGCCTATCACCTGAGAAAATGAGAATCAAAAAGTCACAGGCTGGCAAACCTGTACGCCAGCAAGATTTACCATAGCCAGCACGTGGAAGCAATGAAAATGTCCATCAACCGAGGAATGCACCAAGAAGAAGTGGTCCACTTACAAAATGGAATATTACTCTAATAATAAATATAAATTAAATTTAAAAACAAACAAAAGCAAGGAGACATCAACATTTGTGGGTTTATCCGGGCACATTGCACTCTAATTTATAACCGAAGAACACCACTGGCCGGTAGGTCTGTTTCCCTAGTACCAGCAAGGGGAATGTAGAAAGGCTGCCGCTCTCTGGCCGTTACCTGCAAAAGCAGGTTTAAAGCCTGAGCTAATGTCACTTCATATGAACAAGTACTGCAGGGCTGTAAATGAAACCTGCCCTCAAAATGTCTTGAGGGAGATAATGGCCAAAATATTTCAAATGGTGACACATACTTTAAGAAAACACTTTGAAGAAATAAGCTCTAATCACAGCTGGAAAAATTAAAAGGACATGTCTTAAAGCTCAATTTCAACGCATTATGAGACACATGCAAATTCAACCACAAAGAGGTATCAGCTCACACCACTCAGAATAATCATCAGCAAAAACTACAAAGAATAAATCCTGAAGGTGCTGGGAAGAAATGCATGCCCTCCACATTAAGTGGGACATAACCTGGAAAGAACCACTAAGGAGAACAGAACAGAGGTGCCTTTAAAAGGTAAACATTGAGCTAGCGTATGATCCAGCAGATCTATTCCTGGACCTATAAACTAAGAAGACAGAATTGGAAGGACACAGGCACGCAAATCTGCACTGCATAGTATTACAATAGCCAAGATATGGAAGTAACCAAAAAGTCCATCGACAGATGGGTGGACAAAGAAGAACTGCTACCTGTACAGATGGAATGTGAGCTACTGAAAAAATGATACAATGCCATTTGCAGCACCATAGATGAGTCTAGAAGTAATCATGCAACTTGGAGTAAGTGAGAAAGCGAAAGACACATATCCTATCATATCACATATAGGGGTTACCTAAAAAATGATACAAACAAAGATATTTCCACAAACACTATCATAGATTCATTAAAAAAACTTATGGTTCACCAAATGGACAGGTGTGAGGATTGGATACATTACCATATTGAGGTTAACAGAGAGATACAAACACATGTGAAATATATAATCACCAAAGACCTACGCAATACCAAGAGAAGACTACTCAACATTGTGTCATAACCTACATGGGAAAAGGATCCGAAGAAGAATAGATATATGTGTATGTGTGAAAGAACCACATCTTGCACACCCAGAACAAACAAAACATTGTAATCAAGTTTGCTGTGATAAAAAATAAAAATTAAGTTAAAAATACCAACAAGAAATAATGAGACATAAACTTAAAGGGCTTTTTCCTCGCACATTCTATTCTAATTAACACCTAGAACACCACTTCCAGTAAGGCTCTGTTGCCCTAGTAACCAGATTTGGTAAAGGAGAAATGCTGCCGCCTTGTGGCCGATTCCCGCAAGAGCAACTTTTAACCCACAGCTAATAGTCACTTACCATTCATAAGCAAACAGGGCTGTAAAGGACACCTGCCCTCAAAATTGTGCTGAGGTAGGGAATGGATAAAAGAATTCAAAACAGGCAAAATGTTCACGAAGATAGTATGAAGACGTAAGTTTTACTAACTCTCTTTTTAAAGAAAGGAAAATGGATAAAAGCTCAGCCTCAGGAAGTATTAGACTCATGCAATCTAATCTACAAAAACTTTTCAACTCACACCAATCGACTGACCATTGGCAAAAAGTCTACAAACAATAAATGCTGAAGAGGTTTTAGAGAACTGTGTACCCTCTAGCTGCTGGTGAGATGTAAGAGGGTTAAACGCAAATAATGACAACAGAAAGGAGCTGCGTTTAAAAGGAAAAATTGAGGTACCATTCCATCCAGCAGGCACACCAATGGGCCACTCACCTGAGAAGACCAGAATGAAGAAGACCCGGGCTGCAATAGCTGCACTGCAGCCTGATTCACAATAGACAAGACAGTGAAGCAACCAAAATGTCCATCAACAGATGAAACGATAAAGAAGAAGTGGTCCATGTACACAATGAATACTAGCCACGGAAAACAATGAAACACTGCTATTTGAGGCACCATAGATGATCTTGGAGATAATCACAGAACATGAGGTAAGTCGGAAAGCAAAAGTCCTATATCCTATGATATCACTTATAGGCGTTATCTAATAACTGACACAAATGAACATATTTCCACACAGAAAGTCAATCACAGACTTATTAAAAAAAAACTATGCTTATCTAAAAGGAAAGGTGGGGGGAATGGATAAATGAAGATTAGCGTTACCATATGTATACAAATACATATTATATACATATATCAAAAAGACCAACCATATAGCAAGGAAGGATTATGGAACACTCTGTAATAATTTACACGGAAAGAGGATCTCTACATAAATAGTTATATACAATATGTAGATGAACCAGAGTGTGTACACGTTGGACGAACAACATTCTTACCATTACCCCAGTTGAAAAAATTAAAACAACGAACTAGGAGTAATGAGACATAAACTTATGGGGGGTTTTCCTGGCACATTCCATCCAAATTTAAAACCTAGGCAAACAACTTCCAGAATGGCTCTGATGCCCTAGTAACCCAGATTTGGGAATGGAGAAATGCTGCATCCTGGTGGCCGTTTCCCACAAGAGCAGCTTTAAACCCACTGCAAAAGGTCACTAAATATTCACCAATTGCAGGTCTGTAAATGACACCGGCCCTCCAAAAAATACTGAGGTCGAAAATCGACCAAAAAATTCCAGAGTGCAACCTTCCAAAAAGAAAATTTGAAGAGGTATATTATACTCACACTTTTTTTCTTTTTTCTTTTAACAGAAAAGAAAAAGGCGTGGAAAAATGATGAATTGTAGGAATTTTTACAGACATGTAAACCCAAATTACAAAAACCTATCAGCTCACACCAGTCAGAACTGCCATCAACAAAAATGCTGCAAACAATAAATGCTGACGTGATTGTGGAGAAATGTGTACCCTCGATTCTAATGGGGATGTGGTAAGAGCCACTAATGAAAGCACAATTGAGGTGCCTTGAAAAGGTAAACGTTGACCTACCATACCAGTCAATCAATCATACCCACTGCTGGGTCTATCACCTGAGAAAATGAAAATCAAAAATCACAGGCTGGCAATCCTGCACTCCAGCAATATTTACCATAGGCAACACTTGGAAGCAACGAAAATGTCCATCAACAGAGGAATGCACCAAGAAGAAGTGGTCCATGTACACAATGGAATATTACCCATGGAAAACATTGAAGCACTGCTCTTTGAGGCACCATAGATGAGCCTGGAGATAATCACAAAACATGAAGTAGGTCGGAGAGCAAAACACCTATATACTATATTATCACTTATGGCATTATCTAATAACTGACACAGATGAACATATTTCCAAAGAGAAAGACACTCACAGGCTTAGAAATCAAACTATGCTCATCTGAAAGGAAAGGAGGGGGGAAATTGAGAAATGAAGATTAGTGTTACTATACATATACAAATACATATTATATACATGTATCAAAAAGACCGAACATATAGCAAGGGAGGTCAACGGAACACTGTAATATTTTACATGGGAAGAGGATCTGTACATTAATAGACATACATAATGTACAAAGGAACCAGACTGCGTACACCAAAGACAAACAATATTCTAAACTTTACCCAGATTAAAAAAATTTAAAAACCAAGAAGAAGTAATGAGACATAAACTTATGGGGACTTCTCCTGGCAAATTCCATTCTAATTTACAACCTAGGACAATGACTTCCAGAAAGGCTCTGCTGCCCTAGTACCCAGATTGGGGAATGGAGAAATGCTACCTCCTTGTGGCCGTTTCCCACAACAGCAGCTTTGAACCTACTGCAAAAGGTCACTAAATTTTCACCAACTTGCCGTTCTGTAAATGACACTTGCCCTCCAGAAAATTTCTGGGGTCAAAAATCGACCAAAAAAAAAAAAAAAAAATCGACCAAAAACTTCACAAGAGGGCAACCTTCGAAGCAGACAATTTCAAGAGCTCTATTGTACTCACGGGTTTTTCTTTTAAGAGAAAAGAAAAAGGGGTAGGAATATGACGAATTAAAAAAAATTTAATGACATGCATACCCATAATACAAAAACCTATCAGCTCACAGCAGTCAGAATGGCCATTAGGAAAAATGCTGCAAAAAATAAATGGTGAAGGGAGTGTGGAGAAATGCGTACCCTCTTTTGTAAGGGGTGGCATGTAAAGAGCCACTAATGAAAACACAGTGTAGGTGCTTTGAAAAGGGAAACATTGAGCTACCAGTCAATCAATCACAACCACTGCTTGGCCTATCACCTGAGAAAATGAGAATCAAAAAGTCACAGGCTGGCAAACCTGTACGCCAGCAAGATTTACCATAGCCAGCACGTGGAAGCAATGAAAATGTCCATCAACCGAGGAATGCACCAAGAAGAAGTGGTCCACTTACAAAATGGAATATTACTCTAATAATAAATATAAATTAAATTTAAAAACAAACAAAAGCAAGGAGACATCAACATTTGTGGGTTTATCCGGGCACATTGCACTCTAATTTATAACCGAAGAACACCACTGGCCGGTAGGTCTGTTTCCCTAGTACCAGCAAGGGGAATGTAGAAAGGCTGCCGCTCTCTGGCCGTTACCTGCAAAAGCAGGTTTAAAGCCTGAGCTAATGTCACTTCATATGAACAAGTACTGCAGGGCTGTAAATGAAACCTGCCCTCAAAATGTCTTGAGGGAGATAATGGCCAAAATATTTCAAATGGTGACACATACTTTAAGAAAACACTTTGAAGAAATAAGCTCTAATCACAGCTGGAAAAATTAAAAGGACATGTCTTAAAGCTCAATTTCAACGCATTATGAGACACATGCAAATTCAACCACAAAGAGGTATCAGCTCACACCACTCAGAATAATCATCAGCAAAAACTACAAAGAATAAATCCTGAAGGTGCTGGGAAGAAATGCATGCCCTCCACATTAAGTGGGACATAACCTGGAAAGAACCACTAAGGAGAACAGAACAGAGGTGCCTTTAAAAGGTAAACATTGAGCTAGCGTATGATCCAGCAGATCTATTCCTGGACCTATAAACTAAGAAGACAGAATTGGAAGGACACAGGCACGCAAATCTGCACTGCATAGTATTACAATAGCCAAGATATGGAAGTAACCAAAAAGTCCATCGACAGATGGGTGGACAAAGAAGAACTGCTACCTGTACAGATGGAATGTGAGCTACTGAAAAAATGATACAATGCCATTTGCAGCACCATAGATGAGTCTAGAAGTAATCATGCAACTTGGAGTAAGTGAGAAAGCGAAAGACACATATCCTATCATATCACATATAGGGGTTACCTAAAAAATGATACAAACAAAGATATTTCCACAAACACTATCATAGATTCATTAAAAAAACTTATGGTTCACCAAATGGACAGGTGTGAGGATTGGATACATTACCATATTGAGGTTAACAGAGAGATACAAACACATGTGAAATATATAATCACCAAAGACCTACGCAATACCAAGAGAAGACTACTCAACATTGTGTCATAACCTACATGGGAAAAGGATCCGAAGAAGAATAGATATATGTGTATGTGTGAAAGAACCACATCTTGCACACCCAGAACAAACAAAACATTGTAATCAAGTTTGCTGTGATAAAAAATAAAAATTAAGTTAAAAATACCAACAAGAAATAATGAGACATAAACTTAAAGGGCTTTTTCCTCGCACATTCTATTCTAATTAACACCTAGAACACCACTTCCAGTAAGGCTCTGTTGCCCTAGTAACCAGATTTGGTAAAGGAGAAATGCTGCCGCCTTGTGGCCGATTCCCGCAAGAGCAACTTTTAACCCACAGCTAATAGTCACTTACCATTCATAAGCAAACAGGGCTGTAAAGGACACCTGCCCTCAAAATTGTGCTGAGGTAGGGAATGGATAAAAGAATTCAAAACAGGCAAAATGTTCACGAAGATAGTATGAAGACGTAAGTTTTACTAACTCTCTTTTTAAAGAAAGGAAAATGGATAAAAGCTCAGCCTCAGGAAGTATTAGACTCATGCAATCTAATCTACAAAAACTTTTCAACTCACACCAATCGACTGACCATTGGCAAAAAGTCTACAAACAATAAATGCTGAAGAGGTTTTAGAGAACTGTGTACCCTCTAGCTGCTGGTGAGATGTAAGAGGGTTAAACGCAAATAATGACAACAGAAAGGAGCTGCGTTTAAAAGGAAAAATTGAGGTACCATTCCATCCAGCAGGCACACCAATGGGCCACTCACCTGAGAAGACCAGAATGAAGAAGACCCGGGCTGCAATAGCTGCACTGCAGCCTGATTCACAATAGACAAGACAGTGAAGCAACCAAAATGTCCATCAACAGATGAAACGATAAAGAAGAAGTGGTCCATGTACACAATGAATACTAGCCACGGAAAACAATGAAACACTGCTATTTGAGGCACCATAGATGATCTTGGAGATAATCACAGAACATGAGGTAAGTCGGAAAGCAAAAGTCCTATATCCTATGATATCACTTATAGGCGTTATCTAATAACTGACACAAATGAACATATTTCCACACAGAAAGTCAATCACAGACTTATTAAAAAAAAACTATGCTTATCTAAAAGGAAAGGTGGGGGGAATGGATAAATGAAGATTAGCGTTACCATATGTATACAAATACATATTATATACATATATCAAAAAGACCAACCATATAGCAAGGAAGGATTATGGAACACTCTGTAATAATTTACACGGAAAGAGGATCTCTACATAAATAGTTATATACAATATGTAGATGAACCAGAGTGTGTACACGTTGGACGAACAACATTCTTACCATTACCCCAGTTGAAAAAATTAAAACAACGAACTAGGAGTAATGAGACATAAACTTATGGGGGGTTTTCCTGGCACATTCCATCCAAATTTAAAACCTAGGCAAACAACTTCCAGAATGGCTCTGATGCCCTAGTAACCCAGATTTGGGAATGGAGAAATGCTGCATCCTGGTGGCCGTTTCCCACAAGAGCAGCTTTAAACCCACTGCAAAAGGTCACTAAATATTCACCAATTGCAGGTCTGTAAATGACACCGGCCCTCCAAAAAATACTGAGGTCGAAAATCGACCAAAAAATTCCAGAGTGCAACCTTCCAAAAAGAAAATTTGAAGAGGTATATTATACTCACACTTTTTTTCTTTTTTCTTTTAACAGAAAAGAAAAAGGCGTGGAAAAATGATGAATTGTAGGAATTTTTACAGACATGTAAACCCAAATTACAAAAACCTATCAGCTCACACCAGTCAGAACTGCCATCAACAAAAATGCTGCAAACAATAAATGCTGACGTGATTGTGGAGAAATGTGTACCCTCGATTCTAATGGGGATGTGGTAAGAGCCACTAATGAAAGCACAATTGAGGTGCCTTGAAAAGGTAAACGTTGACCTACCATACCAGTCAATCAATCATACCCACTGCTGGGTCTATCACCTGAGAAAATGAAAATCAAAAATCACAGGCTGGCAATCCTGCACTCCAGCAATATTTACCATAGGCAACACTTGGAAGCAACGAAAATGTCCATCAACAGAGGAATGCACCAAGAAGAAGTGGTCCATGTACACAATGGAATATTACCCATGGAAAACATTGAAGCACTGCTCTTTGAGGCACCATAGATGAGCCTGGAGATAATCACAAAACATGAAGTAGGTCGGACAGCAAAACACCTATATACTATATTATCACTTATGGCATTATCTAATAACTGACACAGATGAACATATTTCCAAAGAGAAAGACACTCACAGGCTTAGAAATCAAACTATGCTCATCTGAAAGGAAAGGAGGGGGGAAATTGAGAAATGAAGATTAGTGTTACTATACATATACAAATACATATTATATACATGTATCAAAAAGACCGAACATATAGCAAGGGAGGTCAACGGAACACTGTAATATTTTACATGGGAAGAGGATCTGTACATTAATAGACATACATAATGTACAAAGGAACCAGACTGCGTACACCAAAGACAAACAATATTCTAAACTTTACCCAGATTAAAAAAATTTAAAAACCAAGAAGAAGTAATGAGACATAAACTTATGGGGACTTCTCCTGGCAAATTCCATTCTAATTTACAACCTAGGACAATGACTTCCAGAAAGGCTCTGCTGCCCTAGTACCCAGATAGGGGAATGGAGAAATGCTACCTCCTTGTGGCCGTTTCCCACAACAGCAGCTTTGAACCTACTGCAAAAGGTCACTAAATTTTCACCAACTTGCCGTTCTGTAAATGACACTTGCCCTCCAGAAAATTTCTGGGGTCAAAAATCGACCAAAAACTTCACAAGAGGGCAACCTTCGAAGCAGACAATTTCAAGAGCTATATTGTACTCACGGGTTTTTCTTTTAAGAGAAAAGAAAAAGGGGTAGGAATATGACGAATTAAAAAAAATTTAATGACATGCATACCCATAATACAAAAACCTATCAGCTCACAGCAGTCAGAATGGCCATTAGGAAAAATGCTGCAAAAAATAAATGGTGAAGGGAGTGTGGAGAAATGCGTACCCTCTTTTGTAAGGGGTGGCACGTAAAGAGCCACTAATGAAAACACACTGTAGGTGCTTTGAAAAGGGAAACATTGAGCTACCAGTCAATCAATCACAACCACTGCTTGGCCTATCACCTGAGAAAATGAGAATCAAAAAGTCACAGGCTGGCAAACCTGTACGCCAGCAAGATTTACCATAGCCAGCACGTGGAAGCAATGAAAATGTCCATCAACCGAGGAATGCACCAAGAAGAAGTGGTCCACTTACAAAATGGAATATTACTCTAATAATAAATATAAATTAAATTTAAAAACAAACAAAAGCAAGGAGAAATCAACATTTGTGGGTTTATCCGGGCACATTGCACTCTAATTTATAACCGAAGAACACCACTGGCCGGTAGGTCTGTTTCCCTAGTACCAGCAAGGGGAATGTAGAAAGGCTGCCGCTCTCTGGCCGTTACCTGCAAAAGCAGGTTTAAAGCCTGAGCTAATGTCACTTCATATGAACAAGTACTGCAGGGCTGTAAATGAAACCTGCCCTCAAAATGTCTTGAGGGAGATAATGGCCAAAATATTTCAAATGGTGACACATACTTTAAGAAAACACTTTGAAGAAATAAGCTCTAATCACAGCTGGAAAAATTAAAAGGACATGTCTTAAAGCTCAATTTCAACGCATTATGAGACACATGCAAATTCAACCACAAAGAGGTATCAGCTCACACCACTCAGAATAATCATCAGCAAAAACTACAAAGAATAAATCCTGAAGGTGCTGGGAAGAAATACATGCCCTCCACATTAAGTGGGACATAACCTGGAAAGAACCACTAAGGAGAACAGAACAGAGGTGCCTTTAAAAGGTAAACATTGAGCTAGCGTATGATCCAGCAGATCTATTCCTGGACCTATAAACTAAGAAGACAGAATTGGAAGGACACAGGCACGCAAATCTGCACTGCATAGTATTACAATAGCCAAGATATGGAAGTAACCAAAAAGTCCATCGACAGATGGGTGGACAAAGAAGAACTGCTACCTGTACAGATGGAATGTGAGCTACTGAAAAAATGATACAATGCCATTTGCAGCACCATAGATGAGTCTAGAAGTAATCATGCAACTTGGAGTAAGTGAGAAAGCGAAAGACACATATCCTATCATATCACATATAGGGGTTACCTAAAAAATGATACAAACAAAGATATTTCCACAAACACTATCATAGATTCATTAAAAAAACTTATGGTTCACCAAATGGACAGGTGTGAGGATTGGATACATTACCATATTGAGGTTAACAGAGAGATACAAACACATGTGAAATATATAATCACCAAAGACCTACGCAATACCAAGAGAAGACTACTCAACATTGTGTCATAACCTACATGGGAAAAGGATCCGAAGAAGAATAGATATATGTGTATGTGTGAAAGAACCACATCTTGCACACCTAGAACAAACAAAACATTGTAATCAAGTTTGCTGTGATAAAAAATAAAAATTAAGTTAAAAATACCAACAAGAAATAATGAGACATAAACTTAAAGGGCTTTTTCCTCGCACATTCTATTCTAATTAACACCTAGAACACCACTTCCAGTAAGGCTCTGTTGCCCTAGTAACCAGATTTGGTAAAGGAGAAATGCTGCCGCCTTGTGGCCGATTCCCGCAAGAGCAACTTTTAACCCACAGCTAATAGTCACTTACCATTCATAAGCAAACAGGGCTGTAAAGGACACCTGCCCTCAAAATTGTGCTGAGGTAGGGAATGGATAAAAGAATTCAAAACAGGCAAAATGTTCACGAAGATAGTATGAAGACGTAAGTTTTACTCACTCTCTTTTTAAAGAAAGGAAAATGGATAAAAGCTCAGCCTCAGGAAGTATTAGACTCATGCAATCTAATCTACAAAAACTTTTCAACTCACACCAATCGACTGACCATTGGCAAAAAGTCTACAAACAATAAATGCTGAAGAGGTTTTAGAGAACTGTGTACCCTCTAGCTGCTGGTGAGATGTAAGAGGGTTAAACGCAAATAATGACAACAGAAAGGAGCTGCGTTTAAAAGGAAAAATTGAGGTACCATTCCATCCAGCAGGCACACCAATGGGCCACTCACCTGAGAAGACCAGAATGAAGAAGACCCGGGCTGCAAAAGCTGCACTGCAGCCTGATTCACAATAGACAAGACAGTGAAGCAACCAAAATGTCCATCAACAGATGAAACGATAAAGAAGAAGTGGTCCATGTACACAATGAATACTAGCCACGGAAAACAATGAAACACTGCTATTTGAGGCACCATAGATGATCTTGGAGATAATCACAGAACATGAGGTAAGTCGGAAAGCAAAAGTCCTATATCCTATGATATCACTTATAGGCGTTATCTAATAACTGACACAAATGAACATATTTCCACACAGAAAGTCAATCACAGACTTATTAAAAAAAAACTATGCTTATCTAAAAGGAAAGGTGGGGGGAATGGATAAATGAAGATTAGCGTTACCATATGTATACAAATACATATTATATACATATATCAAAAAGACCAACCATATAGCAAGGAAGGATTATGGAACACTCTGTAATAATTTACACGGAAAGAGGATCTCTACATAAATAGTTATATACAATATGTAGATGAACCAGAGTGTGTACACGTTGGACGAACAACATTCTTACCATTACCCCAGTTGAAAAAATTAAAACAACGAACTAGGAGTAATGAGACATAAACTTATGGGGGGTTTTCCTGGCACATTCCATCCAAATTTAAAACCTAGGCAAACAACTTCCAGAATGGCTCTGATGCCCTAGTAACCCAGATTTGGGAATGGAGAAATGCTGCATCCTGGTGGCCGTTTCCCACAAGAGCAGCTTTAAACCCACTGCAAAAGGTCACTAAATATTCACCAATTGCAGGTCTGTAAATGACACCGGCCCTCCAAAAAATACTGAGGTCGAAAATCGACCAAAAAATTCCAGAGTGCAACCTTCCAAAAAGAAAATTTGAAGAGGTATATTATACTCACACTTTTTTTCTTTTTTCTTTTAACAGAAAAGAAAAAGGCGTGGAAAAATGATGAATTGTAGGAATTTTTACAGACATGTAAACCCAAATTACAAAAACCTATCAGCTCACACCAGTCAGAACTGCCATCAACAAAAATGCTGCAAACAATAAATGCTGACGTGATTGTGGAGAAATGTGTACCCTCGATTCTAATGGGGATGTGGTAAGAGCCACTAATGAAAGCACAATTGAGGTGCCTTGAAAAGGTAAACGTTGACCTACCATACCAGTCAATCAATCATACCCACTGCTGGGTCTATCACCTGAGAAAATGAAAATCAAAAATCACAGGCTGGCAATCCTGCACTCCAGCAATATTTACCATAGGCAACACTTGGAAGCAACGAAAATGTCCATCAACAGAGGAATGCACCAAGAAGAAGTGGTCCATGTACACAATGGAATATTACCCATGGAAAACATTGAAGCACTGCTCTTTGAGGCACCATAGATGAGCCTGGAGATAATCACAAAACATGAAGTAGGTCGGACAGCAAAACACCTATATACTATATTATCACTTATGGCATTATCTAATAACTGACACAGATGAACATATTTCCAAAGAGAAAGACACTCACAGGCTTAGAAATCAAACTATGCTCATCTGAAAGGAAAGGAGGGGGGAAATTGAGAAATGAAGATTAGTGTTACTATACATATACAAATACATATTATATACATGTATCAAAAAGACCGAACATATAGCAAGGGAGGTCAATGGAACACTGTAATATTTTACATGGGAAGAGGATCTGTACATTAATAGACATACATAATGTACAAAGGAACCAGACTGCGTACACCAAAGACAAACAATATTCTAAACTTTACCCAGATTAAAAAAATTTAAAAACCAAGAAGAAGTAATGAGACATAAACTTATGGGGACTTCTCCTGGCAAATTCCATTCTAATTTACAACCTAGGACAATGACTTCCAGAAAGGCTCTGCTGCCCTAGTACCCAGATTGGGGAATGGAGAAATGCTACCTCCTTGTGGCCGTTTCCCACAACAGCAGCTTTGAACCTACTGCAAAAGGTCACTAAATTTTCACCAACTTGCCGTTCTGTAAATGACACTTGCCCTCCAGAAAATTTCTGGGGTCAAAAATCGACCAAAAACTTCACAAGAGGGCAACCTTCGAAGCAGACAATTTCAAGAGCTATATTGTACTCACGGGTTTTTCTTTTAAGAGAAAAGAAAAAGGGGTAGGAATATGACGAATTAAAAAAAATTTAATGACATGCATACCCATAATACAAAAACCTATCAGCTCACAGCAGTCAGAATGGCCATTAGGAAAAATGCTGCAAAAAATAAATGGTGAAGGGAGTGTGGAGAAATGCGTACCCTCTTTTGTAAGGGGTGGCACGTAAAGAGCCACTAATGAAAACACAGTGTAGGTGCTTTGAAAAGGGAAACATTGAGCTACCAGTCAATCAATCACAACCACTGCTTGGCCTATCACCTGAGAAAATGAGAATCAAAAAGTCACAGGCTGGCAAACCTGTACGCCAGCAAGATTTACCATAGCCAGCACGTGGAAGCAATGAAAATGTCCATCAACCGAGGAATGCACCAAGAAGAAGTGGTCCACTTACAAAATGGAATATTACTCTAATAATAAATATAAATTAAATTTAAAAACAAACAAAAGCAAGGAGACATCAACATTTGTGGGTTTATCCGGGCACATTGCACTCTAATTTATAACGGAAGAACACCACTGGCCGGTAGGTCTGTTTCCCTAGTACCAGCAAGGGGAATGTAGAAAGGCTGCCGCTCTCTGGCCGTTACCTGCAAAAGCAGGTTTAAAGCCTGAGCTAATGTCACTTCATATGAACAAGTACTGCAGGGCTGTAAATGAAACCTGCCCTCAAAATGTCTTGAGGGAGATAATGGCCAAAATATTTCAAATGGTGACACATACTTTAAGAAAACACTTTGAAGAAATAAGCTCTAATCACAGCTGGAAAAATTAAAAGGACATGTCTTAAAGCTCAATTTCAACGCATTATGAGACACATGCAAATTCAACCACAAAGAGGTATCAGCTCACACCACTCAGAATAATCATCAGCAAAAACTACAAAGAATAAATCCTGAAGGTGCTGGGAAGAAATACATGCCCTCCACATTAAGTGGGACATAACCTGGAAAGAACCACTAAGGAGAACAGAACAGAGGTGCCTTTAAAAGGTAAACATTGAGCTAGCGTATGATCCAGCAGATCTATTCCTGGACCTATAAACTAAGAAGACAGAATTGGAAGGACACAGGCACGCAAATCTGCACTGCATAGTATTACAATAGCCAAGATATGGAAGTAACCAAAAAGTCCATCGACAGATGGGTGGACAAAGAAGAACTGCTACCTGTACAGATGGAATGTGAGCTACTGAAAAAATGATACAATGCCATTTGCAGCACCATAGATGAGTCTAGAAGTAATCATGCAACTTGGAGTAAGTGAGAAAGCGAAAGACACATATCCTATCATATCACATATAGGGGTTACCTAAAAAATGATACAAACAAAGATATTTCCACAAACACTATCATAGATTCATTAAAAAAACTTATGGTTCACCAAATGGACAGGTGTGAGGATTGGATACATTACCATATTGAGGTTAACAGAGAGATACAAACACATGTGAAATATATAATCACCAAAGACCTACGCAATACCAAGAGAAGACTACTCAACATTGTGTCATAACCTACATGGGAAAAGGATCCGAAGAAGAATAGATATATGTGTATGTGTGAAAGAACCACATCTTGCACACCTAGAACAAACAAAACATTGTAATCAAGTTTGCTGTGATAAAAAATAAAAATTAAGTTAAAAATACCAACAAGAAATAATGAGACATAAACTTAAAGGGCTTTTTCCTCGCACATTCTATTCTAATTAACACCTAGAACACCACTTCCAGTAAGGCTCTGTTGCCCTAGTAACCAGATTTGGTAAAGGAGAAATGCTGCCGCCTTGTGGCCGATTCCCGCAAGAGCAACTTTTAACCCACAGCTAATAGTCACTTACCATTCATAAGCAAACAGGGCTGTAAAGGACACCTGCCCTCAAAATTGTGCTGAGGTAGGGAATGGATAAAAGAATTCAAAACAGGCAAAATGTTCACGAAGATAGTATGAAGACGTAAGTTTTACTCACTTTCTTTTTAAAGAAAGGAAAATGGATAAAAGCTCAGCCTCAGGAAGTATTAGACTCATGCAATCTAATCTACAAAAACTTTTCAACTCACACCAATCGACTGACCATTGGCAAAAAGTCTACAAACAATAAATGCTGAAGAGGTTTTAGAGAACTGTGTACCCTCTAGCTGCTGGTGAGATGTAAGAGGGTTAAACGCAAATAATGACAACAGAAAGGAGCTGCGTTTAAAAGGAAAAATTGAGGTACCATTCCATCCAGCAGGCACACCAATGGGCCACTCACCTGAGAAGACCAGAATGAAGAAGACCCGGGCTGCAATAGCTGCACTGCAGCCTGATTCACAATAGACAAGACAGTGAAGCAACCAAAATGTCCATCAACAGATGAAACGATAAAGAAGAAGTGGTCCATGTACACAATGAATACTAGCCACGGAAAACAATGAAACACTGCTATTTGAGGCACCATAGATGATCTTGGAGATAATCACAGAACATGAGGTAAGTCGGAAAGCAAAAGTCCTATATCCTATGATATCACTTATAGGCGTTATCTAATAACTGACACAAATGAACATATTTCCACACAGAAAGTCAATCACAGACTTATTAAAAAAAAACTATGCTTATCTAAAAGGAAAGGTGGGGGGAATGGATAAATGAAGATTAGCGTTACCATATGTATACAAATACATATTATATACATATATCAAAAAGACCAACCATATAGCAAGGAAGGATTATGGAACACTCTGTAATAATTTACACGGAAAGAGGATCTCTACATAAATAGTTATATACAATATGTAGATGAACCAGAGTGTGTACACGTTGGACGAACAACATTCTTACCATTACCCCAGTTGAAAAAATTAAAACAACGAACTAGGAGTAATGAGACATAAACTTATGGGGGGTTTTCCTGGCACATTCCATCCAAATTTAAAACCTAGGCAAACAACTTCCAGAATGGCTCTGATGCCCTAGTAACCCAGATTTGGGAATGGAGAAATGCTGCATCCTGGTGGCCGTTTCCCACAAGAGCAGCTTTAAACCCACTGCAAAAGGTCACTAAATATTCACCAATTGCAGGTCTGTAAATGACACCGGCCCTCCAAAAAATACTGAGGTCGAAAATCGACCAAAAAATTCCAGAGTGCAACCTTCCAAAAAGAAAATTTGAAGAGGTATATTATACTCACACTTTTTTTCTTTTTTCTTTTAACAGAAAAGAAAAAGGCGTGGAAAAATGATGAATTGTAGGAATTTTTACAGACATGTAAACCCAAATTACAAAAACCTATCAGCTCACACCAGTCAGAACTGCCATCAACAAAAATGCTGCAAACAATAAATGCTGACGTGATTGTGGAGAAATGTGTACCCTCGATTCTAATGGGGATGTGGTAAGAGCCACTAATGAAAGCACAATTGAGGTGCCTTGAAAAGGTAAACGTTGACCTACCATACCAGTCAATCAATCATACCCACTGCTGGGTCTATCACCTGAGAAAATGAAAATCAAAAATCACAGGCTGGCAATCCTGCACTCCAGCAATATTTACCATAGGCAACACTTGGAAGCAACGAAAATGTCCATCAACAGAGGAATGCACCAAGAAGAAGTGGTCCATGTACACAATGGAATATTACCCATGGAAAACATTGAAGCACTGCTCTTTGAGGCACCATAGATGAGCCTGGAGATAATCACAAAACATGAAGTAGGTCGGACAGCAAAACACCTATATACTATATTATCACTTATGGCATTATCTAATAACTGACACAGATGAACATATTTCCAAAGAGAAAGACACTCACAGGCTTAGAAATCAAACTATGCTCATCTGAAAGGAAAGGAGGGGGGAAATTGAGAAATGAAGATTAGTGTTACTATACATATACAAATACATATTATATACATGTATCAAAAAGACCGAACATATAGCAAGGGAGGTCAACGGAACACTGTAATATTTTACATGGGAAGAGGATCTGTACATTAATAGACATACATAATGTACAAAGGAACCAGACTGCGTACACCAAAGACAAACAATATTCTAAACTTTACCCAGATTAAAAAAATTTAAAAACCAAGAAGAAGTAATGAGACATAAACTTATGGGGACTTCTCCTGGCAAATTCCATTCTAATTTACAACCTAGGACAATGACTTCCAGAAAGGCTCTGCTGCCCTAGTACCCAGATTGGGGAATGGAGAAATGCTACCTCCTTGTGGCCGTTTCCCACAACAGCAGCTTTGAACCTACTGCAAAAGGTCACTAAATTTTCACCAACTTGCCGTTCTGTAAATGACACTTGCCCTCCAGAAAATTTCTGGGGTCAAAAATCGACCAAAAACTTCACAAGAGGGCAACCTTCGAAGAACACAATTTCAAGAGCTATATTGTACTCACGGGTTTTTCTTTTAAGAGAAAAGAAAAAGGGGTAGGAATATGACGAATTAAAAAAAATTTAATGACATGCATACCCATAATACAAAAACCTATCAGCTCACAGCAGTCAGAATGACCATTAGGAAAAATGCTGCAAAAAATAAATGGTGAAGGGAGTGTGGAGAAATGCGTACCCTCTTTTGTAAGGGGTGGAACGTAAAGAGCCACTAATGAAAACACAGTGTAGGTGCTTTGAAAAGGGAAACATTGAGCTACCAGTCAATCAATCACAACCACTGCTTGGCCTATCACCTGAGAAAATGAGAATCAAAAAGTCACAGGCTGGCAAACCTGTACGCCAGCAAGATTTACCATAGCCAGCACGTGGAAGCAATGAAAATGTCCATCAACCGAGGAATGCACCAAGAAGAAGTGGTCCACTTACAAAATGGAATATTACTCTAATAATAAATATAAATTAAATTTAAAAACAAACAAAAGCAAGGAGACATCAACATTTGTGGGTTTATCCGGGCACATTGCACTCTAATTTATAACCGAAGAACACCACTGGCCGGTAGGTCTGTTTCCCTAGTACCAGCAAGGGGAATGTAGAAAGGCTGCCGCTCTCTGGCCGTTACCTGCAAAAGCAGGTTTAAAGCCTGAGCTAATGTCACTTCATATGAACAAGTACTGCAGGGCTGTAAATGAAACCTGCCCTCAAAATGTCTTGAGGGAGATAATGGCCAAAATATTTCAAATGGTGACACATACTTTAAGAAAACACTTTGAAGAAATAAGCTCTAATCACAGCTGGAAAAATTAAAAGGACATGTCTTAAAGCTCAATTTCAACGCATTATGAGACACATGCAAATTCAACCACAAAGAGGTATCAGCTCACACCACTCAGAATAATCATCAGCAAAAACTACAAAGAATAAATCCTGAAGGTGCTGGGAAGAAATGCATGCCCTCCACATTAAGTGGGACATAACCTGGAAAGAACCACTAAGGAGAACAGAACAGAGGTGCCTTTAAAAGGTAAACATTGAGCTAGCGTATGATCCAGCAGATCTATTCCTGGACCTATAAACTAAGAAGACAGAATTGGAAGGACACAGGCACGCAAATCTGCACTGCATAGTATTACAATAGCCAAGATATGGAAGTAACCAAAAAGTCCATCGACAGATGGGTGGACAAAGAAGAACTGCTACCTGTACAGATGGAATGTGAGCTACTGAAAAAATGATACAATGCCATTTGCAGCACCATAGATGAGTCTAGAAGTAATCATGCAACTTGGAGTAAGTGAGAAAGCGAAAGACACATATCCTATCATATCACATATAGGGGTTACCTAAAAAATGATACAAACAAAGATATTTCCACAAACACTATCATAGATTCATTAAAAAAACTTATGGTTCACCAAATGGACAGGTGTGAGGATTGGATACATTACCATATTGAGGTTAACAGAGAGATACAAACACATGTGAAATATATAATCACCAAAGACCTACGCAATACCAAGAGAAGACTACTCAACATTGTGTCATAACCTACATGGGAAAAGGATCCGAAGAAGAATAGATATATGTGTATGTGTGAAAGAACCACATCTTGCACACCTAGAACAAACAAAACATTGTAATCAAGTTTGCTGTGATAAAAAATAAAAATTAAGTTAAAAATACCAACAAGAAATAATGAGACATAAACTTAAAGGGCTTTTTCCTCGCACATTCTATTCTAATTAACACCTAGAACACCACTTCCAGTAAGGCTCTGTTGCCCTAGTAACCAGATTTGGTAAAGGAGAAATGCTGCCGCCTTGTGGCCGATTCCCGCAAGAGCAACTTTTAACCCACAGCTAATAGTCACTTACCATTCATAAGCAAACAGGGCTGTAAAGGACACCTGCCCTCAAAATTGTGCTGAGGTAGGGAATGGATAAAAGAATTCAAAACAGGCAAAATGTTCACGAAGATAGTATGAAGACGTAAGTTTTACTCACTCTCTTTTTAAAGAAAGGAAAATGGATAAAAGCTCAGCCTCAGGAAGTATTAGACTCATGCAATCTAATCTACAAAAACTTTTCAACTCACACCAATCGACTGACCATTGGCAAAAAGTCTACAAACAATAAATGCTGAAGAGGTTTTAGAGAACTGTGTACCCTCTAGCTGCTGGTGAGATGTAAGAGGGTTAAACGCAAATAATGACAACAGAAAGGAGCTGCGTTTAAAAGGAAAAATTGAGGTACCATTCCATCCAGCAGGCACACCAATGGGCCACTCACCTGAGAAGACCAGAATGAAGAAGACCCGGGCTGCAATAGCTGCACTGCAGCCTGATTCACAATAGACAAGACAGTGAAGCAACCAAAATGTCCATCAACAGATGAAACGATAAAGAAGAAGTGGTCCATGTACACAATGAATACTAGCCACGGAAAACAATGAAACACTGCTATTTGAGGCACCATTGATGATCTTGGAGATAATCACAGAACATGAGGTAAGTCGGAAAGCAAAAGTCCTATATCCTATGATATCACTTATAGGCGTTATCTAATAACTGACACAAATGAACATATTTCCACACAGAAAGTCAATCACAGACTTATTAAAAAAAAACTATGCTTATCTAAAAGGAAAGGTGGGGGGAATGGATAAATGAAGATTAGCGTTACCATATGTATACAAATACATATTATATACATATATCAAAAAGACCAACCATATAGCAAGGAAGGATTATGGAACACTCTGTAATAATTTACACGGAAAGAGGATCTCTACATAAATAGTTATATACAATATGTAGATGAACCAGAGTGTGTACACGTTGGACGAACAACATTCTTACCATTACCCCAGTTGAAAAAATTAAAACAACGAACTAGGAGTAATGAGACATAAACTTATGGGGGGTTTTCCTGGCACATTCCATCCAAATTTAAAACCTAGGCTAACAACTTCCAGAATGGCTCTGATGCCCTAGTAACCCAGATTTGGGAATGGAGAAATGCTGCATCCTGGTGGCCGTTTCCCACAAGAGCAGCTTTAAACCCACTGCAAAAGGTCACTAAATATTCACCAATTGCAGGTCTGTAAATGACACCGGCCCTCCAAAAAATACTGAGGTCGAAAATCGACCAAAAAATTCCAGAGTGCAACCTTCCAAAAAGAAAATTTGAAGAGGTATATTATACTCACACTTTTTTTCTTTTTTCTTTTAACAGAAAAGAAAAAGGCGTGGAAAAATGATGAATTGTAGGAATTTTTACAGACATGTAAACCCAAATTACAAAAACCTATCAGCTCACACCAGTCAGAACTGCCATCAACAAAAATGCTGCAAACAATAAATGCTGACGTGATTGTGGAGAAATGTGTACCCTCGATTCTAATGGGGATGTGGTAAGAGCCACTAATGAAAGCACAATTGAGGTGCCTTGAAAAGGTAAACGTTGACCTACCATACCAGTCAATCAATCATACCCACTGCTGGGTCTATCACCTGAGAAAATGAAAATCAAAAATCACAGGCTGGCAATCCTGCACTCCAGCAATATTTACCATAGGCAACACTTGGAAGCAACGAAAATATCCATCAACAGAGGAATGCACCAAGAAGAAGTGGTCCATGTACACAATGGAATATTACCCATGGAAAACATTGAAGCACTGCTCTTTGAGGCACCATAGATGAGCCTGGAGATAATCACAAAACATGAAGTAGGTCGGAGAGCAAAACACCTATATACTATATTATCACTTATGGCATTATCTAATAACTGACACAGATGAACATATTTCCAAAGAGAAAGACACTCACAGGCTTAGAAATCAAACTATGCTCATCTGAAAGGAAAGGAGGGGGGAAATTGAGAAATGAAGATTAGTGTTACTATACATATACAAATACATATTATATACATGTATCAAAAAGACCGAACATATAGCAAGGGAGGTCAACGGAACACTGTAATATTTTACATGGGAAGAGGATCTGTACATTAATAGACATACATAATGTACAAAGGAACCAGACTGCGTACACCAAAGACAAACAATATTCTAAACTTTACCCAGATTAAAAAAATTTAAAAACCAAGAAGAAGTAATGAGACATAAACTTATGGGGACTTCTCCTGGCAAATTCCATTCTAATTTACAACCTAGGACAATGACTTCCAGAAAGGCTCTGCTGCCCTAGTACCCAGATTGGGGAATGGAGAAATGCTACCTCCTTGTGGCCGTTTCCCACAACAGCAGCTTTGAACCTACTGCAAAAGGTCACTAAATTTTCACCAACTTGCCGTTCTGTAAATGACACTTGCCCTCCAGAAAATTTCTGGGGTCAAAAATCGACCAAAAACTTCACAAGAGGGCAACCTTCGAAGCAGACAATTTCAAGAGCTATATTGTACTCACGGGTTTTTCTTTTAAGAGAAAAGAAAAAGGGGTAGGAATATGACGAATTAAAAAAAATTTAATGACATGCATACCCATAATACAAAAACCTATCAGCTCACAGCAGTCAGAATGGCCATTAGGAAAAATGCTGCAAAAAATAAATGGTGAAGGGAGTGTGGAGAAATGCGTACCCTCTTTTGTAAGGGGTGGCACGTAAAGAGCCACTAATGAAAACACAGTGTAGGTGCTTTGAAAAGGGAAACATTGAGCTACCAGTCAATCAATCACAACCACTGCTTGGCCTATCACCTGAGAAAATGAGAATCAAAAAGTCACAGGCTGGCAAACCTGTACGCCAGCAAGATTTACCATAGCCAGCACGTGGAAGCAATGAAAATGTCCATCAACCGAGGAATGCACCAAGAAGAAGTGGTCCACTTACAAAATGGAATATTACTCTAATAATAAATATAAATTAAATTTAAAAACAAACAAAAGCAAGGAGACATCAACATTTGTGGGTTTATCCGGGCACATTGCACTCTAATTTATAACGGAAGAACACCACTGGCCGGTAGGTCTGTTTCCCTAGTACCAGCAAGGGGAATGTAGAAAGGCTGCCGCTCTCTGGCCGTTACCTGCAAAAGCAGGTTTAAAGCCTGAGCTAATGTCACTTCATATGAACAAGTACTGCAGGGCTGTAAATGAAACCTGCCCTCAAAATGTCTTGAGGGAGATAATGGCCAAAATATTTCAAATGGTGACACATACTTTAAGAAAACACTTTGAAGAAATAAGCTCTAATCACAGCTGGAAAAATTAAAAGGACATGTCTTAAAGCTCAATTTCAACGCATTATGAGACACATGCAAATTCAACCACAAAGAGGTATCAGCTCACACCACTCAGAATAATCATCAGCAAAAACTACAAAGAATAAATCCTGAAGGTGCTGGGAAGAAATACATGCCCTCCACATTAAGTGGGACATAACCTGGAAAGAACCACTAAGGAGAACAGAACAGAGGTGCCTTTAAAAGGTAAACATTGAGCTAGCGTATGATCCAGCAGATCTATTCCTGGACCTATAAACTAAGAAGACAGAATTGGAAGGACACAGGCACGCAAATCTGCACTGCATAGTATTACAATAGCCAAGATATGGAAGTAACCAAAAAGTCCATCGACAGATGGGTGGACAAAGAAGAACTGCTACCTGTACAGATGGAATGTGAGCTACTGAAAAAATGATACAATGCCATTTGCAGCACCATAGATGAGTCTAGAAGTAATCATGCAACTTGGAGTAAGTGAGAAAGCGAAAGACACATATCCTATCATATCACATATAGGGGTTACCTAAAAAATGATACAAACAAAGATATTTCCACAAACACTATCATAGATTCATTAAAAAAACTTATGGTTCACCAAATGGACAGGTGTGAGGATTGGATACATTACCATATTGAGGTTAACAGAGAGATACAAACACATGTGAAATATATAATCACCAAAGACCTACGCAATACCAAGAGAAGACTACTCAACATTGTGTCATAACCTACATGGGAAAAGGATCCGAAGAAGAATAGATATATGTGTATGTGTGAAAGAACCACATCTTGCACACCTAGAACAAACAAAACATTGTAATCAAGTTTGCTGTGATAAAAAATAAAAATTAAGTTAAAAATACCAACAAGAAATAATGAGACATAAACTTAAAGGGCTTTTTCCTCGCACATTCTATTCTAATTAACACCTAGAACACCACTTCCAGTAAGGCTCTGTTGCCCTAGTAACCAGATTTGGTAAAGGAGAAATGCTGCCGCCTTGTGGCCGATTCCCGCAAGAGCAACTTTTAACCCACAGCTAATAGTCACTTACCATTCATAAGCAAACAGGGCTGTAAAGGACACCTGCCCTCAAAATTGTGCTGAGGTAGGGAATGGATAAAAGAATTCAAAACAGGCAAAATGTTCACGAAGATAGTATGAAGACGTAAGTTTTACTCACTTTCTTTTTAAAGAAAGGAAAATGGATAAAAGCTCAGCCTCAGGAAGTATTAGACTCATGCAATCTAATCTACAAAAACTTTTCAACTCACACCAATCGACTGACCATTGGCAAAAAGTCTACAAACAATAAATGCTGAAGAGGTTTTAGAGAACTGTGTACCCTCTAGCTGCTGGTGAGATGTAAGAGGGTTAAACGCAAATAATGACAACAGAAAGGAGCTGCGTTTAAAAGGAAAAATTGAGGTACCATTCCATCCAGCAGGCACACCAATGGGCCACTCACCTGAGAAGACCAGAATGAAGAAGACCCGGGCTGCAATAGCTGCACTGCAGCCTGATTCACAATAGACAAGACAGTGAAGCAACCAAAATGTCCATCAACAGATGAAACGATAAAGAAGAAGTGGTCCATGTACACAATGAATACTAGCCACGGAAAACAATGAAACACTGCTATTTGAGGCACCATAGATGATCTTGGAGATAATCACAGAACATGAGGTAAGTCGGAAAGCAAAAGTCCTATATCCTATGATATCACTTATAGGCGTTATCTAATAACTGACACAAATGAACATATTTCCACACAGAAAGTCAATCACAGACTTATTAAAAAAAAACTATGCTTATCTAAAAGGAAAGGTGGGGGGAATGGATAAATGAAGATTAGCGTTACCATATGTATACAAATACATATTATATACATATATCAAAAAGACCAACCATATAGCAAGGAAGGATTATGGAACACTCTGTAATAATTTACACGGAAAGAGGATCTCTACATAAATAGTTATATACAATATGTAGATGAACCAGAGTGTGTACACGTTGGACGAACAACATTCTTACCATTACCCCAGTTGAAAAAATTAAAACAACGAACTAGGAGTAATGAGACATAAACTTATGGGGGGTTTTCCTGGCACATTCCATCCAAATTTAAAACCTAGGCAAACAACTTCCAGAATGGCTCTGATGCCCTAGTAACCCAGATTTGGGAATGGAGAAATGCTGCATCCTGGTGGCCGTTTCCCACAAGAGCAGCTTTAAACCCACTGCAAAAGGTCACTAAATATTCACCAATTGCAGGTCTGTAAATGACACCGGCCCTCCAAAAAATACTGAGGTCGAAAATCGACCAAAAAATTCCAGAGTGCAACCTTCCAAAAAGAAAATTTGAAGAGGTATATTATACTCACACTTTTTTTCTTTTTTCTTTTAACAGAAAAGAAAAAGGCGTGGAAAAATGATGAATTGTAGGAATTTTTACAGACATGTAAACCCAAATTACAAAAACCTATCAGCTCACACCAGTCAGAACTGCCATCAACAAAAATGCTGCAAACAATAAATGCTGACGTGATTGTGGAGAAATGTGTACCCTCGATTCTAATGGGGATGTGGTAAGAGCCACTAATGAAAGCACAATTGAGGTGCCTTGAAAAGGTAAACGTTGACCTACCATACCAGTCAATCAATCATACCCACTGCTGGGTCTATCACCTGAGAAAATGAAAATCAAAAATCACAGGCTGGCAATCCTGCACTCCAGCAATATTTACCATAGGCAACACTTGGAAGCAACGAAAATGTCCATCAACAGAGGAATGCACCAAGAAGAAGTGGTCCATGTACACAATGGAATATTACCCATGGAAAACATTGAAGCACTGCTCTTTGAGGCACCATAGATGAGCCTGGAGATAATCACAAAACATGAAGTAGGTCGGAGAGCAAAACACCTATATACTATATTATCACTTATGGCATTATCTAATAACTGACACAGATGAACATATTTCCAAAGAGAAAGACACTCACAGGCTTAGAAATCAAACTATGCTCATCTGAAAGGAAAGGAGGGGGGAAATTGAGAAATGAAGATTAGTGTTACTATACATATACAAATACATATTATATACATGTATCAAAAAGACCGAACATATAGCAAGGGAGGTCAACGGAACACTGTAATATTTTACATGGGAAGAGGATCTGTACATTAATAGACATACATAATGTACAAAGGAACCAGACTGCGTACACCAAAGACAAACAATATTCTAAACTTTACCCAGATTAAAAAAATTTAAAAACCAAGAAGAAGTAATGAGACATAAACTTATGGGGACTTCTCCTGGCAAATTCCATTCTAATTTACAACCTAGGACAATGACTTCCAGAAAGGCTCTGCTGCCCTAGTACCCAGATTGGGGAATGGAGAAATGCTACCTCCTTGTGGCCGTTTCCCACAACAGCAGCTTTGAACCTACTGCAAAAGGTCACTAAATTTTCACCAACTTGCCGTTCTGTAAATGACACTTGCCCTCCAGAAAATTTCTGGGGTCAAAAATCGACCAAAAACTTCACAAGAGGGCAACCTTCGAAGCAGACAATTTCAAGAGCTATATTGTACTCACGGGTTTTTCTTTTAAGAGAAAAGAAAAAGGGGTAGGAATATGACGAATTAAAAAAAATTTAATGACATGCATACCCATAATACAAAAACCTATCAGCTCACAGCAGTCAGAATGGCCATTAGGAAAAATGCTGCAAAAAATAAATGGTGAAGGGAGTGTGGAGAAATGCGTACCCTCTTTTGTAAGGGGTGGCACGTAAAGAGCCACTAATGAAAACACAGTGTAGGTGCTTTGAAAAGGGAAACATTGAGCTACCAGTCAATCAATCACAACCACTGCTTGGCCTATCACCTGAGAAAATGAGAATCAAAAAGTCACAGGCTGGCAAACCTGTACGCCAGCAAGATTTACCATAGCCAGCACGTGGAAGCAATGAAAATGTCCATCAACCGAGGAATGCACCAAGAAGAAGTGGTCCACTTACAAAATGGAATATTACTCTAATAATAAATATAAATTAAATTTAAAAACAAACAAAAGCAAGGAGACATCAACATTTGTGGGTTTATCCGGGCACATTGCACTCTAATTTATAACGGAAGAACACCACTGGCCGGTAGGTCTGTTTCCCTAGTACCAGCAAGGGGAATGTAGAAAGGCTGCCGCTCTCTGGCCGTTACCTGCAAAAGCAGGTTTAAAGCCTGAGCTAATGTCACTTCATATGAACAAGTACTGCAGGGCTGTAAATGAAACCTGCCCTCAAAATGTCTTGAGGGAGATAATGGCCAAAATATTTCAAATGGTGACACATACTTTAAGAAAACACTTTGAAGAAATAAGCTCTAATCACAGCTGGAAAAATTAAAAGGACATGTCTTAAAGCTCAATTTCAACGCATTATGAGACACATGCAAATTCAACCACAAAGAGGTATCAGCTCACACCACTCAGAATAATCATCAGCAAAAACTACAAAGAATAAATCCTGAAGGTGCTGGGAAGAAATACATGCCCTCCACATTAAGTGGGACATAACCTGGAAAGAACCACTAAGGAGAACAGAACAGAGGTGCCTTTAAAAGGTAAACATTGAGCTAGCGTATGATCCAGC
The DNA here is from genome assembly GCF_965194825.1 of Balaenoptera physalus. Lineage (NCBI taxonomy): Eukaryota > Metazoa > Chordata > Mammalia > Artiodactyla > Balaenopteridae > Balaenoptera > Balaenoptera physalus. Next base: position 27,072,347 of record NC_138885.1, read on the forward strand.
AGATCTATTCCTGGACCTATAAACTAAGAAGACAGAATTGGAAGGACACAGGCACGCAAATCTGCACTGCATAGTATTACAATAGCCAAGATATGGAAGTAACCAAAAAGTCCATCGACAGATGGGTGGACAAAGAAGAACTGCTACCTGTACAGATGGAATGTGAACTACTGAAAAAATGATACAATGCCATTTGCAGCACCATAGATGAGTCTAGAAGTAATCATGCAACTTGGAGTAAGTGAGAAAGCGAAAGACACATATCCTATCATATCACATATAGGGGTTACCTAAAAAATGATACAAACAAAGATATTTCCACAAACACTATCATAGATTCATTAAAAAAACTTATGGTTCACCAAATGGACAGGTGTGAGGATTGGATACATTACCATATTGAGGTTAACAGAGAGATACAAACACATGTGAAATATATAATCACCAAAGACCTACGCAATACCAAGAGAAGACTACTCAACATTGTGTCATAACCTACATGGGAAAAGGATCCGAAGAAGAATAGATATATGTGTATGTGTGAAAGAACCACATCTTGCACACCTAGAACAAACAAAACATTGTAATCAAGTTTGCTGTGATAAAAAATAAAAATTAAGTTAAAAATACCAACAAGAAATAATGAGACATAAACTTAAAGGGCTTTTTCCTCGCACATTCTATTCTAATTAACACCTAGAACACCACTTCCAGTAAGGCTCTGTTGCCCTAGTAACCAGATTTGGTAAAGGAGAAATGCTGCCGCCTTGTGGCCGATTCCCGCAAGAGCAACTTTTAACCCACAGCTAATAGTCACTTACCATTCATAAGCAAACAGGGCTGTAAAGGACACCTGCCCTCAAAATTGTGCTGAGGTAGGGAATGGATAAAAGAATTCAAAACAGGCAAAATGTTCACGAAGATAGTATGAAGACGTAAGTTTTACTCACTTTCTTTTTAAAGAAAGGAAAATGGATAAAAGCTCAGCCTCAGGAAGTATTAGACTCATGCAATCTAATCTACAAAAACTTTTCAACTCACACCAATCGACTGACCATTGGCAAAAAGTCTACAAACAATAAATGCTGAAGAGGTTTTAGAGAACTGTGTACCCTCTAGCTGCTGGTGAGATGTAAGAGGGTTAAACGCAAATAATGACAACAGAAAGGAGCTGCGTTTAAAAGGAAAAATTGAGGTACCATTCCATCCAGCAGGCACACCAATGGGCCACTCACCTGAGAAGACCAGAATGAAGAAGACCCGGGCTGCAATAGCTGCACTGCAGCCTGATTCACAATAGACAAGACAGTGAAGCAACCAAAATGTCCATCAACAGATGAAACGATAAAGAAGAAGTGGTCCATGTACACAATGAATACTAGCCACGGAAAACAATGAAACACTGCTATTTGAGGCACCATAGATGATCTTGGAGATAATCACAGAACATGAGGTAAGTCGGAAAGCAAAAGTCCTATATCCTATGATATCACTTATAGGCGTTATCTAATAACTGACACAAATGAACATATTTCCACACAGAAAGTCAATCACAGACTTATTAAAAAAAAACTATGCTTATCTAAAAGGAAAGGTGGGGGGAATGGATAAATGAAGATTAGCGTTACCATATGTATACAAATACATATTATATACATATATCAAAAAGACCAACCATATAGCAAGGAAGGATTATGGAACACTCTGTAATAATTTACACGGAAAGAGGATCTCTACATAAATAGTTATATACAATATGTAGATGAACCAGAGTGTGTACACGTTGGACGAACAACATTCTTACCATTACCCCAGTTGAAAAAATTAAAACAACGAACTAGGAGTAATGAGACATAAACTTATGGGGGGTTTTCCTGGCACATTCCATCCAAATTTAAAACCTAGGCAAACAACTTCCAGAATGGCTCTGATGCCCTAGTAACCCAGATTTGGGAATGGAGAAATGCTGCATCCTGGTGGCCGTTTCCCACAAGAGCAGCTTTAAACCCACTGCAAAAGGTCACTAAATATTCACCAATTGCAGGTCTGTAAATGACACCGGCCCTCCAAAAAATACTGAGGTCGAAAATCGACCAAAAAATTCCAGAGTGCAACCTTCCAAAAAGAAAATTTGAAGAGGTATATTATACTCACACTTTTTTTCTTTTTTCTTTTAACAGAAAAGAAAAAGGCGTGGAAAAATGATGAATTGTAGGAATTTTTACAACATGTAAACCCAAATTACAAAAACCTATCAGCTCACACCAGTCAGAACTGCCATCAACAAAAATGCTGCAAACAATAAATGCTGACGTGATTGTGGAGAAATGTGTACCCTCGATTCTAATGGGGATGTGGTAAGAGCCACTAATGAAAGCACAATTGAGGTGCCTTGAAAAGGTAAACGTTGACCTACCATACCAGTCAATCAATCATACCCACTGCTGGGTCTATCACCTGAGAAAATGAAAATCAAAAATCACAGGCTGGCAATCCTGCACTCCAGCAATATTTACCATAGGCAACACTTGGAAGCAACGAAAATGTCCATCAACAGAGGAATGCACCAAGAAGAAGTGGTCCATGTACACAATGGAATATTACCCATGGAAAACATTGAAGCACTGCTCTTTGAGGCACCATAGATGAGCCTGGAGATAATCACAAAACATGAAGTAGGTCGGAGAGCAAAACACCTATATACTATATTATCACTTATGGCATTATCTAATAACTGACACAGATGAACATATTTCCAAAGAGAAAGACACTCACAGGCTTAGAAATCAAACTATGCTCATCTGAAAGGAAAGGAGGGGTGAAATTGAGAAATGAAGATTAGTGTTACTATACATATACAAATACATATTATATACATGTATCAAAAAGACCGAACATATAGCAAGGGAGGTCAACGGAACACTGTAATATTTTACATGGGAAGAGGATCTGTACATTAATAGACATACATAATGTACAAAGGAACCAGACTGCGTACACCAAAGACAAACAATATTCTAAACTTTACCCAGATTAAAAAAATTTAAAAACCAAGAAGAAGTAATGAGACATAAACTTATGGGGACTTCTCCTGGCAAATTCCATTCTAATTTCCAACCTAGGACAATGACTTCCAGAAAGGCTCTGCTGCCCTAGTACCCAGATTGGGGAATGGAGAAATGCTACCTCCTTGTGGCCGTTTCCCACAACAGCAGCTTTGAACCTACTGCAAAAGGTCACTAAATTTTCACCAACTTGCCGTTCTGTAAATGACACTTGCCCTCCAGAAAATTTCTGGGGTAAAAAATCGACCAAAAAAAAAAAAAAAAAAATCGACCAAAAACTTCACAAGAGGGCAACCTTCGAAGCAGACAATTTCAAGAGCTCTATTGTACTCACGGGTTTTTCTTTTAAGAGAAAAGAAAAAGGGGTAGGAATATGACGAATTAAAAAAAATTTAATGACATGCATACCCATAATACAAAACCTATCAGCTCACAGCAGTCAGAATGGCCATTAGGAAAAATGCTGCAAAAAATAAATGGTGAAGGGAGTGTGGAGAAATGCGTACCCTCTTTTGTAAGGGGTGGCATGTAAAGAGCCACTAATGAAAACACAGTGTAGGTGCTTTGAAAAGGGAAACATTGAGCTACCAGTCAATCAATCACAACCACTGCTTGGCCTATCACCTGAGAAAATGAGAATCAAAAAGTCACAGGCTGGCAAACCTGTACGCCAGCAAGATTTACCATAGCCAGCATGTGGAAGCAATGAAAATGTCCATCAACCGAGGAATGCACCAAGAAGAAGTGGTGCACTTACAAAATGGAATATTACTCTAATAATAAATATAAATTAAATTTAAAAACAAACAAAAGCAAGGAGACATCAACATTTGTGGGTTTATCCGGGCACATTGCACTCTAATTTATAACCGAAGAACACCACTGGCCGGTAGGTCTGTTTCCCTATTACCAGCAAGGGGAATGTAGAAAGGCTGCCGCTCTCTGGCCGTTACCTGCAAAAGCAGGTTTAAAGCCTGAGCTAATGTCACTTCATATGAACAAGTACTGCAGGGCTGTAAATGAAACCTGCCCTCAAAATGTCTTGAGGGAGATAATGGCCAAAATATTTCAAATGGTGACACATACTTTAAGAAAACACTTTGAAGAAATAAGCTCTAATCACAGCTGGAAAAATTAAAAGGACATGTCTTAAAGCTCAATTTCAACGCATTATGAGAAACATGCAAATTCAACCACAAAGAGGTATCAGCTCACACCACTCAGAATAATCATCAGCAAAAACTACAAAGAATAAATCCTGAAGGTGCTGGGAAGAAATACATGCCCTCCACATTAAGTGGGACATAACCTGGAAAGAACCACTAAGGAGAACAGAACAGAGGTGCCTTTAAAAGGTAAACATTGAGCTAGCGTATGATCCAGCAGATCTATTCCTGGACCTATAAACTAAGAAGACAGAATTGGAAGGACACAGGCACGCAAATCTGCACTGCATAGTATTACAATAGCCAAGATATGGAAGTAACCAAAAAGTCCATCGACAGATGGGTGGACAAAAAAGAACTGCTACCTGTACAGATGGAATGTGAGCTACTGAAAAAATGATACAATGCCATTTGCAGCACCATAGATGAGTCTAGAAGTAATCATGCAACTTGGAGTAAGTGAGAAAGCGAAAGACACATATCCTATCATATCACATATAGGGGTTACCTAAAAAATGATACAAACAAAGATATTTCCACAAACACTATCATAGATTCATTAAAAAAACTTATGGTTCACCAAATGGACAGGTGTGAGGATTGGATACATTACCATATTGAGGTTAACAGAGAGATACAAACACATGTGAAATATATAATCACCAAAGACCTACGCAATACCAAGAGAAGACTACTCAACATTGTGTCATAACCTACATGGGAAAAGGATCCGAAGAAGAATAGATATATGTGTATGTGTGAAAGAACCACATCTTGCACACCTAGAACAAACAAAACATTGTAATCAAGTTTGCTGTGATAAAAAATAAAAATTAAGTTAAAAATACCAACAAGAAATAATGAGACATAAACTTAAAGGGCTTTTTCCTCGCACATTCTATTCTAATTAACACCTAGAACACCACTTCCAGTAAGGCTCTGTTGCCCTAGTAACCAGATTTGGTAAAGGAGAAATGCTGCCGCCTTGTGGCCGATTCCCGCAAGAGCAACTTTTAACCCACAGCTAATAGTCACTTACCATTCATAAGCAAACAGGGCTGTAAAGGACACCTGCCCTCAAAATTGTGCTGAGGTAGGGAATGGATAAAAGAATTCAAAACAGGCAAAATGTTCACGAAGATAGTATGAAGACGTAAGTTTTACTCACTCTCTTTTTAAAGAAAGGAAAATGGATAAAAGCTCAGCCTCAGGAAGTATTAGACTCATGCAATCTAATCTACAAAAACTTTTCAACTCACACCAATCGACTGACCATTGGCAAAAAGTCTACAAACAATAAATGCTGAAGAGGTTTTAGAGAACTGTGTACCCTCTAGCTGCTGGTGAGATGTAAGAGGGTTAAACGCAAATAATGACAACAGAAAGGAGCTGCGTTTAAAAGGAAAAATTGAGGTACCATTCCATCCAGCAGGCACACCAATGGGCCACTCACCTGAGAAGACCAGAATGAAGAAGACCCGGGCTGCAAAAGCTGCACTGCAGCCTGATTCACAATAGACAAGACAGTGAAGCAACCAAAATGTCCATCAACAGATGAAACGATAAAGAAGAAGTGGTCCATGTACACAATGAATACTAGCCACGGAAAACAATGAAACACTGCTATTTGAGGCACCATAGATGATCTTGGAGATAATCACAGAACATGAGGTAAGTCGGAAAGCAAAAGTCCTATATCCTATGATATCACTTATAGGCGTTATCTAATAACTGACACAAATGAACATATTTCCACACAGAAAGTCAATCACAGACTTATTAAAAAAAAACTATGCTTATCTAAAAGGAAAGGTGGGGGGAATGGATAAATGAAGATTAGCGTTACCATATGTATACAAATACATATTATATACATATATCAAAAAGACCAACCATATAGCAAGGAAGGATTATGGAACACTCTGTAATAATTTACACGGAAAGAGGATCTCTACATAAATAGTTATATACAATATGTAGATGAACCAGAGTGTGTACACGTTGGACGAACAACATTCTTACCATTACCCCAGTTGAAAAAATTAAAACAACGAACTAGGAGTAATGAGACATAAACTTATGGGGGGTTTTCCTGGCACATTCCATCCAAATTTAAAACCTAGGCAAACAACTTCCAGAATGGCTCTGATGCCCTAGTAACCCAGATTTGGGAATGGAGAAATGCTGCATCCTGGTGGCCGTTTCCCACAAGAGCAGCTTTAAACCCACTGCAAAAGGTCACTAAATATTCACCAATTGCAGGTCTGTAAATGACACCGGCCCTCCAAAAAATACTGAGGTCGAAAATCGACCAAAAAATTCCAGAGTGCAACCTTCCAAAAAGAAAATTTGAAGAGGTATATTATACTCACACTTTTTTTCTTTTTTCTTTTAACAGAAAAGAAAAAGGCGTGGAAAAATGATGAATTGTAGGAATTTTTACAACATGTAAACCCAAATTACAAAAACCTATCAGCTCACACCAGTCAGAACTGCCATCAACAAAAATGCTGCAAACAATAAATGCTGACGTGATTGTGGAGAAATGTGTACCCTCGATTCTAATGGGGATGTGGTAAGAGCCACTAATGAAAGCACAATTGAGGTGCCTTGAAAAGGTAAACGTTGACCTACCATACCAGTCAATCAATCATACCCACTGCTGGGTCTATCACCTGAGAAAATGAAAATCAAAAATCACAGGCTGGCAATCCTGCACTCCAGCAATATTTACCATAGGCAACACTTGGAAGCAACGAAAATGTCCATCAACAGAGGAATGCACCAAGAAGAAGTGGTCCATGTACACAATGGAATATTACCCATGGAAAACATTGAAGCACTGCTCTTTGAGGCACCATAGATGAGCCTGGAGATAATCACAAAACATGAAGTAGGTCGGAGAGCAAAACACCTATATACTATATTATCACTTATGGCATTATCTAATAACTGACACAGATGAACATATTTCCAAAGAGAAAGACACTCACAGGCTTAGAAATCAAACTATGCTCATCTGAAAGGAAAGGAGGGGTGAAATTGAGAAATGAAGATTAGTGTTACTATACATATACAAATACATATTATATACATGTATCAAAAAGACCGAACATATAGCAAGGGAGGTCAACGGAACACTGTAATATTTTACATGGGAAGAGGATCTGTACATTAATAGACATACATAATGTACAAAGGAACCAGACTGCGTACACCAAAGACAAACAATATTCTAAACTTTACCCAGATTAAAAAAATTTAAAAACCAAGAAGAAGTAATGAGACATAAACTTATGGGGACTTCTCCTGGCAAATTCCATTCTAATTTCCAACCTAGGACAATGACTTCCAGAAAGGCTCTGCTGCCCTAGTACCCAGATTGGGGAATGGAGAAATGCTACCTCCTTGTGGCCGTTTCCCACAACAGCAGCTTTGAACCTACTGCAAAAGGTCACTAAATTTTCACCAACTTGCCGTTCTGTAAATGACACTTGCCCTCCAGAAAATTTCTGGGGTCAAAAATCGACCAAAAAAAAAAAAAAAAAAATCGACCAAAAACTTCACAAGAGGGCAACCTTCGAAGCAGACAATTTCAAGAGCTCTATTGTACTCACGGGTTTTTCTTTTAAGAGAAAAGAAAAAGGGGTAGGAATATGACGAATTAAAAAAAATTTAATGACATGCATACCCATAATACAAAACCTATCAGCTCACAGCAGTCAGAATGGCCATTAGGAAAAATGCTGCAAAAAATAAATGGTGAAGGGAGTGTGGAGAAATGCGTACCCTCTTTTGTAAGGGGTGGCATGTAAAGAGCCACTAATGAAAACACAGTGTAGGTGCTTTGAAAAGGGAAACATTGAGCTACCAGTCAATCAATCACAACCACTGCTTGGCCTATCACCTGAGAAAATGAGAATCAAAAAGTCACAGGCTGGCAAACCTGTACGCCAGCAAGATTTACCATAGCCAGCATGTGGAAGCAATGAAAATGTCCATCAACCGAGGAATGCACCAAGAAGAAGTGGTGCACTTACAAAATGGAATATTACTCTAATAATAAATATAAATTAAATTTAAAAACAAACAAAAGCAAGGAGACATCAACATTTGTGGGTTTATCCGGGCACATTGCACTCTAATTTATAACCGAAGAACACCACTGGCCGGTAGGTCTGTTTCCCTATTACCAGCAAGGGGAATGTAGAAAGGCTGCCGCTCTCTGGCCGTTACCTGCAAAAGCAGGTTTAAAGCCTGAGCTAATGTCACTTCATATGAACAAGTACTGCAGGGCTGTAAATGAAACCTGCCCTCAAAATGTCTTGAGGGAGATAATGGCCAAAATATTTCAAATGGTGACACATACTTTAAGAAAACACTTTGAAGAAATAAGCTCTAATCACAGCTGGAAAAATTAAAAGGACATGTCTTAAAGCTCAATTTCAACGCATTATGAGAAACATGCAAATTCAACCACAAAGAGGTATCAGCTCACACCACTCAGAATAATCATCAGCAAAAACTACAAAGAATAAATCCTGAAGGTGCTGGGAAGAAATACATGCCCTCCACATTAAGTGGGACATAACCTGGAAAGAACCACTAAGGAGAACAGAACAGAGGTGCCTTTAAAAGGTAAACATTGAGCTAGCGTATGATCCAGCAGATCTATTCCTGGACCTATAAACTAAGAAGACAGAATTGGAAGGACACAGGCACGCAAATCTGCACTGCATAGTATTACAATAGCCAAGATATGGAAGTAACCAAAAAGTCCATCGACAGATGGGTGGACAAAAAAGAACTGCTACCTGTACAGATGGAATGTGAGCTACTGAAAAAATGATACAATGCCATTTGCAGCACCATAGATGAGTCTAGAAGTAATCATGCAACTTGGAGTAAGTGAGAAAGCGAAAGACACATATCCTATCATATCACATATAGGGGTTACCTAAAAAATGATACAAACAAAGATATTTCCACAAACACTATCATAGATTCATTAAAAAAACTTATGGTTCACCAAATGGACAGGTGTGAGGATTGGATACATTACCATATTGAGGTTAACAGAGAGATACAAACACATGTGAAATATATAATCACCAAAGACCTACGCAATACCAAGAGAAGACTACTCAACATTGTGTCATAACCTACATGGGAAAAGGATCCGAAGAAGAATAGATATATGTGTATGTGTGAAAGAACCACATCTTGCACACCTAGAACAAACAAAACATTGTAATCAAGTTTGCTGTGATAAAAAATAAAAATTAAGTTAAAAATACCAACAAGAAATAATGAGACATAAACTTAAAGGGCTTTTTCCTCGCACATTCTATTCTAATTAACACCTAGAACACCACTTCCAGTAAGGCTCTGTTGCCCTAGTAACCAGATTTGGTAAAGGAGAAATGCTGCCGCCTTGTGGCCGATTCCCGCAAGAGCAACTTTTAACCCACAGCTAATAGTCACTTACCATTCATAAGCAAACAGGGCTGTAAAGGACACCTGCCCTCAAAATTGTGCTGAGGTAGGGAATGGATAAAAGAATTCAAAACAGGCAAAATGTTCACGAAGATAGTATGAAGACGTAAGTTTTACTCACTCTCTTTTTAAAGAAAGGAAAATGGATAAAAGCTCAGCCTCAGGAAGTATTAGACTCATGCAATCTAATCTACAAAAACTTTTCAACTCACACCAATCGACTGACCATTGGCAAAAAGTCTACAAACAATAAATGCTGAAGAGGTTTTAGAGAACTGTGTACCCTCTAGCTGCTGGTGAGATGTAAGAGGGTTAAACGCAAATAATGACAACAGAAAGGAGCTGCGTTTAAAAGGAAAAATTGAGGTACCATTCCATCCAGCAGGCACACCAATGGGCCACTCACCTGAGAAGACCAGAATGAAGAAGACCCGGGCTGCAAAAGCTGCACTGCAGCCTGATTCACAATAGACAAGACAGTGAAGCAACCAAAATGTCCATCAACAGATGAAACGATAAAGAAGAAGTGGTCCATGTACACAATGAATACTAGCCACGGAAAACAATGAAACACTGCTCTTTGAGGCACCATAGATGATCTTGGAGATAATCACAGAACATGAGGTAAGTCGGAAAGCAAAAGTCCTATATCCTATGATATCACTTATAGGCGTTATCTAATAACTGACACAAATGAACATATTTCCACACAGAAAGTCAATCACAGACTTATTAAAAAAAAACTATGCTTATCTAAAAGGAAAGGTGGGGGGAATGGATAAATGAAGATTAGCGTTACCATATGTATACAAATACATATTATATACATATATCAAAAAGACCAACCATATAGCAAGGAAGGATTATGGAACACTCTGTAATAATTTACACGGAAAGAGGATCTCTACATAAATAGTTATATACAATATGTAGATGAACCAGAGTGTGTACACGTTGGACGAACAACATTCTTACCATTACCCCAATTGAAAAAATTAAAACAACGAACTAGGAGTAATGAGACATAAACTTATGGGGGGTTTTCCTGGCACATTCCATCCAAATTTAAAACCTAGGCAAACAACTTCCAGAATGGCTCTGATGCCCTAGTAACCCAGATTTGGGAATGGAGAAATGCTGCATCCTGGTGGCCGTTTCCCACAAGAGCAGCTTTAAACCCACTGCAAAAGGTCACTAAATATTCACCAATTGCAGGTCTGTAAATGACACCGGCCCTCCAAAAAATACTGAGGTCGAAAATCGACCAAAAAATTCCAGAGTGCAACCTTCCAAAAAGAAAATTTGAAGAGATATATTATACTCACACTTTTTTTCTTTTTTCTTTTAACAGAAAAGCAAAAGGCGTGGAAAAATGATGAATTGTAGGAATTTTTACAGACATGTAAACCCAAATTACAAAAACCTATCAGCTCACACCAGTCAGAACTGCCATCAACAAAAATGCTGCAAACAATAAATGCTGACGTGATTGTGGAGAAATGTGTACCCTCGATTCTAATGGGGATGTGGTAAGAGCCACTAATGAAAGCACAATTGAGGTGCCTTGAAAAGGTAAACGTTGACCTACCATACCAGTCAATCAATCATACCCACTGCTGGGTCTATCACCTGAGAAAATGAAAATCAAAAATCACAGGCTGGCAATCCTGCACTCCAGCAATATTTACCATAGGCAACACTTGGAAGCAACGAAAATGTCCATCAACAGAGGAATGCACCAAGAAGAAGTGGTCCATGTACACAATGGAATATTACCCATGGAAAACATTGAAGCACTGCTCTTTGAGGCACCATAGATGAGCCTGGAGATAATCACAAAACATGAAGTAGGTCGGACAGCAAAACACCTATATACTATATTATCACTTATGGCATTATCTAATAACTGACACAGATGAACATATTTCCAAAGAGAAAGACACTCACAGGCTTAGAAATCAAACTATGCTCATCTGAAAGGAAAGGAGGGGGGAAATTGAGAAATGAAGATTAGTGTTACTATACATATACAAATACATATTATATACATGTATCAAAAAGACCGAACATATAGCAAGGGAGGTCAACGGAACACTGTAATATTTTACATGGGAAGAGGATCTGTACATTAATAGACATACATAATGTACAAAGGAACCAGACTGCGTACACCAAAGACAAACAATATTCTAAACTTTACCCAGATTAAAAAAATTTAAAAACCAAGAAGAAGTAATGAGACATAAACTTATGGGGACTTCTCCTGGCAAATTCCATTCTAATTTACAACCTAGGACAATGACTTCCAGAAAGGCTCTGCTGCCCTAGTACCCAGATTGGGGAATGGAGAAATGCTACCTCCTTGTGGCCGTTTCCCACAACAGCAGCTTTGAACCTACTGCAAAAGGTCACTAAATTTTCACCAACTTGCCGTTCTGTAAATGACACTTGCCCTCCAGAAAATTTCTGGGGTCAAAAATCGACCAAAAACTTCACAAGAGGGCAACCTTCGAAGCAGACAATTTCAAGAGCTCTATTGTACTCACGGGTTTTTCTTTTAAGAGAAAAGAAAAAGGGGTAGGAATATGACGAATTAAAAAAAATTTAATGACATGCATACCCATAATACAAAAACCTATCAGCTCACAGCAGTCAGAAGGGCCATTAGGAAAAATGCTGCAAAAAATAAACGGTGAAGGGAGTGTGGAGAAATGCGTACCCTCTTTTGTAAGCTGTGGCATGTAAAGAGCCACTAATGAAAACACAGTGTAGGTGCTTTGAAAAGGGAAACATTGAGCTACCAGTCAATCAATCACAACCACTGCTTGGCCTATCACCTGAGAAAATGAGAATCAAAAAGTCACAGGCTGGCAAACCTGTACGCCAGCAAGATTTACCATAGCCAGCACGTGGAAGCAATGAAAATGTCCAGCAACCGAGGAATGCACCAAGAAGAAGTGGTCCACTTACAAAATGGAATATTACTCTAATAATAAATATAAATTAAATTTAAAAACAAACAAAAGCAAGGAGACATCAACATTTGTGGGTTTATCCGGGCACATTGCACTCTAATTTATAACCGAAAAACACCACTGGCCGGTAGGTCTGTTTCCCTAGTACCAGCAAGGGGAATGTAGAAAGGCTGCCGCTCTCTGGCCGTTACCTGCAAAAGCAGGTTTAAAGCCTGAGCTAATGTCACTTCATATGAACAAGTACTGCAGGGCTGTAAATGAAACCTGCCCTCAAAATGTCTTGAGGGAGATAATGGCCAAAATATTTCAAATGGTGACACATACTTTAAGAAAACACTTTGAAGAAATAAGCTCTAATCACAGCTGGAAAAATTAAAAGGACATGTCTTAAAGCTCAATTTCAACGCATTATGAGACTCATGCAAATTCAACCACAAAGAGGTATCAGCTCACACCACTCAGAATAATCATCAGCAAAAACTACAAAGAATAAATCCTGAAGGTGCTGGGAAGAAATACATGCCCTCCACATTAAGTGGGACATAACCTGGAAAGAACCACTAAGGAGAACAGAACAGAGGTGCCTTTAAAAGGTAAACATTGAGCTAGCATATGATCCAGCAGACCTATTCCTGGACCTATAAACTAAGAAGACAGAATTGGAAGGACACAGGCACGCAAATCTGCATTGCATAGTATTACAATAGCCAAGATATGGAAGTAACCAAAAAGTCCACCGACAGATGGGTGGACAAAGAAGAACTGCTACCTGTACAGATGGAATGTGAGCTACTGAAAAAATGATACAATGCCATTTGCAGCACCATAGATGAGTCTAGAAGTAATCATGCAACTTGGAGTAAGTGAGAAAGCGAAAGACACATATCCTATCATATCACATATAGGGGTTACCTAAAAAATGATACAAACAAAGATATTTCCACAAACACTATCATAGATTCATTAAAAAAACTTATGGTTCACCAAATGGACAGGTGTGAGGATTGGATACATTACCATATTGAGGTTAACAGAGAGATACAAACACATGTGAAATATATAATCACCAAAGACCTACGCAATACCAAGAGAAGACTACTCAACATTCTATCATAACCTACATGGGAAAAGGATCCGAAGAAGAATAGATATATGTATATGTGTGAAAGAACCACATCTTGCACACCTAGAACAAACAAAACATTGTAATCAAGTTTGCTCTGATAAAAAATAAAAATTAAGTTAAAAATACCAACAAGAAATAATGAGACATAAACTTAAAGGGCTTTTTCCTCGCACATTCTATTCTAATTAACACCTAGAACACCACTTCCAGTAAGGCTCTGTTGCCCTAGTAACCAGATTTGGTAAAGGAGAAATGCTGCCGCCTTGTGGCCGATTCCCGCAAGAGCAACTTTTAACCCACAGCTAATAGTCACTTACCATTCATAAGCAAACAGGGCTGTAAAGGACACCTGCCCTCAAAATTGTGCTGAGGTAGGGAATGGATAAAAGAATTCAAAACAGGCAAAATGTTCACGAAGATAGTATGAAGACGTAAGTTTTACTCACTCTCTTTTTAAAGAAAGGAAAATGGATAAAAGCTCAGCCTCAGGAAGTATTAGACTCATGCAATCTAATCTACAAAAACTTTTCAACTCACACCAATCGACTGACCATTGGCAAAAAGTCTACAAACAATAAATGCTGAAGAGGTTTTAGAGAACTGTGTACCCTCTAGCTGCTGGTGAGATGTAAGAGGGTTAAACGCAAATAATGACAACAGAAAGGAGCTGCGTTTAAAAGGAAAAATTGAGGTACCATTCCATCCAGCAGGCACACCAATGGGCCACTCACCTGAGAAGACCAGAATGAAGAAGACCCGGGCTGCAAAAGCTGCACTGCAGCCTGATTCACAATAGACAAGACAGTGAAGCAACCAAAATGTCCATCAACAGATGAAACGATAAAGAAGAAGTGGTCCATGTACACAATGAATACTAGCCATGGAAAACAATGAAACACTGCTCTTTGAGGCACCATAGATGATCTTGGAGATAATCACAGAACATGAGGTAAGTCGGAAAGCAAAAGTCCTATATCCTATGATATCACTTATAGGCGTTATCTAATAACTGACACAAATGAACATATTTCCACACAGAAAGTCAATCACAGACTTATTAAAAAAAACTATGCTTATCTAAAAGGAAAGGTGGGGGGAATGGATAAATGAAGATTAGCGTTACCATATGTATACAAATACATATTATATACATATATCAAAAAGACCAACCATATAGCAAGGAAGGATTACGGAACACTCTGTAATAATTTACACGGAAAGAGGATCTCTACATAAATAGTTATATACAATATGTAGATGAACCAGAGTGTGTACACCTTGGACGAACAACATTCTAACCATTACCCCAATTGAAAAAATTAAAACAACGAACTAGGAGTAATGAGACATAAACTTATGGGGGGTTTTCCTGGCACATTCCATCCAAATTTAAAACCTAGGCAAACAACTTCCAGAATGGCTCTGCTGCCCTAGTACCCAGATTTGGAAATGGAGAAATGCTGCATCCTTGTGGCCGTTTCCCACAAGAGCAGCTTTAAACCCACTGCAAAAGGTCACTAAATATTCACCAATTGCAGGTCTGTAAATGACACCGGCCCTCCAAAAAATACTGAGGTCGAAAATCGACCAAAAAATTCCAGAGTGCAACCTTCCAAAAAGAAAATTTGAAGAGGTATATTATACTCACACTTTTTTTCTTTTTTCTTTTAACAGAAAAGAAAAAGGCGTGGAAAAATGATGAATTGTAGGAACTTTTACAGACATGTAAACCCAAATTACAAAAACCAATCAGCTCACACCAGTCAGAACTGCCATCAACAAAAATGCTGCAAACAATAAATGCTGACGTGATTGTGGAGAAATGCGTACCCTCGATTCTAAGGGGGATGTGGTAAGAGCCACTAATGAAAGCACAATTGAGGTGCCTTGAAAAGGTAAACGTTGACCTACCATACCAGTCAATCAATCATACCCACTGCTGGGTCTATCACCTGAGAAAATGAAAATCAAAAATCACAGGCTGGCAATCCTGCACTCCAGCAATATTTACCATAGGCAACTCTTGGAAGCAATGAAAATGTCCATTAACAGAGGAATGCACCAAGAAGAAGTGGTCCATGTACACAATGGAATATTAGCCATGGAAAACATTGAAGCACTGCTCTTTGAGGCACCATAGATGAGCCTGGAGATAATCACAAAACATGAAGTAGGTCGGAAAGCAAAACACCTATATCCTATATTATCACTTATGGCATTATCTAATAACTGACACAGATGAACATATTTCCAAAGAGAAAGACACTCACAGGCTTAGAAAACAAACTATGCTCATCTGAAAGGAAAGGAGGGGGGAAATTGAGAAATGAAGATTAGTGTTACTATACATATACAAACACATATTATATACATGTATCAAAAACACCGAACATATAGCAAGGGAGGTCGATGGAACACTGTAGTATTTTACATGGGAAGAGGATCTGTACATTAATAGACATACAGAATGTACAAATGAACCAGATTGTGTACACCTAGGACAAACAATATTCTAAAATTTTCCCAGATTAAAAAAATTTTAAAAACCAAGAAGAAGTAATGAGACATAAACTTATGTGGATTTCTCCTGGAAAATTCCATTCTAATTTACAACCTAGGACAATGACTTCCAGAAAGGCTCTGCTGCCCTAGTACCCAGATTGGGGAATGGAGAAATGCTACCTCCTTGTGGCCGTTTCCCACAACAGCAGCTTTGAACCCCCTGCAAATGGTCACTAAATTTTCACCAACTTGCCGTTCTGTAAATGACACTTGCCCTCCAGAAAATTTCTGGGGTCAAAAATCGACCAAAAACTTCACAAGAGGGCAACCTTCGAAGCAGACAATTTCAAGAGCTCTATTGTACTCACGGGTTTTTCTTTTAAGAGAAAAGAAAAAGGGGTAGGAATATGACGAATTAAAAAAAATTTAATGACATGCATACCCATAATACAAAAACCTATCAGCTCACAGCAGTCAGAATGGCCATTAGGAAAAATGCTGCAAAAAATAAATGGTGAAGGGAGTGTGGAGAAATGCGTACCCTCTTTTGTAAGGGGTGGCATGTAAAGAGCCACTAATGAAAACACAGTGTAGGTGCTTTGAAAAGGGAAACATTGAGCTACCAGTCAATCAATCACAACCACTGCTTGGCCTATCACCTGAGAAAATGAGAATCAAAAAGTCACAGGCTGGCAAACCTGTACGCCAGCAAGATTTACCATAGCCAGCACGTGGAAGCAATGAAAATGTCCATCAACCGAGGAATGCACCAAGAAGAAGTGGTCCACTTACAAAATGGAATATTACTCTAATAATAAATATAAATTAAATTTAAAAACAAACAAAAGCAAGGAGACATCAACATTTGTGGGTTTATCCGGGCACATTGCACTCTAATTTATAACCGAAGAACACCACTGGCCGGTAGGTCTGTTTCCCTAGTACCAGCAAGGGGAATGTAGAAAGGCTGCCGCTCTCTGGCCGTTACCTGCAAAAGCAGGTTTAAAGCCTGAGCTAATGTCACTTCATATGAACAAGTACTACAGGGCTGTAAATGAAACCTGCCCTCAAAATGTCTTGAGGGAGATAATGGCCAAAATATTTCAAATGGTGACACATACTTTAAGAAAACACTTTGAAGAAATAAGCTCTAATCACAGCTGGAAAAATTAAAAGGACATGTCTTAAAGCTCAATTTCAACGCATTATGAGACACATGCAAATTCAACCACAAAGAGGTATCAGCTCACACCACTCAGAATAATCATCAGCAAAAACTACAAAGAATAAATCCTGAAGGTGCTAGGAAGAAATACATGCCCTCCACATTAAGTGGGACATAACCTGGAAAGAACCACTAAGGAGAACAGAACAGAGGTGCCTTTAAAAGGTAAACATTGAGCTAGCGTATGATCCAGCAGATCTATTCCTGGACCTATAAACTAAGAAGACAGAATTGGAAGGACACAGGCACGCAAATCTGCACTGCATAGTATGACAATAGCCAAGATATGGAAGTAACCAAAAAGTCCATCGACAGATGGGTGGACAAAGAAGAACTGCTACCTGTACAGATGGAATGTGAGCTACTGAAAAAATGATACAATGCCATTTGCAGCACCATAGATGAGTCTAGAAGTAATCATGCAACTTGGAGTAAGTGAGAAAGCGAAAGACACATATCCTATCATATCACATATAGGGGTTACCTAAAAAATGATACAAACAAAGATATTTCCACAAACACTATCATAGATTCATTAAAAAAACTTATGGTTCACCAAATGGACAGGTGTGAGGATTGGATACATTACCATATTGAGGTTAACAGAGAGATACAAACACATGTGAAATATATAATCACCAAAGACCTACGCAATACCAAGAGAAGACTACTCAACATTGTGTCATAACCTACATGGGAAAAGGATCCGAAGAAGAATAGATATATGTGTATGTGTGAAAGAACCACATCTTGCACACCTAGAACAAACAAAACATTGTAATCAAGTTTGCTGTGATAAAAAATAAAAATTAAGTTAAAAATACCAACAAGAAATAATGAGACATAAACTTAAAGGGCTTTTTCCTCGCACATTCTATTCTAATTAACACCTAGAACACCACTTCCAGTAAGGCTCTGTTGCCCTAGTAACCAGATTTGGTAAAGGAGAAATGCTGCCGCCTTGTGGCCGATTCCCGCAAGAGCAACTTTTAACCCACAGCTAATAGTCACTTACCATTCATAAGCAAACAGGGCTGTAAAGGACACCTGCCCTCAAAATTGTGCTGAGGTAGGGAATGGATAAAAGAATTCAAAACAGGCAAAATGTTCACGAAGATAGTATGAAGACGTAAGTTTTACTCACTCTCTTTTTAAAGAAAGGAAAATGGATAAAAGCTCAGCCTCAGGAAGTATTAGACTCATGCAATCTAATCTACAAAAACTTTTCAACTCACACCAATCGACTGACCATTGGCAAAAAGTCTACAAACAATAAATGCTGAAGAGGTTTTAGAGAACTGTGTACCCTCTAGCTGCTGGTGAGATGTAAGAGGGTTAAACGCAAATAATGACAACAGAAAGGAGCTGCGTTTAAAAGGAAAAATTGAGGTACCATTCCATCCAGCAGGCACACCAATGGGCCACTCACCTGAGAAGACCAGAATGAAGAAGACCCGGGCTGCAAAAGCTGCACTGCAGCCTGATTCACAATAGACAAGACAGTGAAGCAACCAAAATGTCCATCAACAGATGAAACGATAAAGAAGAAGTGGTCCATGTACACAATGAATACTAGCCACGGAAAACAATGAAACACTGCTCTTTGAGGCACCATAGATGATCTTGGAGATAATCACAGAACATGAGGTAAGTCGGAAAGCAAAAGTCCTATATCCTATGATATCACTTATAGGCGTTATCTAATAACTGACACAAATGAACATATTTCCACACAGAAAGTCAATCACAGACTTATTAAAAAAAAACTATGCTTATCTAAAAGGAAAGGTGGGGGGAATGGATAAATGAAGATTAGCGTTACCATATGTATACAAATACATATTATATACATATATCAAAAAGACCAACCATATAGCAAGGAAGGATTATGGAACACTCTGTAATAATTTACACGGAAAGAGGATCTCTACATAAATAGTTATATACAATATGTAGATGAACCAGAGTGTGTACACCTTGGACGAACAACATTCTAACCATTACCCCAATTGAAAAAATTAAAACAACGATTTAGGAGTAATGAGACATAAACTTATGGGGGGTTTTCCTGGCACATTCCATCCAAATTTAAAACCTAGGCAAACAACTTCCAGAATGGCTCTGCTGCCCTAGTACCCAGATTTGGAAATGGAGAAATGCTGCATCCTTGTGGCCGTTTCCCACAAGAGCAGCTTTAAACCCACTGCAAAAGGTCACTAAATATTCACCAATTGCAGGTCTGTAAATGACACCGGCCCTCCAAAAAATACTGAGGTCGAAAATCGACCAAAAAATTCCAGAGTGCAACCTTCCAAAAAGAAAATTTGAAGAGGTATATTATACTCACACTTTTTTTCTTTTTTCTTTTAACAGAAAAGAAAAAGGCGTGGAAAAATGATGAATTGTAGGAACTTTTACAGACATGTAAACCCAAATTACAAAAACCAATCAGCTCACACCAGTCAGAACTGCCATCAACAAAAATGCTGCAAACAATAAATGCTGACGTGATTGTGGAGAAATGCGTACCCTCGATTCTAAGGGGGATGTGGTAAGAGCCACTAATGAAAGCACAATTGAGGTGCCTTGAAAAGGTAAACGTTGACCTACCATACCAGTCAATCAATCATACCCACTGCTGGGTCTATCACCTGAGAAAATGAAAATCAAAAATCACAGGCTGGCAATCCTGCACTCCAGCAATATTTACCATAGGCAACTCTTGGAAGCAATGAAAATGTCCATTAACAGAGGAATGCACCAAGAAGAAGTGGTCCATGTACACAATGGAATATTAGCCATGGAAAACATTGAAGCACTGCTCTTTGAGGCACCATAGATGAGCCTGGAGATAATCACAAAACATGAAGTAGGTCGGAAAGCAAAACACCTATATCCTATATTATCACTTATGGCATTATCTAATAACTGACACAGATGAACATATTTCCAAAGAGAAAGACACTCACAGGCTTAGAAAACAAACTATGCTCATCTGAAAGGAAAGGAGGGGGGAAATTGAGAAATGAAGATTAGTGTTACTATACATATACAAACACATATTATATACATGTATCAAAAACACCGAACATATAGCAAGGGAGGTCGATGGAACACTGTAGTATTTTACATGGGAAGAGGATCTGTACATTAATAGACATACAGAATGTACAAATGAACCAGATTGTGTACACCTAGGACAAACAATATTCTAAAATTTTCCCAGATTAAAAAAATTTTAAAAACCAAGAAGAAGTAATGAGACATAAACTTATGGGGATTTCTCCTGGAATATTCCATTCTAATTTACAACCTAGGACAATGACTTCCAGAAAGGCTCTGCTGCCCTAGTACCCAGATTGGGGAATGGAGAAATGCTACCTCCTTGTGGCCGTTTCCCACAACAGCAGCTTTGAACCCCCTGCAAATGGTCACTAAATTTTCACCAACTTGCCGTTCTGTAAATGACACTTGCCCTCCAGAAAATTTCTGGGGTCAAAAATCGACCAAAAACTTCACAAGAGGGCAACCTTCGAAGCAGACAATTTCAAGAGCTCTATTGTACTCACGGGTTTTTCTTTTAAGAGAAAAGAAAAAGGGGTAGGAATATGACGAATTAAAAAAAATTTAATGACATGCATACCCATAATACAAAAACCTATCAGCTCACAGCAGTCAGAATGGCCATTAGGAAAAATGCTGCAAAAAATAAATGGTGAAGGGAGTGTGGAGAAATGCGTACCCTCTTTTGTAAGGGGTGGCATGTAAAGAGCCACTAATGAAAACACAGTGTAGGTGCTTTGAAAAGGGAAACATTGAGCTACCAGTCAATCAATCACAACCACTGCTTGGCCTATCACCTGAGAAAATGAGAATCAAAAAGTCACAGGCTGGCAAACCTGTACGCCAGCAAGATTTACCATAGCCAGCACGTGGAAGCAATGAAAATGTCCATCAACCGAGGAATGCACCAAGAAGAAGTGGTCCACTTACAAAATGGAATATTACTCTAATAATAAATATAAATTAAATTTAAAAACAAACAAAAGCAAGGAGACATCAACATTTGTGGGTTTATCCGGGCACATTGCACTCTAATTTATAACCGAAGAACACCACTGGCCGGTAGGTCTGTTTCCCTAGTACCAGCAAGGGGAATGTAGAAAGGCTGCCGCTCTCTGGCCGTTACCTGCAAAAGCAGGTTTAAAGCCTGAGCTAATGTCACTTCATATGAACAAGTACTGCAGGGCTGTAAATGAAACCTGCCCTCAAAATGTCTTGAGGGAGATAATGGCCAAAATATTTCAAATGGTGACACATACTTTAAGAAAACACTTTGAAGAAATAAGCTCTAATCACAGCTGGAAAAATTAAAAGGACATGTCTTAAAGCTCAATTTCAACGCATTATGAGACACATGCAAATTCAACCACAAAGAGGTATCAGCTCACACCACTCAGAATAATCATCAGCAAAAACTACAAAGAATAAATCCTGAAGGTGCTGGGAAGAAATACATGCCCTCCACATTAAGTGGGACATAACCTGGAAAGAACCGCTAAGGAGAACAGAACAGAGGTGCCTTTAAAAGGTAAACATTGAGCTAGCGTATGATCCAGCAGATCTATTCCTGGACCTATAAACTAAGAAGACAGAATTGGAAGGACACAGGCACGCAAATCTGCACTGCATAGTATTACAATAGCCAAGATATGGAAGTAACCAAAAAGTCCATCGACAGATGGGTGGACAAAAAAGAACTGCTACCTGTACAGATGGAATGTGAGCTACTGAAAAAATGATACAATGCCATTTGCAGCACCATAGATGAGTCTAGAAGTAATCATGCAACTTGGAGTAAGTGAGAAAGCGAAAGACACATATCCTATCATATCACATATAGGGGTTACCTAAAAAATGATACAAACAAAGATATTTCCACAAACACTATCATAGATTCATTAAAAAAACTTATGGTTCACCAAATGGACAGGTGTGAGGATTGGATACATTACCATATTGAGGTTAACAGAGAGATACAAACACATGTGAAATATATAATCACCAAAGACCTACGCAATACCAAGAGAAGACTACTCAACATTGTGTCATAACCTACATGGGAAAAGGATCCGAAGAAGAATAGATATATGTGTATGTGTGAAAGAACCACATCTTGCACACCTAGAACAAACAAAACATTGTAATCAAGTTTGCTGTGATAAAAAATAAAAATTAAGTTAAAAATACCAACAAGAAATAATGAGACATAAACTTAAAGGGCTTTTTCCTCGCACATTCTATTCTAATTAACACCTAGAACACCACTTCCAGTAAGGCTCTGTTGCCCTAGTAACCAGATTTGGTAAAGGAGAAATGCTGCCGCCTTGTGGCCGATTCCCGCAAGAGCAACTTTTAACCCACAGCTAATAGTCACTTACCATTCATAAGCAAACAGGGCTGTAAAGGACACCTGCCCTCAAAATTGTGCTGAGGTAGGGAATGGATAAAAGAATTCAAAACAAGCAAAATGTTCACGAAGATAGTATGAAGACGTAAGTTTTACTCACTCTCTTTTTAAAGAAAGGAAAATGGATAAAAGCTCAGCCTCAGGAAGTATTAGACTCATGCAATCTAATCTACAAAAACTTTTCAACTCACACCAATCGACTGACCATTGGCAAAAAGTCTACAAACAATAAATGCTGAAGAGGTTTTAGAGAACTGTGTACCCTCTAGCTGCTGGTGAGATGTAAGAGGGTTAAACGCAAATAATGACAACAGAAAGGAGCTGCGTTTAAAAGGAAAAATTGAGGTACCATTCCATCCAGCAGGCACACCAATGGGCCACTCACCTGAGAAGACCAGAATGAAGAAGACCCGGGCTGCAAAAGCTGCACTGCAGCCTGATTCACAATAGACAAGACAGTGAAGCAACCAAAATGTCCATCAACAGATGAAACGATAAAGAAGAAGTGGTCCATGTACACAATGAATACTAGCCACGGAAAACAATGAAACACTGCTCTTTGAGGCACCATAGATGATCTTGGAGATAATCACAGAACATGAGGTAAGTCGGAAAGCAAAAGTCCTATATCCTATGATATCACTTATAGGCGTTATCTAATAACTGACACAAATGAACATATTTCCACACAGAAAGTCAATCACAGACTTATTAAAAAAAAACTATGCTTATCTAAAAGGAAAGGTGGGGGGAATGGATAAATGAAGATTAGCGTTACCATATGTATACAAATACATATTATATACATATATCAAAAAGACCAACCATATAGCAAGGAAGGATTATGGAACACTCTGTAATAATTTACACGGAAAGAGGATCTCTACATAAATAGTTATATACAATATGTAGATGAACCAGAGTGTGTACACGTTGGACGAACAACATTCTTACCATTACCCCAGTTGAAAAAATTAAAACAACGAACTAGGAGTAATGAGACATAAACTTATGGGGGGTTTTCCTGGCACATTCCATCCAAATTTAAAACCTAGGCAAACAACTTCCAGAATGGCTCTGATGCCCTAGTAACCCAGATTTGGGAATGGAGAAATGCTGCATCCTGGTGGCCGTTTCCCACAAGAGCAGCTTTAAACCCACTGCAAAAGGTCACTAAATATTCACCAATTGCAGGTCTGTAAATGACACCGGCCCTCCAAAAAATACTGAGGTCGAAAATCGACCAAAAAATTCCAGAGTGCAACCTTCCAAAAAGAAAATTTGAAGAGATATATTATACTCACACTTTTTTTCTTTTTTCTTTTAACAGAAAAGAAAAAGGCGTGGAAAAATGATGAATTGTAGGAATTTTTACAGACATGTAAACCCAAATTACAAAAACCTATCAGCTCACACCAGTCAGAACTGCCATCAACAAAAATGCTGCAAACAATAAATGCTGACGTGATTGTGGAGAAATGCGTACCCTCGATTCTAATGGGGATGTGGTAAGAGCCACTAATGAAAGCACAATTGAGGTGCCTTGAAAAGGTAAACGTTGACCTACCATACCAGTCAATCAATCATACCCACTGCTGGGTCTATCACCTGAGAAAATGAAAATCAAAAATCACAGGCTGGCAATCCTGCACTCCAGCAATATTTACCATAGGCAACACTTGGAAGCAACGAAAATGTCCATCAACAGAGGAATGCACCAAGAAGAAGTGGTCCATGTACACAATGGAATATTAGCCATGGAAAACATTGAAGCACTGCTCTTTGAGGCACCATAGATGAGCCTGGAGATAATCACAAAACATGAAGTAGGTCGGACAGCAAAACACCTATATCCTATATTATCACTTATGGCATTATCTAATAACTGACACAGATGAACATATTTCCAAAGAGAAAGACACTCACAGGCTTAGAAATCAAACTATGCTCATCTGAAAGGAAAGGAGGGGGGAAATTGAGAAATGAAGATTAGTGTTACTATACATATACAAATACATATTATATACATGTATCAAAAAGACCGAACATATAGCAAGGGAGGTCGACGGAACACTGTAATATTTTACATGGGAAGAGGATCTGTACATTAATAGACATACATAATGTACAAAGGAACTAGACTGCGTACACCAAAGACAAACAATATTCTAAACTTTACCCAGATTAAAAAAATTTAAAAACCAAGAAGAAGTAATGAGACATAAACTTATGGGGACTTCTCCTGGCAAATTCCATTCTAATTTACAACCTAGGACAATGACTTCCAGAATTGCTCTGCTGCCCTAGTACCCAGATTGGGGAATGGAGAAATGCTACCTACTTGTGGGAGTTTCCCACAACAGCAGCTTTGAACCTACTGCAAAAGGTCACTAAATATTCACCAACTTGCCGTTCTGTAAATGACACTTGCCCTCCAGAAAATTTCTGGGGTCAAAAATCGACCAAAAACTTCACAAGAGGGCAACCTTCGAAGAACACAATTTCAAGAGCTATATTGTACTCACGGGTTTTTCTTTTAAGAGAAAAGAAAAAGGGGTAGGAATATGACGAATTAAAAAAAATTTAATGACATGCATACCCATAATACAAAAACCTATCAGCTCACAGCAGTCAGAATGGCCATTAGGAAAAATGCTGCAAAAAATAAACGGTGAAGGGAGTGTGGAGAAATGCGTACCCTTGGTTGTAAGGGGTGATATGTAAAGAGCCACTAATGAAAACACAGTGTAGGTGCGTTGAAAAGGGAAACATTGAGCTACCAGTCAATCAACCACAACCACTGCTTGGCCTAACACCTGAGAGAATGAGAATCAAAAAGTCACAGGCTGGCAAACCTGTACGCCAGCAAGATTTACCATAGCCAGCACGTGGAAGCAATGAAAATGTCCATCAACCGAGGAATGCACCAAGAAGAAGTGGTCCACTTACAAAATGGAATATTACTCTAATAATAAATATAAATTAAATTTAAAAACAAACAAAAGCAAGGAGACATCAACATTTGTGGGTTTATCCGGGCACATTGCACTCTAATTTATAACCGAAGAACACCACTGTCCGGTAGGTCTGTTTCCCTAGTACCAACAAGGGGAATGTAGAAAGGCTGCCGCTCTCTGGCCGTTACCTGCAAAAGCAGGTTTAAAGCCTGAGCTAATGTCACTTCATATGAACAAGTACTGCAGGGCTGTAAATGAAACCTGCCCTCAAAATGTCTTGAGGGAGATAATGGCCAAAATATTTCAAATGGTGACACATACTTTAAGAAAACACTTTGAAGAAATAAGCTCTAATCACAGCTGGAAAAATTAAAAGGACATGTCTTAAAGCTCAATTTCAACGCATTATGAGACACATGCAAATTCAACCACAAAGAGGTATCAGCTCACACCACTCAGAATAATCATCAGCAAAAACTACAAAGAATAAATCCTGAAGGTGCTGGGAAGAAATACATGCCCTCCACATTAAGTGGGACATAACCTGGAAAGAACCACTAAGGAGAACAGAAGAGAGGTGCCTTTAAAAGGTAAACATTGAGCTAGCGTATGATCCAGCAGACCTATTCCTGGACCTATAAACTAAGAAGACAGAATTGGAAGGACACAGGCACGCAAATCTGCACTGCATAGTATTACAATAGCCAAGATATGGAAGTAACCAAAAAGTCCATCGACAGATGGGTGGACAAAGAAGAACTGCTACCTGTACAGATGGAATGTGAGCTACTGAAAAAATGATACAATGCCATTTGCAGCACCATAGATGAGTCTAGAAGTAATCATGCAACTTGGAGTAAGTGACAAAGCGAAAGACACATATCCTATCATATCACATATAGGGGTTACCTAAAAAATGATACAAACAAAGATATTTCCACAAACACTATCATAGATTCATTAAAAAAACTTATGGTTCACCAAATGGACAGGTGTGAGGATTGGATACATTACCATATTGAGGTTAACAGAGAGATACAAACACATGTGAAATACATAATCACCAAAGACCTACGCAATACCAAGAGAAGACTACTCAACATTGTGTCATAACCTACATGGGAAAAGGATCCGAAGAAGAATAGATATATGTGTATGTGTGAAAGAACCACATCTTGCACACCTAGAACAAACAAAACATTGTAATCAAGTTTGCTGTGATAAAAAATAAAAATTAAGTTAAAAATACCAACAAGAAATAATGAGACATAAACTTAAAGGGCTTTTTCCTCGCACATTCTATTCTAATTAACACCTAGAACACCACTTCCAGTAAGGCTCTGTTGCCCTAGTAACCAGATTTGGTAAAGGAGAAATGCTGCCGCCTTGTGGCCGATTCCCGCAAGAGCAACTTTTAACCCACAGCTAATAGTCACTTACCATTCATAAGCAAACAGGGCTGTAAAGGACACCTGCCCTCAAAATTGTGCTGAGGTAGGGAATGGATAAAAGAATTCAAAACAGGCAAAATGTTCACGAAGATAGTATGAAGACGTAAGTTTTACTCACTCTCTTTTTAAAGAAAGGAAAATGGATAAAAGCTCAGCCTCAGGAAGTATTAGACTCATGCAATCTAATCTACAAAAACTTTTCAACTCACACCAATCGACTGACCATTGGCAAAAAGTCTACAAACAATAAATGCTGAAGAGGTTTTAGAGAACTGTGTACCCTCTAGCTGCTGGTGAGATGTAAGAGGGTTAAACGCAAATAATGACAACAGAAAGGAGCTGCGTTTAAAAGGAAAAATTGAGGTACCATTCCATCCAGCAGGCACACCAATGGGCCACTCACCTGAGAAGACCAGAATGAAGAAGACCCGGGCTGCAAAAGCTGCACTGCAGCCTGATTCACAATAGACAAGACAGTGAAGCAACCAAAATGTCCATCAACAGATGAAACGATAAAGAAGAAGTGGTCCATGTACACAATGAATACTAGCCACGGAAAACAATGAAACACTGCTCTTTGAGGCACCATAGATGATCTTGGAGATAATCACAGAACATGAGGTAAGTCGGAAAGCAAAAGTCCTATATCCTATGATATCACTTATAGGCGTTATCTAATAACTGACACAAATGAACATATTTCCACACAGAAAGTCAATCACAGACTTATTAAAAAAAAACTATGCTTATCTAAAAGGAAAGGTGGGGGGAATGGATAAATGAAGATTAGCGTTACCATATGTATACAAATACATATTATATACATATATCAAAAAGACCAACCATATAGCAAGGAAGGATTATGGAACACTCTGTAATAATTTACACGGAAAGAGGATCTCTACATAAATAGTTATATACAATATGTAGATGAACCAGAGTGTGTACACGTTGGACGAACAACATTCTAACCATTACCCCAATTGAAAAAATTAAAACAACGATTTAGGAGTAATGAGACATAAACTTATGGGGGGTTTTCCTGGCACATTCCATCCAAATTTAAAACCTAGGCAAACAACTTCCAGAATGGCTCTGCTGCCCTAGTACCCAGATTTGGAAATGGAGAAATGCTGCATCCTTGTGGCCGTTTCCCACAAGAGCAGCTTTAAACCCACTGCAAAAGGTCACTAAATATTCACCAATTGCAGGTCTGTAAATGACACCGGCCCTCCAAAAAATACTGAGGTCGAAAATCGACCAAAAAATTCCAGAGTGCAACCTTCCAAAAAGAAAATTTGAAGAGGTATATTATACTCACACTTTTTTTCTTTTTTCTTTTAACAGAAAAGAAAAAGGCGTGGAAAAATGATGAATTGTAGGAACTTTTACAGACATGTAAACCCAAATTACAAAAACCAATCAGCTCACACCAGTCAGAACTGCCATCAACAAAAATGCTGCAAACAATAAATGCTGACGTGATTGTGGAGAAATGCGTACCCTCGATTCTAAGGGGGATGTGGTAAGAGCCACTAATGAAAGCACAATTGAGGTGCCTTGAAAAGGTAAACGTTGACCTACCATACCAGTCAATCAATCATACCCACTGCTGGGTCTATCACCTGAGAAAATGAAAATCAAAAATCACAGGCTGGCAATCCTGCACTCCAGCAATATTTACCATAGGCAACTCTTGGAAGCAATGAAAATGTCCATTAACAGAGGAATGCACCAAGAAGAAGTGGTCCATGTACACAATGGAATATTAGCCATGGAAAACATTGAAGCACTGCTCTTTGAGGCACCATAGATGAGCCTGGAGATAATCACAAAACATGAAGTAGGTCGGAAAGCAAAACACCTATATCCTATATTATCACTTATGGCATTATCTAATAACTGACACAGATGAACATATTTCCAAAGAGAAAGACACTCACAGGCTTAGAAAACAAACTATGCTCATCTGAAAGGAAAGGAGGGGGGAAATTGAGAAATGAAGATTAGTGTTACTATACATATACAAACACATATTATATACATGTATCAAAAACACCGAACATATAGCAAGGGAGGTCGATGGAACACTGTAGTATTTTACATGGGAAGAGGATCTGTACATTAATAGACATACAGAATGTACAAATGAACCAGATTGTGTACACCTAGGACAAACAATATTCTAAAATTTTCCCAGATTAAAAAAATTTTAAAAACCAAGAAGAAGTAATGAGACATAAACTTATGGGGATTTCTCCTGGAATATTCCATTCTAATTTACAACCTAGGACAATGACTTCCAGAAAGGCTCTGCTGCCCTAGTACCCAGATTGGGGAATGGAGAAATGCTACCTCCTTGTGGCCGTTTCCCACAACAGCAGCTTTGAACCCCCTGCAAATGGTCACTAAATTTTCACCAACTTGCCGTTCTGTAAATGACACTTGCCCTCCAGAAAATTTCTGGGGTCAAAAATCGACCAAAAACTTCACAAGAGGGCAACCTTCGAAGCAGACAATTTCAAGAGCTCTATTGTACTCACGGGTTTTTCTTTTAAGAGAAAAGAAAAAGGGGTAGGAATATGACGAATTAAAAAAAATTTAATGACATGCATACCCATAATACAAAAACCTATCAGCTCACAGCAGTCAGAATGGCCATTAGGAAAAATGCTGCAAAAAATAAATGGTGAAGGGAGTGTGGAGAAATGCGTACCCTCTTTTGTAAGGGGTGGCATGTAAAGAGCCACTAATGAAAACACAGTGTAGGTGCTTTGAAAAGGGAAACATTGAGCTACCAGTCAATCAATCACAACCACTGCTTGGCCTATCACCTGAGAAAATGAGAATCAAAAAGTCACAGGCTGGCAAACCTGTACGCCAGCAAGATTTACCATAGCCAGCACGTGGAAGCAATGAAAATGTCCATCAACCGAGGAATGCACCAAGAAGAAGTGGTCCACTTACAAAATGGAATATTACTCTAATAATAAATATAAATTAAATTTAAAAACAAACAAAAGCAAGGAGACATCAACATTTGTGGGTTTATCCGGGCACATTGCACTCTAATTTATAACCGAAGAACACCACTGGCCGGTAGGTCTGTTTCCCTAGTACCAGCAAGGGGAATGTAGAAAGGCTGCCGCTCTCTGGCCGTTACCTGCAAAAGCAGGTTTAAAGCCTGAGCTAATGTCACTTCATATGAACAAGTACTGCAGGGCTGTAAATGAAACCTGCCCTCAAAATGTCTTGAGGGAGATAATGGCCAAAATATTTCAAATGGTGACACATACTTTAAGAAAACACTTTGAAGAAATAAGCTCTAATCACAGCTGGAAAAATTAAAAGGACATGTCTTAAAGCTCAATTTCAACGCATTATGAGACACATGCAAATTCAACCACAAAGAGGTATCAGCTCACACCACTCAGAATAATCATCAGCAAAAACTACAAAGAATAAATCCTGAAGGTGCTGGGAAGAAATACATGCCCTCCACATTAAGTGGGACATAACCTGGAAAGAACCACTAAGGAGAACAGAACAGAGGTGCCTTTAAAAGGTAAACATTGAGCTAGCGTATGATCCAGCAGATCTATTCCTGGACCTATAAACTAAGAAGACAGAATTGGAAGGACACAGGCACGCAAATCTGCACTGCATAGTATTACAATAGCCAAGATATGGAAGTAACCAAAAAGTCCATCGACAGATGGGTGGACAAAAAAGAACTGCTACCTGTACAGATGGAATGTGAGCTACTGAAAAAATGATACAATGCCATTTGCAGCACCATAGATGAGTCTAGAAGTAATCATGCAACTTGGAGTAAGTGAGAAAGCGAAAGACACATATCCTATCATATCACATATAGGGGTTACCTAAAAAATGATACAAACAAAGATATTTCCACAAACACTATCATAGATTCATTAAAAAAACTTATGGTTCACCAAATGGACAGGTGTGAGGATTGGATACATTACCATATTGAGGTTAACAGAGAGATACAAACACATGTGAAATATATAATCACCAAAGACCTACGCAATACCAAGAGAAGACTACTCAACATTGTGTCATAACCTACATGGGAAAAGGATCCGAAGAAGAATAGATATATGTGTATGTGTGAAAGAACCACATCTTGCACACCTAGAACAAACAAAACATTGTAATCAAGTTTGCTGTGATAAAAAATAAAAATTAAGTTAAAAATACCAACAAGAAATAATGAGACATAAACTTAAAGGGCTTTTTCCTCGCACATTCTATTCTAATTAACACCTAGAACACCACTTCCAGTAAGGCTCTGTTGCCCTAGTAACCAGATTTGGTAAAGGAGAAATGCTGCCGCCTTGTGGCCGATTCCCGCAAGAGCAACTTTTAACCCACAGCTAATAGTCACTTACCATTCATAAGCAAACAGGGCTGTAAAGGACACCTGCCCTCAAAATTGTGCTGAGGTAGGGAATGGATAAAAGAATTCAAAACAAGCAAAATGTTCACGAAGATAGTATGAAGACGTAAGTTTTACTCACTCTCTTTTTAAAGAAAGGAAAATGGATAAAAGCTCAGCCTCAGGAAGTATTAGACTCATGCAATCTAATCTACAAAAACTTTTCAACTCACACCAATCGACTGACCATTGGCAAAAAGTCTACAAACAATAAATGCTGAAGAGGTTTTAGAGAACTGTGTACCCTCTAGCTGCTGGTGAGATGTAAGAGGGTTAAACGCAAATAATGACAACAGAAAGGAGCTGCGTTTAAAAGGAAAAATTGAGGTACCATTCCATCCAGCAGGCACACCAATGGGCCACTCACCTGAGAAGACCAGAATGAAGAAGACCCGGGCTGCAAAAGCTGCACTGCAGCCTGATTCACAATAGACAAGACAGTGAAGCAACCAAAATGTCCATCAACAGATGAAACGATAAAGAAGAAGTGGTCCATGTACACAATGAATACTAGCCACGGAAAACAATGAAACACTGCTCTTTGAGGCACCATAGATGATCTTGGAGATAATCACAGAACATGAGGTAAGTCGGAAAGCAAAAGTCCTATATCCTATGATATCACTTATAGGCGTTATCTAATAACTGACACAAATGAACATATTTCCACACAGAAAGTCAATCACAGACTTATTAAAAAAAAACTATGCTTATCTAAAAGGAAAGGTGGGGGGAATGGATAAATGAAGATTAGCGTTACCATATGTATACAAATACATATTATATACATATATCAAAAAGACCAACCATATAGCAAGGAAGGATTATGGAACACTCTGTAATAATTTACACGGAAAGAGGATCTCTACATAAATAGTTATATACAATATGTAGATGAACCAGAGTGTGTACACGTTGGACGAACAACATTCTTACCATTACCCCAGTTGAAAAAATTAAAACAACGAACTAGGAGTAATGAGACATAAACTTATGGGGGGTTTTCCTGGCACATTCCATCCAAATTTAAAACCTAGGCAAACAACTTCCAGAATGGCTCTGATGCCCTAGTAACCCAGATTTGGGAATGGAGAAATGCTGCATCCTGGTGGCCGTTTCCCACAAGAGCAGCTTTAAACCCACTGCAAAAGGTCACTAAATATTCACCAATTGCAGGTCTGTAAATGACACCGGCCCTCCAAAAAATACTGAGGTCGAAAATCGACCAAAAAATTCCAGAGTGCAACCTTCCAAAAAGAAAATTTGAAGAGATATATTATACTCACACTTTTTTTCTTTTTTCTTTTAACAGAAAAGAAAAAGGCGTGGAAAAATGATGAATTGTAGGAATTTTTACAGACATGTAAACCCAAATTACAAAAACCTATCAGCTCACACCAGTCAGAACTGCCATCAACAAAAATGCTGCAAACAATAAATGCTGACGTGATTGTGGAGAAATGCGTACCCTCGATTCTAATGGGGATGTGGTAAGAGCCACTAATGAAAGCACAATTGAGGTGCCTTGAAAAGGTAAACGTTGACCTACCATACCAGTCAATCAATCATACCCACTGCTGGGTCTATCACCTGAGAAAATGAAAATCAAAAATCACAGGCTGGCAATCCTGCACTCCAGCAATATTTACCATAGGCAACACTTGGAAGCAACGAAAATGTCCATCAACAGAGGAATGCACCAAGAAGAAGTGGTCCATGTACACAATGGAATATTAGCCATGGAAAACATTGAAGCACTGCTCTTTGAGGCACCATAGATGAGCCTGGAGATAATCACAAAACATGAAGTAGGTCGGACAGCAAAACACCTATATCCTATATTATCACTTATGGCATTATCTAATAACTGACACAGATGAACATATTTCCAAAGAGAAAGACACTCACAGGCTTAGAAATCAAACTATGCTCATCTGAAAGGAAAGGAGGGGGGAAATTGAGAAATGAAGATTAGTGTTACTATACATATACAAATACATATTATATACATGTATCAAAAAGACCGAACATATAGCAAGGGAGGTCGACGGAACACTGTAATATTTTGCATGGGAAGAGGATCTGTACATTAATAGACATACATAATGTACAAAGGAACTAGACTGCGTACACCAAAGACAAACAATATTCTAAACTTTACCCAGATTAAAAAAATTTAAAAACCAAGAAGAAGTAATGAGACATAAACTTATGGGGACTTCTCCTGGCAAATTCCATTCTAATTTACAACCTAGGACAATGACTTCCAGAATTGCTCTGCTGCCCTAGTACCCAGATTGGGGAATGGAGAAATGCTACCTACTTGTGGGAGTTTCCCACAACAGCAGCTTTGAACCTACTGCAAAAGGTCACTAAATATTCACCAACTTGCCGTTCTGTAAATGACACTTGCCCTCCAGAAAATTTCTGGGGTCAAAAATCGACCAAAAACTTCACAAGAGGGCAACCTTCGAAGAACACAATTTCAAGAGCTATATTGTACTCACGGGTTTTTCTTTTAAGAGAAAAGAAAAAGGGGTAGGAATATGACGAATTAAAAAAAATTTAATGACATGCATACCCATAATACAAAAACCTATCAGCTCACAGCAGTCAGAATGGCCATTAGGAAAAATGCTGCAAAAAATAAACGGTGAAGGGAGTGTGGAGAAATGCGTACCCTTGGTTGTAAGGGGTGATATGTAAAGAGCCACTAATGAAAACACAGTGTAGGTGCGTTGAAAAGGGAAACATTGAGCTACCAGTCAATCAACCACAACCACTGCTTGGCCTAACACCTGAGAGAATGAGAATCAAAAAGTCACAGGCTGGCAAACCTGTACGCCAGCAAGATTTACCATAGCCAGCACGTGGAAGCAATGAAAATGTCCATCAACCGAGGAATGCACCAAGAAGAAGTGGTCCACTTACAAAATGGAATATTACTCTAATAATAAATATAAATTAAATTTAAAAACAAACAAAAGCAAGGAGACATCAACATTTGTGGGTTTATCCGGGCACATTGCACTCTAATTTATAACCGAAGAACACCACTGTCCGGTAGGTCTGTTTCCCTAGTACCAACAAGGGGAATGTAGAAAGGCTGCCGCTCTCTGGCCGTTACCTGCAAAAGCAGGTTTAAAGCCTGAGCTAATGTCACTTCATATGAACAAGTACTGCAGGGCTGTAAATGAAACCTGCCCTCAAAATGTCTTGAGGGAGATAATGGCCAAAATATTTCAAATGGTGACACATACTTTAAGAAAACACTTTGAAGAAATAAGCTCTAATCACAGCTGGAAAAATTAAAAGGACATGTCTTAAAGCTCAATTTCAACGCATTATGAGACACATGCAAATTCAACCACAAAGAGGTATCAGCTCACACCACTCAGAATAATCATCAGCAAAAACTACAAAGAATAAATCCTGAAGGTGCTGGGAAGAAATACATGCCCTCCACATTAAGTGGGACATAACCTGGAAAGAACCACTAAGGAGAACAGAAGAGAGGTGCCTTTAAAAGGTAAACATTGAGCTAGCGTATGATCCAGCAGACCTATTCCTGGACCTATAAACTAAGAAGACAGAATTGGAAGGACACAGGCACGCAAATCTGCACTGCATAGTATTACAATAGCCAAGATATGGAAGTAACCAAAAAGTCCATCGACAGATGGGTGGACAAAGAAGAACTGCTACCTGTACAGATGGAATGTGAGCTACTGAAAAAATGATACAATGCCATTTGCAGCACCATAGATGAGTCTAGAAGTAATCATGCAACTTGGAGTAAGTGACAAAGCGAAAGACACATATCCTATCATATCACATATAGGGGTTACCTAAAAAATGATACAAACAAAGATATTTCCACAAACACTATCATAGATTCATTAAAAAAACTTATGGTTCACCAAATGGACAGGTGTGAGGATTGGATACATTACCATATTGAGGTTAACAGAGAGATACAAACACATGTGAAATATATAATCACCAAAGACCTATGCAATACCAAGAGAAGACTACTCAACATTGTGTCATAACCTACATGGGAAAAGGATCCGAAGAAGAATAGATATATGTATATGTGTGAAAGAACCACATCTTGCACACCTAGAACAAACAAAACATTGTAATCAAGTTTGCTGTGATAAAAAATAAAAATTAAGTTAAAAATACCAACAAGAAATAATGAGACATAAACTTAAAGGGCTTTTTCCTCGCACATTCTATTCTAATTTACAGCCTAGAACACCACTTCCAGTAAGGCTCTGTTGCCCTAGTAACCAGATTTGGTAAAGGAGAAATGCTGCCGACTTGTGGCCGATTCCCGCAAGAGCAGCTTTTAACCCACAGCTAATGGTCACTTACCATTCACAAGGACTCAGGGCTGTAAAGGACACCTGCCCTCAAAATTGTGCTGCGGTAGGGAATGGATAAAAGAATTCAAAACAGGCAAAATGTTCACGAAGATAGTATGAAGAGGTAAGTTTTACTCACTCTCTTTTTAAAGAAAGGAAAATGGATAAAAGCTCAGCCTCAGGAAGCATTAGACTCATGCAATCTAATCTACAAAAACTTTTCAACTCACACCAGTCGACTGACCATTGGCAAAAAGTCTACAAACAATAAATGCTGAAGAGGTTTTAGAGAACTGTGTACCCTGTAGCTTCTGGTGAGATGTAAGAGGGTTAAACGCTAATAATGAGAACAGAAAGGAGCTGCGTTTAAAAGGAAAAATTGACGTACCATTCAATCCAGCAGGCGCACCAATGGGCCTCTCACCTGAGAAGACCAGAATGAAGAAGACCCGGGCTGCAAAAGCTGCACTGCAGCCTTATTCACAATAGACAAGACAGTGAAGCAACTAAAATGTCCATCAACAGATGAAAGAATAAAGAAGAAGTGGTCCATGTACACAATGAATACTAGCCATGGAAAAAAATGAAACACTGCTCTTTGAGGCACCATAGATGATCTTGGAGATAATCACAGTACATGAGGTAAGTCGGAAAGCAAAAGTCCTATATCCTATGATATCACATATAGGCGTTATCTAATAACTGACACAAATGAACATATTTCCACAGAGAAAGTCAATCACAGACTTATTAAAAAAAAACTATGCTTATTTAAAGGAAAGGTGGGGGAAATGGATAAATGAAGATTAGCGTTACCATATGTATACAAATGCATATAATATACATATATCAAAAAGACCGACCATATAGCAAGGAAGGATTACAGAACACTATGTAATAATTTACACGGGAAGAGGATCTCTACGTAAATAGTTATATAGAATCTGTAGATGAACCAGAGTGTGTACACGTTGGACGACCAACATTCTAACCATTACCCCAATTGAAAAAATTAAAACAACGAACCAAGAGTAATGAGACATAAACTTATGGGGGGTTTTCCTGGCACATTCCATCCAAATTTAAAACCTAGGGAAACAACTTCCAGAACGGCTCTGCTGCCCTAGTACCCAGATTTGGGAATGGAGAAATGCTGCATCCTTGTGGCCGTTTCCCACAAGAGCAGCTTTAAACCCACTGCAAAAGGTCACTAAATATTCACCAATTGCAGGTCTGTAAATGACACCGGCCCTCCAAAAAATACTGAGGTCGAAAATCGACCAAAAAATTCCAGAGTGCAACCTTCCAAAAAGAAAATTTGAAGAGGTATATTATAGTCACACTTTTTTTCTTTTTTCTTTTAACAGAAAAGAAAAAGGCGTGGAAAAATGATGAATTGTAGGAATTTTTACAGACATGTAAACTCAAATTACAAAAACCTATCAGCTCACACCAGTCAGAATGGCCATCAACAAAAATGCTGCAAACAATAAATGCTGACGTGATTGTGGAGAAATGCGTACCCTCGATTCTAAGGGGGACGTGGTAAGAGCCACTAAGGAAAGCACAATTAAGGTGCCTTGAAAATGTAAACGTTGAGCTACCATAGCAGTCAATCAATCATACCCACTGCTGGGTCTATCACCTGAGAAAATGAAAATCAAAAATCACAGGCTGGCAATCCTGCATTCCAGCAATATTTACCATAGGCAACACTTGGAAGCAATGAAAATGTCCATCAACAGAGGAATGCACCAAGAAGAAGTGGTCCATGTACACAATGGAATATTAGCCATGGAAAACATTGAAACACTGCTCTTTGAGGCACCATAGATGAGCCTGGAGATAATCACAAAACATGAAGTAGGTCGGAAAGCAAAACACCTATATCCTATATTATCACTTATGGCATTATGTAATAAGTGACACAGATGAACATATTTCCAAAGAGAAAGAAACTCACAGGCTTAGAAAAAAAACTATGCTCATCTGAAAGGAAAGGAGGGGGGAAATTGGGAAATGAAGATTAGTGTTACTATACATATACAAATACATATTATATACATGTATCAAAAACACCGAACATATAGCAAGGGAGGTCGACGGAACACTGTAATATTTTACATGGGAAGAGGATCTGTACATTAAGAGACATACATAATGTACAAATGAACCAGATTGTGTACACCTAGGACAAACAATATTCTAAACTTTACCCAGATTAAAAAAATTTTAAAAACCAAGAAGAAGTAATGAGACATAAACTTATGGGGATTCCTCCTGGCAAATTCCATTCTAATTTACAACCTAGGACAATGACTTCCAGAAAGGCTCTGCTGCCCTAGTACCCAGATTGGGGAATGGAGAAATGCTATCTCCTTGTGGGCGTTTCTGAAAACAGCAGCTTTGAACCCACTGCAAAAGGTCACTAAATTTTCACCAACTTGCAGTTCTGTAAATGACACCTGCCCTCCAGAAAATTTTTCGGGTCAAAAGTCGACCAAAAACTTCACAAGAGGGCAACCTTCGAAGAAGACAATTTCAAGAGCTATATAGTACTCACGGGGTTTTATTTTAAGAGAAAAGAAAAAGGGGTAGGAATATGACGAATTTAAAAAAATTTAATGACATGCATACCCATATTACAAAAACCTATCAGCTCACAGCAGTCAGAATGGCCATTAGGAAAAATGCTGCAAAAAATAAACGGTGAAGGGAGTATGGAGAAATGCGTACCCTCGGTTGTAAGGGGTGGCATGTAAAGAGCCACTAATGAAAACACAGTGTAGGTGATTTGAAAAGGGAAACATTGAGCTACCAGTCAATCAATCACAACCACTGCTTGGCCTATCACCTGAGAAAATGAGAATCAAAAAGTCACAGGCTGGCAAACCTGTACGCCAGAAAGATTTACCATAGCCAGCACGTGGAAGCAATGAAAATGTCCATCAACCGAGGAATGCACCAAGAAGAAGTGGTCCAAGTACACCATGGAATATTACTCTAATAATAAATATATATTAAATTTAAAAACAAACAAAAGCAAGGAGACATCAACATTTGTGGGTTTATCCGGGCACATTGCACTCTAATTTATAACCGAAGAACACAACTGGCCGGTAAGTCTGTTTCCCTAGTACCAGCAAGGGGAATGTAGAAAGGCTGCCGCTCTCTGGCCGTTACCTGCAAAAGCAGGTTTAAAGCCTGAGCTAATGGTCACTTCATATGAACAAGTACTGCAGGGCTGTAAATGAAACCTGCCCTCAAAATGTCTTGAGGGAGATAATGGCCAAAATATTTCAAATGGTGACACATACTTTAAGAAAACACTTTGAAGAAATAAGCTCTAATCACTGCTGGAAAAATAAAAATGACATGTCTTAAAGCTCAATTACAACGCATTATGAGACACATGCAAATTCAACCACAAAGAGGTATCAGCTCACACCACTCAGAATAACCATCAGCAAAAACTACAAAGAATAAATGCTGAAGGTGCTGGGAAGAAATACATACCCTCCACTTTAAGTGGGACGTAACCTGGAAAGAGCCACTAAGGAGAACAGAATAGAGGTGCCTATAAAAGGTAAACATTGAGCTACCATATGATCCAGCAGACCTATTCCTGGACCTATAACCTAAGAAGGCCAAATTGGAAGGACACAGGCACGCAAATCTGTATTGCATATTATTACAATAGCCAAGATATGGAAGTAACCAAAAAGTCCACCGACAGATGGGTGGACAAAGAAGAACTGCTATCTGTACAGATGGAATATGAGCTAGTGAAAAAATGAAACAATGTCATTTGCAGCACCACAGATGAGTCTAGAAGTAATCACACAACTTGGAGTAAGTTAGAAAGCGAAAGACACATATCCTATCATATCACATATAGGGGTTACCTAAAAAATGATACAAACAAAGATATTTCGACAGAGAAACACTATCACAGATTCATTAAAAATCTTGGGGCTTCCCTGGTGGCGCAGTGGTTGAGAATCTGCCTGCCAATGTAGGGGACACAGGTTCTAGCCCTGGTCTGGGAAGATTCCGCATGCCACGGAGCAACTGGGCCCGTGAGCCACAGTTACTGATCCTGCACGTCTGGAGCCTGTGCTCCACAACAAGAGAGGCCACGATGGTGAGAGGCCCACGCACCGCGATGAAGAGTGGTCCCCACTTGCCACAACTAGAGAAAGCTCTCGCACAGAAACGAAGACCCAACACAGTCATAAATAAAGAAATAAATAAATAAAAGAACATGAATTTCTAAAAAAAAAAATCAGAATGATAACAAACTTTAAAAATAAATAAATAAATAAATAAATAAATAAATAAATCTTATGGTTTACCAAATAGAAAGGTGTGAGGATTGGATACATTACCATATTTAGGTTAACAGAGAGTTACAAACACATGTGAAATATATAATCACAAAGACCTACGCAATACCAAGAGAAGACTACTCAACATTGTGTCATAACCTACATGGGAAAAGGATCCGAAGAAGAATAGATATATGTATATGTGTGAAAGAACCACATCTTGCACACCTAGAACAAACAAAACCTTGTAATCAACTTTGCTGTGATAAAAAATAAAAATTAATTTAAAAATACCAACAAGAAATAATGAGACATAAACTTAAAGGGCTTTTTCCTCGCACATTCTATTCTAATTAACACCTAGAACACCACTTCCAGTAAGGCTCTGTTGCCCTAGTAACCAGATTTGGTAAAGGAGAAATGCTGCCGCCTTGTGGCCGATTCCCGCAAGAGCAACTTTTAACCCACAGCTAATAGTCACTTACCATTCATAAGCAAACAGGGCTGTAAAGGACACCTGCCCTCAAAATTGTGCTGAGGTAGGGAATGGATAAAAGAATTCAAAACAGGCAAAATGTTCACGAAGATAGTATGAAGACGTAAGTTTTACTCACTCTCTTTTTAAAGAAAGGAAAATGGATAAAAGCTCAGCCTCAGGAAGTATTAGACTCATGCAATCTAATCTACAAAAACTTTTCAACTCACACCAATCGACTGACCATTGGCAAAAAGTCTACAAACAATAAATGCTGAAGAGGTTTTAGAGAACTGTGTACCCTCTAGCTGCTGGTGAGATGTAAGAGGGTTAAACGCAAATAATGACAACAGAAAGGAGCTGCGTTTAAAAGGAAAAATTGAGGTACCATTCCATCCAGCAGGCACACCAATGGGCCACTCACCTGAGAAGACCAGAATGAAGAAGACCCGGGCTGCAAAAGCTGCACTGCAGCCTGATTCACAATAGACAAGACAGTGAAGCAACCAAAATGTCCATCAACAGATGAAACGATAAAGAAGAAGTGGTCCATGTACACAATGAATACTAG
This sequence comes from Balaenoptera physalus, assembly GCF_965194825.1. Taxonomy (NCBI): domain Eukaryota; kingdom Metazoa; phylum Chordata; class Mammalia; order Artiodactyla; family Balaenopteridae; genus Balaenoptera; species Balaenoptera physalus. The sequence continues at coordinate 27,113,986 of NC_138885.1, forward strand.
CCATGGAAAACAATGAAACACTGCTCTTTGAGGCACCATAGATGATCTTGGAGATAATCACAGAACATGAGGTAAGTTGGAAAGCAAAAGTCCTATATCCTATGATATCACTTATAGGCGTTATCTAATAACTGACACAAATGAACATATTTCCACACAGAAAGTCAATCACAGACTTATTAAAAAAAAACTATGCTTATCTAAAAGGAAAGGTGGGGGAATGGATAAATGAAGATTAGCGTTACCATATGTATACAAATACATATTATATACATATATCAAAAAGACCAACCATATAGCAAGGAAGGATTACGGAACACTCTGTAATAATTTACACGGAAAGAGGATCTCTACATAAATAGTTATATACAATATGTAGATGAACCAGAGTGTGTACACCTTGGACGAACAACATTCTAACCATTACCCCAATTGAAAAAATTAAAACAACGAACTAGGAGTAATGAGACACAAACTTATGGGGGGTTTTCCTGGCACATTCCATCCAAATTTAAAACCTAGGCAAACAACTTCCAGAACGGCTCTGCTGCCCTAGTACCCAGATTAGGGAATGGAGAAATGCTGCATCCTTGTGGCCGTTTCCCACAAGAGCAGCTTTAAACCCACTGCAAAAGGTCACTAAATATTCACCAATTGCAGGTCTGTAAATGACACCGGCCCTCCAAAAAATACTGAGGTCGAAAATCGACCAACAAATTCTAGAGTGCAACCTTTCAAAAAGAATATTTGAAGAGGTATATTATACTCACACTTTTTTTCTTTTTTCTTTTAACAGAAAAGAAAAAGGCGTGGAAAAATGATGAATTGTAGGAATTTTTACAGACATGTAAACCCAAATTACAAAAACCTATCAGCTCACACCAGTCAGAACTGCCATCAACAAAAATGCTGCAAACAATAAATGCTGACGTGATTGTGGAGAAATGCGTACCCTCGATTCTAAGGGGGATGTGGTAAGAACCACTAATGAAAGCACAATTGAGGTGCCTTGAAAAGGTAAACGTTGACCGACCATACCAGTCAATCAATCATACCCACTGCTGGGTCTATCACCTGAGAAAATGAAAATCAAAAATCACAGGCTGGCAATCCTGCACTCCAGCAATATTTACCATAGGCAACACTTGGAAGCAATGAAAATGTCCATTAACAGAGGAATGCACCAAGAAGAAGTGGTCCATGTACACAATGGAATATTAGCCATGGAAAACATTGAAGCACTGCTCTTTGAGGCACCATAGATGAGCCTGGAGATAATCACAAAACATGAAGTAGGTCGGAAAGCAAAACACCTATATCCTATATTATCACTTATGGCATTATCTAATAACTGACACAGATGAACATATTTCCAAAGAGAAAGACACTCACAGGCTTAGAAAACAAACTATGCCAATCTGAAAGGAAAGGAGGGGGGAAATTGAGAAATGAAGATTAGTGTTACTATACATATACAAACACATATTATATAGATGTATCAAAAACACCGAACATATAGCAAGGGAGGTCGATGGAACACTGTAGTATTTTACATGGGAAGAGGATCTGTACATTAATAGACATACAGAATGTACAAATGAACCAGATTGTGTACACCTAGGACAAACAATATTCTAAAATTTTCCCAGATTAAAAAAATTTTAAAAACCAAGAAGAAGTAATGAGACATAAACTTATGGGGATTTCTCCTGGCAAATTCCATTCTAATTTACAACCTAGGACAATGACTTCCAGAAAGGCTCTGCTGCCCTAGTACCCAGATTGGGGAATGGAGAAATGCTACCTCCTTGTGGCCGTTTCCCACAACAGCAGCTTTGAACCCACTGCAAAAGGTCACTAAATTTTCACCAACTTGCCATTCTGTAAATGACACTTGCCCTCCAGAAAATTTCTGGGGTCAAAAATCGACCAAGAACTTCACAAGAGGGCAACCTTCGAAGAAGACAATTTCAAGAGCTCTATTGTACTCACGGGTTTTTCTTTTAAGAGAAAAGAAAAAGGGGTAGGAATATGACGAATTTAAAAAAATTTAATGACATGCATACCCATAATACAAAAACCTATCAGCTCACAGCAGTCAGAATGGCCATTAGGAAAAATGCTGCAAAAAATAAACGGTGAAGGGAGTGTGGAGAAATGCGTACCCTCTTTCGTAAGGGGTGGCATGTAAAGAGCCACTAATGAAAACACAGTGTAGGTGCTTTGAAAAGGGAAACATTGAGCTACCAGTCAATCAATCACAACCACTGCTTGGCCTATCACCTGAGAAAATGAGAATCAAAAAGTCACAGGCTGGCAAACCTGTACGCCAGCAAGATTTACCATAGCCAGCACGTGGAAGCAATGAAAATGTCCATCAACCGAGGAATGCACCAAGAAGAAGTGGTCCACTTACAAAATGGAATATTACTCTAATAATAAATATAAATTAAATTTAAAAACAAACAAAAGCAAGGAGACATCAACATTTGTGGGTTTATCCGGGCACATTGCACTCTAATTTATAACCGAAGAACACCACTGGCCGGTAGGTCTGTTTCCCTAGTACCAGCAAGGGGAATGTAGAAAGGCTGCCGCTCTCTGGCCGTTACCTGCAAAAGCAGGTTTAAAGCCTGAGCTAATGTCACTTCATATGAACAAGTACTGCAGGGCTGTAAATGAAACCTGCCCTCAAAATGTCTTGAGGGAGATAATGGCCAAAATATTTCAAATGGTGACACATACTTTAAGAAAACACTTTGAAGAAATAAGCTCTAATCACAGCTGGAAAAATTAAAAGGACATGTCTTAAAGCTCAATTTCAACGCATTATGAGACACATGCAAATTCAACCACAAAGAGGTATCAGCTCACACCACTCAGAATAATCATCAGCAAAAACTACAAAGAATAAATCCTGAAGGTGCTGGGAAGAAATACATGCCCTCCACATTAAGTGGGACATAACCTGGAAAGAACCACTAAGGAGAACAGAACAGAGGTGCCTTTAAAAGGTAAACATTGAGCTAGCATATGATCCAGCAGACCTATTCCTGGACCTATAAACTAAGAAGACAGAATTGGAAGGACACAGGCACGCAAATCTGCACTGCATAGTATTACAATAGCCAAGATATGGAAGTAACCAAAAAGTCCATCGACAGATGGGTGGACAAAGAAGAACTGCTACCTGTACAGATGGAATGTGAGCTACTGAAAAAATGATACAATGCCTTTTGCACCACCATAGATGAGTCTAGAAGTAATCATGCAACTTGGAGTAAGTGACAAAGCGAAAGACACATATCCTATCATATCACATATAGGGGTTACCTAAAAAATGATACAAACAAAGATATTTCCACAAACACTATCATAGATTCATTAAAAAAACTTATGGTTCACCAAATGGACAGGTGTGAGGATTGGATACATTACCATATTGAGGTTAACAGAGAGATACAAACACATGTGAAATATATAATCACCAAAGACCTACGCAATACCAAGGGAAGACTACTCAACATTGTGTCATAACCTACATGGGAAAAGGATCCGAAGAAGAATAGATATATGTATATGTGTGAAAGAACCACATCTTGCACACCTAGAACAAACAAAACATTGTAATCAAGTTTGCTGTGATAAAAAATAAAAATTAAGTTAAAAATACCAACAAGAAGTAATGAGACATAAACTTAAAGGGGTTTTTCATCGCACATTCCATTCTAATTTACATCTTAGAACACCACTTCCAGTAAGGCTCTGTTGCCCTAGTAACCAGATTTGGTAAAGGAGAAATGCTGCCAACTTGTGGCCGATTCCCGCAAGACCAGCTTTTAACCCACAGCTAATGGTCACTTACCATTCACAAGGACTCAGGGCTGTAAAGGACACCTGCCCTCAAAATTGTGCTGAGGTAGGGAATGGATAAAATAATTCAAAACAGGCAAAATGTTCACGAAGATAGTATGAAGAGGTAAGTTTTACTCGCTCTCTTTTTAAAGAAAGGAAAATGGATAAAAGCTCAGCCTCAGGAAGTATTAGACTCATGCAATCTAATCTACAAAAACTTTTCAACTTCCACCAGTCGAATGACCTTTGGCAAAAAGTCTACAAACAATAAATGCTGAAGAGGTTTTAGAGAACTGTGTACCCTCTAGCTGCTGGTGAGATGTAAGAGGGTTAAACGCTAATAATTAGAACAGAAAGGAGCTGCGTTTAAAAGGAAAAATTGAGGTACCAGTCAATCCAGCAGGCGCACCAATGGGCCTCTCACCTGAGAAGACCAGAATGAAGAAGACCCGGGTTGCAAAAGCTGCACTGCAGCCTGATTCACAATAGACAAGGCAGTGAAGCAACCAAAATGTCCATCAACAGATGAAAGGATAAAGAAGAAGTGGTCCATGTACACAATGAATACTAGCCATGGAAAACAATGAAACACTGCTCTTTTAGGCACCATAGATGATCTTGGAGATAATCACAGAACATGAGGTAAGTCGGAAAGCAAAAGTCCTATATCCTATGATATCACTTATAGCCGTTATCTAATAACTGACACAAATGAACATATTTCCACACAGAAAGTCAATCACAGACTTATTAGAAAAAAACTATGCTTATCTAAAAGGAAAGGTGGGGGGAATGGATAAAAGAAGATTAGCGTTACCATATGTATACAAATACATATTATATACATATATCAAAAAGACCGACCATATAGCAAGGAAGGATTATGGAACACTCTGTAATAATTTACACGGGAAGAGGATCTCTACATAAATAGTTACATACAATATGTAGATGAACCAGAGTGTGTACACCTTGGACGAGCAACATTCTAACCATTACCCCAATTGAAAAAATTAAAACAATGAACTAGGAGTAATGAGACATAAACTTATGGGGGGTTTTCCTGGCACATTCCATCCAAATTTAAAACCTAGGCAAACAACTTCCAGAACGGCTCTGCTGCCCTAGTACCCAGATTTGGGAATGGAGAAATGCTGCATCCTTGTGGCCGTTTCCCACAAGGGCAGCTTTAAACCCACTGCAAAATGTCACTAAATATTCTCCAATTGCAGGTCTGTAAATGACACTGGCCCTCCAAAAAATACTGAGGTCGAAAATCGAGCAAAAAATTCCAGAGTGCAACCTTCCAAAAAGAAAATTTGAAATGGTTTATTATAGTCACACTTTTTTGCTTTTTTCTTTTAACAGAAAAGAAAAAGGCGTGGAAAAATGATGAATTGTAGGAATTTTTACAGACATGTAAACCTAAATTACAAAAACCTATCAGCTCACACCAGTCAGAACGGCCATCAACAAAAATGCTGCAAACAATAAATGCTGACGTGATTTTGGAGAAATGCGTACCCTCGATTCTAAGGGGGACGTGGTAAGAGCCACTAATGAAAGCACAATTGAGGTGCCTTGAAAAGGTAAACGTTGACATACCATACCAGTCAATCAATCATACCCACTGCTGGGTCTATCACCTGAGAATGAAAATCAAAAATCACTGGCTGGCAATCCTGCACTCCAGCAATATTTACCATAGGCAACACTTGGAAGCAACGAAAATGTCCATCAACAGAGGAATGCACCAAGAAGAAGTGGTCCATGTACACAATGGAATATTAGCCATGGAAAACATTGAAGCACTGCTCTTTGAGGCACCATAGATGAGCCTGGAGATAATCACAAAACATGAAGTAGGTCGGACAGCAAAACACCTATATCCTATATTATCACTTATGGCATTATCTAATAACTGACACAGATGAACATATTTCCAAAGAGAAAGACACTCACAGGCTTAGAAATCAAACTATGCTCATCTGAAAGGAAAGGAGGGGGGAAATTGAGAAATGAAGAGTAGTGTTACTATACATATACAAATACATATTATATACATGTATCAAAAAGACCGCACATATAGCAAGGGAGGTCAACGGAACACTGTAATATTTTACATGGGAAGAGGATCTGTACATTAATAGACATACATAATGTACAAATGAACCAGACTGCGTACACCAAAGACAAACAATATTCTAAACTTTACCCAGATTAAAAAAAATTTAAAAACCAAGAAGAAGTAATGAGACATAAACTTATGGGGAGTTCTCCTGGCAAATTCCATTCTAATTTACAACCTAGGACAATGACTTCCAGAAAGGCTCTGCTGCCCTAGTACCCAGATTGGGGAATGGAGAAATGCTACCTCCTTGTGACCATTTCCCACAACAGCAGCTTTGAACCCACTGCAAAAGGTCACTAAATTTTCACCAACTTGCCGTTCTGTAAATGACACTTGCCCTCCAGAAAATTTCTGGGGTCAAAAATCGACCAAAAACTTCACAAGAGGGCAACCTTCGAAGAAGACAATTTCAAGAGCTCTATTGTACTCACGGGTTTTTCTTTTAAGAGAAAAGAAAAAGGGGTAGGAATATGACGAATTTAAAAAAAATTTAATGACATGCATACCCATAATACAAAAACCTATCAGCTCACAGCAGTCAGAAGGGCCATTAGGAAAAATGCTGCAAAAAATAAACGGTGAAGGGAGTGTGGAGAAATGCGTACCCTCTTTTGTAAGGGGTGGCATGTAAAGAGCCACTAATGAAAACACAGTGTAGGTGCTTTGAAAAGGGAAACATTGAGCTACCAGTCAATCAATCACAACCACTGCTTGGCCTATCACCTGAGAAAATGAGAATCAAAAAGTCACAGGCTGGCAAACCTGTACGCCAGCAAGATTTACCATAGCCAGCACGTGGAAGCAATGAAAATGTCCATCAACCGAGGAATGCACCAAGAAGAAGTGGTCCACTTACAAAATGGAATATTACTCTAATAATAAATATAAATTAAATTTAAAAACAAACAAAAGCAAGGAGACATCAACATTTGTGGGTTTATCCGGGCACATTGCACTCTAATTTATAACCGAAGAACACCACTGGCCGGTAGGTCTGTTTCCCTAGTACCAGCAAGGGGAATGTAGAAAGGCTGCCGCTCTCTGGCCGTTACCTGCAAAAGCAGGTTTAAAGCCTGAGCTAATGTCACTTCATATGAACAAGTACTGCAGGGCTGTAAATGAAACCTGCCCTCAAAATGTCTTGAGGGAGATAATGGCCAAAATATTTCAAATGGTGACACATACTTTAAGAAAACACTTTGAAGAAATAAGCTCTAATCACAGCTGGAAAAATTAAAAGGACATGTCTTAAAGCTCAATTTCAACGCATTATGAGACACATGCAAATTCAACCACAAAGAGGTATCAGCTCACACCACTCAGAATAATCATCAGCAAAAACTACAAAGAATAAATCCTGAAGGTGCTGGGAAGAAATACATGCCCTCCACATTAAGTGGGACATAACCTGGAAAGAACCACTAAGGAGAACAGAACAGAGGTGCCTTTAAAAGGTAAACATTGATCTAGCATATGATCCAGCAGACCTATTCCTGGACCTATAAACTAAGAAGACAGAATTGGAAGGACACAGGCACGCAAATCTGCACTGCATAGTATTACAATAGCCAAGATATGGAAGTAACCAAAAAGTCCATCGACAGATGGGTGGACAAAGAAGAACTGCTACCTGTACAGATGGAATGTGAGCTACTGAAAAAATGATACAATGCCATTTGCAGCACCATAGATGAGTCTAGAAGTAATCATGCAACTTGGAGTAAGTGACAAAGCGAAAGACACATATCCTATCATATCACATATAGGGGTTACCTAAAAAATGATACAAACAAAGATATTTCCACAAACACTATCATAGATTCATTAAAAAAACTTATGGTTCACCAAATGGACAGGTGTGAGGATTGGATACATTACCATATTGAGGTTAACAGAGAGATACAAACACATGTGAAATATATAATCACCAAAGACCTACGCAATACCAAGGGAAGACTACTCAATATTGTGTCATAACCTACATGGGAAAAGGATCCGAAGAAGAATAGATATATGTATATGTGTGAAAGAACCACATCTTGCACACCTAGAACAAACAAAACATTGTAATCAAGTTTGCTGTGATAAAAAATAAAAATTAAGTTAAAAATACCAACAAGAAGTAATGAGACATAAACTTAAAGGGCTTTTTCATCGCACATTCCATTCTAATTTACATCTTAGAACACCACTTCCAGTAAGGCTCTGTTGCCCTAGTAACCAGATTTGGTAAAGGAGAAATGCTGCCAACTTGTGGCCGATTCCCGCAAGACCAGCTTTTAACCCACAGCTAATGGTCACTTACCATTCACAAGGACTCAGGGCTGTAAAGGACACCTGCCCTCAAAATTGTGCTGAGGTAGGGAATGGATAAAAGAATTCAAAACAGGCAAAATGTTCACGAAGATAGTATGAAGAGGTAAGTTTTACTCGCTCTCTTTTTAAAGAAAGGAAAATGGATAAAAGCTCAGCCTCAGGAAGTATTAGACTCATGCAATCTAATCTACAAAAACTTTTCAACTTCCACCAGTCGAATGACCTTTGGCAAAAAGTCTACAAACAATAAATGCTGAAGAGGTTTTAGAGAACTGTGTACCCTCTAGCTGCTGGTGAGATGTAAGAGGGTTAAACGCTAATAATTAGAACAGAAAGGAGCTGCGTTTAAAAGGAAAAATTGAGGTACCAGTCAATCCAGCAGGCGCACCAATGGGCCTCTCACCTGAGAAGACCAGAATGAAGAAGACCCGGGTTGCAAAAGCTGCACTGCAGCCTGATTCACAATAGACAAGGCAGTGAAGCAACCAAAATGTCCATCAACAGATGAAAGGATAAAGAAGAAGTGGTCCATGTACACAATGAATACTAGCCATGGAAAACAATGAAACACTGCTCTTTTAGGCACCATAGATGATCTTGGAGATAATCACAGAACATGAGGTAAGTCGGAAAGCAAAAGTCCTATATCCTATGATATCACTTATAGCAGTTATCTAATAACTGACACAAATGAACATATTTCCACACAGAAAGTCAATCACAGACTTATTAGAAAAAAACTATGCTTATCTAAAAGGAAAGGTGGGGGGAATGGATAAAAGAAGATTAGCGTTACCATATGTATACAAATACATATTATATACATATATCAAAAAGACCGACCATATAGCAAGGAAGGATTATGGAACACTCTGTAATAATTTACACGGGAAGAGGATCTCTACATAAATAGTTACATACAATATGTAGATGAACCAGAGTGTGTACACCTTGGACGAGCAACATTCTAACCATTACCCCAATTGAAAAAATTAAAACAACGAACTAGGAGTAATGAGACATAAACTTATGGGGGGTTTTCCTGGCACATTCCATCCAAATTTAAAACCTAGGCAAACAACTTCCAGAACGGCTCTGCTGCCCTAGTACCCAGATTTGGGAATGGAGAAATGCTGCATCCTTGTGGCCGTTTCCCACAAGGGCAGCTTTAAACCCACTGCAAAATGTCACTAAATATTCTCCAATTGCAGGTCTGTAAATGACACTGGCCCTCCAAAAAATACTGAGGTCGAAAATCGAGCAAAAAATTCCAGAGTGCAACCTTCCAAAAAGAAAATTTGAAATGGTTTATTATAGTCACACTTTTTTGCTTTTTTCTTTTAACAGAAAAGAAAAAGGCGTGGAAAAATGATGAATTGTAGGAATTTTTACAGACACGTAAACCTAAATTACAAAAACCTATCAGCTCACACCAGTCAGAACGGCCATCAACAAAAATGCTGCAAACAATAAATGCTGACGTGATTTTGGAGAAATGCGTACCCTCGATTCTAAGGGGGACGTGGTAAGAGCCACTAATGAAAGCACAATTGAGGTGCCTTGAAAAGGTAAACGTTGACATACCATACCAGTCAATCAATCATACCCACTGCTGGGTCTATCACCTGAGAATGAAAATCAAAAATCACTGGCTGGCAATCCTGCACTCCAGCAATATTTACCATAGGCAACACTTGGAAGCAACGAAAATGTCCATCAACAGAGGAATGCACCAAGAAGAAGTGGTCCATGTACACAATGGAATATTACCCATGGAAAACATTGAAGCACTGCTCTTTGAGGCACCATAGATGAGCCTGGAGATAATCACAAAACATGAAGTAGGTCGGACAGCAAAACACCTATATCCTATATTATCACTTATGGCATTATCTAATAACTGACACAGATAAACATATTTCCAAAGAGAAAGACACTCACAGGCTTAGAAATCAAACTATGCTCATCTGAAAGGAAAGGAGGGGGGAAATTGAGAAATGAAGAGTAGTGTTACTATACATATACAAATACATATTATATACATGTATCAAAAAGACCGCACATATAGCAAGGGAGGTCAACGGAACACTGTAATATTTTACATGGGAAGAGGATCTGTACATTAATAGACATACATAATGTACAAATGAACCAGACTGCGTACACCAAAGACAAACAATATTCTAAACTTTACCCAGATTAAAAAAAATTTAAAAACCAAGAAGAAGTAATGAGACATAAACTTATGGGGAGTTCTCCTGGCAAATTCCATTCTAATTTACAACCTAGGACAATGACTTCCAGAAAGGCTCTGCTGCCCTAGTACCCAGATTGGGGAATGGAGAAATGCTACCTCCTTGTGGCCATTTCCCACAACAGCAGCTTTGAACCCACTGCAAAAGGTCACTAAATTTTCACCAACTTGCCGTTCTGTAAATGACACTTGCCCTCCAGAAAATTTCTGGGGTCAAAAATCGACCAAAAACTTCACAAGAGGGCAACCTTCGAAGAAGACAATTTCAAGAGCTCTATTGTACTCACGGGTTTTTCTTTTAAGAGAAAAGAAAAAGGGGTAGGAATATGACGAATTTAAAAAAAATTTAATGACATGCATACCCATAATACAAAAACCTATCAGCTCACAGCAGTCAGAAGGGCCATTAGGAAAAATGCTGCAAAAAATAAACGGTGAAGGGAGTGTGGAGAAATGCGTACCCTCTTTTGTAAGGGGTGGCATGTAAAGAGCCACTAATGAAAACACAGTGTAGGTGCTTTGAAAAGGGAAACATTGAGCTACCAGTCAATCAATCACAACCACTGCTTGGCCTATCACCTGAGAAAATGAGAATCAAAAAGTCACAGGCTGGCAAACCTGTACGCCAGCAAGATTTACCATAGCCAGCACGTGGAAGCAATGAAAATGTCCATCAACCGAGGAATGCACCAAGAAGAAGTGGTCCACTTACAAAATGGAATATTACTCTAATAATAAATATAAATTAAATTTAAAAACAAACAAAAGCAAGGAGACATCAACATTTGTGGGTTTATCCGGGCACATTGCACTCTAATTTATAACGGAAGAACACCACTGGCCGGTAGGTCTGTTTCCCTAGTACCAGCAAGGGGAATGTAGAAAGGCTGCCGCTCTCTGGCCGTTACCTGCAAAAGCAGGTTTAAAGCCTGAGCTAATGTCACTTCATATGAACAAGTACTGCAGGGCTGTAAATGAAACCTGCCCTCAAAATGTCTTGAGGGAGATAATGGCCAAAATATTTCAAATGGTGACACATACTTTAAGAAAACACTTTGAAGAAATAAGCTCTAATCACAGCTGGAAAAATTAAAAGGACATGTCTTAAAGCTCAATTTCAACACATTATGAGACACATGCAAATTCAACCACAAAGAGGTATCAGCTCACACCACTCAGAATAATCATCAGCAAAAACTACAAAGAATAAATCCTGAAGGTGCTGGGAAGAAATACATGCCCTCCACATTAAGTGGGACATAACCTGGAAAGAACCACTAAGGAGAACAGAACAGAGGTGCCTTTAAAAGGTAAACATTGAGCTAGCATATGATCCAGCAGACCTATTCCTGGACCTATAAACTAAGAAGACAGAATTGGAAGGACACAGGCACGCAAATCTGCACTGCATAGTATTACAATAGCCAAGATATGGAAGTAACCAAAAAGTCCATCGACAGATGGGTGGACAAAGAAGAACTGCTACCTGTACAGATGGAATGTGAGCTACTGAAAAAATGATACAATGCCATTTGCAGCACCATAGATGAGTCTAGAAGTAATCATGCAATTTGGAGTAAGTGAGAAAGCGAAAGACACATATCCTATCATATCACATATAGGGGTTACCTAAAAAATGATACAAAGATATTTCCACAAACACTATCATAGATTCATTAAAAAAACTTATGGTTCACCAAATGGACAGGTGTGAGGATTGGATACATTACCATATTGAGGTTAACAGAGAGATACAAACACATGTGAAGTATATAATCACCAAAGACCTATGCAATACCAAGAGAAGACTACTCAACATTGTGTCATAACCTACATGGGAAAAGGATCCGAAGAAGAATAGATATATGTATATGTGTGAAAGAACCACATCTTGCACACCTAGAACAAACAAAACATTGTAATCAAGTTTGCTGTGATAAAAAATAAAAATTAAGTTAAAAATACCAACAAGAAATAATGAGACATAAACTTAAAGGGCTTTTTCCTCGCACATTCCATTCTAATTTACAACTTAGAACACCACTTCCAGTAAGGCTCTGTTGCCCTAGTAACCAGATTTGGTAAAGGAGAAATGCTGCCAACTTGTGGCCGATTCCCGCAAGACCAGCTTTTAACCCACAGCTAATGGTCACTTACCATTCACAAGGACTCAGGGCTGTAAAGGACACCTGCCTTCAAAATTGTGCTGAGGTAGGGAATGGATAAAATAATTCAAAACAGGCAAAATGTTCACGAAGATAGGATGAAGAGGTAAGTTTTACTCGCTCTCTTTTTTAAGAAAGGAAAATGGATAAAAGCTCAGCCTCAGGAAGTATTAGACTCATGCAATCTAATCTACAAAAACTTTTCAACTTCCACCAGTCGAATGACCTTTGGCAAAAAGTCTACAAACAATAAATGCTGAAGAGGTTTTAGAGAACTGTGTACCCTCTAGCTGCTGGTGAGATGTAAGAGGGTTAAACGCTAATAATTAGAACAGAAAGGAGCTGCGTTTAAAAGGAAAAATTGAGGTACCATTCCATCCAGCAGGCACACCAATGGGCCACTCACCTGAGAAGACCAGAATGAAGAAGACCCGGGCTGCAAAAGCTGCACTGCAGCCTGATTCACAATAGACAAGACAGTGAAGCAACCAAAATGTCCATCAACAGATGAAACGATAAAGAAGAAGTGGTCCATGTACACAATGAATACTAACCATGGAAAACAATGAAACACTGCTCTTTGAGGCACCATAGATGATCTTGGAGATAATCACAGAACATGAGGTAAGTCGGAAAGCAAAAGTCCTATATCCTATGATATCACTTATAGGCGTTATCTAATAACTGACACAAATGAACATATTTCCACACAGAAAGTCAATCACAGACTTATTAAAAAAAAACTATGCTTATCTAAAAGGAAAGGTGGGGGGAATGGATAAATGAAGATTAGCGTTACCATATGTATACAAATACATATTATATACATATATCAAAAAGACCAACCATATAGCAAGGAAGGATTACGGAACACTCTGTAATAATTTACACGGAAAGAGGATCTCTACATAAATAGTTATATACAATATGTAGATGAACCAGAGTGTGTACACCTTGGACGAACAACATTCTAACCATTATCCCAATTGAAAAAATTAAAACAACGAACTAGGAGTAATGAGACATAAACTTATGGGGGGTTTTCCTGGCACATTCCATCCAAATTTAAAACTTAGGCAAACAACTTCCAGAATGGCTCTGCTGCCCTAGTACCCAGATTTGGGAATGGAGAAATGCTGCAACCTTGTGGCCGTTTCCCACAAGAGCAGCTTTAAACCCACTGCAAAAGGTCACTAAATATTCACCAATTGCAGCTCTGTAAATGACACCGGCCCTCCAAAAAATACTGAGGTCGAAAATCGACCAAAAAATTCCAGAGTGCAACCTTCCAAAAAGAAAATTTGAAGAGGTATATTATACTCACACTTTTTTTCTTTTTTCTTTTAACAGAAAAGAAAAAGGCGTGGAAAAATGATGAATTGTAGGAATTTTTACAGACATGTAAACCCAAATTACAAAAACCTATCAGCTCACACCAGTCAGAACTGCCATCAACAAAAATGCTGCAAACAATAAATGCTGACGTGATTGTGGAGAAATGCGTACCCTCGATTCTAAGGGGGATGTGGTAAGAACCACTAATGAAAGCACAATTGAGGTGCCTTGAAAAGGTAAACGTTGACCTACCATACCAGTCAATCAATCATACCCACTGCTGGGTCTATCACCTGAGAAAATGAAAATCAAAAATCACAGGCTGGCAATCCTGCACTCCAGCAATATTTACCATAGGCAACACTTGGAATCAATGAAAATGTCCATTAACAGAGGAATGCACCAAGAAGAAGTGGTCCATGTACACAATGGAATATTAGCCATGGAAAACATTGAAGCACTGCTCTTTGAGGCACCATAGATGAGCCTGGAGATAATCACAAAACATGAAGTAGGTCGGAAAGCAAAACACCTATATCCTATATTATCACTTATGGCATTATCTAATAACTGACACAGATGAACATATTTCCAAAGAAAAAGACACTCACAGGCTTAGAAAACAAACTATGCTCATCTAAAAGGAAAGGATTGAGGAAATTGAGAAATGAAGATTAGTGTTACTATACATATACGAATACATATTATATACATGTATCAAAAAGACCAAACATATAGCAAGGGAGGTCGACGGAACACTGTAATATTTTACATGGGAAGAGGATCTGTACATTAATAGACATACATAATGTACAAATGAACCAGCTTGTGTACACCTAGGACAAACAATATTCTAAACTTTACCCAGATTAAAAAAAAATTTAAAAACCAAGAAGAAGTAATGAGACATAAACTTATGGGGATTTCTCCTGGCAAATTCCATTCTAATTTACAACCTAGGACAATGATTTCCAGAAAGGCTCTGCTGCCCTAATACCCAGATTGGGGAATGGAGAAATGCTACCTCCTTGTGGCCGTTTCCCACAACAGCAGCTTTGAACCCACTGCAAAAGGTCACTAAATTTTCACCAACTTGCAGTTCTGTAAATGGCACCTGCCCTCCAGAAAATTTCTGGGGTCAAAAATCGACCAAAAAATTCAAAAAAGGGCAACCTTCGAAGAAGACAATTTCAAGAGCTATATTGTACCCACGGTTTTTTTTTAAGAGAAAAGAAAAAGGCATAGGAATATGATGAATTTAAAAAATTTTAATGACATGCATACCCATATTACAAAAACCTATCAGCTCACAGCAGTCAGAATGGCCATTAGGAAAAATGCTACAAAAAATAAATGGTGAAGGGAGAGTGGAGAAATGTGTACCCTCGGTTGTAAGGGGGGGCATGTAAAGAGCCACTAATGAATACACGATGTAGGTGCTTTGAAAAGGGAAACATTGAGCTACCAGTCAATCAATCACAACCACTGCTTGGCCTATCACCTGAGAAAATGAGAATCAAAAAGTCACAGGCTGGCAAACCTGTACGCCAGCAAGATTTACCATAGCCAGCACTTTGAATCAATGAAAATGTCCATCAACCGAGGAATGCACCAAGAAGAAGTGGTCCATGTACACAATGGAATATAAGCCATGGAAAACAATGAAGCACTGCTCTTTGAGGCACCATAGTTGAGCCTGGAGATAATCACAAAACATGAGGTATGTCGGAAAGCAAAAGACCTATACCCTATGATATCACTTATGGTGTTATCTAATAACTGACAGAAATGAACATATTTCCAAAGAGAAAGACACTCACGTGCTTAGAAATCAAACTCTGCTCATGTATAAGGAAAGGTGGGAGCAATGGATAAATGAATGTTAGTGTTACTATATATATATAAATACATAGTATATACATATATCAAAAAGCCAGACCATATATTAAGGGGGTTTTACGGAACACTCTGTAATATTTTACATAGGAACAGGATCTGTACATGAATATACGTATATAATGTATAAATGAACCAGACTCTGTACACTTAGGACAAAGTATATTCTAATCTTAACCCCAATTTAAAAAAAAAATTTAAAAAAACAAGGAGACGTAATGAGACTTAAACATATGGGGCTATCTCCTGGCACATTCAATTCTAATTTACAACCTAGGAACACGACTTCCAGAAAGGCTCTTGCCCTAGTACCCAGATTTTGGAATGGAGAAATGCTACCTCATTGTAGCCGTTTCCCACAACAGAAGCTTTAAACCCATTGCATAAGGTCACTAAGTATTCAGATAACCGCAGACCTGTAAATGACACCTACTCTCCAAAACAATCCTTGGGTTGAAAATTGACCAAAAAATTCAAACGAGGGCAACGTTCCAAGAAGACACTTTCAAGAGGTATATTGTACTCACACTTTTTTCTTTTTTTTTTTAAACAGAAAATAAAAGGTGTGGAAAACTGATGAATTTAAAAATTTTAATGAAATGAATACCCATATTACAAAAACCTATCAGCTCACAGCAGTCAGAATGGCCATTAGGAAAAATGCTGCAAAAAATAAATGCTGAAGGGAATGTGGAGAAATGCGTACACTTGGTTGTAAGGGGGGGCATGTAAAGAGCCACTAATGAAAACACAATGTAGGTGCTTTGAAAAGGGAAACATTGAGATACCAGTCAATCAGTCACAACCACTGCTGGGCCTATCACCTGAGAAAATGAAAATCATAAAGTCACAGGCTGGCAATCCCGCACTCCAGCACTATTTACCATAGCCAACACTTGGAAGCAACAAAAATGTCCATCAACCGAGGAATGCACCAAGACGAAGTGGTCCATGTACACAATGGAATATTACTCCAATAATAAATATAAATTAAATCTAAAAAACAAAACAAAAGTAAGGAGACATCAGCATTTGTGGCTTCATCCCGGCACATTGCACTCTAATTTATAACAGAGGGTCACCAGTGGCCGGAAGGTGTGTTTCCCTAGTTACCAGAGTGTGGAACATAGAAAGGCTGCTGCCTTCTGGCCGTTACCTGCAAAAGCAGCTTTAAAGCCTGTGCTAATGGTCACTTCATATGAACAAGTACTGCAGGGCTGTAAATGAAACCTGCCCTCAACATGTCTTGAGGGAGGTAATGGCCAAAAAATTTCAAAATGTGACACATACTTTAAGTAAACACTTTGAAGAACTAAGCTGTAATCACAGTTTGATAAATAAAAAGGACATGCTTTAAAGCTCAATTTCAACAGATTATGGGACACATGCACGTTCAACCACAAAGAGGTCTCAGCTCGTACCTGTCAGAATAACCATCAGCAATAAGACTACAAACAATAAATACTGAAGGTGTTTTGGAGAAATGCATACCCTCAACTTTAAGTTGGACGTAACCTGGAAACAGCCACTAATGAGAACTGAATGGTGGTGCCTTTAAAACGTACACACTGAGCTACCATATGATACAGCAAACCCACTCCTTGGCCTATAACATAGGAAGATAGATCTGGAAAGACACAGGCAAGCAAATGTGCATTGCAGCAGTATTACAGTAGCCAAGACATGGATGCAACCAAAAAGTCCATCAAGAGTTGCGTGGCCAAAGAAGAACTGGTTCATGTACAGATGGAATATTAGCCAGGGAAAAAAATGAAACAATGCCATTTGCATCACCATGTATGATTCTTGAGGTAATCAGGCAAATTGTACTAAGTCAGAAAACAAAAGACACATATCCTATAATATCACTTATAGGTCTTAGCTAAAAATTGATACCAATGAAGATATTTCCACAGAGAAATGCAATCACAGATTCATTAAAGAAACTTATGTTTCACCAAATGGAAAGCTGTGAGGACTGGATACATTAGGATATTGAGGTTAACATAGATATAGAAACATATGTGAAACATGTAATCACCAAAGACCTACGTAATACCAAGAGAAGATTACTCAACATTGTGTCATAACCTACATGGGAAAATGATCCAAAGAAGAATAGATATATGTATATGTTTAAAAGAACCACATCTTGCACACCTAGAAGAAACAAAACATTTTAATCAAATTTGCTCTGATAAAAAATAAAAATTAATTAAAAAAAGAACAAGAAGTAATGAGACATAAACTTAAGGGGCTTTTTGCTGGCACATTGCATTCTACTTTACAACCAGAACATGACTTCCATTAAGGCTCTGTCATCACTAATAAAGCAGCTTTATAAGCAATGTTGAAGATAGCTTAAAAGAAGTCTCACTAATTATTGATAGTAGCAAGAAAACAAAGTAAAGTAAAAATCTCACTGCAAAAAGTATACATAGAGTGAGGATAGTAGATCAAACACTTATTACATTTCTGTAAAGAATAAAAGACAACAATAGTATGTTTTTTTAAAAAAGAAAGGGCCCAAATAAATCTGAAATGAAAGAGATAATGTTACAACAGACACCACAGAAATACAAAGTATCCTAAGATACACACAGGGTAACTCAGGGCTCAGACTGGACAGGGCCCACTCTCCAGTCCCCTTTACATGACTTACAGGAGCCTCAGGAACTGAGGAGGGGGTCCCTGAGGAGAGGCTCAAGATAGAATATGGTAGGCATTAACATGGCTCCATTCATCTTAAACATGCCTGAACTACATTCACACGAGATGATTTTGTCCTGTATGTACATCGGCACCTCTTGTTGGAACTGCAGATCTTTGGCTTCATCACCTCTACTGAGAGCATTAGCTTCACCTGCTGTGGACCGTCTCCTATAGGATTTCTAGAACCACAAAACATCGAAGCTTCACGGGACCCAGAGTCTGTGCGACTCCACGCAGAGTCTCAGAGTCTCAACTCCACTCAGATACTCCACTCTTGGAGGGCACACACAAAGTAGTGTGCACATCAGGGCCCAGGGGAAGGAGCAGTGACCCCGTAGGAGAATGACCAGAACTACCTGATAGTTTTAGAGGGTCTCCTGCAGAGGCAGGTGGTGGCTGTGGCTGTGGCTCACTGTGATGACAACGACACTGGTAGCAGAAGTTCTGGGAAATACTCTTTGGTGTGAGCCCTCCCAGAGTCCGCCATTAGCCCCACCAAGAGCAAGGTAGGCTCCAGTGCTGGGTTGCCTCAGGCCAAACAACCAACGGGGAGGGAGCCCAGCCCCATGGATCAGCAGACAAGCGGATTAAACTTTTTATTAAAGTTTTATTTAATCCGCAGACAAGCAGATTAAAGCTCTGCCCAACAAAGCAACACCCAGCTCTACCCACCACCAGTCCCTCCCATCAGGAAGCTCGCACAAGCCTCTAAGACAGACTCATCCACTGGAGAGCAGACAGCAGAAGGAAGAAGAACTACAATTCTGAAGCCTGTGGAAGGAAAACCACATTCACAGAAAGATACACAAAATGAAAAGGCAGAGGACTTTATACCAGATCAAGGAACAAGATAAAACCCCAGAAAAAAAACGAAATGAGGTGGAGATAGGGAACCTTCCAGAAAAAGAATCAGAATAAAGATAGTGAAGATGATCCTAGACCTTGGCAAAAGAATGGAGGCAAAAACAAAAAGAATAAAATATCTAGGAATAAACCTACCTAAGGAGACAAAAGACCTGTATGCAGAAAATTATAGGACACTGATGAAAGAAATTAAAGATGATACAAATAGATGGAGAGAGATACCATGTTCTTGGATTGGAAGAATCAACATTGTGAAAATGACTCTACTACCCAAAGCAATCTACAGATTCAATGCAATCCCTATCAAATTACCACTGGCATTTTTCACAGAACTAGAACAAAAAATTTCACAATTTGTATGGAGACACAAAAGACCCCGAATAGCCAAAGCAATCTTGAGAATGAAAAATGGAGCTGGAGGAATCAGGCTCCCTGACTTCAGACTATATTACAAAGCTACAGTAATCAAGACAGTTTGGTACTGGCACAAAAACAGAAATATAGATCAATGGAACAGGATAGAAAGCCCAGAGATAAACCCACGCACATATGGTCACCTTATCTTTGATAAAGGAGGCAAGCATATACAGTGGAGAAAAGACAGCCTCTTCAATAAGTGGTGCTGGGAAAATTGGACAGGTACATGTAAAAGTATGAAATTAGAACACTCCCTGACACCATACAGAAAAATAAACTCAAAATGGATTAAAGACCTAAGTGTAAAGCCAGACACTATCAAACTCTTAGAGGAAAACATAGGCAGAACACTCTATGACATACATCACCGCAAGATCCTTTTTGACCCACCTCCTAGAGAAATGGAAATAAAAACACAAATAAACAAATGGGACCTAATGAAACTTAAAAGTTTTTGCACAGCAAAGGAAACCATAAACAAGACCAAAAGACAACCCTCATAATGGGAGAAAATATTTGCAAATGAAGCAAATGACAAAGGATTAATCTCCAAGATTTACAAGCAGCTCATGCAGCTCAATAACAAAAAAACAAACAACCCAATCCAAAAATGGGCAGAAGACCTAAATAGACATTTCTCCAAAGAAGATATACAGATGGCCAACAGACACATGAAAGAATGCGCAACATCATTAATCATTAGAGAAATGCAAATCAAAACTACAATGAGGTATCATCTCACACCGGTCAGAATGGCCATCATCAAAAAATCTAGAAACAATAAATGCTGGAGAGGGTGTGGAGAAAAGGGAACACTCTTGCACTGTTGGTGGGAATGTAAATTGATACAGCCACTATGGAGAACAGTATGGAGGTTCCTTAAAAAACTAAAAAATAGAACTACCATACGACCCAGCAATCCCACTACTGGGCATATACCCTGAGAAAACCATAATTCAAAAAGAGTCATGTACCAATATGTTCATTGCAGCTCTATTTACAATAGCCAGGACATGGAAGCAACCTAAGTGTCCATCATTGGATGAATGGATAAAGAAGATGTGGCACATATATACAATGGAATATTACTCAGCCATAAAAAGAAATGAAATGGAGGTATTTGTAATGAAGTGGATGGAGTTAGAGTCTGTCATACAGAGTGAAGTAAGTCAGAAAGAGAAAAACAAATACAGTATGCTAACACATATATATGGAATATAAGGGAAAAAAAAGGTCATGAAGAACCTAGTGGCAAGATGGGAATAAAGACATAGACCTACTAAAGAATGGACTTGAGGATATGGGGAGGGGGAGGGGTGAGATGTGACAGGGTGACAGAGTGTCATGGACATATATACACTACCAAATGTTAAATAGATGGCTAGTGGGAAGCAGCCACATAGCACAGGGAGATCACCTCGGTGCTTTGTGACCACCTGGGGGGGTGGGATGGGGAGGGTGGGAGGGAGGGAAATGCGGGAGGGAGGAGATATGGGAACGTGTGTATATGTGTAGCTGATTCACTTTGTTATAAAGCAGATACTAACACACCATTGTGAAGCAATTATACTTCAATAAAGATGTTTTAAAAAAAAACGTAAAAAAAAAATTAAAAAAAATTAAAAAAAAAAGAATGGAGGCAAAGATCGAGAAGATGCAAGAAATGCTTAACAAAGACCTAGAAGAATTAAGGGACAAACACCTAGAAGAATTAAAGAACAAACAAACAGAGGTGAATAATATAATAACTGAAATGAAAAATACACTAGAAGGAATCAGTAGCAGAATAACTGTGGCAGAAGAACGGATAAGTGACCTGGAAGACAGAAAGGTGGAAATCACTGCCATGGAACAGAATAAAGAAAAAGAATGAAAATAAATGAAGACACCCTAAGAGTCCTCTGGGACAACATTAAATGCAACAACATTCACAATATAGGGGTCCCAGAAGGAGAAGAGAGAGAGAAAGGTCGCAAGAATATATTTGAAGAGATTATAGTCAAAAACTTCCCTAGCATGGGAAAAGAAATAGCCACCCAAGTCCACGAAGCGCAGAGAGTCCCAGGCAGGATAAATCAAAGGAGAAAAATGCCAAGACACATAGTAACCAAATTGACAAAAATTAAAGACAAAGAAAAATTATTGAAAGCAACAAGGGAAAAATGATAAATAACATAAAAGGGAACTCCCATAACAGCTGATTTCTCAGCAGAAAATCTACAAGCCAGAAGGGAGTGGCATGATAAATTTAAAGTGATGAAAGGGAAGAACCGACAACCAAGAGTACTCCACCCAGCAAGGATCTCTTTCAGATTTCACAGATAAATCAAAAGTCCTACAGACAAGCAAAAGCTAAGAGAATTCAGCACCATGAAACCAGCTCTACACCAAATGCTAAAGGAAATTCTCTAAGTGGGAAACACAAGAGAAGAAAAGGACCCAACAAGACAAACCCGTAACAATTAAGAAAATAGTAATAT
Organism: Balaenoptera physalus; assembly: GCF_965194825.1. Taxonomy (NCBI): domain Eukaryota; kingdom Metazoa; phylum Chordata; class Mammalia; order Artiodactyla; family Balaenopteridae; genus Balaenoptera; species Balaenoptera physalus. Next base: position 27,136,411 of record NC_138885.1, read on the forward strand.
ACATATCAATAATTACCTTAAACATGACTGGACTAAATGTTCCAACCAAAAGACACAGCCTCTCTGAATGGATACAAAAACAAGACCTATATATATGCTGTCTACAAGAGACCCATTTCAGACCTAGGGACACATACAGACTGAAAGTGAGGTGATGGAAAAATATATTCTATGCAAATGAAAATCAAAAGAAAGCTGGAGTAGCAATACTCATATCAGATAAAATAGACTTTAAAATAAAGAATGTTACAAGAGACAAGGAAAGATACTACATAACGGTCAAGGGATGAATCCAAGAAGAAGATATAACAATTATAAATATATATGTACCCAACATAGGAGCACCTCAATATATAAGGCAACTGCTAACAGCTATAAAAGAGGAAATCGACAGTAACACAATAATAGTGGGGGACTTTAACAGCTCACTTACACCAGTGGAGATCATCCAGAAAGAAAATTAATAAGGAAACACAAGCTTTAAATGACACAATAGACCAGATAGAGTTAACTGATATTTATAGGACATTCCATCCAAAAAGAGCAGATTACACGTTCTTCTCAACTGCACACAGAACATTCTCCAGGATAGATCACATCTCGGGTCACAAAAAAGCCTCAGTAAATTAAAGAAAACTGAAATCATATCAAGCAGCTGTTCCGACCACAATGCTATGAGATTAGAAATCAATTACAGGGGAAAATCTGTAAAAAACAAAAAACATGGTGGCTAAACAATACGTTACTAAATAACCAAGAGATCACTGAAGAAATAAAAGAGGAAATCAAAAACTACCTAGAGACAAATGACAACAAACCACGATGATCCAAAACCTATGGGATGCGGCAAAAGCAGTTCAAGAGGGAAGTTTATAGCAATACAAGCCTACCTCAAGAAACAAGAAAAATCTCAAATAAACAATCTAACCTTACACCTAGAGGAACTAGAGAAAGAAGAACAAAACCCAAAGTTAGTAGAAGGAAAGGAATCATAAAGATCAGAGCAGAAATAAATGGAATAGAAACAAAGAAAATGAAAGCAAAGATCAATAAAACTAAAAGCTGGTTCTTTGAGAAGATAAACAAAAATGATAAGCCTTTAGCCAGACCCAAGAAAAAGAGGTAGAGGACTCAAATCAATAAAATTAGAAGTGAAAAAGGAGAAGTTACAACAGACACCACAGGAATACAAAGCATCCTAAGAGACTACTACAAGGAACTCTATGCCAATAAAATGGACAACCTGGAAGAAATGGACAAATTCTTAGAAAGGGATAACTTTCCAAGACTGAATCAGGAAGAAATAGAGAATGTGAACAAACCTATCATAAGCAATGAAATTGAAACTGTGATTAAAAATCTTCCAACAAACAAAAGTCCAGAACCAGATGGCATCACAGGTGAATTCTATCAAATATTTAGAGAAGAGCTAGCACCCAACCTTCTCAAATTCTTCAAAACAATTGCAGGGGAAGGAACACTCCCAAACTCATTCTATGAGACCACCATCACCCTGATACCAAAACCAGACAAAGATACTACAAGGAAAATAAATTATAGACCAATATCACTGATGAATATAGATGTAAAAATCCTCAACAAAATACTAGCAAACAGAATTGAACAACACGTTAGAAGGATCATACACCATGATCAAGTGGGGTTTATCCCAGGGATGCAAGGATTCTTCAATATACACAAATCAATGTGATACACCATATTAACAAATTGTAGAATAAAACCATATGATCATCTCAATAGATGCAGGAAAAGATTTTGAGAAAATTCAACATCCATTTATGATAAAAACTCTGCAGAGTGTGGGCATAGAGGGAAACTACCTCAACCTTATAAAGGCCATATATGACAAACCCACAGCAAACAGCATTCTCAATGGTGAAAAACTGAAAGCGTTTCCTCTAAGATCAGGAACAAGACGAGGATGTCCACTCTCACCACTACTATTCAACATAGTTTTGGAAGTCCTAGCCATGGCAATCAGAGAAGAAAAAGAAATAAAAGGAATACAAAAAGGAAAAGAAGAAGTAAAATTGTCACTGTTTGCAGATGACATCATATCATAGGTAGAGAATCCTAAAGATGCCACCAGAAAACCACTGGAGCTAATCAATGAATTTGGTAAAGTTGCAGGATACAAAATTAATGCACAGAAATTGCTTGCATTCCTATACACTAACAATGAAAGAACAGAAAGAGAAATTAAGGAAACAATCCCATTACCACTGCAACAAAAAGAATAAACTACCTAGGAATAAACCTACCTAAGGAAGTAAAAGACCTGTACTCAGAAAACTATACGACACTGATGAAAGAAATCAAAGATGATATAAACAGATGGAGACATATACCATGTTCTTGGATTAGAAGAATCAATATTGTGAAAATGACTATACTACCCAAAGCAATCTACAGATTCAATGCAATCCCTATCAAAATACCTTTGGCATTTTCTACAGAACTAGAAAAAAAATCTTAAAATTTGTAGGGAGACACAAAAGACCCCGGATAGCCAAAGCAGCCTTGAGGGGAAAAAAAAAGAGCTGGAGTAATCAGACTTCCAGACTTCAGACTATATTACAAAGCTACAGTAATCAAGATGATATGGTACTGACACAAAAACAGAAATAGAGATTAATAGAACAGGATAGGGCTTCCCTGGTGGCGCAGTGGTTGAGAATCTGCCTGCTAATGCAGGGAACACGGGTTCGAGCCCTGGTCTGGGAGGATCCCACATGCCGCGGAGCGGCTGGGCCCGTGAGCCATAATTACTGAGCCTGCGCGTCTGGAGCCTGTGCTCCGCAACAAGAGAGGCCGCGATAGTGAGAGGCCCGCGCACAGCGATGAAGAGTGACCCCCACTTGCCACAACTAGTGAAAGCCCTCGCACAGAAACGAAGACCCAACATAGCCATAAATTAAAAATAAATAAATAAATAAAAATTTAAAAAAATAGAACAGGATAGAAAGCACAGAGATAAACCCACGTACATATGGTTAACTAATCTATGACAAAGGAGGCAAGGGTATACAATGGAGAAAAGACAGTGTCTTCAGTAAGTGGTGCTGGGAAAACTGGACAGCTACATGTAAAAGAATGAAATTAGAACTCTCCCTAACACCATACACAAAAATAAACTCAAAATGGATTAGAGACCTAAATGTAAGACCAGCCACTATAAAACTCTTAGAGGAAAACATAAGCAGAACAGTCTATGACATAAATCACAGCAAGATCCTTTTTGACCCACCTTCTAGGGAAATGGAAATAAAAACAAAAATTTAAAAAATGGTACCTAATGAAACTTAAAATCTTTTGCACAGCAAAGGAAAACATAAGCAAGATGAAAAGACAACCATCAGAATGGGAGAAAATATTTTCAAATGAAGCAAATGGCAAAGGATTAATCTCCAAAAAGCAGCTCATGTAGCTCAATATCACAAAACCAAACAACCCAATCCAAAAATGGGCAGAAGACCTAAATAGACATTTCTACAAAGAAGATATACAGTTTCCCAACAAACACATGAAAGGATGCTGAACATCACTAATCATTAGAGAAATGCAAATCAAAACTACAGTGAGATATCACCTCACACCAGTCAGAATGGCCGTCATCAAAAAATCTACAAACAGTAAATGCTGGAGAGGCATTTATTGGAAAAAAGGGAACCCTCTTGCACTGTTGGTGGGAATGTAAATTGATATAGCTACTAGGGAGAACGGTATGGGGGTTCCTTAAAAACTAAAAATAGAAAAACCGTACAACCCAGCAATCCCACTACTGGACATTTACCCTGAGAAAACCATAATTCAAAAAGAGTCATGTACCACAATGTTCATTGTAGCTCTATTTACAATAGCCAGGACATGGAAGCAACCTAAGTGTCCATCAACACATAACTGCATAAAGAAGATGTGGCACATATATACAATGGAACATTATTCAGCCATAAAAAGAAACGAAATTGAGTTATTTGTAGTGAGGTGGATGGATCTAGAGTCTGTCCTACAGAGTGAAGTAAGTCAGAAAGAGAAAAACAAATACCGTATGCTAACACATATATATGGAATCTAAAAGAAAAAAGTTTATGAAGAACCTAGGGGCAGGAAAGGATTAAGGACACAGACATAGAGAAAGGACTTGAGGACACGGGGAGGGGGAAGGGTAAGCTGGGACAAAGTGAGAGAGTGGTATGGACATATATACACTACCAAATGTAAAATTGATAGCTACTGGGAAGCAGCCACATAGCACAGGGAGATCAGCTCGGTGCTTTGTGACCACCTAAAGGGGTGGGATAAGGGAGTGAGAGGGAAGTGCAAGAGGGAGGGGATATGGTGTTATATGTATACGTATAGCTGATTCACTTTTTCATACAGCAGAAACTGACACACAATTGTAAAGCAATTATACTCCAATAAAGATGTAAAAGAAAAAAAAAAAGAAAGCCCAGAGACAAACCTACACACCTATGGTCCACTAATCTATGACAAAGGAGGCAAGGATATACAATGGAGAAAAGACAGTCTCTTCAATAAGTGGTGCTGGGAAAAATGGACAACTACACGTAAAAGAATGAAATTAGAACACTCCCTAACACCATACACAAAAAATAAACTCAAAATGGATTAGAGACCGAAATGTTAGACCGGACACTATAAAACTCATAGAGGAAAACATAGGAAGAATATTCTTTGACATAAATCACAGCAAGATCTTTTTTGATCCACCTCCTAGAGTAATGGAATAAAAAACAAAAATAAACAAATGGGAGCAAATGAAACCTAAAACCTTTTGGAAAGCAAAGGAAACTACAAAGACGACGAAAAGACAACCCTCAGAATGGGAGAAAATATTTGCAAACGAATCAATGGACAAAGGATTAATCTCCAATATATATAAACAGCTCATGCAGCTCAACAGTAAAAAAAACAAACAACCCAATCCAAAAATGGGCAGATGTCGTAAATAGACATTTGTCCCAAGAAGACATACAGATGGCCAAGAAGCACATGAAAAGCTGCTCAACATCACTAATTATTAGAGAAATATAAACCAAAACTACAATGAGGTATTACCTCACACAAGTTAGAATGGGCATCATCAGAAAATCTACAAACAAAAAATGCTGGAGAGGGTGTGGAGAAAAGGGAACCCTCTTACACTATTTGTGGGAATGTAAATTGATACAGTCACTGTGGAGAACAGTATGGAGGTTCCTTAAAAAACTAAAAATAGAATTACCATATGCCCCAGCAATCCCACTACTGGGCATATACCCAGAGAAAACCATAATTCAAAAAGACACATTCACCACAATGTTCATTGCAGCACTATTTACAATAGCCAGGTCATGGAAGCAACCTAAATGCCCATAGATAGACAAATGGAAAATATGTGGTACATATATAAAATGGAATATTACTCAGTCATAAAAAGGAATGAAATTGGGTCACTTGTAAAGACATGGATAGATCTAGAGACTGTCATACAGAGTGAAGTAAGTCAGAAAAAGAAAAACAAATATCGTATATTAACGCATACATGTGGAACCTAGAAAAATGGTACAGATGAACTGGTTTGCAAGGCAGAAATAGAGACACAGATGTAGAGAACAAATGTATGGTCACCAAGGGGGGAAAGTGGCAGGGTGGTGGTGGTGGGATGAATTGCGAGCCTGGGATTGACATATATACACTTATATGTATAAAATAGATAACCAATAAGAGCCTGCTGTATAAAAAAATGAATAAAATAAAATTTAAAAATTATAAAATAATATTTAAAAACATAAAACACAAAAAAACGTTCTGTCCTTCCCATAGACGTATTTATATGAATGAATTATTCCCATGCTTATATCCATAAATACAAAAAGAGGAATAAAACCTACCTTGAACCAAAAAAGAAAAAAAAAACAGAACCCACTGGTCATACAGAGGAAAACCCTATCAGGGCACTTGCTCCAGTGGTAAACATTCTGAAGTTAGTCAGAGGTGGGGAATCGTCTCCCATGCAGCCAGCAGCTCCCCCGCAAGGAGCGTCCTCATTGCAAAGCTGGGGGACCGTGAGGAGGTGTCTCTGAGTAAACGTGAGCTGAGCCTCAGGCCAGCTGCTGCTGAACTTTTCCCACCCTTCCCAGGTAAAACACCTGAATGTGTGCAAAGACTTTAAAGCCTAGAGGAAAGGGCTTGGAGTCACACCAGCGACAGCACGCAGGCCGACTTGGTGCCTGCAGGCCAGCCAGGATGGTCCTGGCCCCGGGCGCTCTTCTGGAAGCTTTCCATTTCCCTGACTGAGGTACCCCTCCTGTCCCGGTCCCCACTGCTTTTTTCCTTCCTCACCTCTGCCCGGGGAGAAATTCCAGCAGCAGGTATGGGTGACACATCATCTTCTTTAGCAGGTGGCAGCCCGGCAACTCCTGCAGAAAGTCCAGCAGAGCCCCACTCACACGGGGCCACTCATAGAGCCCTGGGCCCTACTCCCTCCCACCAGCACAACCCCGAGACTGCTGACGGGGCAGAGAATATGGCGTCAGGCACAGCTGCAGAGGCTTTTGCTGCCTGGAGGGGTGTTTATATTGACCTCAACCCAGGCACACCTGGGAAGGGCTGGCCGGCCAGGTCAGGCTGCCCAGGTCAGCCAATCCTCGCCCCTCAGGGGCTCAGAGTTGCAGATAATGGGCCTTGCTGCACCGGCCAGATCCAAGGAACAGGTGTAGGGTCCCGAGAGTCAGGATAGACAAGGGGTGGCAGCCCTGGCTTGTTTTCCAATCATTTTATCTGGTCCATGAGTGGAAGACAACTTCAAGAAGACCCTCTCCTAATGAGAGGAACCCAGGAGTCAGGGAGAGGAGGGTTGGTGGGTGGAGACAGATGCCTGGTGCCCCAGCTGCAGTGGAAGCCCCTGGAAGACCAGGTGGAGGGAGGCTGCACAGAGTGAAGCCTAGGGTCACAGACATGTCGGAGCTGCTGTTTGTTAGTTCAAGCCCTGCTCTGAGGTGCTCTGTGTCAGCTCTGAGCGACAGGTGTGCTGGCGGTGCTCTGCAATGAGGGCTATGTGCACGGTTCCTGTGTGCCCAGCTCTGCCGGGGTACCTGTCCAAGGGAGCTCCATATCCAGGGAGGGGCCTGCCCACGAGAGCCCCGTGAGCTGCTGGGTACCTGCCCAGGTGAGCTCCATATCCTGGTAGGGGCCTGCCCACGAGAGCCCCGTGAGCTGCTGGGTACCTGCCCAGGTGAGCTCCATATCCTGGGAGGGGCCTGACCACGAGAGCCCCGTGGGCTGCTGGGTACCTGCCCAGGTGAGCTCCATATCCTGGGAGGGGCCTGACAATGAGAGCCCCATGGGCTGCGGGGTACCTGCACAGGTGAGCTCCATATCCTGGGAGGGGCCTAACCACGAGAGCCCCGTGGGCTGCTGGCTACCTGCACAGGTGAGCTCCATATCCTGGGAGGGGCCTGACCATGAGAGCCCCGTGGGCTGCTGGGGACCTGGTAAAGGACGCCAGGACAGTCAGTGAAGCCACAGAGGATATACATCCAGTAGTTCCTAATTCCTACACCCTGCTGGCCATTCTACCATCCACCAGGACATGGTATTCTGTATTAGACTTCAATGATGCCTTTTTCTGTATTCCATTAGTCCCAGAGTCACAAGAAATTTTGGCTGTGAGTGGCAGGACTCAACATACAACAAAAACAATACTGCTTGGCCGTCCTGCCCCAGGGGTTCAAAAATTCCCACACCATCTTTGGGGAAACGTTAGCTAAAACCCTAAAAGATCTACCTCTGGAGAAGTGAACCCTCCTTCAATATGCAGACGACATTCTGGGCTTCCCTGGTGGCGCAGTGGTTGAGAATCTGCCTGGCAATGCAGGGGACACAGGTTCGAGCCCTGGTCTGAGAAGATCCCATATGCCGCGGAGCAACTAGGCCCATGAGCCACAATTACTGAGCCTGCGCTTCTGGAGCCTGTGCTCCACAATAAGAGAGGCTGCGATAGTGAGAGGCCCGCGCACCGCGATGAAGAGTGGCCCCCGCTTGCCGCAACTAGAGAAAGCCCTCGCACAGAAACAAAGACACAACACAGCCATAAATAATAAATAAATAACTTTTAAAAAAATATGCAGACGACATTCTGATCGCCAGCCCTACTAAGGAGGCCTCTGGACTACCTAGCCAATAAAAGATAGAAGGTGTCCAAGAAAAAGGCTCAAATATCACAGACTAAGGTGACCTGCCTGGGCTTCATTCTCACAGAAGATCGGAGAAGCCCATCCCAGGAAAGGGAAGAAGCCATTTGCAGCCTCACCCTTCCTAAAACTAGAAGACAGCTTAGGGGTTCCTGGGGAGACTGGGGTTTGCTGCATCTGGATCCCTAACTACAGTCTAATACCTGGGCCTCTATATGAAACACTGAAAGGAAAAGATGATGATCCTTTTGAATAGAATCCAGAAGCGGCCTTTCAAGAATGGAAAGAGCAGTCAATTCAGACCCTTGCCCTGGACCTCCCTAATTTAGCTAAACCCTTTGACCTTTACATTCCTGGTCGAAGGCGAATCGCCCTTGGAGTTTTAGTGTCAAAACTGGGACCACTTGAAATGGAACAACGCAAGAATGCCCTCCAGGCATTGGCCAGCCACCCCATCCGACCAGGATACTGGGGGTATCTAAAAACCTGGAAATGAGCAGCCCGCAAGGCCAGCTCCCTCCTAAGGGTAAAGGACGCCACTTGGTGATCCTAAACACCCACCATGCCCTGAAGTTGCAGGGATCGCTCCGTGGGCACAATGACCTCGAGTGAGGAGGCCCTCCAACTCCAACCTCCAGAGAGACAACCTGGGACAAAAGGCCCCCATGACGACTCATGTGACCATCACTTGACCTGGAGCTTCTCTCAGAAAACCACAAGAGTGTGCCCCAAAGGAACAGACTATTGCTTGCAGGACTTACTGCACCCAGAGCGGAGCTAATAAACCTGGCAGGGGACCCGTAAATAACGCTGCCACCATAGAAAAGCCTACAGACACCACGGTGACGGCGGCCAATGAGACCAGATGTACTCCTGGTTACTTCAAAAGGGCGGTGACTGAGTGGCCATCATGGTCCTGGATCACCACCGGCCCTGGACTGTCTGGGAGTTGAGCAGGCAGGGCTCTGAAACCTGGTGCTGTTTGTACGTTAATTCAGTGGCCTAACTGAAGAAAGCACAGACTACTGGTCAGAGCATCTAGGCTGGCAGAAACCGTCAGCCTAAGGGGGCCGAACCAATGTGGAGCAGGGTAAAACCGGCCCCCCCAGCGTCCCTGTGCATCTCTTTCCTGGACCCTTAAAGGTCATTAGAATCTATAAAACTTCCAACGCTGGTGCTCAAGCAGACGAGCAGTGAGGGAGGAGGCCTCGGGACAATCAACCTCACCTGGAGGCTGCTGGGGAGAAGTCCTGCCCCTCCCCCCGGGTATGAGGATACCCAACTCAGCACGAAGCATTTACAGAAGAGGTGTCTGCACCCTCAGCGCCCCAAGAATGTGGAATGGGACAAGAGGCAGAGGAGGGGTTTGTCACCGGCAAAGCCCATTAAAAATTCCTGGGAGATAAAAATAGAATCTGGGCAATAAAATAAAGTCTAACCTTTTTTTCCTTTGTGCTTTTTCTAATTTCACTTGTTCCTAGGTTTCCACAGGCAGAGGTCCCACACCTGGCACTTCAGACCCGATTTCCTAGTGCAAAATGGCTGGGCCGACACCTCAGCTCTCGGGGCCCTGTGCAGACTCCGCCACATAGAGCCTGAGCTCCAGCCAACCCAGACCTCGAGAGCTCCGCCCCATCCCTCCTGCTGACGCTGACGGGATCCCTACACAGCAGCCCGGCCCACAGCCCGCGGGGGAGCGCACGCTCTCACCTCTCCATTCTCTGATCAAAATATAAAGTTTTCCTTTGCTTCTGAACCAAACTCAGTCTCGATCTGTTGGCTCCAATGACACTGGGCAGGGGGACCCTTGTTGGGGCCGACTCTGCAGGATCAGTAACAGAATTTGAGAACATTGTAACTTCAATGAACAGATGTGTGAGCCAAATATTGTAACTTCAATGAACATATGTGTGAGCCAAATATTGTAACTTCAATGAACAGATGTGTGAGCCAAACTGTAGTTAACATAGAGCAGTGTATAAGGCTCGTGTAAAATAAGGTATTTCTAACACTTCCATTTGATATTTCCATCACTTTATTATAAGCAAGTTCAGTGGAGGGGTTTGTCGTATTTGTCAGGTCAACATTAGAGAAATGCAGTGATTTCTTTCCAAGGATGTGGATCTACTAATCTTGGCTGAAGTTTCAATCTTGTTTTGAATGATTTTCCATTGAAAATGATACCTCTCTTTCAGCTCCTAGATTTCTGAGAAGTATAAAATCTTGTATTTTTTTATTACCAAAGGGGAAAGGTGGGAGGAGGGATAAATTAACAGTTTCGGATTAACATATACACACTGCTATGTATAAAATATATCATCAACAAGAAACTGCTGTATAGCACAGGGAACTATACTCAATATTTTGTAATAACCCCTAAGGGGAAATAATCTGAAAAACAATAGATATCTATATCGACATCATCTATCAACTACAGATAAAATGGAAACTAAAGGAGGCCGATGGTGAGCGTTTCTGACCATGAAGACTTCAATCCTCTAAAGTTCGGACTCTGCCTACAGCCCAGTCCCTTAATGAACATACATGTACCAGTAGCTTAAAAATTCCCAAGATTGGGGTTCGGGGAGACACTGATTTGAAAAAATCCCTGGTGTTCTCCTTACATACATGGGAGCTTTCCTACAGCTAAAACATGCCTGTGACACCCAGAAGATGGTACACGGTTGGATCAGGAAGATTTTGGAAAAGGCACCTCATCTCCTAATCCCCTGGTTGTCGGGTTAACCCCTCCAGCCTCTTTCCTAACATTTTCCACACTTGAGGATGTCAGCACCTTCAACATCCTGTTGCACAGACTTTGGAATTTGTCCAGAGGATGAAGGGGAAGGAGGAGAAACAATGAGAGACAAGCCCTAGATGTTCAGACAGGCACAGGTCACTCTAATTTCAAATCAGAAAGAAGAATTAAACACAGGCTCAGCCTGCCCCACGGAACCAGTATAAGGCCTAAAGGAATCCTGCGGTTTTGCAGCCAGCTCACAAAAAAGCGAGTTTAAAAATGGAGCTCAGGGGCACTGCAATTCACAAACATGCAGAATTATAAATGATCACTCTCGTCCAAAAATATATTGAGGGAAGGCAACAAAGACGATTTGAAAGCAAGGCAGAATTGCAGGAAACAAATTTCAGGAGGTAGATTCGAATCGCCTTTAAAGCACATGAAAAGCGGTAAAACGTCGACAATGATGCCCTTGGCCAAAGAGGGCGAACACATTTTTTCCTGAATATACTCAGGAAAAAAGGCATACGCCTTTTTTCACCAACCAAGCAAGCCAGAAATGCAAATGAGCACTACAAAGAAGTCTCACTTCCCAGGGTTCAAAAGGGCCATTCTAAAAGAGTGTAAAACCCAGAAATGCAGGACAGGCCAGGGAGAAAAGGGAGCCTTGTTAGGCTGATGGGCGGGATGTAATTTGCCAACGGCCACTCTGGAGAAGTGTATGGTGTTTCCTAAAACATCTAAAAAACACAGCTAGAGAGCATAGGGCACTTCCACTCATGGGCGTATAAACTGGGAAAAATAAAAATCAAAAAGACACAGGTACCCCAAAGTTTAGGGCTGCTCTGTTTACAAGAACCTCCATTTCAGTACACCATTAATATGCCAGGATAGAGAAAAATGGATAAAGAAGTTGTGCTAATATGTACAATGGAATACCACTCAGCCATGAAATCAATGTCATACGGCTAATAGCAGCATGATGAGTGGATTCAAGTACAATGTTTCTAAGTGAAATAAGTCACACAGAAAAAGATACTTATCATAAGATATCACTTATACAGGGAATGTAAAAACAGCTACACTTGAACTGAATTACAAAACAGAACAGAGTCACATGTTTAGAAAACACACTATGGCTGCTTAACGGGAAAGGTGAGGTGGGGTGATGCATAAAACAAGGGTTTCAAATTAGCTCAGACACGGTTCCATATACCCAATATGTAATAGACAAGTCCTACCCCTTGCTCAGAGAACTGGACTCAACACTCCCTATTCACGGCACAAGAATATATCTGACTAGTAAGAATCTTAAAACCTATGTATTGATATCTCTCTGTAAGTGAGTCAAGTGGGTGTAAAGCAGCATAAACACAGCAGTGAAAATCAGCTAAACCCCAATCTAAAAATAAATTACAAAAAAAACCCAACAAATAAAAGGAAAGAGAGAGAAATTAGTAAAAATTTCGTTCAGGGGCAGTGAAGCAACCTGGATTGACCATATCTAGACCCACGGCTGGGTTACACATAAGGCTGGACACTCTTGGGGCAGAGAGGATTGGTGAGGTTGGGTGAGCAGACGCAGACCCTTTAAAGTAATACAGCGTGGTACCCATCCCACGGGTCCCAAATCTCCAGGTTCAAGGGCATCTTCCTACATCGAAAACATGCATGAGAAACCCAGAAGATGATACACGGTGTGATCGGGAAAGGATTCTAAAACGCACCTCATTTCTCATCTCCTACTGCTCGGGATAGCCATTCCAGCCACTTTACTAGCAACCTCCCTCCTTGGAGAATCAGCACCTTTAACCTCCTGTTCCGTACAGGTTGCAATTTGTCCTGAGGATGAATGGGAAGAGTGGGAACCAAAGAGAGACTAGCTCTAGGTGTTGGGACAGGCACATGCTACTCTATTTTCCCATGAGGAAGAAGAATTAACCACAGGCTCAGCCTGCCGCCTGGGACCAGAATAGGGCCTGAAGCAATCCTGTGCTTTTGCGGCCAGCTCCCAAGAAAGCGAGTTGAAAAATGGAGCTCAGAGGCACTGCAATTCACAAACCTGCAGACTTATAAATGATGACTCTAGTCCACAAATATATTGAGGGAAAACAACGAAGAGGATTTGAAAGCAAGGCAGAATTGCAGGAAACAGATTTCAGGAGGGAGATTCGAATCGCCTTTAATGCACAGGAAAAGCGGCAAAACCTCGACAATGATGCCCTTGACCAAAAAGGACGTATGCGTTTTTTCCTGAATATATTCAGGAAAAAACGCATACGCCCTTTTTGGCCAACCAAGCAACCTGGAAAGGCAAATCAGCGCTACAAAGAAGTCTCGCTTCCCATCGGTCAAAAGGGCCATGCTGAATAAAGTGTCAAAACCAGAAATGCAAGAGAGGCCATGGAGAAACGGGAGCCTGGCTACGCTGATGGGCGGGATGTAAATTGCCAACAGCCACTCTGGAGAAGTGCACGGTGTGTCCTGAAACATCTAAAAAACTCAGCTTAGGGAGCATAGGGCACTTCCACTCATGGGCGTATAAATTGGGAAAACTAAAAATCAGCAAGACACAGGCACCCCAAAGTTTAGGGCTGCTCTGTTGACAAGAATCTCCACTTCGTTACACCTTAAATATCCCAGGAAAGAGAAAAATGGATAAAGAAGTTGTGGTCCTTATGTACAATGGAATATCACTCAGCCATGAAATCAACGTCATAAGGCTAGTAGCAGCAAGATGAGTGGATTTAGGTAGGACGATTCTAAGTGAAATAAGTCACACAGAAAAAGATACTTATCATAAGATATCACTTATAGAGGGAATATAAAAACCGCTACCCTTGAACTGAAATACAAAACAGAATAGAGTCACACGTTTAGAATACACACTATGGCTGCTTAACGGGAAAGGTGAGGTGGGGTGATGCATAAAACAAGGGTTTCAAATTATCTGAGATACCGTTCCATAAACCCAATATGTAATAGACAAGACCTACTCCTTGCTCAATGAATTGGACTCAACACCCCCTATTCACCGCCCAAGAATATATCTGACTAGTAAGAATCTTAAAACCTATGCATTGATATCTCTCTGTAAGTGAGTCACGTGGGTGTAAAGCGGCAAAAACACAGCAGTGAAAAGCAGGTAAACCCCATTATAAAAATCAATTACTTTTAAAAACCCGTGAAAGAAAGACAGTGAAAGAGAGAGAAATTCTTACAAAATTCGTTCAGGGGCTGTGATGCCACCTGGATTGACCATATCTAGACCCACAGCTGATTGAGACATAAGGGTGGACACTCTTGGGGCTGAGAGGTTTGGTGAGGTTGGGTGAGCAAACGCAGACCCTTTAAAGTAATACTGCGTGGTACCCATCCCATGGGTCCCAAATCTCCAGGTTCAAGGGCATCTTCCTACATCGAAAACATGCATGAGAAACCCAGAAGATGGTACACCGTGTGATCGGGAAAGGTTTCTAAGACACACCTCATTTCTCATCTCCTTGTGCTCGGGTTCGCCATTCCAGCCGCTTTATTAGCAATCTCCCTCCTTGGAGAATCAGCACCTTTAACCTCCTGTTCCGTACAGGTTGCAATTCGTCCTGAGGATGAACGGGAAGAGGGGGAACCAATGAGAGACTAGCTCTAGGTGTTGGGACAGGCACAGGTCACTCTATTTTCCCATCAGGAAGAAGAATTAACCACAGGCTCAGCCTGCCTTCTGGGACGAGAATAGGGCGTGAAGCAATCCTGCGCTTTTGCGGCCAGCTCCCAAGAAAGCGAGTTGAAAAATGGAGCTCAGGGACACTGCAATTCACAAACCTGCAGACTTATAAATGATGACTCTCGTCCACAAATATATTGACGGAAGGCAACGAAGAGGATTTGAAAGCAAGGCAGAATTGCAGGAAACAGATTTAAGGAGGGAGATTCGAAACGCCTTTAAAGCACAGGAAAAGCGGCAAAACCTCGACAATGATGCCCTTGGCCAAAAAGGGCCTATGCGTTTTTTCCTGAATATATTCAGGAAAAAACGCATAGGCCCTTTTTGGCCCACCAAGCAACCTGGAAAGGCAAATCAGCGCTACAAAGAAGTCTCGCTTCCCATCGGTCAAAAGGGCCATGCTGAATAAAGTGTCAAAACCAGAAATGCAGGACAGGCCATGGAGAAACGGGAGCCTGGCTACGCTGATGGGCGGGATGTAAATTGCCAACAGCCACTCTGGAGAAGTGCACGGTGTGTCCTGAAACATCTAAAAAACTCAGCTTAGGGAGCATAGGGCACTTTCACTCATGGGCGTATAAATTGGGACTACTAAAAATCAGAAAGACACAGGCACCCCAAAGTTTTGGGCTGCTCTGTTGACAAGAACCTCCACTTCGTTACACCTTAAATATCCCAGGAAAGAGAAAAATGGATAAAGAAGTTGTGGTCCTTATGTACAATGGAATATCACTCAGCCATGAAATCAACGTCATAAGGCTAGTAGCAGCATGAGGAGTGGATTTAGGTACGACGATTCTAAGTGAAATAAGTCACACAAAAAAAGACACTTGTCATAAGATATCACTTATAGAGGGAATGTAAAAACCGCTACCCTTGAACTGAATTACAAAACAGAATAGAGTCACACGTTTAGAAAACACACTATGGCTGCTTAACGGGAAAGGTGAGGTGGGGTGATGAATAAAACAAGGGTTTCAAATTAGCTCAGATACCGTTCCATAAACCCAATAAGTAATAGACAAGCCCTACTCCTTGCTCAATGAATTGGACTCAACACCCCCTATTCACCGCCCAAGAATATATCTGACTAGTAAGAATCTTAAAACCTATGTATTGATAACTCTCTGTAAGTGGGTCAAGTGGGTGTAAAGCGGCAAAATCACAGCAGTGAAAAGCAGGTAAACCCCATTATAAAAATCAATTACTTTTAAAAAGCCGTGAAACAAAGACAGTGAAAGAGAGAGAAATTCTTACAAAATTCGTTCAGGGGCTGTGATGCCACCTGGATTGGCCATATCTAGACTCACAGCTGATTGAGACATAAGGGTGGACACTCTTGGGGCTGAGAGGTTTGGTGAGGTTGGGTGAGCAAACGCAGACCCTTTAAAGTAATACTGCGTGGTACCCATCCCATGGTTCCCAAATCTCCAGGTTCAAGGGCATCTTCCTACATCGAAAACATGCATTAGAAACCCAGAAGATGGTACACCGTGTGATCGGGAAAGGTTTCTAAGACACACCTCATTTCTCATCTCCTTGTGCTCGGGTCGCCATTCCAGCCGCTTTATTAGCAATCTCCCTCCTTGGAGAATCAGCACCTTTAACCTCCTGTTCCGTACAGGTTGCAATTCGTCCTGAGGATGAACGGGAAGAGGGGGAACCAATGAGAGACTAGCTCTAGGTGTTGGGACCGGCACAGGTCACTCTATTTTCCCATCAGGAAGAAGAATTAACCACAGGCTCAGCCTGCCTTCTGGGACGAGAATAGGGCGTGAAGCAATCCTGCGCTTTTGCGGCCAGCTCCCAAGAAAGCGAGTTGAAAAATGGAGCTCAGGGGCACTGCAATTCACAAACCTGCAGACTTATAAATGATGACTCTCGTCCACAAATATATTGACGGAAGGCAACGAAGAGGATTTGAAAGCAAGGCAGAATTGCAGGAAACAGATTTAAGGAGGGAGATTCGAAACGCCTTTAAAGCACAGGAAAAGCGGCAAAACCTCGACAATGATGCCCTTGGCCAAAAAGGGCCTATGCGTTTTTTCCTGAATATATTCAGGAAAAAACGCATAGGCCCTTTTTGGCCCACCAAGCAACCTGGAAAGGCAAATCAGCGCTACAAAGAAGTCTCGCTTCCCATCGGTCAAAAGGGCCATGCTGAATAAAGTGTCAAAACCAGAAATGCAGGACAGGCCATGGAGAAACGGGAGCCTGGCTACGCTGATGGGCGGGATGTAAATTGCCAACAGCCACTCTGGAGAAGTGCACGGTGTGTCCTGAAACATCTAAAAAACTCAGCTTAGGGAGCATAGGGCACTTCCACTCATGGGCGCATAAATTGGGAAAACTAAAAATCAGCAAGACACAGGCACCCCAAAGTTTAGGGCTGCTCTGTTGACAACAACCTCCACTTCGTTACACCTTAAATATCCCAGGAAAGAGAAAAATGGATAAAGAAATTGTGGTCCTTATGTACAATGGAATATCACTCAGCCATGAAATCAACGTCATAAGGCTAGTAGCAGCATGATGAGTGGATTTAGGTACGACGATTCTAAGTGAAATAAGTCACACAGAAAAAGACACTTATCATAAGATAAGACTTATAGAGGGAATGTAAAAACCGCTACCCTTGAACTGAATTACAAAACAGAATAGAGTCACACGTTTAGAAAACACACTATGGCTGCTTAACGGGAAAGGTGAGGTGGGGTGATGCATACAGCAAGGGTTTCAAATTAGCTCAGATACCGTTCCATAAACCCAATATGTAATAGACAAGCCCTACTCCTTGCTCAATGAATTGGACTCAACACCCCCTATTCACCGCCAAGAATATATCTGACTAGTAAGAATCTTGAAACCTATGCATTGATATCTCTCTGTAAGTGAGTCAAGTGGGTGTAAAGCGGCAAAATCACAGCAGTGAAAAGCAGGTAAACCCCATTATAAAAATCAATTACTTTTAAAAACCCGTGAAACAAAGACAGTGAAAGAGAGAGAAATTCTTACAAAATTCGTTCAGCGGCTGTAATGCCACCTGGATTGACCATATCTAGACCCACAGCTGATTGAGACATAAGGGTGGACACTCTTGGGGCTGAGAGGTTTGGTGAGGTTGGGTGAGCAAACGCAGACCCTATAAAGTAATACTGCGTGGTACCCATCCCATGGGTCCCAAATCTCCAGGTTCAAGGGCATCTTCCTACATCGAAAACATTCATGAGAAACCCAGAAGATGGTACACCGTGTGATCGGGAAAGGTTTCTAAAACGCACCTCATTTCTCATCTCCTTGTGCTCGGGTTCGCCATTCCAGCCGCTTTACTAGCAATCTCCCTCCTTGGAGAATCAGCACCTTTAACCTCCTGTTCCGTACAGGTTGCAATTTGTCCTGAGGATGAACGGGAAGAGGGGGAATCAAAGAGAGACTAGCTCTAGGTGTTGGGACAGGCACAGGTCACTCTATTTTCCCCTCAGGAAGAAGAATTAACCACAGGCTCAGCCTGCCGCCTGGGACCAGAATAGGGCCTGAAGCAATCCTGCGCTCTTGCGGCCAGCTCCCAAGAAAGCGAGTTGAAAAATGGAGCTCAGGGGCACTGCAATTCACAAACCTGCAGACTTATAAATGATGACTCTCGTCCACAAATATATTGAGGGAAGGCAACGAAGAGGATTTGAAAGCAAGGCAGAATTGCAGGAAACAGATTTCAGGAGGGAGATTCGAATCGCCTTTAAAGCACAGGAAAAGCGGCAAAACCTCGACAATGATGCCGTTTTTGGCCAACCAAGCAACCTGGAAAGGCAAATCAGCGGTACAAAGAAGTCTCGCTTCCCATCGGTCAAAAGGGCAATGCTGAATAAAGTGTCAAAACCGGAAATGCAGGACAGGCCATGGAGTAACGGGTGCCTTGCTACGCTGATGGGCGGGATGTAAATTGCCAACAGCCACTCTGGAGAAGTGCACGGTGTGTCCTGAAAAATCTAAAAAACTCAGCTTAGGGAGCATAGGGCACTTTCACTCATGGGCGTATAAATTGGGACTACTAAAAATCAGAAAGACACAGGCACCCCAAAGTTTTGGGCTGCTCTGTTGACAAGAACCTCCACTTCGTTACACCTTAAATATCCCAGGAAAGAGAAAAATGGATAAAGAAGTTGTGGTCCTTATGTACAATGGAATATCACTCAGCCATGAAATCAACGTCATAAGGCTAGTAGCAGCATGATGAGTGGATTTAGGTACGACGATTCTAAGTGAAATAAGTCACACAGAAAAAGACACTTATCATAAGATATCACTTATAGAGGGAATGTAAAAACCGCTACCCTTGAACTGAATTACAAAACAGAATAGAGTCACACGTTTAGAAAACACACTATGGCTGCTTAACGGGAAAGGTGAGGTGGGGTGATGCATAAAACAAGGGTTTCAAATTATCTCAGATACCGTTCCATAAACCCAATATGTAATAGACAAGCCCTACTCCTTGCTCAATGAATTGGACTCAACACCCCCTATTCAACGCCCAAGAATATATCTGACCAGTAAGAAGCTTGAAACCTATGCATTGATATCTGTCTATAAGTGAGTCAAGTGGGTGTAAAGCGGCAAAATCACAGCAGTGAAAAGCAGGTAAACCCCATTATAAAAATCAATTACTTTAAAAAACACGTGAAACAAAGACAGTGAAAGAGAGAGAAATTCTTACAAAATTCGTTCAGGGGCTGTCATGCCACCTGGATTGACCATATCTAGACCCACATCTAATTGAGACATAAGGGTGGACACTCTTGGGGCTGAGAGGTTTGGTGAGGTTGGGTGAGCAAACGCAGACTCTTTAAAGTAATACTGCGTGGTACCCATCCCATGGGTCCCAAATCTCCAGGTTCAAGGGCATCTTCCTACATCGAAAACATGCATGAGAAACCCAGAAGATGGTACACCGTGTGATCGGGAAAGGTTTCTAAAACGCACCTCATTTCTCATCTCCCTGTTCTCGGGTTCGCCATTCCAGCCGCTTTACTAGCAATCTCCCTCCTTGGAGAATCAGCACCTTTAACCTCCTGTTCCGTACAGGTTGCAATTTGTCCTGAGGATGAACGGAAAGAGGGGGAACCAATGAGAGACTAGCTCTAGGTGTTGGGACAGGCACAGGTCACTCTAATTTCCCATCAGGAAGAAGAATTAACCACAGGCTCAGCCTGCCGCCTGGGACGAGAATAGGACCTGAAGCACTCCTGCGCTTTTGCGGCCAGCTCCTAAGAAAGCGAGTTGAAAAATGGAGCTCAGGGGCATTGCAATTCACAAACCTGCAGACTTATAAATGTAGACTCTCGTCCACAAATATATTGAGGGAAGGCAACGAAGAGGATTTGAAAGCAAGGCAGAATTGCAGGAAACAGATTTCAGGAGGGAGATTCGAATCGCCTTTAAAGCACAGGAAAAGCGGCAAAACCTCGACAATGATGCCCTTGGCCAAAAAGGGCGTATGCGTTTTTTCCTGAATATATTCAGGAAAAAACGCATACGCCCTTTTTGGCCAAACAAGCAACCTGGAAAGGCAAATCAGCGCTACAAAGAAGTCTCGCTTCCCATCGGTCAAAAGGGCCATGCTGAATAAAGTGTCAAAACCAGAAATGCAGGACAGGCCATGGAGAAACGGGAGCCTGGCTACGCTGATGGGCGGGATGTAAATTGCCAACAGCCACTCTGGAGAAGTGCACGGTGTCTACTGGAACATCTACAAAACTCAGCTTAGGGAGCATAGGGCACATCCACTCATGGGCGTATAAATTGGGAAAACTAAAAATCAGAAGACACAGGCACCCCAAAATTTAGGGCTGCTCTGTTGATAAGAACCTCCACTTCGTTAAACCTTAAATATCCCAGGAAAGAGAAAAATGGATAAAGAAGTTGTGGTCCTTATGTACAATGGAATATCACTCAGCCATGAAATCAACGTCATAAGGCTAGTAGCAGCATGATGAGTGGATTTAGGTACGACGATTCTAAGTGAAATAAGTCACACAGAAAAAGACACTTATCATAAGATATCACTTATAGAGGGAATGTAAAAACCGCTACCCTTGAACTGAATTACAAAACAGAATAGAGTCACACGTTTAGAAAACACACTATGGCTGCTTAAAGGGAAAGGTGAGGTGGGGTGATGCATCAAACAAGGGTTTCAAATTATCTCAGATACCGTTCCATAAACCCAATATGTAATAGAGAAGCCCTACTCCTTGCTCAATGAATTGGACTCAACACCCCCTATTCACCGCTCAAGAATATATCTGACTAGTAAGAATCTTGAAACCTATGCTTTGATATCTCTCTGTAAGTGAGTCAAGTGGGTGTAAAGCGGCAAAATCACAGCAGTGAAAAGCAGGTAAACCCCATTATAAAAATCAATTACTTTTAAAAACCCGTGAAACAAAGACAGTGAAAGAGAGAGAAATTCTTACACAAGTCGTTCAGGGGCTGTGATGCCACCTGGATTGACCATAGCTAGACCCACAGCTGATTGAGACATAACGGTGGACACTCTTGGGGCTGAGAGGTTTGGTGAGGTTGGGTGAGCAAACGCAGACTCTTTAAAGTAATACTGCGTGGTACCCATCCCATGGGTCCCAAATCTCCAGGTTCAAGGGCATCTTCCTACATCGAAAACATGCATGAGAAACCCAGAATATGGTACACCGTGTGATCGGGAAAGGTTTCTAAAACGCACCTCATTTCTCATCTCCTTGTTCTCGGGTTCGCCATTCCAGCCGCTTTACTAGCAATCTCCTTCCTTGGAGAATCAGCACCTTTAACATCCTGTTCCGTACAGGTTGCAATTTGTCCTGAGGATGAACGGAAAGAGGGGGAACCAATGAGAGACTAGCTCTAGGTGTTGGGACAGGCACAGGTCACTCTAATTTCCCATCAGGAAGAAGAATTAACCACACGCTCAGCCTGCCGCCTGGGACGAGAATAGGACCTGAAGCACTCCTGCGCTTTTGCGGCCAGCTCCCAAGAAAGCGGGTTGAAAAATGGAGCTCAGGGGCACTGCAATTCACAAACCTGCAGACTTATAAATGTAGACTCTCGTCCACAAATATATTGAGGGAAGGCAACGAAGAGGATTTGAAAGCAAGGCAGAATTGCAGGAAACAGATTTCAGGAGGGAGATTCGAATCGCCTTTAAAGCACAGGAAAAGAGGCAAAACCTCGACAATGATGCCCTTGGCCAAAAAGGGCGTATGCGTTTTTTCCTGAATATATTCAGGAAAAAACGCATACGCCCTTTTTGGCCAACCAAGCAACCTGGAAAGGCAAATCAGCGCTACAAAGAAGTCTCGCTTCCCATCGGTCAAAAGGGCCATGCTGAATAAAGTGTCAAAACCAGAAATGCAGGACAGGCCATGGAGAAACGGGAGCCTGGCTACGCTGATGGGCGGGATGTAAATTGCCAACAGCCACTCTGGAGAAGGGCACGGTGTGTCCTGAAACATCTAAAAACTCAGCTTAGGGAGCATAGGGCACCTCCACTCATGGGCGTATAAATTGGGAAAACTAAAAATCAGCAAGACACAGTCATCCCAAAGTTTAGGGCTGCCCTGTTGACAAGAACCTCCACTTCGTTACACCTTAAATATCCCAGGAAAGAGAAAAATGGATAAAGAAGTTGTGGTCCTTATGTACAATGGAATATCACTCAGCCATGAAATCAACGTCATAAGGCTAGTAGCAGCATGATGAGTGGATTTAGGTACGACGATTCTAAGTGAAATAAGTCACACAGAAAAAGACACTTATCATAAGATATGACTTATAGAGGGAATGTAAAAACCGCTACCCTTGAACTGAATTACAAAACAGAATAGAGTCACACGTTTAGAAAACACACTATGGCTGCTTAACGGGAAAGGTGAGGTGGGGTGATGCATAAAACAAGGGTTTCAAATTATCTCAGATACCGTTCCATAAACCCAATATGTAATAGACAAGCCCTACTCCTTGCTCAATGAATTGGACTCAACACCCCCTATTCACCGCTCAAGAATATATCTGACTAGTAAGAATCTTGAAACCTATGCATTGATATCTCTCTGTAAGTGAGTCAAGTGGGTGTAAAGCGGCAAAATCACAGCAGTGAAAAGCAGGTAAACCCCATTATAAAAATCAATTACTTTTAAAAACCCGTGAAACAAAGACAGTGAAAGAGAGAGAAATTCTTACACAAGTCGTTCAGGGGCTGTGATGCCACCTGGATTGACCATATCTAGACCCACAGCTGATTGAGACTTAACGGTGGACACTCTTGGGGCTGAGAGGTTTGGTGAGGTTGGGTGAGCAAACGCAGACTCTTTAAAGTAATACTGCGTGGTACCCATCCCATGGGTCCCAAATCTCCAGGTTCAAGGGCATCTTCCTACATCGAAAACATGCATGAGAAACCCAGAATATGGTACACCGTGTGATCGGGAAAGGTTTCTAAAACGCACCTCATTTCTCATCTCCCTGTTCTCGGGTTCGCCATTCCAGCCGCTTTACTAGCAATCTCCCTCCTTGGAGAATCAGCACCTTTAACCTCCTGTTCCGTACAGGTTGCAATTTGTCCTGAGGATGAACGGAAAGAGGGGGAACCAATGAGAGACTAGCTCTAGGTGTTGGGACAGGCACAGGTCACTCTAACTTCCCCTCAAGAAGAAGAATTAACCACAGGCTCAGCCTGCCGCCTGGGACGAGAATAGGACCTGAAGCACTCCTGCGCTTTTTCGGCCAGCTCCCAAGAAAGCGAGTTGAAAAATGGAGCTCAGGGGCACTGCAATTCACAAACCTGCAGACTTATAAATGTAGACTCTCGTCCACAAATATATTGAAGGAAGGCAACGAAGAGGATTTGAAAGCAAGGCAGAATTGCAGGAAACAGATTTCAGGAGGGAGATTCGAATCGCCTTTAAAGCACAGGAAAAGCGGCAAAACCTCGACAATGATGCCCTTGGCCAAAAAGGGCGTATGCATTTTTTCCTGAATATATTCAGGAAAAAACGCATACGCCCTTTTTGGCCAACCGAGCAACCTGGAAAGGCAAATCAGCGCTACAAAGAAGTCTCGCTTCCCATCGGTCAAAAGGGCCATGCTGAATAAAGTGTCAAAACCAGAAATGCAGGACAGGCCATGGAGAAACGGGAGCCTGGCTACGCTGATGGGCGGGATGTAAATTGCCAACAGCCACTCTGGAGAAGTGCACGGTGTGTCCTGAAACATCTAAAAAACTCAGCTTAGGGAGCATAGGGCACTTCCACTCATGGGCGTATAAATTGGGAAAACTAAAAATCAGCAAGACACAGGCACCCCAAAGTTTAGGGCTGCTCTGTTGACAAGAACCTCCACTTCGTTACACCTTAAATATTCCAGGAAAGAGAAAAATGGATAAAGAAGTTGTGGTCCTTATGTACAATGGAATATCACTCAGCCATGAAATCAACGTCATAAGGCTAGTAGCAGCATGATGAGTGGATTTAGGTACGACGATTCTAAGTGAAATAAGTCACACAGTAAAAGACACTTATCATAAGATATCACTTATAGAGGGAATGTAAAAACCGCTACCCTTGAACTGAATTACAAAACAGAATAGAGTCACACGTTTAGAAAACACACTATGGCTGCTTAACGGGAAAGGTGAGGTGGGGTGATGCATAAAACAAGGGTTTCAAATTATCTCAGATACCGTTCCATAAACCCAATATGTAATAGACAAGCCCTACTCCTTGCTCAATGAATTGGACTCAACACCCCCTATTCACCGCTCAAGAATATATCTGACTAGTAAGAATCTTGAAACCTATGCATTGATATCTCTCTGTAAGTGAGTCAAGTGGGTGTAAAGCGGCAAAATCACAGCAGTGAAAAGCAGGTAAACCCCATTATAAAAATCAATTACTTTTAAAAACCCGTGAAACAAAGACAGTGAAAGAGAGAGAAATTCTTACACAAGTCGTTCAGGGGCTGTGATGCCAACTGGATTGACCATATCTAGACCCACAGCTGATTGAGACATAACGGTGGACACTCTTGGGGCTGAGAGGTTTGGTGAGGTTGGGTGAGCAAACGCAGACTCTTTAAAGTAATACTGCGTGGTACCCATCCCATGGGTCCCAAATCTCCAGGTTCAAGGGCATCTTCCTACATCGAAAACATGCATGAGAAACCCAGAATATGGTACACCGTGTGATCGGGAAAGGTTTCTAAAACGCACCTCAATTGTCATCTCCTTGTGCTTGGGTTCGCCATTCCAGCCGCTTTACTAGCAATCTCCCTCCTTGGAGAATCAGCACCTTTAACCTCCTGTTCCGTACAGGTTGCAATTTGTCCTGAGGATGAACGGGAAGAGGGGGAACCAATGAGAGACTAGCTCTAGGTGTTGGGACAGGCACAGGTCACTCTATTTTCCCCTCAAGAAGAAGAATTAACCACAGGCTCAGCCTGCCGCCTTGGACCAGAATAGGGCCTGAAGCAATCCTGCGCTTTTGCGGCCAGCTCCCAAGAAAGCGAGTTGAAAAATGGAGCTCAGGGGCACTGCAATTCACAAACCTGCAGACTTATAAATGATGACTCTCGTCCACAAATATATTGATGGAAGGAAACGAAGAGGATTTGAAAGCAAGGCAGAATTGCAGAAAACAGATTTCAGGAGGGAGATTCGAATCGCCTTTAAAGCACAGGAAAAGCGGCAAAACCTCGACAATGATGCCCTTGGCCAAAAAGGGCGTATGCGTTTTTTCCTGAATATATTCAGGAAAAAACGCATACGCCCTTTTTGGCCAACCAAGCAACCTGGAAAGGCAAATCAGCGCTACAAAGAAGTCTCGCTTCCCATCGGTCAAAAGGGCCATGCTGAATAAAGTGTCAAAACCAGAAATGCAGGACAGGCCATGGAGAAACGGGAGCCTGGCTACGCTGATGGGCGGGATGTAAATTGCCAACAGCCACTCTGGAGAAGTGCACGGTGTGTCCTGAAACATCTAAAAAACTGAGCTTAGGGAGCATAGGGCACATCCACTCATAGGCGTATAAATTGGGAAAACTAAAAATCAGCAAGACACAGGCACCCCAAAGTTTAGGGCTGCTCTGTTGACAAGAATCTCCACTTCGTTACACCTTAAATATCCCAGGAAAGAGAAAAATGGATAAAGAAGTTGTGGTCCTTATGTACAATGGAATATCACTCAGCCATGAAATAAACGTCATAAGGCTAGTAGCAGCATGATGATTGGATTTAGGTACGACGATTCTAAGTGAAATAAGTCACACAGAAAAAGACA
Organism: Balaenoptera physalus; assembly: GCF_965194825.1. NCBI lineage: Eukaryota > Metazoa > Chordata > Mammalia > Artiodactyla > Balaenopteridae > Balaenoptera > Balaenoptera physalus. The sequence goes on from NC_138885.1 coordinate 27,162,415, forward strand.
CTTATCATAAGATATGACTTATAGAGGGAATGTAAAAACCGCTACCCTTGAACTGAATTACAAAACAGAATAGAGTCACAAGTTTAGAAAACACACTATGGCTGCTTAACGGGAAAGGTGAGGTGGGGTGATGCATACAACAAGGGTTTCAAATTATCTCAGATACCGTTCCATAAACCCAATATGTAATAGACAAGCCCTACTCCTTCCTCAATGAATTGGACTCAACACCCCCAATTCACCGCCCAAGAATATATCTGACTAGTAAGAATCTTGAAACCTATGCATTGATATCTCTCTGTAAGTGAGTCAAGTGGGTGTAAAGCGGCAAAATCACAGCAGTGAAAAGCAGGTAAACCCCATTATAAAAATCAATTACTTTTAAAAACCCGTGAAACAAAGACAGTGAAAGAGAGAGAAATTCTTACAAAATTCGTTCAGGGGCTGTGATGCCACCTGGATTGACCAAATCTAGACCCACAGCTAATTGAGACATACGGGTGGACACTCTTGGGGCTGAGAGGTTTGGTGAGGTTGGGTGAGCAAACGCAGACCCTATAAAGTAATACTGTGTGGTACCCATCCCATGGGTCCCAAATCTCCAGGTTCAAGGGCATCTTCCTACATCGAAAACATTCATGAGAAACCCAGAAGATGGTACACCGTGTGATCGGGAAAGGTTTCTAAAACGCACCTCAATTGTCATCTCCTTGTGCTTGGGTTCGCCATTCCAGCCGCTTTACTAGCAATCTCCCTCCTTGGAGAATCAGCACCTTTAACCTCCTGTTCCATACAGGTTGCAATTTGTCCTGAGGATGAACGGGAAGAGGGGGAACCAATGAGAGACTAGCTCTAGGTGTTGGGACAGGCACAGGTCACTCTATTTTCCCCTCAAGAAGAAGAATTAACCACAGGCTCAGCCTGCCGCCTTGGACCAGAATAGGGCCTGAAGCAATCCTGCGCTTTTGCGGCCAGCTCCCAAGAAAGCGAGTTGAAAAATGGAGCTCAGGGGCACTGCAATTCACAAACCTGCAGACTTATAAATGATGACTCTCGTCCACAAATATATTGATGGAAGGCAACGAAGAGGATTTGAAAGCAAGGCAGAATTGCAGGAAACAGATTTCAGGAGGGAGATTCGAATCGCCTTTAAAGCACAGGAAAAGCGGCAAAACCTCGACAATGATGCCCTTGGCCAAAAAGGGCGTATGCGTTTTTTCCTGAATATATTCAGGAAAAAACGCATACGCCCTTTTTGGCCAACCAAGCAACCTGGAAAGGCAAATCAGCGCTACAAAGAAGTCTCGCTTCCCATCGGTCAAAAGGGCCATGCTGAATAAAGTGTCAAAACCAGAAATGCAGGACAGGCCATGGAGAAACGGGAGCCTGGCTACGCTGATGGGCGGGATGTAAATTGCCAACAGCCACTCTGGAGAAGTGCACGGTGTGTCCTGAACCATCTAAAAAACTCAGCTTAGGGAGCATAGGGCACATCCACTCATAGGCGTATAAATTGGGAAAACTAAAAATCAGCAAGACACAGGCACCCCAAAGTTTAGGGCTGCTCTGTTGACAAGAATCTCCACTTCGTTACACCTTAAATATCCCAGGAAAGAGAAAAATGGATAAAGAAGTTGTGGTCCTTATGTACAATGGAATATCACTCAGCCATGAAATCAACGTCATAAGGCTAGTAGCAGCATGATGATTGGATTTAGGTACGACGATTCTAAGTGAAATAAGTCACACAGAAAAAGACACTTATCATAAGATATGACTTATAGAGGGAATGTAAAAACCGCTACCCTTGAACTGAATTACAAAACAGAATAGAGTCACACGTTTAGAAAACACACTATGGCTGCTTAACGGGAAAGGCGAGGTGGGGTGATGCATACAACAAGGGTTTCAAATTATCTCAGATACCGTTCCATAAACCCAATATGTAATAGACAAGCCCTACTCCTTCCTCAATGAATTGGACTCAACACCCCCAATTCACCGCCCAAGAATATATCTGACTAGTAAGAATCTTGAAACCTATGCATTGATATCTCTCTGTAAGTGAGTCAAGTGGGTGTAAAGCGGCAAAATCACAGCAGTGAAAAGCAGGTAAACCCCATTATAAAAATCAATTACTTTTAAAAACCCGTGAAACAAAGACAGTGAAAGAGAGAGAAATTCTTACAAAATTCGTTCAGGGGCTGTGATGCCACCTGGATTGACCTTATCTAGACCCACAGCTAATTGAGACATACGGGTGGACACTCTTGGGGCTGAGAGGTTTGGTGAGGTTGGGTGAGCAAACGCAGACCCTATAAAGTAATACTGTGTGGTACCCATCCCATGGGTCCCAAATCTCCAGGTTCAAGGGCATCTTCCTACATCGAAAACATTCATGAGAAACCCAGAAGATGGTACACCGTGTGATCGGGACAGGTTTCTAAAACGCACCTCAATTGTCATCTCCTTGTGCTTGGGTTCGCCATTCCAGCCGCTTTACTAGCAATCTCCCTCCTTGGAGAATCAGCACCTTTAACCTCCTGTTCCGTACAGGTTGCAATTTGTCCTGAGGATGAACGGGAAGAGGGGGAACCAATGAGAGACTAGCCCTAGGTGTTGGGACAGGCACAGGTCACTCTATTTTCCCCTCAAGAAGAAGAATTAACCACAGGCTCAGCCTGCCGCCTTGGACCAGAATAGGGCCTGAAGCAATCCTGCGCTTTTGCGGCCAGCTCCCAAGAAAGCGAGTTGAAAAATGGAGCTCAGGGGCACTGCAATTCACAAACCTGCAGACTTATAAATGATGACTCTCGTCCACAAATATATTGATGGAAGGCAACGAAGAGGATTTGAAAGCAAGGCAGAATTGCAGGAAACAGATTTCAGGAGGGAGATTCGAATCGCCTTTAAAGCACAGGAAAAGCGGCAAATCCTCGACAATGATGCCCTTGGCCAAAAAGGGCGTATGCGTTTTTTCCTGAATATATTCAGGAAAAAACGCATACGCCCTTTTTGGCCAACCAAGCAACCTGGAAAGGCAAATCAGCACTACAAAGAAGTCTCGCTTCCCATCGGTCAAAAGGGCCATGCTGAATAAAGTGTCAAAACCAGAAATGCAGGACAGGCCATGGAGAAACGGGAGCCTGGCTACGCTGATGGGCGGGATGTAAATTGCCAACAGCCACTCTGGAGAATTGCACGGTGTGTCCTGAAACATCTAAAAAACTCAGCTTAGGGAGCATAGGGCACATCCACTCATAGGCGTATAAATTGGGAAAACTAAAAATCAGCAAGACACAGGCACCCCAAAGTTTAGGGCTGCTCTGTTGACAAGAATCTCCACTTCGTTACACCTTAAATATCCCAGGAAAGAGAAAAATGGATAAAGAAGTTGTGGTCCTTATGTACAATGGAATATCACTCAGCCATGAAATCAACGTCATAAGGCTAGTAGCAGCATGATGAGTGGATTTAGGTACGAAGATTCTAAGTGAAATAAGTCACACAGAAAAAGACACTTATCATAAGATATGACTTATAGAGGGAATGTAAAAACCGCTACCCTTGAACTGAATTACAAAACAGAATAGAGTCACACGTTTAGAAAACACACTACGGCTGCTTAATGGGAAAGGTGAGGTGGGGTGATGCATACAACAAGGGTTTCAAATTAGCTCAGATACCGTTCCATAAACCCAATATGTAATAGACAAGCCCTACTCCTTCCTCAATGAATTGGACTCAACACCCCCTATTCACCGCCCAAGAATATATCTGACTAGTAAGAATCTTGAAACCTATGCATTGATATCTCTCTGTAAGTGAGTCAAGTGGGTGTAAAGCGGCAAAATCACAGCAGTGAAAAGCAGGTAAACCCCATTATAAAAATCAATTACTTTTAAAAACCCGTGAAACAAAGACAGTGAAAGAGAGAGAAATTCTTACAAAATTCGTTCAGGGGCTGTGATGCCACCTGGATTGACCATATCTAGACCCACAGCTGATTGAGACATAAGAGTGGACACTCTTGGGGCTGAGAGGTTTGGTGAGGTTGGGTGAGCAAACGCAGACCCTATAAAGTAATACTGTGTGGTACCCATCCCATGGGTCCCAAATCTCCAGGTTCAAGGGCATCTTCCTACATCGAAAACATTCATGAGAAACCCAGAAGATGGTACACCGTGTGATCGGGAAAGGTTTCTAAAACGCACCTCATTTCTCATCTCCTTGTGCTTGGGTTCGCCATTCCAGCCGCTTTACTAGCAATCTCCCTCCTTGGAGAATCAGCACCTTTAACCTCCTGTTCCGTACAGGTTGCAATTTGTCCTGAGGATGAACGGGAAGAGGGGGAACAAATGAGAGACTAGCTCTAGGTGTTGGGACAGGCACAGGTCACTCTATTTTCCCCTCAAGAAGAAGAATTAACCACAGGCTCAGCCTGCCGCCTTGGACCAGAATAGGGCCTGAAGCAATCCTGCGCTTTTGCGGCCAGCTCCCAAGAAAGCGAGTTGAAAAATGGAGCTCAGGGGCACTGCAATTCACAAACCTGCAGACTTATAAATGATGACTCTCGTCCACAAATATATTGATGGAAGGCAACGAAGAGGATTTGAAAGCAAGGCAGAATTGCAGGAAACAGATTTCAGGAGGGAGATTCGAATCGCCTTTAAAGCACAGGAAAAGCGGCAAAACCTCGACAATGATGCCCTTGGCCAAAAAGGGCGTATGCGTTTTTTCCTGAATATATTCAGGAAAAAACGCATACGCCCTTTTTGGCCAACCAAGCAACCTGGAAAGGCAAATCAGCGCTACAAAGAAGTCTCGCTTCCCATCGGTCAAAAGGGCCATGCTGAATAAAGTGTCAAAACCAGAAATGCAGGACAGGCCATGGAGAAACGGGAGCCTGGCTACGCTGATGGGCGGGATGTAAATTGCCAACAGCCACTCTGGAGAAGTGCACGGTGTGTCCTGAAACATCTAAAAAACTGAGCTTAGGGAGCATAGGTCACATCCACTCATGGGCGTATAAATTGGGAAAACTAAAAATCAGCAAGACACAGGCACCCCAAAGTTTAGGGCTGCTCTGTTGACAAGAATCTCCACTTCGTTACACCTTAAATATCCCAGGAAAGAGAAAAATGGATAAAGAAGTTGTGGTCCTTATGTACAATGGAATATCACTCAGCCATGAAATCAACGTCATAAGGCTAGTAGCAGCATGATGAGTGGATTTAGGTACGAAGATTCTAAGTGAAATAAGTCACACAGAAAAAGACACTTATCATAAGATATGACTTATAGAGGGAATGTAAAAACCGCTACCCTTGAACTGAATTACAAAACAGAATAGAGTCACACGTTTAGAAAACACACTATGGCTGCTTAATGGGAAAGGTGAGGTGGGGTGATGCATACAACAAGGGTTTCAAATTAGCTCAGATACCGTTCCATAAACCCAATATGTAATAGACAAGCCCTACTCCTTCCTCAATGAATTGGACTCAACACCCCCTATTCACCGCCCAAGAATATATCTGACTAGTAAGAATCTTGAAACCTATGCATTGATATCTCTCTGTAAGTGAGTCAAGTGGGTGTAAAGCGGCAAAATCACAGCAGTGAAAAGCAGGTAAACCCCATTATAAAAATCAATTACTTTTAAAAACCCGTGAAACAAAGACAGTGAAAGAGAGAGAAATTCTTACAAAATTCGTTCAGGGGCTGTGATGCCACCTGGATTGACCATATCTAGACCCACAGCTGATTGAGACATAAGAGTGGACACTCTTGGGGCTGAGAGGTTTGGTGAGGTTGGGTGAGCAAACGCAGACCCTATAAAGTAATACTGTGTGGTACCCATCCCATGGGTCCCAAATCTCCAGGTTCAAGGGCATCTTCCTACATCGAAAACATTCATGAGAAACCCAGAAGATGGTACACCGTGTGATCGGGAAAGGTTTCTAAAACGCACCTCATTTCTCATCTCCTTGTGCTTGGGTTCGCCATTCCAGCCGCTTTACTAGCAATCTCCCTCCTTGGAGAATCAGCACCTTTAACCTCCTGTTCCGTACAGGTTGCAATTTGTCCTGAGGATGAACGGGAAGAGGGGGAACCAAAGAGAGACTAGCTCTAGGTGTTGGGACAGGCACAGGTCACTCTATTTTCCCCTCAAGAAGAAGAATTAACCACAGGCTCAGCCTGCCGCCTTGGACCAGAATAGGGCCTGAAGCAATCCTGCGCTTTTGCGGCCAGCTCCCAAGAAAGCGAGTTGAAAAATGGAGCTCAGGGGCACTGCAATTCACAAACCTGCAGACTTATAAATGATGACTCTCGTCCACAAATATATTGAGGGAAGGCAACGAAGAGGATTTGAAAGCAAGGCAGAATTGCAGGAAACAGATTTCAGGAGGGAGATTCGAATCGCCTTTAAAGCACAGGAAAAGCGGCAAAACCTCGACAATGATGCCCTTGGCCAAAAAGGGCGTATGCGTTTTTTCCTGAATATATTCAGGAAAAAACGCATACGCCCTTTTTGGCCAACCAAGCAACCTGGAAAGGCAAATCAGCGCTACAAAGAAGTCTCGCTTCCCATCGGTCAAAAGGGCCATGCTGAATAAAGTGTCAAAACCAGAAATGCAGGACAGGCCATGGAGAAACGGGAGCCTGGCTACGCTGATGGGCGGGATGTAAATTGCCAACAGCCACTCTGGAGAAGTGCACGGTGTGTCCTGAAACATCTAAAAAACTGAGCTTAGGGAGCATAGGTCACATCCACTCATGGGCGTATAAATTGGGAAAACTAAAAATCAGCAAGACACAGGCACCCCAAAGTTTAGGGCTGCTCTGTTGACAAGAATCTCCACTTCGTTACACCTTAAATATCCCAGGAAAGAGAAAAATGGATAAAGAAGTTGTGGTACTTATGTACAATGGAATATCACTCAGCCATGAAATCAACGTCATAAGGCTAGTAGCAGCATGATGAGTGGATTTAGGTACGAAGATTCTAAGTGAAATAAGTCACACAGAAAAAGACACTTATCATAAGATATGACTTATAGAGGGAATGTAAAAACCGCTACCCTTGAACTGAATTACAAAACAGAATAGAGTCACACGTTTAGAAAACACACTATGGCTGCTTAATGGGAAAGGTGAGGTGGGGTGATGCATACAACAAGGGTTTCAAATTAGCTCAGATACCGTTCCATAAACCCAATATGTAATAGACAAGCCCTACTCCTTCCTCAATGAATTGGACTCAACACCCCCTATTCACCGCCCAAGAATATATCTGACTAGTAAGAATCTTGAAACCTATGCATTGATATCTCTCTGTAAGTGAGTCAAGTGGGTGTAAAGCGGCAAAATCACAGCAGTGAAAAGCAGGTAAACCCCATTATAAAAATCAATTACTTTTAAAAACCCGTGAAACAAAGACAGTGAAAGAGAGAGAAATTCTTACAAAATTCGTTCAGGGGCTGTGATGCCACCTGGATTGACCATATCTAGACCCACAGCTGATTGAGACATAAGAGTGGACACTCTTGGGGCTGAGAGGTTTGGTGAGGTTGGGTGAGCAAACGCAGACCCTATAAAGTAATACTGTGTGGTACCCATCCCATGGGTCCCAAATCTCCAGGTTCAAGGGCATCTTCCTACATCGAAAACATTCATGAGAAACCCAGAAGATGGTACACCGTGTGATCGGGAAAGGTTTCTAAAACGCACCTCATTTCTCATCTCCTTGTGCTTGGGTTCGCCATTCCAGCCGCTTTACTAGCAATCTCCCTCCTTGGAGAATCAGCACCTTTAACCTCCTGTTCCGTACAGGTTGCAATTTGTCCTGAGGATGAACGGGAAGAGGGGGAACCAAAGAGAGACTAGCTCTAGGTGTTGGGACAGGCACAGGTCACTCTATTTTCCCCTCAAGAAGAAGAATTAACCACAGGCTCAGCCTGCCGCCTTGGACCAGAATAGGGCCTGAAGCAATCCTGCGCTTTTGCGGCCAGCTCCCAAGAAAGCGAGTTGAAAAATGGAGCTCAGGGGCACTGCAATTCACAAACCTGCAGACTTATAAATGATGACTCTCGTCCACAAATATATTGAGGGAAGGCAACGAAGAGGATTTGAAAGCAAGGCAGAATTGCAGGAAACAGATTTCAGGAGGGAGATTCGAATCGCCTTTAAAGCACAGGAAAAGCGGCAAAACCTCGACAATGATGCCCTTGGCCAAAAAGGGCGTATGCGTTTTTTCCTGAATATATTCAGGAAAAAACGCATACGCCCTTTTTGGCCAACCAAGCAACCTGGAAAGGCAAATCAGCGCTACAAAGAAGTCTCGCTTCCCATCGGTCAAAAGGGCCATGCTGAATAAAGTGTCAAAACCAGAAATGCAGGACAGGCCATGGAGAAACGGGAGCCTGGCTACGCTGATGGGCGGGATGTAAATTGCCAACAGCCACTCTGGAGAAGTGCACGGTGTGTCCTGAAACATCTAAAAAACTGAGCTTAGTGAGCATAGGTCACATCCACTCATGGGCGTATAAATTGGGAAAACTAAAAATCAGCAAGACACAGGCACCCCAAAGTTTAGGGCTGCTCTGTTGACAAGAATCTCCACTTCGTTACACCTTAAATATCCCAGGAAAGAGAAAAATGGATAAAGAAGTTGTGGTCCTTATGTACAATGGAATATCACTCAGCCATGAAATCAACGTCATAAGGCTAGTAGCAGCATGATAAGTGGATTTAGGTACGAAGATTCTAAGTGAAATAAGTCACACAGAAAAAGACACTTATCATAAGATATGACTTATAGAGGGAATGTAAAAACCGCTACCCTTGAACTGAATTACAAAACAGAATAGAGTCACACGTTTAGAAAACACACTATGGCTGCTTAATGGGAAAGGTGAGGTGGGGTGATGCATACAACAAGGGTTTCAAATTAGCTCAGATACCGTTCCATAAACCCAATATGTAATAGACAAGCCCTACTCCTTCCTCAATGAATTGGACTCAACACCCCCTATTCACCGCCCAAGAATATATCTGACTAGTAAGAATCTTGAAACCTATGCATTGATATCTCTCTGTAAGTGAGTCAAGTGGGTGTAAAGCGGCAAAATCACAGCAGTGAAAAGCAGGTAAACCCCATTATAAAAATCAATTACTTTTAAAAACCCGTGAAACAAAGACAGTGAAAGAGAGAGAAATTCTTACAAAATTCGTTCAGGGGCTGTGATGCCACCTGGATTGACCATATCTAGACCCACAGCTGATTGAGACATAAGGGTGGACTCTCTTGGGGCTGAGAGGTTTGGTGAGGTTGGGTGAGCAAACGCAGACCCTATAAAGTAATACTGCGTGGTACCCATCCCATGGGTCCCAAATCTCCAGGTTCAAGGGCATCTTCCTACATCGAAAACATTCATGAGAAACCCAGAAGATGGTACACCGTGTGATCGGGAAAGGTTTCTAAAACGCACCTCATTTCTCATCTCCTTGTGCTTGGGTTCGCCATTCCAGCCGCTTTACTAGCAATCTCCCTCCTTGGAGAATCAGCACCTTTAACCTCCTGTTCCGTACAGGTTGGAATTTGTCCTGAGGATGAACGGGAAGAGGGGGACCCAATGAGAGAATAGCTATAGGTGTTGGGACAGGCACAGGCCACTCTATTTTCCCATCAGGAAGAAGAATTAACCACAGGCTCAGCCTGCCGCCTTGGACCAGAATAGGGCCTGAACCAATCCTGCGCTTTTGCGGCCAGCTCCCAAGAAAGCGAGTTGAAAAATGGAGCTCAGGGGCACTGCAATTCACAAACCTGCAGACTTATAAATGATGACTCTCGTCCACAAATATATTGATGGAAGGCAACGAAGAGGATTTGAAAGCAAGGCAGAATTGCAGGAAACAGATTTCAGGAGGGAGATTCGAATCGCCTTTAAAGCACAGGAAAAGCGGCAAAACCTCGACAATGATGCCCTTGGCCAAAAAGGGCGTATGCGTTTTTTCCTGAATATATTCAGTTAAAAACACATACGCCCTTTTGGCCAACCAAGCAACCTGGAAAGGCAAATCAGCGCTACAAAGATGTCTCGCTTCCCATCGGTCAAAAGGGCCATGCTGAATAAAGTGTCAAAACCAGAAATGCAGGACAGGCCATGGAGAAACGGGAGCCTGGCTACGCTGATGGGCGGGATGTAAATTGCCAACAGCCACTCTGGAGAAGTGCACGGTGTGTCCTGAAACATCTAAAAAACTGAGCTTAGGGAGCATAGGGCACATCCACTCATGGGCGTATAAATTGGGAAAACTAAAAATCAGCAAGACACAGGCACCCCAAAGTTTAGGGCTGCTCTGTTGACAAGAACCTCCACTTCGTTACACCTTAAATATCCCAGGAAAGAGAAAAATGGATAAAGAAGTTGTGGTCCTTATGTACAATGGAATATCACTCAGCCATGAAATCAACGTCATAAGGCTAGTAGCAGCATGATGAGTGGATTTAGGTACGACGATTCTAAGTGAAATAAGTCACACAGAGAAAGACACTTATCATAAGATATGACTTATAGAGGGAATGTAAAAACCGAGACCCTTGAACTGAATTACAAAAGAGAATAGAGTCACACGTTTAGAAAACACACTATGGCTGCTTAATGGGAAAGGTGAGGTGGGGTGATGCATACAACAAGGGTTTCAAATTAGCTCAGATACCGTTCCATAAATCCAATATGTAATAGACAAGCCCTACTCCTTCCTCAATGAATTGGACTCAACACCCCCTATTCACCGCCCAAGAATATATCTGACTAGTAAGAATCTTGAAACCTATGCATTGATATCTCTCTGTAAGTGAGTCAAGTGGGTGTAAAGCGGCAAAATCACAGCAGTGAAAAGCAGGTAAACCCCATTATAAAAATCAATTACTTTTAAAAACCCGTGAAACAAAGACAGTGAAAGAGAGAGAAATTCTTACAAAATTCGTTCAGGGGCTGTGATGCCACCTGGATTGACCATATCTAGACCCACAGCTGATTGAGACATACGGGTGGACACTCTTGGGGCTGAGAGGTTTGGTGAGGTTGGGTGAGCAAACGCAGACCCTATAAAGTAATACAGTGTGGTACCCATCCCATGGGTCCCAAATCTCCAGGTTCAAGGGCATCTTCGTACATCGAAAACATTCATGAGAAACCCAGAAGATGGTACACCGTGTGATCGGGAAAGGTTTCTAAAACGCACCTCATTTCTCATCTCCTTGTGCTTGGGTTGGCCATTCCAGCCGCTTTACTAGCAATCTCCCTCCTTGGAGAATCAGCACCTTTAACCTCCTGTTCCGTACAGGTTGAAATTTGTCCTGAGGATGAACGGGAAGAGGGGGAGCAAATTTGAGACTAGCTCTAGGTGTTGGGACAGGCACAGGTCACTCTATTTTCCCCTCAGGAAGAAGAATTTACCACAGGCTCAGCCTGCCGCCTGGGACCAGAATAGGGCCTGAACCAATCCTGCGCTTTTGCGGCCAGCTCCCAAGAAAGCGAGTTGAAAAATGGAGCTCAGGGGCACTGCAATTCACAAACCTGCAGACTTATAAATGATGACTCTCGTCCACAAATATATTGATGGAAGGAAACGAAGAGGATTTGAAAGCAAGGCAGAATTGCAGGAAACAGATTTCAGGAGGGAGATTCGAATCGCCTTTAAAGCACAGGAAAAGCGGCAAAACCTCGACAATGATGCCCTTGGCCAAAAAGGGCGTATGCGTTTTTTCCTGAATATATTCAGGAAAAAACGCATACGCCCTTTTTGGCCAACCGAGCAACCTGGAAAGGCAAATCAGCGCTACAAAGAAGTCTCGCTTCCCATCGGTCAAAAGGGCCATGCTGAATAAAGTGTCAAAACCAGAAATGCAGGACAGGCAATGGAGAAACGGGAGCCTGGCTACGCTGATGGGCGAGATGTAAATTACCAACAGCCACTCTGGAGAAGTGCACGGTGTGTCCTGAAACATCTAAAAAACTGAGCTTAGGGAGCATAGGGCACATCCACTCATGGGCGTATAAATTGGGAAAACTAAAAATCAGCAAGACACAGGCACCCCAAAGTTTAGGGCTGCTCTGTTGACAAGAATCTCCACTTCGTTACACCTTAAATATCCCAGGAAAGAGAAAAATGGATAAAGAAGTTGTGGTCCTTATGTACAATGGAATATCACTCAGCCATGAAATCAACGTCATAAGGCTAGTAGCAGCATGATGAGTGGATTTAGGTACGACGATTCTAAGTGAAATAAGTCACACAGAAAAAGACACTTATCATAAGATATGACTTATACAGGGAATGTAAAAACCGCTACCCTTGAACTGAATTACAAAACAGAATAGAGTCACAAGTTTAGAAAACACACTATTGCTGCTTAACGGGAAAGGTGAGGTGGGGTGATGCATACAACAAGGGTTTCAAATTACCTCAGATACCGTTCCATAAACCCAATATGTAATAGACAAGCCCTACTCCTTCCTCAATGAATTGGACTCAACACCCCCAATTCACCGCCCAAGAATATATCTGACTAGTAAGAATCTTGAAACCGATGCATTGATATCTCTCTGTAAGTGAGTCAAGTGGGTGTAAAGCGGCAAAATCACAGCAGTGAAAAGCAGGTAAACCCCATTATAAAAATCAATTACTTTTAAAAACCCGTGAAACAAAGACAGTGAAAGAGAGAGAAATTCTTACAAAATTCGTTCAGGGGCTGTGATGCCACCTGGATTGACCATATCTAGACCCACAGCTGATTGAGACATATGGGTGGACACTCTTGGGGCTGAGAGGTTTGGTGAGGTTGGGTGAGCAAACGCAGACCCTATAAAGTAATACTGTGTGGTACCCATCCCATGGGTCCCAAATCTCCAGGTTCAAGGGCATCTTCGTACATCGAAAACATTCATGAGAAACCCAGAAGATGGTACACCGTGTGATCGGGAAAGGTTTCTAAAACGCACCTCATTTCTCATCTCCTTGCGCTTGGGTTGGCCATTCCAGCCGCTTTACTAGCAATCTCCCTCCTTGGAGAATCAGCACCTTTAACCTCCTGTTCTGTACAGGTTGCAATTTGTCCTGAGGATGAACGGGAAGAGGGGGAACCAATGAGAGACTAGCTCTAGGTGTTGGGACAGGCACAGGTCACTCTATTTTCCCATCAGGAAGAAGATTTAACCACAGGCTCAGCCTGCCGCCCGGGACCAGAATAGGGCCTGAAGCAATCCTGCGCTTTTGCGGCCAGCTCCCAAGAAAGCGAGTTGAAAAATGGAGCTCAGGGGCACTGCAATTCACAAACCTGCAGACTTATAAATGATGACTCTCGTCCACAAATATATTGAGGGAAGGCAACGAAGAGGATTTGAAAGCAAGGCAGAATTGCAGGAAACAGATTTCAGGAGGGAGATTCGAATCGCCTTTAAAGCACAGGAAAAGCGGCAAAACCTCGACAATGATGCCCTTGGCCAAAAAGGGCGTATGCGTTTTTTCCTGAATATATTCAGGAAAAAACGCATACGCCCTTTTTGGCCAACCAAGCAACCTAGAAAGGTAAATCAGCGCTACAAAGAAGTCTCACTTCCCATCGGTCAAAAGGGCCATGCTGAATAAAGTGTCAAAACCAGAAATGCAGGACAGGCCATGGAGAAACGGGAGCCGGGCTACGCTGATGGGCGGGATGTAAATTGCCAACAGCCACTCTGGAGAAGTGCACGTTGTGTCCTGAAACATCTAAAAAACTGAGCTTAGGGAGCGTAGGGCACATCCACTCATGGGCGTATAAATTGGGAAAACTAAAAATCAGCAAGACACAGGCACCCCAAAGTTTAGGGCTGCTCTGTTGACAAGAATCTCCACTTGGTTACACCTTAAATATCCCAGGAAAGAGAAAAATGGATAAAGAAGTTGTGGTCCTTATGTACAATGGAATATCACTCAGCTATGAAATCAACGTCATAAGGCTAGTAGCAGCATGATGAGTGGATTTAGGTACGACGATTCTAAGTGAAATAAGTCACACAGAAAAAGACACTTGTCATAAGATATCACTTATAGATGGAATGTAAAAACCGCTACCCTTGAACTGAATTACAAAACAGAATAGAGTCACACGTTTAGAAAACACACTATGGCTGCTTAACGGGAAAGGTAAGGTGGGGTGATGCATAAAACAAGGGTTTCAAATTAGCTCAGATACCGTTCCATAAACCCAATATGTAATAGACAAGCCCTACTCCTTGCTCAATGAATTGGACTCAACACCCCCTATTCACCGCCCAAGAATATATCTGACTAGTAAGAATCTTACAACCTATGTATTGATAACTCTCTGTAAGTGGGTCAAGTGGGTGTAAAACGGCAAAATCACAGCAGTGAAAAGCAGGTAAACCCCATTATAAAAATCAATTACTTTTAAAAACTCGTGTAACAAAGACAGTGAAAGAGAGAGAAATTCTTACAAAATTCGTTCAGGGGCTGTGATGCCACCTGGATTGGCCATATCTAGACCCACAGCTGATTGAGACATAAGGGTGGACACTCTTGGGGCTGAGAGGTTTGGTGAGGTTTGGTGAGCAAACGCAGACCCTTTAAAGTAATACTGCGTGGTCCCCATCCCATGGGTCCCAAATCTCCAGGTTCAAGGGCATCTTCCTACATCGAAAACATTCATGAGAAACCCAGAAGATGGTACACCATGTGATCGGGAAAGGTTTCTAAAACGCACCTCATTTCTCATCTCCTTGTGCTCGAGTTCGCCATTCAAGCCGCTTTACTAGCAATCTCCCTCCTTGGAGAATCAACACCTTTAACCTCCTGTTCCGTACAGGTTGCAATTTGTCCTGAGGATGAACGGGAAGAGGGGGAACCAATGAGAGACTAGCTCTAGGTGTTGGGACAGGCACAGGTCACTCTATTTTCCCATCAGGAAGAAGAATTAACCACAGGCTCAGCCTGCCGCCTGGGACGAGAATAGGGCCTGAAGCAATCCTGCGCTTTTGCGGCCAGCACCCAAGAAAGCGAGTTGAAAAATGGAGCTCAGGGGCACTGCAATTCACAAACCTGCAGACTTATAAATGATGTCTCTCGTCCACAAATATATTGAGGGAAGGCAACGAAGAGGATTTGAAAGCAAGGCAGAATTGCAGGAAACAGATTTCAGGAGGGAGATTCGAAACGCCTTTAAAGCACAGGAAAAGCCTCAAAACCTCGACAATAATGCCCTTTTTGGCCCACCAAGCAACCTGGAAAGGCAAATCAGCGCTACAAAGAAGTCTCGCTTCCCATCGGTCAAAAGGGCCATGCTGAATAAAGTGTCAAAACCAGAAATGCAGGACAGGCCATGGAGAAACGGGAGCCTGGCTACGCTGATGGGCGGGATGTAAATTGCCAACAGCCACTCTGGAGAAGTGCACGGTGTGTCCTGAAACATCTAAAAAACTCAGCTTAGGGAGCATAGGGCACTTCCACTCATGGGCGTATAAATTGGGAAAACTAAAAATCAGCAAGACAGAGGCACCCCAAAGTTTAGGGCTACTCTGTTGACAACAACCTCCACTTTGTTACACCTTAAATATCCCAGGAAAGAGAAAAATGGATAAAGAAATTGTGGTCCTTATGTACAATGGAATATCACTCAGCCATGAAATCAACGTCATAAGGCTAGTAGCAGCATGATGAGTGGATTTAGGTACGATGATTCTAAGTGAAATAAGTCACTCAGAAAAAGACACTTATCATAAGATATGACTTATAGAGGGAATGTAAAAACCGCTACCCTTGAACTGAATTACAAAACAGAATAGAGTCACACGTTTAGAAAACACACTATGGCTGCTTAACGGGAAAGGTGAGGTGGGGTGATGCATAAAACAAGGGTTTCAAATTATCTCAGATACCGTTCCATAAACCCAATATGTAATAGACACGACCTACTCCTTGCTCAAGGAATTGGACTCAGCACCCCCTATTCACCGCCCAAGAATATATCTGACTAGTAAGAATCTTAAAACCTATGCATTGATATCTCTCTGTAAGTGAGTCAAGAGGGTGTAAAGCGGCAAAAACACAGCAGTGAAAAGCAGGTAAACCCCATTATAAAAATCAATTACTTTTAAAAACCCGTGAAACAAAGACAGTGAAAGAGAGAGAAATTCTTACAAAATTCGTTCAGGGGCTGTGAGGCCACCTGGATTGGCCATATCTAGACCCACAGCTGATTGAGACATAAGGGTGGACACTCTTGGGGCTGAGAGGTTTGGTGAGGTTGGGTGAGCAAACGCAGACCCTTTAAAGTAATACTGCGTGGTACCCATCCCATGGGTCCCAAATCTCCAGGTTCAAGGGCATCTTCCTACATCGAAAACATGCATGAGAAACCCAGAAGATGGTACACCGTGTGATCGGGAAAGGTTTCTAAGACACACCTCATTTCTCATCTCCTTGTACTCGGGTTCGCCATTCCAGCCGCTTTATTAGCAATCTCCCTCCTTGGAGAATCAGCACCTTTAACCTCCTGTTCCGTACAGGTTGCAATTTGTCCTGAGGATGAACAGGAAGAGGGGGAACCAATGAGAGACTAGCTCTAGGTGTTGGGACAGGCACAGGTCACTGTATTTTCCCATCAGGAAGAAGAATTAACCACAGGCTCACCCTGCCGCCCGGGACCAGAATAGGGCCTGAAGCAATCCTGCGCTTTTGCGGCCAGCGCCCAAGAAAGCGAGTTGAAAAATGGAGCTCAGGGGCACTGCAATTCACAAACCTGCAGACTTATAAATGATGACTCTCGTCCACGAATATATTGAGGGAAGGCAACGAAGAGGATTTGAAAGCAAGGCAGAATTGCAGGAAACAGATTTCAGGAGGGAGATTCGAATCGCCTTTAAAGCACAGGAAAAGCGGCAAAACCTCGACAATGATGCCCTTGGCCATAAAGGGCGTATGCGTTTTTTCCTGAATATATTCAGGAAAAAACGCATACGCCCTTTTTGGCCAACCAAGCAACCTGGAAAGGCAAATCAGCGCTACAAAGAAGTCTCGCTTCCCATCGGTCAAAAGGGCCATGCTGAATAAAGTGTCAAAACCAGAAATGCAGGACAGGCCATGGAGAAACGGGAGCCTGGCTACGCTGATGGGCGGGATTTAATTGCCAACAGCCACTCTGGAGAAGTGCACGGTGTGTCCTGAAACATCTAAAAAACTCAGCTTAGGGAGCATAGGGCACATCCACTCATGGGCATATAAATTGAGAAAACTAAAAATCAGCAAGACACAGGCACCCCAAAGTTTAGGGCTGCTCTGTTGACAAGAATCTCCACTTCATTACACCTTAAATATCTCAGGAAAGAGAAAAATGGATAAAGAAGTTGTGGTCCTTATGTACAATGGAATATCACTCAGCCAT
This sequence comes from Balaenoptera physalus, assembly GCF_965194825.1. Lineage (NCBI taxonomy): Eukaryota > Metazoa > Chordata > Mammalia > Artiodactyla > Balaenopteridae > Balaenoptera > Balaenoptera physalus. Next base: position 27,179,864 of record NC_138885.1, read on the forward strand.
GAAATCAACGTCATAAGGCTAGTAGCAGCATGATGAGTGGATTTAGGTACGATGATTCTAAGTGAAATAAGTCACTCAGAAAAAGACACTTATCATAAGATATGACTTATAGAGGGAATGTAAAAACCGCTACCCTTGAACTGAATTACAAAACAGAATAGAGTCACACGTTTAGAAAACACACTATGGCTGCTTAACGGGAAAGGTGAGGTGGGGTGATGCATAAAACAAGGGTTTCAAATTATCTCAGATACCGTTCCATAAACCCAATATGTAATAGACACGACCTACTCCTTGCTCAAGGAATTGGACTCAGCACCCCGTATTCACCGCCCAAGAATATATCTGACTAGTAAGAATCTTAAAACCTATGCATTGATATCTCTCTGTAAGTGAGTCAAGAGGGTGTAAAGCGGCAAAAACACAGCAGTGAAAAGCAGGTAAACCCCATTATAAAAATCAATTACTTTTAAAAACCCGTGAAACAAAGACAGTGAAAGAGAGAGAAATTCTTACAAAAGTCGTTCAGGGGCTGTGATGCCACCTGGATTGACCATATCTAGACCCACAGCTGATTGAGACATAAGGGTGGACACTCTTGGCGCTGAGAGGTTTGGTGAGGTTGGGTGAGCAAACGCAGACCCTTTAAAGTAATACTGCATGGTACCCATTCCATGGGTCCCAAATCTCCAGGTTCAAGGGCATCTTCCTACATCGAAAACATGCATGAGAAACCCAGAAGATGGTACACCGTGTGATCGGGAAAGGTTTTAAACGCACCTCATTTCTCATCTCCTTGTGCTCGGGTTCGCCATTCCAGCTGCTTTACTAACAATCTCCGTCCTTGGAGAATCAGCACCTTTAACCTCCTGTTCCGTACAGGTTGCAATTTGTCCTGAGGATGAACGGGAAGAGGGGGAACCAATGAGAGACTATCTCTAGGTGTTGGGACAGGCACAGGTCACTCTATTTTCCCATCAGGAAGAAGAATTAACCACAGGCTCAGCCTGCCGCCCGGGACCAGAATAGGGCCTGAAGCAATCCTGCGCTTTTGCGGCCAGCTCCCAAGAAAGCGAGTTGAATTATGGAGCTCAGGGGCACTGCAATTCAGAAACCTGCAGACTTATAAATGATGACTCTCGTCCACAAATATATTGAGGGAAGGCAACGAAGAGGATTTGAAAGCAAGGCAGAATTGCAGGAAACAGATTTCAGGAGGGAGATTCGAATCGCCTTTAAAGCACAGGAAAAGCGGCAAAACCTCGACAATGATGCCCTTGGCCAAAAAGGGCGTATGCGTTTTTTCCTGAATATATTCAGGAAAAAACGCATACGCCCTTTTTGGCCAACCAAGCAACCTGGAAAGGCAAATCAGCGCTACAAAGAAGTCTCGCTTCCCATCGGTCAAAAGGGCCATGCTGAATAAAGTGTCAAAACCAGAAATGCAGGACAGGCCATGGAGAAACGGGAGCCTGGCTACGCTGATGGGCGGGATGTAAATTGCCAGCAGCCACTCTGGAGAAGTGCACGGTGTGTCCTGAAACATCTAAAAAACTCAGTTTAGGGAGCATAGGGCACTTCCACTCATGGGCGTGTAAATTGGGAAAACTAAAAATCAGCAAAACACAGGCACCGAAAAGTTTAGGGCTGCTCTGTTGACAAGAACCTCTACTTCGTTACACCTTAAATATCCCAGGAAAGAGAAAAATGGATAAAGAAGTTGTGGTCCTTATGTACAATGGAATATCACTCAGCCATGAAATCAACGTCATAAGGCTAGTAGCAGCATGATGAGTGGATTTAGGTACGACGATTCTAAGTGAAATAAGTCACACAGAAAAAGACACTTATCATAAGATATCACTTATAGAGGGAATGTAAAAACCGCTACCCTTGAACTGAATTACAAAACAGAATAGAGTCACACGTTTAGAAAACACACTATGGCTTCTTAACGGGAAAGGTGAGGTGGGGTGATGCATAAAACAAGGGTTTCAAATTATCTCAGATACCGTTCCATAAACCCAATAAGTAATAGACAAGACCTACTCCTTGCTCAATGAATTGGACTCAACACCCCCTATTCACCGCCCAAGAATATATCTGACTAGTAGGAATCTTAAAACCTATGCATTGATATCTCTCTGTAAGTGAGTCAAGTGGGTGTAAAGCGGCAAAATCACAGCAGTTAAAAGCAGGTAAACCCCATTATAAAAATCAATTACTTTTAAAAACCCGTGAAACAAAGACAGTGAAAGAGAGAGAAATTCTTACAAAATTCGTTCAGGGGCTGTGATGCCACCTGGATTGACCATATCTAGACCCACAGCTGATTGAGACATAAGGGTGGACACTCTTGGGTCTGAGAGGTTTGGTGAGGTTGGGTGAGCAAACGCAGACCCTTTAAAGTAATACTGCGTGGTACCCATCCCATGGGTCCCAAATCTCCAGGTTCAAGGGCATCTTCCTACATCGAAAACATGCATGAGAAACCACAAGATGGTACACCGTGTGATCGGGAAAGGTTTCTAAAACGCACCTCATTTCTCATCTCCTTGTGCTAGGGTTCGCCATTCCAGCCGCTTTATTAGAAATCTCCCTCCTTGGAGAAACAGCACCTTTAACCTCCTGTTCCGTACAGGTTGCAATTTGTCCTGAGGATGAACGGGAAGAGGGGGAACCAATGAGAGACTAGCTCCAGGTGTTGGGACAGGCACAGGTCACTCTATTTTCCCATCAGGAAGAAGAATTAACCACAGGCTCAGGCTGCCGCCTGGGACCAGAATAGGGCCTGAAACAATCCTGCGCTTTTGCGGCCAGCTTCCAAGAAAGCGAGTTGAAAAATGGAGCTCAGGGTCACTGCAATTCACAAACCTGCAGACTTATAAATGATGACTCTCGTCCACAAATATATTGAGTGAAGGCAACGAAGAGGATTTGAAAGCAAGGCAGAATTGCAGGAAACAGATTTCAGGAGGGAGATTCGAATCGCCTTTAAAGCACAGGAAAAGCGGCAAAAACCTCGACAATGATGCCCTTGTCCAAAAAGGGCGTATGCGTTTTTTCCTGAATATATTCAGGAAAAAACGCATACGCCCTTTTTGGCCAACCAAGCAACCTGGAAAGGCAAATCAGCGTTACAAAGAAGTCTCGCTTCCCATCGGTCAAAAGGGCCATGCAGAATAAAGTTTCAAAACCAGAAATGCAGGACAGGCCATGGAGAAAGGGGAGCCTGGCTACGCTGATGGGCGGGATGTAAATTGCCAACAGCCACTCTGGAGAACTGCACGGTGTGTCCTGAAACATCTAAAAAACTCAGCTTAGGGAGCATAGGGCACATCCACTCATGGGCGTATAAATTGGGAAAACTAAAAATCAGCAAGACACAGGCACCCCAAAGTTTAGGGTTGCTCTGTTGACAAGAACCTCCACTTCGTTACACCTTAAATATCCCAGGAAAGAGAAAAATGGATAAAGAAGTTGTGGTCCTTATGTACAATGGAATATCACTCAGCAATGAAATCAACGTCATAAGGCTAGTAGCAGCATGATGAGTGGATTTAGGTACGACGATTCTAAGTGAAATAAGTCACACAGAAAAAGACACTTGTCATAAGATATCACCTATAGAGGGAATGTAAAAACCGCTACCCTTGAACTGAAATACAAAACAGAATAGAGTCACACGTTTAGAAAACACACTATGGCTGCTTAACGGGAAAGGTGAGGTGGGGTGATGCATAAAACAAGGGTTTCAAATTAGCTCAGATACCGTTCCATAAACCCAATATGTAATAGACAAGCCCTACTCCTTGCTCAATGAATTGGACTCAACACCCCCTATTCACCGCCCAAGAATATATCTGACTAGTAAGAATCTTAAAACCTATGTATTGATAACTCTCTGTAAGTGGGTCAAGAGGGTGTAAAGCGGCAAAATCACAGCAGTGAAAAGCAGGTAAACCCCATTATAAAAATCAATTACTTTTAAAAACCCGTGAAACAAAGACAGTGAAAGAGAGAGAAATTCTTACAAAATTCGTTCAGGGGCTGTGATGCCACCTGGATTGGCCATATCTAGACCCACAGCTGATTGAGACATAAGTGTGGACACTATTGGGGCTGAGAGGTTTGGTGAGGTTGGGTGAGAAAACACAGACCCTTTAAAGTAATACTGCGTGGTACCCATCCCATGGGTCCCAAATCTCCAGGTTCAAGGGCATCTTCCTACATCGAAAACATGCATTAGAAACCCAGAAGATGGTACACCGTGTGATCGGGAAAGGTTTTCAAAACGCACCTCATTTCTCATCTCCTTGTGCTCGGGTTCGCCATTCCAGCCGCTTTACTAACAATCTCCGTCCTTGGAGAATCAGCACCTTTAATCTCCTGTTCCGTACAGGTTGCAATTTGTCCAGAGGATGAACGGGAAGAGGGGGAACCAATGAGAGACTAGCTCTAGGTGTTGGGACAGGCACAGGTCACTCTATTTTCCCATCAGGAAGAAGAATTAACAACAGGCTCAGCCTGCCGCCCGGGACCAGAAGAGGGCCTGAAGCACTCCTGCGCTTTTGCGGCCAGCTCCCAAGAAAGCGAGTTGAAAAATGGAGCTCAGGGGCACTGCAATTCACAAACCTGCAGACTTATAAATGATGACTCTCGTCCACAAATATATTGAGGGAAGGCAACGAAGAGGATTTGAAAGCAAGGCAGAATTGCAGGAAACAGATTTCAGGAGGGAGATTCGAATCGCCTTTAAAGCACAGGAAAAGCGGCAAAACCTCGACAATGATGCCCTTGGCCAAAAAGGGCGTATGCGTTTTTTCCTGAATATATTCAGGAAAAAACGCATACGCCCTTTTTGGCCAACCAAGCAACCTGGAAAGGCAAATCAGCGCTACAAAGAAGTCTCGCTTCCCATCGGTCAAAAGGGCCATGCTGAATAAAGTGTCAAAACCAGAAGTGCAGGACAGGCCATGGAGAAACGGGAGCCTGGCTACGCTGATGGGCGGGATGTAAATTGCCAACAGCCACTCTGGAGAAGTGCACGGTGTGTTCTGAAACATCTAAAAAACTCAGCTTAGGGAGCATAGGGCACTTTCACTCATGGGCGTATAAATTGGGACTACTAAAAATCAGCAAGACACAGGCACCCGAAAGTTTAGGGCTGCTCTGTTGACAAGAACCTCCACTTCGTTACACCTTAAATATCCCAGGAAAGAGAAAAATGGATAAAGAAGTTGTGGTCCTTATGTACAATGGAATATCACTCAGCCATGAAATCAACGTCATAAGGCTAGTAGCAGCATGATGAGTGGATTTAGGTACGACGATTCTAAGTGAAATAAGTCACACAGAAAAAGACACTTATCATAAGATATCACTTATAGAGGGAATGTACAAACCGCTACCCTTGAACTGAATTACAAAACAGAATAGAGTCACATGTTTAGAAAACACACTATGGCTGCTTAACGGGAAAGGTGAGGTGGGGTGATGCATAAAACAAAGGTTTCAAATTAGCTCAGATACCGTTCCATAAACCCAATATGTAATAGACAAGACCTACTCCTTGCTCAATGAATTGGACTCAACACCCCCTATTCACCACCCAAGAATATATCTGACTAGTAAGAATCTTAAAACCTATGCATTGATATCTCTCTGTAAGTGAGTCAAGTGGGTGTAAAGCGGCAAAATCACAGCAGTTAAAAGCAGGTAAACCCCATTATAAAAATCAATTACTTTTAAAAACCCGTGAAACAAAGACAGTGAAAGAGAGAGAAATTCTTACAAAAGTCGTTCAGGGGCTGTGATGCCACCTGGATTGACCATATCTAGACCCACAGCTGATTGAGACATAAGGGTGGACACTCTTGGGGCTGAGAGGTTTGGTGAGGTTGGGTGAGCAAACGCAGACCCTTTAAAGTAATACTGCGTGGTACCCATCCCATGGGTCCCAAATCTCCAGGTTCAAGGGCATCTTCCTACATCGAAAACATGCATGAGAAACCCAGAAGATGGTACACCGTGTGATCGGGAAAGGTTTCTAAAACGCACATCATTTCTCATCTCCTTGTGCTCGGGTTCGCCATTCCAGCCGCTTTACTAGCAATCTCCCTCCTTGGAGAATCAGCACCTTTAACCTCCTGTTCCGTACAGGTTGCAGTTTGTCCTGAGGATGAACGGGAAGAGGGGGAACCAATGAGAGACTAGCTCTAGGTGTTGGGACAGGCACAGGTCACTCTATTTTCCCATCAGGAAGAAGAATTAACCACAGGCTCACCCTGCCGCTTGGGACCAGATTAGGGCCTGAAGCAATCCTGCGCTTTTGCGGTCAGCTCCCAAGAAAGCGAGGTGAAAAATGGAGCTCAGGGGCACTGCAATTCACAAACCTGCAGACTTATAAATGATGACTCTCGTCCACAAATATATTGAGGGAAGGCAACGAAGAGGATTTGAAAGCAAGGCAGAATTGCAGGAAACAGATTTCAGGAGGGAGATTTGAATCGCCTTTAAAGCACAGGAAAAGCGGCAAAACCTCGACAATAATGCCCTTGGCCAAAAAGGGCGTATGCGTTTTTTCCTGAATATATTCAGGAAAAAACGCATACACCCTTTTTGGCCCACCAAGCAACCTGGAAAGGCAAATCAGCGCTACAAAGAAGTCTTGCTTCCCATCGGTCAAAAGGGCCATGCTGAATAAAGTGTCAAAACCAGAAATGCAGGACAGGCCATGGAGAAACGGGAGCCTGGCTACGCTGATGGGCGGGATGTAAATTGCCAACAGCCACTCTGGAGAAGTGCACGGTGTGTCCTGAAACATCTAAAAAACACAGCTTAGGGAGCATAGGGCACTTCCACTCATGGGCGTATAAATTAGGACTACTAAAAATCAGCAAGACACAGGCACCCCAAAGTTTAGGGCTGCTCTGTTGACAAGAACCTCCACTTCGTTACACCTTAAATATCCCAGGAAAGAGAAAAATGTATAAAGAAGTTGTGGTCCTTATGTACAATGGAATATCACTCAGCCATGAAATCAACGTCATAAGGCTAGTAGCAGCATGATGAGTGGATTTAGGTATGACGATTCTAAGTGAAATAAGTCACAGAGAAAAAGACACTTATCATAAGATATCACTTATAGAGGGAATGTACAAACCGCTACCCTTGAACTGAATTACAAAACAGAATAGAGTCACACGTTTAGAAAACACACTATGGCTGCTTAACGGGAAAGGCGAGGTGGGGTGATGCATAAAACAAGGGTTTCAAATTAGCTCAGATGCCGTTCCATAAACCCAATATGTAATAGACAAGACCTACTCCTTGCTCAATGAATTGGACACAACACCCCCTATTCACCGCCCAAGAATATATCTGACTAGTAAGAATCTTAAAACCTATGCATTGATATCTCTCTGTAAGTGAGTCAAGTGGGTTTAAAGCGGCAAAATCACAGCAGTGAAAAGCAGGTAAACCCCATTATAAAAATCAATTACTTTTTAAAACCCGTGAAACAAAGACAGTGAAAGAGAGAGAAATTCTTACAAAATTCGTTCAGGGGCTGTGATACCACCTGGATTGACCATATCTAGACCCACAGCTGATTGAGACATAAGGGTGGACACTCTTGGGACTGAGAGGTTTCGTGAGGTTGGGTGAGCAAACGTAGACCCTTTAAAGTAATACTGCATGGTACCCATCCCATGGGTCCCAAATCTCCAGGTTCAAGGGCATCTTCCTACATCGAAAACATGCATGAGAAACCCAGAAGATGGTACACAGTGTGATCGGGAAAGGTTTCTAAAACACACCTCATTTCTCATCTCCTTGTGCTCGGGTTCGCCATTCCAGCCGCTTTACTAGCAATCTCCGTCCTTGGAGAATCAGCACCTTTAACCTCCTGTTCCGTACAGGTTGCAATTTGTCCTGAGGATGAACGGGAAGAGGGGGAAGCAATGAGAGACTAGCTCTAGGTGTTGGGACAGGCACAGGTCACTCTATTTTCCCATCAGGAAGAAGAATTAACCACAGGCTCAGCCTGCCGCCCGGGACCAGAATAGGGCCTGAAGCAATCCTGCACTTTTGCGGCCAGCTCCCAAGAAAGCGAGTTGAAAAATGGAGCTCAGGGGCACTGCAATTCACAAACCTGCAGACTTATAAATGATGACTCTCGTCCACAAATATATTGAGGGAAGGCAACGAAGAGGATTTGAAAGCAAGGCAGAATTGCAGGAAACAGATTTCAGGAGGGAGATTCGAATCGCCTTTAAAGCACAGGAAAAGCGGCAAAACCTCGACAATGATGCCCTTGGCCAAAAAGGGCGTATGCGTTTTTTCCTGAATATATTCAGGAAAAAACGCATACGCCCTTTTTGGCCAACCAAGCAACCTGGAAAGGCAAATCAGCGCTACAAAGAAGTCTCGCTTCCCATCGGTCAAAAGGGCAATGTTGAATAAAGTGTCAAAAACAGAAATGCTGGACAGGCCATGGAGAAACGGGAGCCTTGCTACGCTGATGGGCGGGATGTAAATTGCCAACAGCCACTCTGGAGAAGTGCACGGTGTGTCCTGAAACATCTAAAAAACTCAGCTTAGGGAGCATAGGGCACTTTCACTCATGGGCGTATAAATTAGGACTACTAAAAATCAGCAAGACACAGGCACCCCAAAGTTTAGGGCTGCTCTGTTGACAAGAACCTCCACTTCGTTACACCTTAAATATCCCAGGAAAGAGAAAAATGTATAAAGAAGTTGTGGTCCTTATGTACAATGGAATATCACTCAGCCATGAAATCAACGTCATAAGGCTAGTAGCAGCATGATGAGTGGATTTAGGTATGACGATTCTAAGTGAAATAAGTCACAGAGAAAAAGACACTTATCATAAGATATCACTTATAGAGGGAATGTACAAACCGCTACCCTTGAACTGAATTACAAAACAGAATAGAGTCACACGTTTAGAAAACACACTATGGCTGCTTAACGGGGAAGGTGAGGTGGGGTGATGCATAAAACAAGGGTTTCATATTAGCTCAGATACCGTTCCATAAACCCAATATGTAATAGACAAGACCTACTCCTTGCTCAATGAATTGGACTCAACACCCCCTAATCACTGCCCAAGGATATATCTGACTAGTAAGAATCTTAAAACCTATGCATTGATATCTCTCTGTAAGTGAGTCAAGTGGGTGTAAAGCGGCAAAATCACAGCAGTTAAAAGCAGGTAAACCCCATTATAAAAATCAATTACTTTTAAAAACCCGTGAAACAAAGACAGTGAAAGAGAGAGAAATTCTTACAAAAGTCGTTCAGGGGCTGTGATGCCACCTGGATTGACCATATCTAGACCCACAGCTGATTGAGACATAAGGGTGGACACTCTTGGTGCTGAGAGGTTTGGTGAGGTTGGGTGAGCAAACGCAGACCCTTTAAAGTAATACTGCGTGGTACCCATCCCATGGGTCCCAAATCTCCAGGTTGAAGGGCATCTTCCTACATCGAAAACATGCATGAGAAACCCAGAAGATGGTACACCGTGTGATCGGGAAAGGTTTCTAAAACGCACATCATTTCTCATCTCCTTGTGCTCGGGTTCGCCATTCCAGCCGCTTTATTAGAAATCTCCCTCCTTGGAGAAACAGCACCTTTAACCTCCTGTTCCGTACAGGTTGCAATTTGTCCTGAGGATGAACGGGAAGAGGGGGAACCAATGAGAGACTAGCTCCAGGTGTTGGGACAGGCACAGGTCACTCTATTTTCCCATCAGGAAGAAGAATTAACCACAGGCTCAGCCTGCCGCCTGGGACCAGAATAGGGCCTGAAACAATCCTGCGCTTTTGCGGCCAGCTTCAAAGAAAGCGAGTTGAAAAATGGAGCTCAGGGTCACTGCAATTCACAAACCTGCAGACTTATAAATGATGACTCTCGTCCACAAATATATTGAGTGAAGGCAACGAAGAGGATTTGAAAGCAAGGCAGAATTGCAGGAAACAGATTTCAGGAGGGAGATTCGAATCGCCTTTAAAGCACAGGAAAAGCGGCAAAAACCTCGACAATGATGCCCTTGTCCAAAAAGGGCGTATGCGTTTTTTCCTGAATATATTCAGGAAAAAACGCATACGCCCTTTTTGGCCAACCAAGCAACCTGGAAAGGCAAATCAGCGTTACAAAGAAGTCTCGCTTCCCATCGGTCAAAAGGGCCATGCAGAATAAAGTTTCAAAACCAGAAATGCAGGACAGGCCATGGAGAAAGGGGAGCCTGGCTACGCTGATGGGCGGGATGTAAATTGCCAACAGCCACTCTGGAGAACTGCACGGTGTGTCCTGAAACATCTAAAAAACTCAGCTTAGGGAGCATAGGGCACATCCACTCATGGGCGTATAAATTGGGAAAACTAAAAATCAGCAAGACACAGGCACCCCAAAGTTTAGGGCTGCTCTGTTGACAAGAACCTCCACTTCGTTACACCTTAAATATCCCAGGAAAGAGAAAAATGGATAAAGAAGTTGTGGTCCTTATGTACAATGGAATATCACTCAGCAATGAAATCAACGTCATAAGGCTAGTAGCAGCATGATGAGTGGATTTAGGTACGACAATTCTAAGTGAAATAAGTCACACAGAAAAAGACACTTGTCATAAGATATCACCTATAGAGGGAATGTAAAAACCGCTACCCTTGAACTGAAATACAAAACAGAATAGAGTCACACGTTTAGAAAACACACTATGGCTGCTTAACGGGAAAGGTGAGGTGGGGTGATGCATAAAACAAGGGTTTCAAATTAGCTCAGATACCGTTCCATAAACCCAATATGTAATAGACAAGCCCTACTCCTTGCTCAATGAATTGGACTCAACACCCCCTATTCACCGCCCAAGAATATATCTGACTAGTAAGAATCTTAAAACCTATGTATTGATAACTCTCTGTAAGTGGGTCAAGAGGGTGTAAAGCGGCAAAATCACAGCAGTGAAAAGCAGGTAAACCCCATTATAAAAATCAATTACTTTTAAAAACCCGTGAAACAAAGACAGTGAAAGAGAGAGAAATTCTTACAAAATTCGTTCAGGGGCTGTGATGCCACCTGGATTGGCCATATCTAGACCCACAGCTGATTGAGACATAAGTGTGGACACTATTGGGGCTGAGAGGTTTGGTGAGGTTGGGTGAGAAAACACAGACCCTTTAAAGTAATACTGCGTGGTACCCATCCCATGGGTCCCAAATCTCCAGGTTCAAGGGCATCTTCCTACATCGAAAACATGCATTAGAAACCCAGAAGATGGTACACCGTGTGATCGGGAAAGGTTTTCAAAACGCACCTCATTTCTCATCTCCTTGTGCTCGGGTTCGCCATTCCAGCCGCTTTACTAACAATCTCCGTCCTTGGAGAATCAGCACCTTTAATCTCCTGTTCCGTACAGGTTGCAATTTGTCCAGAGGATGAACGGGAAGAGGGGGAACCAATGAGAGACTAGCTCTAGGTGTTGGGACAGGCACAGGTCACTCTATTTTCCCATCAGGAAGAAGAATTAACCACAGGCTCAGCCTGCCGCCCGGGACCAGGAGAGGGCCTGAAGCACTCCTGCGCTTTTGCGGCCAGCTCCCAAGAAAGCGAGTTGAAAAATGGAGCTCAGGGGCACTGCAATTCACAAACCTGCAGACTTATAAATGATGACTCTCGTCCACAAATATATTGAGGGAAGGCAACGAAGAGGATTTGAAAGCAAGGCAGAATTGCAGGAAACAGATTTCAGGAGGGAGATTCGAATCGCCTTTAAAGCACAGGAAAAGCGACAAAACCTCGACAATGATGCCCTTGGCCAAAAAGGGCGTATGCGTTTTTTCCTGAATATATTCAGGAAAAAACGCATACGCCATTTTTGGCCAACCAAGCAACCTGGAAAGGCAAATCAGCGCTACAAAGAAGTCTCGCTTCCCATCGGTCAAAAGGGCCATGCTGAATAAAGTGTCAAAACCAGAAGTGCAGGACAGGCCATGGAGAAACGGGAGCCTGGCTACGCTGATGGGCGGGATGTAAATTGCCAACAGCCACTCTGGAGAAGTGCACGGTGTGTTCTGAAACATCTAAAAAACTCAGCTTAGGGAGCATAGGGCACTTTCACTCATGGGCGTATAAATTGGGACTACTAAAAATCAGCAAGACACAGGCACCCGAAAGTTTAGGGCTGCTCTGTTGACAAGAACCTCCACTTCGTTACACCTTAAATATCCCAGGAAAGAGAAAAATGGATAAAGAAGTTGTGGTCCTTATGTACAATGGAATATCACTCAGCCATGAAATCAACGTCATAAGGCTAGTAGCAGCATGATGAGTGGATTTAGGTACGACGATTCTAAGTGAAATAAGTCACACAGAAAAAGACATTTATCATAAGATATCACTTATAGAGGGAATGTACAAACCGCTACCCTTGAACTGAATTACAAAACAGAATAGAGTCACATGTTTAGAAAACACACTATGGCTGCTTAACGGGAAAGGTGAGGTGGGGTGATGCATAAAACAAAGGTTTCAAATTAGCTCAGATACCGTTCCATAAACCCAATATGTAATAGACAAGACCTACTCCTTGCTCAATGAATTGGACTCAACACCCCCTATTCACCACCCAAGAATATATCTGACTAGTAAGAATCTTAAAACCTATGCATTGATATCTCTCTGTAAGTGAGTCAAGTGGGTGTAAAGCGGCAAAATCACAGCAGTTAAAAGCAGGTAAACCCCATTATAAAAATCAATTACTTTTAAAAACCCGTGAAACAAAGACAGTGAAAGAGAGAGAAATTCTTACAAAAGTCGTTCAGGGGCTGTGATGCCACCTGGATTGACCATATCTAGACCCACAGCTGATTGAGACATAAGGGTGGACACTCTTGGGGCTGAGAGGTTTGGTGAGGTTGGGTGAGCAAACGCAGACCCTTTAAAGTAATACTGCGTGGTACCCATCCCATGGGTCCCAAATCTCCAGGTTGAAGGGCATCTTCCTACATCGAAAACATGCATGAGAAACCCAGAAGATGGTACATCGTGTGATCGGGAAAGGTTTCTAAAACGCACATCATTTCTCATCTCCTTGTGCTCGGGTTCGCCATTCCAGCCGCTTTACTAGCAATCTCCCTCCTTGGAGAATCAGCACCTTTAACCTCCTGTTCCGTACAGGTTGCAGTTTGTCCTGAGGATGAACGGGAAGAGGGGGAACCAATGAGAGACTAGCTCTAGGTGTTGGGACAGGCACAGGTCACTCTATTTTCCCATCAGGAAGAAGAATTAACCACAGGCTCACCCTGCCGCTTGGGACCAGATTAGGGCCTGAAGCAATCCTGCGCTTTTGCGGTCAGCTCCCAAGAAAGCGAGGTGAAAAATGGAGCTCAGGGGCACTGCAATTCACAAACCTGCAGACTTATAAATGATGACTCTCGTCCACAAATATATTGAGGGAAGGCAACGAAGAGGATTTGAAAGCAAGGCAGAATTGCAGGAAACAGATTTCAGGAGGGAGATTTGAATCGCCTTTAAAGCACAGGAAAAGCGGCAAAACCTCGACAATAATGCCCTTGGCCAAAAAGGGCGTATGCGTTTTTTCCTGAATATATTCAGGAAAAAACGCATACGCCCTTTTTGGCCCACCAAGCAACCTGGAAAGGCAAATCAGCGCTACAAAGAAGTCTTGCTTCCCATCGGTCAAAAGGGCCATGCTGAATAAAGTGTCAAAACCAGAAATGCAGGACAGGCCATGGAGAAACGGGAGCCTGGCTACGCTGATGGGCGGGATGTAAATTGCCAACAGCCACTCTGGAGAAGTGCACGGTGTGTCCTGAAACATCTAAAAAACACAGCTTAGGGAGCATAGGGCACTTCCACTCATGGGCGTATAAATTGGGAAAAATAAAAATCAGCAAGACACAGGCACCCCAAAGTTTAGAGCTGCTCTGTTGACAACAACCTCCACTTCGTTACACCTTAAATATCCCAGGAAAGAGAAAAATGGATAAAGAAGTTCTGGTCCTTATGTACAATGGAATATCACTCAGCCATGAAAATAACGTCATAAGGCTAGTAGCAGCAAGATGAGTGGAATTAGGTACGACGATTCTAAGTGAAATAAGTCACACAGAAAAAGACACTTATCATAAGATATCACTTATAGAGGGAATGTACAAACCGCTACCCTTGAACTGAATTACAAAACAGAATAGAGTCACACGTTTAGAAAACACACTATGGCTGCTTAACGGGAAAGGCGAGGTGGGGTGATGCATAAAACAAGGGTTTCAAATTAGCTCAGATGCCGTTCCATAAACCCAATATGTAATAGACAAGACCTACTCCTTGCTCAATGAATTGGACACAACACCCCCTATTCACCGCCCAAGAATATATCTGACTAGTAAGAATCTTAAAACCTATGCATTGATATCTCTCTGTAAGTGAGTCAAGTGGGTTTAAAGCGGCAAAATCACAGCAGTGAAAAGCAGGTAAACCCCATTATAAAAATCAATTACTTTTAAAAACCCGTGAAACAAAGACAGTGAAAGAGAGAGAAATTCTTACAAAATTCGTTCAGGGGCTGTGATACCACCTGGATTGACCATATCTAGACCCACAGCTGATTGAGACATAAGGGTGGACACTCTTGGGACTGAGAGGTTTCGTGAGGTTGGGTGAGCAAACGTAGACCCTTTAAAGTAATACTGCATGGTACCCATCCCATGGGTCCCAAATCTCCAGGTTCAAGGGCATCTTCCTACATCGAAAACATGCATGAGAAACCCAGAAGATGGTACACAGTGTGATCGGGAAAGGTTTCTAAAACGCACATCATTTCTCATCTCCTTGTGCTCGGGTTCGCCATTCCAGCCGCTTTACTAGCAATCTCCCTCCTTGGAGAATCAGCACCTTTAACCTCCTGTTCCGTACAGGTTGAAATTTGTCCTGAGGATGAACGGGAAGAGGGGGAGCAAATTTGAGACTAGCTCTAGGTGTTGGGACAGGCACAGGTCACTCTATTTTCCCCTCAGGAAGAAGAATTAACCACAGGCTCAGCCTGCCGCCTGGGACCAGAATAGGGCCTGAAGCAATCCTGCGCTTTTGCGGCCAGCTCCCAAGAAAGCGAGTTGAAAAATGGAGCTCAGGGGCACTGCAATTCACAAACCTGCAGACTTATAAATGATGACTCTCGTCCACAAATATATTGAGGGAAGGCAACGAAGAGGATTTGAAAGCAAGGCAGAATTGCAGGAAACAGATTTCAGGAGGGAGATTCGAATCGCCTTTAAAGCACAGGAAAAGCGGCAAAACCTCGACAATGATGCCCTTGGCCAAAAAGGGCGTATGCGTTTTTTCCTGAATATATTCAGGAAAAAACGCATACGCCCTTTTTGGCCAACCAAGCAACCTAGAAAGGCAAATCAGCGCTACAAAGATGTCTCGCTTCCCATCGGTCAAAAGGGCCATGCTGAATAAAGTGTCAAAACCAGAAATGAAGGACAGGCCATGGAGAAACGGGAGCCTGGCTACGCTGATGGGCGGGATGTAAATTGCCAACAGCCACTCTGGAGAAGTGCACGGTGTGTTCTGAAACATCTAAAAAACTCAGCTTAGGGAGCATAGGGCACTTTCACTCATGGGCGTATAAATTGGGACTACTAAAAATCAGCAAGACACAGGCACCCGAAAGTTTAGGGCTGCTCTGTTGACAAGAACCTCCACTTCGTTACACCTTAAATATCCCAGGAAAGAGAAAAATGGATAAAGAAGTTGTGGTCCTTATGTACAATGGAATATCACTCAGCCATGAAATCAACGTCATAAGGCTAGTAGCAGCATGATGAGTGGATTTAGGTACGACGATTCTAAGTGAAATAAGTCACACAGAAAAAGACACTTATCATAAGATATCACTTATAGAGGGAATGTACAAACCGCTACCCTTGAACTGAATTACAAAACAGAATAGAGTCACATGTTTAGAAAACACACTATGGCTGCTTAACGGGAAAGGTGAGGTGGGGTGATGCATAAAACAAAGGTTTCAAATTAGCTCAGATACCGTTCCATAAACCCAATATGTAATAGACAAGACCTACTCCTTGCTCAATGAATTGGACTCAACACCCCCTATTCACCACCCAAGAATATATCTGACTAGTAAGAATCTTAAAACCTATGCATTGATATCTCTCTGTAAGTGAGTCAAGTGGGTGTAAAGCGGCAAAATCACAGCAGTTAAAAGCAGGTAAACCCCATTATAAAAATCAATTACTTTTAAAAACCCGTGAAACAAAGACAGTGAAAGAGAGAGAAATTCTTACAAAAGTCGTTCAGGGGCTGTGATGCCACCTGGATTGACCATATCTAGACCCACAGCTGATTGAGACATAAGGGTGGACACTCTTGGGGCTGAGAGGTTTGGTGAGGTTGGGTGAGCAAACGCAGACCCTTTAAAGTAATACTGCGTGGTACCCATCCCATGGGTCCCAAATCTCCAGGTTGAAGGGCATCTTCCTACATCGAAAACATGCATGAGAAACCCAGAAGATGGTACATCGTGTGATCGGGAAAGGTTTCTAAAACGCACATCATTTCTCATCTCCTTGTGCTCGGGTTCGCCATTCCAGCCGCTTTACTAGCAATCTCCCTCCTTGGAGAATCAGCACCTTTAACCTCCTGTTCCGTACAGGTTGCAGTTTGTCCTGAGGATGAACGGGAAGAGGGGGAACCAATGAGAGACTAGCTCTAGGTGTTGGGACAGGCACAGGTCACTCTATTTTCCCATCAGGAAGAAGAATTAACCACAGGCTCACCCTGCCGCTTGGGACCAGATTAGGGCCTGAAGCAATCCTGCGCTTTTGCGGTCAGCTCCCAAGAAAGCGAGGTGAAAAATGGAGCTCAGGGGCACTGCAATTCACAAACCTGCAGACTTATAAATGATGACTCTCGTCCACAAATATATTGAGGGAAGGCAACGAAGAGGATTTGAAAGCAAGGCAGAATTGCAGGAAACAGATTTCAGGAGGGAGATTTGAATCGCCTTTAAAGCACAGGAAAAGCGGCAAAACCTCGACAATAATGCCCTTGGCCAAAAAGGGCGTATGCGTTTTTTCCTGAATATATTCAGGAAAAAACGCATACGCCCTTTTTGGCCCACCAAGCAACCTGGAAAGGCAAATCAGCGCTACAAAGAAGTCTTGCTTCCCATCGGTCAAAAGGGCCATGCTGAATAAAGTGTCAAAACCAGAAATGCAGGACAGGCCATGGAGAAACGGGAGCCTGGCTACGCTGATGGGCGGGATGTAAATTGCCAACAGCCACTCTGGAGAAGTGCACGGTGTGTCCTGAAACATCTAAAAAACACAGCTTAGGGAGCATAGGGCACTTCCACTCATGGGCGTATAAATTGGGAAAAATAAAAATCAGCAAGACACAGGCACCCCAAAGTTTAGAGCTGCTCTGTTGACAACAACCTCCACTTCGTTACACCTTAAATATCCCAGGAAAGAGAAAAATGGATAAAGAAGTTCTGGTCCTTATGTACAATGGAATATCACTCAGCCATGAAAATAACGTCATAAGGCTAGTAGCAGCAAGATGAGTGGAATTAGGTACGACGATTCTAAGTGAAATAAGTCACACAGAAAAAGACACTTATCATAAGATATCACTTATAGAGGGAATGTACAAACCGCTACCCTTGAACTGAATTACAAAACAGAATAGAGTCACACGTTTAGAAAACACACTATGGCTGCTTAACGGGAAAGGCGAGGTGGGGTGATGCATAAAACAAGGGTTTCAAATTAGCTCAGATGCCGTTCCATAAACCCAATATGTAATAGACAAGACCTACTCCTTGCTCAATGAATTGGACACAACACCCCCTATTCACCGCCCAAGAATATATCTGACTAGTAAGAATCTTAAAACCTATGCATTGATATCTCTCTGTAAGTGAGTCAAGTGGGTTTAAAGCGGCAAAATCACAGCAGTGAAAAGCAGGTAAACCCCATTATAAAAATCAATTACTTTTAAAAACCCGTGAAACAAAGACAGTGAAAGAGAGAGAAATTCTTACAAAATTCGTTCAGGGGCTGTGATACCACCTGGATTGACCATATCTAGACCCACAGCTGATTGAGACATAAGGGTGGACACTCTTGGGACTGAGAGGTTTCGTGAGGTTGGGTGAGCAAACGTAGACCCTTTAAAGTAATACTGCATGGTACCCATCCCATGGGTCCCAAATCTCCAGGTTCAAGGGCATCTTCCTACATCGAAAACATGCATGAGAAACCCAGAAGATGGTACACAGTGTGATCGGGAAAGGTTTCTAAAACGCACATCATTTCTCATCTCCTTGTGCTCGGGTTCGCCATTCCAGCCGCTTTACTAGCAATCTCCCTCCTTGGAGAATCAGCACCTTTAACCTCCTGTTCCGTACAGGTTGAAATTTGTCCTGAGGATGAACGGGAAGAGGGGGAGCAAATTTGAGACTAGCTCTAGGTGTTGGGACAGGCACAGGTCACTCTATTTTCCCCTCAGGAAGAAGAATTAACCACAGGCTCAGCCTGCCGCCTGGGACCAGAATAGGGCCTGAAGCAATCCTGCGCTTTTGCGGCCAGCTCCCAAGAAAGCGAGTTGAAAAATGGAGCTCAGGGGCACTGCAATTCACAAACCTGCAGACTTATAAATGATGACTCTCGTCCACAAATATATTGAGGGAAGGCAACGAAGAGGATTTGAAAGCAAGGCAGAATTGCAGGAAACAGATTTCAGGAGGGAGATTCGAATCGCCTTTAAAGCACAGGAAAAGCGGCAAAACCTCGACAATGATGCCCTTGGCCAAAAAGGGCGTATGCGTTTTTTCCTGAATATATTCAGGAAAAAACGCATACGCCCTTTTTGGCCAACCAAGCAACCTAGAAAGGCAAATCAGCGCTACAAAGATGTCTCGCTTCCCATCGGTCAAAAGGGCCATGCTGAATAAAGTGTCAAAACCAGAAATGAAGGACAGGCCATGGAGAAACGGGAGCCTGGCTACGCTGATGGGCGGGATGTAAATTGCCAACAGCCACTCTGGAGAAGTGCACGGTGTGTCCTGAAACATCTAAAAAACTGAGCTTAGGGAGCATAGGGCACATCCACTCATGGGCGTATAAATTGGGAAAACTAAAAATCAGCAAGACACAGGCAGCCCAAAGTTTAGGGCTGCTCTGTTGACAAGAACCTCCACTTCGTTACACCTTAAATATCCCAGGAAAGAGAAAAATGGATAAAGAAGTTGTGGTCCTTATGTACAATGGAATATCACTCAGCCATGAAATCAACGTCATAAGGCTAGTAGCAGCATGATGAGTGGATTTAGGTACGACGATTCTAGGTGAAATAAGTCACACAGAGAAAGACACTTATCATAAGATATGACTTATAGAGGGAATGTAAAAACCGAGACCCTTGAACTGAATTACAAAACAGAATAGAGTCACACGTTTAGAAAACACACTATGGCTGCTTAACGGGAAACGTGAGGTGGGGTGATGCATAAAACAAGGGTTTCAAATTATCTCAGATACCGTTCCATAAACCCAATATGTAATAGCCAAGCCCTACTCCTTCCTCAATGAATTGGACTCAACACCCCCAATTCACCGTCCAAGAATATATCTGACTAGTAAGAATCTTCAAACCTATGCATTGATATCTCTCTGTAAGTGAGTCAAGTAGGTGTAAAGCGGCAAAATCACAGCAGTGAAAAGCAGGTAAACCCCATTATAAAAATCAATTACTTTTAAAAACCCATGAAACAAAGACAGTGAAAGAGAGAGAAATTCTTACAAAATTCGTTCAGCGGCTGTAATGCCACCTGGATTGACCATATCTAGACCCACAGCTGATTGAGACATAAGGGTGGACACTCTTGGGGCTGAGAGGTTTGGTGAGGTTGGGTGAGCAAACGCAGACCCTTTAAAGTAATACTGCGTGGTACCCATCCCATGGGTCCCAAATCTCCAGGTTCAAGGGCATCTTCCTACATCGAAAACATGCATGAGAAACCCAGAAGATGGTACACCGTGTGATCGGGAAAGGTTTCTAAAACGCACCTCATTTCTCATCTCCTTGTGCTCGGGTTCGCCATTCCAGCCGCTTTACTAGCAATCTCCCTCCTTAGAGAATCAGCACCTTTAACCTCCTGTTCCGTACAGCTTGCAATTTGTCCTGAGGACGAAAGGCAAGAGGGGGAACCAATGAGAGACTAGCTCTAGGTGTTGGGACATGCAGAGTTCACTCTATTTTCCCATCAGGAAGAAGAATTAACCACAGGCTCAGCCTGCCGCCTGGGACCAGAATAGGGCCTGAAGCAATCCTGCGCTTTTGCGGCCAGCGCCCAAGAAAGCGAGTTGAAAAATGGAGCTCAGGGGCACTGCAATTCACAAACCTGCAGACTTATAAATGATGACTCTCGTCCACAAATATATTGAGGGAAGGCAACGAAGAGGATTTGAAAGCAAGGCAGAATTGCAGGAAATAGATTTCAGGAGGGAGATTCGAATCGCCTTTAAAGCACAGGAAAAGCGGCAAAACCTCGACAATGATGCCCTTGGCCAGAAAGGGCGTATGCGTTTTTTCCTGAATATATTCAGGAAAAAACGCATACGCCCTTTTTGGCCAACCAAGCAACCTGGAAAGGCAAATCAGCGCTACAAAGAAGTCTCGCTTCCCATCGGTCAAAAGGGCCATGCTGAATAAAGTGTCAAAACCAGAAATGCAGGACAGGCCATGGAGAAACGGGAGCCTGGCTACGCTGATGGGCGGGATGTAAATTGCCAACAGCCACTCTGGAGAAGTGCACGGTGTGTCCTGAAACATCTAAAAAACTCAGCTTAGGGAGCATAGGGCACATCCACTCATGGGCATATAAATTGGGAAAACTAAAAATCAGCAAGACACAGGCACCCCAAAGTTTAGGGCTGCTCTGTTGACAAGAATCTCCACTTCGTTACACCTTAAATATCCCAGGAAAGAGAAAAATGGATAAAGAAGTTGTGGTCCTTATGTACAATGGAATATCACTCAGCCATGAAATCAACGTCATAAGGCTAGTAGCAGCATGATGAGTGGATTTAGGTACGACGATTCTAAGTGAAATAAGTCACACAGAAAAAGACACTTATCATAAGATATGACTTATAGAGGGAATGTAAAAACCGCTACCCTTGAACTGAATTACAAAACAGAATAGAGTCACATGTTTAGAAAACACACTATGGCTGCTTAATGGGAAAGGTGAGGTGGGGTGATGCATACAACAAGGGTTTCAAATTAGCTCAGATACCGTTCCATAAATCCAATATGTAATAGACAAGCCCTACTCCTTCCTCAATGAATTGGACTCAACACCCCCTATTCACCGCCCAAGAATATATCTGACTAGTAAGAATCTTGAAACCTATGCATTGATATCTCTCTGTAAGTGAGTCAAGTGGGTGTAAAGCGGCAAAATCACAGCAGTGAAAAGCAGGTAAACCCCATTATAAAAATCAATTACTTTTAAAAACCCGTGAAACAAAGACAGTGAAAGAGAGAGAAATTCTTACAAAATTCGTTCAGGGGCTGTGATGCCACCTGGATTGACCATATCTAGACCCACAGCTGATTGAGACATACGGGTGGACACTCTTGGGGCTGAGAGGTTTGGTGAGGTTGGGTGAGCAAACGCAGACCCTATAAAGTAATACAGTGTGGTACCCATCCCATGGGTCCCAAATCTCCAGGTTCAAGGGCATCTTCGTACATCGAAAACATTCATGAGAAACCCAGAAGATGGTACACCGTGTGATCGGGAAAGGTTTCTAAAACGCACCTCATTTCTCATCTCCTTGTGCTTGGGTTGGCCATTCCAGCCGCTTTACTAGCAATCTCCCTCCTTGGAGAATCAGCACCTTTAACCTCCTGTTCCGTACAGGTTGAAATTTGTCCTGAGGATGAACGGGAAGAGGGGGAGCAAATTTGAGACTAGCTCTAGGTGTTGGGACAGGCACAGGTCACTCTATTTTCCCCTCAGGAAGAAGAATTTACCACAGGCTCAGCCTGCCGCCTGGGACCAGAATAGGGCCTGAAGCAATTCTGCGCTTTTGCGGCCAGCTCCCAAGAAAGCGAGTTGAAAAATGGAGCTCAGGGGCACTGCAATTCACAAACCTGCAGACTTATAAATGATGACTCTCGTCCACAAATATATTGATGGAAGGAAACGAAGAGGATTTGAAAGCAAGGCAGAATTGCAGGAAACAGATTTCAGGAGGGAGATTCGAATCGCCTTTAAAGCACAGGAAAAGCGGCAAAACCTCGACAATGATGCCCTTGGCCAAAAAGGGCGTATGCGTTTTTTCCTGAATATATTCAGGAAAAAACGCATACGCCCTTTTTGGCCAACCGAGCAACCTGGAAAGGCAAATCAGCGCTACAAAGAAGTCTCGCTTCCCATCGGTCAAAAGGGCCATGCTGAATAAAGTGTCAAATCCAGAAATGCAGGACAGGCAATGGAGAAACGGGAGCCTGGCTACGCTGATGGGCGAGATGTAAATTACCAACAGCCACTCTGGAGAAGTGCACGGTGTGTCCTGAAACATCTAAAAAACTGAGCTTAGGGAGCATAGGGCACATCCACTCATGGGCGTATAAATTGGGAAAACTAAAAATCAGCAAGACACAGGCACCCCAAAGTTTAGGGCTGCTCTGTTGACAAGAATCTCCACTTCGTTACACCTTAAATATCTCAGGAAAGAGAAAAATGGATAAAGAAGTTGTGGTCCTTATGTACAATGGAATATCACTCAGCCATGAAATCAACGTCATAAGGCTAGTAGCAGCATGATGAGTGGATTTAGGTACGACGATTCTAAGTGAAATAAGTCACACAGAAAAAGACACTTATCATAAGATATGACTTATACAGGGAATGTAAAAACCGCTACCCTTGAACTGAATTACAAAACAGAATAGAGTCACAAGTTTAGAAAACACACTATGGCTGCTTAACGGGAAAGGTGAGGTGGGGTGATGCATACAACAAGGGTTTCAAATTACCTCAGATACCGTTCCATAAACCCAATATGTAATAGACAAGCCCTACTCCTTCCTCAATGAATTGGACTCAACACCCCCAATTCACAGCCCAAGAATATATCTGACTAGTAAGAATCTTGAAACCGATGCATTGATATCTCTCTGTAAGTGAGTCAAGTTTGTGTAAAGCGGCAAAATCACAGCAGTGAAAAGCAGGTAAACCCCATTATAAAAATCAATTACTTTTAAAAACCCGTGAAACAAAGACAGTGAAAGAGAGAGAAATTCTTACAAAATTCGTTCAGGGGCTGTGATGCCACCTGGATTGACCATATCTAGACCCACAGCTGATTGAGACATATGGGTGGACACTCTTGGGGCTGAGAGGTTTGGTGAGGTTGGGTGAGCAAACGCAGACCCTATAAAGTAATACTGTGTGGTACCCATCCCATGGGTCCCAAATCTCCAGGTTCAAGGGCATCTTCGTACATCGAAAACATTCATGAGAAACCCAGAAGATGGTACACCGTGTGATCGGGAAAGGTTTCTAAAACGCACCTCATTTCTCAACTCCTTGTGCTCGTGTTCGCCATTCCAGCCACTTTACTAGCAATCTCCCTCCTTGGAGAATCAGCACCTTTAACTTCCTGTTCCGTACAGGTTGCAATTTGTCCTGAGGATGAACGGGAAGAGGGGGAACCAATGAGAGACTAGCTCTAGGTGTTGGGACAGGCACAGGTCACTCTATTTTCCCATCAGGAAGAAGATTTAACCACAGGCTCAGCCTGCCGCCCGGGACCAGAATAGGGCCTGAAGCAATCCTTCGCTTTTGCGGCCAGCTCCCAAGAAAGCGAGTTGAAAAATGGAGCTCAGGGGCACTGCAATTCACAAACCTGCAGACTTATAAATGATGACTCTCGTCCACAAATATATTGAGGGAAGGCAACGAAGAGGATTTGAAAGCAAGGCAGAATTGCAGGAAACAGATTTCAGGAGGGAGATTCGAATCGCCTTTAAAGCACAGGAAAAGCGGCAAAACCTCGACAATGATGCCCTTGGCCTAAAAGGGCGTATGCGTTTTTTCCTGAATATATTCAGGAAAAAACGCATACGCCCTTTTTGGCCAACCAAGCAACCTAGAAAGGTAAATCAGCGCTACAAAGAAGTCTCACTTCCCATCGGTCAAAAGGGCCATGCTGAATAAAGTGTCAAAACCAGAAATGCAGGACAGGCCATGGAGAAACGGGAGCCGGGCTACGCTGATGGGCGGGATGTAAATTGCCAACAGCCACTCTGGAGAAGTGCACGGTGTGTCCTGAAACATCTAAAAAACTGAGCTTAGGGAGCGTAGGGCACATCCACTCATGGGCGTATAAATTGGGAAAACTAAAAATCAGCAAGACACAGGCACCCCAAAGTTTAGGGCTGCTCTGTTGACAAGAATCTCCACTTGGTTACACCTTAAATATCCCAGGAAAGAGAAAAATGGATAAAGAAGTTGTGGTCCTTATGTACAATGGAATATCACTCAGCTATGAAATCAACGTCATAAGGCTAGTAGCAGCATGATGAGTGGATTTAGGTACGACGATTCTAAGTGAAATAAGTCACACAGAAAAAGACACTTGTCATAAGATATCACTTATAGATGGAATGTAAAAACCGCTACCCTTGAACTGAATTACAAAACAGAATAGAGTCACACGTTTAGAAAACACACTATGGCTGCTTAACGGGAAAGGTGAGGTGGGGTGATGCATAAAACAAGGGTTTCAAATTAGCTCAGATACCGTTCCATAAACCCAATATGTAATAGACAAGCCCTACTCCTTGCTCAATGAATTGGACTCAACACCCCCTATTCACCGCCCAAGAATATATCTGACTAGTAAGAATCTTACAACCTATGTATTGATAACTCTCTGTAAGTGGGTCAAGTGGGTGTAAAACGGCAAAATCACAGCAGTGAAAAGCAGGTAAACCCCATTATAAAAATCAATTACTTTTAAAAACTCGTGTAACAAAGACAGTGAAAGAGAGAGAAATTCTTACAAAATTCGTTCAGGGGCTGTGATGCCACCTGGATTGGCCATATCTAGACCCACAGCTGATTGAAACATAAGGGTGGACACTCTTGGGGCTGAGAGGTTTGGTGAGGTTTGGTGAGCAAACGCAGACCCTTTAAAGTAATACTGCGTGGTCCCCATCCCATGGGTCCCAAATCTCCAGGTTCAAGGGCATCTTCCTACATCGAAAACATTCATGAGAAACCCAGAAGATGGTACACCATGTGATCGGGAAAGGTTTCTAAAACGCACCTCATTTCTCATCTCCTTGTGCTCGAGTTCGCCATTCAAGCCGCTTTACTAGCAATCTCCCTCCTTGGAGAATCAACACCTTTAACCTCCTGTTCCGTACAGGTTGCAATTTGTCCTGAGGATGAACGGGAAGAGGGGGAACCAATGAGAGACTAGCTCTAGGTGTTGGGACAGGCACAGGTCACTCTATTTTCCCATCAGGAAGAAGAATTAACCACAGGCTCAGCCTTCCGCCTGGGACGAGAATAGGGCCTGAAGCAATCCTGCGCTTTTGCGGCCAGCCCCCAAGAAAGCGAGTTGAAAAATGGAGCTCAGGGGCACTGCAATTCACAAACCTGCAGACTTATAAATGATGTCTCTCGTCCACAAATATATTGAGGGAAGGCAACGAAGAGGATTTGAAAGCAAGGCAGAATTGCAGGAAACAGATTTCAGGAGGGAGATTCGAAACGCCTTTAAAGCACAGGAAAAGCCTCAAAACCTCGACAATAATGCCCTTTTTGGCCCACCAAGCAACCTGGAAAGGCAAATCAGCGCTACAAAGAAGTCTCGCTTCCCATCGGTCAAAAGGGCCATGCTGAATAAAGTGTCAAAACCAGAAATGCAGGACAGGCCATGGAGAAACGGGAGCCTGGCTACGCTGATGGGCGGGATGTAAATTGCCAACAGCCACTCTGGAGAAGTGCACGGTGTGTCCTGAAACATCTAAAAAACTCAGCTTAGGGAGCATAGGGCACTTCCACTCATGGGCGTATAAATTGGGAAAACTAAAAATCAGCAAGACACAGGCACCCCAAAGTTTAGGGCTACTCTGTTGACAACAACCTCCACTTCGTTACACCTTAAATATCCCAGGAAAGAGAAAAATGGATAAAGAAATTGTGGTCCTTATGT
Organism: Balaenoptera physalus; assembly: GCF_965194825.1. NCBI lineage: Eukaryota > Metazoa > Chordata > Mammalia > Artiodactyla > Balaenopteridae > Balaenoptera > Balaenoptera physalus. The sequence continues at coordinate 27,206,179 of NC_138885.1, forward strand.
ACAATGGAATATCACTCAGCCATGAAATCAACGTCATAAGGCTAGTAGCAGCATGATGAGTGGATTTAGGTACGATGATTCTAAGTGAAATAAGTCACTCAGAAAAAGACACTTATCATAAGATATGACTTATAGAGGGAATGTAAAAACCGCTACCCTTGAACTGAATTACAAAACAGAATAGAGTCACACGTTTAGAAAACACACTATGGCTGCTTAACGGGAAAGGTGAGGTGGGGTGATGCATAAAACAAGGGTTTCAAATTATCTCAGATACCGTTCCATAAACCCAATATGTAATAGACACGACCTACTCCTTGCTCAAGGAATTGGACTCAGCACCCCCTATTCACCGCCCAAGAATATATCTGACTAGTAAGAATCTTAAAACCTATGCATTGATATCTCTCTGTAAGTGAGTCAAGAGGGTGTAAAGCGGCAAAAACACAGCAGTGAAAAGCAGGTAAACCCCATTATAAAAATTAATTACTTTTAAAAACCCGTGAAACAAAGACAGTGAAAGAGAGAGAAATTCTTACAAAATTCGTTCAGGGGCTGTGAGGCCACCTGGATTGGCCATATCTAGACCCACAGCTGATTGAGACATAAGGGTGGACACTCTTGGGGCTGAGAGGTTTGGTGAGGTTGGGTGAGCAAACGCAGACCCTTTAAAGTAATACTGCGTGGTACCCATCCCATGGGTCCCAAATCTCCAGGTTCAAGGGCATCTTCCTACATCGAAAACATGCATGAGAAACCCAGAAGATGGTACACCGTGTGATCGGGAAAGGTTTCTAAGACACACCTCATTTCTCATCTCCTTGTACTCGGGTTCGCCATTCCAGCCGCTTTATTAGCAATCTCCCTCCTTAGAGAATCAGCACCTTTAACCTCCTGTTCTGTACAGGTTGCAATTTGTCCTGAGGATGAACGGGAAGAGGGGGAACCAATGAGAGACTAGCTCTAGGTGTTGGGACAGGCACAGGTCACTGTATTTTCCCATCAGGAAGAAGAATTAACCACAGGCTCACCCTGCCGCCCGGGACCAGAATAGGGCCTGAAGCAATCCTGCGCTTTTGCGGCCAGCGCCCAACAAAGCGAGTTGAAAAATGGAGCTCAGGGGCACTGCAATTCACAAACCTGCAGACTTATAAATGATGACTCTCGTCCACGAATATATTGAGGGAAGGCAACGAAGAGGATTTGAAAGCAAGGCAGAATTGCAGGAAACAGATTTCAGGAGGGAGATTCGAATCGCCTTTAAAGCACAGGAAAAGCGGCAAAACCTCGACAATGATGCCCTTGGCCATAAAGGGCGTATTCGTTTTTTCCTGAATATATTCAGGAAAAAACGCATACGCCCTTTTTGGCCAACCAAGCAACCTGGAAAGGCAAATCAGCGCTACAAAGAAGTCTCGCTTCCCATCGGTCAAAAGGGCCATGCTGAATAAAGTGTCAAAACCAGAAATGCAGGACAGGCCATGGAGAAACGGGAGCCTGGCTACGCGGATGGGCGGGATTTAATTGCCAACAGCCACTCTGGAGAAGTGCACGGTGTGTCCTGAAACATCTAAAAAACTCAGCTTAGGGAGCATAGGGCACATCCACTCATGGGCATATAAATTGAGAAAACTAAAAATCAGCAAGACACAGGCACCCCAAAGTTTAGGGCTGCTCTGTTGACAAGAATCTCCACTTCATTACACCTTAAATATCTCAGGAAAGAGAAAAATGGATAAAGAAGTTGTGGTCCTTATGTACAATGGAATATCACTCAGCCATGAAATCAACGTCATAAGGCTAGTAGCAGCATGATGAGTGGATTTAGGTACGATGATTCTAAGTGAAATAAGTCACTCAGAAAAAGACACTTATCATAAGATATGACTTATAGAGGGAATGTAAAAACCGCTACCCTTGAACTGAATTACAAAACAGAATAGAGTCACACGTTTAGAAAACACACTATGGCTGCTTAACGGGAAAGGTGAGGTGGGGTGATGCATAAAACAAGGGTTTCAAATTATCTCAGATACCGTTCCATAAACCCAATATGTAATAGACACGACCTACTCCTTGCTCAAGGATTTGGACTCAGCACCCCCTATTCACCGCCCAAGAATATATCTGACTAGTAAGAATCTTAAAACCTATGCATTGATATCTCTCTGTAAGTGAGTCAAGAGGGTGTAAAGCGGCAAAAACACAGCAGTGAAAAGCAGGTAAACCCCATTATAAAAATCAATTACTTTTAAAAACCCGTGAAACAAAGACAGTGAAAGAGAGAGAAATTCTTACAAAAGTCGTTCAGGGGCTGTGATGCCACCTGGATTGACCATATCTAGACCCACAGCTGATTGAGACATAAGGGTGGACACTCTTGGCGCTGAGAGGTTTGGTGAGGTTGGGTGAGCAAACGCAGACCCTTTAAAGTAATACTGCATGGTACCCATTCCATGGGTCCCAAATCTCCAGGTTCAAGGGCATCTTCCTACATCGAAAACATGCATGAGAAACGCAGAAGATGGTACACCGTGTGATCGGGAAAGGTTTTAAACGCACCTCATTTCTCATCTCCTTGTGCTCGGGTTCGCCATTCCAGCTGCTTTACTAACAATCTCCGTCCTTGGAGAATCAGCACCTTTAACCTCCTGTTCCGTACAGGTTGCAATTTGTCCTGAGGATGAACGGGAAGAGGGGGAACCAATGAGAGACTATCTCTAGGTGTTGGGACAGGCACAGGTCACTCTATTTTCCCATCAGGAAGAAGAATTAACCACAGGCTCAGCCTGCCGCCCGGGACCAGAATAGGGCCTGAAGCAATCCTGCGCTTTTGCGGCCAGCTCCCAAGAAAGCGAGTTGAAAAATGGAGCTCAGGGGCACTGCAATTCACAAACCTGCAGACTTATAAATGATGACTCTCGTCCACAAATATATTGAGGGAAGGCAACGAAGAGGATTTGAAAGCAAGGCAGAATTGCAGGAAACAGATTTCAGGAGGGAGATTCGAATCGCCTTTAAAGCACAGGAAAAGCGGCAAAACCTCGACAATGATGCCCTTGTCCAAAAAGGGCGTATGCGTTTTTTCCTGAATATATTCAGGAAAAAACGCATACGCCCTTTTTGGCCAACCAAGCAACCTGGAAAGGCAAATCAGCGCTACAAAGAAGTCTCGCTTCCCATCGGTCAAAAGGGCCATGCTGAATAAAGTGTCAAAACCAGAAATGCAGGACAGGCCATGGAGAAACGGGAGCCTGGCTACGCGGATGGGCGGGATTTAATTGCCAACAGCCACTCTGGAGAAGTGCACGGTGTGTCCTGAAACATCTAAAAAACTCAGCTTAGGGAGCATAGGGCACATCCACTCATGGGCATATAAATTGAGAAAACTAAAAATCAGCAAGACACAGGCACCCCAAAGTTTAGGGCTGCTCTGTTGACAAGAATCTCCACTTCATTACACCTTAAATATCTCAGGAAAGAGAAAAATGGATAAAGAAGTTGTGGTCCTTATGTACAATGGAATATCACTCAGCCATGAAATCAACGTCATAAGGCTAGTAGCAGCATGATGAGTGGATTTAGGTACGATGATTCTAAGTGAAATAAGTCACTCAGAAAAAGACACTTATCATAAGATATGACTTATAGAGGGAATGTAAAAACCGCTACCCTTGAACTGAATTACAAAACAGAATAGAGTCACACGTTTAGAAAACACACTATGGCTGCTTAACGGGAAAGGTGAGGTGGGGTGATGCATAAAACAAGGGTTTCAAATTATCTCAGATACCGTTCCATAAACCCAATATGTAATAGACACGACCTACTCCTTGCTCAAGGATTTGGACTCAGCACCCCCTATTCACCGCCCAAGAATATATCTGACTAGTAAGAATCTTAAAACCTATGCATTGATATCTCTCTGTAAGTGAGTCAAGAGGGTGTAAAGCGGCAAAAACACAGCAGTGAAAAGCAGGTAAACCCCATTATAAAAATCAATTACTTTTAAAAACCCGTGAAACAAAGACAGTGAAAGAGAGAGAAATTCTTACAAAAGTCGTTCAGGGGCTGTGATGCCACCTGGATTGACCATATCTAGACCCACAGCTGATTGAGACATAAGGGTGGACACTCTTGGCGCTGAGAGGTTTGGTGAGGTTGGGTGAGCAAACGCAGACCCTTTAAAGTAATACTGCATGGTACCCATTCCATGGGTCCCAAATCTCCAGGTTCAAGGGCATCTTCCTACATCGAAAACATGCATGAGAAACGCAGAAGATGGTACACCGTGTGATCGGGAAAGGTTTTAAACGCACCTCATTTCTCATCTCCTTGTGCTCGGGTTCGCCATTCCAGCTGCTTTACTAACAATCTCCGTCCTTGCAGAATCAGCACCTTTAACCTCCTGTTCCGTACAGGTTGCAATTTGTCCTGAGGATGAACGGGAAGAGGGGGAACCAATGAGAGACTATCTCTAGGTGTTGGGACAGGCACAGGTCACTCTATTTTCCCATCAGGAAGAAGAATTAACCACAGGCTCAGCCTGCCGCCCGGGACCAGAATAGGGCCTGAAGCAATCCTGCGCTTTTGCGGCCAGCTCCCAAGAAAGCGAGTTGAAAAATGGAGCTCAGGGGCACTGCAATTCACAAACCTGCAGACTTATAAATGATGACTCTCGTCCACAAATATATTGAGGGAAGGCAACGAAGAGGATTTGAAAGCAAGGCAGAATTGCAGGAAACAGATTTCAGGAGGGAGATTCGAATCGCCTTTAAAGCACAGGAAAAGCGGCAAAACCTCGACAATGATGCCCTTGTCCAAAAAGGGCGTATGCGTTTTTTCCTGAATATATTCAGGAAAAAACGCATACGCCCTTTTTGGCCAACCAAGCAACCTGGAAAGGCAAATCAGCGTTACAAAGAAGTCTCGCTTCCCATCGGTCAAAAGGGCCATGCAGAATAAAGTTTCAAAACCAGAAATGCAGGACAGGCCATGGAGAAAGGGGAGCCTGGCTACGCTGATGGGCGGGATGTAAATTGCCAACAGCCACTCTGGAGAACTGCACGGTGTGTCCTGAAACATCTAAAAAACTCAGCTTAGGGAGCATAGGGCACATCCACTCATGGGCGTATAAATTGGGAAAACTAAAAATCAGCAAGACACAGGCACCCCAAAGTTTAGGGCTGCTCTGTTGACAAGAACCTCCACTTCGTTACACCTTAAATATCCCAGGAAAGAGAAATATGGATAAAGAAGTTGTGGTCCTTATGTACAATGGAATATCACTCAGCAATGAAATCAACGTCATAAGGCTAGTAGCAGCATGATGAGTGGATTTAGGTACGACGATTCTAAGTGAAATAAGTCACACAGAAAAAGACACTTGTCATAAGATATCACCTATAGAGGGAATGTAAAAACCGCTACCCTTGAACTGAAATACAAAACAGAATAGAGTCACACGTTTAGAAAACACACTATGGCTGCTTAACGGGAAAGGTGAGGTGGGGTGATGCATAAAACAAGGGTTTCAAATTAGCTCAGATACCGTTCCATAAACCCAATATGTAATAGACAAGCCCTACTCCTTGCTCAATGAATTGGACTCAACACCCCCTATTCACCGCCCAAGAATATATCTGACTAGTAAGAATCTTAAAACCTATGTATTGATAACTCTCTGTAAGTGGGTCAAGAGGGTGTAAAGCGGCAAAATCACAGCAGTGAAAAGCAGGTAAACCCCATTATAAAAATCAATTACTTTTAAAAACCCGTGAAACAAAGACAGTGAAAGAGAGAGAAATTCTTACAAAATTCGTTCAGGGGCTGTGATGCCACCTGGATTGGCCATATCTAGACCCACAGCTGATTGAGACATAAGTGTGGACACTATTGGGGCTGAGAGGTTTGGTGAGGTTGGGTGAGAAAACACAGACCCTTTAAAGTAATACTGCGTGGTACCCATCCCATGGGTCCCAAATCTCCAGGTTCAAGGGCATCTTCCTACATCGAAAACATGCATTAGAAACCCAGAAGATGGTACACCGTGTGATCGGGAAAGGTTTTCAAAACGCACCTCATTTCTCATCTCCTTGTGCTCGGGTTCGCCATTCCAGCCGCTTTACTAACAATCTCCGTCCTTGGAGAATCAGCACCTTTAATCTCCTGTTCCGTACAGGTTGCAATTTCTCCAGAGGATGAACGGGAAGAGGGGGAACCAATGAGAGACTAGCTCTAGGTGTTGGGACAGGCACAGGTCACTCTATTTTCCCATCAGGAAGAAGAATTAACCACAGGCTCAGCCTGCCGCCCGGGACCAGAAGAGGGCCTGAAGCACTCCTGCGCTTTTGCGGCCAGCTCCCAAGAAAGCGAGTTGAAAAATGGAGCTCAGGGGCACTGCAATTCACAAACCTGCAGACTTATAAATGATGACTCTCGTCCACAAATATATTGAGGGAAGGCAACGAAGAGGATTTGAAAGCAAGGCAGAATTGCAGGAAACAGATTTCAGGAGGGAGATTCGAATCGCCTTTAAAGCACAGGAAAAGCGGCAAAACCTCGACAATGATGCCCTTGGCCAAAAAGGGCGTATGCGTTTTTTCCTGAATATATTCAGGAAAAAACGCATACGCCCTTTTTGGCCAACCAAGCAACCTGGAAAGGCAAATCAGCGCTACAAAGAAGTCTCGCTTCCCATCGGTCAAAAGGGCCATGCTGAATAAAGTGTCAAAACCAGAACTGCAGGACAGGCCATGGAGAAACGGGAGCCTGGCTACGCTGATGGGCGGGATGTAAATTGCCAACAGCCACTCTGGAGAAGTGCACGGTGTGTTCTGAAACATCTAAAAAACTCAGCTTAGGGAGCATAGGGCACTTTCACTCATGGGCGTATAAATTGGGACTACTAAAAATCAGCAAGACACAGGCACCCGAAAGTTTAGGGCTGCTCTGTTGACAAGAAACTCCACTTCGTTACACCTTAAATATCCCAGGAAAGAGAAAAATGGATAAAGAAGTTGTGGTCCTTATGTACAATGGAATATCACTCAGCCATGAAATCAACGTCATAAGGCTAGTAGCAGCATGATGAGTGGATTTAGGTACGACGATTCTAAGTGAAATAAGTCACACAGAAAAAGACACTTATCATAAGATATCACTTATAGAGGGAATGTACAAACCGCTACCCTTGAACTGAATTACAAAACAGAATAGAGTCACACGTTTAGAAAACACACTATGGCTTCTTAACGGGAAAGGTGAGGTGGGGTGATGCATAAAACAAGGGTTTCAAATTATCTCAGATACCGTTCCATAAACCCAATACGTAATAGACAAGACCTACTCCTTGCTCAATGAATTGGACTCAACACCCCCTATTCACCGCCCAAGAATATATCTGACTAGTAGGAATCTTAAAACCTATGCATTGATATCTTTCTGTAAGTGAGTCAAGTGGGTGTAAAGCGGCAAAATCACAGCAGTTAAAAGCAGGTAAACCCCATTATAAAAATCAATTACTTTTAAAAACCCGTGAAACAAAGACAGTGAAAGAGAGAGAAATTCTTACAAAATTCGTTCAGGGGCTGTGATGCCACCTGGATTGACCATATCTAGACCCACAGCTGATTGAGACATAAGGGTGGACACTCTTGGGGCTGAGAGGTTTGGTGAGGTTGGGTGAGCAAACGCAGACCCTTTAAAGTAATACTGCGTGGTACCCATCCCATGGGTCCCAAATCTCCAGGTTCAAGGGCATCTTCCTACATCGAAAACATGCATGAGAAACCCAGAAGATGGTACACCGTGTGATCGGGAAAGGTTTCTAAAACGCACATCATTTCTCATCTCCTTGTGCTCGGGTTCGCCATTCCAGCCGCTTTACTAGCAATCTCCCTCCTTGGAGAATCAGCACCTTTAACCTCCTGTTCCGTACAGGTTGCAGTTTGTCCTGAGGATGAACGGGAAGAGGGGGAACCAATGAGAGACTAGCTCTAGGTGTTGGGACAGGCACAGGTCACTCTATTTTCCCATCAGGAAGAAGAATTAACCACAGGCTCACCCTGCCGCTTGGGACCAGATTAGGGCCTGAAGCAATCCTGCGCTTTTGCGGTCAGCTCCCAAGAAAGCGAGGTGAAAAATGGAGCTCAGGGGCACTGCAATTCACAAACCTGCAGACTTATAAATGATGACTCTCGTCCACAAATATATTGAGGGAAGGCAACGAAGAGGATTTGAAAGCAAGGCAGAATTGCAGGAAACAGATTTCAGGAGGGAGATTTGAATCGCCTTTAAAGCACAGGAAAAGCGGCAAAACCTCGACAATAATGCCCTTGGCCAAAAAGGGCGTATGCGTTTTTTCCTGAATATATTCAGGAAAAAACGCATACGCCCTTTTTGGCCCACCAAGCAACCTGGAAAGGCAAATCAGCGCTACAAAGAAGTCTTGCTTCCCATCGGTCAAAAGGGCCATGCTGAATAAAGTGTCAAAACCAGAAATGCAGGACAGGCCATGGAGAAACGGGAGCCTGGCTACGCTGATGGGCGGGATGTAAATTGCCAACAGCCACTCTGGAGAAGTGCACGGTGTGTCCTGAAACATCTAAAAAACACAGCTTAGGGAGCATAGGGCACTTCCACTCATGGGCGTATAAATTGGGAAAACTAAAAATCAGCAAGACACAGGCACCCCAAAGTTTAGAGCTGCTCTGTTGACAACAACCTCCACTTCGTTACACCTTAAATATCCCAGGAAAGAGAAAAATGGATAAAGAAGTTCTGGTCCTTATGTACAATGGAATATCACTCAGCCATGAAAATAACGTCATAAGGCTAGTAGCAGCAAGATGAGTGGAATTAGGTACGACGATTCTAAGTGAAATAAGTCACACAGAAAAAGACACTTATCATAAGATATCACTTATGGAGGGAATGTACAAACCGCTACCCTTGAACTGAATTACAAAACAGAATAGAGTCACACGTTTAGAAAACACACTATGGCTGCTTAACGGGAAAGGCGAGGTGGGGTGATGCATAAAACAAGGGTTTCAAATTAGCTCAGATGCCGTTCCATAAACCCAATATGTAATAGACAAGACCTACTCCTTGCTCAATGAATTGGACACAACACCCCCTATTCACCGCCCAAGAATATATCTGACTAGTAAGAATCTTAAAACCTATGCATTGATATCTCTCTGTAAGTGAGTCAAGTGGGTTTAAAGCGGCAAAATCACAGCAGTGAAAAGCAGGTAAACCCCATTATAAAAATCAATTACTTTTAAAAACCCGTGAAACAAAGACAGTGAAAGAGAGAGAAATTCTTACAAAATTCGTTCAGGGGCTGTGATGCCACCTGGATTGACCATATCTAGACCCACAGCTGATTGAGACATACGGGTGGACACTCTTGGGGCTGAGAGGTTTGGTGAGGTTGGGTGAGCAAACGCAGACCCTATAAAGTAATACAGTGTGGTACCCATCCCATGGGTCCCAAATCTCCAGGTTCAAGGGCATCTTCGTACATCGAAAACATTCATGAGAAACCCAGAAGATGGTACACCGTGTGATCGGGAAAGGTTTCTAAAACGCACCTCATTTCTCATCTCCTTGTGCTCGGGTTCGCCATTCCAGCCGCTTTACTAGCAATCTCCGTCCTTGGAGAATCAGCACCTTTAACCTCCTGTTCCGTACAGGTTGCAATTTGTCCTGAGGATGAACGGGAAGAGGGGGAACCAATGAGAGACTAGCTCTAGGTGTTGGGACAGGCACAGGTCACTCTATTTTCCCATCAGGAAGAAGAATTAACCACAGGCTCAGCCTGCCGCCTTGGACCAGAATAGGGCCTGAACCAATCCTGCGCTTTTGCGGCCAGCTCCCAAGAAAGCGAGTTGAAAAATGGAGCTCAGGGGCACTGCAATTCACAAACCTGCAGACTTATAAATGATGACTCTCGTCCACAAATATATTGATGGAAGGCAACGAAGAGGATTTGAAAGCAAGGCAGAATTGCAGGAAACAGATTTCAGGAGGGAGATTCGAATCGCCTTTAAAGCACAGGAAAAGCGGCAAAACCTCGACAATGATGCCCTTGGCCAAAAAGGGCGTATGCGTTTTTTCCTGAATATATTCAGTTAAAAACGCATACGCCCTTTTGGCCAACCAAGCAACCTGGAAAGGCAAATCAGCGCTACAAAGATGTCTCGCTTCCCATCGGTCAAAAGGGCCATGCTGAATAAAGTGTCAAAACCAGAAATGAAGGACAGGCCATGGAGAAACGGGAGCCTGGCTACGCTGATGGGCGGGATGTAAATTGCCAACAGCCACTCTGGAGAAGTGCACGGTGTGTCCTGAAACATCTAAAAAACTGAGCTTAGGGAGCATAGGGCACATCCACTCATGGGCGTATAAATTGGGAAAACTAAAAATCAGCAAGACACAGGCACCCCAAAGTTTAGGGCTGCTCTGTTGACAAGAACCTCCACTTCGTTACACCTTAAATATCCCAGGAAAGAGAAAAATGGATAAAGAAGTTGTGGTCCTTATGTACAATGGAATATCACTCAGCCATGAAATCAACGTCATAAGGCTAGTAGCAGCATGATGAGTGGATTTAGGTACGACGATTCTAGGTGAAATAAGTCACACAGAGAAAGACACTTATCATAAGATATGACTTATAGAGGGAATGTAAAAACCGAGACCCTTGAACTGAATTACAAAACAGAATAGAGTCACACGTTTAGAAAACACACTATGGCTGCTTAACGGGAAACGTGAGGTGGGGTGATGCATAAAACAAGGGTTTCAAATTATCTCAGATACCGTTCCATAAACCCAATATGTAATAGCCAAGCCCTACTCCTTCCTCAATGAATTGGACTCAACACCCCCAATTCACCGTCCAAGAATATATCTGACTAGTAAGAATCTTCAAACCTATGCATTGATATCTCTCTGTAAGTGAGTCAAGTAGGTGTAAAGCGGCAAAATCACAGCAGTGAAAAGCAGGTAAACCCCATTATAAAAATCAATTACTTTTAAAAACCCATGAAACAAAGACAGTGAAAGAGAGAGAAATTCTTACAAAATTCGTTCAGCGGCTGTAATGCCACCTGGATTGACCATATCTAGACCCACAGCTGATTGAGACATAAGGGTGGACACTCTTGGGGCTGAGAGGTTTGGTGAGGTTGGGTGAGCAAACGCAGACCCTTTAAAGTAATACTGCGTGGTACCCATCCCATGGGTCCCAAATCTCCAGGTTCAAGGGCATCTTCCTACATCGAAAACATGCATGAGAAACCCAGAAGATGGTACACCGTGTGATCGGGAAAGGTTTCTAAAACGCACCTCATTTCTCATCTCCTTGTGCTCGGGTTCGCCATTCCAGCCGCTTTACTAGCAATCTCCCTCCTTAGAGAATCAGCACCTTTAACCTCCTGTTCCGTACAGCTTGCAATTTGTCCTGAGGACGAAAGGCAAGAGGGGGAACCAATGAGAGACTAGCTCTAGGTGTTGGGACATGCAGAGGTCACTCTATTTTCCCATCAGGAAGAAGAATTAACCACAGGCTCAGCCTGCCGCCTGGGACCAGAATAGGGCCTGAAGCAATCCTGCGCTCTTGCGGCCAGCTCCCAAGAAAGCGAGTTGAAAAATGGAGCTCAGGGGCACTGCAATTCACAAACCTGCAGACTTATAAATGATGACTCTCGTCCACAAATATATTGATGGAAGGCAACGAAGAGGATTTGAAAGCAAGGCAGAATTGCAGGAAACAGATTTCAGGAGGGAGATTCGAATCGCCTTTAAAGCACAGGAAAAGCGGCAAAACCTCGACAATGATGCCCTTGGCCAAAAAGGGCGTATGCGTTTTTTCCTGAATATATTCAGGAAAAAACGCATACGCCCTTTTTGGCCAACCAAGCAACCTGGAAAGGCAAATCAGCGCTACAAAGAAGTCTCGCTTCCCATCGGTCAAAAGGGCCATGCTGAATAAAGTGTCAAAACCAGAAATGCAGGACAGGCCATGGAGAAACGGGAGCCTGGCTACGCTGATGGGCGGGATGTAAATTGCCAACAGCCACTCTGGAGAAGTGCACGGTGTGTCCAGAAACATCTAAAAAACTCAGCTTAGGGAGCATAGGGCACATCCACTCATGGGCATATAAATTGGGAAAACTAAAAATCAGCAAGACACAGGCACCCCAAAGTTTAGGGCTGCTCTGTTGACAAGAATCTCCACTTCGTTACACCTTAAATATCCCAGGAAAGAGAAAAATGGATAAAGAAGTTGTGGTCCTTATGTACAATGGAATATCACTCAGCCATGAAATCAACGTCATAAGGCTAGTAGCAGCATGATGAGTGGATTTAGGTACGACGATTCTAAGTGAAATAAGTCACACAGAAAAAGACACTTATCATAAGATATGACTTATAGAGGGAATGTAAAAACCGCTACCCTTGAACTGAATTACAAAACAGAATAGAGTCACATGTTTAGAAAACACACTATGGCTGCTTAATGGGAAAGGTGAGGTGGGGTGATGCATACAACAAGGGTTTCAAATTAGCTCAGATACCGTTCCATAAATCCAATATGTAATAGACAAGCCCTACTCCTTCCTCAATGAATTGGACTCAACACCCCCTATTCACCGCCCAAGAATATATCTGACTAGTAAGAATCTTGAAACCTATGCATTGATATCTCTCTGTAAGTGAGTCAAGTGGGTGTAAAGCGGCAAAATCACAGCAGTGAAAAGCAGGTAAACCCCATTATAAAAATCAATTACTTTTAAAAACCCGTGAAACAAAGACAGTGAAAGAGAGAGAAATTCTTACAAAATTCGTTCAGGGGCTGTGATGCCACCTGGATTGACCATATCTAGACCCACAGCTGATTGAGACATACGGGTGGACACTCTTGGGGCTGAGAGGTTTGGTGAGGTTGGGTGAGCAAACGCAGACCCTATAAAGTAATACAGTGTGGTACCCATCCCATGGGTCCCAAATCTCCAGGTTCAAGGGCATCTTCGTACATCGAAAACATTCATGAGAAACCCAGAAGATGGTACACCGTGTGATCGGGAAAGGTTTCTAAAACGCACCTCATTTCTCATCTCCTTGTGCTTGGGTTGGCCATTCCAGCCGCTTTACTAGCAATCTCCCTCCTTGGAGAATCAGCACCTTTAACCTCCTGTTCCGTACAGGTTGAAATTTGTCCTGAGGATGAACGGGAAGAGGGGGAGCAAATTTGAGACTAGCTCTAGGTGTTGGGACAGGCACAGGTCACTCTATTTTCCCCTCAGGAAGAAGAATTTACCACAGGCTCAGCCTGCCGCCTGGGACCAGAATAGGGCCTGAAGCAATTCTGCGCTTTTGCGGCCAGCTCCCAAGAAAGCGAGTTGAAAAATGGAGCTCAGGGGCACTGCAATTCAGAAACCTGCAGACTTATAAATGATGACTCTCGTCCACAAATATATTGATGGAAGGAAACGAAGAGGATTTGAAAGCAAGGCAGAATTGCAGGAAACAGATTTCAGGAGGGAGATTCGAATCGCCTTTAAAGCACAGGAAAAGCGGCAAAACCTCGACAATGATGCCCTTGGCCAAAAAGGGCGTATGCGTTTTTTCCTGAATATATTCAGGAAAAAACGCATACGCCCTTTTTGGCCAACCGAGCAACCTGGAAAGGCAAATCAGCGCTACAAAGAAGTCTCGCTTCCCATCGGTCAAAAGGGCCATGCTGAATAAAGTGTCAAAACCAGAAATGCAGGACAGGCAATGGAGAAACGGGAGCCTGGCTACGCTGATGGGCGAGATGTAAATTACCAACAGCCACTCTGGAGAAGTGCACGGTGTGTCCTGAAACATCTAAAAAACTGAGCTTAGGGAGCATAGGGCACATCCACTCATGGGCGTATAAATTGGGAAAACTAAAAATCAGCAAGACACAGGCACCACAAAGTTTAGGGCTGCTCTGTTGACAAGAATCTCCACTTCGTTACACCTTAAATATCTCAGGAAAGAGAAAAATGGATAAAGAAGTTGTGGTCCTTATGTACAATGGAATATCACTCAGCCATGAAATCAACGTCATAAGGCTAGTAGCAGCATGATGAGTGGATTTAGGTACGACGATTCTAAGTGAAATAAGTCACACAGAAAAAGACACTTATCATAAGATATCACTTATAGAGGGAATGTACAAACCGCTACCCTTGAACTGAATTACAAAACAGAATAGAGTCACACGTTTAGAAAACACACTATGGCTGCTTAACGGTAAAGGTGAGTTGGGGTGATGCATAAAACAAGGGTTTCAAATTAGCTCAGATACCGTTCCATAAACCCAATATGTAATAGACACGACCTACTCCTTGCTCAAGGAATTGGACTCAGCACCCCCTATTCACCGCCCAAGAATATATCTGACTAGTAAGAATCTTAAAACCTATGCATTGATATCTCTCTGTAAGTGAGTCAAGAGGGTGTAAAGCGGCAAAAACACAGCAGTGAAAAGCAGGTAAACCCCATTATAAAAATCAATTACTTTTAAAAAGCCGTGAAACAAAGACAGTGAAAGAGAGAGAAATTCTTACAAAAGTCGTTCAGGGGATGTGATGCCACCTGGATTGACCATATCTAGACCCACAGCTGATTGAGACATAAGGGTGGACACTCTTGGGGCTGAGAGGTTTGGTGAGGTTGGGTGAGCAAACGCAGACCCTTTAAAGTAATACTGCGTGGTACCCATCCCATGGGTCCCAAATCTCCAGGATTCAAGGGCATCTTCCTACATCGAAAACATGCATGAGAAACCCAGAAGATGGTACACCGTGTGATCGGGAAAGGTTTCTAAAACGCACCTCATTTCTCATCTCCTTGTGCTCGGGTTCGCCATTCCAGCCGCTTTACTAGCAATCTCCCTCCTTGGAGAATCAGCACCTTTAACCTCCTGTTCCGTACAGGTTGCAATTTGTCCTGAGGATGAACGGGAAGAGGGGGAACCAATGAGAGACTAGCTCTAGGTGTTGGGACAGGCACAGGTCACTCTATTTTCCCATCAGGAAGAAGAATTAACCACAGGCTCAGCCTGCCGCCCGGGACCAGAATAGGGCCTGAAGCAATCTTGCGCTTTCGCGGCCAGCTCCCAATAAAGCGAGTTGAAAAATGGAGCTCAGGGGCACTGCAATTCACAAACCTGCAGACTTATAAATGATGACTCTCGTCCACAAATATATTGAGGGAAGGCAACGAAGAGGATTTGAAAGCAAGGCAGAATTGCAGGAAACAGATTTCAGGAGGGAGATTCGAATCGCCTTTAAAGCACAGGAAAAGCGGCAAAACCTCGACAATGATGCCCTTGGCCAAAAAGGGCGAATGCGTATTTTCCTGAATATATTCAGGAAAAAACGCATACGCCCTTTTTGGCCAACCAAGCAACCTGGAAATGCAAATCAGCGCTACAAAGAAGTCTCGCTTCCCATCGGTCAAAAGGGCCATGCTGAATAAAGTGTCAAACCCAGAAATGCAGGACAGGCCATGGAGAAACGGGAGCCTGGCTACGCTGATGGGCGGGATGTAAATTGACAACAGCCACTCTGGAGAAGTGCACGGTGTGTCCTGAAACATCTAAAAAACTCAGCTTAGGGAGCATAAGGCACTTCCACTCATGGGCGTATAAATTGGGAAAACTAAAAATCAGCAAGACAGAGGCACCCCAAAGTTTAGGGCTGCTCTGTTGACAAGAACCTCCACTTCGTTACACCTTAAATATCCCAGGAAAGAGAAAAATGGATAAAGAAGTTGTGGTCCTTATGTACAATGGAATATCACTCAGCCATGAAATCAACGTCATAAGGCTAGTAGCAGCAAGATGAGTGGATTTAGGTACGACGATTCTAAGTGAAATAAGTCACACAGAAAAAGACACTTATCATAAGATATCACTTATAGAGGGAATGTACAAACCGCTACCCTTGAACTGAATTACAAAACAGAATAGAGTCACACGTTTAGAAAACACACTATGGCTGCTTAACGGTAAAGGTGAGGTGGGGTGATGCATAAAACAAGGGTTTCAAATTAGCTCAGATACCGTTCCATAAACCAAATATGTAATAGACACGACCTACTCCTTGCTCAAGGAATTGGACTCAGCACCCCCTATTCACCGCCCAAGAATATATCTGACTAGTAAGAATCTTAAAACCTATGCATTGATATCTCTCTGTAAGTGAGTCAAGAGGGTGTAAAGCGGCAAAAACACAGCAGTGAAAAGCAGGTAAACCCCATTATAAAAATCAATTACTTTTAAAAAGCCGTGAAACAAAGACAGTGAAAGAGAGAGAAATTCTTACAAAAGTCGTTCAGGGGATGTGATGCCACCTGGATTGACCATATCTAGACCCACAGCTGATTGAGACATAAGGGTGGACAATCTTGGGGCTGAGAGGTTTGGTGAGGTTGGGTGAGCAAACGCAGACCCTTTAAAGTAATACTGCGTGGTACCCATCCCATGGGTCCCAAATCTCCAGGATTCAAGGGCATCTTCCTACATCGAAAACATGCATGAGAAACCCAGAAGATGGTACACCGTGTGATCGGGAAAGGTTTCTAAAACGCACCTCATTTCTCATCTCCTTGTGCTCGGGTTCGCCATTCCAGCCGCTTTACTAGCAATCTCCCTCCTTGGAGAATCAGCACCTTTAACCTCCTGTTCCGTACAGGTTGCAATTTGTCCTGAGGATGAACGGGAAGAGGGGGAAACAATGAGAGACTAGCTCTAGGTGTTGGGACAGGCACAGGTCACTCTATTTTCCCATCAGGAAGAAGAATTAACCACAGGCTCAGCCTGCCGCCCGGGACCAGAATAGGGCCTGAAGCAATCCTGCGCTTTCGCGGCCAGCTCCCAATAAAGCGAGTTGAAAAATGGAGCTCAGGGGCACTGCAATTCACAAACCTGCAGACTTATAAATGATGACTCTCGTCCACAAATATATTGAGGGAAGGCAACGAAGAGGATTTGAAAGCAAGGCAGAATTGCAGGAAACAGATTTCAGGAGGGAGATTCGAATCGCCTTTAAAGCACAGGAAAAGCGGCAAAACCTCGACAATGATGCCCTTGGCCAAAAAGGGCGAATGCGTATTTTCCTGAATATATTCAGGAAAAAACGCATACGCCCTTTTTGGCCAACCAAGCAACCTGGAAATGCAAATCAGCGCTACAAAGAAGTCTCGCTTCCCATCGGTCAAAAGGGCCATGCTGAATAAAGTGTCAAACCCAGAAATGCAGGACAGGCCATGGAGAAACGGGAGCCTGGC